>NC_079880.1:9338750-10590000 GCF_029227915.1 Hydractinia symbiolongicarpus | reverse complement strand
TCTCTTCATCTTACCAACCTTATAGGTCTTAATCAACTGTGACATAACAGATGCTTCAAAAATTTTATTTCCGGCAAGTACAAAATCATCTACATGCATTATAAAAATGCCACAAAGACTGTTATCTGTATCTTTCCAGTAGAAAAGTGCTTTATCTACTGTGGACTGCTCTGCCTTCAGCTTTAATAAGGTCTGACGTACACTGAAATACCAATTTCTTGGAGCATTGTTTAAGCCATAAACGACTTTAAGAAACTTCCATGTGTATCCATCTGGAACATTTGCTTCTTTGGGTGGTGTAACATAAACATCACGATCAATAGTGAGACCTTGCAGAAATGCAGACTTCACATCTAATGCCACACAATTCCAATTCTTGCACTCTGCTATTCCAAAAAACATACGAAGAGTGTCTTTAGTCTGCAGTTGGTGAGTCACGTTGCAGTTTGTGCTCTTCCTCAAATCCTCTAACAACATGACGTGCCTTAACAACTTTAGAGGAATCCACTTCTTTTTCGGTGATAATCCATCTTTGTTCTCTTTAAGATCTGTAATGTCAAGTTTGTTCTGATTAGAGCCAGAAAATTCTTGACCCACTTTAACTAATCAACAAGGTGGGACTCTGACATACACACTGCCTTGCCAAACAAAAACAACCTTGCCATCTTGACCAATAACTTTAGCAGGACCCCGCCACTTTGGTGAATCATCACGTTTATAGTAGACTTTCTCTCCAGTGTAATACTGTGTGTTAGTACTTCGAATCTGATGACGCAAAGCTCTTCTAACTCTTTCTGAAGCTTCAGCTTCAACAAATGCTTTACATGCATTATGAAGGGCATTAATATGTTTTGCAAACACATGTGATACGGTTACACCCTCTAAAGCTGGTGGATTTGCATTTAACACTGATGGCAAATTCGGATTCCATCCGAAAACTAATTGATAGGAACTACAACCAGAATTCATATGCAAGGAATTCTTGGCATTAAGTGCCCAGACCAAACCAACTTCCACAGATAATTTTGCGTTTTCATCAAGAATCTTTCTCAAACAATCATCTACAATTGCATGGTTCCGTTCACACAATCCATTTTGCCATGGACTACAAGCTGCTGTGTTTAAAACTTCAATATTTAGGTTATCACACATATCCCGGTACTCTTCATTAACAAATTCTCCTCCATTGTCTGCTAATAAGCGTCCAGGAACACCAAATCCATTACCGATCCACAACTGCATGGTTTTGTCAATAATAACAAATGGTAATTTGCTTCGAATTACTGTAGCTAAAGTGAATCGAGTAGCTGCATCAATGAGGTAAAACAACCATATTTTACTTTTTACCCATTCTTTAAGATCCATTGCAACACACTGATTGAAATCAGTAGCTAATGGCAGTGAGACCACTGGTCTAGGTGGTGTCCGTTTAAACTTCTTGCATGTTTCACAGTCCTGTTCAATTTGATCCAGGATTCTCTTACAGTCTTCATCATATAGTTTTGCATCAACCAACAAACTTGCTAACCGTTTTGCAGTGGGATGTCCAAATTGCTTGTGCAATTTTACAACTTTTTTTTCTTTTTTTTTAAACGACTCATTTATCAATATTGAGTTGGATAAACAGACTTCATCCTCTTTTAAGGGTACGCAATAATGGCCTGATGTTGTATATTTCAGCAGTGTCGTTTACCAGATCTAATTTCATGTCCGCTTTCTTCATAGCTGTTTTACTAAGAAGAAGAGGTATATCACATTCAACTATGTCTGTCACAATTTCACATTCCTTCCCAGCCATATTACATGGTATTTTAACTTTGCTATTGGATTTTAATCTTTCCTCTCCACCGAATCAAAAAACAATGTCACTGGGAGATCGTTGTATTTTACACTTTTGTTCAGTTGTTAGTGAATCCAAATGACACTTAAGCCAATCTTCTCTGGTAACAGTAGCTGAGGAAGCACTATCTAGTACAGCACAGTTAAGAGCTTCTGACAATAAAACACTTTTATCGTCAATTACTGCGCCCGTAACAAGAACTGCTTTTTCAACCATATCATTTTCATCGCTTGCTTGGAACACTGGCTTGTCAAAGGTTTTATTCCCATGAGGACAAAACCGAGCAAAGTGCATAACTGACTGACAAATGTGACATCTAAGTGGTTCACCCTTTTCATCGAGTGGATTATTTCTTTTACGTAATGGTCGTTGATTGTTTCGTTCATAATTATTTCTGTTACCATATCTGAAACGTTCATTTCGAGGTCTAATTGAACTTCCATGAGTTGCAGTAGTAAATACAGGTTCAGTTTTAGTAATAGATGGTTCAACTTTTATGCTTTCATTGCTATTAGTAGGTAATGATTGTTCTCCGAAAAACTTTTTTAATGTACTTTTCATTTGTTTAAACATAGTATTTACTTCTTCATAGTTTACACCAGTAAGTACAAGCTGTCTGTCCGAATGTTTTAAACAAGCTCCATCAAGTAATTTGAATGCTAAAACACTTTCTGGTAATGCCATATCAAATTTCTTTGTTTTATTGTACAACTTTTCAAATTCTATTATATACGACTCCATAGTTTCATCACTTTTTCTTTTATAACGATCAACGTTTGTGTAATGTTCATACATATCAGTTAATTCATCTTTCTTAAACAAGTTGTCCATAAACGCTATCAAAATGTCTATTCCATCTTCTTTATTCAAATCAGCAATACTAATCTCCTGAACACTTTATCTCGTACTTGTGTTGAATCTTCTTCTGGTAAAGATAAGGCCACTGCGATGTCTTGCTTCTGCTTCTCTAAATCTGTTAATAATGTCCATGCTTTCAATTCATCAACATAACGATTATATGGCTTCTTGTCATTAAAGACTGGGGGTATCTTGTAATTGTGACTCATCCTCTGCTACCACTGTTAACATCAATTTATTTACTGAGATAGGTAAAAACCCCAGTCATACAACACAATTCTAAACTAATCTAAAATATAATAATAGTAAACATAGTAAACATCTTAAACATTTAGAGCCGAAATGTCTGGAACAGTGTTTTCTTTGTTACTGGACAAAAAACTATGATGCATTTTTTTGTTTCTTATTCGAAAGTCTGTTGCATTATAAGCATCAACATAGGGCCTTGTCTAGCTAGCGCAATGTTTTGAACTTTAAAAACGTCATATTAAAATTAGAACCCAGTCTTTTTTATTTTGACACGCTTCTTTCAAAAAACGAAGTTTTTGCAGAGATATGAACAGGGAATATAGGTGTTTAAAGATAAATTCTTGAGTTTATGTGTTTTTTTTTTGATTTTATAAGTTCAAATACGTAGTCAAAAAAAAAAATCACATTTTTGAGGTTACTTCCCCTTTAAGTACTCTTAATAAATTTATTATACTTTATGCTAATTTCTCTTTCAACCTCTTTCAAATGAATTAGTTTTTTCTCTTCATGAAGCAGTTGAAATAGGATTTTTATTTGTTAAATTTTGTTAATTTAATGCCAGGGAAAGTTAAGCCAAAAAATTATTTTTTGATAATTTTGATGTTATTAATACAAAACGAAGGCCCTTTTATTTCCGTGTCATAATTCTAGCAGAAAAAATTAAAAACCTAACGTTTTCTGTTTGGAAATTTTGATTTGATCTTAGCCACTTTGAAAGTAAAAAAGGTGGATTGAGTGCAGTTTATAATATAAATGTACTCAGAAAGTTATTCTCATAAATTGATAACTACAAGGTTCACTGTAAATAAACAAATCATAGACTTTTTCCCAAAATATCTTCAAAGATTGCTTCAAGTGCTTATTTTAACTATTTTTTTATTTAACTTTTTATCATTTTTAGTTAGTTTCTGAGAGTTGGTTAATTTCTTATGTGTTGTGTACGTTTTTCTCTCCCTACAATTTTTGGGTTAACTTCCCATGTATAATAAATGATTCTGTTACTAAATAACTAAAACTAATGTAACTGAGGACCAAAATTGGCCTAAGTTTCTAAAAATAAGCCTACTTACACACTCACTAGGTTGATGTTAATATAAAATCTTTGAACTACAATATTTTTATAACCTTTCTTCCAAACGACACAATCCTATATATTATTGTGATCAGCATTTCAAACTTGACAGCTAAAAACTTTTGTATAGGGATTTAACAGGCTATTTGTTATTAAAATTTATCATTTGCTTCTGTCCAAAGAATTTTTCCACAGCATTTACATCTAATCATGACTAATCGAAAAAGGTTTTAAAGTTTTCTGGATTTTAATTGTCCAGTTTATTTTGCCATCCTATATTTCTATATATTCGTATTCAGTTATGTTTTGTGATGCCTAGGTAACAATTTTTAAATTTTGTTTTTGTAGAATTTACCTGCTGTAAAGAAAACATGGTGAATCAAAGCGGATTTAAAGTATTACTTTTAATTCTTATGATTTTTGGAATTGTTATACCTTTGTTTACTTTAATTGCACTACAGTTTCAAAACATCTCAATCAAAGACGATGCTCTTTTGGCTTCACATGAACTATTATATGTGGATATTGAAACAAAGAAGTCTCAAGTAGATGTTTTAAACACACACTTGCAAGAACTTGAGGTAATTCGAATTAAAGCTTTGAATGATTTAGTTCAATTAGACCAAAAGAGAGTTGCATTACAAAGAGAAATAGAATCTTCCACTGCAGAAAAAGAAAAATTATTAAAGGAGTCCAGATCATATGCAAAACAGATTCAAAGAATGAAAAAAGAGGCAGAGTCTAAAAGAGAATGGAGTAGACAAAAGGTTGTTACAAATGTTATTCATGTTGGAATTCCCAAAAGTCATTTATATGTGAATCAGAAAGACGATTTGCCACATCAAATGAGAAAAACTAAAGGCTGTTGTTTTGACTCATGTTTTGACTATTCTCAATGTTCAATTTTAAAAAAATTCTCTTTTTATATATATGAATCAGAAGCCGAAGAAATGTTTAAAATAATGTCAACATTTGCAGAATACTTCTCAAATGTTAAAGATGCATGTGTTACATTTGTTTCAGTAAAAATTACAAACAATATGAGTAAAATTAACCAATATTTATATTCTTTACCATCATGGAAAGGCTCAGGAACTAATCATGTTTTGTTACTTAACTCCTCAGAAAGTAATGATAAATTTTGCAGTCTGATAAGCAAACTAAAGAGAGGGAATTCAATCCTTGTAACAACTGTACATTGTGATGAATTTCAAGAAAATTTCGATATATTAGTGCCAGCAATTTCTTCTTGGACGACTTTACCTCCTTTGTTTCCAACAACAAGAAAGTTCTTTTTATCTTTTTATAGTCAAGAGCTCAGCGAAAAAAGTAAATTTTTACACAAAGAAGATTTGTCTGAGTTGCAAACAAACAAAGATATATTTATCAAAACAAAATGTGATGAATACGCTAGATTATGTTTACTTGGCTGGTGTGCGTGTGGTTCAATAAAAATACGTGGAATTTTGCTACAAAATTCAATGTTCTCTATTGTTGTTGCTGACATGAAAAGTAATTTCTTGTCTGAAATAATAGATTGTTTTAAAAATGGTGCAGTTCCTGTTATAATAGGCTCAATTGACAATGTATTGTTTTCCAGTGTTATTGATTGGAAACTAGCCACCATTATTATTCCGTACCAAAGACTTCCAGAGTTATTATATATACTACAAACTATGACTATAAGTGATATCATAGATCTAAAATGGCAGGGGAGATTTTTGTACCAGACTTATTTTTCCACACAAACCATGCTTCTTAGAAGTGTGATATCTTTAATTAAAAACAGAATATTTTTGCCACCGACTCCTATAAAAGACTACACAGCTATTAACATAAACAACATCACTCGTGTACCACAAGGGCAAGAGATTTTAGAAGTTGCATTTTCTTCACGTAAGTTTAGTCATAATTTCACATATTCTGGAAAGAATCAACACAGAGTATGGAACACCTACCCAGGTGCAGTGGATATGTACCCAGTCGTACCATGGGTTGAAGCAGTACCTTCTCAAGTGCAATTCCTTGAGGAAGGGAAGGACGCTTACATGCCTATAGGGGATGGCAAAGGTGGGGATGGAGTTGCATTTTCTCGCTCCTTAGGTGGTGATTATCCTATTGAGCAGTTCACAGTGCTTATGCTGACTTATGATCGTGAAGTCATTCTTA
The DNA here is from genome assembly GCF_029227915.1 of Hydractinia symbiolongicarpus. NCBI lineage: Eukaryota > Metazoa > Cnidaria > Hydrozoa > Anthoathecata > Hydractiniidae > Hydractinia > Hydractinia symbiolongicarpus. The sequence goes on along the minus strand of NC_079880.1, from coordinate 10,583,812 downwards.
TGGAAGCATTACAAAGATTATCAGGAATGAAATATTTAAACAAAGTTATTGTGGTGTGGAATCACCCAGATAATCCAGGTGAAGACCTCTCATGGCCAGAAATAGGTGTTAAGATTGAGGTAAACGTTTTAAACTTTTAGGTACGTAAAACTAAGCAATACAAATTTGGATGATCTTAATCATCTAAATTTTTGACAGTCTTAAATTTTGCCCATTTATTTTTTTTTCAAGGTTTTAAGGAGCAATACAAAATTTATTTCAAGTCTAAATTCTGCTCTTTATCAGGATAACATCCTGTTAAGTTTTCAGTACCGTAAAAGGTATTTGCTTCATTAAAATTTTCTTTTGGTTTAGATATTCTAAAATTTTAATTTTTTCAGTTATTTTCTTTAATAATATCTTAATTACATACTAAAAATGACCTTCAATTTAACATTTCAACAAATCCTTATTTCTCTATTTGACCATACAAAACAAAAAATAAAAGCCGTCATTAAAGATTTAAAATTAATTTTACACAAGTTAGTTTGATTCCCCATTTCTATATCCAAGAGTAAAAAGCAGTATTTTATTGCATTTCTTATTTCCTATTGGTGTTCAAATAACAAACATGCAATACACCTCTTTATAACAATATAATAACCAATTTTCAAAGAATAAACACACCAAACTTTTGCTCAAAAATATTTATTGAGGTGAAATAATAACCATGTCATATATATCTTCATAACGGTATAATAACCATTTTCGAAATAATAAAGACACATAACATTTTCATTGAAATAACTCCATTGTGTGAAATAATCACCATTCAGTGCATATCTTTGTAGTGACAGAATAATTATTTTATGAATAATAAAAACACATATAACTTTCACTGGAATAATTTCTTTGTTCTGAAATAATAACCATAAATTATATATCTCCATAACGATACAGTTACCATTTTCATGATAAACACACATACAAGTTTCGCTCGAACATCTTTATTGACGTGAAATAATAATCATGCAATATATATCTGCATAACGATATAATAAACATTTTCAAAATAAACGCACAAATAAAACTATCGCTAAAACATCCTCCTTGAGATGAAATAATAACCATGCAATGTATATCTTCATAACGATATAATAACCATTTTCGAATTAATAACTCATACAAAACTTTCGCTGAAACATCTTCATTGAGGTCAAATGATAACCATGCAATATATATCTTCATAACGATGTAATAATGATTTTCGCAGTAATAAACACACATATAAAACTTTGGTTTAAACATCTTCATTGAAGTGAAATAGTAACCATGCAATATATAGCTTTTTTACGATATATTAACCATTTTCGAAATAATAAACACTTATAAAATTTTGCTTAAACATCTTCATTGAAGTGAAATAGTAACCATGCAATATATCTTTATAACGATATAATAGCCATTTTCGAATTAATAACTCATACAAAACTTTCGCTGAAACATCTTTATTGAGGTCAAATGATAACCATGCAATATATATCTTCATAACAATGTAATAACGATTTTCGCAGTAATAAACATAAAAAACTTTGGTTAAACATCTTCATTGATAAGAAATAATAACCCTGCAATATATATCTTCATAACAATGGAATAACTATTTTTAATATAATAAACCCAGATAAATCTTTCGCTTAAACATCTTCATTGAGATGAAGTAATAACTTGCAATATATATCTTCATAACAATGAAATAACGATTTTCGAAAAAATAAACGCACATATAAAACTTTCGCTGAAACATCTTCATTGAAGTGAAATAATAAACTTGCAATATATATCTTCATAACGATGTAATACCGATTTTCGAATTAACAAACATATAAAACTGTGGTTTAAACATCTTCATTGAGGTGAAATAATAACCATGCAAGGTATATCTTCATAACGATATAATAACCATTTTCGAGATAATAAACGCAGATAAGTCTTTCGCTTAAACATCTTCATTAAGATGAAATAATAACCATGCAATATATATCTTCATAGCTATGCAATAACGATTTTTGAAATAATAGGCATATAAAACTCTGGTTTAAACATCTTCATTCAAGGGAAATAATAATCATGCAATATATATCTTCATAACGATGTAATAACGATTTTCGAAATAATGAACATATAAAACTTTAGTTTAAACATCTTCATTGAAGGGAAATAATAACCATGCAATATATATCTTCGTAACGATGTAATACCGATGTTCGAAATAATGAACATAAAACTTTGGTTTAAACATCTTCATTGAAGGGAAATAATAAACATGCAATATATATCTTCATAACGATGCAATAACGATTTTCGATTTAATAAACATATAAAACTTTGGTTTAAATATCTTCATTGAGGTGAAATAATAACCATGCAAGGTATATCTTCATAACGATATAATAACCATTTTCGAGATAATAAACGCAGATAAATCTTTCGCTTAAACATCTTCATTAAGATGAAATAATAAACATGCAATATATATCTTCATAACGATGCAACAAGGATTTTCGAATTCATAAACATATAAAACTTTAGTTTAAACATGTTCATTGAAGGGAAATAATAACCATGCAATATATATCTTCATAACGATATAATAACCATTTTCGAATTAACAAACATATAAAACTGGGGTTTAAACATCTTTATAGAGGTCAAATGATTACCATGCAATATATATCTTCATAACGATATAATAACCATTTTCGAGATAATAAGCGCAGATAAATCTGTGCTTAAACATCTTCATTAAGGTGAAATAATAAACATGCAATATATATCTTCATAACGATATAATAACCATTTTCGATTTAATCAACACAGATAAAACTTTTGTTTAAACATTTTCATTAAGATGAAATAATAACCATGCAATATATATCTTCGTAACGATGTAATAACCATTTTAATAACCATTTTAATAAACACAGATAAAACTTTGGTTTGAACATTTTCATTGAGGTGAAATGATAACCATGCAGTATATATCTTGCTACAGATATAATAACCATTTTCGAATTAATAACTCATACAAAACTTTCGCTTAAACATCTTCATTAAGATGAAATATTAAACATGCAATGTATATCTTCACAACAATGGAATAACTATTTTCAAAATAATAAATGCACATATAAAACTTTCGCTCGAAGCTCTTTCTTGTGATGAAATAATAACCCCGCAATATATATCCTCATAATAGTATAATAGCTGTTTTCAAATTAATAAACACACATATAAAACTTTGGTTTAAACATCTTCATAGAGGTGAAATGATAAACATGCAAGATATATTTTCATACCGATATAATAACCATTTTCGAGATAATAAACGCAGATAAATCTTTGCTTAAACATTTTCATTAAGGTGAAATAATAAACATGCAATATATATCTTCATAACGATGCAATAACGATTTTCGATTTAATAAACATTGAAATCTTTCGCTTAAACATCTTCATTGAAGTGAAATAATAACCCTGCAATATATATCTTCGTAACGATGTAATAACCATTTTTGAATTAATAAACCCAGATAAATCTTTGCTTAAACATTTTCATTGAGGTGAAATGATAACCATGCAATATATATCTTGCTACAGATATAATAACCATTTTCGAATAATAACTCATACAAAACTTTCGCTTAAACATCTTCATTGAGATGAAATAATAACCATGCAATATATATCTTCATAACGATATAATAACCATTTTCGAAATAATGAACATATAAAACTTTAGTTTAAACATCTTCATTGCAGGGAAATAATAACCATGCAATATATATCTTCGTAACGATGTAATACCGATTTTCGAGATAATAAACACATTTAAACTTTTGCTTAAACCTCTTTTCTTGAGGTGAAATAGTAGACATGCAATACATATCTTTATGACGATATAATAACGATTTTCGATTTAATAAACATATAAAATTTTGGTTTAAAAATCTTCATTGAAGGGAAATAACAACCATGCAATATATCTTCATAACGATGTAATACCGATTTTCGAAATAATAAACATATAAAACTTTGGTTTAAACATCTTCATTGAGGTGAAATAATAACCATGCAAGGTATATCTTCATAACGATATAATAACCATTTTCGAAATAATAAACGCAGATTAATCTTTCGCTTAAACATCTTCATTAAGATGAAATAATAAACATGCAATATATATCTTCATAGCTATGCAATAACGATTTTAGATTTAATAAACATATAAAACTTTGGTTTAAACATCTTCATTGAAGGGAAATAATAACCATGCAATATATATCTTCGTAACGATGTAATACCGATTTTCGATATAATAAACACATTTAAACTTTTGCTTAAACCTCTTTTCTTGAGGTGAAATAGTAGACATGCAATACATATCTTTATAACGATATAATAACCATTTTCGAAATAATAACTTATACAAAAATTTGGCCCAAACATCTTAATAGAGGTGAAATGATAACCATGCAATATATATCTTAACAATGGAATAACAATTTTCACAATAATAAGCGCACATATAAAACTTTCGCTCGAAACTCTTTCTTGTGATGAAGTAATAACCATGCAATATATATCTTCATAACGATGTAATCACCATTTTTGAATTAATAAACATATAAAACTTTGGTTTAAACATCTTCATTGAGGTGAAATAATAACCATGCAATATATATCTTCATAACGATATAATAACCATTTTCGATTTAATCAACACAGATAAAACTTTGGTTTAAACATTTTCATTGAGGTGAAATAATAACCATGCAAGATATATTTTCATAACGATATAATAACCATTTTCGAGATAATAAACGCAGATAAATCTTTCGCTTAAACATCTTCATTAAGATGAAATAATAAACATGCAATATATATCTTCATAACGATGCAACAAGGATTTTCGAATTCATAAACATATAAAACTTTAGTTTAAACATGTTCATTGAAGGGAAATAATAACCATGCAATATATATCTTCATAACGATATAATAACCATTTTCGAATTAACAAACATATAAAACTGGGGTTTAAACATCTTTATAGAGGTCAAATGATTACCATGCAATATATATCTTCATAACGATATAATAACCATTTTCGATTTAATCAACACAGATAAAACTTTCGCTTAAACATCTTCATTGAGATGAAATAATAACCATGCAATATATATCTTCATAACGATATAATAACCATTTTCGAGATAATAAACGCAGATAAATCTTTCGCTTAAACATCTTCATTAAGATGAAATAATAAACATGCAATATATATCTTCATAACGATGCAACAAGGATTTTCGAATTCATAAACATATAAAACTTTAGTTTAAACATGTTCATTGAAGGGAAATAATAACCATGCAATATATATCTTCATAACGATATAATAACCATTTTCGAATTAACAAACATATAAAACTGGGGTTTAAACATCTTTATAGAGGTCAAATGATTACCATGCAATATATATCTTCATAACGATATAATAACCATTTTCGAGATAATAAGCGCAGATAAATCTGTGCTTAAACATCTTCATTAAGGTGAAATAATAAACATGCAATATATATCTTCATAACGATATAATAACCATTTTCGATTTAATCAACACAGATAAAACTTTTGTTTAAACATTTTCATTAAGATGAAATAATAACCATGCAATATATATCTTCGTAACGATGTAATAACCATTTTAATAACCATTTTAATAAACACAGATAAAACTTTGGTTTGAACATTTTCATTGAGGTGAAATGATAACCATGCAGTATATATCTTGCTACAGATATAATAACCATTTTCGAATTAATAACTCATACAAAACTTTCGCTTAAACATCTGCATTGAGATGAAATATTAAACATGCAATATATATCTTCGCAACAATGGAATAACTATTTTCAAAATAATAAATGCACATATAAAACTTTCGCTCGAAGCTCTTTCTTGTGATGAAATAATAACCCCGCAATATATATCCTCATAATAGTATAATAGCTGTTTTCAAATTAATAAACACACATATAAAACTTTGGTTTAAACATCTTCATAGAGGTGAAATGATAAACATGCAAGATATATTTTCATACCGATATAATAACCATTTTCGAGATAATAAACGCAGATAAATCTTTGCTTAAACATCTTCATTAAGGTGAAATAATAAACATGCAATATATATCTTCATAACGATGCAATAACGATTTTCGATTTAATAAACATTGAAATCTTTCGCTTAAACATCTTCATTGAAGTGAAATAATAACCCTGCAATATATATCTTCGTAACGATGTAATAACCATTTTTGAATTAATAAACCCAGATAAATCTTTGCTTAAACATTTTCATTGAGGTGAAATGATAACCATGCAATATATATCTTGCTACAGATATAATAACCATTTTCGAATAATAACTCATACAAAACTTTCGCTTAAACATCTTCATTGAGATGAAATAATAACCATGCAATATATATCTTCATAACGATATAATAACCATTTTCGAGATAATAAACGCAGATAAATCTTTCGCTTAAACATCTTCATTAAGATGAAATAATAAACATGCAATATATATCTTCATAACGATGCAACAAGGATTTTCGAATTCATAAACATATAAAACTTTAGTTTAAACATGTTCATTGAAGGGAAATAATAACCATGCAATATATATCTTCATAACGATATAATAACCATTTTCGAATTAACAAACATATAAAACTGGGGTTTAAACATCTTTATAGAGGTCAAATGATTACCATGCAATATATATCTTCATAACGATATAATAACCATTTTCGAGATAATAAGCGCAGATAAATCTGTGCTTAAACATCTTCATTAAGGTGAAATAATAAACATGCAATATATATCTTCATAACGATATAATAACCATTTTCGATTTAATCAACACAGATAAAACTTTTGTTTAAACATTTTCATTAAGATGAAATAATAACCATGCAATATATATCTTCGTAACGATGTAATAACCATTTTAATAACCATTTTAATAAACACAGATAAAACTTTGGTTTGAACATTTTCATTGAGGTGAAATGATAACCATGCAGTATATATCTTGCTACAGATATAATAACCATTTTCGAATTAATAACTCATACAAAACTTTCGCTTAAACATCTTCATTGAGATGAAATATTAAACATGCAATATATATCTTCACAACAATGGAATAACTATTTTCAAAATAATAAATGCACATATAAAACTTTCGCTCGAAGCTCTTTCTTGTGATGAAATAATAACCCCGCAATATATATCCTCATAATAGTATAATAGCTGTTTTCAAATTAATAAACACACATATAAAACTTTGGTTTAAACATCTTCATAGAGGTGAAATGATAAACATGCAAGATATATTTTCATACCGATATAATAACCATTTTCGAGATAATAAACGCAGATAAATCTTTGCTTAAACATCTTCATTAAGGTGAAATAATAAACATGCAATATATATCTTCATAACGATGCAATAACGATTTTCGATTTAATAAACATTGAAATCTTTCGCTTAAACATCTTCATTGAAGTGAAATAATAACCCTGCAATATATATCTTCGTAACGATGTAATAACCATTTTTGAATTAATAAACCCAGATAAATCTTTGCTTAAACATTTTCATTGAGGTGAAATGATAACCATGCAATATATATCTTGCTACAGATATAATAACCATTTTCGAATAATAACTCATACAAAACTTTCGCTTAAACATCTTCATTGAGATGAAATAATAACCATGCAATATATATCTTCATAACGATATAATAACCATTTTCGAAATAATGAACATATAAAACTTTAGTTTAAACATCTTCATTGCAGGGAAATAATAACCATGCAATATATATCTTCGTAACGATGTAATACCGATTTTCGAATTCATAAACATATAAAACTTTAGTTTAAACATGTTCATTGAAGGGAAATAATAACCATGCAATATATATCTTCATAACGATATAATAACCATTTTCGAATTAACAAACATATAAAACTGGGGTTTAAACATCTTTATAGAGGTCAAATGATTACCATGCAATATATATCTTCATAACGATATAATAACCATTTTCGAGATAATAAGCGCAGATAAATCTGTGCTTAAACATCTTCATTAAGGTGAAATAATAAACATGCAATATATATCTTCATAACGATATAATAACCATTTTCGATTTAATCAACACAGATAAAACTTTTGTTTAAACATTTTCATTAAGATGAAATAATAACCATGCAATATATATCTTCGTAACGATGTAATAACCATTTTAATAACCATTTTAATAAAGACAGATAAAACTTTGGTTTGAACATTTTCATTGAGGTGAAATGATAACCATGCAGTATATATCTTGCTACAGATATAATAACCATTTTCGAATTAATAACTCATACAAAACTTTCGCTTAAACATCTTCATTGAGATGAAATATTAAACATGCAATATATATCTTCACAACAATGGAATAACTATTTTCAAAATAATAAATGCACATATAAAACTTTCGCTCGAAGCTCTTTCTTGTGATGAAATAATAACCCCGCAATATATATCCTCATAATAGTATAATAGCTGTTTTCAAATTAATAAACACACATATAAAACTTTGGTTTAAACATCTTCATAGAGGTGAAATGATAAACATGCAAGATATATTTTCATACCGATATAATAACCATTTTCGAGATAATAAACGCAGATAAATCTTTGCTTAAACATCTTCATTAAGATGAAATAATAACCATGCAATATATATCTTCGTAACGATGTAATAACGATTTTCGAAATAATAAACATATAAAACTTTGGTTTAAACATCTTCATTGAGGTGAAATAATAAACATTCAATATATATCTTCATAACGATATAATAACCATTTTCGATTTAATCAACACAGATAAAACTTTGGTTTAAACATTTCCATTGAGGTGAAATAATAACCATGCAATATATATCTTCATAATGATGTAATAACGATTTTCGAAATAATAAACATATAAAACTTTAGTTTAAACATCTTCATTGAAGGGAAATAATAACCATGCAATATATATCTTCGTAACGATGTAATACCGATTTTCGAATTAATAAACATATAAAACTTTGGTTTAAACATCTTCATTGAGGTGAAATAATAACCATGCAAGGTATTTCTTCATAACGATATAATAACCATTTTCGAGATAATAAACGCAGATAAATCTTTCGCTTAAACATCTTCATTAAAATGAAATAATAAACATGCAATATATATCTTCATAACGATGCAATAACGATTTTCGATTTAATAAACATATAAAACTTTGGTTTAAACATCTTCATTGAAGTGAAATAATAACCATGCAATATATATCTTCGTAACGATGTAATAACCATTTTAATAAACACAGATAAAACTTTGGTTTGAACATTTTCATTGAGGTGAAATGATAACCATGCAGTATATATCTTGCTACAGATATAATAACCATTTTCGAATTAATAACTCATACAAAACTTTCGCTTAAACATCTTCATTGAGATGAAATATTAAACATGCAATATATATCTTCACAACAATGGAATAACTATTTTCAAAATAATAAATGCACATATAAAACTTTCGCTCGAAGCTCTTTCTTGTGATGAAATAATAACCCCGCAATATATATCCTCATAATAGTATAATAGCTGTTTTCAAATTAATAAACACACATATAAAACTTTGGTTTAAACATCTTCATAGAGGTGAAATGATAAACATGCAAGATATATTTTCATACCGATATAATAACCATTTTCGAGATAATAAACGCAGATAAATCTTTGCTTAAACATCTTCATTAAGATGAAATAATAACCATGCAATATATATCTTCGTAACGATGTAATAACGATTTTCGAAATAATAAACATATAAAACTTTGGTTTAAACATCTTCATTGAGGTGAAATAATAAACATTCAATATATATCTTCATAACGATATAATAACCATTTTCGATTTAATCAACACAGATAAAACTTTGGTTTAAACATTTCCATTGAGGTGAAATAATAACCATGCAATATATATCTTCATAACGATGTAATAACGATTTTCGAAATAATAAACATATAAAACTTTAGTTTAAACATCTTCATTGAAGGGAAATAATAACCATGCAATATATATCTTCGTAACGATGTAATACCGATTTTCGAATTAATAAACATATAAAACTTTGGTTTAAACATCTTCATTGAGGTGAAATAATAACCATGCAAGGTATTTCTTCATAACGATATAATAACCATTTTCGAGATAATAAACGCAGATAAATCTTTCGCTTAAACATCTTCATTAAGATGAAATAATAAACATGCAATATATATCTTCATAACGATGCAATAAGGATTTTCGAATTCATAAACATATAAAACTTTAGTTTAAACATGTTCATTGAAGGGAAATAATAACCATGCAATATATATCTTCATAACGATATAATAACCATTTTCGAATTAACAAACATATAAAACTGGGGTTTAAACATCTTTATAGAGGTCAAATGATTACCATGCAATATATATCTTCATAACGATATAATAACCATTTTCGAGATAATAAGCGCAGATAAATCTGTGCTTAAACATCTTCATTAAGGTGAAATAATAAACATGCAATATATATCTTCATAACGATGCAATAACGATTTTCGATTTAATAAACATATAAATCTTTCGCTTAAACATCTTCATTGAAGTGAAATAATAACCCTGCAATATATATCTTCATAACGATGTAATCACCATTTTTGAATTAATAAACATATAAAACTTTGGTTTAAACATCTTCATTGAGGTGAAATAATAACCATGCAATATATATCTTCATAACGATATAATAACGATTTTCGAATTATTAAACATATAAAACTTTGGTTTAAACATCTTCATTGAGGTGAAATAATAACCCTGCAATATGTATTTTTATACCGATATAATAACCATTTTCGAGATAATAAACGCAGATAAATCTTTCGCTTAAACATCTTCATTAAGATGAAATAATAAACATGCAATATATATCTTCATAACGATGTAATAACGATTTTCGATTTAATAAACATATAAAACTTTGTTTTAAACATCTTCATTGAAGTGAAATAATAACCATGCAATATATATCTTCATAACGATATAATAACCATTTTTGATATAATAAACCCAGATAAATCTTTGCTTAAACATCTTCATTGAGATTAAATAATAAACATGCAATATATATCTTCATAACAATGAAATAACGATTTTAGAAATAATAAACACAGATAAAACTTTCGCTTAAACATCTTCATTGAAGTGAAATAATAACCATGCAATATATATCTTCCTAACGATGTAATAACCATTTTAATAACCATTTTAATAAACACAGATAAAACTTCGGTTTGAACATCATCATGGAGGTGAAATAATAACCATGCAATATATATCTTCATAACGATATAATAACGATTTTCGATTTAATAAACACAGATAAAACTTTGGTTTAAACATCTTCATTGAGGTGAAATAATAACCCTGCAATATATATTTTCATACCGATATAATAACCATTTTCGAGATAATAAACGCAGATAAATCTTTCTCTTAAAAATCTTCATTAAGATGAAATAATAACCATGCATTATATATCTTCATAACGATGTAATAACGATTTTCGAAATAATAAACATATAAAACTTTGGTTTAAACATCTTCATTGAGGTGAAATAATAAACATTCAATATATATCTTCATAACGATATAATAACCATTTTCGATTTAATCAACACAGATAAAACTTTGGTTTAAACATTTTCATTGAGGTGAAATAATAACCATGCAAGATATATTTTCATACCGATATAATAACCATTTTCGAGATAATAAACGCAGATAAATCTTTCGCTTAAACATCTTCATTAAGATGAAATAATAAACATGCAATATATATCTTCATAACGATGTAATAACGATTTTCGATTTAATAAACATATAAAACTTTGGTTTAAACATCTTCATTGAAGTGAAATAATAACCATGCAATATATATCTTCGTAACGATGTAATAACCATTTTTGAATTAATAAACATATAAAACTTTGGTTTAAACATCTTCATTGAAGTGAAATAATAACCATGTAATATATATCTTCGTAACGATGTAATACCGATTTTCGATATAATAAACACATTTAAACTTTTGCTTAAACCTCTTTTCTTGAGGTGAAATAGTAGACATGCAATACATATCTTTATAACGATATAATAACCATTTTCGAAATAATAACTTATACAAAAATTTGGCCCAAACATCTTAATAGAGGTGAAATGATAACCATGCAATATATATCTTAACAATGGAATAACAATTTTCACAATAATAAGCGCACATATAAAACTTTCGCTCGAAACTCTTTCTTGTGATGAAGTAATAACCATGCAAGATATATCTTCATAACGATATAATAACCATTTTTGATATAATAAACGCAGATAAATCTTTCGCTTAAACATCTTCATTAAGATGAAATAATAACCATGCAATATATATCTTCGTAACGATGTAATAACCATTTTAATAACCATTTTAATAAACATAGATAAAACTTTGGTTTAAACATTTTCATTGAGGTGAAGTGATAACCATGCAATATATATTTTGCTAACGATATAATAGCCATTTTAGAATAAATATCTCATACAAAACTTTCGCTTAAACATCTTCATTGAGATGAAATATTAAACATGCAAGATATATTTTCATACTGATATAATAACCATTTTCGAGATAATAAACGCAGATAAATCTTTCGCTTAAACATCTTCATTAAGATGAAATAATAAACATGCAATATATATCTTCATAACGATGCAATAAGGATTTTCGAATTCATAAACATATAAAACTTTAGTTTAAACATGTTCATTGAAGGGAAATAATAACCATGCAATATATATCTTCATAACGATATAATAACCATTTTCGAATTAACAAACATATAAAACTGGGGTTTAAACATCTTTATAGAGGTCCAATGATTACCATGCAATATATATCTTCATAACGATATAATAACCATTTTCGAGATAATAAGCGCAGATAAATCTGTGCTTAAACATCTTCATTAAGGTGAAATAATAAACATGCAATATATATCTTCATAACGATGCAATAACGATTTTCGATTTAATCAACACAGATAAATCTTTCGCTTAAACATCTTCATTGAAGTGAAATAATAACCCTGCAATATATATCTTCATAACGATGTAATCACCATTTTTGAATTAATAAACATATAAAACTTTGGTTTAAACATCTTCATTGAGGTGAAATAATAACCATGCAATATATATCTTCATAACGATGTAATAACGATTTTCGAATTAATAAACATATAAATCTTTCGCTTAAACATCTTCATTGAAGTGAAATAATAACCCTGCAATATATATCTTCATAACGACGTAATCACCATTTTTGAATTAATAAACATATAAAACTTTGGTTTAAACATCTTCATTGAGGTGAAATAATAACCATGCAATATATATCTTAATAACGATATAATAACGATTTTCGAATTATTAAACATATAAAACTTTGGTTTAAACATCTTCATTGAGGTGAAATAATAACCCTGCAATATGTATTTTTATACCGATATAATAACCATTTTCAAAATAATAAACGCAGATAAATCTTTCGCTTAAACATCTTCATTAAGATGAAATAATAAACATGCAATATATATCTTCATAACGATGTAATAACGATTTTCGATTTAATAAACATATAAAACTTTGTTTTAAACATCTTCATTGAAGTGAAATAATAACCATGCAATATATATCTTCATAACGATATAATAACCATTTTTGATATAATAAACCCAGATAAATCTTTGCTTAAACATCTTCCTTGAGATTAAATATTAAACATGCAATATATATCTTCATAACAATGAAATAACGATTTTAGAAATAATAAACACAGATAAAACTTTCGCTTAAACATCTTCATTTAAGTGAAATAATAACCATGCAATATATATCTTCCTAACGATGTAATAACCATTTTAATAACCATTTTAATAAACACAGATAAAACTTCGGTTTGAACATTTTCATGGAGGTGAAATGATAACCATGCAATATATATTTTGCTACAGATATAATAACCATTTTCGAATTAATAACTCATACAAAACTTTCGCTTGAACATCTTCATTGAGATGAAATATTAAACATGCAATATATATCTTCACTACAATGGAATAACTATTTTCAAATTAATAAACACACATATAAAACTTTGATTTAAACATCATCATGGAGGTGAAATAATAACCATGCAATATATATCTTCATAACGATATAATAACGATTTTCGATTTAATAAACACAGATAAAACTTTGGTTTAAACATCTTCATTGAGGTGAAATAATAACCCTGCAATATATATTTTCATACCGATATAATAACCATTTTCGAGATAATAAACGCAGATAAATCTTTCTCTTAAAAATCTTCATTAAGATGAAATAATAACCATGCATTATATATCTTCATAACGATGTAATAACGATTTTCGAAATAATAAACATATAAAACTTTGGTTTAAACATCTTCATTGAGGTAAAATAATAAACATTCAATATATATCTTCATAACGATATAATAACCATTTTCGATTTAATCAACACAGATAAAACTTTGGTTTAAACATTTTCATTGAGGTGAAATAATAACCATGCAAGATATATTTTCATACCGATATAATAACCATTTTCGAGATAATAAACGCAGATAAATCTTTCGCTTAAACATCTTCATTAAGATGAAATAATAACCATGCATTATATATCTTTATAACGATGTAATAACGATTTTCGAAATAATAAACATATAAAACTTTGGTTTAAACATCTTCATTGAGGTAAAATAATAAACATTCAATATATATCTTCATAACGATATAATAACCATTTTCGATTTAATCAACACAGATAAAACTTTGGTTTAAACATTTTCATTGAGGTGAAATAATAACCATGCAAGATATATTTTCATACCGATATAATAACCATTTTCGAGATAATAAACGCAGATAAATCTTTCGCTTAAACATCTTCATTAAGATGAAATAATAAACATGCAATATATATCTTCATAACGATGCAACAAGGATTTTCGAATTCATAAACATATAAATCTTTCGCTTAAACATCTTCATTGAAGTGAAATAATAACCATGCAATATATATCTTCGTAACGATGTAATAACCATTTTTGAATTAATAAACATATAAAACTTTGGTTTAAACATCTTCATTGAAGTGAAATAATAACCATGCAATATATATCTTCGTAACGATGTAATAAACATTTTAATAACGATTTTAATAAACACAGATAAAACTTTGGTTTAAACATTTTCATGGAGGTGAAATGATAACCATGCAATATATATCTTGCTAACGATATAATAACCATTTTAGAATTAATAACTCATACAAAACTTTCGCTTAAACATCTTCATTGAGATGAAATATTAACCATGCAATATATATCTTCACAACAATGGAATAACGATTTTAGAAATAATAAACACAGATAAAACTTTGGTTTAAACATCTTCATTGAAGTGAAATAATAACCATGCAATATATATCTTCGTAACGATGTAATAACCATTTTAATAACGATTTTAATAAACACAGATAAAACTTTGGTTTAAACATTTTCATGGAGGTGAAATGATAACCATGCAATATATATCTTGCTACAGATATAATAACCATTTTCGAATTAATAACTCATATAAAACTTTCGCTTAAACATCTTCATTGAGATGAAATATTAAACATGCAATATATATCTTCACAACAATGGAATAACTATTTTCAAATTAATAAACACACATATAAAACTTTGGTTTAAACATCTTCATAGAGGTGAAATAATAACCATGCAAGGTATATCTTCATAACGATATAATAACCATTTTCGATTTAATAAACATATAAATCTTTCGCTTAAACATCTTCATTGAAGTGAAATAATAACCCTGCAATATATATCTTCATAACGATGTAATAACCATTTATAAATTATTAAACATATAAAACTTTGGTTTAAACATCTTTATAGAGGTCAAATGATTACCATGCAATATATATCTTCATAACGATATAATAACCATTTTCGAGATAATAAGCGCAGATAAATCTTTGCTTAAACATCTTCATTGAAGTGAAATAATAAACATGCAATATATATCTTCATAACGATGTAATAACCATTTTTGAATTAATAAACATATAAAACTTTGGTTTAAACATCTTCATTGAAGTGAAATAATAACCATGCAATATATATCTTCATAACGATGTAATAAACATTTTAATAACCATTTTAATAAACACAGATATAACTTTGGTTTAAACATTTTCATTGAGGTGAAATAATAACCCTGCAATATATATCTTCGTAACGATGTAATAACCATTTTTGAATTAATAAAAATATAAAACTTTGGTTTAAACATCTTCATTGAAGTGAAATAATAACCATGCAATATATATCTTCATAACGATGTAATAAACATTTTAATAACCATTTTAATAAACACAGATATAACTTTGGTTTAAACATTTTCATTGAAGTGAAATAATAACCATGCAATATATATCTTGCTACAGATATAATAACCATTTTCGAATTAATAACTCATACAAAACTTTCGCTTAAACATCTTCATTGCGATGAAATATTAAACATGCAATATATATCTTCGCAACAATGGAATAACTATTTTCAAATTAATAAACACACATATAAAACTTTGGTTTAAACATCTTCATTGCGATGAAATATTAAACATGCAATATATATCTTCGTAACGATATAATAACCATTTTCGAGATAATAAGCGCAGATAAATCTTTGCTTAAACATCTTCATTGAAGTGAAATAATAACCCTGCAATATATATTTTCATAACGATATAGTAACCATTTTCGAGATAATAAACGCATATACCTTTCTCGAATTACGAAAATCAAGGACTGTTTTTTAAAGAAAACCTTGTGAATGGAAACCAGGTGTCTTTCTAAAGTACTTGAACGTTCGAAAGGCACATTCGATAAACAATTCGTTTATGAAGTAAACACAGCATTTATTCACGAAGAGATTATATTGATAAGCGATTTTATATTTAATATCTTGTGGCCGAAGAAGGTTTCGCATAAAATTAAACGTAAAGAGTACCATAAAAGTAGTATGATTCAAATGTTGATGATTTTATAGAACTGGGATTTTTTGTATGAAAGTTATTTAGATCAAGTTGGTTTATTTTATTTACTGCTGTGTTGGGAAACCTAGCTAACAAGTATGATACACAATAGGAAGCTTTTGCAACTTTTTATCGTATTATTAGTCTTGCTTACCTTCGACTGACTTACTTACCTTCGTATTCAATACAACAACCTAAATATCTTCGTAGCTGGCTACATTACCTTCCTCTAGCTAAAGCTGTAAATGTGTTGTGCGTTTGAAAATATGTATGTTTTTAACAGTTCCACTAGCTGGATTCGTCGTAGAGAGATTCTCTTCTTTATAATCTTCGCTATTCGTTTTTTTTTTTCGCAGAGAGCCGTCCATTCTGTATATCTGATCCATTTGTAATGTGTGTGTCTCTTTTCTTTTGCACCTGATATGACGTCAAATTTGTTACTTCTTTTTACGCAGATTTGATTGGTCAATCTTTTTATATGACGTTTGATTAAAATGACACGTGAACTGTGACGTAAAATCCGTTAAGAACACATTTAAAGAATCGTATCATCAAAATAAAAAAAACAGCCGTCTCCTTTTTTTGGCTAAAATAAGTTCGCACCAATTTTAAGTTTCCTAGCTAACATTATCTGCTTCTAGAATTGTTTACCTCCAAAGGCAAAGGCCTCTTATAACAGAAACCAACCTAATAAGGCTTTTTAATTTACGACATTTGCAGTGATGTAAAGACTGAAGTGTTTTTCAGTGATCCCTCATGACTTAAGTCCATTTATTTAACAATTAGTTAATTCTTTAAATTGGCAGGTTCATGGTTAGGTTTCATATCCCCTTTGAATATTCAGTTCTAAATGGCTTTATCTTTATTATATCACAGTTTTGGATATATTTTTATATTCTATCATTATATCGGATTTATCATCTCGAACGTGTGTCTTTATGCTATGATGTTTTTTTATTAAGGCCCTGTTAAAAATGTTCTAAATGAACTCCAAATTATTAGCAACAAGGCTCCTTAGTGCTAACAGTACATAAATAGGGACTGCTTAATATTTTAAACAGGGTTTTCGCAACACTATAATGAATTCTTAAGGCTTATTTGATACAACGATGTAATGTGAAACAAGATACAAAGATTAAACAAAATATGCAGCTGTTAGGCGCCATTCAATTTTACGTGACGCCTGAGGGGTAGGGGTATGATCATTTTTGTTACGAACTGTTACGAAAATTTAGGGAAGTTTGGAGAGGAGGGGGTTAATCAGAGCACTTTTGTTATGTAACAGAGATTTTCTCTTTGAAATGTCTCGTAATTACCTTAAGGTTGAGCTCTTTTTAATTATTTTTGTGTATGATCTACATCTTTAATGACTTTCTTGCTTACGCAAAAAGTACCTAAACTGTCATCTTGTGTGCTAAAAGAATGGCCTTGTTATATCTTTTTCTCATATTGGAGCATTAGTTTGTCTGACTATCTGTTACATTAAGGTTTTTGGTAATATAGGAAATAAATAGATGATGCCTTAAGATCCGAATTATTATATAACAAGGGGATGGGTGGGTGTTTTGGTGGTACTAGATTTATAACGATTCGTTAAAGGGGTAGGGGGTGGTAAAAAAAATGGCGAATTTTGTTTGTTTACGTAATTATAAAATGGCTCACTAGAATTGCTAATAAATAAACCAACAAAACAAGATAGAATCACGAAAAATTAAGTAAATTATATTGTGACCAGGGCCCTAACATCCCCTTGAATTCGTATCCTTTGAGCCGAGGATATGAATTCAATTTATTGTCAATTTCTCCTAAAGATTTAAGATCATTTTACCCTTGTCTCTAATCTCCTAGTTTTTCTTCTAAAATTTTCATAATTCTAAAGGTTTGAAATATCGCCATAGAGCATATTTCAACATAGAGCTTTAAACTTTCGTGTTTTCCAGAAATAGCCAATCAGGTTACAATACAAAGTGTTATTCAAAGATTAAAAGATTTTTTTCTATAAAAAAGGATTAGAATTGCTGTCTGTTGACCAAATTTTTTAAAAGTTTTTAAAATAAATTTTCTTACGAAATTTTTTAAAAAGTAAACCGCTGTAGATAGCATGCTCTTACTGAAACAATAACAGAAAATGTATAGAAAAACTTTAAGAAAGGCGAGGGAAGAGGGTACTAGTTAAAAGTTGATTTTTTATAACATATGACTTTAATGAAAAGAGATATATTTTTGATAAACCGTCACAAGACTTGAAAACTTTTGCATATCAAAAGTTTTTGATTTTCCATGCCTAAAGCACGGAAACACATAACACATCAATTTTCCCTTTTCTCCTAACAAACTAACTTACAACTCTTATGCGTGCTTTTTGCGTTTTTCTTCATCTGTAATTTGTGTACTACAATAATATATGACGTCAAATTTAGTTTTTCTTATATGACGTCTATATACAGCTAATATCGGAAACCCGTCTCGGAAAATAGGTCTTTAGACATTTCGTTGCGAAATATTGTATTTGCTTTGTTTTTCTGTAGGTGATTCGAACTGGTAGGAACAGTTTAAATAACCGATTCATTCCATATGCTGCCATAGAAACGGAAGCCGTTCTATCCATGGATGACGATATATATCTTCGACATGACGAAATTGAGCTTGCTTTTCGGTACGACACTTGATAATTATTTTTCCTAATCATGTTATTTAAAAAACCCAATAAAGGAATACCAGATTCGAGTGTTGCTGTCAAACATGATCAGGTTAAAGGTTTAATGCATTTTGCAGATAAAAATTTGGCTACTTTTTTGTGGAACTGTTATAATTGCTAAATGTGAACTAAATTCATCAACAGGTCATTTGTCTTACTTGCCCCGAGTTTGGTTTAAGTAAATCATGACTGTTTCAGTCCAATTGCTTGACAAAGCGTCACAGCGCTAACAATATAACCAGCAATTGTAATACGCGAAATTTTTTGCTAGCTGCGTAGGTTTTTTACTCCGTGTATTCCATGACTTAACTCTAAATTTCTTTTTAGTGTGTGGCGGGAAAACAGAGATAGATTGGTCGGTTTTCCAGGTCGACACCATGCTTACAACGAATCTTCCAAATCTTTCTACTACAATTCAGAACATTCATGTGAACTGTCTTTAGTGCTTACTGGTGGCGCTTTCTTCCACAAGGTTTGTATTACACTAAGAAAATATTTTATTTTTGCATAAGGTCTGTATTACATCGAGGGAAAATACGTTTTACACTGAGAATACATTAAGTTCTTCTAGAGGGTTTGTGTTACAAAATAAATTTTGCATTTATTTATAATGCTTGTGCTACACTGAAAAGGATTTTGGTTTTGTTTAAATAGTTAAACTCAAAAAAACGGCGCTTTTTATTATGATCACTCAGAATTAGGTTTTTTCTGGGTAAAAAATAAAAACGGGATAAGTGTCAATCCGAATGGTCAAACTGACGTGGTTGTTACAAGTTGTTAAGAATTCATATAATTTTTCGGCATAAGTATTATATGAATATTGTGGACGACTTTTTCTCCCAACATACCACAGTTCGATGTCGATGATATCTAGAGGGTTTTATAAGAGAGGGGAACAGTGTTCTGTTCGCAAATGTTTGTTTTATAGGGATTCTTAAATATCGAAATTTTACTTTTTATTTAGATCATTGAGATTAAAGAGATCACAACTGGTCTAGCATGCTTTTATTATGTGTTATTTTTATTCTGTTTTAGTATTATTCTTACATTTACACATTAAACATGGATGCTTCAATCCGTCAGATGGTTGACGACTACATGAATTGCGAAGATATCGCCATGAATTTTCTCGTGGCTCACATAACTAAGAAACCACCAATCAAAGTTAGTTTTTAAAATGTTAAAGCGAGAATAAAGTCGAGTTTTTTTAAATATCATTGCTGTAGTAGTCTCTGTTTTCGTTCACGTCGTCGTCGTCTCTTTTGTTTATGTTGTCGTCGTTGTTTTTGTTTACATCGGTCGTTATCGTCGTGTCTTTTGTTTTTGTTGTCGTCGTTGCCGTTGTTATCATCTCGCTGTCATTTGTGTTTCTGTTGTTAGTGTCGTTGTTGTCACCGCCCCCTTCGTTGTTTTCTTGCCGTTGTTGCTGTTCTTGTCTTGTTCTCGTTGTCACCGTCCCTATTGTTGTTGTTGTCGTTTTCTCTGTTGCTGTCGTTGTCGTCGTCTCTTTTTATTCTCGTCGTCTCTTTTTGTTCTCGTCGTTGTTACTCGCACGAGAAACTGGGTTAAATTTTGCACGACTATTGTCTTTCCTTTTAGGTGACGTCACGATGGACTTTTCGCTGTCCAGGATGCCCCGTGGCTTTATCAGCAGACGCAAATCACTACAAAGAACGAAACAATTGCATGGCTTTTTTCGAAAAAGTTTATGGTTACAATCCATTAAAACGAACTCAATTTCGCGCTGATTCGATTTTGTTTAAAACTAGACTACCGTCCACAATGACAAAATGTTTTCAGTTCGTTTAATTCACTCATCTTTTTTGTATGTTTATATTTATATCACTCTTTTTACATCACTTTTTTTTTGTAAATGGACTTTTTATGTTAGTGGAGGGAAATTTTTAGTAATTGTTTTAAAAAAATTTAATTGTCTGGCGTAGTCGTGGTCAGATTTACTTTGTTATATAGGTGTATATTTTTTTTATTTGAGCAACGAGTGTGTAAATTACTTTCATAAATTTAATTTTTATAAAAAATGTTGGTTTGTATTATAGTTAACATTCGTTTTCACCCTTATCTTCTCCACTGAATTATTCTAATGCAACCTTGCTCCCAACGCCTGTTGTCTTGCTTTATTATCGCCGTGTCCCGGAGTCAGAAAAGATGCCCTCTGGGGACGAGTTTGATTCTAATGCGTTTTTGTATAGAAACGTATAGTCTTTTATAAGAACCGCTACGTTTTGATTGAGGCTGCATGTGCATATATCTTTATGGAATTGAGGTTAAAATCTTCCCACACTGAATTTCTGCCAAAAGCAAAATGTACTGTTTTACCTGACCTGTTCTGAAACATGCCAAGTCTCTTGTGCGCCTGGAGGATGTTAACGCTGGGAACGAGATTGCAATGTCATGAGGAAAATTTCGGACCCGTTAAAAGTATTATCCATGATGGCGGCATAATTTGATGTTGATTGTAGTCACGGATTCAAAACAAAAGCGACACAATCGGGTTGATTGTATGTGAAAAAGGCACAACATGCTTTTACTCTGAGAAACAGTACATATTCTATTTTTTAATGCTCTTACTCATATTTAAATAATCTCTTATTTACTCTTGGTGACCTGTTAGTTACAGCTTTAGGTGGCTGCACGCACACACACAAGCACCCCCAAGATTCGGGGGCTGTAGTGCAGAAATATTTACCATCTCCCAACATATTAAAAAAAAGCCAGAAAATACACCCAATCCCTTTTTTATCAACCCGAGGACGAGGATATTTTGTCCATGGATCCTAAATATACCTAGCTAGCTAGCTATAGATAAATTCCCATACTACGTGGCCAGTCAAAAGGAGAACTTTAACTGATAAATTAGCCTGTAACAGGATAGAGTTAGCTAGCCAATGCAGGATAAGCAATAAAAGGTCTCTACAGTTATACAATTATACTGCACATATTGTATAATTTCCTGTGTTAACTAATTACAAGCTCGTGAGCTTGTATTAAAACGCAAATGTGTCCTACAAGAATGGAAATTTTTGCCTCTCTGAGCACCGACACGGGAGTAGTCGTGTGTTCGAATCTCATCTTGGTAACTATTTTTACTTTTTTTTTCTTTTTACTATCTCGCCCGCGAGGACGTGTTTACAGACTGACCTAACGAAAATTGAAATTTCGAGAAATTTTCTATCAATATTATTGCCTATCCGAATAGCAAAATATGTCGTGTCTAACTTCAGCTTTTTATACACTTTTTTGGCGAGGTTGTTTGCGTATATCATACGTCTTGTTATTCTCTTGTTCAGCAAATGTCCATATTTTCCAGAGTTTCAGGATAGCCATTATGATTTGAAAAACATGCCAGTCACACAGTCACCTTTAAATAAGTAGCGGCTAAATTTTTCCCTTAATCTGGTATTCTAACTTTAAACATGTGCCATATTGTGTAGTTTTGGGTGATATTCAGATATAGTATAATTCGTGTTTAAAGCTTAGATGGAGATAGATGTATATACATATTTTATGTGGCTAGCCTTACAAATATCAAGGGATATACCCTGTCTATTATTTCCAGGAGGGCCATGGCTTAGATGGAGAGTCCTAGATTATTTAATGCTCATTTTGAGCTACGTAGACACAATTAGTAGGGCCCATGCTCTACTAGACAACTCCCCGGCAGCATCCAACGGCCCACACAGTGTGACATCTCCCCAACTTCTTGCACATGGCTTTGGTTAACCTGGGGCTATGGTAACATTCACTTGCACACGTTGAATTGCTGTCAAGAGGAATCGGACCACAGTCTCCCGCACAGAGTACGAGAGCTATAACCACTAATCTACAGCACTGTGAGAGTGTTAAGTGTTTATCTTTTCCTTCAACTAAAAGTTGTACCTGGTGGCATTCTGACCAGTTCTTCCCGACTGTTAGGCCATCCTAAAAAATATGATTGGTTAGCATCATCCGACCAACTCACTTTAAAAGGCAGAATTGGAGTCCAGGAGTCAATTTATTTGTGAAAACAAACCAAGCAGTGGTAAAACTTGTGCCTTTTGCTTCTTTTGTGCAAGAACCAACAAAATATATTCACCCTGTGTTTCAACATCTTTACACGTTGCAGACAAAAGTCGATTGATTGCTTCATGCATTTCCCACTCGGGATAAAAGTCTAATACGAAATACTGTTGCAACTTATTTGAAATTAGAAATGACAATCTGATTTTTCAGCCTTAACTAATGAAGATTCACACCTTCTCAATAGCTTTACAGTTGTGTTTGACTGTCAACAAGTAAATACATTCTTTTAGCGTCAAAATATATATAGGCCGTAACCAAGTCTTATAGGTGAATTTTATTATTTTTCAGTTTTTCTGTAAAAAAGGTGAAACAATGTGTCAATATTGATCTCTAAAGACTTTTTAGGCAGTTATGCTCAAATAAAATATCCTTAAAAGTTTCAAAAACTGGTGTTATCTTTTTTGTTGAAAAAATAGTCTAAATGTTGGTCTAAAATTTAATGGAAAGTATATAATTTATATGATAAAACTTTACATATTCATACAATCTTTTCCTCAAACTAACTTATGATTCTATATAGATAACTTGTGAGGTGCTGGGAAGAAAATTAAGTGTCACTAGACACTAGCAGCTAACATTAAATATTGTTTTTCATAAAAAACTTTGATTTAAACAAAGTATCAAACAGTGTTCCTAATCTTATCATAAAACAAGCCAACATGGCAATTTTTCCAATATTAACCAAACTTTTTAATCTCTTTTTACAACAAGGTGTATTCCCAAAAAGATGGTTAGTGTCATACCAATCTACAAAAATAAAGGGTCTCCTCTTGATCCAAATAATTATAGACCCATATCATTATTAGGCAATTTGGATAAGATCTTTGAAAAAATAATTCAAAACCGATTATTTTCTTTCCTAGATTCTAATAAAATTATAACCAATAAACAATTTGGATTTAGGACCAAACACTCAACTACCCATGTACTAATTATTCTCACTGAAACAGATTAATAGATGAATTTTTTGATTGGGATTTTCACATATCTTATATTGGCAATAAAGTAAGAAAAACAAATGGAGGTCTTTACAAACTGAGATATTATGTGCCTAAGGATATCCTACATTCAATTTACCATGCATTATTTTCTTCTCATATATATTTCTTATAGTCCACAAGTGTGGGGTCTCACTTCAAAGTCACGTAAAAATTTTCGCATACAAAAAGGTGCTCACCGAATCATTACTTTTTCTAATTTTAACTCACTAAATCCTATTTTTCTTAATCTTAATATTCTTACTCTTTCAGATCTTATAAAATTTAGACCTTCCTTCCTTTAGAACTACCTCATTTGGTCTCAAATCTGCACTTTCCCAATCTATTCTTAATTGGAACATTTTCCAACAACATTTTCACCAATACGACTAGGCTCTCTCACTCTAAAACAACTAAAAAAAGTCTGCAAAACTTTTTTTCTGGATTGTTATAACACTAATCTCTACACTGCATAAAAAAGATTTTACTAAAAAATTTTTGTAGTTTCATGTATACTGCTTATTGCGATTGTTTGATCTTATATAAGTGGCCATCACCCACATTAGTATTTATATTATCTGATGGTCTCCCAGTAGGTATTTATTTAATGTAAAATATACAGTTATCTCACACGAAATAAATACTACTACTATTAGTTACAAAGGTTAATTACACTCACAATTTTTCGTACATGGGTTTAAATTCATGACTGTAAACTTTGATGAAACTTGCTCTTTGTATGTTCCAAAACAGTATCTCCTGCAGGGTGTTTGTTTTTACTTTTTGCATCTTGAAATTGCATATCTACCTAAATTTCTATAAGATGCTCTGGGTAACACTTTTAATCATCTCCTGTAAAATCATGTATTAGTTAAAATTTCTATGTTCTTATAAAAATCTACCACAAATGCATCCTCAGTAGTCTATGTAAACTCAATTACTTACATAATCATGATAGAAAGGTTCTGCTAGGGGCCATTGTTTGTATTAAAAATATTGAAAAACCCTAATAGATCAAAAAAAATTAAATTTCTCAGGATTTTTGAAGGTACTTGGTCTATTACTTACTTTTAAAGTTTGTTTAGTTCATCATCATCGTTATTCTTCTAGCTTTTATGTTCAAATTTGTGTTTAGTATGGTATAAAATGGTAATATGCTAACTCAGGAGCGCTTTGTTTAGGGGACTGTTCATTTGGTTGTTCCTTAAGACTGCCCAGTAAGTAAATAAAAACAAGACAAAATTTTATCTCATTTGTTAGTAGCTTGTTATGTTTCCACCCATGTTGTCTAGGGCAGGAATTCACATAACTCCTTTTTTATGTTTTACAGATGCAAAAATATACTCTATAACTGCGGGAGGATTATAACACAATATGGCATCAGTTGGAACAGCTCGAAATTCATATTGGAAAACAACAAATCCAATTCCATCAGATCCAGTCTATGATAAATTTAGCAGTTCTCAGACCCATACAAAGGTGAAGCTAAATAACCCTATCCCAAAAGATCCTGTGTATTCATCACCACGAGGTAATTTCTTATTTAGATTTATTTATTTGGGTTGTTTACATCAGGTATCCTTTTCAGTTCCTATTTGTGCTATCATAAATTGAAGTTGTACAAAAAATGCCCTTTCTAGTGCATTAAAATTCGCATGTGAGTTAAGCTTGGTTGACTAACATGAAATATTGTAAATAATTTTTTGAACATATTTTTTTTATTTTGCAACATATTATACATAGTTTCCACTAAAGAAGTTTTCTAGGTAACACACATAAATTTTGACAAATAAATGTTACTGATGCTCTTGTATTTGTTAAAAAATATGAAGAAATGTGAAATATTTTTTAAATTAAAATAGTTGTTACTCTGTGGAAATGCTCACGGGTATTTTCGCAAATTATATATTGTTGTTTCATAACTTAGAATATGCAAGTCGGTTTGCAATCAAATTTTGTGAGTAAACATATAGGGCTTATACAAGCTTACACAGAAAATTTTATTGCAAAACAGGGTTCAGATCCTGAGTTAGTGGATCGTCAGTAAAAAATTAAAAGGCCTGGGACGAGCAAACGAGTGTCATTTTGGCAAAAAAATTCTGTTAATTAATTTACCTGTATAATATCTATGCATTGATAAAGTTTGAATGCACATCCCTTAAGAGGTCTAAAATTACTGATGACAGAAAATGTCAAAATTTGCTATTACTTAAGTTTGTCATCATAATTTATGCAGCATGATTAAATCTGAAATTCCTTTTTAAATGTGAATACATAAATAAAATAAAATAAAAAATCTATTTAAAAAATTTAGAAAGACTTGTTAACCAACTTTTTAAACTCTATAATATAAGTCCAACATTATTTTATACCTCAGGTTCCCTTCAATCTATATTATAATACCTGCATACGTCTATTACCCAAATTGTAACCACAGTAGCAGGACATACAAAATGCGGTAAATATAGGATTGTAAACCAGTGGATTTATCCCGGGCCACTAACTAGTGTTTTTCTATTTTATTAAATGAAGTAAGAAATTATGTTTGAAGTTAGTCACCAGTGGAAACCAAGAAAGAAAGCATGCAAACCTAGCAGCCACTCAACTAGATAAACTCCTAATATGCCAATCATTTTACCACAAGTTTTTGAATAATATTTCTTAAAAATGCATGATTGCCATTTCCAAAATGCCACATGGTAGAACAGCCTTTAAAAGTTTGAGAATTTCAAAACAGGACATATACAGTATTTAGTATGATGGAAGATTTTTGTAGCTAAAGGCGAACTTTAGGACGTTTAGAGTGTGAATGACTTCGAAAGAAAAAGGCTTTCTTCATGGCATTTCTTAAATGCTTGGTTATGTTCTTCAAAATTTGGGTCTTCAAAATTTGGGTCTTTTTACCAAAATATATTACCAAGTTTTTATATTATTTAATATGACAATTTTCTGGCATGAATTTATAGGTTGCTCAAATCACAAAATTTATCAAATTTCGATATACTTTCACTAAATTGTTTTAAATTAGCCGATCATTTTAGTTGGGAATTATAATCAAGCAAAGAAAAAACAACTGTGAACAAAGTATTTTTACTAAGCTGTATTTCTGTTTTCTAATGTTATTGAAAAAAAATCTTCTTTTTTTAAGATACGGTTTTGCAAATTTATCAAAAATACATTCCTCTTAAAAAATTCTGGTATCATCTCTGTTCTCTTGGGACCATATTGTAATGCAGAAATTCGAAATTGGGACTGAAAAGCGAAAGTGGAAACTTCATAAAAGAGTTTTCTGGCTGTTTAATGAGACTACTGACAAATGGTTTGTTAGAATTGAAAACTTACCTCTTTATCACTGAAGTACCACAACTTATCTTTTTTTTAAGAACGAAGAGCACACACTCCTAAACCACGAGTTAAACCAGAAGCATTAGCAATTGCTAGAAACCACCAAGGAAGAGATTTGGCGTTTCTGTTCAATCCGTCTTTTCAAGTAATCCCCATAGGGGTGAGACCAAGTAAGTTTTGTTTTTATGTGGTGAGATTTTGTCTTCTTGTTTATTTTATTCATATGTAATCTTACACATGTCTTTTAAAAGGTATATGCAGTTTTAAAATAGACTCAGGTATTATTAACCAGCGTTTAATTCCAGTTTAAAAATAGACTTAGGATTATGATGTGTTTAAAACATTTTTGTTCCTACAATGCTGTTTTGGGTAGGCTAATTGATCATATTTGACATTTTGTATTATCTGCTAAACTGAGCCGTACCATTGCTTAGCGTATGTTTATTATATAGTAAATCTATTCCTGAACATACCTTTATGTTTGTGTAGTTGCACAAATTCACGGGTTTTTTTGTGAAATGATGTCTTTTTAATTTTATGTAGCACACCAAGAAACTAGAAATTATGGAAAAGAAAATCACCAAAAAATAAAACAAATTCAAAGAGCTAACAAGGAAAGACAATGTGAATCAGCGAGGCAAACACCTGTGAAAGCTGTATACAAGCCGAATAAATTTGATCATGTTCAATCTAAAGTTGCAGAGCGTATCCAGGTATTGTGTGTATGGTAGTAGTTAGATGTCTATCTTTTGTAGTTAGATGTCTATCTTTTGTAGTTAGATGTCTGTCTTTTGTAGTTAGATGTCTATCTTTTGTGTGTTTTGTGAGAGTGGATGAACTTTCTAAATAGGTTGAAAACTAAAAAGATGTTCTGGGTATATTCGAACGTTAAAATATTAAAATCAAAAATGGTGACTTTCAAAATCTTGAGTATAATAGTGGTGCATTTTCTCTTTGTAACCCTCTGAAAACCTCCCTTTTCTTTTCATATGTTTTATGTTTTGCAATGTCATTTTTTGTGTTTTTTATACATTTGCCATGATTGTGTCCAGCTTTGTAAGTACCTTGAAATTGGGAAAAAATATAGCAAACATAATTTTGTAATGTGTTGATGTCAAAACCTTACTTTGTCTGCTTCTTTTAGACACCGGCCGCACCAAGACCTTCAAGTGCAAAAATACAACGTTCTCAATCCATGTCTGACCTCAACAAAACATCTAAAACTTCAACTAATACTATAACGAATGAAAACATTAAGAAGACAAGACCGTCTTCTGCTCGAGTATCAAGCAAAGATAATAACAAGATTGAGAAGAATCGAAGACCAGTAACAGCAACGGTGAGTATGATGTTGGCTTTGTTGCAATTCATCGTGGTATATTTTGGAACATATGTTTGTTTTTCAAGCCTCAAGTGTTAAAGTTGGGCGTTTTCCTCTCAAGGTTTTCGGCATGTTGTTTTTAAGTCACCCCTCTAAGTTTTCCCCTCTCGAATAAGTGCTTGTTAAAAGAATTAAAAAAAGTAATAAGCGGCCAAGGCGCAAGTTTGACTCCTTACGTTAACTTATCAAGATCTTGCAGGTACACTGGATGTTTACAAAGCATGTTTAACGGACCAAAAATTCGTACGCTACTTTAGTATTTTTATTGTGCAGTAAATGACTGATTTCCCAATAAAAAAAGAAACCTTTTGTCTCTTTGTGATTATATTTTATCGCATTCTTGTTGGTGTGTTATTTTTAGGAAAATGCTCGTCCAAAGAGCCATATCGTTCTGAACAAACAGTCATTGAAAAATGTGAAACTGAAAAGATCTCCATCGTTGTCCGCACTTGACGACCTGAAAAACAAGCAGGAGAAAGACTTCAATAAGCATAAACGGGGGAGTGTGCCAAAATAGTAAGTTTGTTATAAAAAGCCTTGTAAATAATTGTACCACAATAGTCAACCAATTTTTTTTTGCATTTCTGGTAAGGAAAAGCAACTAAATTAACTCTATCCAGAGATAGCCTGACTCTGTTTCCGATTTAAAAGAACGCTTCGCCTCCAAAACGAGAATCGGTTTCTCCGTTTTTCATGTTATCTTCTCTTGCAACGAATAGTGTGTTGTGATCTATTTTTGTTTGCAAAAGTTCTTCTTCACGTGTTTTTTTTTTTCATTTAGTCTTCAGAAGAGGCAACAACAATGGAAGGTAGCTGAGGAAGAACGCATCGCTTCTCTACCAGACCCAACTATTCCTGAAGGTCATTCACTCATGCCTGAAGATGATCGATTAAAAACGTTAAATATGTTAAAGAAGTGTGAGTAAAATAATGTTAAACCTTTTCTCTTATTTTCGTAAGAGAAGCTAAGAACCAAAATTTGTATTTAGATGGCACCTAGAGTAAGTTACATACTGTGTAATGATGCACTGATATGCACGACTTTGTTGATTTGCATTTAGGTGTCCTACAGGTGTGACTGATCTAAATGACCTAGGACCGATAAATTATACTGACGTATTTGCGCGCTTTTTCAAATGATTTCCTTCATATGAAGCAAAATGGTAGCTATGTCTGTTGCTGGAGAAAGTCAGTGCAAACGTTCCAGCATTAACCCCCTGGGGCTATTTTGTACAGCGAATTCAATGGAGGCCAAACGTTTTGTAGCTTTATCTATTATATATCCCTTTGTTTCTTTTTTATTATTATTTCTAACGTTGTCTCGATAATTTTTGTTTTAGCGAAACATGAGATGACGAAAGAACTACAGTCCCTTCCTTTCGGCAAAGACACGATGCGCGTAAAAAATCGTAAGGATACTTTGGAACGCAAACTGCAGGAAGTTGATGCTGCTATGAAAATATTTTCAAGACCAAAGGTTTTTATAAAGGATGAATAACAGAGACCAACAAATTGATGATTTGAAGAACGGACCTGAAAATAAGCGTATAAATACAGCATATTGTTGATGAAATGCGCAAGGATTAAAAGTATGACTTTTAGTATAAAATATCAAATCATATTCAATAATGTACGCATGCGCTAAAAGACACGATTTTTTATAATCATTATCCGAGTTAAAGTTTATGCAACATAGACATTAGTGCGTTGTTTTCTATAGCGAGTTATTACATCTTCTGTGTGAAATTTGTCCAGGGTTTTAGCAACATTACTTTAACATGACGTCATTTAATATTGCTTCATTTATTGCGTAACTGTCTTCGACACTACTTTGCATCGTTGGTGTAAACAGGGCTGTGTGGCTGCCCTAAACTTACTAGAGTGTAAAGGGGATACCTTACACGTAATAAATTGTGCCCCAAAACAACTTCATCCCCATACTAAATTTTCTTTCCAACATTCAAAGATTGATTGTAATTTTATTTTGTTATTTCACTAGATATTTATTATCAAATAAATATGTAAATATTTTGTATATTTAAAAATAACGTATATATTATCAAATTATCGTTTGAAAAAAATTAATTTTACCGTTTTTGTGAATTTCCATTTATCCTCCGTGTGAAACAGTTATCCTGACCTCAAGTTTGTGAACTATACCTGCATAATTTACCTAATTTCGCAGCAAATAACTACATTTCCAAATGTGACCGTGATATCCAGATCATTGGCATGTGCCTGATTTATAACGACGATTGGGCTGGACAATCTACTAATACCAGGGCTTGGGCTGCTTGTTTTATAAGCAAAATCCGAAAGCGACTTGTGTATGCAACAGCCATAACAGAAGTGGTTAAATGTAAAAGATATTTCTAGTGCTAAAAGTCATTCAAATTTTGTAACGACAAATGTGGTTAGAAAAACGTGCATTGCATGCAGGACGATGAGACACTAGAAAAATTTTCCTTTTTTTTTTTTGAAAGAATATTTTTATGACTTTGTTGTCTAAAAGAAGTACCGGTCGTGCAGTAAAGTTTGTTATGCTGCGAAATTTAGTGTAGTAATTACACAAGCTTGAACCCAGGGCTTTTAGGACAGTATTAAAAATGGATCGATGTTAAACAGTGTGCACGTATAACCTCGTCCCCAATGGTTCTTGCCTTTTTGACATCGAGGCCAGTGGCGAAGAAAGCTCTCAAGTGAGTGCTAGCGGTTTTAACATTAGGCAATTACCCCGGAGACGAGGATGGTACACGCAAAACGTTCTATGAACGAAAATTATTAAATTTTACAAAAACGTCAAAATATACTTTTTTAAAAACAAAAGTGATATCGCCACAATGCGTTTCAAACCTGAATTTACTTGTTTTTGTTTATTGTTGTTGTTTAATTGTTATTTGAGGTATTTGACCTTCTTTTATGGCTGCGCTAAAAATACACGCTTTTTCCTTTAGGAGCAATTTTATAAGAACACTAAAAGCAATTTTACAAAAGCACTCTAAAATAAGAATAACTCGCCCTAAATTATTGTTTGTGAAAATAAGGACAACCTGAGTCACCAAAACAGATTTTCACATAAACACATAAATCCAGATAATAAGATGAAAAAGGCTCGAAAAGACTTGAAAAATAAATCCGACCACAACAGCCTGTGGTCGGATTTCATTGGTTCTTATTATTAAAAAAAAGCAAATAGTTTTTTGATGAACTTGAAGACGATAACGTGTATATAGTGTCAGAGTTATGCACAAACATTCATCATAGGTCCAAGCTGTGAACAATTTTATCCACACAACAAATTTCGTGCGCTGCGGGTAAACAATTAAAAAAACCAAAAGTCAACGCCGTTTGTCGGCGTGTTTTGGCTTCATGTTACCATATAACCAATTTTTGTACTCCTCCACAGATATTTTAACCAGGTAGTAATCCCAGGTCTTTTGTTTTCGACCCGTAAGGAGAAAGAGTGATATTTTTGCAGAAACACACGCAACACAACAAGAAGCTCGTTTTAGTAAGTTTTTCTAAGTTTTATTCTCTTATGCCTAAGGTTTATTCCAGTTTGTTTGTTTTAAATGTTTTTTTTCTTTAACTGGTAGCTAGAAAATATGGTAACTATTCTAGCCTCGTGTGGATGAAAAAACGTAAACAAACAATAATTCTGCATCATAAACGATGTTTTGTTTTGTTCCGTACCATCGTACCTATGACATGGATTTTCTTGCAGTTAGGGTTAATTAGTTTCAAAAATTTTACAAGCAATATTTCAACAATATTTCATCCCTGTGATGTTTTCCTCTTAAAATAATAAGTCCCACCTGAATATGTGGGACTGGCCATATAGGTGGGACTATATTTAGATGGGACTAGCCATAATAGTTTAACTATCTAGCCAGCTTGACTTGATTTGTTGTCTTTGTGTCTAAAGATGCATGAATAGATATAGAAATTGTTCTTATTTTTATCTGTTATGCAATGGATCTTTTTGCATTTATTTAGCTAGCTTTTTTGTGCCATACACTGTACACTATGGCCAACACAAGCTAGCTAGCTTGGAGATACCTCAGTTAATCTATTTCTTAAGTACCTGACAGCTTTTTTAGCTTATTTAATTCTTTACAACATTTAAATTTTATTTGCTGCAAACTTTTTTATCTAATAATTTTTTTAACAGTCAAATATTTTGCATTGCTAGCTAGCACCTGCATTTCAAACTTGACCTCATTGACAAATCATTGTTGTGAATGAACTGTAGTTATCACGTATTGGCCCATCCAGTCATTTTAAGTGTGTTAATCTTCTGAACTAAAAGCTGTGATAAATTATGTACATATGCACTGTTTCTTTTTACGTTTTAAAAGTTTAATTTACATGTTTACATTTTTCGTCAATCCTTTTGTATTATTTTTCTTTCTTGTAGACTTGAACACAGTTGTATATATATAAATAACACTAAACATTGCGCAATTTTTGCGGATGTAAATAGAAGTGCATGTGTCCAGTACATGCAATTTTGGACACATTATGTTCGTGAAAATAGAATGCTGATTGTTTATTTTCTGTACTGTATTTTAAAGTTTTACTTAAAAAGGAAAACAATTTGAAGTACCAATTTTTCATTAGGTCTCTAAAGTGTAATATGTAAACACATTTGTCCATAGCTGGCACAAATGTCAGTTTTTCTACTTGTTAATATTTTGTTTTTGTTGTGGTGTAATTGTGTAATGTAATTGAGAAATTAAGCAACTTTCAAGTGTTACTGTGGTTAAATCCTTGACGGTATTTGTGTTTTTTAAATTTAGATTTGTTTCACCGTGGTGCATTTAAATATATTTTATCACCATTGAGTTATTTTTTCACCCTGTCAAAAAATGTTCACACTCTTTAAGTTGTCTGTCATCATGTGTCAAGTGTGAGCCAAGTCTCATCTCATTCCATGAGAGAAATAATTATATACCATTTTTAAAAACAATCGACACTTTAAAAGGTTATTATTCAAAAGCTCTCCCAAACCATTAAGAGCCGTTAAATAAGTTGTATAGTTGAGGCAAGTTTGTAACTGGAACTATCTAATCTAAAAAAGAGAGAAAAAAACAATCAATTCTTTGCTGGTTACAAAATATTTTGTATATACATTTTTGCATATCAATTTTGTATATTATCATATATTTTAAGCCATTTTATTAATAACTAAAAAATGGGGAAAATTCTGATCACATCAAAAGTAAAAGATTATATATATAAATATATAAATAGATATGTATCAGATATCAGGAATATAATAGACATCTACCATATCTTTTGTATGTTATCAATTTCTATATAAAGTGAATAAAATTAATTTTATATAATAAAAGTTAATAAATAACTTTTTAAAGCTATATATCTATTTTCTGTATTTAATACCAAAAACAAGGCATGCAAAAGCAGAAAAAGCCTTTGTCAACGATGCTCTATAAATGGTTTTGATTGTAGTCATATTAAATTGACAGTTTGTACACATTTTCGTAGTATGTGTGAAAGCAGATTTGGATTCAAAAAATGATAGGTAATGCTTATTTTTACTAGTGTAATAAAAGGAGAAAATTTCATGACAAACCAGCTAGTCATATATGACTGTTGAATGTATAATTCTGCTTATAAGTATCGTTATAACATCTTACTTTACCATTTGGGCAACACAAAAACCCTTTTTATGTGCTCCCTTAAAAAAAGTATACAGGAAATGATGACTGCTAAAACATTTTAAGGTTCTACAATCTATTTTTTAGATTTTACAAGATTTTTAAGTTTTTTTTGAAAGTGCATTAAAGATTTTACTATGTTAATGAGTGCTTATAATGTCTTAAAATATTTTCTTCTTAAAGTATATATAACCAATAAATTATATACTTTATGTGCAAAAGATATACAAGCTTTTTTGTTTTTCCAATGTCTGGTGTCAATTTTTTTTAAAGATAGATTAAGTGGTTTGTAATGATGTCATTGTCTATATTCAGCTAACACCACATGCATTGCTAGAAGATAATTTTGTTGATAACTCCCTTTTAAAATTTGGGTTAAAACAGTGTAATTTTTAATTTCGTGTAGACAATTTAAAAAAAATTATAACATCCTAACAGCAACAATGGTTATTTAAATGGAATTATGTAAATAAATCATTGAATAAAGAGTTGTTGATACATAAGTAACATTGAGAAAGCTAAGTAGATTGTTGTACAAAAATTGTGAAGGGCGGGTGAACAGAATAGGTTTTTTATTTTTGTTTTGGGGTGCTCAGAGAATAATGGTGAGTTTTCAAAGAATTTAACATCGTTCAATGACGGTGGAACTCAACTCAATGGCTTTATAAAGTTTATATTAGACAAGAGACACAATAGTGGACCTTTTTGTTCCTGTCAACTTTTTGTCAATGATAAATTTAGCTTTTCAGCCTTAACTTTAAAATAAGGTGATAATAAGATATAAAATTATTTGAACAGCTAGAAAATTCCTTTCATCACTTTATTCTTACAGAGAGAATTTTGCATTCATTAGTTATCCTAAGTTTAATACCATACATGTATAAAACTTTTAGTAAGAGAACCTATTTTTGTTTTTGTCAATTCAGAACCCTAAATTGACTTTTAAAATTTGTGATTTCATATTAATCTTTTTGTATGCTTTTTCATGTCCAAATGAATTTTATTTAAAATAAAAAAATGATAAATTTATAAGATATAAAATCACTAAAAAGGGGATTTTTAACCAGGGTTCTTACATCAATTTTTAGTTTTCTAGGGCTTTACTTTTAAGAGTCTCTTCTATGCTCATACTTCCCAGATTTGACTTTTTAAAGTTATTTGGTTGTATTTTTTGCTGCTAAAATTGACTGTCTTTGAATAATCACCTATCATCTGTAGGAATTACTTTTCTGAATTTGTATTCATTATTATACGCCTTTTTTATAAGCAAATAGGCTGGGATTTCTTAAAATTTAAGCACAGGATAAGCATATCTCAAGGCTGAACAAAGTTAAAATATTTATTTTTATAGGACATCAAGTTTGATCAAACTATGTACAAAATAACTAACTACAAAATAAAAGATAAATAAAAAATCAATGGTTATAAACTCTATCAATCTTTATAAACAAAAAGTTTGTCCAGAAAATAAAAATTGTTGTGACAATCATCCTCCTCGACTTACTCCATGTAAAAAAAGTTCAAGATCAACAAAATAATAAGCATACCAATGTAAAAACATGAAATGGAGAAAACAAGTATATTGAGGTTTGGCTCCAAATACACTAAAAAGTGTAGCAACTTTTTATAACTTCTTATATTAGTATTGTTTAATTATTTATTTTTTTCTCCCCCGAAAAGGTTATTTCCACAAATTTTGTGTGTTCTTGTTTAGAAGGAAAGAAAAAATTAGTCAGCGTTTTAGCCCATTTTCTTATTTTTTCTTATTTTTCGGTCACATCAATTTGTTTTAATGAAAAAATGTAGCAACTGATAGCAATTCTATGACAAAACTGTTAAAAATTGAATAAGGGATCACAAACTTTGGACTCCACAACAATATCATGGATTTCCCTCTGTATAAACGAAATGCGACAACCACAATGCAATTTTCCAACTACTCAAAGGAAAGGCGTCGTGCTTGTTAACCCCAGCATGTCAATTCGTTTGTTGATTTTGTCGATTTTTGTTTCCTCGCTCAATCAACCGTTTGTTGGTTTTTATTTTTAGCCTTCTTCAACCAGCTGTTTGTTGACTTTGTCTGCGATTGAACGTTATAAATAAATTTTTACCCATGTCTAGAGTGAATATTCTACTATAATCTAACGAAGTAAAATTTATAGGGGGTGTGCGATTTGAAATAAAAATTGAATACTCTGTATAAAGCGGCACGGAAATGGTTACATGATTGCGAAAATGTCGGATTTGGTCTATCAGCGACATGAAGAAAAACATGAAGGAGAATGACGGAAGTTTTCACTTTGATTTTTTTCTTCTAAAGTACTTAGTTCCGTCAAATTTCTAATGATAGAGTTACATTTTTTTACGCAGGGGAAAAATGAAAAGCTCTTTATTATACATAATGGATTTTGGAATTTCATGCGAAGTTTCTGGAGCTGTGTGTTGGGCTGAAGACAATGCGTTAATTCAGCTCTCATGAAAAATATAAAAATAACATTATGGTGTTTTGACAAGCAAAACGTGCTAAGGAACTCTCGAAAATGAGAGGAAAGCCCTCTCAAGAAAATCACATTTTGTCGGTACTTCATTTTGGCGCTTAAATTTTCTTAACAGTGAAAAGGTCCACTATGCTTGCGGCCGTCTGACTGTGAGTATTTTCGGCAAGTAATCATTCCAAACATTTTTTAGGATACTAAACTTTTTCATGCATAAAAGTAATGTGTCCTATCTACTGATGATTGTGTTACCATATTTTTTCTGATTAATGTTGACCTCGTGTTACGGTTCCCTAAATTTAACTGTGCACGGAAATAATTTTAAAGCTAATAATTGATTGCTCAAAAATGCTCTCGTTTGATCATTCAGATCTAAATACTCGCCGCATTTAATGCTCTTGTTTCCCTCAGTGTCACATAAATCTCGAATTCTTTAAAAAACGAATCCAGATTAAAGTGACTTATAAAAAGAAGAAGAGTACTGTTCTTTACGTTCAATTTAATTTGTGTGTGAATAGACAGTCGAACGTTTCACCATTAAAAATGCTAGAACCTAGTAATAATGGAAGATTAAGTATACGACGCAACTCCCCAATTTTTCTATTCATATGCAAAATATCTTCAGTCAAAGCTTGGACGAAGAAAGGTCAAAGTCGCGAAAATTAGGTCCCGCAAAAAATCTGAAAAGGCTTAATTGCGAAATTTAATTCTTCCCAAAATATTTATTTACAAACTAAATTCTCTCCGATCTTTTTAATCTAAACTTTTTTTTGTACTCTACCAATTCTTTTGTATCGTTCTAAACTCCTTTATTTTTTTGCCCTTGCCGGCATTTCGCATTATTCTCAGACCTGAAATAAATTATATAGCAAATATATCTATCGCAAAAAATCATTGAAACGATTACTCGTGAAAGTATGTTTCACCAAAAAAAATAAGAAACAAAAAAATGTTCTTTTAACTCTAGAGAGCGTTTTTTTTTCACTTCTTAATTAACGGGAGAGAGTACAAGAAAAGTGAGACTCGTCAAGCCGAGCATAGAATTGAAATAGGTTTGTTCGATCACTGTTTGGAATAAAAGGGCCTTCATAGTAACTTCATATATGCCTTTATTTTTGTTTGTTTTTTTTGTTGGTTGGTCAATGGGTTGTTTGTTTGTTGTTTTGTTGTTTTAAGAATTGCGATCAGATGTATACGGTGATGTAGTGACCATACCTTCAAATTATTCTTTATATATATTCTATAAATTTCAAACATTTTTTTAGTGATTTTTATGGAATGGATAGTCATAAAATACGAGCTGTGCTTAAAACATACTTCTTTTCTCCTCTCTAACTGAAATAACTTATATATTTTTGAAAATTTTTTTACCTTCGAAACCCAACCCTGTTTTTTTTTAACAAGGCACTATTATTATCCACTATTGTTATCTACTGTCGGAAATGTTTTTAATATTAACTGTGGTAGCCATTATGGTTGCTAGGCGGGCGCAAGGTTCTCAACCATATTATTGTGGATATCCATGCTATGTTTAGCACCTTGTTTAGTTAAAGAGTATTTCCAATTAAAACGAAAATTTGCGAAATTGTGAGAAAAAAGATGGTTTCAGTAGCTAAAGAAAAACAAAGGAATGAATTACTTATTTATATATTTATTTTTTGTAAGCCCCAAACATTTTTGTGGGGGCGTAAAAGCGAAGACAGTTTCCAAAAAAAATTTCCAAAACTGTTCTCAATTTTCTAAGTACCTCACTGAAATGAAAACACTTTCTGTTTGAGAATTTCTGCTAACTTGTCATTTCTAGCTATTTTAAGACGTTAAAGTCATTATGCGACTTGTAGCTTAAGTGTGGCTTGAATATGCTATTGAACTTGAGCGCATGACCTGTGGACACACTTAATGACGCCCTTGAAAGCATGTTTTTACTTCAAACATTCATTTTCTTAAATTTAAAAAGTATTTAAATCTAATGATGCATATTTTGATCGCGTAAAGTTCAGATATTTAAAGTTAAAAAGCGATTGTTTTTCAAGTGGTCTAATAAATGAAAAAAAAGTAGCCAATCACCACCTGTTTAAAGAAAAATCGACCAATCAACGTCGAGCGATGAATAAACAAAGATGGCGAGTGTTGTTCAAACGCGGAAGGAAGAGATGTATGTTTACAACCAATGTGTAAGTAAGTGTTTCCTGCCATTGCATCGCACAAGACGAAATAAATGAGAAAGAAAAAACATTGTGCACGTAAAAAATCTAAGACTTCACTCTAAGAATGCGGGTTCTTTTGCTATACGGTAAAACCTCTCAAAATGATATTCTTTGTTTCCTTGTCGTGTCGTAAAATGGTTTAACCCTTCTTTTTACGCATTTTTTGAATCCCTTATTTGTACCATTTTTGCGCGTCCTAATTTTCGCGCAATAGCGATATGAATATATCTTGCGTGTCCTAATTTTCGCTTCTTTTTTCCTAATTTTCGCTTAAATTTCCCCACAAATAACATGCAAAAAATAAATAAAATTCAGGGGTACAGTCTAAATTTAGATGCCTTGGTTATGTTTTTTGAAAGAAAAGCTATATTTTGCAGTGTTTCTATAATATTTTTCTCGCACTGTCGCATTTTTTCCCGCAAATGCACAAAAATTAGTACGCGCGAAAATTATTACGAAGAAGTTAAAGTTCTAGCAAGAAAGCCATAGACTTGAATACTTAAATATACAGCCAGAAAATATCTGCCATCAGTTTGATTCGACTTAAAAATGCTTTTTTGCCTCGATTTTCAGATTGAGATGTTAATCAAGAAACTCAACAGAAATAACAAAATATGTCGTGCTAACATCAACTTGTTTTTCACGGTGTTCAACAATTCTGGAATTAACAAATTTCAATTTTATAATCCACATACAGCTCTAAGTGTTTGTTTTATATTCCACTCGGAAAATATTGACCAAGTATTTTTCTTTACGCGATCTCTTTATTTGGAAACTTATATTTAAACTTTTAAAAATCATAGCTACGCTACCATCTTTAATGCATTGTTCTCGTCATGCGACTTAGACAGCGTGACAAAACAATGTACTACACGCGGACTGGAAAACGAAAATATCTTTATTAGCTCTACATTCAAACTATTATCCGCCCACTCTCCTTTTAAGATTGGTTAAATGAGAAAATATTATTTGCTCGATTGTCACAAATTTTGAAGTAGCGTGGGCCGCTTTGAAGTTTTTGCGCCTAACAATGTTTGATATTTTTATTTATGTTTGACTTATTGTCAGTGGGCGTGTCCAAATTATGTACACCGGCTAAACTTTAGTAAAAATTTCTTGTGGGAAAATTTAGCCAAACAAAAAAAGTGTTGAAAAAAGAAAAAAAAAATCCACAAGCATAATTACAACTTCTAACCAGTTTGGTTGGTTAGTTGTTACTGTAACATATCAAAGGTTTTTTTTTTAGAATATACCTTCTGCTTTGTTGAGTGTTGATATGTCTTATTCTATTATAATTAAGGCACCATAATCGATCGTAAGTGATTATTCATAAGTGATCCCAACGGGTATGGAAACCCAGATTAAAAAGAAAATTCACTGAAACTCTTCTTGTATGATGTATGATGCATGGAAATTTAATGGGGGTAGGCGTAGACCTGGCCAGGGGTTGTTCTGTTAAAAAAAGTTTTTCTTTTAAGCATTTAATAAAAATTATGAAAAAATTAATATATGATGGATTACGCTTGTTATTGCATTTATGTTAGATAAATTAGAGGAAATAAATCAATAAATACGGTCTATTTTTTGTTGTTGTTCGTGGAGTACAACTTGGCACAAATATTAATTGAACTGAGTACAAGTAAACATGGCCTCATTTACAATTCTTCTTTGTGTGGGCGTACGGTGGTTTTTAATGTCAATATGTGAGAACACAAACCTAAATTATTTTAGGAACATTTCTAATATGATGAGAGTAGTGTCTGGTTTCCAGTTATTTTTTCACTCGATTGTTGTCTATTGACAAGTCACTATAATGCGTGTGTGCAGCCCGAGGTTCATTTTTTAAAGAAAAGCTAATTTTTCTTTCAATTTAATATCGCTTCAGTAATTTATCGATACACATAATTGTGTCTGTGATAACAAATTTTTGTGCCATGTGAGACGAGCAAATTGTTCATTGAAAAATTTTTGTCAATTTTTTTGTCTATCTTGTGTCCGGTCGCACTTAGAAAGTGGCACGAAGAAAATACCTGTTTAAGAGCTTCCCCGCAGTCAAAAGTGAAACAGCGCAAACCCTTCAGCTCTATCGGCGAAGTGGATTTTGTATTATTTTTGTTTTGTTATTTTTAAAATCCTTTTAGGTAAACATATCAACAAACGAGGGAAATTTTTCGACATTTGAATTAAGTTTCGTTTTTATTTCTATCTTCAATCGATTTTAGACGCGCTCAGACGCTTCTGCCTGCCCCTTTTGTTCTATTTCGAGAAGTTTGCGGCAGTTGTATTTAACTTTTAAAGCACTCCTCAATGAACTGTTTGTGCGTAACGTTTAATGTTGCATTCAATACTTATTGAACACCGCTGTTTAATATCTAGTTACTACCGTCTCATCGCAGGCAACTGTTTTTTTGTTCGCAAAAGCATGGCAAAGTTGGTAAATATTTGTTTTTTGCCTCTGCGCAGAAGAGGTGATGACATCGGTTTTATATTTAGTCATGAAATGAGATATTATCCTTAGGTAAATGTTGAAGCCTTAGTCCAGCTCTCACGCGAGCGTTTTGTTTATTGCCTTTGTTTTCCCGCCATTTTTATTTATTTTTTTCTTGAAATGTTTTCTTTTTTGTTTTGTTTTGTATTGAAAATTCATTATTGTTTTTTTAGACAATCATAAAGAGAAAGTCGAATTTGTTTTTGCTGTTCTATAAATAGACGACTGTCAAGGTTGAATGAAACCAGAGTCCAGTCTCTCATTAAAACGCATGGAGAATGAGTGCACGTCGACAAAATAATTTGTCACCCACACACCACAACAACGTCGACAAAACCAACGTAAAGTCTATCGACAAAATTTGCGCCAAGCTCCAACTGAACATGGGTTGTTCCTCTGTTGAGATGAATGAAAAATTCACAACGTCTCAGCGCCATTGTGACAATGAATCTATTTCCAACGAAAGTGATGCTTGTTCTGGACTTGGGCACCTTGATGAATCGAGAAGTCCTGGCAGCGCCACTTGTGGATCGCCTACCTTTGAGAGAAGGCCAGCAATATGCGTGGAAGAGCCAGTCAGAAGTAATGGTTGCACTGAGCACTTACAAGTCGCTTCTAACGGTATCATAGACAAGATGGCAGCCAAAGATGTGGAAGAAAAAGGTAAACAAAAAGCCCGTCATACGACACAATACAATAACTGGCATTATACAGATATGATTATGGCTATAAAAGCTGTGCAGTCAAAAGAACTTTCTATGACAGCTGCTGCGAAAAAATACGGCATCCCTAGAACGACGTTACGACATTATTTAAATGACGGTACTAATAAAGAGGCAAAAAGAGCGTGTTTTACCTTACCTAAAAATCACGAAAATGAGTTACTTAACTATGCTCTCGAAAATAGTATAAATTCTGAGAAGGATTTGTACAAATTGATTGTAGCAAAAGCTAAAGAGTTATCAAGAAGAACAGCACTGGAGAATGGTGAAGAAGATAGGAGGACTGTTCCTACCCCAGCATGGATAAGAAGGTTTGTATATCGACACAAACAACTTTACGATTTATTTCCAACTTTTTTGACGAAATTCGAGCATCCTTTACATGGAGGAAGAAAAACACCAAACGATATGGAAGACTGTAGTATGCCTCACGATGACAACAGCAGCTCTCACCATAGTGATGCCGGGAGTGTCGACCAAGAAAAACTGTACACCGAGATTATATTTCCAAAGATGTCAAACGACACGCCGTATTATGTTAAAGATGGCTTTCGACGAAATGAAAGAGAAGATTACTATTTTGAATCCGACAGTCGTTATGACGATAGAAAAACAACATCGAATATCCGACACAACGCTGTAAAATGTCACGACACATTAGGAAGCTACAGTATGGTAGGGGAAGAGTTCAGCAGTGATTGTTATGCGAACAAGTGGAGGAAATCCGAGGTGATGTGTAAAAATGGTGAGTGTTTTGAAAGTGACGATGAACGAATGTTGCCTTATAAAGATCTACTGTCAAGAATTTCAAGATCGAATTCTTCGAATGGATATCTAACAATTTCCAACAGCCCTTTACCGCATCGTGCGACCAATGGGTACATTGACGTTAAGTCGGAAAATATGTTTCGTCATGAACGAGATATCGTTACGACATCGAATGGATCTGTCAGTCGAAACGAGGCGCGAAAACACCATCATTATATAAATTTGTCGTCCGTTCCTTTTTTAATTCAAAATGGAGAGCCTGCAACGACGTCTCCATCACGAAGTGAAGTGTATCTACCAGATGCAAATAACGGTACGTCGAAATATGACGCGTCATTTTGTTCTTACTCGTCTCCGAGTGTGTCATACTCTGAAAGAGTAAAAACACCCAAATCTTTAACGGCTGATTACCATGCTCCCCGTTTAATGAAGTTTTCAGAGTATACCGTTATGAAAAGTATGTTAGCAGCAATGGAGACTGAGCTGGGCAATGACTACGTCGAACTTTTCTCTGAACGATATCGACGGAACCAACATTTAGAACGG
This sequence comes from Hydractinia symbiolongicarpus, assembly GCF_029227915.1. Classification (NCBI taxonomy): domain Eukaryota; kingdom Metazoa; phylum Cnidaria; class Hydrozoa; order Anthoathecata; family Hydractiniidae; genus Hydractinia; species Hydractinia symbiolongicarpus. Next base: position 10,539,015 of record NC_079880.1, on the reverse strand, counting down.
CTATATAGCAAATGGGTTTTGTTAAAAGCCGATATTGCGCAAGAAGGCAAAGAACTCTAACTTTTTACTATTTTTAATTATACAGGTTTTTTTTTTTTTTTGTAAATATATATATTTTTTTGTTGTATTTGTGTATATAGACTGCTGCCACTGTTGTTGTTGTTGTTGAAATGTGTACATATATTTATCAAACTAATGTAAAATAAGCTCATATTTTTTTGCCAGGTAATAGTCAAACCTAACCAGTTCAATCAGATCGGTTTCCTAGCATCGATCTAACATCGGTTTTTAACTTAAATTTCATTTGTGGTACTCCTTAGACATATTTTACCAAGATTATAAATAAAATTATTTATTTTTTATGTGTACAGAACGCACATGCAATTTGAAATAAATGCAATTTTTACATTTAAAAATAATTCTGTTTTTTTCTCTCGCGTGTTCAAAAGTTTTCAGAACAATCCTGAAATATTTTGCCAGCCAAGTTTGTTTGGATCATATAGTAAATAAAACGAACTTCAGGTTATATAATCATCATTCTTATAGAAATCGTCATATTTCGATTGAAACTTGTGATTTCCAGTTGGATTATACCGACCTGAACATCAATCCATTCTTAATTTATAGAAACATGTGCCTTTATAAGAAACATACGATTTTTATTTTTATTTTTGAATATGAACCACACTCCTAAAATACTTTCACAGCAAGAACCCTTTCAATTTCTCAATTAATTTCTCAATATTTCAATAAATAGGCTCTGAAAATGCCAGTAATCTCTGCCTTATGTTTCTTTAAATCGAAGATGCTATTAAAGAATGTAATCTTTGTTATGTATATTAATACGACATGTTTAAATATATATGTGTATTAAATAAAAACGAAGCTTTTCGTAAGTATACTTACATCATCAGGTATAAAACTTAAAAACGTGTGCTGATATATATACAAAAATTTTATAATTAAAACATCGTCTAGGGGATTTCGTTGATACTAAAAACTAATTTGTCATAAAATTATACCTTTTTTTTAAGTTATGCCATTATGAAAAATTAAGTATAAAAGCTTCGTTTTTAATTTAATAAAATACATATACATATTTAAACATGTCGTATTAATATACATTTACTATGGCGAATAAGAAACTACTCAGTAATCTTTGTTGTTTCTGCTGAAAATCATTTTAAGGGGTAGACAAAACAAAAACATGTTCATTCCAGTTTACTCTATAAAAATCATTGGGTACTCGATATGAATTCACTTTAATGCATCAAAAAATAATGAAGTTAAACATGGAGCTTAAAATAACGACCGCCTCTAACACTAATGGGACTTGTATAGCTGTTAATGCATTCTCAGAAGGCTTGGTTGAAAAAAACATCTTTAAAAAAGAACGTTTTTGTGGTTTGTAATGACTTTTTATTCAAACATGCGGTATACTTATAATTACCGAACATATCCAATTAAAAGTTCATTTCTTCGTTAAAACAAAACAGAATGATGAACTCTTCAAAAAGGAGACAATCATTTTGGTGGGCCTCTTAGTAGAAAAGTTTTTCGTCAACAGGTTTGAAATTTGACCTTATTTTTCCCTCTGATTAGCGGATAAAAACCAAAGACTACAATTTTCTTTTCATTTTATTTGGAAATGAGAGGATTTTTTTACATTGCAAGGTAGAAGCACAGTCAAAAGTATGGTTGGTGGCCTCACCATAACATGTCAAGAAAAAAAATTATTTGAAAAATGTGAGAAACTTTCAGGTTGTTATATAAAAAAGTCTATAATAAAGTAACTTTGGAGCGTAAATGTCGTCGAATAAAAAAATGTATTTTTTTTGTTGACATATTTTTGGTCTTGCTTTTTTTTCATTTTTAATTTCTTTTAAAATTCAGTGTTTGTCGAATCGAGCAAAATGTTTCATATGAACAGGATTTGCGAAATCAGAAAATCGATATGCTTAAAAAAGACAGTGTTTTGCTGCGATCCATCGTTCTTTAAAATTTAACATTCTATCCGTTTTAATTTTCTCAACGTTTCTGCAAATATTAATTGTTTAAAAAAACTTAAAATTACATGGCATACTAAAGTAACGGCGACTGACCCTTCGACACCGACATGGAAATTTCAAAACGACGGCAATGCTCTCGTGTCGGATAAAAATATCCCGACAGTCATGGCGTTTGTTTCAGGCTTGCTATGGATCAAGAGATGAATGCAACAGATAATCTTAACCAGGCCAATATCAACGTTATAAAATTATTCCCAAACAAAACAAAACAGTAAATCAATAAATCAACAAATGCATCTTTTTTTGTGTTGGTGCGAATCTATGTAGTCATGCCCGTCACGACATTCCCGTCACGAATTTGGTGGCGTCTATTTTAAACAGTCCAATATTAAATTTTTATTTATTGTTAATGTCTACACATCTATCAAAGATCAAACACGAGTTGGCTATGTTTAAATTATTTCAATGCAATTTCTTTAACAGAGGCAAGATGTTTGAGCAAGTTTGTCGTGTGAAATTTAACGCACGATAATATCTCAATCCCACCGGAAAGCGAAGAAAAGCCCTGGGAATGAGATTTAATTACTCTCCCATATCGGTTTGTTAGAAGTCTACCCACTAGTTGTTGTCGTTAAAATGGTTTGTAGACTCACTCTCTTCCGTACGCTTTTCCTAAACCTCTCTTTCGGTGAGACTTTACAACATTTTATAACAAAAAATGACATAAAAACGGTGTCTCTATAATAATCGCCGTATTTTCTCTGTCGGCCAAACCCGGATCATGTGAAACCACGCACGAATTTTTTTTTAAATAAAATTAAGCAATGCAATATATTTTAAGCGCTTTTGTATCGACGTGAGAAGTAAGAAATTCTAGATACAATGTTTTTATAATTCATTTTATAATTCATTCTGTAGCTGACACGCGGTTTGGGTTGTTTCGAAAAACTATCGCCCACTAAAAGTTAAGTTTTAGTTAATATAGCCTCAGTAACCCAAACCCTCGAAAACTCGAAAGCTTGGTAACTCGAACACCCGAAAACTTGAACACCAGATAACTCGAAATGTTTACCTTAAGGGAACTTATTTTGGCGGGAACTAATTTTGGCGGACGAAGGAAATCTAAAAAAAATTTAATTTTGGCGGGAACTAATTTTGGCGGATCAACGAAATTTTTAATTTTGGCGGGAACTTATTTTGGCGGGTGGCGGTTTTTTTTAATTTTGGCGGGAACTTATTTTGGCGGGTCAGCGGATTTTTTAATTTTGGCGGGAACTAATTTTGGCGAGTGAAGGATTTTTTCAAATTTCAACGAAAATTTTCTTTGGTAAAGATGTAGAAATAAGCATTACAAAGCAAAGAATTTTAAAACAAATACTAAAAATCTACTCTTCTTCATCGTCTATGATAATGTCAAATGCATTCCGACTAAAGTCTATGTCATCCTCGTCACGCGTGTACTCCTCTTCTTTGTCATCGTCATTTTCGACTCGCACGTTGATGAAGCTATCCTTTAATAAATCTGGCGCATTGATTATGTCGGTTATGGGCTGAGTAATTACACTATTGCTTTCTGGCAGCGGTGATAGATCTTGAAAAGGGTCAAGGGATTCAAGTGAAGTGGATCCCATGCGAACTGCGTCGTAAATTCCAGATGCTTTCCACCCATTCAAAACGACTTCACGGCCATCTGCCGAAGTGATATGGTTATAAAACTGGAGGAGCCAACTTGCATGAAGAGGCTTGATGGTGGTCAGCTTTAATTGAATATTTATATCTTCGATCTTTTTGTTAAGGGATAGCTCTTTCTCGATCTGTTTTGAATACCATTCAGTGAACAAATTTCTCATGAATTGCTTGCAATGATTATTCACAGTAAGATCCAAGGGCTGGAATATATGTGTCATGTTACTTGGAACCAAAACCAGGAAGATGTTGTTCTTCTTCAGCAATTCGGTAACTTCCTCAGTAATTTGTCCTCGAAAGACATCGAATATTAGAAGAGCAGCTTGCTTTGGGTTATTTAACTTCTTCCTCTGGTCTTCAACGTGCTTTAGAACGATCTCTTTGATGACTTTGATGGATTCTTGTGTATTGCTGTAGTGTTTGGGATTAACGCTTAGTGAGAACGATTCGGGGAATTCAAACTTTGGGAGGCTTTGATTTGTTTTCCCCCCATATATCAGTTGCATTGGCAGAAAAGAACCATCAAGCGTAATAATAAAGGTACCAGTAAGGCATCTTTTGTCGGAAGATCCAACGATAGGGACGGACGATGAACCCTTTTTCGCCATGGTGTGATTCATTCTTGGAACAAACTTAAGAGGTGTCTGGTCCAGATTCATAACAAGTTGGTGAGGGATGCTGTGTTGTTCGATGGTCGAAACAATATCGTGAAGAAATAGTAATTCGCACTCCTTTTTGGCTCCTTCAGTGATTTCAACTTTGGAGGTCGTTTTCATTCTTTTCTTGAAACCCATTCTCTTGAAGAGGCTTTTTGCCCAACTGTTATCAATTTTAATATGCCCCAACTCAAATTGAGGGTTTCGTGATATTAGAGCTTTCGCTGCAGCGGTTGCAACTGTTCTTGAAACAACACCTCCTCGATTTCTCAGTGCAATTAAAAATCTTTGTACCATCTCATCTAGACTGCCAAGGAACAGAGGTCTACCGCGTTTCAAAGGAACAAATTTGGTTACCACGCTACGTTTTTCTCGGGTTGAATCTTTCAGCTCTTTTTTGTAAAGATTGCCAAATCTTCGAGCTGTACTCTCACTTAACGGCCTGTCTTTGGTTTGAAACTTTGTGATTGCAGCCGCACCACCATGAATCGCAACATATTTTCCGATATCAAATCTTTCTTTTTCTGACCAACGGTTGTATGATTTTTTGCCACTGGATTTAACATTTTCAGTCGCGTCTGTAACAGCTTCGTAGTCTAACGAACCAAGGGATGATTCTTGCTGGAAGTCAGTTGGTTGTGGGCCTAAAATGAATAAAACGAACCACTATGTAATTGCGAATTTTGACCAAAAATTAAAAATTTTCAAACAAAGAAAGAAACTTCTTCGCAGGTAGGTATAACAAAAAAAAACATCAAAGAGAAATACTTACTTTGTTCCCTAGAACTGTTTGAAGGTGTTTCGTCTGAAGTTTTTTCCTTTTCAGCGGCCCTTTGTTGAGCTTCTTTCTCTTGTAATTTAGCTAACTTCCTGATGTAAGACATTTTGAAAGCCGGGAGATAAAAAAGGAAACGTAAGTTATCTGTATCCTGTATATTTACTCGAACATAAACATTCCATTCACTTGGCCTATATTTACACTAAAAATCGAACAAAAACATTCTTTTTTTCTTGGCTAAGGCCCGTTTAGACTACCCAATCGAACAAAAACATTCTTTTTTTCTTCGCTAAGGCCCGTTTAGACTAACCAATCGAACAAAAACATTCTATTTAATTGGGAAAGTTCGGTCTACACTGACAAATAGAACAAAAACGTTCTATTTTCATGCTAGGCAATTAAAAAATCGATCGATTGACATTTTTGTTTTTCATCAGAGCTAGAAAAGAAAAGACGTCCATATGGCTTACAACAAGACGTTCGAGTTTACAGCTGCTGTCAGAGGATTCCATTATTATAAAACTTATTGGAAACCTGAGGAAAATCAATCACTGGACTGCTTTCATGAGAACAACAATGTTTTCGATAGATTTGCAATCAAAGTTTGTGAATTCGGAAATGACAAACCAGTTGGCCATTTACCCAAAGAAATCTCAAGGGTTACAAAATTTCTTCTGGACAGAGGAGCGTCTATGAAATCCACGTTGACAAGTGTACACTATCGAAGATCACCTCTCGTTCAAGGAGGCTTGGAGATCCCCTGTAAAATAACTGTTACTTTACCAGGGACAGTAAACAATCTTTTGGTTCTTGCAAGATACCAACAACTTGTAGAAGCCTTGTATACAGAGCCGAAAGAGGAATTGATTCTTGGTTCGTTCTTACATATTGCAGTTATTTTAGATGTCGTGGTTCCAACCGAAGAGAGACCAAAGCGTAAAAAAAATACAGCCAAAAGCCAAAGCAAAGAGACGAAAAAGCAAAAAGATATTCGAAACTTTTTTGGAAACACCTCAGCTGCACCAGCCCCAAAAAGGCAAAAAGTTAACAACAAACCTAAAAAGTCGTCACCATCGTCAAGCAAGGACTTAGAAATCATAAATATTGATTAAAAATTATCTTGTATTAGAGGTTTATTATGACATAATATTTCTAGCGCAAAGGTATATTTCTAAAAGATATAAAAAATTGAAAAAAAGTTGATTTTTGTCGATTTTTTAAGGGGAACTTATTTTGGCGGATCAACGAAATTTTTAATTTTGGCGGGAACTTATTTTGGCGGGTGGCGATTTTTTTTAATTTTGGCGGGAACTAATTTTGGCGGGTGAGTAAAATATTTAATTTTGGCGGGAACTAATTTTGGCGGATTTTGCCCCAATCCGCCAAATCCGCCAAAATTAGTTCCCGCCAAAATAAGTTCCCTTAAGGTATTTGGTCTACTTAGGATAAAGTTGAATTTCAACTTAAAAACGAAATATAATGGGTCGGACAATAGTGTTTTCTGGAGTTTGATTGGTTGATAAGTTTTCCGTTCCGATCCGTTCGGATACAAACTTAAATTAGAACAATTATAAAAAAACAAAAAAATAATTAGCTGATAACAATGATATTCAAGCATTTCTCTTGTTTTGTTCCCATCAGTTTTTCTTTTGAGTAGGAATTCCGCTAAGTCATTGAGATTACTACAGTTTTTGTCGCGTGAAGGCGAATGTAGTGTTCCAGCATATTGTTGGAACACAAGAGTAGCGAAAGAATACACAGTTGTGCCAAAATAAACAGACATTTAGTATCCTCCATAAACTTAATGACAAGAGCGGATTAAAACGTTACTGATATTTTGCTTGCACCATTAATCGGTTTGTTATCTTACCGCCAGAATGACGTCATTAAACCTACTTCGCCTTACTGAAAGAATGTTGTGCAAATCTCAGTTGACATAAAGGTTAAAAATTTGTCACGATACTCAACTAGGCCTAGACTCCATTCTCGTTTTAGACGCTTAATAAGCCATAGCGTTTTCCGTTATCAAAGCATTAGCTACCACCCTTATGTTTTCATGTAACCAGGTATTTAATTGTCTCTGTTAGTTTGCTATTTTTAAATTTTTTTTTGCCCTTTAAAACGAAAGTTGAGGATGACGAAGGATTGGTAGCCTGGGGCGTTCTTTCCCATTGGTGGATTATCCTAGCATGCAAACAGAGCCACACATGTCATTTTGGAATAGACGTTATGTAAAAGCGAATTAACACACAAATTTTTAAATGTCAGTTTGTCGTAATTAAATATTTTCATGTTCGTATCACACGAAGTATGTATACAAGTGAAACTATTTTAAACTTAAACATTTGTGGACAGACTGATTGTCGACTTCCATGAACTTTTAAACTTTTTCACACAAGTCAGGTCAGAAGTAACATATACTAATTATATATTTTAATTCTTGTTTTTAAATCACGTCCCTAAGGAGACTTTTTATTAAAAGCAGAATTCTGCGTTCATGGTAAGATCGTTTTTCAACCTCACTTTTAAACATGCCTCGTTTGCATGATGCACCGTTTTTCTTGTAATATGTGCTGCAGTGAATTTTCTGGATGTTGAATATAATGATGATGTCAAAATCTTGATATTTCGTCACCTTCATATTGTTTTAGGCCAAAATTGGTCCAAAAATTGAGAAGTACTTTGTTTTCTACAATGGATGAAGAGGTACGCACACGATGCATTAACATTTGTTTTACATACCTAGTCCATATTTTTCCAAATCTAGAAAAGTTCTTCGTGGTGGCAAAATTTAGCATAATGAATATTAAGAAGAGAAAATAATAATGTTGATTTTGCATCATGTAAAAATTATCAATGTGGATGTTTCGTATTTTCACACTATGTGTAATTTTCGTTCAAAGTAGGCCAGGAGTTATACTTTATTCCATGAAATTAACAAGTCATGAAATTAACGCGGTTTTTCAAAATTCGCGTTAATTTAATGGCCGTTAATTAAATGTAGTGTTAATTTAAAAACTGTTAATTTTATGACTTGTTAATTAAAATATAATATATAATATAATATAATATATTTATTTCGATTTCCAAACCACCTTGTAATAGAGAAGACCGTTTCACCACCGTGAATTCGACTGTTGATGTAATTTTTGCTTCGCAACCGCGTTAATTAAATGCCTTTTACAAAATAATGTTATTGAACCGCGTTAATTTCTTGACTCGTTAATTTCATGAAATAAGGTAAATTACGCCCTATGATAGCAAAAAAAAATCTTGAAAACTAAATAAAAATCTGAAATTCTGATTAATTATTCTCTATACATGTAATTTTTGCAATTGGGGCCTTTAACAGTATTTTAATTAACGAGTCTTTAATTAACACTGCATTTAATTAACGGTCATTAAATTAACACGAATTTTGAAAAATCGCGTTAATTTCGTGACAGGTAATTTTATGGAACACGGTATTTAATTTTTCCTAATATTCGGATTTTGGTATTGTATTAATTCTCTCACAATTTTGATTGTGTGATTTATAAAACGTGTCGGCTTCTTGTTCCTTCTTGTGGATTCGAGCGACAACGCTCTGATGCTGAACAAAATTTACATTGGTTTCGTTTCGCCGTTTCGCATTAGTTTTTACAGTTATACACAAATTCGAGAAAATCCAAGCAAAGAATGTTCTTAAAGCAGGGCAATTTATATATTTGACGCCTTTTGCTGGTACGTTCGCGGCTGTTTTCTATTTGTACACTATTATCCCACATAAGCCTACTCATAGACGCGAGTTTCCCGGGTTTTAAGTCCACTAGACCTTTATCCGGGAGATTTTTCAACTTAGAAACAAAAATAAAGAAAAATTCTATTTAGTTAAACAATTTTTTCTCTTTTACAAATATCTTTCTCTACATGTTCAGCCTTTTAGAGATTATTCCTCCAATAACATATTCACACAAAACCTCCACACGATATCCTCTTGTTTTCTCATTTCTCAAAACAATATTCTAGATTTCGTGAAAGTGTTTGATAAAAAAATGATTTATCTCTATTTTATAGAGATAAATCATTTTGTAAGTTTATTTTCCTAACCTTATTACTGTTTCACGCCTTTATACGGGAGTATTTTTCAAATATGAGGAAATAGGGTAACAAAAACAGGTATAATGTTTAAAGCCTTGACTACAAACTTAATATAGCTTGAGATTACGAATTGTACTGTAAATAAATAACCTGCCCCTGAAACAGCTTATTGAATGTCATGCTCGACCTCTGTATGAAGCTGAGGCACATTATGGGATTGTTTTTAAAATTAAATCGCAGTGGAAGAGTGCTCTTGGGCATATCTTCGTGCTTATAGTCGTCGACTGAGTCATCATTTGTCCTTGGCGTTTAGCATAAGAATGTGATAATAATTTTAGGTTGTTGTCTAGCCGAGCGATTGCTGTGTTCCCACGACTTTCGTAGCTTAAATGGGACCCTTAAATGCAGTAGGACCCCCTTCCGCAAGACCCTCGTTGATAGCAGTACCAATAGAAACTGAAGAAGCTAACCTGAGTAAATAATTTCAAAAATATTATTAATAATAATTCCAAAAAGAACACAATATTTCCAGTTAAAAATTCTGTTTCGTCATTGTTGCAAAATCTTGTTTTTTAAATTAGGATAAACAAACATGAATCATTTGATTTTCTTTTTTTGTTAGATTTACTATATACTAGGCCAAAAACCGGGGGTTGTAGAGGAAAGCCTCCACCTATCGTGTAGAGGAAAGACGGATAGTGTTCACGACAGAAAATAGGAAAGAGGTAGCTATTGAACGACATTTCCTGGCTAGAAAAAAATGAGATCAAAGTTCCGAAAATTGTGGGATTTTTCCTCATTGCTAATAAGAGTTGAAGAAGGGTTCAAATTTTTAAATATTTTACAGCTACAAAATGTGTTAAATATTGTTTGTAATAGCTGTAAAAGATCTCTCTTACGCGTGTTAACAAAATATGAAAGATGTAAATTAATAATTTGGGTTTCCAATGTTCCAGGATACGACACTGTGCCTGAGAAAGTAATACCTCGTTTCCAGGGCTTTTTGTCTCACATCGGCTCTGCGCTTATGCAAAAAGAGACAACAGCTCCTGGGATCAAGGTTGGCGAAAGTACTAATTTTTCTATGCAAGTCTAATTCTTTTATTTTCGTCTTTTAAGCGTGTAAGGTTTATATAAAAGAGCTCTAATAGCAGAGCTTAATTACCCGTGTGCTGTTTCCACAGTCCAAAAATTGAAAAAATTCCCGTGTTCAGAAAGTCAACCTCGTTCCCAGAGCCTTTATTACTATTGGCGAGATGCTCTGCCCGTTCATGTCAAAAAGAAAACAGGCACTTGGAACGAGTTTGTTTGAAAAGTCCAGGTAAAGTCTTGGGGAAGTCATGTTGATATTATAAGTAATATCGGGTAATCAGTTTAATGAGAATATTTTATTGAAAGAAATCGCATCGCGTGCTTTTCTAGCTTTCTAACAGAACTTAAACCTCGTAAATCACGGTCAATTGACGTCATAAAGTTTCCTCTCTTGAAATTTTTGGTCTCATGTTACCAAACACACTAAGGACAACTTTTTCTTATGCAAACAAAGAGGTCAAATAAATTTTATTTTAAATCCAAAACAGAGTGGACAAACTTTTGTCCTTGTTAAGTCGAATCTGTTAGGTCATCGTGTATTTACATAGAGTTTTGGAATGTGTGCTCCTGTCCAAATGTTTACAAAAATTTCCGTGATTCCTATGTCATGAGAACTCGTTTTATCCCCATGTTATATTGTCATCCAAATATTTCGAACGATCCCGATGAGGAGATTTCTGTATGTGCTGTGAAATGTTTTTTTAAAACCAGAGCCACTAAAAAAGTTAAGTGTATTAATTTAACGTCCCGATCCAATCGAAGAAACGAAATTGTGTGTAAATAAATAAAATAAGTTTCTCTCCAGAGTAACTCGTCTGGATTTCTTAAGAATCTCCTTGAATATAGATAAATTATGCATACTGATAGATCAACATTCTCGGTCAACATTTTTGTCAACATTTTGAGCAACTACATTCTACTGAAACGTGGCCATTCATTCTCTTTTTTCAAAATGGCGGAGAAGGAATTTGCAGCATGTTTATTGGTGGCATTGGTAATAGATGATGATGAAAAAAGAAAGCAAGGCCCTACCAGAAAATGGATTCAAAGAATGGAAGAGGAAGGAGGTCAATCAGTTTCTCCACTAATTCATCATTCCATTTAAATTTTTGTTTATAAGCAGTGGTAGTTGCAGGATCAGCTGAAGCAGCGACTTCCGCCATTTTCAAAATGAAGATATCCCTATGTTTTGATCTTATTTTCATGCAAGTCGTGTATACACTCGAACAAAAACATTCGAATTTGTGCTAGAACATTCGAATTTGCAATCAAATGATTCGAAAATACCGAAAAATGTTGCCAGAAATGTTGATGGCTATAGCAAATCGTAGCAACATGCAAAACTCATCAACAATGTTGATCAACATTTATACAATGTTAATAAATGTTGATTAACATTTTTAGAGGTTTTTCTTTTTCGTCAACATGTTGATACCCATAGCAAATCGAGTCAACATGTTCATCAACAAATGTTGAGGGGTAATGTTGCTCAAAAAGTTGCCTCGATTTGCCCCGGCCTTTAGACGCAAACAAAAATGTCAGAGCAAATCTCTACAATTTAAATCCACCTCATAGCAAGCCCAGAATTACAATCAAACAATGAGTAACATTGTCCCCAGGCCCATTTTTCTCATTCTGACAATCTCGGGCAGCAAAAAAGCGAAAAATTGCCCTGGGAGCGAGGTTGACCAATAAGCACAAAGTTTGCGTGGTCAGACCTTATCCTCCTAAGTAGTACAAGAATTAATTATATTTGTTTAGGTGAGTAAGGCCATTTGCGCTCAAAACAAAGGATACCCGGTATTGACCATGTGACCAAAGAACATTAGAATTAACTATTCGAAAAGCCAGGTCATCAGCATCCTGGGAGAATTCGTTTGAGAACCAGCGAAAATTTTCCCAGATGAACTATTCCGATTTCCTGATGGTAAGAAAAAATTATACTACGTCTCCGTCTAGAATACTGAGAGAAAATTGCCAATACGGTGCAGTGTAAAACATACGAGTCGATAAATTGCTTTTGCCAGAACACACACCTGTGTTCAGAAAGGTGCTTCTTTAACCGAGGCGATGTTTTTGATACATAAGGCGATTTTAATAATACACAAGAGGCGATTTTTATGATACGAAAGAACAAGAGACCAACCAACAATTTAAGGCATGTAGTTTGGTGTGAACATTATTTTTAAAGATTAATTAATAAATTAATCAACTTTCAAGTTCTGAAGTCCCGCGAAATGGCTGATACCGCCTTCGTTCGAGCCATTTTGACGTAAAATGTTGACATTTGCGCATCTGAAACATCTAATGGTACTAAATTAGTTTTTAGTGTTACTGTCACGGCAGGTATGTTTCACCAGAAATTTTTCATCTCCATATTTGATATTGCAAATATAGTTACCACGTTTTTTAACGAGTACAAAAAAACGACCTCAATTATTTTACACATCAACTTAAAACGTACATAAGAAAAAACACATAAGAAAAGTGATAGACATCTTCTAGTCACCATGGTTACAACACTATTAAATTTTGTTAAAAGCTGCCACATCCATGCTTTGAACCTAAAAATAAATCAAAAAAAAAAAATTAATAATATTACTTACTAAGAGAGACTTGCTTGGCTGAATTAAATATATAGAAGAAATGAAGACCAAGGCTAGTGTATTTTGCACTCAGACAATTTAGCTGAGCAGACTACTTCTGCATAAAACTATATATATTCTTGCAGCGTTGTCAGTATTTACATTGCATAGTACTTGATCTTAGTGCGGACTATTTATTGCAGGGCGAAGTACAGAATGGATATCTTTTCGCAAAAAAGTCATTATTCTATAACGCGAACTATTTCTTCGTTAAATTAGACAAGCACTTACATAGTCCTCAAACTTCGTAATTTCTTCTTCCAGAACATCAGTACCAACTTTATCGTCTTCAACGACGCATAATATTTGTAGTTTCTTGACCCCATACCCAACAGGGACGAGTTTAGATGCGCCCCATACTAATCCGTCCATTTGGATACCCCGAACAAGTCGCTCTATTTCCGCCATATCGGTCTCGTCATCCCACGGTTTTACGTCGAGCAAGAGGGATGATTTAGCAATCAGAGCAGGTTTTTTAGCCTTCTTTGCGTTGTATTTGGCAAGCGCTTCTGCTTTTTTGTTCTTCTCTTCTTCTGTCTCCTAAATTTACGTAGTATGAAACAAATAACATTGAGCCGAATGTAACAAACAAAAAAATGTTTATGCCCGTTTTTTTTTTGAAATGGGGACTCGAAGTGGGGACTCGAAGCTTAAATCTTATAAGAATGCGCTACACTAGACCAAATACGCTAACAATTCAGAACACAAAAACTAATACGAAGAAACAGCAGATATTAAAGACTAATTAAATAATAATAATTGTTGGATCGAATGGAATACGGTAACAAACCACAAAATCAAAACTTCCCACCTCCTCCGCTTCATCATCATCTCCAAACAAATCAAAATCATCATCGTCATCATCTTCAGGTTTCTAAAGGGAAGGATTATTTTTTTTAGCTGCTGTAAACAGGTTAACTTCTACTTTTCAAACTTAGCTTCCTGATTCTCTAAAACTATAGTTTTCACTTTTCTGAAACAAACATTACACGTACATTACGATTGACACAAAGTTATACATTCCATCGCATATTGTTGGTACTATTGAAGAGTAGAGCTGGTTCTGTAAACCAGTTAGTATTTTGGCATACAAAACTAAGTTAGAATGATCACAAAACGTGAATTAATAGGATCTTTCATACGTAATTACCTTTGATGTTTGTCCAGTTTTACCTAAAAAACAAGAAAGTACGTTCAGACAAGGCATTTATAATTAAATATCCCCCACTATGTTATGCATTTTTGAAGAGTTAGGGGCCGAATAATAATTACATAACACCCAATTTTGCCATTTTTCTGTAACAACTTAGACTTATACACAAGTAAAAAAAAATGCTGACGTTTATTGTGACAGCCAAATGGCTTATCAACTTTATACAGTACAACTCAAGTTAGTCCTTAAAAAGCTAACACTCAAAAATCTGTACAAAATAATTCGTACCCAAATAGTGAATACATACCTTCTAATTTCGAAACACGAACATCGAGATTAGCTACTTGTTTTGCAAGATCAGCAATCACTAAAAATGTACAAATTAAATTTTATTTATGTTCTGTTTTATGGCTTTTAGCAAATACAATTTTTTTAACCACAATAACTCCCTTTTTTTCCTCCCTTTCCCTTCTTACATGAATTACGAAAACCAGTTGAATAAAAATAAGCAACCATTAAGCAATTTTGGATCTAGATATTGACTAAAAATAAGTTACTTGAGATCTGGCTAAAATCCTAAGTTGATTACAAAAAAAATCGTTATGTATATTAACACAAAGTAAAGAACTCATGTCTTAAAAGGGTTTTAATCTTACAAAATCAGTACACACACTATTCCAACCCCTTGGAGTTTTACTAAGGCAAAAATATTTCCTGATTAACACAGATTCTAAATCGGAAATCCAGGTACAAAAATTACGCGTACGTTTTCGTAAATCCAAATTTTCCGTTTCAAGTTTAGCGATATGTGAATCACTCTCAGCAGTTACCACATGTTGAACTTGGTGAGCCTAAAAAACAAAATGCACATGCATCAGAAACTTTGTTGTTGTTTACTATGTCTGAAGGTCAACATAGTTTAAACGAACTGAAGGCAAATGTCACAAATTTTTTTTCAAACATTCAGGCAGCCATTGAATTTTATTTCAGTTTTTACTGATTTTAATGTTTTCATCGTAAAATCAAAGTCATTTAGGTGTAAATCTCAAATTTTCATTTCTGCCTGAACATATTTTTGTAAAACACTATAAAATGTCCCTAATAAGAGAAACTCAATGTAACAACAAACAAACTTTCACAGGCCACAAATTTGGGGGTAACAATCATTCTGTTACCCAAAAGTATTAACATTTCAGGAATAATTTTTAGGATTTACTCGTAACAGTCATTTTTTTTGATTTTTTACCCATGCAGCAAGTTATGTTGGCATCTTTATTATTAATAGTAGCTGAGATAAGTGACCGACATCAATAGTGTGATGTAGGTCACACCGACTTGCCTCGTCCAGGGACCGTTAATAGTACTTAAAGTGCTCTTAAACTTAATGGAAAAAAATAACGTACGTTAGAGAAAAGTTTGCTGACTTTCACAAGCGTGGATAATGGTGTGTGTGTATAATAGCAGCAGGACAGAAGGTCAACAAGAAGTTTTTAGCTAGGAAGTGATGCAACATTTGCATAATAGAAGTCAGAAAGTTGGTAGAATTAACATTTATTTGCACTTATAAAGACTAAAATGAAACTAAAATCTGTCGATATCAGTATTTTTAGTAATCGCTACTCATTGTGTACCCTAATGACAAAATTTAAAGGCGTTAAAAAAAAATTAAAAAATTGTTACAATATTCAACGTGATTTTCATTATTTTATTTGTCTCAAAAAAGTATATATTAAATCTCATCCTTTAAAGATTCAAATAATTTTATAAACCTCTTTAAAATTAGGGAAGGGGAGGTGAACTTAGGCCTGTTTAAAACTACTAAAGGATTGTTTATTGTAAAACCGACAGTTCTTTATTTTATTTCTTTATTATGAATTCATTTTAAACATTATAGGCTATTTTACAATTCCATTTTCTATAATAATGCGATCTTGTTATTTTAAGCTTTCACAATGAAATCATCTTAATAATAAAATTCTGTGTGTAACTATGGCCTTTACAGCTTGCTACCAGTACACTATACAAACACAGTTACTTTGAAATTTACATTGCTATAGGGGGAACAGTATTTTATATATAAAATATATAAAATGCAACTAGTTGTTTTTACATGGCTTACAACCTTTTTCATATCCCTAATCCAGTTATGTATTTAACAGGCAAAGTCAGGATTTTCAAAAGGGTGGATATTATTATGCATACAATTGCTTAATTAGCACACACAATGCATATTTTCAAAACCTGCAACTCCATGGTTGTTCTAAATTTTACAACCTTATAGGTTCACAATATTCTGCTGAACTGATCAACAAAAACCACACTATCAACATAAAAGTTTCTACTTACAACATTGGAAAGAGATTGTTTGATTGTATCTCTAGCTTTGGCTATATCGTTGATAAGGCCTGAAGCAGCACTACTGGCAACCTAAAAACGGAATAATAGAAGTAAGTTACATGAGTATTTTTGTTTTTAAAAATCATTACAATTCCAGTATCTTTCCTAAATTTTGTGACCCCAAAAATAAAAACTTACAAACAGGAGAGCTAATTAAGGATTTCACAATGTTTCATCATTTTTGTCTTCATTCCTATTTTATCAACACAAATTTTGTTGTTCCACTTATCTGCAAAACATCCTTATGCCATGAAAAAAATAGGTAAAAAATCACATGTATGGATGAATTTGTTTCGTCTTGTATAATATTTTGAATAAAACAATGCTGTTTCAGTGGCAAGTCATCTTTATCAAAGTTTCGTGTACTTCACTTTGCTGGACTAAAATCTTTATATCTATCAGAAGTCTTTGAATTGGCTAATTAGACTAGAAATAGACAAATTAAAATATTCCACAAAAAATTTAGTCATTTTTCAGTCATAACTGGGCCTGATAAACAAAGGAGGCATAAATCTTTGGAGCATTAAAGTAAATTTGATGTTTGTTTTAACTTAAAAAACGTTGCAACAATGCGATGCAAGAGCTTTAGGCAAAAAAAAACATCTTGATAGCTTAATTGGGAGAAATAAATGACCTAAATAGTCTATCGTAAACTAATTAGACTATCATAGCCTAATTTGCCATTGTCTCTGACTGAATATGACACCACGTTAGCATTAAATTTTTTATCTCAAACTTAAAACAAGAAAGCATTGCGCATTTGAAAAACCTTATTAGTGTAAGGTAAATCGATTCAATTGGCTAATAATTCTTTTTAGAAGATCTGATTGGTTCAAAAACTATTTGCCTGCTGAAAAAAATGTAAACAAAGCTTATAGCAAGACATCTATACACACTATTTTTAAAACAACACAAAATTATGATTCAGCCTCCACTATGGATAAATCTGTGTTTTACACTGGCTCTAATGTTGTATACACTTGTTGCTTGTTGACCATCTACTTCGGAAGAAGACTAGAAATTTAACTTTAATTTATTAGAAGAATTCCTGTGTGACTTGTTTACTCTATAGTGATGAGCTTATTGGCTCAGGCATTTGCTTGGCAGAAAAAAGATGCTAGCGTATACTGTCCTAATTACGCAAACGTCCTAATTTAATGATTTCACCTTTCTCAGTAACGTCTCTTTTTGATGGCAACATATATGGTTATGACATGATAACCTGAGCTCTACGTCTAGGATCTACCATATTAGCATTTTCACCAGCACTGAAAATTGTGCACTTTACAGAACAAACAATTTTCCTAATTTCCTAAGGTACATGCCGATGTTTGAAGCAGCTACCAGCTCTATCTGATACAAGTTGCAATGTAGTGCAACCTTTTAATCATAATTAGACTTTATAATCATAATTAGACTGGATCCTGCATTGAAAAAAAACACATCATGGAATAAGACGTAAATTACGAAAATAGGACATTGTAGTGGATTTCTTTTTTGTTCAACCCTGCGTAAACGCCCTTTTCACAGGCATTTTCACAAAATTGTTTTTTAGGATGGCTTATAGTCAAAACTATAAAGTTATGTGGCGAATAGAGTTTCCAGATTGTCGCTAGAACTGTTTAATTAGATAATAACGAAATTAGGACGGTATACGCTAGAATTTGGTTAAGAGAGGTCTTTTTCTGTGGATTCTTCCCACTAAAAACTCATTTGAGTTTTTAAACTATTATTCAGTGTAGATTGATGCCTTCTGATTTATTTGAATACATCAAAAGTCCTGACAATGTCTATAACTTTGTTGGAAGGGAGTTAAATTAACTCTGACTTTTAGAACAAGAATAGTCTCACAACTATATTGCTGTTTTTAAACTTGCTAGCCCTTTTATTTTCTTTGTTTTCACTCAACTCACTTCAGGCTTCACGTTTGTTATAAAATGTTGTTAATATAGAACAAAGTGTGCAGCTAACCTGCGCAACAGCACTAGTAGCCTTTGTGAATATTCCTTCTTCTTCATGAGGTTTTGAAATTTGGTGAGTTAGATTGTTCGTCAGGAACATTTGGTAGTGTTCGCGAGCTTCTTCGTATTGTGGTCTTTCAAACCAGATAGAATCGTGCATCATAGCTTCAGAAAACTTCATCTTTAAGCAAGTTTTAAATCAAAGAACTACACTCAATATAAACCTCAAGACACCGTGTCACTGTAAAAAGGAACGAATGTTGTTGACTTGCTCATTTATCTTGGACTTTGATGCATTCTTAGACCGAATAGGGCGATTTCATACCAACTTCGGACTACGCCTTCTTCCCTCTCCCCGCCACAAAAGTCACAGTTGTAAAAATTAAAAAAGCCCTGGATTAATAAAATATCAGTGGATGGTATGGGTGAATACACAAAAGCGTACGGGGGCTACGCCCCCACTTGAGGCAGGGGAAAGCGTGTGTTAGTGTGTATTTCTTCCCTTCTCTTAAATTCGCTTTAAGCTTACCTCCCGCGAAAAACAAGTTGAGCTTATATTTAGGATCTTTGAAAGTTATCTGGGAATCTGCTCATTTTTTGAGATTTTTTTGTTGGTTTTCGAGATATTTGTCTTGAATTTGCGCTAATTGTGACGTTATGAATTAGGCCTAAAACAAATAATTGTTTGTTATGGAGCATAATTAGAGTAATTAAATATTGAAATTCATGTAAAATGTTCAAAACGTCAAGGGGAACGTCTAAAAAACATTTTTAACCCTCTATAACTTATCAAAACTGTTAAATACAACACCCACGAAGAACTAGAGTATATAACTTATCAAAACTGTTAAATACAACACCCACGAAGAACTAGAGTATATAACTTATCAAAACTGTTAAATACAACACCCACGAAGAACTAGAGTATATAACTTATCAAAACTGTTAAATACAACACCCACGAAGAACTAGAGTTTGTTAAATACAACACCCACGAAGAACTAGAGTTCATGATGTTTTGCATAATTAGAGAAACTTCAAAATCTAAACTCTTAAGAACCAATCAAGAATTTTGAAAAAATTAACAATATCCTAGACAATTTTTAAGTTCTTTCATACAAAATTAACTTGTTTTTTTTTTTGCGAGACGTAAGCGTTAAAGAGAACAACTCCTGGATCTTTCTCTAGACGGATGGATAATACTGACACTCGGAGAAGAGATTGATTCAGACTGATAATCTTGGCCTGGTTGGCTTTTTCTATTTGGACAATTTCTAGATACGAAAATTGCCTTTTCAATATCCCAAATTTTTCCCAGTAGCTGATGACATAGTTAGTCAAAACACTTATCACTTTGAACTTCTCAATGTTACAGTTAACAAAGAGAAGAGCTCTGCTAGAGAAGATAGAAGATACAACACGATATCGCTTCTTCAACATTTGCTTAAATATAATCTAAATTCTGTTATATTACAATTTTGATTTTCTTAATACACATATGTATATGTTCAATAAATAAATTAGCAATTCTAAAAATAAAAGAATAAATAAACCCTTTTTCTCAATAAATAAAATTCAATTTCATGTACACGTTAAAAAGTTGCAACCTGTCAACTTTGTTCCCAAACTCCAACTTTAAGAATTCACGATTTACACCTTTTTTACTAGAGATTATATCGAGTCCCAGACTTCTTTCAGTACTTAGTTTATCTTCACGTAACTGTTTCTTTTAATTCTATCAGATTCAAGGAGTTTGGGAATTACTAAATAAACGTAAAAATTCAAACTAAAAACAGAACTGAACGTATTAAAAAAATGCATAAAATACCTGGAAAACAGTGTTTTTTAATATACCGATGGGCACACCCTCTTTATAGAAAATCGGTTATTTAAACACTCCTCCCCAGGGTATTATAAATTAACTATTACAACAAACACGCAATTGGTAAAAACATTTTAAAATTTAAATCGAAATTGCAGCACTACTTGCTCTCATTCTCCATATAATCCTCTTTAAAATCACAGGAGATTTCTCAAGGTAAGTGTGACACCCCTTTGATCCAGAACATAACTTCGCTTCCTTCTAATTTTACGAAATGTTTTGTACCGTGCAAAGACACGCGTCCAATTTGATGCTTTTATATACAAACTGTAACAAGTTAAAATACTAAACGCGATATGGTGACACCGCACGCTAAAAATGCGACTAAAAAGCTGAAAGTCATCAACATTTACCTTCTTCTTTACCAGTCAACTGCAATGTAATTTCAACGAATCTATAAATCATGGCACCAATGTTCAAGGTCAGTTCAGTGACTACAGTTCACGCCCTTTACGCCCTAACATTGTCAGGGCGGTTTTCTAATCAACAAATTATTCCGCTACTAGTAAACAAATATTCACGGCAGTGAAAAACTTTATGTTGACCACACTCGGCGTTCACTGCAACAAATGATGACGTCAGAACCTTCTGATGTAATAAGCGACTTATCAAAAATCTCTTTCACTGTGCGATGTTAAAGAGTTGGCAGAGGCTGGTGCAGAAGGTGGTTGAGCCAATGACGTAGTTGAAAATAGTTTATACCAACCCATTACAAGTTGACTCAAATCTAGATCGTCTAGGAATATCTGGCATACACCCATAAACACTTTACGATCCATGCGACCATAATCTCCCCAAATCATGACCTAAAATATAAATTATACTCATATTTAAGTTCACACTGACCAAATGAATTTTTTGAATCATTCCATTAAATGTGTTGCAAGATTTCTTATACATGGAAATAAATGTTTTATCGATATAAAACATCAGTCAATAGTAATACTTTTTAGACCAATGCAATTCCAGCTTTTTCTTGACCAAATTTCTCACAGTTACTTTTGATAATTTTATTTTCGCAGTTGGAAAAGAAAAGAATGTTTCGTCAAGGTCTTAACTCCACCGGAAAAAGGACTTGTTTTGTTAATTAAGCCTAAATTTGAACATAAAATAATTACCCCCTTTCCGCCCTTGCACACACCCTCCCCTAATTTTAATTTTTTTTGCGGCTGAATTGAAACACTGCCTTTTAAAAATTTAACTTTAAAAAGTTCTGATTAAAACTCTACAAGTTTTGAAATTTCTTCACATGCATACCTGGAGTATTTTTCCTCTGTAGTTTTGCGGGAATTCCAGTTGTTGTGAGTACAACGGATCCAGTGTCTTTCGAGCAGTTTTCGTTTTCTTCTTTGCGATACACTTTTTACCATATAACAGGTACACTTTTACGTAAGGAGCTAAAAGAAAAATGTCAAAATCAATCCAGATTGCAAAACATGGTATTATATCCAACAATGTACGACTAAAATGAAAAGAAAGTAATGTGAAATAGCGTACCGGGTAATGTTTTTGCACCGGGCTTTACAACAAGTCCTTTCGCTCTGATAATTTCAACCTGCAAAACTCCACGGCGGTCAAATAAACTTACTTGAATATCACCTAGCAACGGCGACCCTAACAACAAAAGTGAAATGAATAAAAAATGGTTTTGATAAAATTCCAGCATCACTTTTCATTCTATGCTTTCGCCGGGAAACATTTTTCGACACCGGTACTCACGCTTTTCAAGAAAAGCATAGTCCGGTACCATATTGTATTCAACATTAAGCCACTGTTGTTGTTGTTTTTTTTTTTTTTTTGGGGGGGGGGGATTAAATCGAAGAGATTTTTTTCGAAGAAGGTCTCACATCCTTCCCAAAAAAGTTGACAACTTTCTTGAGTATAATGAAGGCTATCTGAAACATTTATTTCAGTAACAATAAAATGCTCTAAACGTGAAATGATGAGTTTTGAGAAAGCGTGGCAACCTCGAAGCTACATATTTCAAAAAGGAAGTTTCTGTGGCTAATTTTTAATCTAACCTTACCCTATTTAAAATTAATAGACGTAAAAGTTGTATACACATACCAAGCACTTGTCTTCCTACCATTTGAGCAGGACCAAGACCTTCAACGAAATCGATGAGCTGCGTATCTCCTGATATACCGAAACTTGGTGGAATCCACGACATGCTAAAAAGGAACAAAAGACCAAATTAGAATAAACTGAGAATAAACTAAGAAAAAAACGACGAAAGAGTTTCCTGTGTTATTTTACTTTGCCTAAATCACGAGTTTCGTGGAAAAATCCACGGAAGCCGACCAAGATGTTACGTTTAGCTGCATATTTTCAGTTAAGCACTAAAAACAGATGAAACACCGTACCTGCTATCTATGCTTGTGACAGTCATCATCGAACTAGCTAAACTAGACGAGCTACCACTTCTCTGACTTTCCAGGGACGACGTCGGGCTGCTTCTACCACTCCCAAAACTTTCCTTTCTCCTCCTTCGATACGAACCAGATGAACCGTAACTACTGTCTAATTGATCTGTACCAGTGTCGTAAAATGTCCTCTGTGGTGGAAACGTACTCATGAGGAAATTGCTATCGGTTGTATTTTTGTAAGTACGCAGAACATTTCTATTTTTTATTTCGTTCTCATTGAGACTATTCACACGCTTCAAGTAGCGGCGTTCTAAACATGAGAAGGAAAGGAAAGTTTATAGCACAAACAAAGACAAAGTAATGTAACATGTTAGAGTGAAAGATTTACCTGTTAAATATCTTGGAGAACTGCCAACACTTTGTGGAGAGTCACCTGGCTTGCCGCCATATTTGTTTTCGTGATTTCTCCGCGCAGTTTCCGATATATCGTAGGCACCTAAGAACCACAAAAGCATTAGAAAAACAAAACATTAAATCCTGTATTGCGTAGTCTAATTAGTGTATTAATAACTTCGGTAACTAATATATAATATATATTAACGAATATAATAACGAATATACCTTGCGCAGTAGGTGACGTGTGATTTTGTTGACGCCCACGTGCTATATCGGGCATTTGCCTGTACGGACTTTTATGACGGTCCGCCACGACGCGTTTTCCTCTCAATTGTTCAGGTGATATATGACGTCGATTCTGATGCGGTAAGCTAACAGTTTTGCTCAAGATAGGATGTTCGATAGTAGAGTGAGTGCTAGGCTCCGAAGCGTTACTACTACTAATACTAACTTGATCAGATGATAATGTAGTGAGAAATGACGGGTTCTCCATCGTAGTGACATTTGTTAACTTTGATGATGGGTCAGCTGCGGGTGCTTGTGTAGTCCATTGCGATGTTGAAGGAGAGTGTCCATTCACTTCGCCATCCGAGCTGGACGTAGGCTGAGATGAAGTTAGAACATCAAGCTGTTTCTGTAAAAACTGTTGAGCCCGTTGCAATAAAGAAGGTCTAATACCCGATGTTGCACTATCTAATGAATTTGATTTAACTAGAGGTAGCTTTTCTGCGTGTTGTAATCCTTGTTGTACGTTGGTTTCATGTGTTCGCGCGAAACTTGGTGACGGTACAGGGGTCTTGTCTTCAACCGTATCCAGACTAAGATCATCAACTGTACCATCGTCAGTTGGTGCATCCACTGTAGGTTCAAGTACTTCGTTGTATGTGTTAATGACAGGAGAAACTACACGAGAGAGAAAAGAGAGAAAGTATTGACACGAGGTAACAGAATGTGAATGAATGATTTGGAAACAGATTATCAGGACTACAAAACACCTGTTGGTCTTCGACTTTAGTGACTTACGCGAAATTCGAGCTAACGCCGGTGGCAGAGTTTATGACCACAGAGGACAAAAACAACTACTTAAATCATCTTAAATATCATATTAGGCATCCAAATATAACTAAAAATGACAGGGAAGTTCCCCACATATATCGGTTATCCATAATTTATTCAATATAAGTACATACCCTGCTTTTAACTCAAACTTTCTAATAAAATAATCTTCAAAATTTTTTAACTAGCTATAGCTATATCATTCGAAATTTTGAATTGAAACATAAGGCCAATCAACAACAACGACTTTAAAATCTTTTAGAGGTATTAATTACCTTCTTAAAGCTTAAAGCTAGTAAACATATATACAGCTTCTTATACCGCCAAAAGAATACTAAAAGATTTTTTTTTTTTTTTTATAAATAACAACAAAAAAAATATTCATGAACAGGTTGTCCAGACGTTTTTGTGGTCTGAAGTATAATTTCTCGTACATTGACCTTTTGAGTGGTCCGTTTATTACACGCTATTTTTCGGAAATTGCGGAAATTAAGCTTATTGCATCGTTTCATAGCCTCTTTAAGGACATGAATTGCAAAGCAAGCGATATGATTTGACGATTGACTAATGACATTATTTTCAAAATTTTTTACACTATTAAGTTTTTTTTGTTACTGTATTTCAAGATTTATCATGAGGTTACAAATTATTTGCGGAACTTATTTTTGCAGAAATTTGCGAGAGAAAAAATTTTTACATCCATAAAGATTCCTTTCTTAATTTTTTTTATTTTTTCGTTTTTCAATTTTCTGTAGGATCTAAACCCATTGGTTTCTTTGTAACTCATTTAAAATAACTTTATTTCTGAAAAAAAACTGATTCTGCTCTTACCGAAATCATCCGCAAAATTTAATTCTGCAAATTTCAGGAATGTGTCTTTATCCGCAAAAAAATATTCCTCAAAATAATGTATTTGTGGAGCACTCATCCGCAAAAAATAGTTCAAAAAAACTTTTTTTCGCAAAGAAATTTTGTATTTAGGTATAAGAAAATCCATCGGCACAATGAAGGCAAATAAAAAAAATGGCGCTGCTAAAAGTTTAAATTTCCCCAAGCACAGCATGTCAATATGAGAAATTGAAAATATTCATAGTGAAGATTTTTGAGGTCACCTAGTCTGTTCTCGAAGTTTTCAAGGGTTTGAAAAGTCTGGCTGACACTCAGTGTAGAGTGCATTGACACGACACTATCCGCGTCCACTAAGCGCGAAAAATTGAAAGATACTATCCGCGTCCACTAAGCACGAAAAATTGAAAGATACTATCCGCGTCCACTAAGCGCGAAAAATTGAAAGATACTATCCGCGTCCACTAAGCGCGAAAAATTGAAAGATAGTAAACATCTACCATTTGTTGAAGGAGCATCATCATCCTGACGCTCCTCATCATTTTCATCATCGTTTGAAGAATCACTGTGAACTGACACAATCGATGGAATTGTACCTAAAAATATTTTTCAATCGTTTTAGTTAGTTAACCGATCAATCGATAAGGACATGGGGAAGGCTGTATCACGTGACGGGCTGTATATACACATACCTTTATATCTTTCAACTGTTGCAGGATCACGAAAAGAATTCTGCGGCGACAACATAGGGGTTGGGGTGGGTAATGGTGTTGCGTGGTAATTGTGTAAATGTAAGGAATACCAGTGAGCTCGATTATCCAAAAGTGCCTCGCTTAGGTCGATCAACACCTCGCCAATGAATTCGTTACTTTCTGTCCGATCATAATCCCACAAAGTAATTTCCAATGAACGTCCCTGAAACTGAGAAAAAAACAACATGTCTTTCAAGTTGGTAACAAAAACAAAAAATATACTGCATATTGTCAAACACATTTGATATAATTTTCGTGTACAGGCCAGTTTTGGTAGTAACTGACAGACGCTTCTAGGGTGAACTAAAGTTTTTACCTTTCTTTCAAGAAGAGACAAAAATTTAGACATAAAAATAAAAGGGGTAGGAAAAAGCGAAAAAAATTGTTTATTATATTTGCTTAGTTTTTAATTTTTATATTTATTATTTTATCTAATACTTTTATATTTACTATTAATTACATATATATATGTTAATTAGTTACCATTTTCTTTCTGTGAGAAGGAGAGTCACATCGGTTGTTGTGGTAAGTTTCTTTTAAGCTTTCCGCGTGATCAGGTGATATATACGGTATAATATCCAACAGCGAATCATCGGAAAGTATGGACTCGTCTTGCTAATAGTGTTAAAACATGTTAAATGTTTTATTTATAGTTTTCAAGCAAAGAATCCGCGATTTTTTATCGTAATTTATTTCATTAAATTTAAATTTTTTTTTTTAATTTTCCAAAAATCTCAATCAAGCTTTTTTGATTTACGATGTAAAACACAGGGGAAATGTTGCACGAGCAAGATATGAATCCGCTATTTATTATTCTTATTATTATTCTCTATAATTATTAAAATATATAATTAGTTTATGGCGTCGTAACTTAGTTGTTAAACTCTCACACTTTGTGCGGGAGACTGGATTACTCTTGGCGGCGATTCAATATGGTAGAGTTAATGTTACCGTAGTCCTGGGTTAGCAGGGCAGACCCTAATTGGGTCTGCGTAGGTCAAAAAGAGCATTAAATACTCTAGGACTCTCCATCGAAGCTATAGCCTCTCCCGGAAATAATGGACAGGGTATATCCCTCGATATTTGTTAGGCCGTGTAAAATATGCACGTCTATCTATTTAGTTGATATTGTGTATTCACCAGCTATGGTGAAAATTGATAAAAAAAAAATGTCTCACTAACCTTTTGATTTTTCACCACGTACATGAATGTTTGGTTCCAAACTGGTGAGAGAGTTCTCAGTACAGTTTTGGTGCGACGTTTACTTTGCAAGCTAAAACAGAGTCGTGATTTATTTAGATCTATGCACGTGTCCAAATACACACTTATTTTATAAGAATAGACTCTTTAAGAATGTTTAAGATTAGACAAAAAGTTAAAAATATCCTCAAAAGTTAGAATACGCTCATCCTGAAATTTTGTTTATATAAATTTGTATCCTATCATTGATTTAAAATGTCTTTTAATAGGTTTCCTTTAAAGTATTTTCTTCACCAAATCTAGATGTCTGTCTGTCAGTTGAAGTAAACAGTTTAAGCAACAACACCTTGGGTTTGCATACTTATATCTTTTAATCCTAAATGTGCTAAAATGACGCTAAGAGTATATTAGGATGATTTTTACAAGGAAAGTTAAGAGTATTTATGTTAAAACGAAAAAAAACTATTCTTATAAAAAAACGTGTGTAAGCTAACCAACAAATAAAATGATGAGGGAGATGATGATGCTTCTTCTGCAAATGGTTTGTATTTACTATCAATTTTTGGCTCCTAGTTGACGCAGATAGTGTGGTCAGTTTGATCACACATTTTAAGATTTTAAGATTTGTACGTTTTCTAATATCAATAACAACACTCACCTCCGATCTGGTAGAAAGTACAGTTTAATGTAAGGATTCCTCGGTTGCATGTTGGAACGATGTATCAATCCTTTTGCAGCCATTATCGTCACATACAAACTACCCGCATCAAGCTCATAGTTTAATTTCAACTAAAAACACAATGTCATCCGGCATTATTGGGACAGAAAACAAAATTCTTACAAAACTGACTTCGTCTCATTTGAGGGTTAATCGTTTTTTATGTTTATGCAGGAAATCATAAAAGATAGGTCCAAAGAAGGAAAAAATAGGGAAAAAATAGAAAACTGCAAATGCTCTACACCTACATCTTGTTTATTTGTTTGTTTCTACGAAAATTTTGGTTTTAAAAGGTTCTTGTGCTTGGATTTAGGGAAAAATATACATTCTCAGACAACCATGGACAAACTAGCTATATTGAAACAAGACAGTTAATTTCAAAGTTTGCCACTGCATGATTACACAGCGTATTTATTTATATTTATTTATGTTCACAGTGAATTTAGCCGTGGATCTTAGGTTATTTGACTAAATCTGACATCATATGTATATACAAAAGGTAGCGAATTTGCAGAATGCTAGCTGACCTTTTGTCCATATTTAAATTATGACAAAAAAATTACTTTTGCTTCAACATTTTTATCCACAGTAAACTAAGCACATCCTAGTAAAAGTACTGAAAAGTTTGTAATATTAGGCTGATATAATTTGTCCAAACAAAATAACAGAAATTTCGGGCACAGAGTCTGTGTGGCGTAGCTAAATAATGGCTTTGCAGGGGAAAAGCTCTTTCAGAGGTTAGCAGCAGCATGTAATACAACGACAAAGTTATTCCAGATATCACGAGCCCATCAGGATTAAAACAGGTTGGCGTTTTCAACTTTGATTTATGGTAAATCATGCCTTAGTGACGTTGTAGGGAACAAAAGTCTTTTTAGTGACTTAAAAATCTGCATAGCATGTACATGATCATGACACATATTGTTATGGTAATCAGGACATCAAACCATGTCCATTGATAGTAAAAGTATTTACACATAATATACACAAGCAAGAACGGACCCGCTAAAATAACTGTGAGTTAGATGTAATACTACCTTAAGGGAAGGAAGGGTGCAGAATTATTGTTTGTGACTTGTCTCGTATTTGCAAACTTAAATTCCATATTTTTTAAACAATTAAAAAAAGGATGCGAGGCATTACGTAAGTTGCAAGCAAAATTGAAACTACACAAAAATTTAGTGAATATTGTTTCTTTTCGATATATTACGGTAAGGTACCAAAATCCAGCAGGAACACATCAAAAATGAATTGGTGTGCATAGGTAGAAGAGCCCTGACATTGAGGTTGTGAATTGAACGCTATGCTGAACAATTCGTTGTGAGATTCTGGCTCCTTTGCAATTTTTCTCCAAATTTAGCATAAAATTAACTTTAGACATAATGATATAAGCAAAACAACAGCTATTTAAATAAATATTTAATTCTGCAATTTAAAAAAATGTGCGCACTTGTAATTTTTCTTCCACATTTTACACAACTTTAGAGGTCCTATTCCCAAACTTAAATTCCACAAACAATTTCTTCCCTTAATTATTATTACAGTCTTATTTTGCATCCCATTTATTTACACTGTTAATTATACATTTATATCCAATGCCATGTAAAAAGTTTATTTACACAATATAGAAAATGTTTTGCTTCATAAACATACCTGTAATTGTCCCGTGATGCTCTCTGGATTTATAAATGAATGCTATGATACAAAATGAGATTATCAACAAGGATGCAATGATAACAATAACACTACTCATGACAAGAGCTGTGGGTAAAACTAAAGGTCACTTTTTACTAAGGTGCAATTAGCCACAGCTCTCAGTGTTCAGTATCTAGTTATACACAATAAATTTTCAACTGCGTCTGGATTCAGCTACCTTTGAAAGTTAAAGCGAGTCAACTACACGTTTGCAGACAGACAACTGTTAAGAAGTATATTTATTGATCACGGACACTTGATCCAATTGATTCGAACTAGCTTAAGAATACAATAATAGCAAGAAAAACACCTTTTATATCTAGCGTTTCAAAAAAATGATGAACTATGTGAAAAACTAATGCTATAAACTTTTCTGCTTCAAAAACAAAAACAACTGATAATAATTACTTTTATTTTCTGTTATTACCTTGTTGTTGAGCCTTCCTTGGTAGCGTGATCTTGGCTTTCCCAATTCTTCATCACTTGATGTGTTTTTACCATTTTGGATATCAACTAAAGTATACAAAAAAATCCAAAAGGATATTTTATGTTGATGTATTTAAAGTGTAAATTATCTGCTTTGTTAAAATGTAAAAGAATAAAAATAGTGAATTAAAATAGTGCTGAGGTCAGCTAGTCTGTCAAATTCCTTTTCAAGGTTCTTTGCAGCATTTTCACAATATTTTAAGGTTCTTATGCACATGAATGTAATTTAAATCCCTGGTTATCACATGCAAGACAAACATAAAGTCTACCTAAAAACGGCATTTTTAAACATTCATACCTATAGGAATGAAGGTACGAGACTGGCTGCAACCACAACAAAATACTTTTAGATAAACTAGTAGTCATGTGGTAGAGCGTTTTCTTCAAGTGTGGAAGGTCATGGGTTTGAGTCGAGACTACAAAGTGTTATCTATAATTTCTACTTAGTGTTCAGCAGGAAATTAGGATTCAACTCTTTCATGGTTGTCTAGTTAAGTGGTTGCTGTATTTGCATGGTTTTCAAGTTCAAATGCAGTAGGAGCCCTCTACTGGACCCTCATTAATAAAGGTACAGTTGAAAACTAATGAGGCTATCCTGGGTAAGTAATCCTAATAAAAAAAGAAGGTACTGTAGCTAACTAGACAGTGTTTTTGACAAAGGTCATATTTTAGAGTTTTCTCCATAGAATGATGGAGTTTTTCCACGCCATGATTCCAGGGTTCTCAAGCCTTTGAAACTCTGGCAAACAAACTGATTTACAACCATTTATAATGCAGAATAAAAAAAATTAAAGATTACTTACCTGGTAATTTGTTTGTTGGCGTGCCTTCTGGACTTGATTTTAGAATACCAGGCATTTTGCGTGACAACTGTTGTGAAGGTGAAACTTTGATCTCCTGTGCGCTGTAACACAATACACAATGTAAATATTTCAGCAAATGTTTTTCAGCAAAACAGAGCATGGAAACATAATAATTATAATTTAAAAGATAATATGCAATGATAAATTTCTCCGCAGGCTGATGTCAGCAGCAGGATCTTTCAATAAAACACTAGACATATTCACATGATCTAAGTCGAGCATTAGAAATTTTAAAAATGGTAGCATGTTAAAAACAAACAACTAGGCAGAAAGGAGAGGACAAAATCAAATACAAAGCTTTAATTAATTAGCAATCACACTTAAAACAAGGATGCAACACATTTAATTTAACTTTCCATATGAAATGTATTTATGATAAGTGAAGTTTAAGAAATAAATTTTAAGCTCCAAAATTACGAAATATTTTGTTTATGTAGCTAGCCAGTTATTTATAATGCTTAGCATGTTACTTTAGGCAGTCACATGTTGACATAGAAGGTTATGCTGAATATAACTATTTGAGTGAATAAAGGGTTATATTGATTGAGTTTTCATTTTCCTTATAAATAGAGCTTCTCTGCTTTGTGGTTCACTGGCCTGTGTTTGCCAGTTTAAGGGGAATTGCTGTTGTTGCGGATAACGTGCATTGTTTAGTGAAGAAAGTTGCGAACAATCCCCCTAAAAAACAGCTGAGTTTTTATTTGCTTTGCTCTTCTATAATCACATATTAATTTTCAAATAAGTTAAAAAAATTGATGCATGTCAGGTGTATGTAGGTGTAAATACGCGAATGTATAAACGCTGAATTAAACAGAAAGTTTTAAAAAAATACTGAATTTTTGTGCTTCCTATTAAAGTCTTATTGCAGTCTGGCATTTAATGAATAGCAGACATGCAAATATGCTGTATTTTTAAAAATAACAGCCCACTCTTCAAAACACGGCTTTGTGAAAAGTGGCAACACCATGCATAATAGTATCTCCTGCACAATGTCACATCTGTATTAAATCAAAATATGCGGCACTAAAAACACGAAAGCAATGTTACCATGTTCTGCTTAGTAGTATATGCAAATCTAAAGAATCTTCCATGGAAAGTATCTCCTCAACTTCTTCTTTCGTGCAATCCACCAAAGACTGTTCATTCCATTCTAAGACTTCATCACCTTAAAGGACAAAAAGTGCTATCCATGCACAAAAGAAAGATTCAATTGTTTTTTATTTATGCATCAGAAATAATGTAAAACATTTTAAACAACAATTCATACACAAAAATTTAAGCCTGACAACAAAATGTTTACTATCTACAATAATAAATCCATCAATGTTATATTTTATTAAAGTTTACATAATTTTGTTCAAAATTTTAAACATATTGCCTATGTAACATTATTTTAATGAAAACTGTACACCAACGAGTCCAATCATTTTAATTGAGGCATATAAACAAACAGATCACACATGTTTTTTCTTTTAATCCCGAAATGTGAGAAAATACAAAAATTTATTGTTAATATTATCTAAAAGAAAAGAAAAACAATTAATTCGAAACGTACTGAATAATTAATCAATTGGTTTTTTAGCAAGACTTCTAAACATTTTAAATATATGATGCAAATATCAATAAATAAATAGATACACAAATAAATAAACGTGCTGACTTACATATAATGTTAAAAAAATATAGGAATGATAAAGGTCGTACTAAATTCACTAGTTCGTTAGTCAGTCTCACAGATATTACAAAGTGTGACATCCTACTAATATTTGTCAATCTTCATAAATGAGGAAACAAGGTCTAGTAAAAGCGACAAATTTACACACCAACAGCTATATTTGCAATGATATCAGCGATGCTATCCCTTTTAACTGTCTTTATCACTGTCATTAACTTCCCACTGTCAGATGTTAAGCCAGCTGATAATTCAAATCCAAAAGCTGAACAATGGTCTAAATCAAAAACAAAGACTTGTACCATTTTAGTAAAATTCGAAATAAATTATTGGGGTCAATTAAAAACTTTACTCAATAAATTCTCAAATAATAGAATTCAAAGCTCAAAATGCAATCAAATAAACCAAGAAAAAAAAAAAAATTCAAAAATTTGACACTCAACTCACTGCATCAGCCATTTTATTTTTCATAAAGATAACTAAAAAACTTCAGTTATAATGGCCCACAACGTGCACGGGCCTACACAGGCTGTAATATGGCCTTTTACAGCCTAATAAGGACTCTACATGTAAACCACACAGCTCCACGCACCAAGTCAGGTGACCATCAATTTACCAGTGAAAAAACTTTTGCATGATGGTTTTAAGTATCCAAACTTTTATTAGACTCATTTTTTTTAAAAATAAGCCTTAATAAAGATTGGGTTCTGCTTTAAAATAATCGTCCTCACAGTTCTTGAAGATTACGTAAAGCAATTTGTTAAAAAAATTACAAACCTTTAAACTGCTTGCTATTTCCAGGTTCAATGGAGAGCAAAATATCTCCTAGCTTTTTATTTTCATCATCAGGAGGAGACCAACGTACATGATGACTGCTCAGCAGCTAAAAATATTGAAACACACAAATTAAACATTGGCATTTGCGTTTAATATAGAGGCATTAAGGGTTAAAAATGCTTTCTGGCGTTTTGAACATTTTAAATTCAATATTTAGCTATTTTAATTATGCTCCAGTCGGCGTTATTCAGCATTTACAGTGTCAGAAATAATTGCTATCACAATTCTCACAATTATTAGAACACCACAGTAGTTTTGGAACTTATGTTGGCAAAATTATGCTATGTAATTTTAAAACTAATCAAAACACATTGGCTAACTCACAATTTCGTCAATAATTTATGCTTATAACCCATTTTGCTTTTTAGCAGGAGGTAAACTTTAACACATCGGTATTCGACTTTTACTTTATACCATCGTAAATTAGAAATAAGAAAAAAAAAGAAAAGGGAAAGAAAATGGTGAAACCTTGAGTAATTCTTCTTTTATTTTATTTTGTTCCTGTGACAATGCATCATCTTCATTGCTTTCAGAACTAGCTCCTCTCGTATAATTACGCTCTTTAAAAGTAACTTTTTTTTTAAACGAACCACCTCTTCGATTTTCACTACTGTCAGAATCACTATCACTGACACGGCTGCCATGTTTACCAACTCCATTGCTCTCACCCAATCTTTCTTTTAATGACTTTCTGCGTTCATCCTCTGCCTGTTCTTCTAATTGAGCTTTGGCAACAGAGCTGGCAGGTAAGCCAGTTTTTATAATCTTCGGACTAATAGGTTTACTTTTGGGAGTAGCCGGTGGAGTGTTTAGTAAATGAAGTTCAAGTTCTCTGCCAGGGTTGTGTTTTTTTGTCTCTTTTCCATGAAACCATTTTCCAGTTTTTAACAAAAGATCCTGTTTTTTCTTACACAGTGGACATAACCAATCATCCTAAAATGTGTTTACGTAATTTATCAAAATATCATTTTTTTACATTGTTTAACGTAGCCTGCTTAGAAGTCTATATTACTTCTCACTTACATTTTTAACACAGTATTTCCTATATCCAACTTAAAATAATATTGTTTAATTTTTAGTATCCTAATACAACATAATCATAATTTGCATAGGGGTAAGAACCCCCTATTTATTAAATAACCCCTATTATTAGGAACCCTACTCCATTTTATTTAAGGTTAACCCTCCCCTATTATTTTGAGGTCAAGCTATTATCTTTATCCTGTATCGGATATTTAACAACCTTTTAATTTAAACTCACATCCAAAGACATCAAAAAGCACATTTGGTGTTGTTTTTGTTGTTAAAAAAATATATGGAACCTACCCAAAAGCTATGTTAAATAGTTACAACACATTGATAGTTAGAAAAAGTTCTAGTAAATTAAATTGTTTCTCTAATTCCATTTGTCTACCTAGTCTGCCTATCATAGCCACTAAAATGTGACTAAAAAATACTTGTTCTTTTAGAACCTTCAGCAAGATCTCTAATGCATAGATAAATGTCCCTAATTTTTTAATGTTGCAAATTTTGAAAATTGCCAGCTTAGTTTACAGAGTTTATTGAATCGTTACACAATTGTCAACTTTAAATGTATTTTTCTAATAGGTTTTGACAGGCAGAAATATGAATTTAGATATATTAATGAATAAACAGGATGTAACTTTTAAAAAAAAGAAGTAGAAACTGGCTGCAAACTAAAACAATACTGGGGGAGAGGCGGGTTCCAGCTATATGATAATTTTTAATAACAATCATCAATTGTCATCGAAAAACATTATAACCCAGCCTAGGATACAATAAATTTCAAAGATAGAATGAAACACCAGCAAAAAAACTGAGAAGTTTTAATTTATACCAAAACAACATAGATATATTTTAATAAAGAAAAATGTAGTTGAAAGGCAAATAAAAAACTAAAAAGTCGAAACAAGATTGTAAAATGTTCTCATGGCACATTTTAATTGTTTCATTTAAAATATCCATTTTGTAATTAGAGTAAAGTTCACAAAATAAAATACTGCAAAATTTTTTATAGCCTAAATTTTTGACTGTTGTAAAAATAACAAATCAAGATTTAGGAATGCTTTGGATAGAATTTATTGAAGCAAATTACAGCCAAAATTTCTTCTACGCTTTGTATTCTATTAACGAGCAGTTCCTTTTACTTTATCAAACAAAACATAAAAAAGAAACTCACCTGTGTACTATCCTGAAAGCTGCAACTATTGCACAACTTAAACCTGCAAAATTTACATTTACGAGGGTTATTATTAACGATCACAACTTTATTTTGATGACAAAGCTCACATAGGTCTGCTGAGGCTGGAGAGCTTTCTCCACTGCTACTTTTGACTTCATATTGCACTTGATACGTTGCCAATTCTTTTGCAAGCGAACTAGAAAACGACACAATGTAATCAAATTCAGATGAACGTCTCCAGTATAAGTTAATGAATAACAAAAATTACGTTCAAATTAAATATAAAAAAGTGCAGAAAATTGAAGAACAACCTTTTAAAGTTGTTTATCACCTTCCCCTCACATAAAATGCCTCTCTATTGTTGAAGAAAGTTTATTGGGCCTTTCTCCTTATTCAAGATAAGCACCCATTCTATTTTGAAGGAAAAGGTGTTCGTCTAAAAAGAGTACTTTAGCAGGTTGTTAAAATTATTTATTGAGCTAAACTAAAAATATTTATGTTTGCTGTTGTGCAGATAACAGTTGGGGTTCCGTTTCTTTTTTTCTTATAATTTAAGGGAATGCACTTAAAGGAGAAGTTATTATTAAGTGAAGTGGTGATCCAAAGAAATGAACCAAAAAAGACCTTGCTTCATCTAGGGTCTTATACCATATTTTTACTCATCACATATAAGTTATGGGCCTTTAATTTTTTTAATGCACCATCATTATACTAGCATTTAAAGGGGACGGAAACTTTGACTTAAGAAAGGAAATTTCAAAAAAATTGATTCAGTACGTATATTTTGCTAACAAAGCCTGAAAAAATTAGCCATAAAGAGTGATACGCTCACAGAAATGTAAAGGAAAACAGGCCCAAGTTTCTCTCAAAAGTTTGAGATCACCTTTTCATCTCAATTTTTGTAGATCAGGCGACAGATATAGTATCTCTAAGACTACACAAAAAATAAATATATGTTTGCGTAAATTCTTTTTGGTAAAATCTGTTATAAAGGAAGAGAGGGGACCTCAACAGCAATATCCTGTTAATGGCACATAAAAGTTTCTTTAAAGGTACCTTACCTTGATGGATTTTTCAAGACAGAATATAAAACGGCTAGCTAAAAATCAGTTAAAGAACCTGTACTGTCTCTTAAATTAAAGAACAGGTAAATTTTTAGGCCACATGATTTCACTTTGACTATACACGCTGTGGTGCGGTCATTGCAAAGGTTGTTGATTTTTTACCCAATTAGTTTAGCAGAAATACATTTATATATTGAATATTGGATGCGGAATTCAAGAGGCAAAAAGCAGCGCAAGGAAGGGTTGAAAAAAGAATAAATACTGATCTTAATTATTATGAGTTAAGAATGGTAAATCCTTGGCTCTTATATTTTCGTTTCCAATGCTTCTTACAGAAAAAAATCGATTAAGATGGATGAGTTCAAATAAAAAAACAAGAGGCATATAAATATTCCTCCTGTTTTAATCAGTCAGGTAGCAAGTTAAGGGGTTCCTTCCATACTCGTGCTGCTAACGATGTCTAATTGATATGAATGATAAG
The DNA here is from genome assembly GCF_029227915.1 of Hydractinia symbiolongicarpus. Lineage (NCBI taxonomy): Eukaryota > Metazoa > Cnidaria > Hydrozoa > Anthoathecata > Hydractiniidae > Hydractinia > Hydractinia symbiolongicarpus. The sequence goes on along the minus strand of NC_079880.1, from coordinate 10,502,041 downwards.
TACGGAGTAAAGGCACCCGTAAGAGCTAGCTGATAATGGTTGAAGGAGTTAAAAGGGCCAAAGGTAATGCCCCTCTTTGAGCATGCTACTTTGGTTTCTGAAGATACAGTGTGAACAAGAAGAGTTGGAAATGTACTCTATTCTATAGAAAACTTGACACTTTAAGTCTACTGCATCTTTTACAAAATAAACTGGTGCTCTAATATCTTTCAAAAAACCCAGCACAGCACTAAGTCTACTGTCTCTTACAAAAAAACCTGCCACTTTAAGCATCAAAAATTGACCAGTCTCTTTAAGCAATATGCCATTCACTTTGATTATTTTGCAAAATATTTGCATTGTTGAAATTCTGAAGATGTAAAACTTCGTTCAATTAACAAATATCACATCAGTTTGTTACATATCAGTGCATATGCCATTTTCAAATTTACCAGCACTTTTAGCGATTTTAAGCTTAAAGTGCCAGGTACCAGGGCACTAGTCAAGTCCAACACAAAATGCACAATCTTTATGTTGTTTTTGAAATTTTTAAAAAAATCTAACCTTTGTATTGAGGCTGTTTCATTTTCCAAAGCTTTCTGTCTTTCTAAAACGTCTATAATTTTCTTCTTCTCCTCTTCAGTTAAATGAGAGACATCGACAGGTGGTGGTTGAGCTGGAGTGGACTTTTTATCCAATGCCAATGGAAACATATTTTAAGCAGCATATGAAATATACTTTCCTCTCAGTGTTTTATGAGTATGTGACTCAGTAACTTGTGAACTTAGCTTTTCGGACCGTGGAGATCTTCATTTAATCAGAAATCGTAACGTGCTGTAATACTTTGCTTAATTTCTTTAGTCATTAGCTACCTGTGACTTTTCCTTTAGAAGTTTTAAGGATTCGTGTACCACACTTCATAATTTTGAAATGGAACAGATGTTGCTAAACAATGGTCAGGCGTATTATAGTTTATTGAGGAGATATTTTAATAATTCGTTTTCGTATGTAAGGCCATTACTTTGTTTATAACAAAATAAAAGATGACAGCCTGCAAAAGAACATACTACCGCGGTTTTGACTCATTTGCAGAAAAAGTTTTTATGTTCTGATTACTCTTGGTAGGGCCGAACAAAAGCGAAATTTTTAGTTTGCCATGACATTGAAAGAAAAAAGTCCAATCAGCGCACGTCCAGACCGCTTTCTTTAACAACTTTTCAGCGATGAGTTAAATTGTCGCCTAACGAAAAGACAGTAATCATACGCTTTAAACACTGTCAGATTTTGGACGTTTAAAAGAAGTGTTAACATGTCCAAATTTCCCAAACTTTGTTTCTCAGTTCTAATCATCACAAATACAATTTATAGACTTTTTTTGTTTGGAACCCTTTCATTTCTTTAAAGGGAAAAAGCCCTGGGAACGAGATGGTGTAAAATGAAATCATTTAAAACGTAAAAAATGCTAATGCTATTTCTCCCCCATTCCTAATTTGTTTTCTTTTTTCTAATTTATGCTATTTCACAGCTGTACACTTGCCAAAATTTATAACATACTATCTTTTGCGCTTGAGCCCTTTTCCATTCCACCAAATGCGGTAAATCTTACACAACCACGAATAATCTCCGCAAAATTTTTCGCTTGTTCAAAACCACGTCAACAAGAGCTCATTCACAACATCTTTAATGTGTTGGAAATATGGTTGCAGACCTCAAAAATTCTTGTGCTTTGTTTGACTGTGAACTTCGTCGTGCATTCTGTAATTTTATTCATCGTGGAAAAATGTTGAAGAAAATAGAAAACAAAATGAGTTTAAAAAAATACATATATTACATAAATAATTTTTCATTAGTTACAAACAATCAATAATATTTTTAACTCAGCGCCATCTAAACTTTCCATTTATACTCCGTTCCATCTCCAGTGTACCTAAAAAAACACTTAATTACACAAAATATTTCAAAAATACTTGGAGAGATGAAGTAACAATGCAGCGACGCAGCGCTTGCAAAGACATCGAATTTTGATACTACGAACTTCTGATAAAACAAACGTGTCGATTTATGAACTAAATTGTCTCTTCTCCTTTCAAAAAACCCATCATAACGAACGATATAACGATTCGATGTATTTTTAGATGCTAAATTCTGTTCCTGGTCCTTATAAAAACCTTCCACAAGGAACCCTTTATGATCTATGAAGGTTTTATGAAGGTTTTTTATATCCCTTCAGGGCTTGTTTTAGAGTTCGCTGTAATGATAAAATGTGTCAGTAGCGGATCAGATAGAATGACGCTAGTATTAGGAATAATCAAATATCCAGTCCATTATAAAAAATAATTTTGCAATTATTTTTTTCTCAAGGCAGACTATTCTTGATAATTAAAATTATTAATTATTTATTTAGTCATATATTTATAACTAAATTAACAAACGAACAAATTATAGATGTCTTTTGTCTAAACTGCGGAATTATCCCGTTCATAGTTGTTGATGTTAGCAACAATAAAAAAATTTGAAACAACAACAACAAAATTTTTTAAAAAAAACGATCTGTCCTCAATCTGCTTTGTAATTTGAAAAAAGTATAATAATTTTCGCGAAAAATATTTTTGCGTGTAATTTCTGTACTAAATTTCTCGAATTGACGAACGTTTTTGCAAAGAAATAAAAGTTAAACCATTACCTCCATTGAGTTTCTGTTTTCTTGGTGCTATCTGACGTAGTGTTAACGACATTATTGCCGTGAGTACTAATATCTGCTTCCTTTAAAGGTTCTTTGCCATGCTTTACACGTATAGAATTGATGGTACTAACAGGAAATTCACCTGGAAAAGATTCCAAGAAGGTCAACACGTATTCATCGGCATCAGTGATCCTGAACCTATGCTTGAAAATTTCCACTACAGCACCCACACTGAAATCAGCCGGCGTGTAAAATTCTGGAGAGTCTATTTGCGATCCTGGTTTACATACGCGAGTTCGTTCTAAAAATTTGCCACCGATAATACCGGAATTTCGCTGGGCTTTTTCGTATACCGTAATCATGTCATCAGCTAGCCGATAGGAGATAATAAAGCGGCGAAGTTTGTCTTCAGCTCGAACAGATTCCTAAACATAACAATAAGATGTAGTGAAGTAACTTATAGATAAAAAAATAACTGAAGATAAAATTAGATTCTTAGAAAATTACCTAGAAAAGAATTAGCGTGAATTTTGAAGAATATTTTTAACGTGGGAGTTAAACGAGGCAGAAGTTAATGCGAATTATTTATTGATGCGCATGTTTTTGTGCGAAACCGTTTTACAGGAAAATGTTTACTTTTAGTTTGCTTCAAACAAAAGAAAGGGAAAGTAATCGAGCGTGCTAATTCTCGCTAATTTTCTCGTACTTTACGCGTAACAACTGCACTAGTCTTCGTAAATATTTCAGATAATTCCGTCCGACGCGCAAAAATTAATAGGTATGAAAATCACTAGTTTTTCACAGGTTTCATTTTAGCAAAGTGTGGGGATATGCAAAATGAAGATGGAACAGGAGTGTTTCAAGTTAAAATAATAAATTACTAGAATGGCTTCATATCTTAAAACTTTGTTGTCGTTTTCCAACATTTTTATGAAGTCTTTCTTTGGTGGTTGTGGAACCAGCGATAAACATGATTGTAAAGAATCTTCCAATGATCCAAAACCATTATACGGTGGTAAGATCTGCGAAAAGAAGGTACGATTATAAAATGCCATTGTTACTTGCCTATCTAGTACAATCGGAGAAAACAAGAAAGTTTTCGTGATTCTAGCCAAATCTTCAGGGTGGTCACATATTTCAGGACCTCCCCAGGAGTAATTTCGTTCGACAAAAACAGAAGTTTTAAGGAGAAAAAGAAAAGTAGCGCAAATGGTTCCAATACGAAAACCCAAATAACAAATAAACTCAGAAAACTTATATTCCAGGAGTCTCGCCCATTCTTGCAATTTTCCAGGAATTTTTCAGTTTTTCAGAAACATATATTTCATTCGCAGGACTTTTTAGGAGTAGTCGCTACCTTGATTTCACGAAAAAAGTTTTTAAATTGTCGATTCAACAAATTATTTCGCGCGATTGTTATTTTTAAAATGCCATTCGCTAAAATTGATGCAAACAATATCACCACATTTATTTGTGAAAATTTTTCTCTTTTGGTTTTAAAGTACACATAGTTAAAATGCTTATACTTATCTTTCTTTACTTTTAATTTTATTTATTTCACCATAGGCATAAATCAATGCCTTCGTCAAAAATATAAGTGGCGCGTAGCCTTGTGGTTACAGAGTTCGATCCGTAATCACAAGGTCCGTGGTTCGGTTCACAGTACGGGCATGTTTAGCAAGCGTCTTTACCACAACTAGGGTCAACCCATGCCATGTGAGGGAAATTGGGTAGGCAATGCAGGTGTATACTTAATGTACATATTCAGAACACAGGGCCCGCCTTGTTAACAGTGTTTCAACACTGAAGTGGCTTTATTCTGTTTAAAAATTCGGAATACAGTTAGCTCCCAGTAACTCGAACACTGGATAACTTGAACTTTCATTATCTCAAATCATTTTCTTGGGTGCCTTGAACTTTCTTTAACACTTCCTATAAGAAACTCGAACCACGAACCACGAATCACGAATAATTTGAACAATTGTTAATTCGACACACGCGTTCATTTATTATACAATCTTAATCTAATCTAATCCCTGAATGTTTATTTTTGAATAAACGTTTCGTTTATTCACAAATAACAAGAAGAACTCATATACTTTATAGTAGATGTAGAATAGATACCCACCTTTTTATCGAAGTTGGGTATTCTCTGTGAGACATCTACAGGAGTAAAATCACTAACATTGTATTTGGCGTTATAATACAGCTTTGTAAAGTCGTCACAATCATACAGCAAGAACCTACGACCCAAAATGAAAACCGTTTCTCCCAGTTTGAAATGCTGTGGACCAAACCACTCGCTAATTTCGTGTTCGGATATTTCCATATTGACAGCAGGAAACGAAGCTAAAAAAGAGAATAAGAGCGTGTATTTATTGAATAGAATCTATCTGACGTGGCAAATTTTTACCGACTTTAATTTTTGCCAACTAATTTTTTTTACCCATTTTTGCTTTTTTTAATGCATTAAGAAATATTCAAAAGGATACAAATGTTGCATTTTTTATTTTAATCTTATAGTTAAAATTGTTATAACAAAAAAGAAGAATCAAATTCTTTTACTAATTTTAGGATTAAAAATTAGAAGGCAAAAAGTGAGTAAATTTTATTCAAGTGACTAATATTTTTACCAACTAAAAATTTTGACCAACTTCATTTTAAAGACTGGCTATTAACGCGCATGGGGGTTAATTTCTAATGAGACTGCTACTACACTCATTACTACACTTGATCTCACTCTCTGTGGATAAATACTAGAAACCTTGGCATCTTCAAGACCGCCTGACGAACATTCCTATGTCTTACTTGGCAGGCTTCCACGATCAATAGGCATTCTCATGCGACCAATCAGAACAGGGAATGGATCATGACCATCATTTGGTGTGTGGGCTTCTCTTATCTCCATTGTGTCATCAACAAGATAATAATGCAAAACCTAGATAAAAAGCTGTGGTGTCTATTACTGTGATATTTAAAGATAACTCCTAAACCCTAATTTCAGGTAAGAAAGTTTTCATACTGAGTGAAAATTCAAAAAAAGTTTTACAATTTCAAAAAAATGTGAAATTTTTTTTTTACTTTCATATTTTTTGCTCAATTTATTTTTCCTGGAGTTTCAACTGAATAATTGCCCCTCTATGAAAAGAATTAGGCAGGGATTATTTAATGGTAGTTAGTAATTATAGGGCACGCAACGACAGCAGTGATTTAACTTAAAATAATATTTCTAAAGTTTTTATCCTATACAAAAGCTAACACGCATAAATTGTTTCACAAGAATCTCCTCATTGAAAGACACCAGTAGCTTGAGCAAAACACACTCACACATGGTCTAACTGCACCAAACATGCTGTCACGATCATCCCAAATGCAGTAAAAACGCAAAACTTTTCGGTCCAGTTCAATGAACTTCTTTAGTTTATCAAATTCAGAAGGAGTTTTGTAAGTTTGCCGAGGCTGCTGTCTCGATTGAATGTATGGATCAGATGGACAAATTTGTGGTGGGTTAAGTAGAATACCTTCGCTTGCCATAAATTCCTAAAAAATGAAAAAGTTTCTATACAGTACTAAAAAATTAGCTTTTCGTGGACAAACACTCTACTGATACTGGATAAAAAGTTATCAAATAAAAAAAGGAGAAGAAAAACTTTGTCGTAAAAAACCAGCTAGTCTGACATTAGAACTAGTCATAAGACCATGAAAAAATCCATGGAAATTCAACCATCGGAAAAACCCACACATCTTTGGCACACAGACAGAAAGCTGAGTGTTATAATATAGATAAATTCATTGCTTGCCAGTTGTTGCAAAGGTTTATAAAACATTGCATCTTTCTTTGAACATATGTGAGAAGAAAGTATCCACCCTTACCTTTGTCCATTCATTGCAATCATAAACCATGAAATTCTTTCCATAAAACGTCAATTCAACTCCAATATTGAAATCTTTCCAGTGCCAATTATCACCAAGATCATTTTTTGGTAGACGTTGTCTTTTTATCAACTTACCCTGAGGAATACCACTAAAAGGTGACAGATATTTATTTGAAAAAAAGAACATGTTTTAGGAATTGTACAGCATTCGAACTTAAAACACTAAAAAAAAAACAAAAAAAACAATGCAATACCTATTTTCTATAACAGGTTCCACAACAGATATTGAATCATCTTCCAAGTAATAATATATTTTTACAGACCGAACCGTGTAAAACTGGTTTGGAGATTCGTGTACAGTTTGTTTAAAATAAGCATCAAAAAGAAGAACTTTTTTATCAAATCCCACATGTGCCGGAATAAAATCTTCTGGTGGAGCTTGCACGGCTTGACCATAGGTTAGTAATGGCTTAAAATTAGCAAGAGCATCTAGTTCATCTTCAGTTAAGGGATTCAGAGGTGGCATAACAGGAACTGTGTATCCATTTTTATAGCCTAAAGTTTGTGATCTGTGGTATCTGGTTTTCTAAAATAAAGGTTAGTGTTTTAAAGCCTCCACTAGAATAAACAGAATAATATACAAGAGTTTATACACCATGCTATCAAGTCACCTCCGAAGAATAAAAAGAAATATCTGGCTTGAAAAAGTGATTCATTTCAAGATACCCAAAGAAAGTCCACAACTTTGTTGGAGTAAAATCCTGAATAAAGTAAAGACCTTAAGGACCTTAAAAACCTTATAAAAAACACAAAGAACTTATTGATAGTCACTTACCGTTATATTGAGAATAGACCCTTACAAAAATTATTTTTGTTAAGTACATTCTAAATCAAAACAATTTGACTTCCTCAATATTCTCAAGCATTGTTTGACAAAATGTTTAAACTTAACTTCCTGATGATCAGAAGTTATGTCTTATTTAGGATAATGAGTTACAAAAGCAGTTAAATCAGAACTCCAGAACTTAAACATCAAAGTGGTAGTTGTCCCAAAAATATGACAGACCTTCTCCGACTTTTAGACATAACCACTAACTTGATAGTATCTTTTCGACTATCAAGTTAGTGCAGTAAGAGTTCAGCAACTACTTTAGGGACAAGGACGTGACAACTATCAAGGTAGATCTGACGTTGTCCTCCCTGAAACCATAACGTGAAAAATATCACAAAAGTGAACAATTTGTTAAAAACAGGACATTATTTTGAATGGTTGCAAAAGCAACTATGATCACTAAATCTGTTTGCTGCTCAAGAGCTTTAAAGACGATCTTAATAAGCATAATGTAAAGAATTACCTCTAAAGTTTAATCTTGCGTTCTTAGGACTGTGTGCTGTGACTGGGCCAGTAACCAACCACTAATAACTTAACAATATCTTAAATTGCATTTTAAACATGTCATATGTGTGTTCATTTTATTTTGGCTATAATAGTGTACATTGTAAACACTAAGTTATAATATCGACTCATTATCGTTTTGATTTCACTGTCAGCAAGGGGATGAAATCTGGTGTTGTGGCTAATACATTATCTTTAACTTGAATTGATTAGCTGTACTAGGATGTTGCACAACACATTATTAAATAAAAGAACTGATGATATTTAATTAAAGATCTAAGAAACATTTGAGGCAATGCTTGTTGCTTAAAATTTATTAAAAGCCCTATTTTTGTCGTGAAAATATATAGAAACTTAAACCATGTTGTAATGTCATTTATAGATTACTCTCACTTGTTCAAATAAGGGACCAGATAGTCAGTTTGGGCACCTAATTGAACTGGATGGTTATTCGGACACTGGTTTTTTCTTAAAAATATTTAGACTAAATTAGCTTATTCGGAAAATTTTATTACAAATTTTTATTTTTAAAATAGCATGTAAGAAACGTCAAACATGACCCCTTAAATACTATAATTCCCAGAATAAGGTATCTTTTCAGTACAGCACAAATCTCATATGTATCCATTTTAGGAGATCATGTCCAAAATAGTAGATTTTTTGTCAAAAAACAGAAATATAATTGCCTCTTATTTTAGGGATAAGAGATTTGTTTCTGGAGAGAAAAAAATAAATGTTTGGTAATTACTGTGAAAAAACAACTGGAGTTTTTCACATCCGATTTAAATATGGCGTCAGTGTTGATATTGCAATTTGTGTTAACTCTGTCTTTATCAGGCTTGTCAACAAGGGGAGAGTGATTCCTTTTGCTCCACAAAGAGTCGCTCAATTCTGAGAAGCGAGAAACTAGCTGAGCCATAAATTGTTCCTCCAATTCCACAAAAAGTTTGACTTGCTGAGCAATATGAATTCATGTCACATGGAAATCAATGTTATCTTTCTTATTATTTACAGTAAAAAATAACAACAATATATGAAAAAAGATTGGGCAACTCCATCTTAATTAGTTCTTCTACAGGCAAAGTCGACGGTAGCTTACAATCGGTCGCCGAAATAAATATAATTTTATTGAGAATGTATAGTCGGAACAACAACAAAAATAATAATAAAAACAACAACAGTAAAGAGTGTTACGACAAGAATATTTTTCTATGTATTTTCGCATCACTTACGGAGTTAATATTTTTTTGTTCCAAAGGAAAAATAATAATAATTTGTCTCACTATAAAAAATATTTGGATAAATTTGTTCTCTTGTTTTGAATTATTAAAACAACTAGCTGTCAAGGTGAAAAGATTAAAATACTTTATGCAGCAAGAATATTTCTTGTGTTGTTTTGACAGTTATACAGAATATACTTGTGATGATTTGAAAGTTATACAGCAAATCATATTTGCCCTGTTTCAAAATTTACACAGCAAGTTATTCTTCTCCCACTCACGACAAGCGTATTCTACCTTGGTTATATTATTTTTCGTAAATAGTATTAACTAAAACTCTTGCAGTATTACATTTTAGCTAGCGTAATTTCAAACATATATAATAATCATAACGAAGGAGGGTGTTACAACAATAATAATCTGTCTTGTTTTTCACTTGTATTATAACTATTTTTTAGTGAAAGTAGCTAATTTTTGTTATAAATCACATAAAAATTTAAACTTTTGTTTAACCACATAACTATTTTTGTGATTACAAAATTAGTGCATCACGCATTTTAGTTTCATCACAACAAATTACCATGAGCAAAGAATCAACTGCAAGTGGCTTTAACAACCGTGGTCCTAAATTAGCGTTATTGATTCACTTTGTTTAGTATAATTGTAGATTGGCCTTTAACAAACAATATATAACATCATTGATTATCTTCTAAGCTCATTATATTTTCACAAGATGTAATGAGAAAATGTGGGATTTTTTAAAAATGAAAAAGGCTTGCTTTATCTTTCAGTAACAAAATACAATAGCATTCAGACTGGTGAAGTCTTTAAATTACCTAATCAAGATTAAGAATCATTTGACAGTCATATAAGCAGGTAGGTTCGCCACTGCTAAGACCAAATGCCATATTTTTGTAAATACAATAGTATAACTGGCCTGCAAGGCCATAACTACTGAAATGTTAAACGTACCAGAAAAATGGCTAACAGGTTTTTTAAAAATCTGTTTATGATGCATGTGTAATCTCACATAATTGAGTAATAAAATTTGATACCAAAAATGATTATATGGGGACAAATATTTGAGATCTTTTTCACATAGCAAAAAGTAATTTTCAAAGTTTTTTGGAAAAATTTGATTTTTTTTCCTATACTCGCCTTAAAACTATTTTTGTATAACTGTAACTTGCATAAGTAATTATAACACTAATTCAAAAAGACTCACCTGAGGAATTTTATTAAGAAAACATGCAGCAAACAAGTATTAAGATACTTATTTGCTGCATGACAAATTTTTTTCTGGTGTTGAAAAAGAACTTTCGCTTAAAAACTGTCAAAACAGGTTTGTTGGTTTGTTTAAAAACTATAAGGCTAAACAGTGCAATAGTTCACTTAAAAAACTGTCAATATGGTACCGTGCGTAGTCACTGATATAAAACGTTTTAATCGATTTTTTTTTCGCTCGACCTGCAAAACACCCACCTCTTTCACCGCCATTTTTCCAAAGTTGTTTCTAGGAATTGCTTAATCAAACCCATGAAGTTATGTGGTGAGTGGAGTTTCCAGATTGTCAAAAGAGCTGTTTGTTTAGATAATCACGTATGAGGCCAGTATACGCTTAGCTAGCTATACATTGCTTTTTTTTAAAAAAAAGATTGTTAAGGCAAGGAGAACGAAAAAGTCATTGTTTATGCAAGGTGATTGCTTGAATTTTGTAATTTTCGGCGTGACAACTATAATATTGTCTGGTTTTATTTCACTTTTTTACAAGTTGCTCAGAATATCCCCAGGGAAAGGCTAGGCTACAATCAGAATGAGATCAGTGTCATATTGTTTTTTCAATAAATAGAAGCGATACTGGTTTATTTGCATTTGCCCTGGATTTTTTGACATCTGAAGCTGAATTCGTACAAAAACAATTGTTTTTTTGCGGACCAGCTTCTAGTCAGATTTGTTTTGCGAAAAGCGAATTTTAAAAACATAACACTATAAGATACGAACTTGTTTTAGAGACTTACTGTGGGATCTTTGAAGTTGTTACCAGGCAAAAAGGGCAACGCCATTTTCAGCTTGTTTATGGTCCTGCCAGTTTAATAAGAGTTGGTTGCGCTTTTGACTACGGCTGTGATATGTTTCTTTTCCACGATGTTTTGTTGTCATGGGTTAGTTAAGAAGTAAACAACCGCTATTGGATTCTTGTCAACAAGGCACGAAATAAGGCTGGAGTTACATCATGTGTGTCTGCGTATAGAAGGGGTCTACGTCCTCTATGAAATTTTTACACTAACCTGGTCGTTTTCCCGGGGCAAATTTTACGCTTTTTCATAATCGGTGAACGGCGGCGCGAAGAATTGGTTTTTTTTTTTTTTTTTTAAATTGTTGGTGTAATTGAATTGGTTGCGCACACTGTCTCGGATACCAAAAAATAAAAAAAATTGCCCTGGAAACGAGGTTTGTAAGAATGTCATAACCGTGAGGAGAGCCTTTAGTTTTGGGAACGAGGTTGTAGCCGAGGGGGTACGCCCGAGTGCTTTTGTATTCGAAATTTTAAAGGTTGGCCACGGCTGTTTCAGAGCGGAAACTAAGACTGCGCATGCGTCAATAATTACGGCCACGTTGAGGCGCAAGATGGCGGGCGCAAATAAAAACAATCATGATAAATAAGTAACTAACTTTTTGAAATCGCTTTTGCATGATAGAATCTATTTCAGTGGATTTAATTTAGTTTTTTAAAGCATTTCAACACGCTGGAAGCTAAATCTTTCTTTTACCTTTGCGACAAGCATGCTGTTGGAGTAATACTGTGGCAGTTTTGAAGGCATACTTTTTTTTGTTAAAATTAACATGGCAACTTGTTCCAACTAATTTTTGGTTTTGTGGACGTTGCGAAGTTATGTGGCTGGTGTATTATATATTTTTGGAAAGCTGAAAGGCTCATCTACAAGGTAAGAAAAACGAAAAAACTGTATCAGTACTTCTGAAAGAATGCTAGAGCGCTGAATTCTGGCAATAAAAGTTAGTGTAAAACCTGAAAATTTTAACTCCCTCTTTGACATAATCTACTGTATGATTTATTGTAGGCATTAAAACTGTTGTAGTTTACTAAGCTAATATTTCACAGAATAACAACACTAAACAACATTCTATATAAACAATTCTGTAACTCTAAATAAGGTTTCTGCGTCTCATACACTACTAACGTAAGCTCGACAAAAAGTCAAATAAAAATGAACTATGCATGTAGTAAGCTAATTAACTGTTCAATTCTTTTTCTTTCTAGACCAGCTGATCCACCTTTGAAATAATGCAAAGACTAAAGGAGCTTGCAAAGTAATGCTAATATGCAGTTAAAGATATAACTAGCTATCTAAGCTGTAAGTCTAAAAGTTATTCTTCACGTGCAATTTTTCTTTTTTTAATTTTTGGTTTTAATTGGCTCGATTCAGGATTTACATTAACAAAATGTTGCTTTAATGTATTTCGTAACCGCTCGACTGGGTTTTTGATGCAGCTGTACCTGCTCGACATCCTGTTGATTTCATGATGCAAGCTTTCTCCACCTTAAAAATGTTATAATTTGACATTTAAGCTAGCTAGCTACACATTTTCTGAAAAATAACACATTTTGGTAAAAAACACAAATTTTGGTGTTACCAGGTTACAAATTTAAGTGGCTGTTTACCTTGTTCGCCATAAAACCCAAATCCAACATTCCATTTTGCTATGAACTCAGTGACATGATCTTCAAGCATATGCAGTTTTGGTGAAATATTAACTTTTGGCCAGTTAGTTCGCAGATGCATCATGAATTTATTAATTGAAATTTCTAGAATTATGTACTATATGTATATTATTCTTTCTTTTTGTTTTGTTTTTGGCACATGAAATTTTAAAAAAAACTTATTTATTATTAAAAAAAGGAACAAGTTTCTCACCTAAAGCCAGTATTTCCTCACATGACAGATATTTTGCCGAATTGTAAATGTTATGAACTTCTGCAAAGTAAGTAAATAACATGTCGTACTTATCCATTTCTAAATTCACACTGTGAATAAGCTGGTCATCATGCTTTTGTGCTGCAACAATCTCTTTAATGCTGGATGTTAAATTTTGGATGTTTTCTTTCTATAAGAGCAAGATTGTTTTTTTAATTTTCTTTAAATATGTTATTTTTAAATTGCTACATTATTGTTAGTATTAACAAACCTTTAGCAATTTATGTACATGGTTGCCGATAAAACTTTGGCCATGGTAGGCCTGACGTTCAACACCCATTTTTTGCAGCGTTTTATCTATTGAAGAAGCACAAGGACCAACACCTAAAATAAGATGAACAAACTATTAAACATAGCTTTAGATTGGAGAGAATATAAGGCTTGCATCATAAGATCAGAATGAAAATTATAATTTTGGAAAGTTTTTTTTCGGGAATTAAATTTCTTGGAATTTCCAGACAAAAAAACATTTGCGAATATCACAAAAAATTACTTAGGTAATAAAAATGATCATACCCACTAAAATTCTTTTGTTGTTTCCCAAGGTTGAGATTTCTAATTCTAATTCTGTGATTTTCTTCTCAGTTTTTATTATACTTTTCTCGTACGTCAGTATATTTCGTTGTAAGCCACCAGATATTACAAGCCAGTTTAACTGATCTTGCTGGTTTGCTAATTTGGCTTTTTCATCTTCCAGCTTTTGCTGCAAGTCATTTGTTTCTTTAAGGACTTCGATGTAGTCACCATAATCTGAATCCAGTTCATTGTCTTCTGTTGCCAACAGCAGAGCTATTTTTACATCATAGTCTTGGCAAGAAGACTCAAACATTTTAAACATCTTTTGATATACACCCAAGGAAATATGAAGACCAGGAATACAGACCTAAAATTAGGTGTTTATATAGATTTTATTTTGGGATTATTAAATCAACTTGCAGTGGAAAAGCATAAAAATATGATGTATACTTGATCAATAGGTATGTCAAAAAATATGTTGTCAATGACATTATAAAATTCTTTCGCATTTTTAGGGCTCCCACCACTTTCACGAAAATCTGCTAAATTTTCTTCAAGTGTCGCCAGTGACCTTTTCTTAAATTTCTTGCGAGTAAACACTGGGATGTTCATTAGTTTTGAGGTAATGTTGCAAAACAAACAGCTGTGACGCCCTAAACACAAATGTTAAAGTATACATATTTTATTAGAAACTTTTAAAAATAAACCATTTTTAACTATGCATTTCCCATATCTGCGTAGTAAAAACCCATTGTTAAACTACAGGAACTTTATGAAGTTGCAAAAAAAGTTCTGTAAAAATTAATTAATTTTGATTATCAACTAGCAACTTGCCCCAGATCTTAAGTAATTAATATTTACCATTTGCACCAGTTATACCATACATTGCACACAGAAATTCGTAGTCGCCATACATAAATACACGGAATATCGACTCTTTATATTTGACTTGTTGCAGCATTTTTATTTGTGGTCGAAACCGTTCAAGGCAGACTCTTAAGTTTGTTCTTGTGTCTTTCCCTAATTTAAAAAAAAAATATAAAAAATGTTTTGATTTCTACTTTAGATCACTTAGATCATTTCTACTTTAGATCACAATTAGACATCACATGCATAGAATTTTGGAAATTCCAGTTTTAATTTTTTTTTTTTCATATTTGTAATATATTGCATTAATGTTTGTTACCTTCAAAAATGCTAAACATTATTGTGTTTTCCTTCTTGTTTGGGTTTAGAACATTGCCTATTTGATATGCCATTTTAAAACTATTTCCTCCATGGTCTCCACCAATTTTAACATGGATCTCATTGTCAGGAATGAAACTATGTTTTACAAGTAAATTGTGACATTCTAGCTTTTTGAGTTGATACAGAATGTGGCCAACTACATTATACAGATACCCCCAGGGCCTAGGTATAACGGATACCCTGTTTCCAACTGATAATTTGGTGAGAGGAGCCAGCTCAACTCTCAGTCCTTGGCCTACCCATTCAGCAGCGACACTTCTTGCTTTTTTTTCTGATTCAATTTTTATGTTGAATGTTTTCAACCAACGTGATATTTCACGTAGTTGATTCCATGGCATGTTTAAATTTGATTTCATTGCTGTGATGTGATTGGCTGGAATAATGACTTCTGTACCCAAATTTTTAATGATAGTATTTCTGTCACTTTCTTCCATAGACTTTAGCAGTGCTGTGGTCTGTTTTGTGACAGATTGGGTTTCTTCACCAGACATCAGATGGATTAACTCCTTGGCTGTATTTGCTCTTTTCCGCACATTCCTTTCACATGTTTCATCAGAAGACTTGCGAGGAATTCTAATGGGTGTTATTGTCAATGGCTAAAATATGGAACATATGTTATTAATTTGTTTTATGTAAAATGTAATATTACTATTAAAATTATCATATTGTTACAGACAATTATGTGTACATTATTTTTAATATAACATAGCATAGTTTTGTATTTTTGTATAAAGTAGTTATACACATTTTTTATATAAGATCACTTAACGATGTAGACGCCTTAGCATTTAGGGTGGGCACATCAAAATTTTAGTAAATCTCCTAATATATAGAATGGTTTTTATTGACCCCCAAAACTTCCTATATTCTGTGACCCCTCTAGCCACTTACTTATATTTATTATTATTTTTAATTATTTACTCTGAACATTTTAAAATTTGTCTTGTTCTTATTATGGCTTGTTTTTTGTATAAAAAATGTGTATAAGAAACATTTCACTGGAATTGTAAAAAAATGATAACCTAGGTATGCACATATATAGACATATACAAAAGCAACTTATTTTCAGTTTTGATTTCAGCCTTAAAATTGCTAAGATCAAAATTTTTTGCTTTATCAGCCGTTTGAAAATCAGTTGCTTGTTAAAAAAAGTCAATGTCAAATCACTTTTACTGAGTCCACTCCATACATAAGTAATCTTACTTGTGAACTTCCACTGGGCAATTGGACAGTTTTATTCGGCAAGTTTGACTGCTGCATTTTTATTCCAACCACATGAGCAATGCATTCTTCTACCTATTTGTTAAACACAAGGCACAAAACACGTGGTTACATTGGTTTATCATTAATGGCCTTTTTAAAATATTGCTACACAAAGCACAAATCAGATGTTCCCAGTTGCCTTCACTGATATTTATGTCTGAGAGAACGTTTCCACTATAGTCAAAAAGTTCAGAGGTTTTTCTGTAAATTTTATTAAGTTCTAGGGGTGTCCAAGTTTTTTCTGCGGAATCCACAGCTTTGTGTGTTGGGTTACCACCGCCCCTTCT
The DNA here is from genome assembly GCF_029227915.1 of Hydractinia symbiolongicarpus. Classification (NCBI taxonomy): domain Eukaryota; kingdom Metazoa; phylum Cnidaria; class Hydrozoa; order Anthoathecata; family Hydractiniidae; genus Hydractinia; species Hydractinia symbiolongicarpus. The sequence continues at coordinate 10,485,579 of NC_079880.1, read as the reverse complement.
TTTCATAGGTTTGCCACCTCTCTTTTTTTGTGCACTTAATATGCATGTTTTGCACTCGGTGTCTTTATGTGTATACCATTTAACAGGCACAATAGCGGTAGCTGAGTCACGTTTTAGGACATTACTTATTGTAGCAAAGCACGAGTGACAGAATTTTTTTGGGTGAATGCCTGCCCGATCAGAATAAAAATCAGCTCTGAAAATACTGTCCAAGTTCTTTATGTGCTCTTGGACAATATGTGATCGTCCAGGCAGAGTGTTTCCACATATTCGACACAGCTTGTTCAACCGAGCTAGGTGTAAATCCCCAGTAGCCATCTTGAACTTTAACAAAAATTTTGAAAAAAAAGTACCTAATGTTTGATACAATATCAATTCGTAATGTACTGATACACCTACAGTTCTTTTTTTATTCGTATCTCGTAACTATCTTGGAATGATTTTTATAAAAATTATCTGTGGGATAACTTCGTATCTGAAAATATTTTGCTTTAAGTTGGCATGGTGTCCACAGTCTTCAAAATGGAGGTTGAAAGTTTTTGTTTTGTTTTAGCTAGGCAACAAGCGAATAGCTTTGTATTTGAATTAATCTTATTGGTATAGGACTATATTTTATTTAAACCACTTAGTTTCCAGTCCTTAAGTTGGTTTATGTGATTAAAATGCCTATTAAACCTGGTGCTAGCTACCCTAAAATTTGTTTACTTTTAAGCGCAACTCGCCCCAGTCCTTATTTTAAATTTTTTTTTGACATGCGCAGTCTGAGTTTCCGAAATCTCGCTAGCTGAAACAGCCGTGTGGCCCACGAAGTCTATTTTCATGATACAAGAATTTCTTTTTATTTGAGCTTAGAAATAGGGACATAGTTTAGTGACACACACAGGACCTACACAACGACACAAAGCTGACCCGCGGCATAGTTCCGCAGAGAGGGTAATAAAAAGAACCTCTTTTTTGAAGCTGACAATGACGTAACTCGAATTTTTTAAACCTTATGTCTTAGTTTGATTTCACATTTTTACTTTTTTAACAAAATGCATGAACTGTGTGTAAAAAGAGCTCATCCTCACACACACACGCCATAGTACCAGATCTTTCTGGAAAAGGTTTCAGCATGTGTAAGATAGGCGTTAAAAAACATGCGCGAGAAAATTTGTTGCCTCCCTATTACGCTTTTAGACCCAGTATAATGTCCAGCAAGAATCTAAGCACAACATATAATTCTATATAATATATAATATAATATTATTAATATATAATATAATATAATATATATAATATAATTCTTTCCACGTATAACGTCTACGTCCTTTAGTGTTGTATTGTAAAAAAATTATTTAGTTAAATCTAAGCACAACTAAATTGGAGGACACACTGTACGACGATTATAACAAGTACTTTAATTAGCCGACTGTCACTTCTAAACAGCGTTCATTACTTTTTTGACTGGTATTCCACAGCAATATTTTTTCACGCCAAGGAAGGCGCCAAATTAGGACGTAGCTAACTTTATTTTAGATATAAGTTCAGAACAAGTGCTATATCACTAATTTTATTGGAATGAGGTACGGAATGGAAAGACGCAAAAGCCGCAGCAGATCAAGAAGTCCACACCATCGTTATTCACGTGAAAGAAGAAGGCATCACAAAAGTCCGAAGAGGTACAACAGGCACTACAGAGGCTCCTCAGGAACAAGAACATTAAAGCGATCATATGACAGAGAAGTCCGACTGCAACAATATTATCAATATGACAAGGTTTGTATTTCCTTGCTGTGTTTATATAAGAAAGTAAATCAGCCCTAACTAGCTGGCTAAAACCTTAAAACACCAAAAATATTGTTTGGTGAGTGTCCCTGGTCTTAATAGGACGCACTTTAAATCAAACGTTTTTTCACTCTAAGGTGGCATGAAATTTTTCACTTTTGAAATGAATGGAACATCCATTTTTCCCTTTCTATGATTGTCAATGAGGGAGTGATGTATGTTTTTGGAGTATAATTAGACATTTAATAATCAATTTAAACTCGATATTCTGCTAATTAGGTCAGTACGTCAAATTAGCATTTGTTTCCTTAGCAGTTTTCCTGACTGACCGAAAAACTTAAACAAAAACAGTCAGGGATAACTGCAAATTAGGCTATGGTAGTCTAATTAGTCTACAATAGCTTATTTAGACAATTTATCTCACTTAATTTGGCTATCAACATGTTTTTTGCTGCCTATTACTGTTCTGGTGCATAGTCGCAATGATTTTGTCAGCCAAAAACATTCTATAGAACCTTCTTTGATGGTCCAAATATATTTTTTTTGTTATTTGCGCTGTCAGAAGATATAGAGTTTTTTTTATTGAAGAACCCATGCTCTGTTTTACGGCTTTTGTTTTATGGCCGCAGTTGCTTCTGGAAAAAGGCTAAATTTCCCATGCACATAATTTCCCACGCGCATTATTTCAACATGGTGGCACATAGCCTAAATAGACTATTTCTCGTCTAATTAGCCGATCCAAAGACTTTTGGTGGTTGTCGAGATAATCATAAAAGAAGAAAACACATCTAAATATGAGATGATCTCCTAACTAGTCTATGAAAAATCTCCTAACTAAGTTACTATCCTAATTTGGCGTGATAGCCTAATTTGCGGTTATCCCTGACTGAAAAACTGCAACTAGAATTTGACATAAAACAAAGCAATGTTGCTATCAGGTATGATTTTATGAGATGATGTAAAAAAATAGCTAAACAAAATGTTTTTCAAACCATAGCTGATTAGACAACAACAAAAGTTACATATTTCAGAATTTCTTAATTTTTTGGCTTACAATTTAGTTTTATCAATTACCAATGCCATCATAGTTTGCTATTACCAATAACTATCTGATGGACACTTACCAAACACCTTTTCTTTGGTCTGTCATGCAAAATCAAACAAAAATGAAGTTAAAACATTTTTTAATTTCATTTTTAATATTAAACAAAAAGGTCATAACCTGTGATTAAATTTGGCTAAATACTTATCTTTGGGCTAAAAAAAGATGTAAAATAATTTATTCTTTTGGTTACTAAAATGTTTTGGTACAACTTAAAATTACAGGTTTTTCCTTAGCTTCACAATATATCAGCACTAAAATCTAATTTACTAAAGAAGGCTAAATGTCAAAATTTGTAACATTTCCTTGGTGGGTTTCCTTAGTTATACAGCGTACTCTCAAAATAATCCACAACTAAAGACTTATTGGTATTTTATTTTTGCTCCTATTGGAAACCCACCTCTGAATTGTTACCTTTGGTGTATCGTTTCAAAACATTCCATTGACTTATTTGTTTTCCGAACAATTTTCTTACTCTATGTGATGTTGGAATCTATCACACCTTGCTTCTTTGCAATGCTCTGAATCTTGCCTCCATCGAAAAACCTGGTCATTTTATTTTTGTCTGCACAACTATCTACAGAAAAAAGAGAGTGGTCTTCGGCATCATCGTGGTAGTAAGAAAAATGGCTACATACATAGAAATGAAGACAGTCACAACTGCAACTCAGGAAGCAGATCATCTAGCATCAGCAGCCATCATAGCAGGCAATCAAGTCATGTGAGAGACGATAGAGACGGTCATCTAATATACAGAGCAGGGGATTTGCTGCTAAATAGATGTACTTAGACTAAGTTATTGTAGTTACATAAGAATTTTCAGAGTGCACTTCATCATGAAAAGCAATAGTAGGCTTGTTTTAATTATCTGAGTTTTTGTTTGTCCTCCGCATACACATCAAAATAAGATTACTTGACTTGTTGAAATTTCTCCCTTGCATGCTTCAAATTAGGAGTTGTTTGGATAAAAAAACTGACATTGCATTGTTTAACTTTTTGTAATTGTCTTTTTTTCTGGTATTTTAGATGAGATTAGGTCGTTACTTGGTGAAGGAACTTTTGGAAAATGTCTTGAATGTTATGATAGGTAAGTTTAATCATTGTTTAAAATATTAATGGCTTCAAAATAACATTGCTAATTATATCATAGTAGCTACCATTCTGATATGCCATTCTGTTATGAATTTACCCTTGCTGTAATGTTTGTTTTGTTAATTGCTAGCGCATTTGACATTATAAAATTTGTCTCAGCCCTAGAAATTAGCGTCAGCAATCGGCAATTGCTGGCGCGGTTTCATTTCGCGCCAGCAAAAAAATGCAGAGGCTGTTTAGATCCACTTGCTTAATGTGTTGTCCGACTTTCTGACTAAACAGCCTACTAATGTTAAATAAATTGCTATTGTTGCTTCACTCTCTCGCGTCGAAATTATTGCTGAGGGGTTGCCGCTGAAAATGACTGTCGTCGGCAATTTATTGCTAACAGGTTTTTGGGCTAATTTTGAGGGCTGTTGTCTATAATAATTAAATCATATCCTAGTGTTATATGTTAATATGTTATTTGTTTCAGAAAAAGAGATAAACATGTTGCAATAAAAATCATTAAAAATATTGAAAGATACAGGGAAGCCGCCAGATTGGAAATTTTGGTCCTTGAAAAATTAGCTAAAAAAGACCCTGATAATAAAAAGTATGTACAATTTCTTTAGGGGTGTATTTTTTATGGGAGATTTTGTAAATTAAATTTCTTATTTTACACATGCTCTTTGTGATGTGCAAATTTCCTTGTGGTATGTGTAAATAACAATATGTTTTTATACTTCTCTTTCTAGTTTATGCATCAAATTACTTGGTGCTTTTGATTATCATAAACACATTTGTTTGGTGTTTCCCAAACTTGGAAAAAGTGTATTTGATTTTATGGTACGTTAGGCTCCAATGTTTGTCGAGTCCACTGGTTATCAGTTACAGTAGCAGGCAACTTAAAGCATCAGCTTTTTTAGCTGCATTTATGGGAGTAATTCAGATGAATTCACTTGGCCGTAACTTATATGATCACTGTAACAAATTTTTAATTTAGAAAGAAAATGTTTATCAACCATATACGATGCCACAAGTACAACACATTGCAGAACAGTTACTTACATCTATCAATTGTAAGTGTAGACATCCATTTTTCATTCAATTTTAGCTAGCATAGATAAAGATTGATGGATAAAGTTTCCATTCTACTTACTTCCTTAACTTTCGAACCATGGTCTAAATATTTTTGCAGATTAAGTTGCCAATATAGCATCCCCTAAAGTTTCTAATAATACAATCCATAAGTGCTGTGCATGTACTCAATTTCTTTTGTCCATTGTCTTTCAAACTGTTTGGGGCTATTTGAAATACGGTGTACTCCTCATACCCAACTCACTAGAGAGCAGAAATTTTGTTTGACATACCCGGATTTAATATTGTATATGTTGTGAATCATAAAATAATTGTTGAAAAATTATTTTAGTTCTTCACAGTATCAAACTGACACACACTGATTTAAAACCTGAAAATATGTTATTTGTTGATTCATCATACGATTCTTTTTGGAGTGACAATGCAGTAAGTAATCTTTGTTAATGTTGTATTGATTTTTTTTAAATGTTAAAATTTTAAAAATACAAGTGAATTCTTATGTATGAATTCTTATCTCTTAAGTATTGTCCATTGTCATGGTTGTAACAACTTGTTCTTACATTTCTTTTCTTTTTAAATTATTAAATTCGTCCATTTGTCATGACTACCCTTTATGAGCTTGTAATGAATATTTCTTATATTTTTAGCGACAAAATATCCACGTTCTTCGCAAATCTGATATTGAGCTTATCGATTTTGGCTCAGCCACATTTGATCACGAACACCATAGTACAGTTGTGTCTACACGTCATTATCGTGCTCCTGAAGTTGTTCTGGGTAAGCTTTTTGTATTATCATACATTGTGTTTTATTTTATTTTGTCTTATTTTAGTGCTGAATTCTTACAGAACCCTTCTGTATGAATTGCTTCGGTTTTGTTTTAGTTTTTGTGAAATGAATTTTTCTAATCAAAGCTTTTTTGGTTTAGAATTGGGCTGGTCTCAACCTTGTGATATTTGGAGTTGTGGTTGTATAATATTTGAACTATACACAGGCAACACATTATTCCAGGTAAGTTCTGTACTCTATGTGCTTTAAAATGTAACAACTCGATTACTACGTATAAAAGCTGTGAAATTCACATAAAGTGCACTTTTTATAAATGTATGGGTTATATTATTAACCATGCACAACTTGAGTGCCTTTAAAATGATTAATGATCCTATTTGAAGAAACTCTTGAAACAACACAACGAAGCTGATTTTGTTGACTGTTTAGTCGTTAGGTATCTCCTACGCACGTCACACAAAAGTAATTCTCGCATGCTTTAGAATTACTTATTATATGAAAAACCCATTATTACCCATTAAACTATTTTATTTATTATCGTTGCATCATAATAAATTTCAAGTTCTTTTTTGCCATGCATTATCGATTTAATTTTTGTTTTATTGTCACATCTTGGGAAAATTATGTAAATTTTTGTTAAATCTAAGAATCTTAAATTTTATGTTCGCGAAATGAAGGCGTTGTCCACCCGAAATATTGCAAAATAAAAGTGAATATGACTTCATCATAAAATTTGAAAATTTTAATCTTTTATTTCATTGTGTGATTGACTGATTGTGTTCTCGTTTTAGACACACGACAACAAAGAACATTTAGCCATGATGGAATGTATATTAGGTCCTCTTCCGAGCAGCATGATCAAAAAATCAAAGTACGTGTCGTTCAGTTGCAAAATATTTCTGTCTTTCAAGTTCCTTTTCCTTTAAAGTCTTCTAAATCTAAAACTGCAATCGTTCAGCTTTTTCACCATGTATGTTCCTAACGAACAAATAACCATGCTGACATATTCCATCAAAGTCCGTTGTAGTTTTTCATAATGGTGGAAATATTTAGCTGCTTTTATTTCACGTTTATTTAAAGTCATTGGCTTGTGGTTATTTTTTGTTCTTTCATGTATAACAATTTCGGTTTTGTTATTTAGAAAAACCAAGTATTTTAAGAAAGGAGTGTTAGATTGGGATACTAGTGTAGAGGGACGGTATGTTGAAGATAATTGTAAACCCCTATCGGTAAGTATGAAATCTAAGCAATACTATCGTATTAAGTTTCTTATCGATACGCTAATTATATCTTAACGCTAATTATCGTCGGCTTCATTTAGGAATATCGCACGTCAGATAGAAAAATTCACGTTCAGTTGTTCGATTTACTCGAGAAAATGTTAACATATGATCCCAGTAATCGTATAACTGCAAGCGAAGCTCTTAAGCACTCTTATCTGGCGCCTTACACTTCCACGAAGTGTAGAAGAGACGAAAGCAGGTGACCAAGCGACTCAAAGATTAAATGTTCATGAAATTTCATGTTTCTTGTAAATAAAAATGGTTTTCTAATAAATATTTGTCAATATATCTTACTCTTATAAATCTCTTTTTTATTCGTTATATTTGACCAACAATTTCGTATCACTACAACCTCTCGTGCTTAATTGTAGCAAGAGACCCTGGGGACAAAAATAGTAGTTGTTTAAGCCCTCCAAGCTTGAAGAAGCAAAAATATGCGTTTTATACATTTATGGAAGATAAGAAAATCTGTGAAAAAAATTTGAGATAGAGTTTTCGTGAGTATTTTGGCCCAAGGGATATCAAAAATAGTTTGACTTCGCAATGCTTACGTTAACGAGTGGTTTTTATGAAAAAGTATAGGCGAAGTTCTAGTAATCTAGATTACACTTGAGTACTACGGAAATTGTAAAAAACTTCACATTCACTTCATCTAAAACAACACTAGCATAATTAGTCCTACGTCACTGCGTTACTTGTTTGAAGCTGTAAACATATTGCTGACTAGCTCTTACATAGCTAACTAATAACCTCGTCCTCGGACGAGGTTGAACTAACTAATTGTCAACGCATGAAAATAGAAGTAAATAGAATACATCCCGATGAAGAAGTTAACACAGTTCATGACAATTTAGTTTCAGAATTCAACCGCAAAGCCCGGTACTTCTCTCCATTCTTAAACCAATTCTAATATCTGTTATTGCGTTTTTACATTTTGGTTCCCTAAATGGGAAGTTAAGCCAAGATTATTTTTAATATTTGATCAAGCTAGTCCATTAAATTACAAAAAAAATATAACTTCGTTTCTGAATGTCGTGTTTTCATCGTGAACTAGCGTCTATTTTGCCTCGAAGAATTGACCCTTTCGACAGAACGCGTTTTATACGAATGGTCTGGGCCAGAGCACGTAATAAAGTTCAAAAAGAAAAAAGTTAAATATGGCAGACGAAAGATAATCCTCAGCTGTCATATTTATTATTTCTTCAAAGCATCGTAGCTTTAAATGCTATAAGTCTTACCTATGAAGAACAAGATGCGGTTATGTTATAAAGCCTTGCTAGCATACTACGTGACACTCAAAATGTATTCTCTTGTATGTCTGTGCTTTCCTTCTCTTAACTTTCTTTAGTGCTAAATATTACTTGTCAAAACAAGTCTGCGTTGTTATTAAAACAAGACAAAGTGTGTATGTTCAGTATTTAGTATAGTGTTGAAGCTTATGTACAGTTAGGGTACCATCTTTGCTTACTCTCTTGTGTGGTGTGGCCATGGTCTGAGACCTAGATGCTGTGTGTCTTTCTTTGGTGCTGTTACTCTTCTATTCCATGTTTGAGATCCCACTCAACATGCGCTATCAAGCTCGCTTTTAGAACACAGATTTGGTTTGCGAACAAGGAATTAATTTAAAAAAAAGTTTTTCGATAGTACTTTGGGTACATGGGGAAACGAAGAAAGGAGGAAAGGAGGTTATATTGAACTTTCAAAGGGTTTTGATTGAAATTGTCAATTTATTTTAAATTTTTTAACTTTTGTTCTATGAAGTATCAAGAAATAACTTTTGGGTTAGCTTCCTCTGTAAGTCTTTGTGCCATTCATAGTGCCCCCAAATTACAAAAAAAAATAGTGAAAATGTCCTTTATATCAAAATTTGTCTTGCAATGAGATTTAGATTGCACAGTAGAAAAAGGTAAAAAGTTAAATTATGATATATTGAAGAAAAACTACTTTGTTCATCACTAATCATTCTCTGTTGAGAATGAAATACGGATGTGCTATGATAAATATTCACCTATATAATGATGTTATCCTGAAGGAGTTAGCACTTTTTTCTAACTTAGAACTTTCTTACCAATCTCGTTCCCAGGAAGTTTTTTTACTTACTAATCTGTGACAAGTGCTCTGAATTTCTTTCACATCCCCCCAGACAGCAAAAAGAAAACATAACATGCCAACTAAAAATTTTTTTTCAAGCTTCATACAGTACAGGTAAAAATTTTACTTCTTTCTTTATTAACTGCCCATTGTATATACCTCTACTCATCTTTGTTGTTTTCTATCTTTACACCTTACTGTAAAACATCACGATACTTACTGCCATAAAAATATTCACAGCTATACCAACTCCAAATGAAAGAACTCTGAATGGTTGTCGTACATGTGCGAGGTACACAAAACTGTGTAAAAATCGCGCTGCGGTGAAGATTCGAAATACGAGGAGAGTGGTTGAGTACACTGGATGTGTTGAAATGTAGAAGATACCAAGAAATATGAATGGTACGATATTTTCAATGTCGTTTAAGTGTGCCCTATAAAAAAAACAAAAGAAAGCTTAATAAGTCTTTTCATTCTCCTTTCTATGGAGAATCAGCCTGAGAATTATTCTTAAAGATTCTCAATTTTTGAGCAAAGCCTAATATTCTCCTATAAAACATACTCTTGCTTTGAAACATTGTGTAACAGAGATTATGTGTTATTATTGCAAGATATTTACGTTGTGAGGTGGAATCATCCATGGCAATGAATTTCATTCGCTGCAATATTATTCTGCGCAAGCGTTAAGATAATAGTGAAGTAGGTTGCATATATATATTCTCATAATGCGAAATTATTGTTATCAATCTTGTCCCTAGGACTCTGATAACGCCCTGACTTTGCCATATTAGCATAGTATAGATATGGTGACAAGGTGGAACCGTTTTACTTTTGTTACTTCCCTAATACCTACATGTTTCAATGACGGTGCAGTTTACTACGACGAAAATCCACTTCCACTCAGTTCACGTAAACAAAACGAAAAATCTTGTTCGAAAACTAAACTATTTCATCTTATTTTCGAATTGACGTAGTACATGCTTCAATGACGGTACAGTCTAACTAAACAAAAAAACTGAACTATTTCATCTTACCTTCGAATTCTCTCCACTATCGGATTTTGGGGATCGATTTTCACCTTTTTGCCAGAAGGGTCAGCGAAAGTTATATCTTCTTCTGTTGCATATATCTAAACACAACGAAGAAGCGTTAGTACTCTCCCCGGAATAATCTTCCCAACGGAAGAAGAAACTCATCTCCCTTTGGTTATTTATACGGACTTCTTTCTAGCGAAACTACAGGACATTAAATGCGCAATAAGACTAGACAGTATTGATTTGTGCACATAAATTGCAGGTTCGCATCGGGTTAATGACACGATTTCCTTAAACCAGTAAGGATTGACCAGCGTATATAGACTGATGCAAAAGCCAACCTCGTCCGTAGGAATTCTTGCCTTTTTGACATCAAGTAAGCGCTAGCGGCTTTTGACACCAGGCACAAACCCTGGGGACTAGGATGATATCTGAGATTTAATCAAGATCCTAAAAGAAAGTGTAGTATTTTTGACTACATTTTTTTTCTTCCTCGAATTTTAAGTTTATATTTCTCAAAGCTGGAGAAAGTTTAAGAATGAAGAGGTGGCGAACTTACGTTTTTTGTGATCCGCTGGAAGGTTGTATACATCTGCACAAAAAACATTTTTAGAATCAAAACCCCAACATAGAATGCCAATGTTTTAAACAAAGGGTTTTCATTGCTGTATATATCCGCCATCTTTAATTCTAAAAAGCAATGTGAAGAGGGTAGGATTAAAATGATAGGTAAAGTATGACAAGTAAAACCGTCGCAAACAGCACAAGGTACAAGCTCGCCCCCAGCACCTTTTACCGAGCGCAGCGCCATTTAGCGAGCAAGTAGTCCTGGCGACATGTAAATGTAAAAGTGTAAATGTAAATGTAAGTGTAAATAACCTAAAACTTGCAATTAATTATCTCTAATAATTAGTACGAGTTAGAAAACTAATATTTGTTGAAACCGTGGAGTCTCGAAAGACATAATTCATTGCATTAGTAACAACCTCGTTCCCAGGGCATTTTCTTAATGGATGATTTCTCCCCAAAATAACGGCTCAGGAGCCACAAGAACGAGGTTGCATTAATACGTGTTTAGGTTTCGAGCTAACTGAATTATTAAGGAAGAACGCAGGATAAAGACTTTTTATTTTATAGAATATGCTTTATGAGAATATTAGACTTAAATAAGAATAATGACTATCCTGTTAGAACTTGATTATTATTATTATAAAAAAAGGCGTGTAAAACTGAAACGGAAAAAGGTACTGGATGCGAGATTGAGTCTTGCTTATTCTTAGCAGCGATCTGAGCTGAATAATTTCTTTAAATAAACAAAAAGCGATTTTTTATATGATTTAAGTTCTTGGTGAAAGCATAGTTTTGTATATGGTCTATGGTAACTATATGGTCAAAACCTTTCTTGGTATTCTAGGCTACGCCATTGATGACAGCTGTAACGGTCGAAGTGTAACCTAGAATAAACTCGCTTGTTCATGACATTGTAATATCTATATTTTTTAATGACAATGATTGAACAGATATAAGTGGTAATATTTTTAAGGCTTCCTTGGTACCTTCGAAAATTTTTCATACAAAAAACTGCTACAATTTTGAAACTCGAATTCCCCCAAGATTTTTAAATAATAGAATATTTATATAAAGATAATAAATAATAAAATAATTTTAAATAAGAAACAGAATTTATACCATGACAACTGTTGTACTTACTGACGAGTGAGTTGCAAAAACACAAAAGAACAGTTGTAATTTAACACTGTCTATACATAACATTCCATTTAGAGCTCAATTTAATCATCGTATTAATACCAACTTAATTGCAGTCAATTTTAATTTTAATTAGGTTTAATGGTGTTATTGCCCAACCTCATTCTCAGCCCCTGTAGCGTATTTTAAAATAAGGATGCAACGTGTACGATGCATTAAGAAACACCATAGTCTGGGGTTGAGGTTGGATATTGGATATTGTCGAATGGAATATGTGAATAGTAAGCAATATTTGTGAAGCACGGCAAAGATCTTAAATCGTACTGAGTTCGTTTAGACCAACCATAAATATAGTTAAACAATTAATCTCTTCGATCTTGTGCTTCCGACAAACTTTTTCGGAAAAACGGATATTATTGAAAAATAATAGCCATTTTACCTGATATAGTATTTCCTTACAGAATTGAGTCCACATGTATACAAAACCTCAATGCTCCGTCTATCTAAACATCTGCGCTAAGTCATCTATACAAACTTGTTCCTGGGACATTTTCCCTTGTGTCAAAAGACCTTGGAGACAAGGATGCTTAAACTAATATCGTAGTTTGACACAGTCTATAATCCAGGACCTTTTTCATATAAAGACATTGCTGTACACATGATACGGGTATCCTACTTATTCATAGTACAAGAATAAGGTTTGGCGCGACATTGGCACGACGGTTAAACTAAGGTGAATAGTTATTGCTCTTCTACGCAGAGGTCTCTTACGTGTCATACGTTGTTGAAAGATCCGATCTGAACTTTATTGAAACTAAATTTATATTTGGAAAATATATCCTCTCGAGCGTTGATATACTTTCAGCCTTATCAAGTTGCTCTTTTGTGTAGCATTTATCTTTCCTCGTATGCAGAACTTGTTAACTTTTTCTATATTTGGACGCCATCCATAACAACCTCTGGGAACGAGGTTGATTGAACTTTTACTTTCTCGAATTCCGTTTATATATATAGATAGATATATAGAAACATCACAGAGCCTGGACACTGAGCGTTAACGAGTGGTTTTTATGAGAAAGTATAAGCGAAGCTTTGAAAGTTTTAGTAATCTAGATTACACTAATTTCTACGGAGAATGTAGAAAACTTAACATTCACTTCATCTAAAACGACACTAGCACTATTTAGTCCTGCGTCACTGCCTTACTTGTTTGTAGCTATGAACATATTGCTGACTAGCTCTTACATTGTCAACACATTTTAACAACAATTTAACACTGTTTATGACACTTTAAGTGCATAATTCAACCGCAAAGTCCGATGCTTCTCTCTATTCTAAGACGTAAATGTTGTAGTTATCGCACAATGCCAAGAAAAACATCGGAAATATTTTTTAAGTTTTTTATTGTTCTCGTTTACACATTTCACGAAAATATAGTAGGAACTAAAAAATGAAAAAAAAATATGACGATATATTTCGAGAACAGTGCGATAACTAGTTTATCATATTAACCGAGCATAAATCATTGTAATTTGATATACTCGTAAGATATTCATGTTTATTCAGTACAAATTAGTGGAAGTGAAGTTAAACAAGACGTATGATATACGCAAACAACCTCGCGAATAAAGTTTACAAAAAGCTGTCTATAAATTGGGATTTTTGTTACGAAGTTAGACACGACATATTTTACTATTCAGATACGCAATAATATTTGTTACACTCTTATTTTTCAAAATTGATTTGTGAGACCTTCCTGAACGGAAAATTCCTCGAACTTTTAATTTTCGATGGGTCCGTCTTGGGTGAACCAACTGACAGGAAGAAGAAAGACCACAAACCCACAAACCCCAAAATTTGCGAAATTCATTAATTCAGTTAATTCTGCCTACATTCACTTTTAAAAAGTTTGGTGGAAACACCTTTATTTACTAGTTAGTTAAACAAGTGTTTTGAACACTTGTCTTATCTTTTTAAGAAAGAAAAAAGAAAAAAAAAGTAAAAATAGTTACCAAGATGAGATTCGAACACACGACGACTCCCGTGTCGGTGCTCAGAGAGGCAAAAATTTCCATTCTTGTAGGACACATTTGCGTTTTAATACAAGCTCACGAGCTTGTAATAACAATCGAATTAAACACTGAACTCCTTCAACGCTCTATAGATATAACCCCACTAACCTAAAGTCACAATTAAATTCAAACTTCTAATACCTTTTTTGACTATGTTGAAACAAAAGGATAATTGAACAGTGAATAATTATGATTGATTGTTAGTTTGTTTCGTAAAAATAACTTTGCTCAGCGAGTTGTTAACCAATCAGGAGAAAATATCAACTTTTGCACGCTATAAAAAATATCAGTTTTTTGCACTGTACTGTTGAATTGAAAAAATAAGTAAATATTGCACTCGTTTCTCGGTAGAAAACAAAAATATAGCGCATATTTTTGTAAATTAGCCAATCACAGTGCAAGAAAAACACCCATATGATAAACTAAATATACTGTAATATAAACCCAATCCTAACATCTGTTATTGCGGTTTTAAATTTTGGTTGGGGAAGTTAGTCTTTCTTGTTATTTGATCAAGCTAGTCCATAAAGCCACAAAAAATATAACCTAGTTTCTAAATGTCGTGTTCTTATCGTAAACTAGCGCCTGTTTTGCCTTGAAGAATTAGCCTTTTTTACGAAACGCGTTTTATACTAATGGTCTGGGACGAACGACGTATTAAAGTTCAAAAACAGAAAAATTAAAGATGGGGCATAGACGAAAGATAATCCTCAGCTGTCATGTTTATTATTCCTTCAAAGCATCGTAGCTTTAAATGCTATAAGTCATACCTGTGAAGAACAAGATATGGTTATGTTATAAAGCTTTGCAACCATACTATGACACTTAAAATGTATTCTCTTGTATGCGCATATGTCTGTGCTTTCCTTCTCTTAACTTTGTTTAGTGCTAAATATTCTTTTAACTTGTTGAAACTTGCTTGTGTGTGTGATAATGTTGATCCAGAAGTGTGCTGTGTTCAGTATCTCTTATAATATCTTATAATATCACAGAGACTGTGTCTGTCTGTGTGTCTATCTGTAACAGGCAAAGTGGATATCTTTATTTTCCTTTGATTTAGCCGAAACACTTATGTCTCAAGTGTTAAATGTTCTGACGTTACGGCGCGACGTCAATATTACTACTATTTTACTTTAAATTAAAAGTAAAGCTAGTACAGTGCACTTAAAACTTTGAGAACAAATAACTTGGAAACGAGGTGGTGATGTCTGTCATTTTTCACCGCGTTGGTAACTAGGGGCCACCTATGTTTTCGAGTCCTTGAAGACGTCATCAAAAAACCTTTAAACCCCAATATCTCTGCAACCGTTTGTCAAAGATACATAATCTTATACATTTTCTTGGTCAGCGTTTCAATCTCTGTACATTACAGTAAACGGATAAAGTAAATCTTGCCATTTTTTTATATGCACTACTGACGTCAGCAAAAAATCTAAAACAACCTATATTCTCATTGTCCTTGTGCCTAAGTGGATTTTTCCACGTGCTTTATCGACTAGTATTAGTATAGTGTTGAGACGTGAGTGCAGTTAGGGTACCATCTTTGTTTACCCTCTTGTATGACGTGGCCATAGTCTAAGACCTAGCTGCGTCTTGCTTTTGTGCTGTCACATCCCGCTGCTTTTGTGCTGTCACATGTGCTGTGTTTAATAGCGCTATCGAACTCGCATGACAATACACTTGACGTACGTACAAAGAAATGTTTAAAAACAAGTTATTCGATAGTATTTTGGGTAAACAAAGAAAGGAAGATGATTGTGTTATATTAAACTTTCTAAGGGGTACGGATTTTAATTAAAATTGTCAAGTTTTTTGAATTTCTTGAGATTTGTTCTATGTAGTATCAAAGAAAAACTTTTGGGTTAGCTTCCTTCGTAAGTCTATGCATATTCAACAGGGCCTCCAAGTTACAAAAAAGAAAAAGAAATTGGTCTTATGCAATTAAATATAGACGGCAAAGAAGAAAAAGGTACCAACGTATATCTTGGTGTTATCCACACTTATTTAACTTAGAACATTTTTGCATATCTCATTCGCAGGGCGTTTTCACTTTCTGATCTCTGACAAGTGCTGTGAGTTTGCTTTTTACACCCCAAAACAGCAAAAAAACATAACAAAAATGGCAACTAAAAATTCTCTTTCAAGCTTCATAAAATAAAAGTAAAAATTTTAGTTTAATCTTCGAGTATTTTCTTTCTTTATTAACTGTCCATTGTATTTACCTCTACTCATCTTTGTTGTTTCCATTTTCACACCTTACTGTAAAACATCACGATACTTACTGCCATGAAAATATTCACAGCTATACCAACTCCAAATGAAAGAGCTCTGAATGGTTGTCGTACTTGTGCGAGGTACACAAAACTGTGTAAAAATCGCGCTGCGGTGAAGATTCGAAATACGAGGAGAGCGGTTGAGTACACAGGATGTGTTGAAATGTAGAAGATACCAAGAAATATGAATGGTACGATATTTTCAATGTCGTTTAAGTGTGCCCTATAAAAAGACAAAAGAAAGCTTGATAACCAAACTTGTTCCCAGGGCATTTCTTGCCTTGTTGATGAAGTTAATAGCAGCGAAAATCATCGTTGACCACTCCGTA
The DNA here is from genome assembly GCF_029227915.1 of Hydractinia symbiolongicarpus. Lineage (NCBI taxonomy): Eukaryota > Metazoa > Cnidaria > Hydrozoa > Anthoathecata > Hydractiniidae > Hydractinia > Hydractinia symbiolongicarpus. The sequence continues at coordinate 10,468,960 of NC_079880.1, read as the reverse complement.
ATAACGATTCAGGGGCCAAAAGACCCTGGGAACGAGGTTGCTTGATAACAATAAGTCGTTTTACTCTCCTTTCTATGGAAAATTGGCCTGACAATAAATCTTAAGGTATTTTCGATTGTTAAGCAAACCACAGCTTAATATTCTCTTATGAAGCATATTCTTATAAGGCATATTCATATAAATATATCGTGTACAGAGGATTAACATTATGCGGAATATTTTGCGTGGAATAAAAGTAAAATATTCACATTGTGAGTTGAATTCCTCCATGGAAATAAATTTTATTCTCTGCGGCATTAGCCTGCGCATGTGCTAAGATAATAGTGAAGTAGGTCGCATATATATTTTCATAATGCAGAGTTATCGTTATTAACCTCGTCCCTAGGACTCTGATGACGCCGTGACTGTGTCATATAAGGATGATATAGATATGGTGACAAGGTGAGACTGTTTTATCCACTTTTATTTTATCCACTTTTACTCAACTACTAGTACTCGTAAACTAAACAAAAAACTGAACTATCTCGTCTTACCTTCGAATTCTCTCCACTATTGGATTTTGGGGATCGACTTTCACCTTCTTGCGAGAAGGGTCAGCGAAATTTACATCTTCTTCTGTTGCATATATCTAAACACAACAAAGAAACGTTAGTACTCTCCCCGGAATATTGTCTTACCAACATAGGAAGAACCCCATTTCCCTTTGGTCATTCATACGAACTTCTTTCTGGAAGAACTATAGGACATTATATGCGCAATAAGACTAGACAGTATTGATTCGTGCACATATATTGCTGATTCGCATCGCGTAAATGACACGATTTTCTTAAAGCAGTGAGGATTGATTGGCCTACATAAACTGATACGAAAGCCAATCTCGTCCCCATGGATTCTTGCTTTTTTTGACGTCGAACCCGGCCGTCAAGTAAGCGCTAGCGGCTTTCACGTCAGGTAACAAACCCTGGGGACTAGGATGTTATCTGAGATTATTAAGATCCTAAAATAAAATGGAGTGTTTTTAACTATATTTTACTTCTTCCTCAAATTAAAAATTTATATTTTCAGCATTCTAGAGAAAGCTTAAAAATGAAGAGGTTTCGACTTACGTTTTTTGTAATCCGCTGAAAGGATGTATACATCTGCACAAAAAACATTTTAAGAATCAAAACCCCAACATAGAATGCCAATATTTTAAACAATGGGTTTTCATTGCTGTATATATCCGCCATCTTTAATTCTAAAAAGCAATGTGAAGAGGGTAGGATTAAAATGATAGGTAAAGTATGACAAGTAAAACCGTCGCAAACAGCACAAGGTACAAGCTCGCCCCCAGCACCTTTTACTGAGCGCAGCGCCATTTGAGAAGCAATAGTCCTGGAGACAAGGTTAAACAAAGTGTTAACAAATTAAAACTTGCAGTTAATTGTCCCTGATAATTAGCACAAGCTGGAAAACTAATCTTTGTTAACGCCGCGAGGTCACGGAGTTTATAATTCATTGCATTAGTAACAACCTCGTTTCCAGGGCATTGTTTTGATGGCTTTCTCCCCGTAATAACAGCTCAGTAGCCGAAAAGCCCTGTGAACGAGGTTGCATTAGTAAGTGTTTAATTGAATTTATTGAATTATTAAGGAAGGATGCAGGATGAAGTAGCTGTCGAAACATTAACCTAGAATAAACTTGCTTGTTCATGTAATATTTTTATTATTTAATGAAAGTAACTGAACAGATAAGTTGTAAAACCAAAGACTGCTGCAATTTTGAAACTGAAATTTCCCCCAGATTTATAAAAAAATGTAAGTAAGAAACAGAATTTATACCATGACAAATTTACTTACCGACGAGTGATCTGCAAAAACACAAAAGAGCAGTTGTAATTTAATCCGGTCTAATATTATAACATTCTATTTAGAGCTCAATTTATTCGTCGTGTCAATGCCGTGCTGATTGGTAATTGGAGTCAATATCAACAAACACGTGCCCAGGGACTTTTACCTATTTGACATCAAGTAAGCTAGTGGCTTTGACATAGGTTATAAACCCTGGGGACGAGGATATCAATTTTAATTTCAATCAAATGTTAATGTCCAACGTCATTCTCAACACTTGTATCGTTTTTTAAAATGAGGATGCAACGTGTACGATGTATAAGAAACACTACAGGCTCTAGGGTTGTGGTTAGATATTGTCTAATAAAATATGCGAATAGCAGGCAACAGCCTGCTTTAACATTTAGCATGATATTTTCGAAGCACGGTTAACAAGGTCAAGACGTAATGTTTGTTGATTTTAAAAACGAAATATTCGCGTAAAATTAGTAAAAGTTTTTTAAAAAAGTAAATATAGTTAAAACATTAATTTCATCTCCTCTTCAAGTGTTCCGTCTTTTTAAACAAGGACATTTTCATGAAAAACTTAAAATTGCAACAGTTCTACCAGTATATAAAACAGGCGAAATGACTAATGTATCTAATTTAGACCAATATCAGTTCTTCCATGTTTCTCAAAAATACTAGAACGCATAATGTACAATAGATTTTACTCTTTTTAACTTCTAGTAATATTTTATATAGCAATCAATTTGGCTTTCAAGCAGGTCAATCTACTGATCATGCAATAGTTAAACTTGTTAATGAAATATCAAAAGCGTTTGACGAAAACAAGTACGAGCTAGGAATTTTTATAGATCTAAGCAAAGCATTTGACACCGTAGATCACAAAATTCTACTAGAAAAACTCAAAACTATGGTATCAACATCTCCAACATTCGGTGCTTTGAAAGTTATTTATCCAATAGAAAACAGTACATTTCCTTTGACGGTGGAAGTACAAATTACAAAACAATCATCTGTGGAGTTCCACAAGGTTCCATGTTAGGACCACTCTTATTCCTTATATATGTAAATGATTTAAACAAAGCTTCAAATATTTTACATTCAATTTTATTTGCAGATGATACAAATCTGTTTTATGCACATAAAAATATAAAAACATTATTTCGCGCAGTCAGTAATGAACTCTCTAAGCTGGCAGAATGGTTTAAGGCAAACAAACTGTCCCTAAATATTTCTGAAACGAAGTAACACTTATCCACAGGCAAAAATAAAAAAGATGATATACCATTGAAATTTCCTGATTTATCTATTAATAATATAAGTATAAAAAGAGCACAATGTATGAAATTTTTAGGAGTTATTCTTGATGAAAATCTTACTTAGAGAGAACATATAAATATTCTAGAAGAAAAAGTCGCAAAGAATATTGGCATCCTATTTAAAGAAAATTTGTTCTAGATCACAATTGTTTAAAAACATATATTCTTCTTTCATTCACTGCTATCTAAATTATGCAAGTATTGCGTGGTGCAGCACCAACGCTACAAAATTGACAAAATTACAAAATAAACAAAAACATGCAATAAGAATTATTTTAAATGTTGACAGGTACACTCACTCCAGAGAGTTATCAAAAAAGCTAAATGTACTAAATGTATACCAACTAAACATTTATCAAACTCTTATTTTTATGTTTAGGCTTGGAAACAATATGTTACCAAAAGTATTTATTAATATGTTTCAGAAGATACAACATAAATATCCATCCAGATTTTCAATTAACAGTTTTTTTCAACCTAGGATTAATTATACAATCACAAAGTTCTCTAAAACTAGCAGAGGACCTAAATTGTGGAATACATTTCTTGGTAACGACATGAATACTATTACATCACTTAACGAATTCAAACATAAACTAAAACATAAACTATTGACTACTGACAATCTATATTTATTTTAGAACACACGATAGTTAAAACGTACGACACATATAACACAACTCCTCATTATTTTCAATGTTAACCTTTTATATAGGTTGGGGGCTTAGTGATAAAGCTATTATAGCCTTTTTCTCGCGTCTTCTTAGCTAACCATGCAATCATATCTCTAGATTATACGATATAATAGCTTATAATTTGTACCTTATTTTTAAGGAAAACTGTAAATTCTGCAACGGCAAAACAAAAACAAAACAACAACAACAACAAAAAGCAAAAACTTGCGCCAAGTCATCTATACAAACTCGTTTCCAGGACATTTTTCCTTGCGACAACGCCTCGCAGGTGCCAAAAGACCTTGGTGACGAAACATATTTCATAGCCCCGGCACAGCCAATATCCCAGGACCTTTTTATATGTAAGAAATCGCTGTACACATGATTCGTGTATCCTTCATAGTACAAGAATTAGGTTTGGCGCGACATTGCCACGACGGTTAAACTGACGTAAATAGTTATTGCGCTTCTTCGCAGAGGTCTCTTTCACATGTCTCGTTGAAGATCTGATCTGAACATTTTTAAAACTGAATTTATATTTGAAAAGTATGTCTTCTCGAGCGTCGAAAAATTCTCTGCCTCATCAAGTTGCTTTTTTCTTTAGCATCTACCTTAAACTTGTCTCGCCATCATCCCAATATAAACAAACTTAGCAACCTTTCGGGACGAGATTGACTGAACTTCTACGTGCCTTTGTTTACAATTTCGCTGTAAAACATCACGATGCAGGATCCTTTACAATTAAAGCCTCTTTCAAAATAAAACAAACAAAGCTGGTCTACAGCTTTGTTTGTTGGATTCTTTTACCCCCTTATCTCGAGGTCTGGTGATTTTCCTTATGATTACATTTGGTTATAGGTTAGGTTATAGGTTATAGGTATATTTCGCCGTTATATTAATGTTACAGGTTAAAATATCTTGTAATATAAACAAAAATGACAAAATTTGTGAGCGGTTCGTTTAAGTTCAACAGCTGTAAGTCATTCTTATCGAATATATTCTGGACGTCTTTTTCTCCGGCTGTATTTGTCTTCAATATTCTCAACATCGAGGTATTCTTCTGCTTCTGACTACTCTACATTTCGTCGTGTAGCGTTGTGTGACACCTTGATCTGTGTAGTGATAAAGGCCGCCAAGAGATTCGCGCTTACTCTTCAGCTTATAGTGAGAGCGTCGCGGTAGCTGCTACCGGCGCTTATACAAGATGTTAGTTAGAACCGTAGCTGGATTAAAACACAACTTATAAAATGGCCTTTGAGCCGGAACGGGTTTGGGGTTGCGGCAAGGGGAAGTCCTCGAAATATACTTTTGGCGAGTAATGCACTCGCGTAACGATTGGAGTCTGGGCACAAATAAATAATGCTGCTCTCGTGTTCATAAAATTTCTTTTAGCTCATGGTCAAGGAAGAGATCGGGCGCCTTTCTGGTGAGATGTTCTTCTGGTCATTTTAAAATCTTTTGCCTGTTTTTATGCTTTGTTAACTTATTTAAAAATTGTGACCAGAGGAGCGGAGTACCAGACATAAAATCATGTTGTATATTTACGAATTCGGTTAATTTTTTGTTGTTGTTGAATTAACGTATCTGCAACATGCTTTTATGTTTTGGCAAGCGCAAATGGAGTACGGTATGAAGCAATTTCTTTGATTTTCTAGTTAATCTTTGCTTGGGTTGCATTTAACTCCTTATTAAAACCCATGAAAATTTTTTATAGTAGTTTTCATGGATCCTGTCTTAGGAGAGATAATTTTTCCTTTTTTAAACCCTTTTTTCCTCTTTTAATAGCATATTTGGATCCTGTCTAAGGAAACATGTTTGCTATATAAATTTTGCTTTTTTCAGACGTCATTAATTAATATGCGATTATAAAAACCTTTGCAACTGCAATACACCTTTAAGATAATTCAGGAAAACTAACACTCCATCATCATCATCATCATCATCATCATTCTCGGCTTAACGTCCGTTTTCCATGCTAGCATGGGTTGGACGGGGTATATTAATGACCCTCTTCCAATCTGATCTAGACTGTGTTAGATCTAAACTCAACTTCCTCTCTATCAAGTCTGTCCTTATAACCTCCTGCCAAGTCTTTCTCGGTCTGCCTCTGGGCTTTGCCCCAGGAACTATCAAGTCTCTACACTTTCTTACCCAATTATCCTCCTCCATTCTTTCCAAGTGCCCCAGCCAATTCAATCTTCTTATCTGGATAACATCTTTAATTCTACAGAGACTTAGCCTGCTTCTTAGCTCATCTGAACTCTTTCTGTCTCTCAGACTGGCATTACACATCCACCTAACCATTCTCATATCATTCCTTTCTAAACGGTCAAGATCTTCCTGCTTCACTGCCCATGTCTCACTACCGTACAACATAACATTTCTTACACAGGCCTCATACAACCTACCTTTTACCTCAATTGACAGGACTCTGCTAGTCAATAAAGGAAGTAACTCTAAACTTTTTCCAAGCAGAACCTATCCTGCAAGTAACACTTCTTCCAACACCCCCTTCACTGCCCAACATATCACCTAAGTAACAGAAGTTCTTAACTATCTCTAACGAGCCACTGTTGTACATCATTAAAGCTGGAAATACTTCATTCTCTATAATCTCACCTTTGCAACGCTTGCATACAAACTGTATGCCAGCTCTTAACCTTCCACTAATACTACTGCACTTCTTATGTACCCAATGCTTGCAAGTCTGACAAAAAATTGAGTTACTACCAACCCCTTTCCTGCAAACTCCACAAGGCCACTTTCCAACTACAAGGTCACACTTGGCTGCAATGCTACTTGTCATGACTTTAGACTTTGCTGTGTTTACCTTCAGCCCTTTCTCTTCTAGACCTTTCTTCCACTTCTCAAACTTTTCAACTAATTCTTCCATCGACTCTGCTATGAGAACCAAATCATCTGCATACAATAACTCCTATGGGCAACCTGTTCTGAACTCCATTGACAGCGCTTCTAAGACTAGAATAAACAACAAAGGACTAAGTACAGAACCCTGATGTACACCAACATTTACACTAAATTCATCACTAAGTGAATCGTTAATCCTGACACGACTTCTAGCATTGCTGTACATAGACTGAACCATCGTAACTAGCCACTCATCCACACCTAATTTTCTCATAGCCCACCAAATAACTTTACGTGGCACTCTATCAAAAGCTTTCTCTAAATCTACAAAGGCAAAATAGAGATTCTTTCTCTTTCCTAAATACTTTTCCTGAAGCTGTCTGAGTAAAAATATTGCATCTGTAGTGCCACGCCCTGGAACAAAACCAAATTGCATCTTATCTATATCAATTCTTTCTCTAAGTAACTTATCAATCACTCTTTCAATAACTTTCATTACTTGATCAACCAACTTCAAACCTCTATAGTTACCCCTTTCTTATGCATCACCCTTGCCCTTGAAACAATTCACTATTACACTCGACTGCCACTCACTTGAATAGCACCATCCTTTATAATCTGGTTAGCAAGACTTGTAATAAGCTTAACTCCAATATATCCAGATGCTTTTACCATCTCTGCAACAATACCTGATACTCCTGCAGCCTTGCCAATCTTCATTTTCCTAATAGCCTCCACTACCCATTCTGTCTTGATCTGCATGGCTGGCCCTTCTACGACATCATCATCAGACAACATATCCTCGTCCCAATCAGACTCAGTGTTAAGCAACCTCTGATAATGATTCTTCCAAGCTACCCTTTTCTCCTCCTCTGTGCTAGCCAAAACACCTTCATCATTACGTATACACTTCTCACCTACAATATCTTGATTAGTCTTCTTCATTTGCTTTGCTATCTTGAATACCTCATTGCGCTGGTCTTCCCTTCTTAACACATCTGCAAATCTGTTTCTCTCTGCTTCTGATTTTGCCTTATACACTGCTGTACGAGCCCGACGCTTAGCTTCTAAGTAAATATTTTTACTACCACCTGACTTCCACTCTTTCCAAAGTTTCCTCTTTTCCTTTATACACTGGTCAACCTCATTATTCCACCACCAGGTCTGTCTATGTCTAGCTGGTCCTTTCGTCCACCCACAGGTATCATCAGAAGCTTCTAGAAGACAATTCTTCAAAGTAGTCCAAGTACTTTCAACATTGTCACTATCACATTGACTATTGTAGGCTAACTGCTGAACTTTTGCACTAAATTGTCTTGCTACAATCTCTTCCTTCAGCTTCCAGCTTATTTAGCGATCGGAGGAGGTAAACATCACACTAAGAGTTTATTAATGAGAAAACACGTTCTTTCGTGATAACTTTTCTTGTCGCGTTTTGTTGTTAATGAAGAGCACACATACGTTGTATCTTATACGTTTCCTGAAAATTTAAAAGAAATTGATACGACGGAATTTAAAAAACTAAAGAAAATACGCTTTTGTCTTTTGTTGGTAACTTTCTTTTCTCACTGGCAAAAGGATCATGAAATTCTGAGCCTGTATGAGTACCTTATTCCCATTTTACCAGCACCAAAACTTCTGCACTTTACAGAACAGACAGCCTGAGCATTGCTGGTGTAAAAAAATATTTTTTTTTTTGCACACTGAGGGTAAAACATTTTTAACTATTTACAATGTGTGTTCTCCTCCACATATTACAGATTTGGTAATTCACTTCACCAAGTTTTCCTAGTCACATCTGTTTTTTGAGCATCAGAAAAAGGCACATGGTGATTAGTTAGTGCAATCATTTGAATCACGGAAATAGGACGTTTTAACTTCTTTTTGTTCGAACCACCTGCGCAAAAGCCCACCTAATTATCCAGCATTTTTGCAAAGTTGTTTCAGTGATGGCATATAGTCAAAACCATACAGTTGTGTGGCTAGCAAAGTTGCCAGATTATCGCTAGAGCTGTTTGTTTAGATAATCACGTAACTAGGTCAGTATATGCGACGAGAAATGTAAAAAATTGTTGATAAAACATTTGGTCACAAGTTGATTATACCATAGTGATGATTCGATCCCAACAAAGAGTCTTGTTTAGTGCGTCAAATTGCTTTCTAAGAAAGAAGAAAAGGAAACAAATCTTGCTAGAATTAATTTTCATGGATAGCAAGTTACTCATTGCAGGAAATGGATTTTACAAAATTTAGAAATTGTGAAAATTAATTCCCCTGAGCTATATTGATGTCAAATTTTACCTGCCTGTGGCCGCCCTTCAACAAAGCACCTACTCTATGCAATCAAATTGCTACTATGAATTAGGTCGTCAGACGAAGGAGAGAAAAACACTTCATGGGTGTGGTCTAGCATTAGCTTTCAGTTGCTATGAACAGCAATTATGGAGTGGACAAACTTCTCTACTTTGTCATTATTCTAAATTCATCTAACATTTCATGTGATATAATTTTATTTGTTTTTCAGCTCTGGGATTCTTGAACCGTAATCAAAATGGCACCAGTTAAGGTTGGTAATTCTTTCTTTGTTAAAAAAGCCTTTCTGAATCGCACTTATATGGACTTCATAATGTTTATATGAGTTGAACCAAGAAAGGAGAATAAAAACACTCCATCGTTATTTAGTTGTCTTTAGATGACGTACAGTTGTGTGTGTTAACATCTTCCTTTTTTCCTGCTTTTTGTTACACCTTACGCATTACGTAAATTCTCACTTTTCTGGCAGGGTTGCTATTTCACCTCAAACTCTAGGAAGTATGTTTTTTCACTGTCCATTCTCTAAGTTTTACTTAGCATGGCTTCGCTATAAAATTTTTTCAAGTAACCTGTTTGTTTGTATCTATCATTTGATGACAATTTTCTTTATACAGAACCAGGGTATGACTCGAATTAAAATTTTCAAAATTAACCTTTTAGGCTTACATTAAAAATAGTCAAGTTTCTTAAAGTGAGAAAAACTAAAACTTTATAAACATATTTTGCCCTTTCTGAATCGCACTTGCATGAACTTCTTCATGTTCATATGAGTTGAACCAAGGAAGGAGAGCAATAAACACTCCAATTTTTTTGTGTCTTTTTTTTAAGATTACACCATTGTGAGTGGTAACAAATAAACATACAAAAAACAATAAAGATGGTATATATAACTAATAACTGGACTTAAAATCTGACTCATTTTTTATTTTAATTTAGAAAAAGACAAATGAGAGTATCAACTCCAGGTTGGCACTTGTAATGAAAAGTGGAAAATACACACTCGGATACCGATCGACATTAAAAACATTACGCCAAGGAAAAGCTAAACTTGTTATCATCGCTAGCAACACACCTCAGCTGAGGTAAATTGTCCTTTTTAAGTATTTTTGAAGGTTAAGGAAGGTTATAGTTTTTGTCTATAAAAACACTTCAAAAAATGTTACTACATACAACTAAGTTTTGTTTATCTCTTTAGAAAAAGTGAAGTGGAGTATTATGCTATGTTGTCAAAGACAGGTGTCCATCACTACACTGGTAACAACATCGAACTTGGTACGGCATGTGGTAAATACTTCCGTGTCTCTGTATTAAGCATCACAGATCCAGGAGATTCTGATATTATAAGATCTATGCCATCTGAACAAGAAAGTAAATAAATACTTTTCATGACATCTTGTTTGTTTTTATTTACCAATATGCCAATTTCAATGCTTAAACAGCTACCGAAATCATCACCTTTTTTTTTAAGGTTTCCTCGTCGAATTCAAGATTGTCATGTGAAACATATTTTTGCGATTTTTTCTTTGCTTTCTAACCTAACTTTTGTTGACAGAAAAGTTGTAACTTTTCCGCTTAAGATGGTTTCTCAGGTGGGCTAACATGCCGCATTCGGAAAGGAATTTTTTGAATATAGTACAGAGTTCTTTTGTGTTTTTTTTTATCTTGTTTGAGGAGCATTTCGACTTTTTTGAAAAATGATGTGTAACCCATCGGGTGGAAACACAAGAAGGTTATTATGTCAGAAAATTGCGCCTACACCCTAGCGTGACTCTGATCAACATAAGTTCCCTCGTTCAACTTTTTCTTTGCCGTTTTCTTGTACTAGTAAGTAGGAAATGTAATGTCAATCTCGTGTCTCCGAAAAGCACTTTGAGCAAGTTTGTCCCCTTCGCAAGGACTCCGGAAATGGCTTTTTTGCATTGGTAATTTTTGTGCATGACGTTATCTGTTTATCAAAATAACAGCGTGCAACATACAGTTAGATTGAGTGTTAAAATACCATTACGGGAACCCCAGGGTTTCTATTATTAATAAAGTGGATAGAGGGCATCTTTAACTTAATTTTAGGTTGCATTTGTTCAAATATTGTCATGTGACATTAATAAACGTTTTAATCGTTTTGCGAGCTGTCTTGAGACGCGCTGGAGAAGCGGGAACATTTTTTGTCAAAGAAGATGTACCAGATATGTTTTAAAGTTATTGTTGCTGACCAATCTATTTTTTTTTTTTTGTCTTTTTATTTTGCCGTTGAAGAATTTACAGTTTTCCGTAAGAATAAAATACAAATGTTAAGCTATTATATCGTATAATCTAAAGATAGGATTGCATATGCTAAAAATATTAGCTAGAGAGGTGAAAAATGGCAGGAGCGAGAAGAAGGCTATAATAGCCTCATCACCAAGCCCCCAACCTATATAAAAAGTTAGCATTGATATGATGAGGAGTTGTGTTATATGTGTCGTACGTTGTAACTGTCGTGTGTTCTAAAATAAATATAGATTGTCAGTAGTCAATAGTTTACGTTTTAGTTTATGTTTGAATTCGTTAAGTGATGTAATAGTTTTCATGTCGTTATCAAGAGATGTATTCCACAATTTAGGTCCCTTGCTAGTTTTAGAGAACTTTGTGATTGTATAATTAATCCTAGGTTGAAAAAAACTGTTAATTGAAAATCTGGATGGATATTTATGTTGTATCTTCTGAAACATATTAATAAATACTTTTGGTAACATATTGTTTTCAAGCTTCAACATAAAAATAAGAGTTTGATAAATGTTTAGTTGGTATACATTTAGTACATTTAGCTTTTTTGATAACTCTCTGGAGTGAGGTACCTGTCAACATTTAAAACAATTCTGATTGCATGTTTTTGTTTATTTTGTAATTTTGTCAATTTTGTAGCGTTGGTGCTGCACCACGCAATATTTGCATAATTTAGATAGCAGTGAATTAAAGAAGAATATATGTTTTTTAAACAATTCTGATCTAGAACAAATTTTCTTTAAATAGGATGCCAATATTCTTTGCGACTTTTTCTTCTAGAATATTTATATGTTCTCTCTAAGTAAGATTTTCATCAAGAATAACTCCTAAAAATTTCATGCATTGTGCTCTTTTTATACTTAAATTATTAATAGACAAATCAGGAAACTTCAATGGCATATCATTTTTTTTATTTTGCCTGTGAAAAAGTGTGTACTTTGTTTTAGAAATATTTAGGGACAGTCTGTTTGCCTTAAACCATTCTGCCAGCTTAGAGAGTTCATAATTGACTGTGCGAAATAATGTTTTTATATCTTTATGTGCATAAAACAGATTTGTATCATCTGCAAATAAAATTGAATGTAAAATATTCAAAGCTTTGTTTAAATCATTTACATATATAAGGAATAAGAGTGGTCCTAATATGGAACCTTGTGGAACTCCACAGATGATTGTTTTGTAATTTGTACTTCCACCGTCAAAGGAAATGTACTGTTTTCTATTGGATAAATAACTTTCAAACCAGCGAATGTTGGAATTGTGGATACCATGGTTTTTGAGTTTTTCTAGTAGAATTTTGTGATCTACGGTGTCAAATGCTTTGCTTAGATCTATAAAAATTCCTAGGACGTACTTGTTTTCGTCAAACGTTTTGATATTTCATTAACAAGTTTAATTTGTTAAAATTAAATTGCATTTTGTAGTTTTCATTTTGATACTTCGTGCGAAATACACAACATTATCCCCCATTTTAATTTTGCTAACGAACCCTGAAAACATGGTTGCAATAAATCAGTCTGTATTTGCTCATACACCACACAAATGTGTGCGGATTCTCTCTTTCAATGTAGTGGTATCACTTAAAGTCATTATGGAAGAAGGGACAGGTACCTTCATTTTTGCCAATATATCCATTTTTTTCCTAAATTGAGGTGTAAGGGTGTCATCGTCGAAGACTGCTTACTACCTGCATGCTGATTCTGAGAGTATACAATTTCAGTTTTTACAGCAGCTGCGATACCACCATCTCTGTAACCGCACAATCTATCTCAAATTTTAACCATCATAAGCTAAGATTGGTTTGCTCAGTGTCAAATGTTGATTTTTACATCTTTAGTATTTGATGCGTGCACATTGCTGTAAGAAAACAGCTTTGATTGTCTGTTTTGCAAATTAAAGAATTCATTTATTTGTTTATAGTTGTTTCACCCTCATACAACATCTTTTCGTCTACCTTAGGCTTTCTACCACAACAGTATGTGTTAAACATAGTCGTGTAGTCATGGCACTTTGTGGCAATCCGTTCAGAAATGCTGTGTTTTAGCTCATTAATTTTATCCTTTGGATCATCAAGGTTTTTTGTTATTAGGAGCGCTACTACCTTAAAAGATACGGTTTCTCAAATATCCGCGAAGAAAAACATTGATCAAATGCTGTTTTTGGCTTACGTTTTACATCTCTATGGTTTTATTAATAAACTATTCACATTATTTTAAGATCTATTTCTCCTACTTAGTGAAGAAGCAGTGAAAGCACATTTACTACACTAGACGTTTTCATTGTTGCATTCTTACGTCATCAATACATAATCACTGATAGCCTTAACCAAAAAGGTATGCAGCAGTTACTTTAGACAGACAGTGTACGATGGAAGCAAAAGTTGATAGTGCCGTAGGTAAAGAGTCAGAGGTCTTCTTAATAACAGTTATACTCACTTCTGCAGAGCTTAATTTTAAACACAACATTTCAAAGCTTTTCTAAACATTACACTGCAATTTCAGCATACACAACATTACCTTGAAATCTGTCTACAGAACTTCACATTGCAACCTCTGTACACAACATTATTCTGCAACATCTGTACACAACACTACCTTGAAACCTGTCTACAAAAAATTACATTACAGCATCTGTACACAACATTGCACTGGAAATGAGTGCTCTTCAACAAGGTTATTAATAGTGTGAAAAAAAGATGTACTGAAAGTGTGGGTAGTTCGCCAATTGTATGTGTACTGCCAGTTACAAAGCTTTCTACTGTGAAGGGATAAATACTGGGATGAACACGAATATACTATATCACAACTTAGTGTGATATAGTATAGTCTGTAACTCTATATTCTGTGAAAATATAAAGTATAATTGCAGAAGTTTCTTTAACATCTTGTTTATGTTTTGAAATGCTATTGCCACCGGCAGGGCAGCAGCATGTAAAAACAAATGCCTTTTTATTTCGCCTTTCTTGTTTGTGAAAACGTTTCTTCAGAAATGCTTGATGTCGATCAAATCCATGGTATAAATTCCTGTCTTCTCTTTCGGTATTTGGACAGTACAGGACCTGTACTATTGTTTTTGCTTTTTTTATAATGTAGCTTGGGCCAAAAAATAAGGTCGAAATATTTAACATCTATCATGTTAACAAGTGACAAGAATCAACTGTGAAAATGACCTGAAAATTATGCCAGGCAATATCAATGAAAGGAATTATATAAAAAAACAATGCAACACACCAAGAGTTAACGCCGACCTTTCTTCATAAAATTTTTAAAAATACAAAAAAAGAACTGTAAAACTGAATAGATATCGTGGTAGGATTTCATTCCCGGATTTCCAAGGGAAAAAATGTCATGGGCATCGTAACGAAGTTTCATAGTGCACCAAAGGTTATATATAACTAGTATTATCCCTTGATCATTAAATCCAAAACAACATGCTAGGTTGTGCTAAGTTTTCCTGGAAATCCGGTTTTGTAGAATGGAACTCAATAAACTGTCAAAGAGAACGATATACAACATTACATCTTAATGAGAACACTTTAGAGCTCAATGACTGAAGGCTCAATGGATTTTGATATAAAGAAAAATTCAGCTCAATGAATTAGGATTAAAGAACTTCTGTTAAAAATAAAAATATGACTTGATAATGAACTAAAAAAGTAAAAGACTATAAAATTTACAAATATTTTTTAAGGTTAAAATAAGAAAATAAGCAAACTAGTTTGAAAATTTCAGTATCATGGCCAGCATGACTCAACTTGCCATAAACATTTGATGACATGTAACACTATATACAAAACAAGTACATAACAACTTCTGTACAGAAATATAATGTGGTACTATTATATTAAATATTAGTTTAAAAAAAGTTATTTTATAGCGCTTCAAATGCTTCACATCTCAATAATAGTAGCATATGATTGGCGAATACTTGATCGCGTTAAATATGATTGGCGAATACTTCGTCGCGTCGTTTATGATTCTACGAATTTAACGCTATGAACATAGTACTTCACTGTCATTATCGGTTTATAACGTGTCGCACAACACCTCCGATGAAGTACTGGGTGATGTTTTTTGGCGTGTTTTTATGTCCTTCATTAACTTGTTAGCTTGCGACAAGACTCCTTCAAAAGACGTCAGACGAGACATTCTGTAGTTCTGTCGTTCTTTTGCTTCCATGTGCCGCCGTCGTGATTCTTCTGACAATTTTCTCAGCGGTTTCTAGAAATGATTAAAACAAGCATTAATATGGTCGCACGTAGGTTTCCGGTAACGTGTCGATATTACATGTAATATATTCGGTTCCTAAGCGTTGACAGGCATGGTGACCCAGTTTGTTTGTTTGTAACACTGTGGACCACGGAAGTCATTGTAATGCGGACCAATTAAATAACAATAAAATAATAATAATAATAATTTTAATTTGAAAAACCCTAAAATAAAAAAATAAGGTACATACATCGTCTTGGGCTATATCATCAGCATATATTGACAAATCTGGGACGCTAAGTGACGACATTGACGACGATTTTGTCGGTGATGACGGTAACGACGTTTTTCTTACTATGTCCTCTATTAATCGGCCATTAGACGGCAGCTGTGGTGCCGATAATCTTTTTGTTGGATCACGTGGTACATGGTATTTTTTACGTCTAATAACCGTCGATGGTTTTCGTATACTTTCTCTCTCGTTACCGACGTTCGTTATGTCGGTTAGAGAGTCGGTGTATTTGCTGGATGATAAATCTGACGTGCTGGAAGAATTACTTGAAATCTTACGACGAGTTAATATAGGGGATTCGATATCGCTTCTTCTTCTTCGTGTTCTACCGTTTTCGGATGTTTCATCGCGTTCTCGCCGCTCGGTAGCTCTTTGACGGTTTTTTAAGTACGTCTTTCGTAATTGGTCAGGAGATTGATTTGATGTCCCCAATTGCTGGAAGAAAAACAAAGACGCAACATGAAAATTTGAAAGAAGAACAATAGCATTTTTTAAAGGAATTTCGTAAGCATACCAACAGAATTTTCATCATGTCGACATTCAGTATTACATTGTAAGAATGTCTTTAAGTGACAGCACGAAAGGATTTGAACCACCTGATCTTTTTCATTTAATAGCACGTTTCAAAACAACTACATACCTTGGCCAGTAGAAATCCGTATTGTCGCAGATTGTCGGCATATATCTCTTTATACATCTGTGTTGACGTTATATCTCTATGACTTGACGACTTTTTGATACGACTAACCGGGCAAACTGTCGGACCTAATGGTTGTATGTTGATATTAGATTCCGATTTTGAGTGTTGTCTTAGCAGAGATCTTTTTACCATTTCACTTTCATCGCTATCACTGCTGTCGTAAGCGCCGGCTGACGGCGGTCTTCTCGGTAATGAAGTTTCTGACGTTTCAGCAGTATTCCCGTCGTCGTCTGTCGAATCAACATGTAAATAAACGATGTCATAATCGGAGAGATGTTTTTTTAGTCGATATATTTTATTGGGATTTTTAACACGGCGTCTTGGTCTCATATATTCAATACCAGAAATTGCATCAGATTCTGAGTGACTCAATAGATGATTTGTGCCGTCATTATTTTTTGTTTTGACGTTGATTTCTTCGTCGTTGTTGTTGTTTAGTTCCATGTTTTCGTTGCTGCTTTCTAATATGATACTATCTAACACACTCGTTGAGAATCGTCTTCCAAGATCACTTGTTACAAAATGGCTACCACTAATCGCACTCCAATTAACAAAATATGGTCGAGCTTTTCCCTTAATTGAATTCAAGCTGGTTGCCATGACACTAAATTAAAATAATTGCAATTACACAATACCTGGTTTACACATGCGAAATTGCAAACAACGTAAATTCTCTTTTCTGTAGTACTATTTTAGTAAAAACCAGGTTCAAGTGGAAAATAAATAAATTGAAAATAACTAGGAATAAACTTGAAGAAATAATTTAAGGTCTAAATATCTTTACGCGAAACGAAATTTTGGCGTGAATAGAAACCAGGTGAATTAGCATTATTCAACACACTACGACTGATTATCGTAACCCTTTAACACAAACTCAGCAAGTTTTATTTGTTGTCACTCTGAACTCTTTCGCGGGGGATTTATTTCCTCAGTCTTGTTTACAAATTGCAAACGGAGTGTGTTGATTATAATATGTTCCGCTAACCGATGACCTTAATCTATGACGTCATAGGAGCGAGATGAGAAAAAGAATAGACAAAAGTCGGAAGTATGTTATCAAATAATGACGAAGACAACACTGTCATGATTATGTCCGTGGTAAGAAAGTCGATGAGTAACGTTCAACCAGGAAGAATTATTTCATCAGCGTGATATTAAGGCTCGTTGTTGCAGTCGGAAGAATGTAGATAAAGAGAGACGAAACATATATTTATATGGAATTAAAATTTGAAATCTCGTCCCATAAAATGTTCCTGAGTGGCAATTTTTTAAGGCAGTGACTAAAATGTTGTCCCACTGTCGACCGATAACATTTTGGTCACCGTTTACACAATAAGCATGTTCTTCATATCTAGCGTCATGATTTGCGATAAAAAAGCATGCTTTATTGTTCATTCACAAACCATCTTTAATGCAAATCAAATCGATGTTAAATTTAAAAAAACATGCATTGTCTAATATCGGCACTTCAAAATGTGACACAAAAAGTATCTAAATACCACCCTCATGCAGTTGTACACGTGGATGTGGTTTCGACAGCCTTTTTTCGTGATCCTGCACGATTTAGACGTCGTTGCGTGATCCCCTACGATCTAGACATAATTTTGATTGGCATTAACTTCCTACCGTACGTAAAAAAACCAACATTACAGCATTTTCTCATACTTCTAATCCGGAAGCATGCTTTAGTATGTCTGTACCACACAAAAATAATTGGCTTTTTAATTGCATTACACATTGTCAGTATAGGCAAAGACGCCAACCCCTTTTGCTTTTTCATATGTTGTCTCCGGTATTAAAAAGCGAAAGAAGCCCTAGGAACGAGGTTGACAAACACACTCTATAACCAGGAAACATAGTTGCGGTTGTCACCGGAAGGAAACCTGCTCCAATTTGAGACTAGCAATTAAAAACAACCCTTTAACCTTTCCTCGAAATAATAAGATTAAAACAGTGAGTGCAGCCTTGCATTTTCAATATGAATTTCGTTCATACCTTAAAGTGCGGTAAGTTTTACTACGATCTTTTGTTTCATCAGACGCAGTAAAGGAATAGGTTAACTAAGTGCCAAAGTGGAGATTTCTATCAAGGTTGCTCTGCAATCTGATTAGTATATTCCTATATGATGAAATTCTTTCAGAGGAACTCCGGTGAAACCTTTAAATAGAGGTCGGACTAAGGTCAATCGTCAAAACCCCAAAACATACCAGATGGAGGGTGTGCAGTGTAGGAGGGACTAACCTCATCATTAGTTGTGAGTATGGCGAAATTATCTTGTGTTTACACGAAATCATGAAGTTTAACACAAAGCAGCCACATTTTTGTATCCAAGCGAGACTTCACTAATTACACTAATTATGTTAATTATGCTAATTGCGGGACGTTAAAATAGAGACAGATTGCGAACGCGCATGCATTAAATATCACATGTGCTAACCAACACGTGCTAAAATGTTGCAATTGCTTTCCCAAATCGACAACCCTTATGAGTTTGAAAATTGCTTTATTTTTTAAGATTACAATTTTGCACATTCTTCTTGCAAGGGCTTGCTAATGGCACTGTTTTAGATGCAAAAAGAATAGTTCATAAAATAAAGGATGTAAAACTTGACGAAACAACGTTTTTTTAAGTCATTGACCAAAAAGACAGCAATCACGCATTGGTCTTGTGGAGATATACATAACGAGACTTGTCCTAGCAAACTTTTATTTTGGCCATGGCTGAGGACCATGACCGATGATAATTTCAATCGGCGAAAATTATAAGTTCCTTTTTCTACTTGGAAAAGGGATCGTTGATGTGTGATCCCCGATAATATAGTGCAAATATTTTTCTAGACCAATAACAATTTTTTGACTTCGATTAGTTAAACGAGGAATAACATAGTAAAATCAGATACATTAGTATCGCTAAATGCGCCTTATTCTACTAAGTTCAAAATATTGATGCAGGAAAACTTAAACATTTAAAACAGATTTTTATTGCTAAAAAAAATTAAAGTAAAAACGAAGGAAAGTAATGAAAAGCATCTTACCTTTCTCTATCTTGAATCGTCATTTTGAAGACTGTTATGGATGATCTAAAAAACGGAAAGTTTAAATAGGATAATATATTGGACTGTTTACTTTTCACCCTCCTTCTGCATTTTCTAAACCTGCATACGTTATCATTAGGAGAAATGTAAACATGAGTAGGAGTGCATACAAAAAGGGAAAACGAATTACTATGACGCGAAAACTTCACTTTCCCTTTTTGGTGCGTGCGAGTTCTTGAAAATAATATAGAAAGTAAAATAAGTATTTCATTTTCAATTTATCCGACATTCGGTTCAGAGCCTTTGTAAACACTTTCGTTATAAGAAAACAAAAAGAAGAAGAAGAAAAAAAAGAGAAATATCATGCGCGTCCCCAGGGTCTTTTGGCCCCTGAGCCTATAATCAAACTCATCAAAAAGACAAAATAGCTTGGAAACGAGGTTGGAGAAAAGTGTCTAAGTTAAGTATAGCATAAATTTAGGATTTTGGGAAATAGGTAAAAATGTTAGAAAAGGGAAAATCAAAAATGACTACAACAAGTGGCGTATGAGAGGGACATGTAACACACGAGATTCTTGGAATATGAATTTCCCTCGTTTGTGTCAGCTTGTATCAGTTTATCTAGCGTGTGCAAATAATTTCTCCCCTTTTTTTAAGCTGATAATCTGCTTGCGAGAATATCGTCATAATTTTAAGCGGTTTCTGTCGAAATAGTGCAAGAATTGAAAAAAAAATGTTTTTAAATCAAATGGAAAAATTTAAAATTATTCTATTAAATCAACCTAAAGAAGAAAAAGAAGATTTAATAAACAAAGCAAAGATTACATTGGCATAAAATTTACCAGCAATATAGTTACACATAATAATTCAAATCAATTAGCATGCCAAATTGAGTTAAAAATCACAGATTAAATCTAGTGAAAAGTAACATTGATGCATCAACAATGACAACAAACAATAAGACCATTCAACATTAACTTGACATCACCTTGCCAACTAACGAAATGACGAAGTGTAGGGGAAAGTACAAACTTTCAAACGCGACGATTAAGAATGCCAGCAAACGAGATAAAATTCCTGCATGTCTGAAAATTTTCTACTGAAAACATCTTTTTTATGTCAATTCTCGCGGAAATTTAATTCTTATTTTGCGAGGTTAATTTCGCGAATTATCCTAAAAATTAAAAATATTTGGTCCTGATAAATGTTGGAAGAGGTGCAAAGAAAAATATAGTTTGGAAAACAAAAAAAAATTTGTGTAGGTGTTGAATAAACCTTCATTTTAAAAATTTTTGGGGAAATTAAAAGTGATTAAAAGGCAGATTCTACCAAAATCTGGTTTCATTTTATGCTTTTTAAAACATGTCATTGGGTTATAACTTTCTGGAAATTTGCGGAATTTTATGCCCAATATTTAATTTTAGCTGAACTGGTTCCTTTAACCGTAACAACAAAGTTAATGTATGTTCTTATCACGAACCTCAATGTTTTTGTGGATGCGAAGCAGACTACACGTTACATACTTTTAGAGACTACCCAGGTTAGATGTTTTTGTACATCCGTGATGTAATTTTGTTGACAGTCAGAGAAACAGCTCGCAACAAAAACTGTTAGCTAGAGCAGCTGCTCCCAAGAAAAAATGCTAAATAAAGAAAATGCTCACCACGACAAGTACTCGCTAGGAGAAAAAACTAACTTGATGACTTACCCTTCTATATTCTTTCATATACTATTGAGAAAAAGACTTGTGTGTCACAAACCGTTATAAAAAATGTTATGTATGACAATCTCTTCATAAGTATTTACAATGCTGTTATTTTTGTTTGCTTAAATATCTTCTTTTCGCATTATAGTGAAAAATACCGTATTTAAATACTTAAACAAGATCGTTTCTAACGAACCCTCCTACGCCCTTTCAAATATGATAAATGCTATACAATGACATCGGGATTCCATGATCTCTATGGACGAGTGTCCTTATGTAGTATTTATTACTCAGCGCGAGGTAATTTGTATGGAGCTATTTTTCTTTTAATTTAATTAGCTAAATGTTTGTGAAGTAATCAACGGAGTATGTCTGGAGTATTGCAAGTATGCGGTCTGTTGTCTGATTTTCAATGTGTCTCCTTCTTACTGCACAATGACGATCCTGCTAAAATAAGAGTGTAGCATGTGACATTTTTTATTATTTGTCAAGCTAGGATCCAGGCCTTTAAAAGATGAAATGGTGACTAATTAAATTTTTTTATTGTAGTGTTCAATATTTTTATATTTTTGTATTAGGACGGAACCGGTCGCGTAATATGATGCGTTCCTGGCTAAGCATGAACCTGCATGACGGTATAAGTCGTCAAAAAATAGCCGATGACGATGCTACGACGGAGTCAATATTTGCTCACTTATTTATTGAGACCGGGATTAAACGGTTAGCACGTCAAAGAAAAGAAGTGCTAAAAAAAAGAAGAAGGAAATATAGTGCAAATAACATAAATCTGTACAAAGAATATCTTATTTCGATATCATCAAGGTTACTACATTAATTCCGTCCAAGAATTCTTCGATCTTTGAAATGAAATTGTTTTTAAAAAAATGCAACGTTTAAACCGAATATTGTAAAATGGACGGAATACAGTTTGATACGATTGCTAAAAATCAAAAAAAGATCTAAATGACAGCGGAAGGAATAGCACGAAAGTCTCGCATCCACTTGAAACAGGAATTTTTGATGTGTCGTAAGATGTGTAAACACGAGAAATGGAGGAGGGTGTGTTTATCAAATATTAGAAAGTGTCAGTAAAGGTTTGTGTAAATAGCTCACGTGTTCTAGCATGCAAAAACTTAACCCTACCTGGAAAGACCTTTGAGAAAAAGCAAATTGGGAAAAAAGTTAATTTTTAAAATTCATAGAAATGTTGACGTGATTCCTAAATCATGTGATCTCATAAAACCGAATACAGGGGATGAGTTGAATAAATAATCAAACGTTATCAGATCAAACAGTGTTTGTTGATTTCGTTACCGTAGCAACGTCATGTTACACCTTAAGTTTTATCCTATTATTATCACAACACTATATTTAAAATACCTATAATTTTTTGCATACCTAACTCAGATCATGGTAGTCCCTAACGGCCAGTGATAGAACAAAACAAACAGAGAAGCTTTAAGAAATAATTGTTCTGTGTTTTCAAGGAATGATAAAATTGACATCGATTGAAACCTTTGTCTTTATAGTAACGCGTCAAGGTTCAGCAGCATGTCATTTTTTAACAAATACAGTTCCTCGTGTTGTCTCTGTTTCCTCGTCAAAACAAACTTTCGATTTACTGATATTTAATATATTCTACAGACCATAGTTTATTTTTATCTCTAAAAAGAATACCGAAGGAAAATTTTACTTTTTTAAAAAAATAAGATTAAAAATAAGATTAAAAAAGTAACAAATTCATCTTAAAAATTTAATAGACGTCCATGTAGTTTTAAAGTGTGCATAATTTCTTGCACCTTGACATTTTGAGTGGTCCGTTTATTAAACGCCATTTTGGAAATTCGCATTCTGGAAATTGCGGCGATTGAGCTTATTGAATCGTTTCGTAGCCCCTTTAATAGTTAAGTTTGTGATACTTTTCAGGTTATCACGTACGCTAACTTTCAATCGTACATCGTAAAAAAAAGTTTATTACGGCTTAGTGCAAATCTGAGTTGTACGTGCGGTTGCGCAAATTAAAATTTGGTAAACAAAGATGGTAGAGGGTAGATGTGAGAACTTGCAAATCCTGTGGGTTATTGCATCAATAAAAACTAAAGTAAATGTATTATAATTAGAAAAACATTTAAAAAGGAAACCTCGGGGAAATTAATTGCTGATATTCATTTTTATAAGTTTATATAAAATAATAAAAGTGAAATGTACGACAAAGAAATGATTTTGCATTAAGGATGCATGAAACACCCAAATCGTTATTTTTGCCAATTTTTGATTTTTATATCATTGGAAAAGTTATGATTAATAGAATATTTATTGTAAATATAAAAAATATAAATTTTTAACAGGAAAAGAGAAAAAAGAGGAAAAATATAAAAAAGGAAAAATTTTTTTTTAGGTATTTTGTATTAAATTTAATTGATTTAAAAAGTTAAAATTTATGCCTAAAACCTCTACAAGCTAAAAGTTATAAGCATTTATAAATATGTGGACAAACCAAAATATTAATATTCTGGGCATACTGAGCTTTCGTTTTCTGTTTTTTTCTTAGAAAAAATTCTTAATATTTTATCACAGCGTGAAGCTAAGAAATACAACAGAGAACCACAAAAGTAACTGATGAAGTTGATTTGAATAGTAGTATTTTTACACGATATGCTTTAAATGCCTCTGTAGCTACCTTGAAAGCTCCAGAGTTGACAACTCTAAAAAGGTGTTTTATAATACTTCCAAGTTCACTATTTTATGACAAAAATAAAATTATTTGATAGAGAATTTATTTCTTTTTTAGAAAATAGATACTTTTATAGGAAATGTAAACAGTATTCTCCACACGAGAAGACAAACAAACGTAATTACAAACAACTTAATTATAACTTATGTAACTCCAAAAAGATAATCTGAAAAATTCGTCATAAGTCGAAACTTGTGTGATTTGTCATACATCGTAAGCTTTTTTTTCATAAATGCACAATAAATATTTCCGCAAGACAGTATAAACAAAAAAAGAGTGCTATGTCACGAAAACAGGAATTTGTTGCCACGACAACAAAAGATCTATTGCTCATCGAAACCTCTTTGCTTTTTTTCCAAGGTTACACGTCATAAAAGTATAAAAGATATGTCCATGTTTCATATATGGAGCAGCTCGGAGTATATATTTATCGACTTTTCTACACTTTTAATAAAAGTTTACGCAGACGTTGACGACAATAGAGCCACAAAGTTCAGTTTAAAAAGAGATCCGTGGAAAGCCTTTTGTTTCCTTGAAGCGAACTGGCTGTTTCTTAATGAGCGACGAGTGGATTAGGAAGTCAGGTCCTAGTGGTAGTTTCCATGTTTGTAGTGTTGCTTACACTCTCTTTCTTAGGACTTGTCGATTAAGCATAAGTGCTTGTTTATAGCAGGTCATTGTAAAATAATAGCAGATACCTGTACACCAAACCCATTGTAACAGTCAAGAAATAACCTAAAAGAGAGAAAGTATGTCACGGGAGAACATGGTCAAATAACCGAATGTTGCTGAATGTTTCTTTTTGTCATGTCAAGTGAAATAAAGGAAGAAAAGAGAAGTATAAAATAAACTTATAAAGACTATATTCATGTGTCATTGGAATTTATTTGTAAACTATCGAAGCTAAATTCATTTAAAAGAAGCTAAAGACGCGTTTGTAAAGGTACTGCATCAAATTTTAAGTTTATATGCTATGTAAGTTCTCTCTTGTCGTTTTTATTTTCCTTGGTAAGGGAGAGCAGGTTAGAGCCACGCATGGTTAGCGAGAATGTCTACAAGTCGTGCAAATCGAAGCGGAAGTATACGTTGTGTCCACAATAAATCCGTCGATAGGTTCTGGACCTCAAATTGGACCACAACAAAGCAACTTGCTTAGCAATATTCAGGCCTCACATTTCTTTTGCCAACCACTTTACCTTTGATTAGCAAATTGTGAATTAAACTATAAATATATATATATCAATGTCTATTTCTGAGAAATTGTTTTGTATGTTAGTTGAATCCAATGATTCAACAACAATGTATATACCAACAATTAGAATGAACTGACCAATGATTCAACAACAGTGTATATACCAACAATTAGAAGAAACCGACCAATGATTCAACAACAGTGTATATACCAACAATTGGAATGAAGCTGACCAATCATTCAACAACAATGTATATACCAATAATTGGAATGAAGCTGACCAATCATTCAACAACAATGCATATACCAACAATTAGAAGAAACTGACCAATGATTCAACAACAGTGTATATACCAACAATTGGAATGAAGCTGACCAATCATTCAACAACAATGTATATACCAATAATTGGAATGAAGCTGACCAATCATTCAACAACAATGCATATACCAACAATTAGAAGAAACTGACCAATGATTCAACAACAGAGTATGGCAACAATTAGAAGAAAATGATTCAACAACAATGCATATACCAACAATTACAAGAAACTGACCAATGATTCAACGACAGTGTGTATACCAACAATTGGAAGAAACTGACCAATGATTCAACAACAGAGTATGGCAACAATTAGAAGAAAATGATTCAACAACAATGCATATACCAACAATTACAAGAAAATGACCAATGATTCAACGACAGTGTATATACCAACAATTGGAAGAAACTGACCAATGATTCAACAACAGTGTATATACCAACAATTGGAATGAAGCTGACCAATCATTCAACAACAATTAGAATGATTGACCAATGTTTCAAGTGTATCTGTATTAAAATTATAGTTGCAAGTAGCTTCGAAAGACGTGGGATTCTTAATTGGGTGACGACTGGCAATACACGTTTGTGGGTACAGATGTTTAAAAGATTTGCAGATGCCCATAAAACATGCAAAATTCTAACGCAGCATGGATTGAGTTGCACTATTATAGCTGGCCAACAATTCAAAAATGTAGCTGGAAAAGCTGTAGAATGATTAACTTTGTGTATATTACATGTTTGTTTTTTCATAAGCATACTAAAATTTTGAAATCGTGTAAGCCTAATCCTAATTCCTAAAAAATCTCAGATTATGCTTGCTATATGCTTATGTTAAAAAAAAATTATTCAGGTAGATTTTGGACACTACTCTTTTTTTTCCCAGACAGGGTACGTTATTTTAGCCTATAAAAAGAAGCGAAAGTAATATGATCTAGTTTTTTTTCAATAAAACTTGAGGTGCTCAATCATTTAGCTACTTTGAAGTTTTGTAAAAGTAGTCCTAAATATTACAGTGGTTGTCAATAGCGATTCAGTGCAACTGGGGGAAAGGTCGCTGATGATATTCTTACCATATGCTTATTTTTTCCCTTAACTTAAGCCTTTATATGGTTTAAGACGTTATGCTTATAAAAATACAACATAATAGTACTCATGTAAGGTTATTAAATTATTTTCTACTTCTGGTGTATCGAAATGGTATTCTTGGAAATAACATTCGACTAAACTAGCAAGCTATTTTCTTTCAATTTTTTTGCTGTTTTCTTGTGGTATGTTCAGAATTTATTTTGCAATTTAAGCTCCAAACCTAAGCCTTTATATGGCTTTAGACGTTATGCTTATAAATAAAACATGTATTTTTGTGGGTAGAAATTTTTGCGAATCAAGTGTTTACGGGAATTAATTTGCGTGAAGGAGCGTATAGAAACGCGTCTAACAATGCAAATACTGGAAGAAATAGAAAGTCAACGGAACTGTGCAACCTCGTTTTCAGGGCATTTTGCTTTTTTGATGAAGTTAATATCGGCGAGTTGTTGGCCACTCCGTCATAACGGCTCAGTGGTTAAAAGACCCTTGGGACGAGGTTGGGAACTGTGTAGAGTTTGACATTAAAAAATTACATAAAAACGACAATGGTAATAGTGTAAATAGAATGATTGTGATTGATCAGAATGATTTAGGAAAAGAATTGTAATACCCTATCTAAAATGCAGACAATGTTTTTCGCGAGAAGTATGTTTCGTGAAGGGCTGGCTGACTTTGGTATAATATCTGAGACGAGTCGCGAATCGTATAAAATAAATTGCGAAATTCCTACCCTTAAAGGTAGCTACATCAGTAAAATACCTTTGATATTCCTTACACCTATACTTTGTAACACTTTTCGTGTACAACACCTTTTCGTGGTCACAAGAAATAGCATCGCATGCGTCCGTGCAACAAAGTTGTCCCCAGGTGTTTTTGTCTTTGTGACAATTTTACATACCCTCTATCTCGTAGTCACTACACGTTCACATTTCGCCCCGATGTAAGAGACGGTGGAAACAAGGTTGGTAGAAACTTTCGCGAACAAGAAAATTTCTGTGCAATTCCACCTTTATTCGAAACCAACTGAACTGTTAGTTTGCGGTTTGTGAAGTTAAACGATAAAACATGTGCTAATTGCGAATTCTAAATTTGTAGTTTTTGTAGTTTGTTTCCCAAACTTACAAGTATAGCTCATGACTCTTGTTAAAAATATTTAAGACTGATTTTTACTTAAGAAGAATATTCCGAACAGAATGATTTAATTTTCCCACTTTCAAATCGCTGAAATTTCTGCCAGTCAATTAGGATCTGTGATTATTCCGCTCCACACGGGATATTCTGCCTAGTGGAGATGAGCCTTCAAGGGTTATGGCTAATGTGCTGGAAGATGTCGTAACCTAAAAATATTCTCGCACCCTTATGCTCAGTGTCCCTTTGTCCCTAAACCATTTTTACAGAACGACCAATAATAATCCTTGCCGCTATCAGAATAATCACAATGGCAACATACCCTGTTCTGCCCGGAGTTTTGCCTGATGTCAGAGCTGTTATCATTAACTTAACGCCTAGGGAAGAGGTTGAAAAATCGGTCGGTAGAGTGCTGGACTTGTAGTTCTTGGGCATGAGTCCAGCGCTCTACTCCCGTGGATTTTGTCACCACATAGGCCGTGCAAAAATCTCTGTAGCTCAAATAATAGCTTTAAGCACTCTAAAACCACCTATGTGGTTCATCCTAGAAACAATCGACAGGGTTTACACCTTGAAACTAGTAAATCTTGCCACATAAAATATAAATTTCGACCACTGGCCTTGTGGTAGAGCTTTTGCCACCAGTGCGGAAGGTCGTACTTACAATCTCCGGCCAAGTCATGCCAGAGACTATAAAAGTGTGAATCCATTCTTTCTTTCCTGGAAGTAGTAAGCTATATTAAATTGTTAAGTAACCTTTTGGTGAAACAGCACAACATAATTTCCAAACATGATAAGGATGTTTATTATACTTACTAAAATAACTTTTTCTCGTATACTTCAGTCGTGATAATATTTACTTTCCTGAACAATTTCTAACCACTGAAAATTCCGCCATTTTTTATTGCATAAATTAACGTATTACCTATGACGC
Source organism: Hydractinia symbiolongicarpus (assembly GCF_029227915.1). Lineage (NCBI taxonomy): Eukaryota > Metazoa > Cnidaria > Hydrozoa > Anthoathecata > Hydractiniidae > Hydractinia > Hydractinia symbiolongicarpus. The sequence continues at coordinate 10,440,351 of NC_079880.1, read as the reverse complement.
ATTCGCATAAAACGCTTAACGATGATACTAGGGTATTTTTCGCCGATTTCTGTCATATCAAAATGGTAATAATCCCTTGGGACGAGATTGGTTCATCCGGGAAGTTTTTTGGAGAAAAAAAAAGTAACACAAAGTAGTATGCGTTTCTGAAATCTAAACTTGGTTGCGCCAACCTCAATCCCAGGGCTTTTTTTCTCTTTTTGATATAAGGGAAAGTCCCGTTAAAAAAACGAGATAAAGAGGCAGGGGTCGAGGTTGTGGTTGCACAAATGACCAGTATTTACCTGTACAAATAAATAGTGCTAATAAAAGATTTGTTTTTTATTTTGTAGAATTTAAAATTTGTGGTTGAGAAAACCAGAACATATTCTTTTTCAATTTCTGTTGAGAATGAAATACGGATGTGCTATGATAAATATTCAACTATGTATACACATCATCCGGATAAGCTATCTGAGTTCATCACTAATATCTTGCCGCACGTAGTGTAGTGGGTTCGTCTGCGGCTGCCAGTTCTGGGGACCGCGGATCGAATCCCTCTCACTGCCAGGCAGTGTGTTAGTGATGGAAAAAGTAGTTCTCTTTCAATATTCGTTTTGCTCATAAAAAAAAAAGATTTTGGTTTTTGAAAAAAAATTGTTCGTGGAATATTTAGGTAGTTTAGCCTGGATGCATATTTCACAAAAGTGTGTTTGGTCATTTGACAATAATTTTACACATTGTTTTCTCCCATAGAGATATCTCTGTTTCTCTGTAAAACTTTGTGAAACATTGTTACCGCCGATTTAAACAGCACGCGAAGAAGCTAATGCTCAGCCTTTGAGTTGAAAAACAAGAGGCATGAGAGACCTGGAAAGGATATTTTGATAACTAGCTGAAATTACCTTTCTCTTACAGATCTGTTGCATACTAAGTGCACGTTTTCGCTTCATATAGGAACGTCGAAATTTCAGCTGACTGGACGAGCTTATTTTTTTACGTTTTCAGCCTCCGTATTCTTTCCTCCAAGTTCTTATTTACATTTTTTCGAAATGATAGGGATATGGTCAGAATTTTATTGTAAAAGCATATACTTATATATTATTGGCAATAAAAAAATAAAATCTGCTTGGAAAAACAAATCGCAGCCCTAGCGTTCTTATGAATTAGGTTCTTTTTAAAAAAAAAAGTGCACACCGTCCAACTTCGCCCCCAGGAATATGAGACAGAACCTAACCGGTTCAGGATTCCGTCAAAATATGAAGGAAATATGAAGTGAGGTTACTATATCGTCAACTTCTTCTAAGAAACGCGTGTCCAAACAACATACTTGTTCTCTTAAATTTTCAGGAGGAACTTTCTCTAGTTTCTTCAATTTTTACACTAACTTCTCATGCAGGATTTTCAGTAATACACCCTAGATTTTCCAGGCCACGGCAAACTATAATTGAATCTCCAATTACAAATTACGGCTCCCTCAGAATATCTCCTATAAGATGGACATGATGAGAAGAGGCCTGGCAACAAGGTTAATTATATTTCAGTTACTTTCACCTTATATGGTGAAACAAATAAACATAAACACGGCATAATGCTGAAACAGATCAAACTCGTTTCCAGGACCATTTGCTTCTCAACCACGCTTTTTATAGTTCTAACGAAACAGCCACGCCTTGCTAGGAATCAGGAGGTGAAGAGTCTGATTAATATAGCGTAAATATTATTATTTTTACACGTGAATAAAAAAAAGGTAATAAATTCCATAAAATTCGTACTTATAAGCGAAAACAATAATATACGAAATGCCATAGACACGTGACCAAATAACAGCTAATGAAGTTGTCGTTATAACCGTCAAATTAAATTTTTAAAATTTTCTTATATAAGTTTTATAACAAACTGATATATAGCAGACATTCCCATGACTTATTATAGACTAACACTTGTGCTAACAGAAAGTTTTGTTCCTTCTTTTATCAATTCTGGCGATTCTTTACTACAAAATTATGAGTAATCCCAAGACTCATACAGCTGGGTTTTTTTTTCAAGATTCTAACAATTTGTTCAGACTCAAAATGTAGGTATTTCAAGAAGCATTCGCGATTTAAAAAAAAAAACATTCTACTAGTTGAAAAGATCTAATGAAAAAATGTTTCTTCTTCGTATTAATTTAGTTTATGAACCTTTAAAACTAAAATAAAAAAAAATAAATAAAAAAATGTTTGAGCTACACTCCCTTTTAATTTATTAAAATTTTTCGCACTTCGCTTTAAACATTTAAGAACTGACACAAAACATTGTTTACATGAAGAAATACTTTACTTCATTTATTGACGACTTTTTAACCCTACGCAAATCGTTTAACAATACACCTTTCCCGAAGAAGAATTAGTTTTCTATGATGCACCGCTGCTACTTCTCAACTTTGTCAAACAAAATGAATGTGATTTTTGAAATCTTTACCTGAAACTTGAAATGTAAAATCTTCAGATTCATGCAGGCAATAACATGTTAAATATTTTTTTTTATTTCGTGCTAATTGACCCCTGCTTAAAACCGAGGCTTATTACTACAATTTAAAAATTAAGAAGACGACCGTAACATTAATACAACCGAAACAGAATTTTCACATGTCGGATTAAGTTAAAAATTTATACACACACCAATTCAATAATGTTGAATATGATCCTTAAGTCAAAATATTAAAATTCTAAAATTTTAAAAAACATGCAATTCGGGAAACGTGTATTATTTAAAATTTAGGCAATTTTTGGACTGTTTAATTTGGTACTGTTTATAAAAAGATCATATAAACCTTTTCGAAAACACATGTCGTTGATAAAATTCAATTTAGTTATAAGCACACGTATATATGTATCTGTAGGTACGGCAATATATACATGCATATCATACGTATATATGTGTACGTATCTACATGCAAGGTATTATATATATGCATATCATACGTAATAATGTATCTGTAGGTACGGCAATGTATACATGCATATCATTCATATTAATGTATCTGTAGGTACGGCAATGTATACATGCATATCATACATATATATGTATATGTATCTACATGCAAGGTAATATATACATACATATCATACGTATATATGTATCTGTAAGTACGGCAATGTATACACGTTCGTGTCATACGTATATATGTATATACGTATCTACATGTAAGGTAACACGTATATATGCATGTAAGATAATTAATATATAAATGCATGTTCTATGTATATAATTATCTGTGCGAGGGTATTATATACATGCATATCACACGAAAGGTCATTTATACGTGCGTTTTGTACGCATATATGTCAGTATGTATATATAGTATGTATGTATATATAATTACAAAGGCGAGGAGAAGTATAGTTAATATATATATTTACAAAAAAACAAAAAAAAACGACCGATATAAATAAATCGAACAATAAAAACATCTTAAAAATCGCATTCAACCAAAAATAATCTGGTCCTCAAAATATCTTGAATAACTACTAGTGCCATTTTGAATGACCGTTGTACTAACGTCCCTAACAAAAACATTACATCTATTTTTCCAGTGTGACCACGCCTACGGCAGGTGTATAAATAAATCTAAGAACTAACATTCTAAGTGCTTCACGTTAAAACCTCAAGATGGAGACTGCGATCATCGCGTGAAGACGCGTCTTGCGTCAGTTGAGTTAATCTTTCTAAAACACAACATGCGGTTAAACGCGCATACGCATCAGCGTCCCAGCACTCAACCATAGTCTCGCATATAGATTTGAATGTCTATAAAAGAAAAGGAGCAAACAAATAAAACTTGGTCCACTGTGTTACACTTTACGGGATGTACATTAGGTTAATTGCCGCGTGTTTATGCATCATCGAAGGTCTAAAATTGGGGAGGGGTCATAAACGGAGGGTAGGGTGTATGGAAGTGTGTAGATTTAGGCTTTAGAAGACATAAGCAAATTTTAGGATTTTTAGGTGCAAATTAAACATTGGTCACAAGATGTAAAAAGAAAAACAGCATACCGGGTCCTTTCTCCATTTACTTTCCACGTGAGGTCGTTTTTTCTGTTCTACAACGCACCGCAACATTTCTTCTATGGTCGGGTTGGAACCAACAGCGTCAAAGTAGGGTGGTTGGTACGGGCCAGGAATTACTAAAAAAAACACAGCTCAAAATTAAAGAGACTTCGCAGTAATTTTGATAAGCACATCGAGATTCGCTATGAACCTGTTAAGCAATCACACATTGCGTTCGCTTGTTTTTAATTCATTTCATCCAATTAAAACGCATAAACAAAGTTAGCCGATGTCGTAGATAATAACCGAAAATAGGTGGAAAACCACGAACTGTTTTTCGTGTCTTTGAAACAAACATCTATTATACCATTTATCACCAACAAATTTTTAGTTTTTAAATCGGTTGGGCGGTGAACACGTTTTGTTTAAAAAGAATGTATTTGATTTACAGGATCTAATCCACATTAATACCTAGTGCACATGCATGAAATATTTACTTCTGCTCTTGATTATATGTAAAATAAACTCTGTTTTAGGTAAAACAGTTATCGCAATATCCTAAAAAAAGTCCAAACATCGAGTAGAAATCTTTCTTTACATCTGTAGTTAAAAAGTACTTTGCGTATTTCTCTGTACCAAGTTTGACGAAAAAACAAAATGATGCGCGAGAACTAGTATGATGAAGAAGATGGACGTGAAAAAAATATGCTACAACAACACGAAACAATGTTTTTTAGACTGTGTACCATACAAATAATCCTGAGAGCGTTTAAAGCATTTTTAGGGGCGTAATTTGACTTACTGCTATTTTGTTGACATCTGGATAGAATTTCCCACATTACAAGTGCGAAGCCATATATATCAACATACAAAAAGCTCTCTTTTAAGAAGGAAATTGAGCCTTGTAGGATCTCTGGTGCCATGTACCTATTAGTACCAACCTAAAAAAGAATTATGAGAATGACATAAGATAATATAGGGGGGATTAAGATGTAAAAATCAAAAAATCAATACTTCTAGTAATAAAAAGGGTTTTATTACTACTTCTGCCCCTTTTAACTTACTTTGTTAGCTTCAGCTTAATAACCCAAAATGTTATATACCTGAGACATGACAGCTTTGGATGTATTCACGACAGCAAGTGCTAACCCAAAATCACCAATACAACAAGTCAAATCATCACGAACTAAGATATTGCAGGATTTAAAATCACGATGAGCTATAACAGACTTTCCAGACACATCCTCACTGCCATGCAGGTAATGCAAGCCCTTGGATATAGATAAGAGCATTTTTAGCATACTAGTCAAATTCAAAGTGTATTCTTTAAGGTAGTCTGCTAATGAACCAATATTGTGAAGTTCGGTTACTATCCAATATTGAAGACTGTTATATACAATTCTTTTTTCAGCCTTCACAAAATGAAGGACGTTTTCATGATCTAACCTACAGTTTTCATAAATCCATTTTTCATTTTCCCAATACTGGGACATTGTAGGATCGAGTATTTTGACAGCCACCATATTTTGTTCGTATTTCGCTTTGTGAACACAACTAACATGTCCTCTCTGTAGAACCTCAAGCATTTCTATGGACAGTAAGGGATTTTGCGGTGATGCGATAGTCTGTGGAAGCAAAAGCTCTTGCTCAAGTCGCAAGCGTTTCAATCGCTTTAGCAGATGAAGAGTCACCCCAACAATGATAATGATACCAAAAAGGGGTACAAGCGTGTAGCAAAGTAGTTTCGTCTTAGACATCTCATTTTTTGGTTTGTTAGTTACAGCAACTATTGTAGGTGTTGTCGAATTAGCTAATAAGCAAACGAAAACATTCCATCTTAAAATAAAACAAGGATTAACTAAATAAAATATTGAATTGTCTTCCGCATCTCAGCTTAAAGTGTGTTTGCTGGTTGGGGTATTACCTTTTTTCAATCTGACCTACACTCTGATCTAGATTGTTAGTTCCAAACTCAAATTCCTGTACATCAGATCTGTCCTTATTTACCTCCTGCCAAGTCTTTCTCATTCTCAATTTACCTGCAAGCTTTGTCCCTGCAACTGTAAGTTTTTCTTGTCCAATTATCCTCCTTCATTCCTTACAACTGTCCCATCCAATTCAATTTTCTTATCTGGTCTGGATAATATCAGTAATGCTACAAATACTTAACCTGCTTCTTAGCTAACCTGAACTTTTTTCTGTCTCTCAAGCTGGTGTTACACATCTACCTTACTGCGATTAATCACGTATTGTGGTGTATATATAGTCACCTTCATAAAAATGTACAAACATTTAATGAAGACAGTAATCATTTCACTACTTATTATATTTATAATGAAACAGACAGAATAGAGCAGTGTATTAAGTTTTTAAAGTTGGGTTGAGTATCCAAAAAGTTGACAAATTTGTGGTGAATTTTAACTCAAAAATAATGAAATTTGAAAAGTCTCATTCAATTACTGAAATATTTTTGTCAGACTTTTACCTGGATATGACCACAATAATTTGTTTTGATTTGAATTTTATGCATGTGTGGCATTTTTATGACTTTAAAATAAATTTGTATATAAGTGGGTTTTTAAAGAAATAAAAATTAATAAAAAAAAATTAATAAAAAAAAATAATAAAAAAATAATAAAACGCATTTTGATGCCCTTCTGCAAAATAGGAATTGGATTTTGCTAATAAAAATATGGAAAATAAATTCTATGTTTAATGGTTAACAACATCTAAGTTTTGATAATACATGTTTTTAAAATCAATCGTCAATAGTCCCAGTATGATATCCTTATCATGTTCTATATAAAGCAAAGCTTTCCTTGTTAACAATACACTGATTCAGATTTGATAAAGCAACAACCTGTGTGTGGGTACATATTGTTGTTTTTTATCATGCTTAAGATGTTCCGAATACATTTGCTTGTTATGCAATTCAAATGTATACATTTCTCATTTCAAAATAAATTATAAATAAAAATAGATATATCCATGATATGTACCACATTGTTTTAAACAAGCAGATGTTTATTTTTTTGATTTGTTTTTATAATTAAGCACTTATAACTTTAGGTGGGTTATGAAACAAGGAAGCTTAAAAAGATAGAACAAATCTTTCTTCTAAACAGTATATTAATAATTGATAACATCTTGTTCACATGTAGAAATTTCATGCAAGCAACTAGTGTTCTACTAATTTTAAGGGTTTTATAAAAACATATTTATAATCTGGGAACAGCTAAGGAATGTTGTGACATCAGTGTAATTACAATCTTTGTGTTCATTCAAAACCACTTTATATCAGAAAGCAAAATAAAAACATATGTTTTTGAACAGTTTTGAACAGATTTTTGAAATTTAACACATTCAACATTTTAGTACAACTAAAGCAAAACTGTATATAAAACAATATCTACTTAATTTAAGCTTACGTGACTTGCTAACACTAAAACGCAAAATAACCCCATTGTTTACATAACATATTACGTGTACTACATGTAAACATAGTGCCCCTCCAACTAAATTAAAAATTTGGTTTCCTGGGCAGGCTGGGAATTTAAAAAAATAATTTAATTTTAATCTGGTCTGATTAACATGGGGATACCCATTCAGTTTTAGAGTTGGAAGTGGTTTCACACTTTGCATGAAGAATATCCAAAGGTATATTAAATTTTGTGGATAAGAAATTTTAAGTTGATAATTTTCATGTTAAGAATCACTATTTTAAGACATTATTTCGTGAATAGCATTAAAAATAGTTAGTGCCCAAATATTTTTTTAAAAATAATTCTCATTATTACCACAACAAAATAAATAAACATAAAACAATAAGAAAAAAGGTCACATACCCATTGTAGCATTATTTGTTGTGGGGGGGTTCCACACTAAGTTGCCATTGCATTCGTCACCATAACAACAGCAGGAATAGAAACCATGAGCAACCAATTGTAAAGTACATACATTTTTATGACATTGTTTTGGCTCTAATCCATTGAAGTGACAATTTAATATTTGTGGTTCTAGAGTCCCATTTATACTCGGATAAAACATTGCATGACACATTTCTTCTCGTCCAGAACAAACTTTAACTTTACATTTTGAGGTGTCCCTGATGCTGCATCCAGGATAGTCATTTTTTACCTTGTCGTACACTAAACAGGTGGTTTGCTTAGCGATAACGTTACCTGTTAACAAAACCAAAAATAGGGATCATTCTACAAAGAAAATGTTTAAATTGTGAATCCCCTTTGTATCAATTGTTTGTATCATGTATTAAGGTTGTTGCAACAGGACAACTATTACAACGGATCAATGGCAAGTGATCTGCGCTTTTAGACCACAACCACAAAGAGGTTTTTTCACTACAGTCACGCTACAGCCTCCAATTTTAAAACACTGACATTATAATATTATAAGCAACACAATGAGGTGGGTGGTCAAGAAAAAAACAAACAGAATTGCACTACACAATAGTAATAGTTTTATTGTGCAAGAATGTATATATGTATACAAATTATGAGACTAAGTTAGGAAACATCTTGTTTACACCAGGTTAAATAAACTTAAACTGTTAGCCCACACCACCTATTGGATTATGTCATTCGCCCCCCCAAAAAAATATAAAAGGGAAATCTTGTTAGGCAAACAAAATAACCTGCTTAAACTTTTTTTATGATCAAAATGATTTGATAAAAGATAGCGGTGCTTTCACAATTGTTAAAAACATCCAAACGATTTAATCAATTAAATTTTATTAGCAACACATAATTAAATGTTTTGCTGATCTTTTGACCATGTAATGTGCTGTTGAAAAATGCAATATATATATATAGAAAAGCATGTTATGGATGCTATTGTCTATAACAAAAATCCACTTTAAAATTTCTTTTAAGGAAGCCAGTGTTTAAAAATTATAAAAATAAAATATTCACTAGAACCCACATGATCCTGTTTCATGGTGGGTAGATAATGAATGACCATGGCGGTTGAATAAATTAAAATACTTGGGTTTTCTTTGGGTCAATAGATATAATATTGCATGAGCTGGCAGCAGTGATCATTAAATTATTTTAAGACTTTAAGCAACTATGTTTGTCATCAAATATTTGAACATATAATTTAATGGAGCAGAAGGAAAAGCACTCCTAGGCAGGTTAAAACTTAATCTTGGTGCACAATTCTGTTAATTTAGTCCTAATTAAAAAACATCATCTTCATAAAACAGCATTTATTACTAATTTTTATCAGTGGTAAAAATGTCCTAAAATAATCCCCAACGAGGAATAAAAATATACACATGTTGGCCTTACATAATTCTGTTGTTAATCTTAGAATGAAGATGTAAGGTCAGTGCTGCATATATTGTTTGCAGATGTAGTGCTTCATGCAAGCAGCTGGCCTATTATTAGCCAGTTAGCAGAGAGCCTACACTTGCAAAGAAAAATTTTGATCAGGCATATTGTGAATCAATCTATTAAAAAATGTCCAAAAAGGTATCTGTGGAAGTCAAAGTTTTGCTTAAAAAAGTCACATTTCCATGCAAAGCTCCTCATGTAAAAATCTTCATTGTTCTCAGCTATTCACCCAACAAAATACGGTTAAAAATTTGCCACGAAGTAAAGGAGATTTAAGCCCGATATGTTTGCAGTGTCAAAAATATATATGATAGAGGACTTTCCAACGTTCACAAACGTTTACAAAACTGTAGATTTTTGTGCACATATTCTTGAAAATTCAGAAATTCTTACAGATTCTTTTGAAACACGCGATCTAAAAGGTACTGACATTAATTTAACTATTTTGACAATTGTGAACAAATATTTTTTTTAATTGGATCGATTTGATTTCTGCGGTCTGTTGTTTAGCTATATAGATGTATTTTCACCCTACAGGAAAGTGCACATATCCATAAACAAATATCAATGAAAATTTGAAACATTCAGTTGCACAGCAATTACTGAAAAAGTTGGAAAAATTGTCCTATTACAACCTGATAACAGATAGCTAGCATGTAATTAGTTAGCTGATTTTTTTTTAAAAATGTGTTAAATACGCCAAGTAAATAAGGAGCTTGACATCTATGGCAAAATAAATATAGCTAGCTATATCTATATAGCTATAAGTAATAGCTCAGGTTGATAACAAATCCTATGTACAAAATCTTGTAACCAACTTGCTATATAACCAACTGGTTGTGAGTTGGCCAGCTAGCTAGCTATTAATTTAAAACAAACAAATTTATGCAAACAGTCTAATATTTAAATAAAATAATTTAATAAAACTTGTTATTTGAATAAAAAATTATAACTCATATCATATCATAAAAATAACTCGTGCATATTTTTAACGAAGTTTATCAATCAATTTTAACGAAATCTAAGAGTGCTTTCGCGCTCTTATAAAACACGAAAGTTATAAAAGAAAAAGTTAAACAGATTAATTATATAGCTACGCAAACATAAAATTCAAATTTACCTGTATTGTATTTTCTCAATTCTACACCAAGCAGTATGAGAAATACCGCGTTTGATATATTCCAGGTACAAGCCATATAGCTGGTTGAATGCTTTTGATATTGTTTACATTGTAATTTGTGTGAACGTCACAACCCCGTTAACTTAGCTTCTGACAAGTGTATATAATCAGGACTGTTAAGTTAAAAAATTACTATATTATTTGTGCAACAAAATCAATTACTAAAAATTATTGTTTAAAGGGAGTTGAAATAAGCTGTTAATATGACTTTTATATGTTTTTCGTGTTTTTTGAGAAAAGATTTATGTGTAAATTATACGGCTGATTTTAACTTTTACGGTCTGGTTTTTCTGAAAGGTTATTTTTTAAAAGAGCGCTCTCCTTCGTATTAACAGAGGTCAACTTAGAGTGCTTCATTCATTGTAAAAAGAGATGGTGTGATAAAAATGATCATCATAAATGATATATGAGCAGTATTGAAAAGAATTCGAGGTAATTTAAAATAGGTTATAAATAAATAAACAAGTTTGAAGGAATATGCAAACAAGAATATTGTAAAAAAAGGTTGTGGAAAAAAATGAGCAAATAAAAATCAAGAAATCATTTCAAATAATCATTGTAAAAAGCATTAATTAATGAACAAATATTTCAAATAAACTTAGAAAACAAAGAATTAAAACATTTTCGTGACTATTCACAAGGTGGGTTTTTTTCTTTTCTGCATTTCGCTGAATAGTTTGGCTGGTAAAACATGCTTTAACAAGATACTATACCTGCAAAAATATGTCCCCCCTCACAATGTGCATTTTTTAATGGCCCCTAAAAATGTTTACAATCTTACGCGCACGCAAAAAAAAATAAATAAACGAGTATCAGACCCCCTTCATGTTTTTTTTATTAATTTTTTTTGTTATGCTGGCTATGATACTCAATGACTTTTATGTTTATTTATTAGACATTTCATGCCAAATTTTTAGGTCCATGCATCTTTTAGACTCTTAGATATTTGCCATACTCAAAACTACCCCTTAATTTCTATAAAATCATTATTATTATTATTCCGAATATTTACAATGTGAGTCCTGTATTCTGAATGCATATATTAGATACAATGACATTACCCACTCAATTACCCTCCTGACACGACATGGGTTGTTGTGGTGAAGGCACTTTAAAAAACATTCCGTGGAACGGAGCTTCTGTTTACCGAAGCAAACTTCAACCACTTCAGGTCACGCGAATAATTAGAAATATTTAATAACTTTAATTAATAACTTTATTATTTAATAACTTTTTTTGGATTATCCTTAGAACTTGAAACTTAAAACACAACTTTATTTCATCATCAAGGGTAATCATTCTAAAAAGTTTAGAAATGTCAGTAATCCGATTTCCCGATTTTTTTAGATTTTACTCGGAAATCAGAAAACGGATTTTTGCAAGGTTTAGGAGGGACCCCGCTCCTCTTTCCGTTACGGTTCCGCTTAAACAATTGAAATTTACTCTTATTTGCAGCAACCGGAAGGGGAGGCGCAGAGGGGGCAATTGACAAATTTTTGTTTTTTCCGCATATTGATCACAACTATCAATGAGATTTTATAATACATAATTTGTATTGTTTTTTACAATGAACAAACTCAACATTTCTCCAAAACGTAGCAGGTTAATTCCAATACACGTATGCTTTTTCAAAACCCGTTTATGAGAAACTTGAGGCTGGAATTTCCAAAAAATTTGAAACTTTCAGTATTGGAGTTTTCAGGCTTTAAAAAAGTAAAAACGTAAGTTTTCATGAAAAAAATTTTCACAAACTTTTTCTACATACTTACAATAAATAACGTATAAAAACAAGTCAATGTCAATTTTATTTAAGAAATCAAATAAGGCACTCTCAGTACTAAAATTGTCAAAAAATTAAGAAACTGCCACTGGTAGAGCTCTTTACTGGTTTCTTTTTTACAAAAAAACACATGTATAAAGGAATTAAATGATTTTAGAATCCAAGATTGAATCTCTTGTTTGTTATGTTTATTGTTAAAAAACACTCGATATTTCGTATCCTTGATAACTCGATCTAAGGCCTCTTCTGGTATTCTTATGCTACAGCAAAAAAGGCCCTGCACCTAAAAAATGCTTCCACGGCCCCAGACAGTGTCGTGCTTCGAATTTCAATATGGGGCACGATGTCCCTAGTAGTTTTCCTCGGTCACTGACTGCAATCAAGTGACACATTCGAATGTGTCAAATTACCGTCCACATTGTTTTTAAATATACTTCGTGGAAAACTTAAAGTTAGTTACAAAAATTAGTTACAAAATTTTTCTTTCACAATTTCTTATATCAAAGTTTATTCTGGTTCCAAAATTTTCTTAGTTTTTAGGTGGTTCAGTGCTTTGTCACCAATGAATTTAAAAACGTTGTAGACGAAGTTGATAAAAAAAACAGCTCTTTCGTTAGATAGTTTCTAATAATACGCCGCTATCACCATAAGAAATTGAAAGAGGTTGCTTTTTCAGCCAGCCTTCTTTAAGAAGGTCTAAGGAATAGGGAGGGGTTCAGAACTGGAAGTCGTGCAACAGCAAAGAGTTGTCTTTCCCAAGAACAAAAAAAACAAAGAGACCTAAGGATGATTTGAAAACCCATGAGGAAAAATTTCTTGTTTTATCACCAGAACTTAATTCTTACTAAGCGGCAGGGCTAATTTATCTTTTTTGCGAGTATTTTTTTTACGATTCTTTAGCCATAAAAAAACGCTTTGTTTACCTTGGTACTGTTATTAATAAAGTGACACATGACATGCAGAGAGGTTTCTTGTTCGTTTTCATGAAGTGAAGCAACTAAATCGTGCAATCCAAGCACAATGTTTATACACGTGACGTATTTCTCGCATCTTTATTAGCTGGAAAAAATTCTAAGACAGTTGAAAGTTTTTAACTTACAAAATTCCGTCCAATCCATGAAAAAATTCCGGATAAAGCTGTAAACATAATGTAATGTTAATGCTTATTTTGGAATTTTTCTTTGTCTGGGATCTATTTCAACAAGCGGAGATGAGCCTTTAGTGAATATATAAACAACCTTCAGGTGGAAAAGCTATAAAACATGTCATAAAAATCTCATGTTGATTATAAAGGAGAATAAGAAGAAAACAAAAAAAACAAAAACAAAAACAAAAATTTATACAACGCGAGCATGTTGGATAGATAAATATGCGTGCAAAAGATATGGCCAATTAACTGTCCACATTTTTGAGGCTGAAAAGCAATTTAAAAAACGCCTTTATAAGTTTCAACTTCCTGTCAAAAAACAAAACAAAACAAATAAATAAAATAAAAAAAATAAAAGAGAGAGCTAATGTTTTTATAATTTGTACCAATTATTAGTTTCTATAATAACCATCAAAACCATCAATGACAGTCAAACTCGTCCCCAGCGCCTTTTGTCTCTTTTTATAAAAAAAAAGACAAAAGGCGCTGGGAAGGAGTTTGCAATGACAGTCATGTTAGTTTGTTGTTTGACACACTTTTTTGCACAAAACTTCAAATAAACGCCGTGTTTCCTCTAATCATCTACCCTAGCGCTTAACAGATGTTGAAACTAAGCGCGGCGCTTTTCAGAGACAACCTCGTTGCCAAAGCTTTTTGGCTTTCACGTTCTATCAGGACAGCGAGGTGTTCGTATATAAAGAAAAAGACACAAATAGTCCTGATAACTAGGTTGTGTTTAGTGGTTTATTTAAAATCCTTTTGTTTCTTCTTTCAAATAATTTTCAAATAAAAATGATAATGAGACCACCTTGCCCGAAGTCTAAACACGTGGTTGGCGATTACAGTACAGGGATTAATCACAAATTGTGTCAGAAAGAGAGGTTTCCTGGGTGTGGTAAAATACAATTTATCCATACGTTCCTTAAATTCTCTGCAATTCCCTGCACGACCCCGTTCCCATGGCTTTTCCCTCTTTTAGATATTAGAGAAAAAGGCCTTGCTTTGAAAAGAGTTTGTATAATAGGTATTGCATTCAGTGTTTAGGTGCACTCAGGGTCATGGCTGTCGGTCACTTTAGCAAAATGTTTGTGAACGAAGTTGTTAAACCGGTTTCTACAAAGCTAATCGCATAATTTGCAAACGCAATTATTGTAGTGTTTCTAATGATACTAAGCATTAGAAGAACATCTTTAAAATTATACAAGGCTAATCGTATAATTCCTAAGACCAATTACTCTATCATTTTGCATCACAAAACGGAACAATGTTTTTCGACAACATTTCGTAATGTCTCTCATTCTCTATTTCATCATATCTTCTATTCTTATCTCTATTTTTTAAACTTCTTTGTTTGTTATCAAAATTTAAAATTGTCACTAATTTATGCAGCCTCGTCCCCAGGACTCTCTCTATCAGAAAATCTCGAAATTAATAGAAATAAAAAAAAACGAAATGCATTTCAATCCTATTTTCCTGCTTGTAAAATAGGAACAAAATATCAGAATGATTGCCCTGGGAAAGAGGCTGCTAAATAATTGACTGATGTTTGTGCAATATAATAACCTCGTTCCCAGGGTTTTTTCACTTTTTTGATATGGAAGAGAAGACGAAAATAACCAAATGACGAAAATTTTAAATGTTGTTTATTATTATAATATCTTTCCCTCTTAGAATGTGGTTACTCGAATAATACTTAGTTCTGGCATTCACGAATATTTTACAAAGCAAATGTTGTCTTAAATTTACTTTAAGCTCGGAGATTCTCGCGGTTACAAACTGTCACGAATTTAAACCGAAAGTTACTTATTACTAAAAACTGTGGATCGTTGTTGAGAACGGATAAAACTTGGCTTTCCCCGACTCCTTCGTTTATCAGCTGTGACGAAGTAATGACAAAGGAGTCTTCTTCTGAAACAACCACACTACGTGTGATAATTAAACGCTTCTTTTTATGTAACATAACATTCAATATTTTTATTTAAATTTTAAATTGTCAATTTTTATTTGACAGCTCTTGTAATGATGGCTATGTGAGGGATGGCTATGTGAGGGATGGCTATGTGAGGTGTAAGATGACAAGACACTTACCCCTCCCATTTTATTCTATATATTCTATATTTCATATCAGTGGTTCTGTCTGTTTTCTATCAAAGGGTAAAATGTTCTCTGTGAAAAAATTAAATATTTTTTTTGATGCACAGTTAGTGTAACCATCAACTTCGAACCTAGGACCTGCTGTTGTTTACCATAAAGAAAAATTTGACAAGTAACAAGACCTTGCAAACGACGTTGTGCGTGTTCCGTTGTCTTGGTTTCCTTTTATTTTATTTATTTATTCGCCGCCATCTTGTGGTTGTGATCACAGACAACACTTGACAACATCAATATATCAAAAATACTTTCACAAAATTTGTAATGTTCTTAATTTCAGTTTGTCGATGTCTGTCTGTTATTTTTAAGTCTGTTTATATTATTGTCTGAAAATTTGTATTTATATAACTTATTCCCCAGCAATCTCGTTTCGTAATAACGGCCCAGGGGCCACAAGACCCTGGGTACAAGATTGATTCCCCAGATGTCGCTGCTTTCTTTTAAAGATTTAAGAGAATTACTATAGGAAAATGTGCTTCGTTAGAGCAACCTCGTCTCCAGCGTCCTTAGATCATTATTCATCGAGATAGAACAAAGTTCTGGCCACGAGGTTAGGGTTCCTGCTTAGTTAATAACCAAGTTACTTTTTCCCTTATTCAACTAAATTATCAAATAGAAAATATGGGGAATGTGTCCGATGATCTCATATTTTTTTTCAATTTTTAAGATAAAATTCAGATAAGTTTTCTCCTTTTCCTTGATAAAATATACCTCCAATACAATCATGAGTTCCATAACTACAAAAGAAGCCAACCTCCATGCTTGTCTCCAGGCCTTTTCAGGTGTAGTTATAGTTGTTTTCCCCAAAAAAAGGCTTCATCAAGATTTGGGGTGTAATTTTCAGTAATAGGTAATATCTTAGGTTCCGGGTACTATGGGACCTATAAATTGAGTAAAAATGGTATGTAATAACCGCAAAGATTCGGTATGCATCATATTTTTGTGTGTTAGCGAAAAAGTTAATAATGTATTTATTAATATGGAAGGGTAGAGTTGGGTGGGGGTCGGGGAAAGGAAGGGGGTAATATAATACCAAATTTGCCTTATTTTAAGCAGCCAAAGTCAGTCTAAAATTTGCTCTAACCTTTTTTCTAACAGAATTTATCCTTTAAAAGAAAAATTACATAGCTGGCACACATAACCATACTTCCTTCTTTTTGAAGAACAAGCTTTCAAAACCTACAAATCTCCTACCTTCTCTTCCCTTCTGTGCGCGTATGCATAACCTTCGCGGCAACACACAAACAATATATATTTTTGCCTCGTCTATTTTTTAACATATTTAGCACAACAAATAAAATATTGTCAATATTTAATCATCTCTGTGTCTCAATCCTTTTAGATCAAAAGATTTATGCCATCAAAACTCAGAAAGATGATACTTTTAAGCTGTCGCAATCTCAAAAATAAATCACCGCGCGTTATTTGTCTGTGAAATAAAAACCAGCAACTCGTCCACATAGCAATCTCCAGCCCAGGATTCTTCGTTATTCTCTTGTCAATAATAGAAAAAACGCCTAAGAACGAGGTTATATACAACGCCAATCATCCTAAGAACAATATAGTGTGTTGTATACATGTTATCCTACGTTTTTCAACCAAGAATAGCAATTTACATATGATACTTAACTAAACTACTTAGATGGAGACTTCTTTTTTTCCTTTTACTAGGAGTATCTTCGTGGGCGTACACTTTATTAAACCAGATTAAAAAATCACGCTATTTCTACTACGTTTTTATAACGCTTGTAAGTTTTTAAAACGTGACGATATTACGTTTTTAAAATACAGCTTAAATGACAACCTCGACCCCAGAGGTTTATTTCTCTTTTTGATACCCGGGGGACGACAAGAAAAAAAATTATCACAGAAAATCCTTCAAACTTATATTTTTAAACTTATATTTTCTACATTTTACTATTCGCTGGCAAAAATAGAAGAAAAAAAGAACTAAACGTGCAATATGCCATTCTCGACCCCAGCTTTTTTGATAAACTCGAGGTTTTAATATCAAAGAGCTCTGGGGACGAGAATGGGAATATGTATATTAGGAATAGTAAAAGCGGTTACTAAAAATTTTTTATTGTTTTGATCCTGAATTTTTAATTGAATTCTTTTAAAGTACAGACATGCGCAGTCTAAGTTTCTGAAACATTGCCCGTGTTGTCAGAAAGTATATGGGAAAAAGAGCCCTGGAGGACAAGGTTGATGGTAATAAACCAATGGATAATAAACCAACCATTTAGGACGTTATTTCAAATTCACAATTTACATCACTCTGAAATAGCCTCTCTTTCGCAATCATGGCTAACAGTTGATTATATAAAACAATAGTTGTGGTATGATTTTTCAAAAAATTTAACGGAAATTTTTTGTAAATTTTTTGAAAAATTTACAATATAATCTAAAAAGGCCAAATTGTTGACATTTTTTGCGGGCGATGAAAGGATTGGGAAAGAGCCAACCATCTGTACTTTGTAAAATCTTGGCGAAAAAAACTCATTCTATTTTCAAGGGTTTGTTAGCCTAAGTCAAAACCGATTCTGTGAGGTGGCTAACAAGCCTCCTTTGATCCCACGGATTTTTGCCTTTTTGATATAAAAGTCTCCCTGGAACCGAGAGTGGGAAACCTCGATGTAGAAAAGGCAATAACTCCAAATTTTACCGTCATATATGTGAAGGGCATCGAATGAGCGGGGGGCGGCGGAAACAGATGTCAGGGTTTTTGTAATCGAATATTATAAGCAACATGGATGGAAGAGCAGCAGCGATGAAAATAAGGTGGTGGCTAGTTTGTATCGGTGAAAGTTGGTCGATATTTTTTGACGACTTTTTAAAATTCGTCTTGCCGCCAGTCCCGCGCCTCGACTTCACGGTCCCTTGTGTTTCCTCCGTACGGGAATATTTATCATGGAAAAGGAGGAAATTAGGTGTGTTGTGTCATGGTTTGTTGTTGATAAGAAAAACTCTAAATCTAAAAAATATAGGTACAACTAAAAGAAATGTCCGTCCTAACATGCCAAGCATCTCCATTTTTTATGCTCATCGTCGCTAGCAAAAACTTTTGCTGGAATTTTCGCACAGCGACGATGAAACCATTCTTTGCATTCACCGCACATGGCCATGAACAAATTTTTATCTTCTTCAACATCTCTATCAAAGAAAATATCTCTACATATGCAGTAAATCGAATGTGTCTTCGCAAAAGGTCTACAGAAACGTTTTCTCTTTGTTGATTTTGGGAAAAAGCTAAAGGTTGCTGATTCTAAACACTTTAGTAGGTGTGGTCTCATCTGTTTAGTGTCAAAAGATATCGATTGTGGACTTCTACCGAAGGATTCTTCGACAGCGAACGCAATGGCAAATAGACCGCAATCAATATCATTTTCTTGTTGTTGTACTGACGCGTTAGTGATCTTTATGGCGTCATCGTGGCAATACATCATTCTAGCGATTTTTTTCAACGTGTTTCGTTCAAGCTCTTTGTTATACACACTGAGCGAATCGTACAAGTAAATTTCGTCTTGCGACTTTCTTTTTCCTGTCACCCAATGATTTCGCTCTTTTATAAAAAAAATCTGTACAAATTGATTCGGAAATCTTGAATGACAGGTGTAACTGAGTCCCGTATCTTCGAATCTACACCACTCTGCTTCTTCAAAATACTCTGAGCAAAATTTATTGTTGCATGTGTCAGCCGTTCGTAAAAGCATTCGTATAGTCTCACCGTGCACTGAAATAGATATCCGCCCAGTCTGACCATTCGTTTTTCAAAGACTCAACATTCTCCTGGTCAATCTTTGAATATCGTGTTTCGATTTTGACTGAAGTAATCAAATTTTTGATTTTCTTTCTACTTGGCGTGAATCTGCGCCTACTTTTTTCTGGATTTGATCTACCAGAAAAAATAGTGTTTTTCACAAACTCAGCTGCTGCCAACTTCAGCTCTCTTGTTTTTCGACAACCACCTCTAATTAATTGTTTCATATAATTAGCAACTCGTTGGTCCAATGGTTCGATTAATCCAGCAGCCTCTCCCATATTATGGTTGCTATGCGTCTCTAGATAAAAAAAAATAAATAAAATAAAATAATAATAATAAAAAATAATAATAAAACAAACAAATAAAAAATAACGTAAAAATCCAGTATGCGCTAGCGCTCGTTCCAAAATTTGCTGTCGTACATGTTGCAGATAGAACAAAGTCGAGTAAGAAGAACACATAGGTTGGTATATGAAGAAATATAAAAATCGTACCAGTTGGAAATGTCGTTATATACTGCAATCGACTCTCTATTGTTAATTGATCATCTTTCATGTGATACTTCACCAATGCGCCTTTCAATTTTTTTGAAGCAACAGTTCTGTTCCATTTAGAATCTTTTTCGATTTTATACCCAGGAAACAGTAGGAGTTTCTTCACGCTGAATACAACAGGACAATCCAACTTCTTGGTGTGTTGTGCCAGTTTTCTCGTTCTAACACATTCGGGGTGGTCACCACGAAGTTTTTCTTCTCGATCTTGTTTGTATTTCTTTTTTATAGAGATACCTCTGTCTTTCCCTTGGTGGCATTGGTATTTCTTTGTACCGAGCCATATATATGGTATGCCATTAAAATGAATGGGAAGACTGTCTTCTTTATGTGTTAATTGCCAACAAATTTGAGGTGATGAAGAGGCTTCTAAAACCTCTTGTAAACATTCTGTAACAAAACGATCAAATCTACATTTTGTGTGATGTGTGATCAGTTGATCTTTTGTTATTGCATTGATTGCTGAATATGAGTTCAAATGAAATATATTGATAATATTAATGAAGACTTACGATCTTTGTTGAAATCTTTGGTTTCTGACAAAACTGTGTAATGAGTTTTCGTCTTCACTTCGTATGAATCCAAAGCCTCGTGAAATTCACTATACGAGGGATAACGATGTAACGAACTACTAGATTCACCGGATTCACCTTGAGAAAAAATATCAAAAATGTAGTAATCCATTTCGTGGATAAATATTTCTACATGAAAAAAAAATTCAGTCAAAATAAATGAAAAACTCACCCATAATTTAGCAACAACACCACAAAGTACTCCGTTTTTACCACCAAAATACGTATAAAAAATACAGTTGTGAAAAAAAACTTTCAATTTTAATATTTTCTTCGTGTTTATGAAAACACGTGCAACGCACACCTTCTTCTCATTATATAATAATTTTATGAAGTACTTTTCCCGCGGAATCTGATATTCACGGCGAGACGACATCGCTAACGTCACACGACGTCGAAAAAAAAATATATTTCAGGCCGCCAACTTTCACCGATACAAACTAGCCACCACCTGAAAATAAAGGCTTGGCTTTTTTCAACAGAGTGACACAAAGAAAGCTCACTAAAAGAAAACCTTAGTTTATCTCCCCATGCTAGCTATATATCCATTTGATACAGTACCCTCTGGTGGGGTCAATTTACAACGGCCTCTTAGTTCGTATCTCTCAGAGTCTAGCTAGATAACTACAAAACGAAGTAAGATGGTACTTTAGTTTTGAAAATTCACTTTAGAGTAAATTTTTGAAGTCAAAGCATGAAAAGGCCTAATCCATGGAATTTATGTTACGGGTTCGGTGTTTTTCTTGGCACTATAGCTATATATTTTTAATTTTGAAAAAATTGCATAGGCCCCAAACTATCTTAACATATTCAATCCTATCATAGTATTACCTAAACAAAATATCCATTCATGGCACGGAAAGGTGTTTAAACTCTCTTTTAATAATGTACGTCAGTTTTTATGGCGCCGTAGATTAGTGGTTATATCTCTTTTACTCTGTGCGGTAGACCGCGGTTCGATTCCTCTTGACGGCAATTCAACATGGGCGAGTGAATGTTGTAGCCCCGTTAACCCAAGCCATGTGTGGGAAATTGGGGAGATGGCACACTGTGGGCCGTTGGATTTTGCTGGGAGTTGTGGACAAGTTCATTAATATCAGACCATGTTTTGATGATTTTTGGACATTGGTATCAGTTGTTTTAAGTTTATCAGAAAATGTTTATGGAGAATAAGTTAAAAAACCAATTTGATTTTAGGGGCCTTCAAAAAATTTTTCAGGCCCTGTTAGCGGGATATCGCCGCTAAGGGGGGAGGGGGTCTGAAGCTTGAAAAAGAAATCCGCTAAGTATTGAGAAATTTTAAAAATTTGTTCTTGGCCTGAACATTCTTCGTCGTTCGTGAGCATAATTCCTCTTTTCATCAATTCCGATAACTTTTATCTACAAAACATGCCCCTGAGCCTTCCAAAAATTTATCCGAATGTGTGTATTTCACAGACTGAAATCCGCTAAAAGAGGAGGGGGGAGGGGGTCTGAATCTTCGAAGGCCCCTTAGACTTAGCATTATAGTCAGACATTCCTGAATATGAAATCCCTGTTTCATAACAGCAACTATTAACATACAGTACATTCCAGATGTAAGCGTACGCGCACGCTCAAGTTTCACACCTTTTTCTCGGAGGGGGTAGTTGTTTGTCTTTTGTTCTTATTAAATATCTTGCGAGTCTTGTAAGTCGTTAACTTGCGCATAATAAACAAAAGATTATTGAAGAAAAAATAGCTTATTATAACTGCGCGTAACTATTGTTAAATAGTGTTAACATAACTATTCCCAATAGCATAATTGCAAATGTTATCAACTCTATCAATGTGACACAAAGGGCCATTGTTTAATATTTTTATTAAACAAATGTTTTGCGTGGAAACTGAATAAACTAATGCATTGTTGGTTGCGCGGATTAAATAAAGCTTTTAAGCGATAGAAATTATTATATTTTAACAAAGATTGAAACTTTAATTTTAATAGAAATGTTTTTTTAGATTGCATTTTAAAACTTTAAAAACGAAAAACGGCGATAGAAATGTTTTTTTAGATCGCATTTTAAAATTTTAGGAACGAAAAACGGCATAGA
Organism: Hydractinia symbiolongicarpus; assembly: GCF_029227915.1. NCBI lineage: Eukaryota > Metazoa > Cnidaria > Hydrozoa > Anthoathecata > Hydractiniidae > Hydractinia > Hydractinia symbiolongicarpus. The sequence continues at coordinate 10,417,773 of NC_079880.1, read as the reverse complement.
AATGTTTTTTTAGATCGCATTTTAAAAGTTTAAAAAACGAAAAACGGCGATAGAAATGTTTTTTTAGATCGCATTTTAAAAGTTTTAAAACGGAAAACGGCGATAGAAATTTTTTTTAGATCGCATTTTAAAAGATTAAAAACGAATAACGGCAATAGAAATGTTTTTTTAGATAGCATTTTAAAAGTTTTAAAAAACGGCGATAGAAATGTTTTTTTAGAGCGCATTTTAAAAGTTTAAAAACGAAAAACAGCGATAGAAATGTTTTTTTTAGATCGCATTTTAAAAAGTTTAAAAACGAAAAACGGCGATAGAAATGTTTTTTTAGATCGCATTTTGAAAGTTTAAAAACGAAAAACCGCTATAGAAAAGCTTTTTTAGATCGCATTTTAAAAGTTTAAAAACGAAAAACGGCGATACTAAATATAATTAGTTTCGTTGTTAAAAAAAATTAAAATTCAATGGCCTTCGCGTTTAATTTATTCTCGCGCAGAGTATTGTTTTTAAACAATGTTTCTTGCTATGCTTTTGTTTTTAACACGAAGCAATTATTTTCGCGCAATTTGAAAGGAACTTGCTATCCTATTGTTTTTTTTAATGAATGCAATTATTTTTGCAAGTTGAGCGTACGCGTACGCTTACATCTGGACTGTACTGTAGTTATTATTGTTTGTTTCAGGAACAATAAATTGATAAAAAAATAACAAGCCCAGAATTTTGAAATTGATAAAAAATGCTCTAAACTCCTTATTTTTATGAGTTATGTATTTTGCTTTGAATATGATGTTTTTAGGAACTTTCTGAGCAATTTTGCATATTTTTTATTTCCAAGACACAAAATTGATAAAAATATAACACCTATTGTTAGGTTTTATCAGCTTGTGACCCCAAAACAAAAAGGGACAGATAACAATTTTTTTGTAATTATTTTATATGAAAATACAGTTAACTGGAACAGTACTGAATATACATCTCATGTAGAGCAAGAATGTGATAATTTTTTTAACAAATCTGAATCGGGATATTTTTCTTTGTAAATACTCCACTTCTTGTTCTTTTGTTATCAAATCCTGCCCATTTCATTTATACATAGTAGACATAATGATAAATATAAACATTTTCAACCATATGTGGCAGTAACCATTTATGCACTCAATACTCAATGAGTCTAACATAACAGTCTAAAAAAACTTAAAAGGTCAATAATAAAGTAGGGTGTAGTTATGTAAATTGTTAAGGTTTCATCGTTGTTTTTTTTGGCATTATTAAATTAGACTTAATATGATTTTAATGCTCTTTACAAAATACAGGAAATTTATATCTAATTGAAAATGAGTATTATTCTGACATTTTAATAATTTTCGTTTGTTAAAAATTTATCAGTATAATGTTCAAATACTCTGATAAATTTGTGGCCTGAATTTTTTTTTAGTAAATATACCATTAAAGAGTGCTTTAAGAGATTGAAAACACAAGGATAACCAAAAAATGATAAATAAACGCCTGGGGTGTTTATTAAATTTTTTGACATTTTTGTTGGGCTTCTATTCGAGGGGGGCGTTTAAAAGAGGGGGCGTTTATTAAATTTTTTACACTTCGTCTCTTTTGCAGTTTTTAAGGATACCTATAATATATGTCTTCACAACAGAAAATAAAAGATATTCACATATTTTAAAGAATGAACTTAAAAGCGAAAAGCAAAATTTCCAACCTTAAATCTAAGATTTAGGTAAAAAGTAAGTAAGTATAGTTTTACTATCGCTTAGCATTAACTCTTCTTAATGAGGGAGGGGCGTCTATTCGAGGGGGGCGTTTATTAAAAAAATGACTGAAAAGGAGGGCGTCTATTCGAGGGTGGCGTTTAATAGAAGGGGCGTTTATTCGAAGCATTACAGTAAGGTGTTTTTGACCATATCATCATTTTTCCAGGTTGCTTACAAATGATTTTATCAAGACAAGGTGAAACAATTTACTGTAATTTTTAAACTGTAAGCCTTAAAATGAAACGATGTGGAAAATAATGGAAAACGATGGTAATGGCAATGCTTTTGCTTCCTACAATCCTATTAAGTTGGTTTTTAAACAAAATTTGGCAATGTTTTTGTTCTTAAGTAACTTGTTTTAAATGTTTTTAAACGATCTTCTGTGAAGATGGTTCTTATGGTGTATTTTACGATGGCCCATATAACTTACTTTTCTTCCAATTTAAAAACACTTCTCTTCTATGATTCAGACAGTTCTCTTCTGTGTTCTCACAATTCTCGTTTGCATTTTGGCGCTTCTCTTCTGCACTTAGCACTTCTCTGCATGTGGCCCCAAACTTTCTCTTCACAACTAACTTTAAAAATCTGGTCCGCAATTTTACACCCATGTCCTGTATATTTTTTCACTTTTCGAAAGAAGTACACTTGGCTAACACATGCTCAAATTACTAACCAGCTGATCGTAGCAGGTCCCAGTGCATGTGCATGATTAAAATAATATCACAAATCAATTCGGATCAGTAGCAGAGTAGGGAATTTTTTGTTACCAGGACACAATAAATGGCAAAATAAATGACTGCCCAGAGTCCTTAAAATCATGGTAGTGTCCACCAAGAAAGCTACATGCTTCTTTTTCTGTACTTTAATAGAATATCAGGCTGAGCTTTTAGATTAAAACAGTATGTATGTTTGGAACAATAAAGAAATAAGAATAATGGCCAGCCTGGTTAAATTTTCTGGTATACTTATAAAAAACATGTGTATTAAAAGAGAAAAAGGGTGGTCGGTCATTTATATTCAAAAACGTGAGTAAGCAAAATCTAGCTCAATCAATATTCCGAACCAGAATTGGGTGTAGGAATTTTTTGATTTATGGAACTTATTTATAATTTATGCAACTCACTTTGGGAGACAAGTGTTTTGGACGGAAGAAAAGATTTCGGAGAAAAGTGGAGAAGTGTTTTGACTGAGAAGAGAAGTGTTTTTCATAAGAAGAGAAGTGAGCCATAGGGGCCATTGTAGTATTTGTTTTTTATACAATCCATAGTGACGTTATTGCTTTCAATAATCCTGGTTCAGTGATTTTCAAAGGATCTAAGAATCTAGAGAATAAGTACATTTTTAATAAAGAAATCAACCTATTTAGTACTGTGTTATTTTTAGGCTTATAAACAATGAATTTATTTTCCAATCCAATCGCATTGTCCATCATTGGTTCTGATAGTCATGTGCTTTATGCGTGTGAGTGCAAAGAATTTAAACCAATCACAAAGTTGTATTTCTGTCGACATTGCACCAAACTGAGATGTGGCAACTGTGTTACTCATGAGGTATTTATACCTATTATCGTTGTCTATACTTTCATCTTTACTGTAATTGTTTGTTGCATTTGATATAGATAATTAAATACATTTATCCCGTATATATAGTTACAAATTTAAATTAAAAACTGTCGCTTTTTCAGTGCATTCACATTGTGTTTAAAAACTTCTCTACTTTCAATGTGTCTTCAATTTATTTTTTAGTTCTGAAGCACTTTTTAGTTCAGTTTAATCTTTTAATTTTAATTTAATTACAAATTGCACAAGTTCGTGTTTCTGGAGCTATTTTATTTTAAAAAAATGTACAATAAAATTTCCATCAGAACAAATTTTTACTATCACCAACATCATCATTCTCGGCGTAACCCCCGTTTTCCATGCTACCATGGGTTGGACTGGGTATATTAATGACCCTCTTAGCTAGACTGTGTTAGATCATAAGGTATTTATACCCAATATGGTTGTCTACTTCTCATCTTTTTTTAATTTTTTTGTTGCATTTCATGTAGGTGTGTGCTGCAGTTCACCCAATCTCTCAATTTTTCGATTGATCAACACTGCAACTACTCAGCAGATAATATAAATATTTATCTGTGACGGTCACCATGACTGCCGAAAATTTAAAATGTCTGGTTAAGTAGAATTTTTCAGTAGGCAATAAATCAATATTATTGTGGAGAAAGTTTCAAAGATTTTAAAAAGCAACAGTTTTTAGTTCAAATTTGTAACTATATATATATATAGGATAATTGTATTTCATTATTAAATTCCATGCAAAAAAAATACACACATTTTTGTTAACAAGTATAGAGTTGTATACAAGGGTTAATTTGTTTTTGATTATTGTGTCAAAATTTATTATTTCTCATTTTCGAGTAAATTATTTAATGTTTACACACATTTTCATGATCTAGTTGAAGCTTGATGTATATAAATATTGATTTTTTATTTGCTTAGATTTTTTGTGGTAAGACGCTCTATGCTTTACCGTATAGCTACACTCTTGATAAACAATGTGTTTTTTTCATTTTGTAAATTTCTCAAGCTTTTTTTCTCTTCTAAAAGGTATATTTTTACCATTTTTTTTTTTAAACCTGATGGTCAAATGTTAAAATTAGGTTGTCCGTGACATTGGCCTACATCTATGTGGATGAATTTAGCATAAAATCCTCACATGTTCAATGAGCATCACCACACCATCATTTTAACCCAACTTTTGGTAAATGTTTGATAAACGCGTCAAGTTTTTTAGGTGTGCTTTTAAGTGTGATTTTCAGCCTGTGGCAAATTCAATATGACGTCAGATCCATTAAGGAGATGCAAGTTTTCAAAGGTTTTCTAATGTTGTCCTCAACCTGTCAGTTCGCACAGATAGACAGACTGCATTTGTCCTCACACACCTCTTCTAAATGTTCGTTCGCTTTTTTAGGTTGACTCATTTTATTGCCCAAACTGTTTGGAAAACATGCCTTCTGCGGAAGCAAAGTTAAAGAAAAATAGGTAAAGTTATGGTTGATTTTTCTATGTTTAAATTGTTAGAAATATTTTCTTCTAACCAAATAGTGTGACTCAGTGTAATATTTTTATGCATATCTCGAAATTAAGTAGATTTACGTTATTTACAAAAATGTCCCAAATGCAAATAAACAAAATCTAACATTAAAACCTGCATCGCATTCCTAGCAAGTCGGAGAAAATCTTAAAAACCAAAAGACAAATAGTATTGTAGCTAAATTAATCACAAATATTAATACCCGTACTATGTCTGTTGGTGCGTAAGGAAAAAGTCTTGTGGATTTTATTTTTGTCAACTTTTTTGCAACCAGTTGCTGTGTACTTTTCTTCAGGCTTACATTAGAATTACCTATTGCCTTACTTTGTCATGTACTTGTGTTGCATGAAGCATGGCATGACACTGTGCTAGTGAATTAAAAAATGAAAAATCTCGTACTTGCCAAATAACACTGTACTAGTTGTTAGCCCGTGGAAAAATCCACGGGTTCGCTCATCCTTTTTATACCGCATCACGTGCGTCTCGCTACTTGTGCAGCTAAAGCCACCATTTTGTGTGACAGACAGACAGACGTATATGGGTATTATAATATCGATACCCACATAAAGCAGAGGATGAGAGTCTAAAGAATCTAGTGTATAAGTTATATTTTAAGAACCAGTCACTGCAAATGAAAGCAAATGTATAGTAGAAAAGGTCTTTATACTCAAATTCAGATTTAGATTGTGCATTAGTTAATATTTGTTGTTTAGATGTGGCAACTGCTTTGACTGTCCGAGTTGTCATCATACATTGTCCGTTCGTGCAACTGCTGTTCCTGCCGTACAGACAAATCCACTTGATGGCAAAACTCCTCCACTTAAAAAAGTGCATTACTTGAATTGTGGATTCTGTAGATGGACAACTCGAGATGTGAAGTTGCCTGATCAACTGACACGTATGTTTGCTGCTTAAGGTTTTAAATTTACTTTTTAAGTTCTGAAGCACTTTTTAGTTTGGTTTAATTTTTTAAATTCAAATTAATTACAAATAAATTCTAGTTTATGCTCCTGTAGCTAATTATTAAAAAAATGTGTGCAATAAGATTTTCACCTTCAAAGTTTTACCGCAATGGAATTCATTGCAGATCAAAAACTGGACATATATTATTAATTTTAACGATTAATGTAAAAGAGTTTTAAAAACATTTTTTTTATCAAGTTCCCTTCAGCAAGATATGTAACATAAACCATATACTAAAAGAGTTCAACCGGGTTTAGAGTGTAAGGTCTGCTGGATAATAATCCAAGTATTTCCCAGCTCTTTTGTAATTGCTAAAATGCATGTTTAATGTTGATGGCTTGATCAGTTATGCTGGCATGCAAATCAAATTAAACAGTTTATCTATTTTTTTAATAAAACTTAGCAAAACGTTTAAAAGTACCATTTGGACTTTGATTGTGCATGACTAAATTTATTTCAAAATTGCAAATATAAAAAGTATGAACTACAATAACTTTGGATAACTATTGTTGTACATATTCTTTGTCCAAAGTAAGGTTAAGTATTATAAATTAGTAGGAAGATAGTGGACAGAAGGAGAAAGTTAAAAAAAAAGACAAGAAAAAAAGGTTGTGAATGCCTTTCATTGTTTAGGAAAATAAAAACTTTTTAAACTTCAGTTTGTGAACATGAAACAAATTTACAAATATAAATTCTTTACTGCTACAGTCTTTTCCTTAGCATTTATGTCTTGGTATGCTTCTAATATTCGTTGTAGGTACTGATTGGTTTTATTTATTTTCAGCTAGTGGCGGTTGGCCAGCTGTTGAGCCTGCATTTTCAAAAAAAATGTCTGCACTGTTAGATTATTACAAACATATGGCACATCAAGACAAGATGGAGAAAGAGAGACAAAAATTATCCAAAAGAAGGACAAACATGTACTTAATGGTGTGTTTTCTATTTTAAGGTTCTAATTTCCCATTTCATTTCATCGTTTGCGATGCTTGTTCAAAGTTGAATTTAAGGCTTGATCGATTTATGTAGTTTTTGCAAAATGTTGATAATCTGTTTCACATTGACTCAAAGAGAGCATATAAATATATAAACTTGTGGGTTTTATCGAATGCCTTGCAAGTCTTGAAATCAGAAGAGAAAAATAAATGTTTTCTCTACTGGTAGAAACACCAGTTAAACTCTTTTTATTATAAGATAAGCTACTATCAGTTAGAAAAATGCTGGCACATGCTTGCAAATTTAAATTCGGTTACGACAAGTTGTAATTTCGGCTGTCTATATTAGATTCACACAACTTGACAAAGTTCACTTTTTAATGTTTTATGGAGGACTTTGGTTATTATATTAAATCCAAACTGGTTGCTGACGTCAGCTTGACTCTTGTTTTTTTTTATATTACGGCACTTTGTGGGGCCTAACATATAGATTCCAGCATGTTAAAATTGCAACTAGCAGATTCTAAACGTTGCTTAATATACCTAATTAAATATGGAAGTAGTGTTTTCCTCCTTTCCTGCGGAGTATGGTTGAGTTAATGCTTTTAGCCAACTTTAAAAATATTTTGTCCACCTTTGAAAAATAGCTAAAAAATGCCATTGTGCCATTTTTTGTCACTGATTATAGGTCATGCTATACATACAGTTGTCGTGGTGGTCAATAAACCTTTTTTTTTTGTTCTATTCCTTCAGGACCGGTATGGCTATGCTTTAAGTCTTGGTAAAAGAAGAGCTGGGAGTATTGGATCGCCATTATCAATTCTATCCAGAACTAGGTAAATATAGCTTCTGCATGTCTTTTTTATTAAATTCGATCATTAAGTTGATGTAAATATATACGTAGATGATAAACATAACGATTACTTATTTCAGCTCTTCTCCTGGTAGTCAGAAAGAAGTGCAGGCGCCATGTTTGTCACCCCGATTAGAAGAAATAGAACCCATCCCAGATAGGTTCTATACTGAAGAGGTTGTCTTAGAAGAAGGTTTGCACGCCATTTTTATATCTGCTATGGTGAATGAATTTGTTGAAGTTCCTCGCCTTCAGAAATAAGTTTATTATAAAACCTTCATAAGAGTTGTATCAGACATCTTTTAATCTCACAATTTTTGTTGTTTTTGCCCAAAATCATGAAATTGAACACCAACAATATTTTCAAGAATTATGGCAGTTTTTCCAATTAACTTAAGGAAGTTAAAAATCCCTAAAATGCCCTCCAATATTAGGATAATTAAGTTTCTGAAAAAATAGACTGACTTAACAGGTAACTGTACATAAGTATTTATTTAGGATCCTTAAATTTTAAATAAAATTTAGATTTTGCAGTGGACAGCTAAAGTTGGCCTCTTTCGTAAAACAACAAACATGGCAGAGATCATGCGAGGTTAAACAAAAAGAGACGACTTTCACTGTGTTCTCCTTGCTATCCTTTTTCTGTGTATCGAACTTGTTTTCAGAGAAACTGTACCATGTTCTTTTGTCTTTCTAGTTTTGACGTTGGAGCAAAGACTTCACCAGCCCAGTATACAAGGAGAAGCAACAAAAACATTATATCCACAACATAAGCATCTAATGGTGAGACGATCGCAAAGATGTAAGGTGAGGCTCTTTGAATGCATTATTATTATTGAAATTATTTACCCAGGATACCCTCTTAATTTCCTATTGGTACTGCTTTCAAGGAGGGTCCAGTGAAGGGGGTCCTAGTGCATTTAAAGCTTCCATTTGAGCTACGAAAGTCATGCAAGCACAGCAATCCCTCAACTAGACAACCGCCTAAGATATCAATCCTATTCTCATGCTGAGCGCTAAGGAGAAAGGATAGGTTCACACTTTTATAGTCTTTGGCATGACTCGGCCGAGGTTTGAACCCAAGACCTTCCGCACTGGAAGTGAACGCTTTACCACTAGGCTACCAGTCGGTATTTTATGACTTTTTTAAAGGCTGTTACTAACGAAAAACACTGTTCATGTCATGTAATTGACTCAGTTGTTCAAGTGTAGGTATTCTCAACGCATCCACTAGCTCTGGTAATTATAATTATCATTATTTTTTTGGTTTAGGAATGCGAACATAATCTTTGCAAACCAGAATTTAATCCATCTTCCATTAAGTTTAAAATCCAATTGGGTGGCATGTAAGTAATATTTTGAAAATCGTATCTATAATTAATAGCAATTTTTATACTCCAATAAGATGGAGGTGTAATTGGGAGTCCCGCATAGTCAGTAGTTGGTGAAATGTGTGTGTTTTGTAGTTTTGAGATTAGTGTAAATCTTTATGCCATTTTTCTTTATTCTCTCATTTCCCTGTTTCTAATTTACAGTTTTACATGTTTTTTTTTTTCAGTTCCTTTTCCTTAATTTTATCTTTCCCTCCCCTTTTTCCATTTTTATGTCTTTTTTTCACTTTTTTTCTTACCAGCATGTAAATATTTTGATATTCCTAATATTGAATAAAAGAATGAATGAATAAATGCTAGGAAATTCTGCATAACACATTATTTTTTATTTATTTTTACCATAGACACTACTGTCCCAGCATTCAAATCTTCAAGAAACCTAACTTGTCGAAGGATATGGTTAGTATATTTCCTATTTACCATTGTCAGCTGAAATTCTGTATGTTCAGTCTGTCGTACTACGAGCGAGTACTAATTTTGTATAATTGTTGTATAACGGGTGTTGTTTTTATTTCAGGAGAGCGTTCTGATTTTATCTATTTCCAATCCTTTGGATACCATTATGAATGTGAGTTTTGAAAATCTCTCCGCTGAAGAGCAAGAGTTGCATGAAAAGAACTGCGAGGTAATGTATAATTTTTGTCCTGGGGTTATACTCGATAAATGTTGTTCTCATTGTTTGATTCCTAAGACAGTGGAGGTGGTGTAGTGGTAATGTATTCGACTTTCATTTATGAGGTTGCAGGTTCGATTCCCCACTCTTGCGCACTGTCCCCCCCCCCCAATTGGAGCCATCTACTGCCCGCGACCCGGCTTGTGTGGTATGCAAGCAAGTTAGTAATGCTTTACATATCACTGGCGGAAGTGTTTGACATTTAACGCTATAGCACAAAAAGCTCTCGAGCGTTTTTTGTTACCGCGTGCGCATTTTTATATGGTCGGGAGGCAGTTGGTCAAACTTCCCCTTACTTATTTTGTTTTAGTGATTCAAACTTATTTTCTTGCTTCCTCGTGTAGTTTAGTGACAGTTAAGTGACCAATTTAGAATCTGTACGTCCTGAAGACAACACGTTCTTGAGTTGACAGAGAACTGATATATAAAGAGTGTTATGTTTTTGCAAGAAATTTAACTGGTGTTTAGATTCGGAGAAATGATGATGCAACAAACAAAATAAAAGTTTGAATTTCTGCTCTTAGATTGAACTGCCCAAGGTTATTCTTTCTATCGCAGCAAAAGATGCAACGGTTGAGTTTGATGGTATTGGTAGTGCAACCACGGATAATTTTAATGATGATCCAAGGTGTGTTATTTTTGTGTTTTGTATTTCTAACTTGGGAGTGCGTGCGCGCGTACGTGCGTGCATGCCACGCAATTTTGACTTTTGACAAAGTTGTTTTTTTTGGTCCCGGTTAATGACCAATATATACTTAATGTGTCGACGAATTTTCTATTCAAAATAAATCTTGTCGAACGTATACGTTTTTTTGTATTGTCTTGAAACATATGTTCTTGTTTTTATTTCAGTGTTGTTCATTCTCGTGCAAGCAACAAAGTTTGTTTCTTCACAAAAATTACACCAAAACATGAACAAGGAGAAGTTGCGGTAAGCAGTTTTGTTGTGTGGAAGACTGGTATAAGCAATTCTGTTATGTGGAAGACTGGGGTAACTTCTCAGTGTTTACTTTCACACGTGGAAAATTAAATTCATAAAAAGACCTCAACCTAACATATATATATATATATGTATATATATATATATATATATATATATATATATATATATATATATCATATATATATATATATATATATATATATATATATATATATATATATATATATATATATATATATATATATATATATATATATATATATATATATATATATATATATATATATATATATATATATATATATATATATATATATATATATATATATATATATATATATATATATATATATATATATATATATATATATATATATATATATATATATATATATATATATATATATATATATATATATATATATATATATATATATATATATATATATATATATATATATATATATATATATATATATATATATATATATATATATATAATATGTATATTTTATATATATATCATATATAAGTATATATAGCATATATAGGTACATATATTTTCACTGTGTCAAAAAGTTCGTATTGCCTTGTCTCTCTCACTTGTCTCGTTTACTTTCTGTCGTTTAGGCATTTTTCAAGATGACTTACGAGTACAAAATGACAACGGCACCGCTTGTAAGAAAGCTTGACGACGCCGACAAGTCGGTAAAACTAGAAGAACACTTAGTATCATTGACCGTCTTGGTGCGAGTAATGGTTGGCGAAATTAACCAGACATTGTGCTAAAAAGCAGACCAGATTAACTGACATGTGTGAAATTTAATAACGATTATTTTGACTGGGTAAAAAATAAGGGGACGTGAGGTGAAAATCAAAACAAATCTACTTATTAACCTGACCCCCTGATATTAGTGGATTATAGGAAATTTAGTCATAACATTTTTTAAAACGAGAAATCTTTCTTCATGTATGTTTTTTGGGTAATTTAATATTTATATTTATTGCTTTTGGCTAAGATCAGGAAAAACACCCTTTCGAAAAGTATGAGGAAAATTTCATGAAATCGGCTGTTTAATTTTTTAGTAAATTTAATTTATTTTTTATTTCCAAATATTTTGTCAGATACTGAAATTACAATCACTGTTGTTGCTAGTATTCGAGCAAGCTCTTAGTCATACACTGAAATTACAATCACTGTTGTCGCTAGTATTTAAACAAGCTCTTAGTCATACACTGAAATCACGATCACAGTTGTTGCTAGTATTCGAACAAGCTTTTAGTCATACACTGAAATTACAATCACTGTTGTCGCTAGTATTCGAACAAGCTCTTAGTCATACACTGAAATTACAATCACTGTTGTCGCTAGTATTCGAACAAGCTCTTAGTCATACACTGAAATTACAATCACTGTTGTCGCTAGTATTCGAACAAGCTCTTAGTCATACACTGAAATTACAATCACTGTTGTCGCTAGTATTCGAACAAGCTCTTAGACATACACTGAAATTACAATCACTGTTTTTGCTAGTATTCGAACAAGCTCTTAGTCATACACTGAAATTACAATCACTTTTGTCGCTAGTATTCGAACAAGCTCTTAGACATACACTGAAATTACAATCACTGTTGTCGCTAGTATTCGAACAAGCTCTTAGTTAAACACCAAAATCATGATCACAATTGTGGCTAGTCTGGTCATTGTCAATAATCAACACTAAGAGTTAATATTAATTTAGAAAAATTGACCACTAAAAATAAATTTAGTGATTATTTTATAGTATTATTCTGCAATCTTTGATGTATTTTGTGAATGACGAGACCTCTTTTTTAAACTATGACTCCTTTAATTATGTATTTAAGTATCATAGATTATAAAATTTATCTTAAATGCTTCGATGTCACCTCTGGAATCTTTCCTGTTAGATTTATTAGTTCTGTTTATTCCAAGTGTCTGCGGGACAAATTAGGAGAGGGTTTGGTGTCATCCCTGTTATAAAAGCTTTAAAGACTAAAAACCTGTCACATGGCTCTTCGACCAATTGTATAAATCATTGCGGAATATGAAAACCACTACAAAAATTAACGCGTCAAAACACCTTTTTCAAGTTTTAAAGGTTTTCTGCAAATTACACACTGTTTTTGCGGGAATTTAAAAATTTTGACCAAAACAAAATTAATTAAGACACGTGTGGTTACAGATGAATAATGAAGAAAATCTTCAAGAAATCTTAACTATAGAAGACTTTAAGTGTTCAGTTCTTTGGCATTAAAAAAGTACTTGTCTTTACGGAAAAAATCTACTGTTTGAAGCATCGAAACACTGGTTGCAAGGTAAGAAAATCGTTCTTCGATAATAAAACAAAGGCAAAACTTAGTTCTTATCTGTACATACAAAACCTAAATAACCAGACCACAGGTTTATCTGAAGGAATGAAATGACATAAAAAATATTCCATGCTATAAAATGTTAAAATTCTCATAATAGGGTTTTTCAAGTTAGCCAATGCAGCACATACTATCAAAATATCGATTAAGTGATGCAACAATGTTAATGGTAATTCATTTTGCTATTATTCACCCACTTTTCTTTTAGTTTAACGTTATCCTTTTTTAATTTGTTAATGATATCAGCATGGTCACAACAATGTTGTGATTGTAAAAAATATGTATGAACTTCTAATACAACAGAAGATGCCCCATTAACATCAACACCACAATGGGAAAGGTATTTCTCACAGTTATCAGTGGCTGGATTAGTACTGTGATTGCTTACATCAATATCCATTTCTTCGACTTCATGATTTTTAGAAGAACATGAAGGACTGACTGAAGATCTTGGTGTTAACATTGATGATAAGGAACTCAACTTCCTTGTGGCACCAAAACCAAGGTTTTGAGTAGGATAAAGGTTAGCTTTAGTTAGTTTCAAATCTTTAAAGTGTCCTGAACATATTTTTGAATCTTTTACAGGTTCAAATAACTTAGATTTTGAGCCTGGTTTTAAACGATTCACAAGGTTGATCTAGATCTTTCTGGAAGCTGAATCTTTCTTGATCGTTGGAAACGGTATCAATGAAAATAAGTTACACGAACATTATTTCAACTTTTTTAACTTGTAGCTACCATTAGAGCAATTTCTCACTGCACAATGTAACCCCATTTGACCATTAACAGTGAAAACTTTCACGAATGCCCTACTGTTTTGAAAATTTTTGTCGAAATTTTCGTGTTTTGTAAACATGAAAACACCAATGCAGGAAAGCGTAAAATGATGTATTACTTTTTACAATGTTCTTGGATGTGATTATTTTGCGTCACGTCACCGCCTCTAACAGGAAAAAAACACAGCAATTTTTCAAGTGTCCTTTATTTTTTTTTTCCCTTTGCAATTTAGATAAGATCTAGAAACGTCTTCAAAAAATAAGCCTGCAGGTTTAATATTTGTAGCGAGACATTTATAACATCAACACGGCAATGTCGTACGTCAATGTCGTACGTCAAATGATTTGTGTTTAATTTCTGACAGCATGGCAATATAAATTTTTGGTAGCTATTTTTTACATACAATATATTTTTTGACCCACCGCGTAGCCGTGATTCGTGTAGCCTTGACACGGTATCCTTGCTTCCTGACTTTAATTTACTTGTAGGCTTCATGTAAAAATACAAAAATTGTTAATCTATATTATCCGTTAAAGTCCGACAATGAGACTTTTTTGTCTTCCGTTGATGAAACTTTATTTCTGCTAGACACGTTCCTCGGTTTTGAAAATCTTAAAATTCCTCTAAAGGCCGATTATTTAACATCTTTCTATTCAAATCTTCTCTTTTAAGTTTTAAAAACTGTTTTTATTTGCAAAATGCAAAGAAATGCTACACGGGTTAAGCAACTCCTGTTGGGTTACTTTTAAACAGGAACATTGAATGCACTCCGTAATGGAGGACCACCTATGAAAGCGGTGACAATACTATAGTCATAAGAAAAAGAGATAGTCTGGAAAAGAGAGCGCTATAACAATAGAAGCATTGTTTTGATCCTTTTGTGGCCGTTATTAAACTAGAACCCAGTTTTCTACAGGCACGGTAAATTAGAAATGGCGGTTTTTCTGGTTCAGATTACTCTTTTTTGTTGTAAACAAAGAATTTAATTTGATTTTTTTATTGATATGCCTGGAGATAATTGTTCAATATTTGGCTGTACAGTATCACGAAGAGCTAAGTACAAGGGAATAGCTATTTTTAAAGTCCCAACTAGTGATAATACGTTCGATTCTCAGTGGAGGAAAAAATTGATAGCTATTGTCACCAAAGATCGTGTGGTTGATAAAGCACTTCGTGACAGAATAGCAAATAAAAGGATCTTCATTTGTCAACGGCACTTTAATGAAAATCAATATTATCGTCATGAGAGCAGAGTTACATTGAATCCTGGTGAATTGCCTTGCCTCAATTTACCCATCAAAAGCATTCCTTCTTCTTCAACCATAACAAAACCAAGGGAATCATCACAGTCAACTGCTTAGCTAATTCAATGGCTGAAAGGTGCACAAGAAGTATGTGGAACAATGGTAAATATCTGACATGGAATCACATATCAAAGCTTTTTTTTGATGATTTGGACTGTGGTCTCCACCTTGTTCCCAAAATCACAAATAACCATATTAAACTCACACCCTTTTCTGTGATGAATGTCCGACTAGCTGCACAGGTGTTAAGTGAATCAGTTTTTCATGCACTCCAAACATATGGACCACCAGAAGCAGAAGCTACTGCCACGTTTTGTATGATGATGGACAAGTTCTTTGATTGTTTGAACATCAAAAAATCCAAAAGAAGGCCTCACTAAAGCAAAATCGTTTCTAAAACCATTCGAATCACAAGATGACGAGCGCTTTACATGGCTACTTGAAACATTTCTAAAATATTTTTCTGATTGGAAGGACTCAATTGCCACAAGACCTGGAAATTTCACTGATAATGCCAAATCTAACATGTTCATCTCATGGCAAACATATGAAGGTATTAAAATCACAACATATTCATCGATCGAGCTTATTAAATATCTATTGTCACATGGTGTACCATATGTTCTTACAGAGCGCTTTTGCCAAGATCCACTGGAAAATTATTTCGGAAGACAAGGATCAATGGGGTATAGAAAAGACAATCCTACTGTTAGAGATTTTGGATACAATGATAACACGATTCGTACACAAAAAATATTCAGACCAATAGCTGGTAATTGTATTGACAACGAAGCATTTGCCAAAATTGATGTTGAGTCTATGCCATGTCGTAAAAAAAAGAAATAATGAAGAAAATGATTAAGGCGCCGAGTCATCAACAAATCAAAGAAGAAGCAGCACACAAAAACGGTTATTTTTATAGTCACACATCTTAAAAAACATTATTACTGGCTTCACCTTACTCTGTTTTTATGGTTCTGATGGTGAGTATGATTAGAAAATTCTGTGGGCCAGTATTCACAAATATAAGTTCCACATAAATTTTTGAGTCCCAATGGGCAAATATTTATCCAGCATTATTCTGAAGGTAGTATTTTGCAGCACACAATAAACTGAATGTGTATGAAATCATTTTCTGTAAGTTCCATACAAAAATACTTACTTTTAAAGGTTGAATATTTCCGTGTACTTCTTGTTCTTTCCAAAATAATGTTTTTTATAAGTTTGTAGCTATAAAAATAGCTGTTTTAACAAGTTTATAGTCTGTTGTTCAAGACTAATGTCCATGATCCAAAGTGCTTGATGTTTTTTTTACTTCAGTTCGCAACAATCGTGATTTTTTAGCCTTTGATTTAACATTGTGCCGTTGACATTTATCCTTCACAAGTGAATATACACGAACACGAATATACAACATGATTAGATGTTCCAGTAAATTCGAAGCTATCTCTTTACTAACTTCTTCAGTTGAAGCATTTTTTAATTTGTTGTAATTGCATAAAATTCTTGCATTATTCATGAGATATGATACCATTTTTTTACTGTCAATACTTCTATGCGTGGTGCTAGACTCTTGGTGGAAATGGGATTCAACTATGGAAAAAATTTCAAAAACTTCTGATGTTACTGTCCATAAGCCGCCTCGGTCTTTAATGCGAACTAGTGTATTGATTTCGGTATCGTGTTCCTGGTCAGTTGATTTACCAGCAATAAGTAGATGTATGCTTTGCAGATTCAAGATACTACGACTTTGTTTCGAATTACGTATACGTCTGTAAAGTGTTCCAAAAACATATCCTGCAAGATATTTAATAATTTGCTTTTCCTTTGGTAAAAAAATTTGTACCTGGAGATACATTTGCAATATCACCATTAACAACTGAACCTGTTAGGTGGGCAAGTACATAGTTCGCTAACTCAAATCCTAGGATAACTGATGCTCTTTTTGATAAGTTTTTGAAAACAATATTCTCGGAAACACATTTGTAAAAAGAGGCATAAAATTTTTCGCTATTGTTTTTAAAACTGGCTACAACATCTTTAATAAATTCAAAGGTGTATCTAGCATCATCTAGTGTTGGCTTTTGAAACATCAAAAAACCCTTTCTCGTTTCTTCACTATAGCACTCATCTAGAGCTAGCTTGGAAGCACATTCTCCGATGTATTTCTTCAAGTATAGAGGGTGTAATTTATTTTCAGGCTTTTGGTGATGAGGTTCAGCCACAGAAGTAGGGCCATGCTTGCTATTTTTATGTCTGGTTAAACCTCTTAATGTCTTGCATATTTTTTCGCACTGATCACATTTAAAACCCTCTTCTATGGAATCAACAACAACCTCATCAACAATTCGTGTTGATTAAAAACATATTAATTGTCATGGTAATGTTTTTCTGTCTTACGTCTTTTTAATTAACCTTAGTAGAACTGATTAACAAAATGATTAACTGATTAACAAAAAACAAATGTGATGGAGAGAAACCACACACGAAACAAAGATTCGTCGTTCACAACACGAGATGCAAACTTCATATCTATGGATTTGTAACGTAATTTTTTGTTCGCCAGTTTTAAACAAAGGACAGTAAGTCGTATATCTAAGCGC
Organism: Hydractinia symbiolongicarpus; assembly: GCF_029227915.1. Lineage (NCBI taxonomy): Eukaryota > Metazoa > Cnidaria > Hydrozoa > Anthoathecata > Hydractiniidae > Hydractinia > Hydractinia symbiolongicarpus. The sequence continues at coordinate 10,400,087 of NC_079880.1, read as the reverse complement.
AGTATAAAATTGGAGTTCCAAGGTTGGAGAAATTAAGTTGATAACTGAAGGAGCAAATATCAAAATTACGAAGAGAATGATTCTTTCAACGTTACGTCGTACTTTTCAAAAATATCCTCTCGCATCAAATATAGTGACTTTTACCAGTTTAATCAGTGGAGCGGATCTGGCTTGTCAAGCTATCGAGCATAAAAACTTAAATCGCGTGGATTGGACACGACTTCGAAACATGGCCACAATGGGGCTTGTTTACTATGGACCAGTATACTATTACTATTATGGATTTTTAGATCTTAAATTTCCGGGTAAATCTCCAAGAAGTATACTTTTAAAGTTAGCTATACATCAATTTTTATTTACCATACCAAGTTTATGCATATTTTATGTTGGAATGGGAAAACTTGAGCACAAACCATGGCATGCAACTAAAGATGAATTAAAACGAAAACTTTTACCAACATATGTTACAGCCTGTATGTTTTGGCCTGCAGCACAAATTATAAACTTTGCGTTCGTTCCTCCAGTATTACGTGTTGTTTATATGTCCGGTGTGTCTTTTATTTGGCTAATCTGTTTGTCATACATTAAAAACCAACCACAATTACCGGAAATTTTTCAGAAGATTGAAGATTTAACTTCTGGTACGACGAGGATCAAGGCTGTCGAGAAATAGAGACGAATACCAAAATGTCGTTAAATTGTTAACATAACAGTCTTTTTCAAATGTCGAAAAACCGTAAAGAAAGAGATTAGCGTTAAAATCTTCCCCACACGACTTCTTGACTTTTCTGCCTTAGTACAACATAAAAAAGAGGAATTACAACTCATAGTACAACTTGTAGTTTTGGAATTATTCCAACCAGGTTGCTTGGGACAGAACTTATCACTCGAGAATTTTATAGCTTTTAGGGTGCTCCAGTCTCACGTACAAGCAAGCATGCTTGGATTTTTTGAGTTGAGCCTTGATAGTCTCCCCTGATTAGATTCGTTTCCTCATCGATAAGCTTCATGTTCGATCCTGCGTGTGGGTACCACATGAACAACTGCTTTTTTTGCCTTTGAAGGTTCTTCAGTAGGGCGGTATACGACTGTGTGAGGAGCTAGAGACTGTGCTTCCTGTGTCTTCCACTGATGGCAAGTTCAAGTAAGGGTTGACGCTTTTTGTCGTGACTCTCGTCAGCGATCATTTGATCGATGATGAACAATGTTTCTTTGCCTGCTAGCAAGGACGACAATTTTCCTATCCATTCGAAGAGCTGATCCTTTAGGTCTATCAGAAAAACATAGTCATCTTTCCATAGCGAAGATCTTTCGAGGTACGTGCTATTCCACTGTATAGTAGGGCATAGTATGACTATGTTGTAGTAGTGTCGCTTGTACTCATTCTCAAGCAAATCCAGGACACGCTGCGTTTTCTTTTAGCTTGTCGGCACAGTAAAGATTGCCGTATGTGGATCTTTAACAATGTCTAGCATTTTATTCAAAGCTGTGTTTACCCTCCACACAAACACGCTTTTTTTGCTGGACAGTTATTTATTTCGAAAACATTAAGGAACGTTTATACCAGCCTTGTTTTATCGCATAATCGTCGAATAATATCGCTCCTGTCATATAGCCAGCAAGCTTTAAACCGTCCTCCAGGTCCATTTTGGCTCCTGGCCTAGAAATTCCCAGCGCCTTTTTGCATCTAGTGCTAGAAGAATTGTGTATGACACCAGTCTGACGGATTCCCATAGAGAATCAACAACTTCTCTTTGATACCCTTTGCTGCTCATGTTTCATTATATACGAGGGTTTAACGCATTTTGAACATGTCAATTTGAGGCTGCCGTGGGGCTTCTGCTCTTGGTGATGACGCGATGGCTCTGGCCCTTTTGCTGATCCACCCTGGGACTCAGTGTTGCTGCCTTGTTTCTGCTTATAGACCACAACTACTGCAACGATACCCACGGCCACAGCGAGACCTACGGTGCCATAGAAGTAGTGTACAGAACTGGCACCAGAACTTGCTACTGAACTGCTACCAGTAGAGGTTCCAGAACTTGCTACTGAACTGCTACCAAAACTGGTGGATTGTACTGTGCCCTGTTGTTGTTTCAGTTGTTCCTTCCTCTGCTTCATCAGTGCCACCAGCTTGTCCCCCTGTGCTACACTCCCGGGATGCTTCTTGGTTATGACCTGTTGGCTAGAAGAGTCGCTCATATCTTGTATACCCCACAGCATACAAGAACTACTTCAAAACCTAACCTTGATTCCTTTTCTCCCTTTTCATCATCCTCCTCCGAACCCTCCCTGGACACCTTGAGCTGTGTGTGGTTGATTGTATGGGCGGCAACCAACAGAGGTGCTAGAAATTTGCCGAGGGCTGAGTATACAAGAATCCCCAGGTCTGCCATGCTTTCTCGGATAATTAGGTCACCCTCTAGGTCTTGTCTTAGACCCTCAGCACTATCCAGCTGCACCACGTTGCCTATAGCCTTCGTGTACATGGTGATAGCATGACTTAACAAGGCCTTGGCAGTCTTCTTACCCTTTTCCTTGAGCTCACGTTGAACGTACTCAGCATGTACCTTGTCGATCACCTCATCTGATGCTTTGTCAACATAGCCCTCTGTGCACTTTTTCGGCAGAAGATGACCCTTGCCTTTGCGTATAGCATCTTTCAAGGCTTCAAAGGCTTCTGCTGGGGTATCAACTACATCAAATATATCAGCGAGATCTGACATCTTTATTAATAACCTCCTGTACCTACAAAAGCAGAACACGATCAGAACGTACGGCAGGAGTACAGCGAGGAGTAACAAGGTTTACATTTATTGGAGCCCTGTGTGCAAAGGTATAGCCGCACTACACCTTTGACAACTACTGCTTACGCTATGTACCCTCTAGCAAACGTGTTGATTCCATCTTCCGCGATGATCCGCTTGTCGTCGTCTATGTTTATTGCTATTTTGCTTCTGTTGACCGTATAGATCTCGTGCTTCTTATGCTCAAATAGGACCTGCTCTCTACAGAGCTGTACCATTGAAAGGCAGTCCTTGTAGTCCTCGAAGCTTATACCCTCTGACACCACGCACTTCTTAGTGCCTTTGCAGCGCTTGTCTTCACCCTCATCCAGCTTGCGATAGGCGTACATCTTCGCCCGAAGTGCGATGAACTCTGTCATGATCTTCCCATTCAACTCGTCTTTCATAAGGCCTATGATTTTCTTTTTCTTGCCCGTACGACCGTTGTTCAACATACCCGCTAGTATCAAACCTTGCCTCTACATCTCCTGCGACATCCTTGTAGAAGTCTTGGGTCTCGAGCTCATACACGAGGGAGTCGGTGTCCATATAGCCCACCTGGGCTCTCTCTCCGTATATCGGCTTCATGTAGTCGTAATGGAACTCATATATCACGAGCTTGCTCATGTCCATTATGGCTTGCCCAAGATACATAGGCTTATTCATGGTGATCGCAGTCTTTCCCATTTCAACACCAATCAAGTACTCACGCACGCTGTCCTTGAAGTTGGGCTTCATGATGTACTGTTTGTACTTTAACTCATCAGTAACCAGCTTCATGTTTCTGTGTTTTCGGATGTTCTCCATCGTCTTGCCGAACACACTGTTGTCCTTCTCGAACTCGTTTTTGTCTGCTTTCCGAAGCTCCGTGTTCTTCATGATATAAGGCTTTAACCATGCGCTCTGTTCAAATTTGATCGCTCAGTGCACCTTCTTCAAAACCAGGTCATGTTTGAGCGTTTGATTTAGCGTTCTAATGTGAACCACGTACTTCTTCTTTCTGTTTAGGTTTGGCACCAGTTTCTTAACCTTTCCAATCTTCATACTCTCTGGCAAAAAAGGCAGCTCGTTGTGACTCTTGTGCAGCTCCTGCGGATACTTAACGTCAACCTCCAAAATATAACCCTTGTGATCTTTCTTCGCCAGTTTGTCAATAAATTCAGGTGTGAACTTTTCGACCTGATTGATCCACCTAAAACCATGTGTTGGCAGATTTTGCATCATCGCCCAGCCGTACAAATTTTTCGCGTCCAGGTATTGGATGAAGGTGCTGGCCTCCTCAGGCTCGTAGTCAGGCATATGGCGGTTGTTAGTCTTTGCGTAGCGCTTCACAGCCTGACTTATTTCACCTCTAATGCCCTGCTCAAACATCAAAAGCATGTCAATGTCTGTCAGCAACTCAAGCTGAATTTCAGTTTCCTTAAGGGCTGCTTTCCATGCTAAACCGGGAGCTGTGTAAAAGTGCGCGGGATCCAACCTGTAGTGGTTCAAACACGTCTCGCGAAAGGTCTCAAAAACATCTGCCAGCAACAAGACGTCGGTTGTCAAGTACACATCGTGATAGTCTCCCAGGGTTACTTGTTTATTATCCTCAGGTGTGATTCTTTCCCCTACTTTCTGAGCATGTACGTAGTCTTTGTCATTGATTCCTTTCATGTGCAACTTGCTATAGAAGGCCTCTCTAGGTGGAAGCGCCATCTTTTTAAATTTCTCCCAACTGTAAATGTACTCGTACGGATACACACCTTTCCGTCGCATAAGCTTGAGGTGCTCTTCATCCCGATAAAGCCGCCGAAGATTCTTACACTGCTCGTCACTCAGGTTACTTGACAGATTATCCAAACTAAATGCCATGAACTGACAGCTGTCGATGAACCGGAGCTCAACCTTCTTGTGCACAGGCTTTCCATTTCTATCCGTTATACCTGCCAGCTTGACTAGGAGTGACACCTTGAAAGAGATGTACTTTTCTTTGTTTTCTGCAATGACGCTGATGTCGTCCTTGTTAAACCTTCTCCCAAGCTCCTTGATGAACAGGTTTGCATCGTACCCGCTCAGGTTATGAAAAGCGACCGGGACAAAATTCGGAATCTTGTACTTCAAATTACAGAGATCGTGCGCTGCACCTCGATAGAACCCCGTATAGTGACAATGATCTCTGACTTTACGATTCTCAAGATCATCAAACGCTTTCAAGCAGATGTGACATGTCTTTGCCGCTTCATGCTCTCTCTTCAAGACGTCTGTAAATTCTGACATAGGCTGCTGTGGATAGAACTCGTACAGCCGCCTTACCTTTTTCTCCAGATAGTCTACAAGCTTTCTCCACGATAACACTTCAACGGATCGGGATCGTCTCCATACGCAAACTTGCTATACAAACACCATCCTCAGGGAACGTGAGTGTTGAGCTTCTCCGTGTATGGGGCCTTACCCTTCCTATCAGTCTTCAACTGATTCATTTTGTTTCTGTTCTCAAAATCCGCATACGGCATGAAAGGGGCTTTGAACTGGCACTGACCATCATGAAATTTCACCTGCGAGCAATGTAGATACTCTTCTGATTAACAAAAAGCACATTCACCGCGATCTCAGGGTTCCTCTGTTCCCGCAGGTGCATCTGAACTTTGGCAGTATCTAATCCTGCTCCTCGACAAGCCTCTCAACCTGCTCCTTGACAAGCTCGATATAGCTGTCGATATCAGTCTTACCTCACCCGTCTACTCGAAAAGCCTTGTAGGCACCGTTCATCGCCTTTTTGTGCTCCACGGGTTCGACGCTTTCAACATTCTCCTCAGTGCTATGCCCTTCTTGTGCCTCTTCCTAAACCTCATCGTAAAGGGTTCTCGACATTTGCTCCTTTACCCTGTTGTAATAGAACAGTGCTGTATAGTTTACTGACTGCATTCTTGAATTAACTCATTTTACCCTTTATTATATGGGGAATTCAACCAGCGATTTTTGGGACAGACCTTTGAGTATGCGAAATTCCCTCCATATTGCACATATAGCGTGTCACGTGATCTGATGTCAGCAAATTTTGTTGATGTCAGCAGATTTGATGATGTGGGGTTTTTGTTGATGTCAGCAGATTTGTGGGTCATGTGACTTGACTCATTTAAGGTATGATGAAAATCTGTGACGTCATAAGTTTTTAAGGTATCGAGGGAGGGAGCGAGAAAAGCGGTTTTATAAGGGTTTGACCGTGGAAAGTTTTGTCCGTGAAGCCCCCATTTATATCTTTCTAAAGGTATACTACATGGGCAAATAATGAGTTTTTTTTTATAACAAATGATTTTATATATATAGATTATCACTTGTTTATATGCTTGCATTTTGCATTTTTAATAAGAAATTGTGTATTGTATGCCTACTTCAAAAAAAAAAAAAATCTTTTACCACAAAAAACTATGCAGAGAAAAATCATTTAAGGTCAAAATATGCAAGCGCTTAGCATATCACATGTTACTGATAAAATAGTAGCATCATTCGTTTGTTCTTCTTGACTATAGATATGACTGTGAATACGCTCCATTGTTTTGTTATTTCACGTGTTATAAATTGACGGTACAAACTTTGATAGCAAAGAAATATCAAAATCAACATTTGTTAATGTTTTTCCCTTAGTTCTGGACTTAAAGTAATAGTGGCGAATATTTCTGTTAGTGAGATTAAAATTTTCTAAATAAGATTAATTTATGTTTGCTTGCTCCCTGTAGAAGATTTATATTTGTTACTTTCGAGGAACAAACCGAAGGCCTGCATTATCTCATCAGTAATGCATTTAACACCTAGACCTACTCCGATCGGAAAGATTTTAACTAAATAACCGAAGATCTAAAGTCTAAGTCTGCTATGAACGTTCACAAGTCCACTGAACTTAAAAAAACTCATTACTAGAATGAATTCAAAATAACTGTCTTGTTTATGATACCCCAAAAGGCTGGTTACATCCTGTACTTTAAATTCACCACATGTATTTTTTTTCCTGTGGAAATCAAAAAGGAAAAATCCACGAGAATTGTGGCAGCAGCTTGGCGTTTTATTTTGTTTGGAATGTTGGAAAGATGGGGCCGCTGTGTAGCAGTTTAGAGCTTCAAATGGTTTAAAACGATGGAAGAGGGAACCTCTGTAGCAGTTTAGCGCTTCAAATTGTTTAAAATGCTGGAAGATGGAACCTCTGTAGCAGTTTAGAGCTTCAAGTTGTTTGAAATGCTGGAAGATGAAATATCTGTAGCAGTTTAGAGCTTCAAATTGTTTAAATGCTGGAAGAGGGAACCTCTGTAGCAGTTTAGCGCTTCAAATTGTTTAAAATGCTGGAAGATGGAACCTCTGTAGCAGTTTAGAGCTTCAAATTGTTTGAAATGCTGGAAGATGGAACCTCTGTAGCAGTTTAGAGCTTCAAATTGTTTAAAATGCTGGAAGATGGAACCTCTGTAGCAGTTTAGAGCTTTAAATTGTTTGAAATGCTGGAAGATGGAACCTCTGTAGCAGTTTAGAGTTTCAAATTGTTTGAAATGCTGGAAGATGGAACCTCTGTAGCAGTTTAGAGCTTCAAATTGTTTGAAATGCTGAAAGATGGAACCTCTGTAGCAGTTTAGAGTTTCAAATTCTTTGAAATGCTGGAAGATGGAGCCGCTTTGTAATAAAGAGAAGAAGTAGAGATCGTTAAATAAATCATGTAAGCAAACTTATAGCTGAATTATTTCGAAAAAATTTATGATGGTTTTAAAGAGCAAACATTTAGTTACTTTGAAGTCATTGAAAAGTATTTCGCAACAACAACTGGACAAGATTCTTTTTTTTTTTCGGAAAAGAACACAAGAGTTAATTATCGAAGATGCAGAAAATAATTACCTGCTATCGAAAATTGTAAAACTACTCAAGTTAAAAAACTAGAAAGTTTTTTAGAGATCCTATTTCATGGAAATCTTTTTAGGAAACTTTTCAGGCAGCTATTGATAAAAATATGGCTTGGTAGTCTAATGTCGGGGTTAAGCGAGAAAACTGTATATTATAAACCGAAATAAAGACTGAAAATATATAAACGGCTACGTGGCCTCTATATGTAGGGCAGTGTTCGGTGTAATCCGCAGAACAAACAACTATCAAGGAAAAAGTACTCTTATTTTGTATTTTGTATTTTTTATTTCTGAGATTAAGTTCTGTATTTTATCATTAACGCTTAAATTTACATGGCATTGAATTTTAATCAGTCCACGAATATCTCGAAAAGTTAATGTTTTTGTGCAATGTCGCTACAGAAAAGCTCGCACGACGCTCCCACGCTTAAGAAGCAGTTATTATTCTTAAAACAAAAAATATGACATATTTTCTTTTCTGGCATATGTTTTTACAGTATATATTATCTTTAGCAGAATAACAATAGAAAACACAGAGGTGGAGGGTGGAAAACAACAATAAAAATGCATTGTTTGTAGAAGAAATTCATATCTGCGTATTCTTACAGCAAGTTTATGTTTGTTAGCTTTATACAAAGGACAGGAAAATAGCATTTCTAAGCGCAGTGTAAAGTTGCAGATATTTAGTTGATAACTGGAAGAGCAAATTACAAAATTACGAAGAGAATGATTCTTTCAACGTTACGTCGTACTTTTCAAAAATATCCTCTCGCAGCAAATATAGTGACTTTTACCAGTTTAATCAGTGGAGCGGATCTGGCTTGTCAAGCTATCGAACATAAAAACTTGAACCGCGTGGATTGGACACGACTTCGAAACATGGCCACCGTGGGGTTTGTTTACTATGGACCAGTATACTATTATTATTATGGATTTTTAGATCGTAAATTTCCAGGTAAATCTCCAAGAAGTATACTTTTAAAGTTAGCTATAGATCAATTTTTATTTACCATACCAAGTTTATGCATATTTTATGTTGGAATGGGAAAACTTGAGCACAAACCATGGCATGCAACTAAAGATGAATTAAAACGAAAACTTTTACCAACATATGTTACAGCCTGTATGTTTTGGCCTGCAGCACAAGTTATAAACTTTGCGTTTGTTCCTCCAGTATTACGTGTTGTTTATATGTCCGGTGCATCTTTTATTTGGCTAATCTGTTTGTCATACATTAAAAACCAACCGCAGTTACCGCAAATTCTTCAGAAGATTGAAGATTTAACTTCTGGTACGACAAAACATAAAGCTGTGGAAAAATGATATATAGAATTATTCATGATTAATGTTTTTACTGTGGAAGTTTAGAAACAATGATACAAGCTTGGTGAGTCCGCCATCTTTTCAGAACTAAAAAGGAAAGAACAAAGGAAGATGTAGCCACAGAATCGTTTACACACTCGCCTCTTTCTTCATGTCGGTTACGTCAGAATAAAAAATACATTTTAAATATCTCTGTAATAATAGCTGTTATCTGTTTGTCTCTGTGCGATCACCACGCTAAGTTAGAGAGTTGTGCTACTAAAACACAAAATGCGATGCATAAAGAACTGGCGACCTTGTAGATTTATCTGCGGCCAATTGACTAGTCTATTATACTATTACGAAAGCAGTTGCCTGTCTTTCTCTGCGAAAAATGGTACTTTAAGTAGCGAAATGCGGTATATAAGGGACAGGCGACCCTGTAAATTTACCCACGGGGTAACGACTAGTCTATTGTATTATTACGAAAGCTGTGGAGGTGTTCAATTTTTTTTGATGTAGCCAAAGTTACATGTCTTATTTGATAAATTTTCTGACGTGACGGCGCGGCGTCAATGCATTAGACTGACGTCAAAAGCATTTTTATTGAAACCATTGCGTTATACTTTTATGTTTGAGGCCTGATATCTTGGAAATGAATGACGTCATCTCTTGCATGGGTAACTTGGTACCAGCTAGGATTAGATTACGTAAGTGCCCTAAAGCTGGGTCACCTCACTCTAATTGAAACAGACAAGACGTCATCAAAGAGTTTTTACACTACCACAACATCTCTGTAACCGTTCGTCAAAGGACATGACCCATACATTTTCTTGATCAGCTTTTCCCGCTCAACACAATGAATGCAATAGGATAGAGCTTTTATGTGCATTGGCGGTTCTTTGCTGATATCAGCAAAATCTTTAAACCCTCACATTTCCTTAAGCGTTCATGAAAAATCATAAAAATCCACTTTTTTTGCTAAGTAATAAATTTTTATTTTCTGCCAACGAGTGTCTCTATCACTGCATGAAAATTGATGTTATCCAACCAGCGAACCGGCAGCTATCTCACTAAAAATAGCCGTTTTACGTGTTTTAGGACTCCTGTTTCCGTAACTCGCTTCGCTCGTTGATTGTCAATAAAATCTTACAATCTCCTGCTATGCCTTAGCCCGCCCCTGAAAATACATGATTATATACATTTTCTTGGACAGCGATTTAATCTCCGTACATTACAGGCAACGGATAAACAAATCTTTCCAAAAAGGAATTGTATATACATTGCTGACGTTAGCAAAACTACTGAACAACATATATTTTTTTTTGCATTCTTCTTCTGGCATGAGTGGATTTTCATCGACTAATAAATTAATAAATATAACTTCCATGTCTCTGAGGTCTTTTAAAATTTCCTGCTTGTAAAAAGTTTTCTTAACAGAATACGCAAATAAGTACGGATTTTTTTGCGAAGATTAGTTATTGTAAATAGAAATCAGCAACCTCGTTACCGGGGAAATTTGCTTGTTGATAAAGTTGATAGCGGTCACTCCGTAACAACGGCTCAGGCACCACAAGACCCTGGGGAAGAGGTTGAGATATCAGAACAATGATTTTAAGATTTGCAGGAAAAAAAAATACAAAAAATATACATATTAGGAGAAAATAACACATGGTTAATCGTACAAAAAAGAATTTCACAACAGCGAATAAAGCCTTATGTCGGTTTCGCGAAAACAAAATTAGCGATATCATGGAGGTAGAAATAAAGTAAATACCTCTATGGTAATATCAAAAAATGTCACGAAAATTAATTTCGTTACAGTACCTACTTTCGATCATGTAAAATTTAACAAACCGTACCAACGTGTTAGTCAACTTTGAACCAACATGTCGGCTAACCGTGTTGACGTGGTTTCAAGGCTATACCACATATTCTTTAAGCGAAACCATTACTATGACTGCCTCTCTACTATTTCGGCCTATCTAGGAAACCCGCTCTTTTGGCACGGGTTGACAAATTACAGTAGACTCCCGGAACCTCGAACACCGCTTAATTCGAACTTTTATTAGATCGAACTGTTTTTTACGGTCCCTTGTGGACATGTCTTAATACTTCCTTATAAAAGCTACTCGTTAACTCGAACCCGGGATAACTTGAACATTCCTTTTTTCATCCCTCTTAAGTTAATTTGTTCGATTAACTCGAACTTCTTAGTGTCTAAGTAAAAAAGAAATACTGGGTATGTAATGTAGCCAGAAATGTTGAGAAAGCTGTTCTTAAATGGTTCTCTTTAAAAAGGATCCAAAATGTTCCTTTCGATGGAAATATGATAAAAGAGAAGGCTTTTCAATTTGCTGAAAGTTTTAATCTTACAAATTTAAACCGTCAGATGGATGGCTGGAGAAAAAGGTTAGAAAATACATGCATTCTTGCACGTAATAAAAGTTACTTCTTTACAAGCTACAGTCCTCTTTTAAATTATAAATTCTGTTTTTACAATGTCCGCCATACATTTTTGTCCTGACAGTTGAATAATGCAAGGCACTTGCACGGGATCGCCATCTCCAAGATTTACTGCTTTTGCAGAAATAGTGATAACGCATTTTCCATAGGGATGGGCACGTAGAAAATAAAAAAGCGTTTTAGAAAACTTTCTGTTCCTCCCTGACGGCAAATGGCCTATCACTTTCCCGTTCTTCTTAACAGCGACAACTTTTCGTTTTTTCAAATCAAATGAGCCAATTCGCCCGCAATCTAATGATGTGCGTCAAGCTCTTGAGTTACACCGGGAGTATATGTTGTTTAGTGAAAACGAAACCTGTCTTCACATATTCATTAACTTAAGTCGAGTTGTTGAACAAGAATTATCAACAAGGTTAAATCAAACATACGAAATTTCGTTTAGTTAAAACTTACTAGATTGTAACATTTGTAAATTTTATAGAGTCTGAAGAAAAAATCGCCTTAATTCAAACTAATGTCTTTTTTTGTCTAAGTTTGAATTACCGGGAGCTTCGCTTAAATCGAACATTCGTTAAGTCGAACTGTTTTCTCTGGTCCCTTGAAGGTTCGAGTTACAGGAAGTTTTAACTAACGCTTTAAAATTTGTAAGATCAAAACTTTCAGCAAATTGAAGAGCCTTCTCCTTTATCATATTTCCATCAAAAGGAACATTTTGTCTACTGTATTAGGCACCATGCCTCACTTGAGTTCTTAGTTGAAACACATGCTTATACTCATACTGGCTATAACAAACCGTGCCAACTTGTGACTTTACCAACATGTTGGCCAAATATTTATTAAAAAATTAATAATTGTTGGCCAACATTTCGACCAGTAAATCGGGTTAACATGTTGGAACAGTTTGCGTTGCCATATTTTTTCAAACAACAAACAATCCACATTTTTACAGATTTATTTATTTGCTGTTTGACTGTCTTTTGATCGTGACGTTCGTAATCTTAAAACATTCGAATTGTTCGTTCGAAATCTTAAGTGTTGGTCAAAAATGTTGGCCAACATGTTGGTGCCCAAAGCGAACCGGACAACATGTGGTTTTAGCCATTTTTTGAAGACGATGTTGGCCAACCTTTATTAAAAATTTAATAACTTTTATTTGGCTATTTTTTTTTTCTTCCCCAACATGTTGGTGTCTAAAACGAACTGGATCAATATGCTGACCAACATGCCGGTCAGCGGGTGTTGATCGAAATATTAGGCAGCATGTTGCCCGGTTTGCGCCAGCCCTTAGTAGGCTAGCAAAAGAAAGAATAATTCGCTGAAAAAGTCGAAAAGTTCCTTCCGTTAATATATAGCAGAGAAGTATATAGATAAGCCCAAATTGACTTGTTACATTTATATTTTGATAGTTATAATAAGTTTTCCCCATAAAACTTCCTTCCATGGCTTTTTTTGAATTGTGGAAAAATCTTCTTGTGATTTTCAAATTTCTTGGCATCCGAACATTGCATATGACAAAAATTTTTGTGTAAATCTCTCACGTTCTCTCTTCAGCACCATGTTTACGTGCAACATTCTGTTCGTCGTAATAATTTAAATTTGAAAATTTTTCTATGTTTTGCGGGTCTCTCCTTCTTGGGCCCCAGGATCTCAGGTTATGTAACCCCTAAGTATGGTCCCTGGACTTTTATTAGCGCATGATCACTTACTATACTTCGACATACTTTCGTTTTCATTTTAAATTCACAGTTTTCATCCACCAAGGTAAAGATTTCATGCCATTGGGGACGCATGCGTAACGATATGTTTTAAATGTGATTTAAGCCTATTGTTATTCAGTCTCGTGTAAACGGACTCCAAATGACACACGGTCAGTACGTTGTGTATCAATCCATCCATCGCATAGAAAATAGAGTTCTCGAGTCCAACACGTGATGGAGCGCTGTTTTGATTTTAGAGCTGCGAATTTATTTCCTTTTCCAGTAATCCTTTTCTTATCTAGACGGCAACTAACATTTCCAACGAGCAACAAGCAGAAACGGTCGTTTCATAGTAACTTTAATTTTCAAAGTTCTACATACATCTGTTAACAAGCATATTGACAGTTTTGTGTATTTAAATAGCTTATGCAACCTCGATCCCAGGATCCAACAAAATAAAACAAACAAAACAAACAAAACAAACAAAACAAACAAAACAAACAAAACAAACAAAACAAACAAAACAAACAAAACAAACAAAACAAACAAAACAAACAAAACAAACAAAACAAACAAAACAAACAAAACAAACAAAACAAACAAAACAAACAAAACAAACAAAACAAACAAAACAAACAAAACAAACAAAACAAACAAAACAAACAAAACAAACAAAACAAACAAAACAAACAAACAAGATTCGATATATTTGGTAAGCTTTTCAAAATAATAATTGATCACATATTTTTATACTGACAAAGTTCATCCTCATCTATTATTTTGATTGTGTCAAAATAAGCTTTTTTATCATTTCTCAAAATACCACTTCTTTTGTTTATCACTTTAACAGTTCTATCTAAACCCTGGAGTTTTTTTGATCTAGGGTCATCGCTTTTTTCAGGCTTTCTCTTCTCGTCCTGTTTGTTCGGCTCTTTCTTTCCTTGTTTTTACCTTTGTTCAAACTTCTTATTTTCTTTCATGTTATAATCTGTTCGTCGTCTATACACTGCGCGGTTCGTACGAGTTTGTTTTTCGTTTTTTTTTTTTCTTCTTCTCTTTTTTTCAACAACATATCTCAAAATCTTCAAAATATAAAACACATTATACATCTCGAACATATGCTATTTAGAACAAACTAGTCAATAAGGCTCGTGGAAATATGTACTTAGGTAGGATAAAAATGGAAAAAAGTCCGTTATTTGAATTTTGATGACGTCAGCAATTACCCATTCATATAGAAAAAAAGTTTTTTTTAAATTTGTTTTTACGTTGCCTCTATTGTGTAGAGCTTAAAGTGCTGATCAAGAAAATGTATATGATCATGTGCTTTTGATGAAAAGTTAATGAGATAAAAGGGTCTTAAAGTTTTGCGGACGTCAGCAAAGACCCGTCAAAATACAAAAAAAATATTTTGTACTGAAATTTTACAACCGTTGAATAAATCGTAAAACTTGAAACGCTGATCAAGAAAATGTACAGGTTCATGTACTCTTGATGAACGGTTATAGAAATAATGGGCTTTTTGATAACGTCATCAACCGTCCATTCCAAAACGGATTGTTAGACCCAGGTTTGGGTAACTTACCCAATTTGATCCCAGACGTCACCATCTTTCTCCGCTATATCAAAGAAAAATGAATCGATTTATTTTGCCTGTACCACACAGACGGAAGTAACAGGCAATTTCTTGCTCCCTAAATTTACCTGTTTTATAATGAATGCTCAAGCATATACCTTTGGAAATCCTATTTCGAAATGAGCATAAAATACCGATTGGTTATTTGAACACTTGACATCGATCAACCTTTTACTAAGTTTTTATAAGAAGTTTGTCAAAACAAAAATCGCTTCAAACAACATTCAAAAAAGAATCTGGGACGGTATGAATTCAATTTTAAATAGAAATAACAGTAATCCAGCATCATACTCACTTATGACCTCAACAGGACACACTATTTGTCTTTACACTATCGCCAATAAGTTTGGTAACTTTTTCTTTAATATTGAACCTAAACTGAGTGCTTATATTAAAGATAACAAAGTCCATATTTCCAAGTACTTAAAAAATAAATCTAATCAAGCAATTTTTCTTACACCTGCATGTACTTTAAAAGTCAACATATTTACCGTAAATGACGAAACAAGCGCCGGAATAGGCGCATCACTAAGAGACATTTTTTCAATAAACACCCCTGCTAGAATAACCCCCCCTCCCCCCTATAACCAGAGGGGGCGCTTATTTCATCGCACGGCTATCAGAAGGAGGTGCTTATTTGAAAGAAGGCATAAAAAACAACAATGGGATTTGTTCTTCTCGATTGTCATGTTCGCACACAAGTCTTTTATTAATTGGAGACCAGGTGAATTTATAGACCTCACATCCCCTTATAGCGCATGTAAATTCGACTTTGTAAAGCATTTCAAGGCTAATAATACTTGTTCTTGACCTCTTGCTTGTTTTTATTCCTTTTTAACTCTCAGTTTTTTAAGACCAGGAAGACAAAAACATTAAGATAGATTAATTTTTGTTTAGATGTTTAGATGAAGAAATGAAATGGCATATTTTACTTGTTTTTATTTTAGTTAATAAGCGCCCCTGCTTAAATAACTGCCCCTGTCGAATAAGCGCCCCTCCTAAACATAAAAATTACCCATGTATCTAATATTCCCATTTCTGTAATAAAATCATCTAAAGACTACATACCACAAACCTTATCACATCATTTGTAAACAACTCATTTCAAGAAGGAGTATTTTCAAATCAACTGAAGTAGGCAATAGTCACACCCCTACACAAACTCAAAAGCTTTTAGTAAATAACTTCAGACCTGTATCCAATTTACCTTCCTGAAGTAAACTATTTGAACAACTAATCCATATTATTTGTCTCACAAAATTAATACACCTTTTAGGTTAAAATGTATAAGTTTTTTTAAAAACTCTCTTTTCACAATTAGAAACCAAAAAATTATGCTCAAATCTTTGACTCATTAATTATTCTGTTAATTTCAATAAAAAAACATAGCAAAAGTTGAACATGTCCAACTTTTAAAATGTAAAAACTTAAAATATACTTGTTGATGGCGTTGGCATAATGATGTACCGCTGGAGGATACCTCCTTTCGAATACCTTTTTCCACCAGAGGGAGCGTTTTATTGTCTGATAGTAGCTCCAGCTCCATCTCTGTTTACTTAAATGCTGTTTTCTATGCTAGTCGAGAATCAGTGTGAGAATGCGCGGCATCCACTTTACAGGTGTCTAGGCAAACATCCCGGTAACATCCTGGAAGAGATTTCGGACATGTTAAACTTGCGAAAGAACATCTCCTTTGCTGTTAGTTCGGTCTCCTTGAGGTGTTCCCACCCAGCTATATATTTATAAGGATACACTTCTTTTCGAAGCATCTATGAAAACCTTACATCGTCCTGTAGTGTCGTGTTAGGCAGGCTTGTTCGCACCGTTGGTCTATTCAGCTGCTTAGTGCTCCCTAGCTTACAATTCCTACACTAAACTCGGCGATGTTATCGTCTGGTAAACTCGGCGATGTTATCGTCTGGTATGCTTTAAAATTCATACACTCTTGTTCACATCCTTTGCATTTTATTACGCTGGCTCCTGTACTACTTAGAGTTGCTTGATAGCTTTCCCATACTTGACGGCATAAATCTACAACTGTCGATGAAACCAAGCTCAATCTTTCTGTGCACCTGTTACTCACTTGATTTTTTGATAAGGCCTGTTAGCAGTACTTCGACTTTGACGTTGAAACTGATATATTTGTCAGAGTACTCTACGATACAGTTAATATGTGTTTTGCTTTCTCTATAAATAAGATGCGCGTCAGATCCGCTTAAGTTGCGGAACACAATAGGGATATGCTTTGGAGTCTTTTACTTCGTGATCTCGTGCCTTGTGGTTGTTTGCTAAATCGTCGAAGGTCGTCGTGCAGATGTGACACTATGTCGCCTCGTTGTAATTCATACTTTGCACATTTGTGAGCTCTGTTATTGCTTGCTGAGGAAACATATCGTGCAACATCTTTTCGTCAGGTTCCGCTCTCCTTTTCTTTTAAGGTTACTACTTGCAATTAAAGAGGTAGGGGAGCAAACAGAATCAACAATTTTATTTTCCTTGTGAGTCACAGTTGCTGAACTACTTATATATCCATTTGAGTGCTTTATTCGCAGCCTCGCTCCCAGGGCATTTTGCCTTGTTAATAATAACCGCTCACGGGCCACAAGACCTTGAGGACGAGGTTGCTTTATTTGCCCTTAGTTGTGAGCCCTTATATTGCTGCATAACTTGATAATAAGTAAGTAATTAAATACAGGAAAGTTTTAACGTCCTTAGGGATTTCATTCTAACGGCTGGCTTTTTCTCCCCTCCAACTGTAACCATATTACCGAAAGATGTACGTATAGAATTGCTCTAACTTGCTTGCCTGCGACACAAGCTGATTAGCGGTCAGTAGATGGCACCAAATGGGCAGACAACACTACATTTAAATTGTGCGAGTGTGGACTTGAACCTAAAACGTTATGATTACAAGCCGAATGCGCTACCACTCTCGTCCCCAGGGTTTGTTGCTCATGTCAAAGCCGCTAACGCTTGAAGGTCTCGATGTCAAAAAGGCAAAAGCCCCTGGGGACGAGGTTGAATGCGCTACCACTACACCATCTTCGCCTAATAAAGTCGTCCCCAACATGAGCGTTTTTTAACTCTATTTGGGCGACAGTTATCGGCAAAAGAAAGTATTTTTAGGATAGATATTGTAACACATAGAAAAAAAACTGAGAGTGAGAGAAAACATTATTCTTGTAAATATATGAAAGTATACTTTATAAGTATTATTATAGAAGCTCAACACGGGGGCTTGGTGATAAGGCTATTATAGCCTTCTTCTCGCTCCTTACTTTTTTTACCTCTCTAGCTAATATTTTTAGCATATGCAATCCTATCTTTAGATTACACGATATAATAGCTTAAGATTTGTATTTTATTCTTACGGAAAACTGTAAATTCTACAACGGCAAAATAAATTAAAAAAAAACACTAGGGGCTCGATGATAAGACACGTTGTGTTTTCTACTTGCTCCTTATTATATGCCAACTAGCATTGTAATTTATATATATGCATACTTTTATACTGGCGAAATATATATAATATAATAATAAAGAATAAGTGTTGAAATTTGATGAAGCATCCATTTTGCCGTAAACATTTTTCAAATTTATCTTATGGTTGCCATAGAAACAAGAAACTTTAGGGGTCATATTGCACCGCAAAAATCTAAATCTTTTAATTTTTTTTACCTTTTTTTAGATCGTTTTTTGTTATATTTTTTATTTATTTCTTATGTTTCGTACAAACACACACAAACACAGTATAATATATAGAATTTATCCTCAAGAAATATTTTTTAAAACATTTTTTTGTCAAATTTATCAAGAACTATATGTAGAATTCATGATTTTCCTGTTCAGGAAATATATACGGGTGGGTCCTCCCGGCCTTGAGAAGCTCCAGGTCCGGCTTGTACAGGGTGAATAAACAAAAAAATCTTAATTTTCTGTTTCTGATTCCCTTAATTCATTTTGAAAATGGAAAGAGAAGAAAGAATACTAAAATGCAACATAAAAGTCACTGAGAATCCAATTGATTTCAAACTGTGACGAAAAAAATCGCAGGATGGAAAAGAATGTCTCAAATATTGGATTAACAACGTGTTATTAATGCTTTACAACTAATTAAGTTATAATTAAATATACGCCAATAGTGGACACAAATCTAAACTATCTATTGGAAATATAAATTTTGCGTACGAAAAACTACACGTTTGCAACAAAATTACACAAACCGATATAAACATTTTTATTAAAAAATATATATGTAATCCAGCTTGGAAGATGAGGGTAAAGGTTTTCAATAATAAGAGAATTTTTAAGCTTCGCATAAATTTGTTTTTAAAGACTGATACTAAACCATGTCGGATTAAGTTAGTGGTTCTAAAAAGCTAGGAGGGATAAAGGGGGGGGGAGCTACAGGGACAAGCACCCACTGGCACTGGACCCATGTATTGCCACAAAACTTGGTACAAATATTTGTTGGCGTATTCGACAGGAAATAGGAGATAACATAAGGTTCAGACGTGTAAAATTATTTGTGTAAAATGAGTTTGGAATTTAAATTTTAGAGGGTATTTAGAAAAGAAAAAAATTCTTATTGACTTAAAGCTGACTAAAAACGGATGGAAGGGGGAGGGGACTCATACACCCTCCCCCCGCTTGAATAGGGTTGAAGGACTCCTTGTGATTACTCATTTGTTTCCAACTAGAATAATTTTTCCATTTCTTTAATCTCAAATAGTTTTTTTCTTGTAAGAATGGCCCTTGAAAGCTTAGTATAGACGCATTGGTCATCTCATCAACGAATCAATTCTTAAGTGATTTATCCAAATGGTAATATCTTTTTCTGTCTTTCCTACGAAGAAATGCTTCATCTTCCGGTCTGAATAATATTTTACACTCAAAGATTCACACAGCCTGTCATTGAGGTAGTAAAAATAGACAAAAGAAAATATGTTTTCATTTAATTAGAGTTTCAACTAACCTCAGTTAATTAAATAGAAATTCATTCGGAAGTTGTACTTTGAGTGTGGATTGTAACGCAAATTGTTTTACTAGACATGATCTTACAAAGAATTCATTGTCCAAAAACTTGAACCTTAAGGGTCCACAAATTGGTTTTAAAAGTGCGGAGGCCGATTGTTATAGTTGCCTTAGAAATTTCTAAATTTTAAGAGTTCCTGATTGGAGCGTAAAGTACAAATACAGGTGAGCTCAGCAACACGGGAATCTAGGTACCATATTTATTCATTTTTTCTTCTAAGCATCGTTACTTTTGTAGATGTGGAACACATTCTTTCATCAAGAAAGTCTACTTTTTTTCAATAACAAGACTAAAAAAATATTTGAACAAAAGTCTATTCTTTATCGACACTTACTATAGTTATTGAAGTTACTTGGAAGAATGTGTTTTGAGCAAATCAGTCAATTCTCTAATTGCTACACATTAATCAAATTTTATTTAGAGGTTAACAAGGTTAAAAATAAATCAATCTAATTTTGAAGCGTGCCAATAAAGCTTGTCAAAACAGACATCACTGAGAATAACACAATCTTTCCAATTAGCGTCCATTTCTTTGTGATTATTAACTCAAGTCTTTCTCCAACATTAAAACATATGGAAAAGATATTCCCTTCGTTAATCATACATAAATTGAATTTTCATTTATCCAGGCTCAATTTAAAAAATAACACTACCGACTCAATGCAATTTGTCGCCTCTGAAAATTCAATCGAGCACCAATGCAAGGATTTTCTAGCATAACTCGACATAATTTCACATCACTTATACGGTGCACATTAACTGAAGATGCCCCAATTAACCTATTTTTAAAATTGAAATGAAGAAATGGATAATAATTACAATGCTACTAAAATTTATTTTTCATTTATTTCATTTTTTTTTTGTATTTCATTGGAGAATTCCTCTAAAGCATATTTTTCTTCTTGAAAAGCTCAAGAGGTATATTACGTTCTCTTGAATTATATATAACGTATAAAGAAGGTTTAAAACTGTGAGTGGACCTAATGACATCATTGGGTTGCACCAACGCCTGTCTTTTCATAAGTAAAAAAATTGAAACGCTGTTTTTAAAAGCATTCACCATCATTCAACGACCACATTCTATTAATTTTACCAACAAAGTTTATTAGTCCAAGTAAACTTCTTTACAATAGTCACGTCTCATAGACGAAGATTTCCATTTTACGTGAAAGAAGATAAATTTTGACACATATCAACTTGAAAATAAACTACCAAGGGGCGACAGGAGAACAGGACAGCCCACACCCCACCCATTGTCTTGAGGACCTAACATCTGATGAATTTAATAGCGGATAGCGGCTTCGTAATAATGGCTCAGGGGCCACAAAACCCTGGGGACAAGGTTGTGGATCCCTCAAGTGGAGATTTATAGCAACAAAACATGCAAATTCATGATGCAGTTAATTTACTGTTGTTGGAATGGAGATGTCAAAAGGAAAAGGTTTATATAAGTTCATTTGTTAGAAACAAAAAACCAGAACTGACTGAGTTTTTAGCCGGAACACCGGAAGCAATTATATGTTCTTTTTTTGTACATTTTTTTAGTAACATTGTCCAAAAGTTCCAAAATCTGGCTAATTATACAGCACAGTCAAAAAGCAGATTTCCTTTAAATTCAAAAGGGTGGTTGACAAACAACTCATGCGAAGTAACCTCTTTACCAAGTCTTCAGAAAAATACTGCAGCGCATTGTATGTCAGAAAGACATATTTCCCTGGAGACGAAATTGGTTAATTACTCAAATTTATCCAGAAAAGAGAAAACTGAAAATCTAAGATGTGAGATTTCATAAACAAACTTATTGCTTATGTAAATCGACTTCTTCTTTTCGTGTATAGTTACGTGAAAACACACGAAAAGTACCTTATAATTAACATTTGAAATATTTGTGGGAGTCATTGCTATTTTTAAAACAATGGAGGAGTGAAGAATCATGATTCAACTAAAGTCTATGTTTCAAACGACCAATTGCTCCACCGTTATTGGTTTCAACGCGTTCGATATAGCGTTGTCATCCATGACTTTAAAATTACTGAAAATGAACTCATATCTGTGCGCAACTTTACTATAATTATATTAACTTTGTTGGCCATAATATTAGTAAGGTAAAAGGACTTTAAGCTCGGTAAAAAAGCCTGAAGTTAAGGAGTTAGAAAAAATCCAAGATAGGTGAGAATCATAAAAATGCGGACTGGTAAACATGAGCTTCTAAAGTAAAAATGGTTAAACTTCAATAATTCTCTTTTACTTGCTTTTAAATACTAAATTCACCTAAGGGTTCAGTAACAAGTGGGTCTTATGATAAAATCCGATTTAGATGGTGCAACCCGGTACTTCTCCGCAACTAATTGTTAAAGTAACAGCATAGCAACGCTCACAACAATTGTTATCGACATTTTTGGAAGCCTTCCTGTCTCTTGGTCAGTTCTTATGCTTTACGATTAAATTCTCCTTTTTGTTTCATAAGAATATGTTTTATAAGAATATTAGACTGAGATTTCAAGTTAAAAACAATAGGTTTATTGTTAAGAAAAATAAACAAAAAAATTATGACCAGCCTAGTTAGAAATTTGGTACTAAAACCAAAAAACGCGTAACTTTGAGAAAGAGGCAGTCCCTTGCAATATTGTTTTATTTTAGGGAAATTACCTTAAAATGGCTGATAAGAGGTTCAAATTGACGAATGATTTTTTTTATTTAGGTAGAGAGGAAACGAAATTGCATTTTCATGCTTTTTGCACGTCAAGCATAATCTTTATTAATAAACGCTTGCTCAGGTAGATAACATCAAACTATGAAGCCACAAGGAAGAGATTTAATGATGTGGCTGTTTCTGTGTTTAACACCATATCTAATTAACTTGTTACATTCAAAAAAGTACAAGTTTATGATACCGCAAAAGGATATTTGATGTTGACTCAGTCAATACAATGACACACTGTCCTGCGTGACGCATTATCATGTGTGTCACGAAGTTGGTTTTAGTATAATGAATCAAACGGCAGTACACAGCTCATTTGAGTCAATCAATAGTGGTGCAACATAAAAAATTGATTTTGTTTTGTTAATTTTAAATACAGTAAACTTTTTCTTTATTTCGAACACGCAAAGGACCGAATAATTTCTTTAAGTTGCAGAAAGTTCGAAATGAAGAAAAAATTTAGAAAAAATAGGACCAAAAGATTTGTTTAAGCTAGAGAGTGGTTGAGATAAGGGGTATTCGTTGTACCATTACTCGTCTTAACCTTCTTACAAAAGTCCTTGTCTTTCTGAATGTTTACAATCTGGCAGCGTTTCTTTATTTTACGTTAAAAATTATCTCCAGTAATAATACAGAAAGCATTAACATGGTACAGCCTTTAAGAAACATTTAAAGGTTGAACTTAAGATCAAAGTAGGTGGGATAAATCGAGGCAAAATTGAGACAATAGGTGAGACAAAATCGAGGCATAAAAACTCGGGGGAATAAAAGCGGGAAAGGTTAAGTTTAAAATGAGCGTCATCATATTAGAATTTCAACCTTTTTGTTTCTTGAAAAAGTGGGAAGTTAAAACTTTTATCAAAATGTGTGGAATGTTTTTCTTTACAAAGAAAATCAAGATCGTGTATTCCACGTAAACACGGAAAAAATGATAAAAATGAAGTACAATGATGAAAGTCACCAAAACAATCTTAGAAAATTACGTAATTTTCTAAAAATAGAATTTCTGTTGCATATTTCCTTTAGAACGCTGCATGATAAAAATGTATCAACACATCCACCCATATGACATAAAGTTATGCCGAAATATTTTTTTCTGACCGCATTGTAAATATTCCATACACACACCGCGCCATTACATAAAAATGTGGATGTAATCGACACAGAAATCAACAACAGCTCGCGGTGGGTCTGAGATAACGACTTATTGTTTTCGTTTTATGTTCTCTCGTTAAGAGAAAGTTTACAAACGAGAAATTCATCCATAAAAGTTTGATCAATTCTTCCGGAGCATTAGCTACGTCAGTGCAGTCAGCGAGTTTTTGCCAAGTTGGTGGTAACAGCACAATTGATCTTTATGTGTGATTATGACGTTTCACGCTTTGTTGTGACGTGTTTACGGGGAAGTCGGACTTGACTGTTGTTTATAACGAAAAGTTTATGCATAAAAGTTTTGGATTATCTTTTGTAATCAAGTGTTGAGTAACGCAATTACTTTTAAAATTATGACTAAAACTTTGCGGTTTTTCAGCCACGCATCACAAAGCTATTAAATATGGAGTCTTCTTTAAATAACGAAACATGTTAAAAGTTAACATAGCTACCAAAAAAATATAAAGCGTGCAAATGAAATTTTGCATGCAAATTTTCATTTTTTGTCACGTATTACTATGGTAACAATAAAAACTTAACACGTGGGACTCAGCAAGGTCAAGCTCTCCAAGGAAAATTTTTGTGTTGCTAGGCGATAATTAGACGAAACCTTTCCCATTTGGGACATTAGTAGGCACACATCTGTGGATGGTCAGTAATTGGAAACCTTTCTTCCTTTTCTCAACACCTCCTATCTGTTTCACTTGCAAGGTAATTACCTATAATTAAAGAAGTAGGCGAGCAAACTGCTAATTAAAAGAGTCAGCCAAGAAAACGAAATATCATTTCCCCCATGACGTGATTCAAAGCTGAGATAGCCAAAAGTTGTACAATGGTTTCTATAGTAACAATATCAGACTTTCGCTCTGTCATTTTATGATTATCTATGGTAGAGCACAATTTTTGCAATTTGCATATTGATAAACAGCTGGCAGGTTAAGAATTTCAACTAATTAATAGGTTCACACATTTTTAATTTCAAGACGTCTGAGAATCAACCCTACATGACCTAATAACCCGGTCAAATGCGGCTAACGAAAACCTTACAATATGCCATGAAAATTAGAAATGTCAACGAGGAAAGAAGAGTACATAACAGCTATCACTTTAAGCATGATTTCTGCCTAAAATGTTGGAAAAAACATCAATATGTGTCGCCTGAAACACACTGAAACTGACATAGAGTGCACAGATGTGGAAGCACAGAAGGAAATGTATTACCATTTAGAAAACTGTTTTGTTTATAATCAGTTTTTAACAGTCTACTTAAAATGTTGTTTATATTTTGAAGTGACGTCGTTACACAACGCATCTTCATTTGCAAAAGTTAATCACTCTGTTTTGATTGCTGTTTTTTTGTGACGAACTTGAGATTAAAAAAACATGGATGCCGTTGAATTCACAAAATTGACGCTTGCCGTCCCGGCAGTCGCTCATAACTAGTGTCACAGAACCGACGCTTGTAACAATAGTTATGAGCGACTGCCGGGACGACAAAAAAGTGCCAATTTTTGCAAGTTTTTAATATGTGACGTGTTATTGCGGGCACGGTCTCTTTCTCTGTAACAGCCTTAAAAAAAGGAAGCATAGATGCCGTTGAACTCAATGAATTGACGCTCGTCACACTATGCGTCACGGAGCGACTGCCGGAACGGCTAAAGATGTCAATTTTTTACATGTTGTTATTGCATGACGCGTTATTACTGGGCGGCAAAAAGTGCGAATTTTTATATATTTTGATGTGAAATTTTTACTTATTCAAGGGTTACCATAATGACTTCCAATGACGTTGAAATTATCACCATGAATCTGAGACTTCGTCTTTTTTGACAATGTGTGTGTTTTTATTGTTATATTTTGCGAATCTCATATTGTATTTAATTGTCTCAATAATTAACGGAAAAGGACAAAATAAAACTCGCTAAAGTGACGCGCAAAAGTTATTTTTGCTATAACTTTTCACGAATTGAAAGAGAAATCAGAATTAAAAAATAAAATGAGGTTATTCGGTTACATAGAAGAAAACTCAACCGATTATGATTATTTTTATCTAGCTAATATGATCATAAATCTATCTGAATGTCCAACTCAAAACCAGAGAAGAAAAAAAAGTTAATTTTCATGAAAAGAGAAACCATTAAGACAAATGGAAATTCCGATTAAATTTCCGCTTTTTAATGAGATTTTAAGAATGTCTGGTTTGAAAACTATTTAAATTGAAACACGTTCGGAGAAAATCTTCATTCGCTAAACAGTCTCTGAGCAGTACACGAAGTTTTTTGTTCATAGCTGAACAACATATAGCGGCTCTTCAGCGACGTAAGTAGTCATATTATATAATCGATCAAATATTTGGAAAGTTAAGTATATTCTAGGCTCTGCATAGTTTTTGTTTGCAAACATCAATAGAATAGCTTAGTCATTTTGTTTAGCCTTCAATTTTTTTTTTGCCTTAAGCATTCGTGATTGAAAAATCATGTCGTTCTACTTAAAGAGGTAGCACATATAAAATATTTAGAATATTATACGACACATACGGCATATTCTCAGTATTCGACATTTTCACACGGCTGTCATATTGACATATTTGATCACACGACATGTGGTTTCATGGTCACATTTTTAATTAATTACACCACTTAACAAAACTTTTATGGAATTTCATTCTGCTAACCTTTTACTATAAGAACTTAAAATTTGCCCTACGAAGCTTGTTTTCAATTCCTTACAAAGTGTAGACGGCGAATAGTTTGTTCATAAAGTTTAGTTTTTGTTTTAGTGTGAAAATTTTACAAGGCATCAATATGGTTAAAATCACGACAGGTTTTATCGACGTCTACACGACAGCACCAAAATATGCCGACAACATGCAAAGATTTATAAATGGTCGCGATAGAAAAGAAGTCAAAGAAATCCCGTTCATATCCGACAGCAGCGATTCTGAGACGTCATACTTTGGCGACAGTAGTGACGAAGAGACGACGTCAGTTAATGGACAGAGCAAAACCGACAGAAATAATAATAATAATAACGAAATAAATAAAAAAATGACGAGAAGACAAATAAGTTGCTTGGAGCCTGGTACTAACAAAATAAACATGCTGTTTTCACCCAAACTTTCACGTAAACAAATATCCTCAAGTGCGCTCGATCTTTCTCGTTCGAAACCGATCGCAAAGAAACATCAAAAATCATACACTGCAGACGATGCATCAAAATTACGACTACCGTTACAACAACAACGCAGTGGATCACAAAGCGATCTCAGTAAATATTCTTCAACAAGTCCAATTGAAGAAGATGCATTATATCAAAAGAATTCTTACTTATTAAGTCCGAGAATACGACGCAAGCAGTTCGACATCACAAAATCGCCGGCATACAAGGAAATATACGCACATAATTTAAGATTGTACAGTGCTGTTCTTGCTAAGGTAAGCTTTAATTTAACAATATAAGTAAATAAATAAGTAAATAAATAAGTAAATAAATAAATAAATAATAATTTAATATCAAATTGAAATCTTTGTAAAAAGTATATATTTTCTGTTTAGCAAATCGCCTCGACCAGTCAAGTTGGTAAAGAAATGGATGACATACGTCGAAACAGAATTAAGCAAAAAGCTCTCAATGTTGATGCGTCGAAATTTTCGCGCTCAAACAGCTCTGCTGGAGAGTTGACACGACCGACGAAAATGACAAAACAATCCGACATTGTTGCTACAGAGAACGGCACACGAAGCCGTCGTTCGAACAGTGCCGGCGCTGATTTTCTTCGCACAGATATCAAACAAGCTTTAAAAGCCAGAAGTCAAGAAGATCTGCTTTCAACATTTGAAGAGAAAACAACAACCGACGAGGAAGCGACAACCGACGAAAGAATTCCAACGCCATCGGACTCGGAGTCGGAAATAGAAGACGTCAAGCTTCGAACGATTTCTGTGTTAGAAAAGACGGAAGCTGATAAAAAGGTAAGAATGTGATTCTTTTTTAAAAACATTTAAATGGCAAAACAGAGTAAGTCATAAAATGCAAATAATTTAGTATTACGAGAGTTAACGACAAAAAATGACAATCTTATATAAAAGTATTTTAATAAAATATTTGACAAGTATAATTAAGTTCCGATGTTATTTGTTAGCCATCAAATTTGCTAATAATTAGACAATATTTTGATTTCCATGAAGATGATTTGTTTAAAAACATTTCGTTACCAGGTCGTTAAAATTTATCTCCATGTAACAAAAATATAAGTTTGCGAAAAAAACATAAATAAAAAATGACGTAATATTAGTAGTTTTAATAAATAATGATATTACTTTTTCTTATCTTCAGGTTTCATCAACAAGCGACAATTCAAAACCGAGAAGTCGAGCAGCGACACTTCGAACCGAAAATTTACGAAAAAAACTCGCCTCATTTGACGTGACGATGGATCAAACGAGCGAATTTCTCGCTAAAGTCAAAACAATAAGTAAATCGTAAGATGAAAACAAATAGAAGTAAAGGGAAGTAATTTTAAAAGCGGACTTTCCGTTCATTGTGAAAACGGTGTACAACATAACTCAACGACAATACTCGGTTCACTGTTTCATGCAGGACATTGTAACAATAACCAATTACGAAAATGTCGTTTTTTGTCGGAAGATGTCAGAACGCATCACGATAGTTTTTCAGTCACGCATGATGTTACTTGTGGATGAACATAACAAAATTAAAAGCGAGAAAAAATTAATATATTTATCATGTATATAATAATTTGAATATTAAGTTTCTTTCACAACATTGTTATTGATACCCCTTCTCAAATGAAATTTATTTATCTGACCTGAGAAATGTGAATCACCTCACCAGAAATAGAATAACTTAGTAACACCCGCAACTTTAAGGCTATTTCCACGTTCAGTTATAAAGTTATAAAGTCCAGGCTAAAATATTGTCTACACATAGACAATATTTTAGCCTGCAGTCCAATTAAGTTTTTTATTATTCCTAGAAATTTTACATCAGATTAAAAGTTAAACTGAGTCTTCTAATTTTCAATAAAATTTAAATTTTTTAATTTAAGCTGCTCTTAGATTTCTTATGGGTCAAATTCGTTAAATTATATGAGCATTGTTTCGAGTTCCACACCAACTAATAAAACGAAGCAACTGTAGCAAATATGCCATGTGATCTTGCGTACGCAAAAATGCTTATCAAGCAAGTATATTTCGAAAAGACTCGTTTGTTATGCTTGCTAAAAGAAGATCAAAATTAAAACGTTATGCTTCTTCCTAAATAATTATCTTCTTAAAAATTTCTTATCGGTAAATAGTCACCTCCATAGGTAATCTTTTTATCTACGCACAAAATTCGTATCTGTTTGTGTGAGTATACCATTAAAAACGTCAATGGTAGAGGGTAAACACAGACAGATGATTCAGCTATTCATCAACGCAGGAAAATCAAGGAAACATTTGAACATGGTTAGAGAATTTAAGCTCTTAGTAATGGTCACACGTACTGTCTGAACAGGATATTAAATTCATTTGTGGAGACACAACAAATGTAAGGGATGGGGAAACTTCAATATTGTAGGATATAGATTGAAGAATACTGCATGTGAAAAGTGCGTTAAGCGGTGAAAACAAGTGTTAAAAACGGAGAACTTCGTCAATATTGTAGGATATAGATTGAAGTACACTGCATGTGAAAAGTGCGTTAAAAGGTGAAAACAAGTGTTAAAAACGGAGAACTTCGTCAATATTGTAGGATATAGATTGAAGAATACTGCATGTGAAAAGTGTGTTAAGAGGTGAAAACAAGTGTTAAAAACGGAGAACTTCGTCAATATTGTAGGATATAGGTTGAAGTATACTGCATGTGAAAAGTGTGTTAAGAGGTGAAAACAAGTGTTAAAAACGGAGAACTTCGTCAATATTGTAGGATATAGATCGAAGTAAACTGCATGTGAAAAGTGCGTTAAGAGGTAAAACAAGTGTTAAAAACGGAGAACTTCGTCAATATTGCAACTGCACGTTGTTTTTTTAATAAAAAGAAAATGATATTTCAAAATCAGGGTGGGATATGCTTATGCGAACAACATAATCAGGCTTTCAGTACATGCTTGGGGGAGTTTAAGAATTTGAAAGTTGCCTATAAAGTATATGGATAAGACATAATGGTCCTGTTTTTAGCCTTAAAAGTTACCCATGACTTGAAACACACATCAGAAGGACTCCCCAAGGCTGGGCAATCTACTTAGCGTTTGCTTAAAGAATTCTTGAACATGATCTGAGCCTGAGTATATTTACAAATGTTATCATTGTAAAAAAACTGATAGAAAACAAAAGAATGATTGAAAAGAATTCATAGGTATTTTTTCATGTTTACTTTTTCAGAAAGAAGTCTAAACTCTTTCATTTCGCCACCTTCTTGAACTTACGTAGTGTTTAAATTGAAGATGAAAACAGATTAACTATGAAAAAAAATCTCGCAGCTCGACCGCTCAGCTTCACGATCGAAGAAGAAAGAGGGTTAGAGAATTGGGCTCGAATCTGTTGAGCGAGTTGAGGTCGAGGGATTCCAGTATCAGATCGGCGGACATTTTGTGAAATAAAATCTACAACAACAACAACAACAACAACAGCAACAGCAACAGCAACAACAACAATAAAAACAATCTCTTTTATGGCGTAAGGTTTTCTTTCGTATGTACATGTGTCGAATGAAGTTACCATAGAAACTACAACTTTAAAAAAACGTCGTCTTTATAAAATACTCCATAAAATATTTTTGACGTTGACGCATAAAAACAACAAAATCTTGCAATATGAGAATACGACAGCAGTGTAAACCAGCTTATAATCCGACTCTTAGTGACGGCGAGATTAGTATGACCCCATCTCCACGGACGAATAACATTGGGATGTTGCGTTTCGTTTGCTAAAATAAAATTGATATAAGGTGGCACTTAAGAGGAACGTACTATGGTCATAAAACTGTTTCCATAAGTTTGTCGGATTTGTGTTTTGTAAAATAAAATCAAACTTTTCCAAATAACTGAGTTGGTTATTTCATAATTCACATTTATTTTCAATGTTGGTTACTCGGCCTACATCTCACTCAAAGTAAAAGTTTTGCAGCCTACAGGTTCAGGGCATTAACCAAGTGACGCTGTTTGCCTATTTCAGAAAAAAGCTGAAAAACGAACAATTTATCCAAATATTATTACCATTGTTAAAGCTTATTAAGTTTGAACAAAATTTAAAATCTAAATTAAACAGGACATTTTTTTTTTCTAAGACAATATTTGTTTGAACGATCCCAGGATAAGATGGATAACCATGCAGTGCACAATAGTATTTTTACATAAAATTGCTTTTGTATCATCCGGAAAAAAATTCAATTATCTCGATTCGCAAAGTTAACTCAACGCTATTGCTTTCTAGGACAATTAAAGTAATGTTCAAGAATTTCTAGATTTTTTCCAGGACAAATTATTCTTTGCAGGATTTTTAAAGAATTTCTAGGATCGTGACCACCATATATATATAATGTTGGACACCATTTCAGCCATGGCCAGGTATTCTCAACACACACAAGAGGCTGGTAATATAAGTCCATAAATCATAAGAAATTTATTCTCCAGAAATCATTGAGCTCGCTAATGTGAAAATATTTTTTCTGCAAGTGTCAATTGAAGATTGAAATATGAGATAGTTTGCGGTTTCTAAATAACTCCATTTTAATCGACTCGAAAACAAAGAAAAAAATAAAAATAAAAATAAGCACATTCCACAATTAGAATTTATTTGATGAAGAAAATTTTTACATGACTTCCGTTAGGGACTCATTTCCCCAAATTTATCTTTAAGTAGGTGAGATAAGATTTACTTAAAATTTCATTCTCATTTAAGAATAAAAAAAAATACAAAACGATTATCAGAACGCTTCCGCTGCTATCAGAACTTGGTATTAAACATCCGCATGATACCGCTGCTATTAGAACTTAGTATTAAACATCCGCATGATACCGTGTATTTGCAGAAACTTTATTGGTGACCCTCACGTCCCAAATATCTATATTTTCAGAAAAAATTTCTGTTTCTTAGACGCCGCATACGCCAGAGTCATCTATACACATAAGAATTATCGAACGCTTCCCAAACCTTGGTTCTAATATTAACATGACCTTCCGGACCCTCCACAAATCCTACTAAAAATCCGTAACAAAATCCTCGTAACAGGAGTAATACAAATTCCTATTCTTCCATATCCAAGAATTTATAATTCTGGGCCGACAGTTGCGCACGAAAATAGTTCCAATTAAGCCGAGAACAGTTTAAAGGTAAAAATAGACGACATTTGCAGGATACATATGACAAATTGGTGCAATGTCAACATGTCGTATGACGTCATTATGTAATTGTCAACAATAGGAGGCAATTAAGAAGAGAGTGAAAATGATTAGTATTGTCAATTGCCCGCACCCTTATAACAAATAAGACCTGGTTTCCATTAGTCAATCAAAAACACCTCACCAGATTTAGTTCCAAAGACCGCTATAGTATATTTTGATTTTGCTTAAAAACCATTTTTTTTTTTTTTATCTACTCCTTAACAATTTGTTATTCCTCGATGTTTTAAAATACGAAACAAGTTCAAAAATATTCTTGGGACACAAGTCACCAAATTTTCTTCAGAAAAACAAAATTTTGCTGAACGAATTCAGAAGCATCGATTCGCGCAAGTTTTTGTTTCCGTTTTTATAATTTTTTTATTCCGAACGACAAATTTTATTTTTTAAAAAGTATACAACAATGGTTTATTATTCCATTTTTATTTTCATAATAAAAGAATTTTGAGGCTCAATTCTTTAAATTTTTAAGTTCAACTTTCGGGGATTTGTAAAAAGTTAAAGCTCGCGAAATTTTTCAAGAGCATAGAAAGTTTCTGTTCACAAAATGCAAAAAGCTCGTAGATTTGCCCACTCGCGAAAAGTTTCTGTAAAATCAGTTTTTTATCCAACTCGAAAAGACACGTCAGAAAGCGAGAAGACAATGTGTACAGACAACATGTGAAAACCATGCTAACCCGATGGCTTGGTGATTTTTTGACACTCACAAAAACAGGATGTGAAAGTATTTTGAAACGAGTTGAGAGATATATCACAAATTTAATAATGGATTTGTCGATTTCCGCGCACAACAACTCGTGGGTAGATGTTACATTTTTAATCGCACACGCCAAAACGTGTTAGAGTTCGAATATCAATATCCGCATGATTTTACAATATCTGCAGCAAATTAAGAACGATATTGATAGATATCCGTTGCTACTAAAAATAAATAAATTTATAAGAACAGTGTTTTTTCGTTTTAACACGAATATTCCTAACATTTCGGCAAAATAAATCCAGATAACCTTAGCGTAATCTTAGCACAGTTAGAATTGAAAGATTTAAGAATTCAAACTGGTGTGAAAATCATCCCAATCTGCTCTTGTTTAAGCAGCCTAATTCAATTGACAGACAGACAACTAGACTGTGTGGGGAAAAATATTTTAAAGTTAGAATAAAAACCAAACGTTCATAATCATGCTAGAGAAACTTCAAGTTGAGCATATTCTTAGGATATTCTTAACTTTTTGTCTAATTTCACCGAATATCCTTACACAGTACATTCTTACAAAAAAAAGAGTATATTCAAATACATCTCAAAATACTTATTTTATTCCACAAAAACCCTGCAATATTCAGATCGACATTCAGTAGTAAGCTCTCTCCATCATTCCTACCAAATCCACTAAGATTGTTTATACAGAATCCTGTCGCAAAGCATTTTCTAACTCATGAGAAAGGTTAAAAAAAATATTAGTGATCTTTACTATTATAAGTCGAAAATATAAATTTTACATAAAAGCTCGCAAACTTGATGTTCTTTCGCCTGCCTAAACAATCAAACGAAAAGAGATATTCCCTGATACAGAATAATATCGTAAAAGATTTCCTATTTATTAGACAGATAAAAAAATGTTACATAACTTTAAGTCAAAAATATGATTTTTAAAAAAAAAATCAATCCTTGCAAACTGGATTTTGTTTCGCCATTTTATAAATGCAAAATTTTTTTAGCAGAAGTAATCAGACATTTGTAGTTAAAAACAGCTCCCTTTTTTTCAAAATAAACTGGAGAGTTATGTGTGTCGATCAAGACTGATATTTTCATCATCACACCTTAAAAGTTCGAATAGTCCATTACAATTTTCAGGTTTTTTTAGCATTTTTAGCATATGACGTCACAATTCTAAACTTTGCGTGTTTCGTAACTTCTCGCAAAACGTTAGTTCGAAAGATCGCAGTAATTTTACGACTGTGTTGAATAACCCGACGTAAATAGTAGCGTTAGTAGCGCCCAAATGATTTAACAGGATGGTTTGAAAAATTATGGGATGAGATTTACTGAGTTGTGTCTTCTCGGGTTTTTTGTTCGATTTTCAGAGTCTTAAATGAAGATTTTTAGTCTTCAAATATAAAAGACTATAATGGAACTGGCGTCATAATAACGTGAACAGTTTTACGAAGATATATACGGTAGCTATTTTGTCTTCTAAATCCTTAAAAAAATGCTGTTTTGCACACCTTAAAAGTACAAATAGTCCATGCCAATAGTTTTGGCTTACAGGTCATTTTAAAATGTTCAAGGTTTTTAGCATTTTTTAAAATCTAATATAAACTTCAGGATTCTTAGCGTTCTCGGTCCTCCTATAGGGTCCTGGGTCGTCCTTTAGGGTCCTAACTCCTGGGTCCTCCTTTAGAGTCCTGGGTCCCTGATTTCCGGTACGTCATAATTTTTAAACTGGTGTCAGACATACTGCTTTGCTGATTTATGAAAAGTTACAACGTACCTTAAAAATCTCCTCACAAGTTTCGTCATCGATCTCCACAGTAGTGACGTTCTCCTCCACATCACCAAGTATCATGTTCAAATGCTGATCATAGGCGTGTAGTTTTCCGCGAAGTTCTCGATCATTTCGCATTTTAACATAAACTTTCTCGTCCAAGCTAAATTTGATCAAGTCTAAAGGTTCTTCCACAGTATGACCTTCTTCTGTTTCTGTTTGACCCGCCATTTTTTTTAATTTACTGATTTATTAATATCCTATAAAAATAAGCAAACATATTTTCGGTTAATAACACAATCAAACAACAGGAAAAGGCAAACTTTTATATTTTTTGTAAGATACAATTTCAAACATTTAGCAGAAAGTCGAGTAAGCAATTAAACAGCTTCGACCCGACTCCCTGCATGCCACGTGGTTCAAAAATACGAGGAAATCAAAAATGTATATAACACGTAGACTTCTCCCTATTGGTACACAAAAAAATAGTTTGAAGGTAAAATTTCTTTATAATTTTAATGCCATGGAGGGGAGTGTATACTGTCTCACACAAATGTCATTGTTAACGTAACTGGGAAAGAATAGCAGATACAAGAAACTTTTAACTGGGAGATGGTGTTTTCCTAAAGACCTTTCGACAGCATAGTAAAAGTCTTGAATAAATAAAAATTATAACTTTTAAGTTTTTCTTTTGACTTTTTTATCGCGATGATTTCCCCCAAAAAGTGTACTTTCGCCATACCCGATCGGATCGAAATCCAATTCGATTCGGGTCCATGGACAAAAACAAACAACAGCACCAAAAAACTAGCGAGTTAGAACTTTTTTAGAAAAGAAATCAAAAGGAGAATATTACCTACTAATTCACCATCTGCGTCTACGATGTTACCTGGCAAATACGTTTTGAATTCACGTTAGCACCGCTTGCTAAAATATTAACTTCCACTTCTTTATAACATCGCTTTATTTTTAAACAGTTCTTGAACAGCTTTAGACCAATACGGATCAAAAGTCGTTCATTTAATATGTGCGTGAATCAAGACCTAGCTCAACTTGGATTAGTGAAGATCGACTTTAAACAAGCATATTATGCCCTACTAGTTGCTAACCTCGTATATCGCAGTTCGTGTTTTCGTAACACGACGTTTTTCTCGTGGACAGACAGAAAGAATACGTCTATTATTAATATAGAGACTGGATACATTACATATTGTCTCAGGGGGCCTACAAACAAGAGATTTTTAAATGCTATGATTTTTCTTATGAAGATGCTATGATATCTCAATAATGTGTTACGCTTTCGACTAAGGCAGGCCTTACATGAAAGTTCTAATTCAAGGGCGAAATGAACATTTTATTTTTGTTACTAGTCTAGTCTGATACCTACTAATCAGCTTATCTCCAACGAAGGATGAAGTGGGGAAGCAGTTGTGGGAGAAGGTGGGTGAGGGGGTGGGAGTTGGATTTTAGGAAACAAAAAGGACAGGTTAACTTGCACATAAAAAAAGAAAGGAAACGCTAGTAATTTTTTAGGCCAGTCCTCAGCACATGAATTTTTTTTCGATTTTCCCTGAGCCACAAAATTTTACTTAACTTCGGTTTTTAGAAGAGAAGTTTGCTGGACCCCTCTAGACTCTATATAGAGTTAACAACACGATAATGAGCCGAACAACTTTTATTTTACATTTTCGAGAAAGTGCATACACTGAGACGTTGAAAAAAAAATAGCACACACGGTTTCATGTTTGATCAATGTTACATCGGTTAACGTACACGTAAACAATAAATATGTAAATACAAGCGATAGCGCGTTACACGCGGTTTACACGAGGTTAACAGCAACGTTTCTTACATTTGAAAATGCTCCGACGATACTTTACAATGCCGAATAAAAACAACCACGGGTTTACAATGGCGGGAAAAAAACGTAAACAAAACACAGCCTTGGCAGCCGATCTTTCTGCATCGTTATAGACGAGTGGAGGTACGGCGAGCGAAAATACAGTCATCACTTCACTCGGAAAAACACTGGTGATAAATAAAATTGAAGCAGCAAACGAAATGTAGAAGAGATTGCGTGTGTATTTAAACCACTTAATCGAGAAAGCCAACTTCTGAAACTCGTTCTCCTGCTTCCACTTCGTGTCGGGAATTTTTCCCTTCCACAATGGCGCATTACTTGTTATCTTCTCAATAGTGATTTCATTCGTGAAGATTTGCACGGAAACATTGGAGGAGCCTTCCTCTTGTTGAATCGATGAGATCGAGTTTTCCCGTTGGTAAATTTGATTCATTTCCAGATTCATTTCTTCCGATTCAGTGAACTTTAAATAATTCGGTTCAGAACTATCGTTTGTTTCAGCTACAACCTTCGAGAAACTTTGATACTTTGCCCGAACTTTTTTCGTTCCAATATACTCGTGCATGAACGATATTATCTTCCAGGATTTTACATTAAAATATATAAAAACAACCAAAGGAACGATGAATTGAAAGGCGACGCGAACTAGGCGAAATATGCGCGAAGCAACTTCGTTCCAGTCCTCCACACAGACCTTTTGCATTTTTCCACCAATATTTCTCTTAGTAAGCACATTAACTCCAAAATACGGCATTGTCATGACAACAGCTGATAAAAACACGAGAACGAGGCTCCACACCATGTGACGAAGAACACGCTCATCTCCTTTCAATTTCTCCGCCAAAGAGGCGACTAACACACACAACAACAGTGCCTCGCAAATGTCACACACTGAATGGAGCGGTACGAATCCTTGGCAACCAACCGCACCATGTTGGTAGGCCTCACCAAACCATATACTATTTACGAATGGAATTCCAATTACAACCACGAGCAACTGGACAACTGATAAACAGAGAAAGAATTTATCAACAGATGTTTTGGGTTTATTGATCACTTGGTATAAGATGAAAGTGACGTTCCCTAGAATGCCCAATACAAAGATGATAGCCAACGTAATATTATATCCAGCGTTGTCCGGAAACATTGTCTTTCTAAAAAGAGGATGAAATCACATTTAATATCAATTTCACGAGTATCACGATTTAAAGCTACATATGAAAATCAGGAAAGCAGGAATTAAACGACTTAGGCTAGATTAAACACCGCGAACGTTTCGGCGAGTGAGAGTTGCAGTGAGCGGTAACAATATCTAACTCGAAAAAATAGGAAGAGAAGATACATTTCGCAAAAAAAACTTAAAGTTTTGATACAAGAAGCCTAAATAAAACTCCGGGACGATCGGTTTATTGCACATGTGGGAGTGGGCGTGGTATTTTAATTTTTGTTAGCTGAAAAATAAAAAGTGTAATAAATAAAAATATAATTAAAAAAATGATAATAGTATATAGCCTACCTGCTTTTCACTGCACTGTATAAACGATTAAAAATATCGAAGAAAAACAGCTCTCATGTATGACTGGTTTAACTCATTCAAAAGTTGATTATGGCTCACCATTCGTTGAAAACATAACAAAGTTTGTTTTGATTGGTCAAGAATAAACAGAGTATATAAACATCTACTGGTTTGTTTGTTTACATTGAACGCTAGCGAGGTGGTATGAAAAAATTGAGGCTGCGATAAAAAAGCCAGGTGCGATTTGAATAATTAGAATATTACTTTCACGTTAATTTAAATAAACTAACTTTAAACCCCATGGAAAAATCCACTTTGTGCAACAAAAACAAATAACAGAGCTATTCAAAAACAATAAAAATAAAATAGTTTTTCAGAATATCGTATTCAAACCAACGTATCGATCACAGACGTCATCAGGATGTTTAGAAATTTTTTTTGTCCATGCAAACAAAACCGAAGAAAGAATTATTTGCAACATTGAATTTTTTGCAGGATATCGCTATAATACCCGTACTTTGTTCAAAATGACGATCCACGAAACAGCGATGTACGGGATACGGGCGAAAATCTGAGGACAAGCAGACCCGTAGATTTTTCCACGGGTTAACAACAAGTCGCTAAAAAAATAATCGTTGGCTGTCTGTAAAACCGGGTTATGCTAAGGGATCGCCTCAAAATGTTCGTACGTAAATAGCATAATTCGTATAAAAAACTTCGTATTATTTATTAAATCTTTCGTATCATTTTATTTTTAATACGAACTTTTTCATCATCAAAATTTTAAAGTCCGTATTAAAGTTCGTATCATTTCAAAGAAGTTCGTATGAGAAGTTGCTTATATGAAGTTCGTTTATTAGAATTTATTATAATTTATTATAATTCAAGCTACAAATAACAACTATGATACGGTTTTAATAATTTTGCTACGGCGGGAGAATCCCTGTTAAATTTTCCAAAAGTAGACGACTACTTGCGTATATTCTTAGGGGATACCGCACAGTTTCAGGAAAAAAGGTTTTAGCTAACCGTTCAGGAAGTTTGAGAATCCTTGTTTTTCTTTAAATTTTGAAGCAAAATCAGTAACCAAGGCTCAAAAATCTTTACATTTTTACCGTTTGTATAATGGCTGATTCGCAGCTTGTTGTCTAAAGGTGAGGTTACCCTACAATAGCAGTCAGAATCTTTGTCAAAAAACAACAAATATATATCTCGTTCCTGCGTAAGTTAGGGTAAAAATTATATTGAAGATAGGATTTGAAAGTGTGGCATCATGACACCCTTCCTAGAAATTCCAGATAAACATGCAGGAATAGAATAACTAATAATTTCTCCAATGGTCCTGTTATCGGTCCTAACTATAATCACATAATATTGATCACAAACATTACCACGAGATGAGAAGAATGATTGCAACTTATGACAACACTTCACAAAATATCGAGACAAAATAGAAAATTTGAAAGTTTGTCACCACATTATATAGGCTACTTCTATACAAAATTAGCGAAACTGAAAGTTTAGAGCAGATAGGTTATTTGGTTGGACTCTTAAAAAGTGCCAACTACTGCTGACGTCAGCATCTCTTCTCACTACTTTTCTAACATTTCAATCAGCAGTTTGTATTCTTAACACACTTAGATAGAAAACTGTGTACTTGAATTTAACTTGTCTTTATCCAGTGGACATCTGTTCGTCGTCAATAAGGCTGATGATCAGCCTCGATATTTCAACTTTTTTTAGGCCTGGTTACTAAGACAACTTGCGCCATATTCAAAATCTTACTCATTTCGATTGGTTTCTATTATTAGATTATTTACTACCTAAAAGAACAAAAAATGCATACAGGGTGAAGTTTTCAACACAGTAACATCGCTTTAGAGCGTCTCAAATCAAAGATACAAGTCAGTATTTGGAAATTTTATACAGTTGAATGTTAACTGATAGAGGTATGACACACCTAAATTGATAGTTTAGGAAGTCTGAACAAGTTTTTAAATAAAGTTAAAAAAAACCCCGTCTCTATGAGTATAGAAGGAAAGAAACATGCTGATAACTTCCCAACTTAATTCGAAATCATAGAAAGAAATAATACATTCGAATCAATGATTTTCGAATAATATCGAATTCTATCTGCAGAACTACACCTACATTTAAAAAACACACAGCTTGTGGGTTTTTATATGTATATATAACCTCATTATAGCCATCTTAAGAATACATGAAACACCTCTTACCCATGTTAAGAGTACTGTCTGTAAGTCCAACACTGCGGAATAAAAGTATACATTCTTTGGAAGGCTAGATATATTTTGCATCAAACATTGTTATTTTTGTCATAAAATAAAAAAATGGAAAGACGTAAAAAGTTATTGAAGACCTTTTTTAAGTTGCCGACTGTTGAGCCTAACAGGTACAAGCATTTAAAGCTTATTGTATAATAAACCGCACTATTTAAATCTACTCCAATTGAACGTTACCAAAAAGTTGCTTTCCGTGCTTCTTTGTTGAACTTTTTGACCTTCACATCGTGGTAAAATCTTAACAGTTCATATGTAAGAAGAAAACAGACACCGTTTGAGAGTTCAGTATCCCAAAACATTAATACTTTAATTTTGTCTCGTATTTATAAATGCTTGTACCTTTCAGCCTAAAACGTAAAGATGTGCATCGAGCAAAAATCGTTTTGGAGATAAGGAAGTTTAAACTTTATAAATGTATTAAATTTTATAGAAGAGAACTAGGAAATAATTGTTTGTTAGTATATATTCCCCCTTTTTCATTTTTTTTAATTTAAATAAATATTCTATGAATTAGCTATAAGCTATAAAATTTTAAAGGGTTTCGAAATGACGTACTAGTTCTAAATTTTATGACTAACGTAAAATTCAGTCAAAGCGGTTAAAAAGTCCGTTTTAATGGCGAAGAGCAGATTACGGTTTCACGTAGGGTCTCATTACTATATTAAAAAAATCGTTTAGAGGAAAACTTTGACATATTTGATTCAAATAAATCCCATTTCATTATTATCTACGATTTTTTTTAACTTGTACTAAATAGTGAAGTTAGAGCTGTATTAAAACTTTAACCTACTC
This sequence comes from Hydractinia symbiolongicarpus, assembly GCF_029227915.1. NCBI lineage: Eukaryota > Metazoa > Cnidaria > Hydrozoa > Anthoathecata > Hydractiniidae > Hydractinia > Hydractinia symbiolongicarpus. The sequence continues at coordinate 10,359,094 of NC_079880.1, read as the reverse complement.
AGCTTTTTGTGTACGCCACAAATTGAATATGAAGAACAATTCGCAACCCTACTGGTTGCAAAACTCACATGATCCCACAATGCAAATGGTTGCAAAACTCACATGATCCCACAATGCAAAGCAGAATCAGATCATATGTAAACACGAAAGAATATAAAAATAAAAATATTTTGGATATGATCACACAAATAAAAGTACATATATTTTACATCTGATGATAAACTATCCGATAAAAACAGTACGAGCAATATATAACTTCAATTAAACGCTAGGGAGGAGGGAGAAAAACGCACAAAGGGAGACCAATGAATATTGAAGAGAAAAAATTAAAACCTACGTAATCCACTACTATTTCCAAAGACGCAAAATTCTTAATAAAACATACATAATGTTAAAATCCTAATCATTCCATTAGAAAAGATTTTTAAGAATCTTCAGCTACACTTATGCCACTTAAAATCTATAAAAGAAAGCTTGGGAGTGCAAAGCAAGCGAAAAGCGCCACAGATCTGCGTGAAGCGCCACAGATTTGCAGCAAGGCTCACAGGTCCAGTCGTAAATGAAAGGAGAAGCAAAAACTTCGTGCAAAGCAAGCGAAAAGCGCCATAGATCCGCGAAAAGCGCCACAGATCCAGCCGTAAATGAAAAAAAAGCAAAAACTTCACGCAAAATATACGCACACATATATATGATATATTTTATGAAAATTATTCCCTTCCCCATTGTTTGTACCGACCTCGATTTTGCCAGACATCTTGCTCATCTTCAACTCTCGTTGGGTTCATATTTCTCGAAGTAAAAACACCCTCCCCCACTGTAGTTTTATTATCATGGTCCCTCACCTCTCCCTCTTCTAGATCATCCGACGGCTTTCTTCCACCACTAGATATATTTCTGTTAAATCTCGTGCCTGGACTAATTTTTGCATCCTGCGAAAAATCTTTATGAAGTCTCTCTCTAGGAGGTATAAGTCTCTCCTCCTTTTGTGACGGTCGATATTTGTATTCGTTGTAGTCGTCTTTTCTATAATTATCTCGGTATGGCTTTCGGTCGGAATATTTCCGATCTCTGTCCCTTCTGTCAAATTCACCTCTGCCTCGTTTCGAACGGCCTCGATCTGAGTACTTGTATCGTGTTTCGTTTCTATTTTCGTTTCTATGATCGTATTTCTCAAAACCTTTCATACCTTCCAAAAGCGAACGTGGTTGTGATTCACAAGGTGCTAAACCTTTTTGACTCAGCGCTTCGTTAAGTCCCATATTATTAGCCTGTGGCTGCACGCTTTTCGCAACATCAGGTTCCTGCATCGAATGCGGCGGAAATGAAGGCATCATCGGTTGAAATTGGTTTCTATCTGGAGGTTGCATCGGCAGTGCCGGCGTAAACCCAGGAGCCTGCATGGGTGGTTGAAATGGTGCACCACTATTGAAAGGAAACGGTGGTCTCGGGCCGCTCATTTCATGTGGATTTGGGAATGCATTTTGATTTTGAGGTGGAAATGTGTTAACACTTTGCGAAAAGTTAGCCACTGTGGGTGAAAAGGGTGGCATATTGGGATTGTTGAAATTTACTGCGCCATTATTTAACCCAGGTGGAAAGTTTTGAGATGGAGCGGATGGGTGCAAATCGGTGGCATTGTTCCCATGTACACCTTGATAAAATGGGGGAAGAGGTTGCTGCTGGTTTGGCGGTATCGCAAACCCGGGTGGTCGTGGCAATGAATCTTGGTATCGTGGTTGCATTGGAATATCAGACTGCAATGACCTTTCAAAATTCATTCTATTTTGGAAAGGCTCATTTACATTAGCGTTGTTAACAACTTCCCTTCCACCAAACTGATTCTCCATTGGATGAGGCGGTCCTTGCTGGTCAGTGTGGAAGGGTCTTATTATTCCATCAGGATGAAATGGCCTCTGTTGGTCCGGATGAAAAGCGCCTGGTGATTCCGCATGAAACTGTCTTTGCTGGCCTGGATGTTGTGGTTCAGGATAGTATGGACGAGACTGATCCTGATTTAGTAATCTTTGCGAATCAGTATTCATAGGCCTTGGTTGATTAACATTAAAATTAGTCACATGGCCAGGTGGACCATACCTTTTATTTGGGTAAGCGTCTCGACTTGGTGAATCAAAATTTGGAGGTAGCTGCCTATGGTCAACAGAATGAGTTGCATCTAAGGAATGTCTATTTCCCCCTTCGTACGAGGGGTTATCTCTAGGTGGAGAACGCTGCATTCGATGACGTCCTCCATCACGTGGAGAAGAGCACTGCATTCGATGTCGTCTCTCCTCAGAATAATCTCTGTACGTGTTTTTTTCAGGATGATACATTGGATGTCTCGTGTGCTCATACACAGGAGAAGAGCCTCTCCTCGAGTGTGGTGGCAATGAAGGCTCTCCCCTGGTTTGATCAAATGACGGAGACGTTGCACTCTTTCTCATATCTTTGTACGGTGAAGAAAGTCTGGGATCGCGTCTAGTAGCATCGTAATGCGGCGAGGTATTCCGAGGATCTCTGACCGTTTCATGAGGAGGTGACAGAGGAGTGTTTGATATACTTCCACCTGCTGGGACTGCTCCTGTTAGGCTAATAGGTTTGGGCGGTAATGGCGGAAATGGTACGCCCGGCGGAAGCTTGATGTTTGGAGGTATCGGTACTTTCGGGATAGATCCAGGTAGCGGGAGTGGCAGACCTCCAAATACTGATGTAGTTGGTAAAGGAATAACAGGTAGTTCTGGCATTTTACTTTCTGCACGGTTCTTTACGATGTCCAATTGAAACTAAAAAACAATTTAATACAACAAGCTTTCGTTACTGTACATGAATCCTTAAAAGTGTTTTTCCGTTAGATTATAAAATAACTTCGGCGAATCTTACACTGTGGGTATAATGTATAAATATATCTTACACTGTGGGTATAATGTATAAATATATCTTACACTGTAGGTATAATGATATCTTACACTGTAGGAATAATGTATAAATATATCTTACACTGTAGGTATAATGTATAAATATATCTTACACTGTAGGAATATTTTTTGTATGGTTTTCATTTCTTTCAGAAAAATGACGAAAAGTCAGATCATACTATCCTTAAAAATTGTAGAAAAGAACTTGTCCAAGAGGCTATAGAACGTTTTGTAAATTTACAGAATGACTTGTTAATTTACAGAGCACAAGACTCACCTTCGGTGGTTGCACTGACACTTGTATGTCTTCAATTAAATTCATGACGTAGTCATCATCTGACGCTGGACGTGTACTTGTCGTCACTATTGCCGCTGCCGACGTAACGACCGCATCAGGTTTTCCATACGACACTGAGTCTGTACCCCCCAAAAGTGGAATTTCGTTTTTATCAGCTATAGGTTCTTCCGGTCTAGGGCTAGCAGGCGGACTCTCTTCTGTTACTTGTGAGTCAATCTCACCGAGACTACTTCCATCCTTGTTTTCTTCACTAACGTTTTTATCTTTGGGCACATCGTCCTCGTTCGTCATGGTCGCAGGGTCAGGCATGATAACAACATCAGATTCTTGTTGTGCAGATGTACCCACTTCCAGTTGTAGTCTATAAATCTCTTCTTGTTGTTCTTTCAGCTTTTTCAGTTGTTCCATTTCCAGCTTTTTATTCTCTTCTTCGTTGACGCTGAAGTCTTGCTCCTAGGAAAGAAACTCGGAAAACGTCAAAACTTATGACATCCTGTTGACAGAAGACATTTTTAAAACAAAAAACTTTGACATTATTAAACGTTGTGTACCAAAAGTTAAAAAACAAAACAAAAACAGTCAAGCGTGAAAATCTAAAAAACAACAACACAACGCACTCCCTCACACTAGACTTCAAATTATGAAACTTACAGTTTTCTTCACGGGGGAGGGGTCCTTCTCTTGCAAGTTTTTTAAGACGGTAGCGGGATCGATATCTTTTGTTAAACTATTTACAGGATGCTCAGGATCACCGACACGATTTTTAAATATAATGTCAATGAGTTTTTTCTGAGCTTCAATTTCAACTCTTTCCTTATCTAATTCCTTTTCCTAAAATAATATTAGTTGTTAAAATAGCCTTCAGCCTACGGAATATTATACTAGCGTTTAAAAATAGACGAGACGTTTGCTCGAAGTATTAGTATTATTAGTTAGTTCCAAGAAAAAATTGTTGTTAACCACCAAAAAAAACAAACAAACAGAACGATTTTTGGACACAATAGCAACAGACCTTTTTTCTCTCCTTTTTCTTCTTCTTTTTCTTAGGTACCATTTCCGGTGATGAATCAGCACTCACTGTATCGCTATGCTTCTTTTTAGCAGACTTTACTCGCACAATGATCCCAAGAAGCATATGAGGACGAGGCTTTGGTAAGCCTGAAAAAAGATCACAACAAATCTATTTGACAGTGATAGTAAATGTTCAAGTCGGCTATTACAGTCGCAGAGTCAGATATGTGAAGCATAGCACCTAAAGCCGAATCTCCACTGTACGATATTCGCGATGATTTTTGTGACGAAAAGTAGAAACCAATTCAACTTTTTGTCATGACAAAAATCACAACCAATCAAATTCGAGTATTGATGAAGATCGTCGTAAAAATTGTCCCATGGAGATTCGCCTTAATACGCCAAATCTTTATCGCAATAAAGATGGTAGCGTTTCTGGAATTTGTAATGGTTGTTAAAAAACAATGTCAGTCCAGAAAGACTTAGCTACCAGAATACAAACGTTTTGTCAGGGAAAAAAATCTAATATGCATGCTTGAAGCTGTAGCGAAGAACGTTACGTTTACTTCAACCTAGCTTTCTCGTTGAAATTCATACGCAGATGACTTAAACGGATTCAAACTCCAGCTAATCTTACCTGGCAAAGGTGTCAGTTCTGGCGGTATAGGATCATGTGAGGCGAGTGGAAGTATATACATATCTTTCACGCCAGAGTAGCAATTCCCAACCACCCCAATGCGTTGTCTTGTGTAGAAGTAAGTATAAAGCTTAATGTAGCCTTGTTTTTCTTCGTTTGAAGACATCTCAAATCGTATGACGTCAATAAACTATATATACACACAGTTGAATAAAAAACAGACGTGAAATAGCAATTGGTCAGATTATAGGCTTTTACTCATATATAGGATATCAAAGTTTCTACGGAAAGTTTGCTAACTCATTTATTGGACTTTTAAGACTCTAAGCACCCACAATTCTGTGACATTTCTTCAACATTACCTTGCTACAATAACCTCGATTACTTTGTTGAAATAGCCTCGGTTATTTCGCTACAATAATAAGCTTGATTATTTTGCTGCAACAACTCGATTACCTTAGCACAATAACCTCGATTACCTTGTTCTGATTTTTTCTTCCTTCTTTCATTTGCGACAAATATTCCCACACTTGACCCGGTGGAATGCGACCACACACATGAACTGTATCTGGCAATATTTCCATCAAGTTTTCACAAGTACCCGAAACAGCATACGCCGTGCAAACAAATTTCGCTACTTTTTGCATCATAACAAATCCACGCCAAACAGATGGTTGTTTGCGCGCGGAGGGTGGCGGCGCAATAATTGATACTGGATTTGGCGAGGATGGAGAGAGAGCAGATGTGTCTGGTGATGGTGGACTCCTATAATAAACATTTAGTTTTTACAAGAAGAATTAATGTCCAATTGTTTTAACACACCAAAGACTAAGAAATTAAATGTAAATACATCAAAATCCGGTTCGTACTGTCACTTAACCAGGAGAGGTATATTCTCGACCTACATCGCTCAGTAAAGACTTACAATCACTTAAGCAAACCCCTTTGCTAATTTTTGCTCATAATATTTTTGATGCAAACGGAATAAAGAAAAATCATCTTATTACCTTCTTACTTCTTTTTTTTACTAACAATAATAATAATATTAAATTTTTACAAAATTGTTTTCCATCATTAGAACAGACCGAACAACACTTTTTTAAAAAATTTTAAAAAAAATTGAACATGGCCTTTTCTTGCTTTTTCCTTACGGGTAGAAAACTGACAAAAAATTGTCCTGAATTTTTAAAGGATTCCTGATTATTTGTGTCAAAAGTAAATCGGTTAAGTTTTTCCAGGCTTCATAGGAACCCTGTCAACTGTTTTTGTATTGTTCGAATATTATCAGAAATTATAAACGTCAAGCTTACACAATTAGCATGTCCTCATCTGTAGGTGATGGAACAGATGACTCTGCAAAAGCTTCAACTCTATAAAAACATAAAAATAGTTTTATTCAATCACTTATTTCTGAAACAAAGCAACTGTCCTCTTATGTGACGTGATATCTTTATAAATTCTAATTTTACAAACATGTTTATTTCAATAATAATTTCAAGGTCTTATACAGCGTATAGTAACTTAAAAACAAAATAACATGTTTTTATTACATTAATTACTATCTATACACAGATTTGTCTGAATTGACCCTTTTCAACGCATTATAAGTTGATTACAACACAAAAAAAAGGTGCAAACTATCATATTATTGCAAGAGACAAAACGAATTAAAAGATATAAAAGTATCATGACACAACATATCAACACTTATAGGCATATGTAACCACATGTTACCATTGCTCATGATATATAAAAGAACGGCAAGTTCTAGAAAATTAGACTCTCCACAGAATCAGATGTCCTTAAGAATGTGAATGTGAATATTTGCCAGCAGGTGACAAAAAAAATGCCACCATGGCAAAAAGAACACTGTATATTTTTTGTTGATAACAATTACTCACATCGTTGTTGAGACACCAGTAGTTTGAGATTCCCCAGGTGGCATCATCTTGCCGGTACATATTTTACAGTTCGAATCAAACAGATGGTGTGCATGCTCCTCCGTAGTGTCTTTCAATAAGTCGTTCATTTCATTGGTTGCAGATGAGGTGGATGATAATCGACGATCTGGAGCAAAATCTGCTTTTATCTATGGAAAACGACATTTTAGTAATACAACTGGTAAAAACAAATGATCACTTTTTCGTAAGTTCTTAAGGGTGGATATTAAGATTTTAAATGTAAAAAGATGTTAAAACCTAAACAAAAGCTAATCAACTAGCTAGGTCGAAAAAATCTTGTAAACTTTAAACAGTGCAATCATTAACTAAAGCTTCAATAAGAAACAAACTGCTAATAGAAACAGAATGTGGTTTTACCTCCAGTGTTTCTAGATTTTCATCACCTTCGATTTCAACTTCTCCCTGACAAAAAGAAAACCCATAGCCATAAGAAAATTATCAGAGGTTTTACTCTGGCAACAGTAGATATAAAATTTTTATTGTTTCAAAATAATTCATCTCTACTATAATGATTATTGCTAGTTTTTGAGCTAAAGGTAGTAGCTGCAAGTAGCAAGGTAATATACAAGTAATATACTGTGGATTTTCTACAGTTTTACAACTACATTATTCTAGTAGTGGAAAATCCTTGTGATCTCACAATAAAAGATGACTTCCACATCAGTTAAATTCAACTTTACATACCTTGTGGGTTTTCTTTATACTTGGATGTTTTTGTAACTCTGCTTCTTCCAACTCACGTTTCTTAATCATCTCAATGTTCTAAAAAGATGAGATTTTGTCACAATTTCATTGCCATTGCATTGAAGAACTTTTTGAGGCAAACAAACACAACACCGTACTGAAAGGTAATATACTCCATACTCATAACCTTAGACTCTCTGCCAGAATCTTAGTTTCTACATTACTAATATTTCCCTCCAAAGCTATAAATTGAAATTGGTTGTATAATTGTAGGGTTTTTTTTCCTGATGTTTTTTTTTTCAACGTAAACCTTACTTGCAACAAATTAAACTACTTTAAAATACAGATTGCGTATGTGCTTCAACGTTACAATACAAGTGACATTGGTTGCATTAATTATGCGTTTTCCCTCATATTTTGGTGGTATGTTTAGTGCCCATACACGTTCAAATTACATGCTCAAATAACCACAGACACCTTAATCAAATCTAGAGAGCTATTCATAACTCACAGACTTATTGCAGATTGTTCATCTTGTTATTTATGGAGAACCAGGCAAGGTTTAAATTCTCCCCAAATGTTTTAAAGGATATCAAATGTTTATATCTATTTATATCTATATGTATCTTGCCCCGATAAGTTTAAAAGAAGTTTAAAACCTTACATGTTTACTTTCTTGTTCCCTCCACCGTGCAAGTTCAGGGGTGGCTAACTGCTCTGGTGTCATGTGCACCAATTTGTGTGGAGATATTTCTCCTGAGACAACTCGTTTATACAGGATCTAAAAATACAATAAAGAGACAAACTAAATACATGATAATGCTAAAACAATTCTCTACACCGATTAGATAATGCCCATGCGTATCATGTAAAATAACTTTTTCATAGGAGAATATACACACCAATAAGTTTGCTTGGTAAAAAATGGAAGAAGATTAATAACCAATAAAAAAAACTTCTGGATTTTACAATTACAAAGAGAATAATAGCTCTCTTTAATATTTGTCTATAATCTATCAGCTTGTGTTTGATTAAAGACTAACTGAAGATCAACAATTGGCAAGTCCTGTCTTTTTTTGGTTTTCTTAAGCAAGGATGCTGAAGTAAAAAAAAATTCTAATTAAAATTGTTACCTTATTCTGCATATCCTTCAAGTTGAATATCAAACTGCGATATTTTGTTTTATATTTCTGCCCAGTTTCACCAAATAATTTGAGCAGCTCTGTTTCAATCTTTTTGCAAAGTTTACCAACAGCTTCAATGTTTATTGCTGTTTCGGTTGATTTACATCTTAAAATGAGAATATCTTTCAGAGATTTACGAACGTTGTTACGAACTACTTCATCTTGATCTCGTTTATAACCTTTTACTTCTGTGGGCTGCTTGCCTAGAAATTTAAAACTCTTACTCAATAAAACTTCTTTTTTGTTTAACACCAAGACAGCGAAATTAACATAATCAAACATGGTGTAACGCTGGTACTTATAATCAAAAATCATGGACCTCAGGATGTGCTACCGCTAGATTGTAACTTTTTTAATGAAATGAAATGAATTTCCAATAAATTGGAAAAAATATAATGTAAGATCATCCTCTGAAATTGTGGCTACATTGTGGTTTAATCGATCGCAAGCCTTTTGCAAGCCTAAATTAGCAGAGGTTTAGTGACTAGTGACTATTTTTTAACAACAATTATCAAGAATACAAAAGGTACACTGCTGATGTACAAAAGGAATAAAAGGAAGGATATCCCAAAGACCTTTGATAGCCAGAAAGAAGGTGAAGTAGGTAATGCATGGTCATTAAACCTGCTTCTTCAGTCATCGCTACAACACTATCACCTCTCTACCATGGCAACTACTAACCCCATGCATCCTCAAAACAAATGTTTTTATTTTAAATTTGTTCAGAATAACGAACTAAAAGTTACCTGACCTCCCATTGTGAAAAATCTCTGAAGCCTGAGGATGCTTAATAACAAACTAAACAAACTAAATAAATTTTAAACCAAAATTTTGTTGCTCAAATAAATCTTAACCTGGTTTTAACACTTCATAAGTAGGATGTTCCTCTAGCCACGAAAATAAATATTTTTTCGTTGGTGCCATAACACCAGCTACAATTTTCCCAGTTGTTTTTTCAAAAACAGCTATACGTTCTTGTGTTGTTTCCATTACACGGTCTGTAGACGATGTTGCAGGACTGATTATAGTGCTTCCTTTGGAATGCTAAAAATCGTTTTACCACAAAAAATATTATTTATTATCATGTTAATAACACACAGTAAGAGGAAGAGCTGATAATACAAGTTTTATTATTAACTGTTAGAAATTAAAATTGAAAGGTTCCACTCTATCGTTGATTCATACTTATAACGATAAACTAAATTCCACAAAACGTCGATTTAATATGTTTAAGTTGTTTAGTTACAATGCAAAAAATGCAAATAAGACTACTGCATACCTCAGTTTTAGGATCTGGTGACTTCACAGTCAAGATACTTTTTTTGCGTTCGTCCTCCAACAGTTTTATAGTTTCATTCGCATATCTACAGGACATTAAATTTTCTTAAAACTTACAGTTTTTATTTGGCATTTGTCCGACTAAAGTGTTCACATTAGACAGAACATCATGCAAAGTACACACATGCAAATTAAAAGATAAGAAATTTATAAAACATTTATGATAAATGTATATTGTATGACTTGATTTTTTTGAGTTTAAGGTTTGAAACATGCTTTTAACACTCTTTAGTACTTACTTATAAATACATTCCCTGCTACAATATATAGAACCTTTCATAGCTGGTCGATTACATTCGCTTCTTCTACACTCCTTAACTATCTCAGTGGTCTTCGTCCCACCAGTGCGTACCTGAACATTAAATAATTTTAAATGAATAAAATAGCTGTCAACAACAATAAAATGGAGAAGTGGTAAAAAATAAGATTTTTAAGCCTATTTGTTATCTAAAAGTAAAACTGATAGATAAAACCTATGATAGATGATGAGGAGATTATGTCCACCTTAGCTTTTGCCAATGCTTTCAACTCTTCCTGCCGCTTTCTCTTTGCCTCATCATCATGACCTGCAGAATCTCGTCGGTCTGAATATCTTTTGCGATGAAGTTTTTCATGTTTTTCAGGCTTTTCATCTTTTTTTGTTGGAATGTGATCAAATGTAAATCCTGGAATTTCAACTTTAACCTTTTCCACAGAATCTCTTCGTTTACTTTTTTCATTAGGTTGTTTCGATTTAACAGGTGTGGACTTTTTATCATCTGCCAATGATTCATTTTGAAGAGAAGATTCCTGTCCTTCTTCTTTTATATTGTTTTCTTTAACTTCTGCCGCAGACAGAGACAATGGACGGTCTTTCAGTGATTTTGCAAGATTGCTTTTCATACTGTCAAGGGAGAGGCTGCGAGCTTTTGTCAGGGAAGTTGGATCTATTTGCTTAGAGACTGTCTTTTTCAATGGACTGTTCAAAGGAGATTTTATTGGAACTTGATTTTGGTCTGGCGGATTTGCAACATTTTCTATAAAAATTAACATCTACATAATGATTCTGTCATTTCATATTTAATTTTTACTACATCAACTAATATTTCAAACCAACAAAGAATGATTTAGCGTTTGAAAAATGTCCTGGTCGAAATAACCAGAATAATTTTACCCATGGAAATTGTGCTTAAACATCTTTATTTTGGTGTTACATTTTAAAGGAAAAATGTTAACATTAAAACCAATTGTCTAGATATATTGATACTACATTTCAATGTGTAAACGCTGAACCTTAGCTCAGCATAAAAGGTCAATTTAAAAAGCAGGGGATTTAGAACAGTATTCTAAATCCCTTGCTTTTTTCATTGGCTTTCTTTATATTATTTTTCCCTGATTTTTTTTTATGATTAAATACTCACAAGACTGAAATTCCTTAAATAAATATTTAAACAAGCTAGTGCTTTAACAAAGCATTAAAATTAAAAAGTAAAAAAAACAAAAATTCTCTGATTTGATTAAAACCCTGTGGATATTGTACAAAAAATGAAAAGCCTTTTTGTGCGAATAGTTTCTTGCGTGAATAGTCTCTGCACAAAATGTCTATTATACACACCTTGCTGGTGCTGGTTCACGTATATATATATGGGATAGCCACATGCGTTTTACAGGCCCGCCCAGCTGCTTCACAAAAAATTTCAAAAACTGGTTTTGCTCAGATCAGTAGCAAGACCAAAGTACTGCCTTTTAAAAAGAAAAATGGAGTGTAAAAGCGCTAGTAAGGTATATTATTACATGCGCTAATAAGGTATATTATTCGGCCTTTAAAAGTCAATAATTATTTCAAAAAAACCCTTCACAATTTTCCTAATTCCGAGATTGTTGGTCTTCTAATGGGCAACTAATGCAACACAAAATTATCCAAACACAGTTTTGTGTCATTGCGCACCTACTTAGAATGTGCCCAATGCAATTGCGACACATCTAATGCTTGCAATCCTTTCTTTTGCTAAACTAAAGTCAACAGCCAAGTGGGTTGCCTACGGGGTCCAGTGCGTTTTTGTTCTTGAGTTATGGTCAATTGAATTTAGAATAAAAGTTGTGTCAAAATCAACCTTTTTGACAAATGGACCACACCACCAGGGTTAAATAAACAATGTATACAACCATACTTTTACACTGGTTACAGCACCATTCTTCTCCAGTTTTTTCCATTTCTCGACCTTTCGCCATTGAGATACCGACGCAATCTCCATGAAACCATTCCTCACACGTGTCACAGCATATCATAAATCTGCACAAAAACGTAGAAGATGAAATCTTTATTCAAGTTTTGTTTTTTATGTTTCACAAAACTTCTTCTACTAGAAGAAATAAAGAGCATTTTGTTTATCCTTTAGAATCGTGCCAAAATTTTAAAACCTACTGAAGCTTTTTCTTTTAATAATATAAATGCTTGGAGAGAAGCTAGATAGACTTTTAATACTAAAACAGTATGTACTATTTAGAACAGGTTCTTAATTCAAACATTAAGCAAACCACACACTGTAATCATACGCACCGGTTGCTGTGAGGTTTTTTGCAAAAGCACCACAGCTTATCTGGATCATCATCCGGATCAAAATCTGAATCCTCATCATCTTCAACCTCTCCATCATCGTGTATGCTCCCCTCTTCAGATTCTTCCTCTTCTTCTTCTTGGCTATCAGTAGCATTTTTCTTTTCATTTTCTAACAAGAAATATTATATTTTAAAGAGAGTTTGAGGTGATGATGAATTTATGTTGACTTCAACAAAATCTATTATAGAATTACCCCTTCCCAAAATGACTTATACATTTGTTTACGTCCAGGGGTTAATCCAAACTAATTTAACATTGCTAAATCAGTTTTGGAGATATTTTGATACTACTTTGATTCAACATGTTAGAACATTTATTGTATTATGCTTGATATCTAGTTTAATAGGCTGTTTTTAAACATGAATTTTTTTTTTCACAATTATACTGAAAATTCTTCTTAATCTAGATAAGTAGGAGAAGGGGTTCTAAAAAAGGGGGTGGGTTGGTTTTTATTTTTTGAACAATAGAAGAGGGTTAAATGAAAATGGGTGATAAAGTTTCCACCAAATTGATGTTGTCTCATCATTTGAGTATCATCATTAGTTTCACAAGAGTCTATCAATAAAGTTTTTAGTAAGCAACCCACCTTCCAACTCAACTATGTTTGGATGCTCTTCTTCAACTTCTTCCTCGGTCTCTTTCTCACTATTTTTGTCACCTCCTCTGTGTGCTGACTAAAACATAACAGATTATCATGTGCTTATATAAATATATAAAGATAACAATGCTGTCCAAGAATGAATGATATGCGATATAAAGTTGTGTGTTTGTATAGTAATGTATAGTCTTACATTAGAGGGTGTGTCACTTCCATTGCCACTAGTTTTGTCTTTTGATCCTTTTGATTTTGACTTTGCAGCATTTTTCTTTACTAGTGGTGATTTCTAGAAATGAAACTAATGTATAAAATGAGCAATTGACAACCTAATTGATAACAAAATCATTGTCTCATTTTTTTGCAGGTGGTATCAAATAACAGATGCAGTTAGTTGTATAAGTTTTGGCAGGGACGTTTGTGTGAAAGACATGGTTTGGTCAAACACGTTTTTAAGTTTTACATAACTAAAAGCTAAACAAATTCTAATTTTTTTTATATACAAGATACTGAAAATTATTTTAAAGTTTCAGCTGTGTACAATAGTGGCAATGAATTAACGAATTTGTAAAAAAAACTATTTTTCGCAACAACAGGATTATTGCTGACATCATCATAATTTTATTTCTCAAATATTCCTTTTGCATAGTTTTATAGATTAAGTGTTGCAGGTTGTTTATTAAAATTTAGATTCAATGAAAATAATTAAAAATATTTTTGGATGTATTGCTCAGAACCTAATGATTTCCAGAGCTGCAATCTATAAAAAGCTTTTATGCATCAATAAAAAACTAAATTTTCCTACCTTTTTAGGCTCAGGTTTCTTTTTTGCTTTTTCTTTTCCTGGTTTCTTTGGTTCTTCCTTTTTGGTTTCAACTTTTTTTGTTTCCCCTCTTTTCTTAGGAGCTCCAGGGGTTTCTTTTTTATTTAGTACAGCTTGTCTTTTGGGACGACCTTCTTCTTTAGGTTGCTGTGGTGTGCGACGTGCAAGAGCAGGAGCCATTCCTCTTTTTTTCTTCTTTTTGTTTACATTGTAATGGCAGAGTTATGAATTTTTACTAAATATAAAAGTTTAGAAAAAAAGCATTTGTTTACCCAAATTATATATAATTATATATATACTAGGAGTTAGTTATTGTTATTGTTATTTTTTTATTTCAATAATATTTTTACAGGTTCTAAATATCAGTTAAAAATAAACTGTTCTTCCTATGAAGTCCTGTTTGTTAATAAATATCAAAAGTTAAAAAAATTATATATTATATGTACATTATAAACGCAGTTAAATATATTAGAAATCACAAACAAAAAAGAGAACCACAGAAAAAAAAGAAAGGCACTGGTGTGAAATGAAAAAGCACAAATGACAAACTGAACTGATAGGTATATAAGAACTACTAAAAACTTAAATTTTAACTCATACAAAATAAATCTTTAACTTGGCGGTAAAGTACTTTGTGTCAATTTCTCAACGTATATCAAGTGGAAGTTTATTATAGTTTAGTGCACCATTGAAGAAAAACGCCTTTTTTGCTGATTTAAGCTTAACTATTGGAAGACAAAGGTGTTGATTAATTTGAGAGAAAAATCAGGAACAGGACTGATAAGAGCAGTAACAGAGAAGATGCGGAAAACGAGCCAGTAGCCACAGTGTGTATATGCCATATATACAAAGGACAAGTAACATACTTTGTCGGGTATTGAAAGATCATAAATAAAAGCCAGTGTTTCAATCTAAAAACATGCTACATAGTATACTGTCCCATCTGAAAGACAAAATATGTCTAGAGAGTCAATGTAATACTGTCTACGAAATCCCGTGTAAGGAATGTGATGGTGTTTATGTCTGTGAAACAAAACGAATGTCTAATTATCTCTTCAAATAATAAATAGCCAAAGTTGATTATGATCATTGCCCATCAATGACAGCTGTAGCTGTCGAAACGTAGCCTAGAATAAACCTGCTTGTTCATGACATGATAATATTTATATTATTCAAAAAGGTGTTGATTGTTCCTTGTCCCGATGTTGTGACATATCACCTCAAAATACTCTTCAAAATTAGGAACGTCGCCTATTAAACATTTATGCATGGTGGTACAGTGCTTTCTCATCTGATAATTATGAATTGTTGTGATGATAGTGTCATGTCGGATGATACTATGTGCTCTGCTGTCTAGTAACTCTAGCTAACACATGTAATGAACATTGAAAAAACTAATTTTAATTGCAAAGAAATCAAAATTGGTGGAAAACAAAATATCTTCAAATCAATAGACACACTACAGTAACTGTTTGTGATAAAAATTTCAGGAGGAAAAGTTTGTTTTTAATATATGTAATAAGATGCTTAAAAATGGTACACGTCAAATGCTGGGCTGCAATAAAGGATGAAAATGTGAATACTACCATCCCAAAATGTGCTTCAACTCACTCAAGAAACGAGATATACACTTAAAACAAGAAATACAAACAATAGAAAAAATAAAAATAACCTTCAGAAGACACTCCAACAAGAGTTAAGGAATGACAATGAAAAACATTTAGAACAGAATTTTGAAAAGAATATCAACTGTCTAATAGAGTTAATGGAGAGAAAAATGCTACAATTGAAATTAAGCTTAGATGCCACTAAAAAACTGATGCATTTAATAAACCACCAAATAATATCAATGCAACAACAGAAGTGGTACAGGCTCTGAAAATGCGGTATACAGTACTGTGAAAAGGTTTGTTAACATCGTGGTTAGATAGCCCACAATGCGTATTTTTTTGACAATCATGGACCTCACGATCATGATTCGTGGACTACATGAACAAAAATTACACATTACACCGTGGTGTCCACGATAGATAACTTCTATTGTAAAACAACAAAGACCATAATAGTTTATCAATTAAATCAAAAACCGACGGCAAAAAAATAAATTGACACTTGTTGTTTTAATTCGTTGTCATAAAGCTTGTCATATATCAGATTTTAATTGTTCATGAATCAAAATGCGATCTTAAAAAACAATTTCTATCGCCGCTTTTCGTTTTTAAACTTTTAAAATGCAATCTTAAAAAACATTTCTATCGCCGCTATTCGTTTTTAAACCTTTAAAATGCGATCTTAAAAAACATTTCTATCGCTGCTATTTATTTTTAAACTTTTAAAATGCGATCTAAAAAAACATTGCTATCCTCGCTTTTCGTTTTTAAACTTTTAAAATGCGATCTTAAAAACATTTCTATCACCGCTTTTCATTTATAAACTTTTAAAATGCGATCTAAAAAAACATTTCTATCAGCACAGACAAATTTAACTTTTCAAGACAAATGACATTTCATAAAAATGCAATCACGTACATGACGAAAAATTATACACCAAGCAAAAACTATGAATATGCTTTTTTAGCTTGATAAAACCTGAAACAAACAAATTAACTTTAATGAAAGACTTTTTTGAAAAGAAAAAAAATTAAATTATACTGGCTATAAAAATCGTGGAGCTCGCGAAAATAATCGTGGGACACACGATCCTTCGTAGAGATAATAATATTAGCATGGTGGCCACGATAGATGTTTGAATGTTTGTTATACATAAAGGCCGCGATTATATCGTGGTTCGTGTGAACCACGCTCATTACACGAACACAATGTTAACAAACCTTTTCACAGTACTGTAGATCAATGACAACACACTAAACTTCTTCTCATACTAACCTCCAAAAGAATGCTTCCACAAAAACCAAATATAGGGACACATTGGGTTTTTGAGGTTTGAACTTTCATGGTGAAGATCTACAAACTGCTGATTGAAAAAATTAGTTAAAAACTTATTATTACAAGCAGAAGAAGATACAGAGCAAACAAGCTTTGGTAATATAAATCAGCAACTAAAAGAGAAAGACTACAAAAGGAACTTGTTGATCTTGAGTAAGGTCTACAAAAATCTTGAAAAAAAGAACATAAAGCTATATCATCAAAAAATAACTCAGGAATGAGTGAACTACTGTCTCATCAATTCTTAACAAGATCTACCTGCAAAATATAATATAATATGATCTAACTAACTTTCCACATCATTATGGTGTTCGAAAAAGTTGTAAGAAACCAGATAGTTAAATACCTGGATGATAGGAACTTTTTTAATAAAAACAAACATGGGTTTTGACACTCTTGCTTAAGTCAAAGTCTTGCCCATTATAATAAAATAATATCTAAGCTAAAAAACAAAGGTATTGACACCAATTATTAGGTCATTGCTAAAGCATTTACTAAACTGAATTTTAAAAGTTTATTAAAAAGCTATTGTGAATTTGGAATTTGTGGCAAACTTGGTTGGTGGATACACTAGTTTCTTAAAGAAAGATGGCAATTGGTGAATGTAAGTGGAATAAAGTCAAAATTAATGATGAGTTGCTTCTGTTGTGACACAAGAATCTGTGCTTCTATACCAGGCCTGGCCACAAGCAAGAAAAAGTGGTGGTGTGTGGTACCACACTCCCAAATGACATCACGCACTTGTGCCACATATCATGTTGGTAATAGGCATATTTTAATTTCAAGATTTAATTATCCCTTTACTTAAAAATACAGTTTGAAACAGAAGATTTGCCAATGTTTATAGCTAAAAGTTAAAAAAGTTTGCTGTTTTTTTGTAGTTAGCTACATGCATAATGCAAAAATCACAGCCACCACTCAAAAAAACCTTTTTTAAGAAGAATAGAATATATATAGTTAAAATTTAATTCAAGTTCCTCTTGGATCTTACGTTACCCTGCTAAAAATCTTTAATCTTCATGTGGAATTCCACATAACAACGTATAGTAGACTATAGACCACTTTCCAGGAAGTGGTCCTAGCTCCACACACGGCTGGTCCACACTATAGCTACATGCATTATTTTGCCTTTTCATTTACATGAGAGGTTTGTGAAATATAAACAACTTTACCATATCATGATGAAACTTGTTTACATTTATATTTATAGTTTTAATTATTTTTTTATCTTTCTTTAGCTAGCTAGCTACCTGCTGGGTCGTCATATAATTAGATGTATGTTTAGATTTTAGATATGTAGCTATAAAGATAATAATGCTCCATCTTCTAGGACACAAACGCTTTTTTCTAGATTAACAAACACAAAACACAAAAGATTCTGCAAAAGATCCTCGTCTTTCATCACGGCTAACAGCTGCCATATTTGTTCCGATCAGTACTTTCGGGGTCACGTGACGTTTAGATGTGCGTCGTGGTTAGGGACGCAAAACCCAGCACCACGCACACACGGGGAAACTTATTCAGATCCAACAACTTGCGCTCATCACGCTGCCACATTTTTTTCTCTAATTATTCTTCTTATGTAATTTTCCAAAACCCTCCTTTTTTAAGACATCCAGCCTTTGCTCCTTACTAGGTCTGAAGCAGGGATTATAAACAGCGTGTACTTTTTTGAACAAAGTGCGTCTAATCATATCAGAGAGGAATTGTGTAATCTGGTTATGCACGGATCTTAACTTTGATACAACACATATTTTAAATGACACTACAACCTCATCCCCACGGCATCATGTATTTTTCTGACTTCGGGAGGATGACATAAACATGTTCGTCTCGCCGTATTGATATAAAAATAGGGAGAAACAAAAAAAGAGCGCTGGGAACGAGGTTGATAACACTCTTATACAACATTGTAAACAGTACTTTAACTTCTCAAAAGAGCTTTGCTACGTCCCACTAGAATGGGTAGTGAAATTCGCGCTAAGAATGATTAAAATGATAATTGGCGAAATTTATTTCTCCCGTGACGATTCTTCCCCACAACTTTCCCGAAAAATCCAATATTTACAACTCTGTAGCCAAAACACATGTTAATCTAGTGAACTAAACTCATCATATTTCAATCTTTAATATTTTTAATAAAAGAGCGTAAAAAGAATACAGAACAGTAGCGAAAGCAGGGAAGAGAGGTAACTTTTCTGAGATACTTGTTGTAATTTATATGCTGGTAATGTGGAGATAAAACCATATTTTATTGAATTCAGTAAACTTGATTTCATTCGGAAGTCATTTTTAAATTTAAATATTTTTCTTAATTTGATTCTTTTGGATGTAGCTCTCGATCACCGTGCTGGTCAAGTGCTAGCAGAAGATCTGTTTTTTCAGAAAACTTTAAAAGAAATATCAAGTTGTTTTAACATTTTAGGAATTTCTAAGTTACGGCATGTTCTATTCTTTACAAGTCAGCCCAGGATTTTTGAACAGATAAAATCAACACCACGTTTCGTTTTGGCTTCTTTTACAGAAACACTTTTTTACAAGTAAACAATTCAATACTATACAGCTAAGAATATAATTTTGAAATAAAAAAGAATTGAAATGAAATTACAAAAAGTTTTCCCCTCTCTGTACCTACCCCTGTCGGAATACCTTCGGAGCCACATTTATTACGTGTCTCTCAAGATACTTTTCTTTTTTAAAAAATCGTCTATGCTCGCTTTTTATTAAATCATTTTTTCTCTCAAAATTTATACCTTTTTCTTTTAATGACCTATTTCCATATTTATTTGGTTCTGCAAAATATGCATGCGAAAACGCAGAATAACATAAAACGAGATTAGTTATTGACAAATTTTGGGATGCTAGTTGCTTATATGCAAGTTTGAAGAATGTATCAACAAAATGTTGTCTTTTACAGCTTTTAACTAGCAGTTTTACAAAATCGTAGTTAACACGGTTATAAAGAGGGTATTTATTGGTAGAGGTAGTGTTAAAAAAAGTTAAAATATTTCAGGTTTTAGGTGCGTATCTTTTAGTATATGTTAGCTAGCTAAACCCAAAACTTAGCCACGTTTTTAGAATGGTGTGAATATATTTAAATTTTTTCCTAGTTCATTTAGAACTTAAACTTAATATACAGTTTACTAACGCTCAGTGGCAATTCATATCACTCTGATCAGTGGCACTTCATATCACTCTGATCAGTGGCACTTCATATCACTCTGATCAGAAAACGTACTGTACCACGCGTAGTTTAGTTTTTCAGTTCTTGAGTGTCTCCAAAGAAGGAACAAAGAGTATAGAGATAAGTTTCTACTTGCAAACCTTCTGTCAACTGGACAATCAAGGTATTCAAAATATAATATCCATCAATACACAATTAAAACTATAAAATGCAACTTTGTATAAAATATAAAATTAAAAATACAGGAAATCGAGAAAGATATTAAAATTTCAAATATATAAGACATTATGGAACATTGTAAATAAAAAGTGATAAAAAAATGAACAAAAAAAAAAAAAAAATACGCAACGCGAGTCACGTAAAAAGATATGCTATAACGTACGGACTTTTTGTCAAATTATTCGGCCTTTGCTTTGTCGTTAACAACAATCTCCGACTGATCTTCGTTAGCATATTGACGTTCTCGTTGGACAAACATTTGCATATATATAATTCTCGTAATAATGAATTTCAGCGCGTAAAATATTTGTTTCATACTTCGGATCAACAAATCTCTTACCACAACAACCTGAGCCCTGAACGGATCTAGTCCGCCATGAACAACTTGGTGTAATGCCCCACTAAGTCCCACATCTCTACACTTTGTCAAGACAAATTGCACGGCAGCCGTTTCCATCACCATATTCCACATCGTCATGAATGTTCCAAACAACTTACGAAACGTTTCAGTGAAAATATTGAAAAACGAAGCCGCGGGTTGAAACAGAGGTTTTAAAACCGATGCAACAGCCCGAAAAAATCCGATTACAGGTTCCGATACTGCTGTGATCATACCGGCAATGTTACGTAGTGGTTTGAATAATTGAGCCAACGAGGCGTATAACGGAGCCGCCAAAAGATACACAGGTTTCATATACGCCCACCAGTATTCAGTAAGAACTTCCACAAAACCATCCAGCCATCGAAACCAACGTTTTAGCAGGTCAAAATACATCTCAATGAACTGTAGAATAGGGCGTAAATATCGCTGTATAAAATCCACGTGTTTATACAACTGCCATACCGCCCAGGATAACGTCAAAATTGTGTAAACGAGCAAAATATACTCGATTACTTTACGAATTGTTGACGAGTACCACTTTGCAGGGATGTAATTTACCCATTCAGGTAAACCTTCCTGTATTTTAACTGGGACAGGAATCTTTTTATCTATACCTTTTTTACGATTCTCCAGCACGAGTTTTCGTTCGTGAAGTTTAGCCACTTTAACAGAATGCAAAAGATCTCTTAACTTAGTAACGTATGCCACATCAAAAGTTGCTTTCACCATGCACGAGTCTTGTGAAACTGCAATGTATGTGACCCCAACCCGAGGTGGTTCATGATCCGATTCAAACACAGAATCGTTCTCTTCTTCGCGCTGTCTGTCCGTTTTGTTGTGAAGTGTTGACCACGCCACCAGAGGTTTTCTACACTCGATTAACAAACGGCAGGAGATCGAGTCCCAACAACCAAACTTAGTGCTTACTTTCAGGTCGGCGGCTGATATGTCTGTACATTCCAGCATCGTATGTTTGACTTCGCCTGTGTTTCTGTACAGTTTTTCATTAGGAATTTTGAAGAAGAGTTTTGATGAACCTTCTTCATAAACTAGCGAACAGTGAAGCAACAACGAATCTATTGTAGAAATAAAAATTTGAGGAGTGGTATTATCACGAAAAAATCAAATATAACAAACACTGATTGATTGATTGATGCGAAAAATCTACCGGTAGGCAATTTGCGAAATGAAATGGGTCGCAAAAATAAATGCACGTTAATATTCAAAAAATAAGTCGCAAAAATATATGCAGGCAAAAATACAAAATCTAGAAATAATTTGTTAAAACAAGCAGAGAAACTTACCACGCAAAAATACAAAATCTAGAAACAATTTGTTCAAACAAGCAGAGAAACTTACCACGCATAAATACAATATCTAGAAATAATTTGTTAAAACAAGCAAAGAAACTTACCACCCTATCCCCTTTACTTAATTTGGTGTCAAATATTACGTGTAGTGTATAAATGCTTAACAGATGTTAAGAATCTTCACAGCGAGAAAGACTTTAACGTTTACTCTTAGGCAAAAAATAGTGCGAGTTGACGTTTAAACACAAAAATTACCTTCGTTTTCTATTTCTTTGGAGGCGTTCAAGTTTGGATATAAAACATTTTTGCTTACTCGACAATTTGGTACATCTTTGTACGGAACATTTCGTGTTTTTTGTTTGTAACGAAACACACCACTTTTCAGAGCCACCACGGGAAGCGCAACCTCCTTCGCAGTGCTTTTCTCCATTACATTTCTCTATACTCTAGAAAAAATATATATTCTTAGAGGGTAAATATATTCTTTCCCCCCAATTTTTTTTCTGTATTTTTAACCCCTCATGTTACGGCTATTCAACATTCTGCACAAAGTAAGTGACATATAAAAGTTTAACTAACAAGTCACCTTATGACCAAAAATATTGACGAAGGATTAAAACCGTCATCTTAAAGGAAGTTGAGGATAGAAGTTTCGCTAATATAAAAACATGAAAATATATGACATCATAAAAAGTATTAGCATTTACATATAAAAAATTATATCACTTTTCATAATGGCGGATGTAAAATATAAACAACAGAAAAATTCGAAACGTTACATTATGCACATACACGCCTTCGTACTTTAAAATGTTTTGAAAAATAGTCTACTGTAACGGGAAACTTTTCCGTCTTGCCACGACATCTATTTATTATTTGATGTACGTTAAGTTGGCCGTCGACACTGAACAAAATCACCGACACTTGGGACAGCTCCATCACCCGCTGAACACGATGCACACTCTCCGTGTCAGCTTGTATCATTTAGCTTCTTTCTCAATTTTAATAACTGGAACATCAGGTTTCACATTCATGGGATTTCCAGTGAAATAATTCTTTCGAAAATCATTTTGTTGTTGTATCCACTCATCAGTGTGTGTACTAGCCACTGACGCTTCACACTAAAAACAACGCAAGAGATTACAGGAATGTGTATGCACTATGAAAGTCTTACACGAAGGCTTTACATTTAAAACACATGAAATTAGAACATAAATAAGAAGGCGCTCAAACTTGACGATAAAAATACCTAAGTGTATAAATTTTAGTGATTACTATCAAAGGGATTAAAAAATAGATAAGAATGATATGATTCGGAAAATCTGTAACTTCTCCTCTTATGGAATTGTAGTAATCGCACTCCGGAAAAACGCGAGTACAGAAAAGAGCAAAATCAGACAGCAGAATGGTGGTACCATCTTTACAGTCTTCCATGACAGCGGTAAACAAAGAACATCTAGAGTATTCTACAGTGGGTAATGTGAGGTTAAAGAAAAGATCTACTCCGTGCTATATAAAAACATTGATATTGCAGCACTCCTTAAAGACGATTTATAATAACAAAAAAGCACCCTCCTTCGTTGAAACTTTGTATCGTACCTCTGCAAGTCTTTTCGTTTTTATCATTGTGATCATTCTTCTTGAAACTGTTTTAGTCAAGTGTTGCTCACAATTTCCAACAAGTTCCAATCCAGGATGTCTTGGTATCATTTCTTCAGTATAACTAAACAAGATAGAACTAGCCAGGCCAACATTGCACAACGTTTTGCCAACTGTAACGCTGCTACTAAAACAACTGTTTTAGTAGCAAACTCTTTAAAAAGTTGCATAAGTAGCTATAATGTTGGGCAAAATAGTTTAATGATTTATAGCGCATTTGGTCACCTTAAAACTCGAAAACACTTGCGATAATTCTAAAAACATAAAACTAAACAATATTAATTAGGTTGGTGTTCGGGTGATAAAAAGTGAAATTTAGACTGTTTTTAGTATTTTCAACCGTAAATCTGCAATGCAAGAAATAAATTAACCCATATACCTTTTTTTTATTCTTTACTGAAACGGGGGAGTAAATAGAGTTAATTCATATATAGTCTGGTCTGCAAAATACCGCATGGTCACCTGGTTATCGTAAAAACCATCTTTATCAATGTTATATAGGTCCACTTGTAATAGGACTTCGTAGGACTTCGAAAAACAAAAAATGAGTTTTAAACTTTCAAGGTGGCCAAATGCGCCATGTATGTCTGGACTAAGACGTTTAATGTCAACACACGTACTTCTATCCGTTATAACCCTCACTGTGACCTTGACAAAGTCCAACTGTCAATGTTCATCCCAGATTTAAACTTTAGATTGTTTTGAGAGTTTTGAAAAAGACCGGCATTATGAGCACCACATGGAAAACAAAAAACTCTCATTTTTCCAATACAAAATATCTGGAATAAAAAATCTTCCAATGTCCAGCTGAAAAGAGAAAAAGTGTCAAATCTAGATTTTTTTACAATTTTTTACTTCTTGAAAATTCATTTTTGGAATTAGCACAACTTTTTTTTCGTGTTTTGTAAATTTAAACTTTGTCAAATGTTTCAATAGACGACTTTCTTATAAACTAGTTTTTTTGCTTGAAAAAGATTGGGGAGTTCAAGGGACGGAGAACAAGTGTAGTATATAGCGGGCATCCTACTTATCTGGGGTCCCACTTAACGAGAGGATACCGTAGTTTATATGAATCTTTCATACCTTGGTTTATAAACAGGTAGCCAATACACCAGTCGTCCTCCTAACACGAGATAGTTGAAAGCAAAGTGGAGCAAATCAGTTATAATGTTTGATAAATTGTGATGTTTTTTGGCTGGTATGTGTTCATCGCGACTACAATAAGAAGTTGAAAAGTTTAATAAATGAATGTAGTATATAATTTATATATTTTGTTTATTTTTTTTCATTTTCTTTATTAACGCGTACCAAGGATAAGTTTTACAGTTCATGATTAGAAGTCGCAAAAAAGGCACCTGAAAGGACGCTTTCGGTGCAAAAGGGCTTAACGTAAAAGGTTAATAAAAGTGGAACAACAAGTAACCACTAAAAACATGATCACATGCACAATTTTCAAAGAAATATTGTACCACTAAGCCACCAATCGATTATATGGTATACATATATGTAACATCGTATTGGAAGTAAAGAGGAATTAGAATAAATGCTCAAAATGATACTAACATGTCTTCAGGTATATCCCATGTCGTGTCCTTCTTAGAACCTAACTTCCTGCCTCCCTCACGAATGCCATATGGTGCTAGGGATTAATAATATAATAAAAGATATATACAAAAAAATATGTAAGAAATACATGAAATGTTATATACACCTTGTTTAACAAGGCCTCTATGTAACACTTTTCTAACTGAATGATAGTATGATCAGCAACAAAGTTTAAAGCCGTGCGAGATACATCAAGTTATAGCCGTCTTACTTACGATCGGTTACTATGGCGTCAAACAACTCTTTCACACGAAACGGTATATTCGTTGCGTCACCAGCCATGATGTCCCAATACTTATCCATAAGTTTGTAGTGATCATAATTTGTGCGAATAATCTCATCACGAGCTAAGACAAACAAACGAAAACAAATAAAAAACAAACAAACATTTCGTGTATCAGTCCTGCACGAAAGTAAAACTTGTACAAATAGTTTGTTTTTTACCTCTGAAGTTTTTATTGCCAGCCCTTGATGATTTACCTATGAGAGAAACAGAAGTGTAATGAAATAACTTTCACAATCGACCAAACGGAGGAGGGAGAAAATAAACATACCTCGCCCGTAGATGATATTGTAATCGATATCACTGCCACCAGAGAGGCCACCGAAGTGGGAGCATGCGATGATAATGCTATAAAAATGTGTTTTACTTGCAAGTATAATTACATTACTTTCTTTATGTTTAAGAACCACGCAACGAATTCGAGTGTAATAAAATAAAAGAAATAACTGAATTCACTTCATTATTATCACTGAAACACTTAAAATGCAGGTGTGAAGTTTCAAAAAGGCAAAAAGGAGGAGAGTTTAGGAGAGTTTAGGAGAGTTAAGGAGTACAATGCAAAAATTTCGGAAAGCTCTGATCATTTTGTTAATTATTGTTGATTCGAGTTTCATACCTGCCTGTTCCCACAAAAGGATCGTAGCAAAAACTACCATCTTTCACCTATAAAAACAAGGAATATTGGTTCCTATTTCAAATTCAAGCAAAGCATCTTAAAGGAAAAAACCTACAGTGAAAAACAAACTAACCATAAACAAAACATTTTAAAGTTAAAAAATATTAAATTCAAAGCATTTTTTCACCTGGGCCTGATTTGCCATAAGCAATGCTAACTGTGGATCCATTGACGTATTTCCAATAAAATATCTAGTCTTTAAATTATACTGATGAATCACATTTCTTTGACTGTAGCCAACCTAGGATGAACGAAACCTGATTCTAATATAGCTAGAACAGTGCATTCAATCCCACTCCATCAAAAGTCTTACAGAATACACCAAGTTCTGTTTCTAATACACAGTAACTTAGTAATTGTTTAGGGCCCTCAGCCAGACCATGAAATAAATATTCCCCATGACTTCGAGATATAACATTACGATTTGTGGAACAATTTGTCAAGTTTTCCATATAATTGGATTTTTAAACAGCTATTTTATGAATCTAAGATCCTGCAGATTGGATCACCTTATAAATGGTTAAGCAGAGTCTCTAATATTTCCCGAGAGTTTTTTAATTAAAAATCTTGTGTAATAATGATGGGAAGTTTCCTTAGTCTTTTTAAAATTCCAGCCACCCTTCCCATTATTCCCCTGATTTCTCTCAAACAAGACACTCCGATAAAGCCGTTAGATAAAAAACCTACATACCAGCTTACCAAAATAGATGTAATCAAGCTGATCATTATCAAAGTTTAACAACATATTGAAAATGATAGATGGATTTTTTAAATCAACCTCGCCAGGTATGCTAATGTATTTTTGAATCTCCTAAAAGAAAAAGAAAACCAGTTACAGAAAGCTGATAAATTATTGATTGACTGACTAAGTCAAGAGTGACATGTTATAGTGTGGTTGTAGGAGGGGAAGGTGGGGAAAAATGTGTATATTAATGACCTTCTTCCAATCTATTCTACACTTTGTTAGTTCTAAACTCTAGATTGGATGAAGGTCCTTAATATACTTCGTACAACCCATGCTAGCATGGTAAACAGACGTTGAGCAAAGATGACGAAAAAATCATTATGATGAATGCACGAATGATTAATAAGGTGAGTGTATGAAAGTGAGCACGGGATGGATGAATGAATGAATAAATGATTAAAAGAATGAATAAACGAATGAACAAATGACAGGATGAGTGAAAATGATTCACTGTACATATTGATGATTGATCAATGCGTGCTTAAGTAAACAAGGTATGCAGTTAAAATGGTAATGAGCCAAAAATTAGGCGAAAGGTTTAAGATGTATAGTAGCGACTGTAAGAAAAAATAAATAAATAAATAAATAAATGATGAATAAGTAAATTCGTGAACAATGCAATCACCATACTAAGTAAGGTAAACAAGTTATTCTCGTTGACACCATTTCAAAAAGAATTACTTCTGTATATTTCAAAGCATACTTAAAACGGTTAAAGTATGAAGTATAAGAAGTGAATGTACCTCTATGTAGCCAACACGTTCACTGAGTGTGATTTTCTTGTTAAAAACATCCACTTCAAATTTAAATGTACCATCATTAGAATGTGTCTAGCAGTAAAATATAAAATGAAAATAATAAAAATAAAAATAAGAGATAAAAACACAAAACATAAACAACAACAAAAAACGTGAAAAAACAACCAAAATCTCTGCAAAAACAAACAAACAAAATAAATAAACGAACAAACAAATGACAAACAAACAAAATTTTTTTTTCATCAGTAAAAGGACATAATACAAAAAAACTACCTTCCAATCTGAAGTGCTAGCTATATCTTCAAACGTTTTGCCATGCCCCCACAATTCTGATATATTCCTATAACATGTTTTATATATTAACAAAGAACTAATGATTTGGCCCTTTGATAGCTAACATGGCGTTTTGCCTGGATAGTGGATGGAGAAGCCATATAATGCCTCAATCATAAATTCCTTGTTATTCATCGAAGCATAGAAAATAGAACTTACACATTCTTATAGGACCAAAAAATAATTAGCTTTAAGAAAAATTGAGTTTTTTATTTTAGCGATTATTCTTCCTTTAGAAAGAATAAATTGTAAGTGTCTCCCATATTTAGAAATGTCTACAACCATCCCCAAAACGTTTGAGACAAGGCGCAAATTTCGAAATTAGACCCCACAAGTAATTATGTAGATCACTTCTTTAGTAGGTATACACAATCTTTGTCTAAATTTAACTTGTCGATGTTTACAGTGGGCTTAGGATCTTAGGTTATTTAGTTAGAACTTTTATAATGTGCTAATTCTACGTCAGTGTGGACTTTTTTGGCCTGGTGCAATTTAAATGCTGGTTAACTAACACACGCATCTGTAAAAGAAGCATTCTTGCACCGCACTGACTGCGGAGATGCTTTTGCTTTTTGCCAACTTTGTAGGTTGTAGCATTAAATTATAAAATATTGATAAAATTAAAGAAACTGGGCACATACTTCATTAAGATACTTCGTGATAAAATCTTTTCAACGTCGCTCAAATTCTTCACATCTATTAATAAGTATGGTTTCTGAAAAAAAATGTATCTACATTGGAACTAGTCGATAACACCAACAAAAATCCACGGGTTCACCCATCAGCAAATCATATACTTTGTGGGGATCCGAAATTTAGCTGGGACACAAATATTCCTACACAGAGACAAAAAATATAAATATTGTTATAGGCAAGAAAAAATAATTTATATTGAAAATTTTAAAAAATTACAATCTTACTCAAAATAACAATTCAAACTTTTATAGATACCTCAACTTTATATGAATGTAAATTAATGTCTAATTTGATGTTAAATAAGCCACATATTGATTCCAATTCCTAAAAACAACCAACCGGTAATCCAATTCTCTCAGGTGAGCTAACATTTTTACGTTTATTATCACATGATGACAGATTTGGGTTAACGATATCAGCAAAGAAATACCTGAATTCTGAAGTCTTGGAATTCTTGCGCATAAAAGCATACATATTTCATAATGATGTATTTATATCTAAAGATTTTATGCCAAAAATTATAGTCTTATACAAACATGGCTTTCTCAATTCATACCTCATTTACCCATGTCTCGCTTAACTAAGCATTGATTACCTGAACTTTAATTAACAATAGAAATTGTTTTTTTAAATATACTACAATCTAAAAAATTGGTTGCTAAACGAAAGGCAAGTTAATAGCATTCCGTCATTACACCTTTTTTTTTATAACTAAAATTTTTTTGAATATATCAAATCTTCCCAAAAAAAGCAATAACGCTACAATGCTTAAATAAGCATGTACAGAATGTTGGGTAATCGAGACAGTAGCTCACCTATAAAATATTTTTTCGTTAAAATAACTACCTTAAGAAAAATAATTTTTACAAGAAGGGATTTTATGAATTTACTATATTTTGCAATTTTCTCATCTGATATGCCAAAGCTTCTTTTTACTCCTACTGAATTTCTGTACTAGATTAAGAAAAGTTTAAGCCGTGAGAGAATTCAAATAACTTTATTTTGTCTATTGTTTCCTCTACGGGATCAGCATTTCAACCTTAGAAGTAAAGGCCAGTTTACTAGAAGCGGAAATTGAAATTATATGACAAGAAGTGCAGAAATAATTCAAAAATAAAAATTGTAAATGTTTTTTTTGTTTCTTTAATTTGGTATAAAACTTTTGATATTTTATTTATTCAAACATTAAGTGTTGGCTTTCTTTTCAATATGTTTAAGTGTGCACCAGAAACCATTACCAGTTGAACAAAAATTCCATTTTTACTAGGATGAATTTCTTAAAAATATTCATATAAAAAAAACATAATAAAAACATGGCTTTACAGCAAGTTGAAAATTTACAAAAATCTAACTGGATGAATACCATATATCTTAAAATATTTCAAGTTGACAAAGTTAAGTCCTAATGAACAGAATGATAAATTAAAGAGAAAAGAAAACAAAGCTGGTATGTGGCAAGAAACATTAATGAAATTGTCATTGAAGAAAGTGATAATTGTCGTTATGATTTTTAAAAAAAACTTTTGTTTAAATCGTTTTTTTAGAAGACACTTCGAAAAGAAGCTGACTCACAAGTAGGCTGAAAATTTCATTTAGTATAAGAAA
Source organism: Hydractinia symbiolongicarpus (assembly GCF_029227915.1). Lineage (NCBI taxonomy): Eukaryota > Metazoa > Cnidaria > Hydrozoa > Anthoathecata > Hydractiniidae > Hydractinia > Hydractinia symbiolongicarpus. Next base: position 10,328,652 of record NC_079880.1, on the reverse strand, counting down.
ATAAGCTGTGGAATTTTCAAAGAAAAACAATAACAGAGCCTAAATATAACAAATTGAATATATTAATTGAATATATTATTAGAAATTATAATGATGTAAACAATTTCAAAATTTGACGAAATATAAACAACAATTTTACATAAAGTTGGCCTTACATATATTGTTAAAACCACATTAAAAAAATAATAAAAACTTTTACATTACCTGCACAAGCATTGCAGGAAGAAAAAAACAAAAAACAAAAACAAATTAATAATTTTCTGCTGTTGAATAACATATCTACAGTTCCGCGGATATAAACAGTTTCAGAGAATGTGTGTGCATTGTGAATAAATTGTGCAAGACAGTTTTGCAGATGTAGTAAAGCTAACAAGGACCAAAATAACAAACTGCCAATCCATATAAGTTAAGCAAACTGTCAACAAAGATAGTTTCTAAACAAGCTATCAATAAGGACAGCTTAAGAATGATAGGTCATTACTTGTAAAATAGTAGGAACACATGCAAAAGTTTTAAATACACAACACACCCTTTCTGATCCTGACACAGAAACTTAAAATAACTATGTACAGCCTTTCATAAATCCTTTATGTGCAAAAAAATCTCTCATAAAATATTTGTTATATTATATATTTTATATTAATTCATTTTATATATTATATTTATATAATAATGTATACAAGTCCGGAAATCACATATCTCTGACAGCATCCTACTATAAAATGATCTATAAAATGATGCAAGAGAAACTCTATATAAACTTGCAACTATGGTGCTCTGTGAAAAGCATGCCACATAATAAAAACGCCTACTCTGAAATTACCATATCAACATGTAACAAAAAATTTAGTTACACATATCCTAAAATATTCACATGGAGCATAAACTATGCTATGTTAAGAAAACTTAATGTGAAAGCAAGAATTAATCTTAAACCACATGTAAAACCATAAGCAGACAAAAAGCAAGACCAAGTGTAACTAATCAACGTGCAAGGTCAGTAAATTTTAAAAAATGTCACAGTCACACACAGCTGGAAACTAATGCCAGTCTGTTGTTCAGTAATTAACTCAAGTGAACTAACCTATTTATAATAATTTGGAGAGAAATGAAGTTTTCTCTGCAAAACCAGGAACTGATTATGCTACACATTATCTGTGTATGTTTTTAATTTCTTTAGTATATGTCCCTGTCCACTTGCCACTACTTCCTTAAATCGTATTGCAAATATGATATATATAATCCCAGCCAAAGTTACTGCACCGACAGACATTAAAATTAGATAACCGAACTGTTGGGGTTTTGGCAGAAATATAGTAACAATAAAATGTAACAAATCTAAGATGGAATTGAAAGAATATTGAACACCTCCAACAACACCACGTTCATCTTCAGGTACGTTTTCTTGCTGTAGTTGCGTGATTGTTAAATCGATAATCCATAATCCAGCACGTGACAAAATAATACCTGCCATTAATACAGAAACTGATGTGAAATCTATCTCTGTAAGTTTAGCAGGAGTCAGAGTTGTGTTGAATTGTCCATTAACCACTGCTAAGCCTTGTGAAGACATATTATGAGAATTTTCTTTATCATGGGTCAGCATCTCACTAGGACTTCCTCTTACCCATATTGAAGCAACGCATAATAAAAGCATGGTCCATTGTGAAAAAAAGCCAAAGAAACCGGCTTTAACCAGTCCGAACTTATTACGCAGCCAAGGAAAAAGAAAGGTCCCAGCAATTCCAACTAAGGAACCAAGGCCAAAACAAACACTCACAATTAATTCAGATAAACCTTGCGAGTATGCATAACCAGTTGTAATAGCATTAAAACCAAGTACTGTTAAGTAAAGTGACGCTAGCGCCATGCCTGCAAGGACAATAGATTGACGTTTGTATACAACCCAACCAGAAATCATACTTTTAAACCGATGCAAAAAGTTAAGGTTAGTTGTTAATCTTCTTGTTTTCACACTGGCCTCGTTCTTATTATCTTCAGTCACTTGATTTGAGTTAATAAAACTATCTTTTGAAATTTTATCTGCTAATTCAGGAACAGCTTTATAAACTTTGTTTAGCAGTAAATATTCAGCTACCATTGATATCACATTCCATGAACAAATAAAAGCAATACCAGCAACATCTGATACAACAGACATTAAAAACCCAACTGCAACTGGAGCTGTAATGGCAACTGACAAGTCAATTCTACGTAGATTAGCATTTGTAGAGGCTAGAAGTGCTTTATCACCTTTGACGACAACCATAATCCAATCTCTTGTAACCGCTATTTTTTCACCTTGCCCCGCCAAGTTAGCCAATGCCCCAAGTACAATTATAAGAGCTTTGAGGAGTTCTAACACTTGCGAATGATTTGTAAGAAATAAGTAAATTGATATAACCACAGCACAGATTATGACAAGAAGATTTTGGAGTAGCAAAACTATACGCACTACTTTTAGCCTCTTGGTTCGGTCAATCCAATCTCCCACTACAGGAGCAAACAAAACACCACTGCTAGTAAGAACCAGGCCATATATAGCTGCTAACTGAAAAGAGCCTGGTGTCAATTTAATCATGTATAAACCAACTGCGAAACTCCACATTCTGTCACCCCATGCTGAGAAAAAAGAGCTAATACACAGTGTTATTTCAGGTCTCATTTTGTTTCTTGCTAAAGTAACAATAACAAGTTCAGTTTAGCAGTAATTATGAGTTTTGCAGTAATTATGAGTTTTCAGTATTACTTTCCAGTGTTTTAAATTTTAAACCTACATTTTAAACCTGCTTACATAACATGTATAAAAATTGAAATAAGTGACAACACCCTATTTAAGTGCACTCCCTCTCTATCACAATCCTTATTTAACTTGGCACTCCTGTATTGTGCTTATCTTAAACAGATACCCAATCTAAAACTTAGAAAAGAGCATTCATTCCACATTATAGTTTTCTTAGTGTTTAAATATGATATCTAAAGTTTCTATAGAATGAAATAATTCTGCAATTCGTTTTGTTATTTATACCATTTTTTTAGCCAAAGATAAAACTGTCCTAGAGAAATTCGAAATTATCTTAATTTCTTTATGAAGCATGACAATACTTCTTCACAACCAAAAAAGTGATAATTCACATGCAATGTTTTGATATTTATAAAACCTTTGCCAAAATCAAAAATGGTGTTTGCTCTTAAAAACTACAATCATGGTGTTTGTAATATCTATTTTGTTCTTAAAAACTACAATAAATCATAAAAATAGTCCAGGCCCTGTCCAATTTCCCATATTGATAAACCGGTGCCCAGTTCTTTTGCAAGATTTATTCTGGTTTGAATGGACTATAAAGAAAAAAAATTAAACAATATCAATGCAATAATAGCATAATAAACTCTTTTAGGTTACCATATGTCACTACTACCAATTTTGCGTGTTCAAGGTTTATGTATTGAATCAACAACATTTATTGTTTATTTGGACTATAGTATGAACTGATTAATTCTGCAACATTGATATTTGCAAAATCCTGAACTTAATTTTCTGTCATGTGGCTTCACCACCAAAAGTATTGACGTCAGAAGTTCACATCATTTGTACCACATCGGATATAATAAGCACAACATAGTAATCACAAAATTATAAATTATTTTTTTACTCACCAGTAGAGTTGGAAAATACAATGTGACTTTTGATTTTTTCTCCCTGAAAGTTTATAAAAACAAATAAAAAAATAAATAGAAGAGAAAAAATAAACAAACAACAAGACTAAAATAACTAACTTGTATTCTATCTTGTGTTCTTTATCATCGTTACTCCATTTTAATCTTGGTTTCTCACGTCTTAAGATATCAATGTAACTAAGAAATAACAACATGATTTGATTCTCACAAAATATTTTGCAGACTAAATGTGTGAAATTCATTATTACAATACTGCTAACTTTAAATTTGCATCTGATCTCTTAATCACAACCGAATTTCTCGACATTATGATACGTTCATTCAGGAGAAGTTTAAGTTCAACACTTTAACAGAAAAGTGACAAAAACCTGAACTGATCCCGAAGTAAAGAACTAACACCGTACCTGTGTCCAACAATAGCTAAACAAAGAAGTTATAAAACAAAATAAGTAACTGGAAAAACTAGGAAAAATAGAATAACAACATACAAACACTTTAAGTTTTAAAAATTAATATAAAGGAAAATCGTTGACGTACGTTCAGCAGTTTGATCTTTATAAATATACCCATAAAAATTTAATCCCAGAAGTATCTTTTGACGAAAATGATTTTTAACTGGTGTCAGCGAGAGTACACATTGTCGAATCCATTCGTATGGTGCCACTGCTCCAGGTCTAAACATAGAAATGGTAATTTGTGAATAACTCATACTTAGAAATAATGACAAATCCTGAAAAAAAATGGGTACCCAAATAACTTAAATTTCAAAAGAATTAATTAAAGGTAGAAATTTTTTAGGGAGGAGGGTGACCTGCCTCCTATCATTGACTACACCCTGATTAGAAAAAATAAGCACACACATACCTACTATAATGTGGATAATCATATGTCATTAAACTAAATCCATCCACCATTGGTGCAAGCAAATCAAAATCGTCCTTTGTAAACATTCCAAGTGAATTTCTGAAAAAACGGAAAGGGAAACACTACAGTGAAAATTACAACAAATGATAAAACAACAAAATAGCTATTAGTTTTACTATATATTTAAAAATTTAAAATTTAAAACAGTAAAAGATATATTTCTCTTATTTAAAAAGTATAAATTCCAATGTTTACTTAAAAATGCAGAATTCTACAATTATAAAAAATTAATTTCACCAAACTGCAATTAATCTAGTTTTACTTACATGCTTGCTAAAGGTGGCGGTATGACCAAAATAAACTTCAAACGCTTTGCCATCATGGCTTCGCCTAATTCTTTCACAAGACCTGTCAACTCTCTACAGTAAAAAAACATAAATGATACACATACACAGGAAGACAGAAAGTGTAAATTTTTTATATACAGAAACCACTCAGATGAGAACATGAGAAAGAAAGCTGAATAACATTGTGAATAATTAGACGGAATGTTTTAATTTTCTGTTATAGTGCAAAAAGTTCATGAGATTTTTGACACTACATACGCACTTAGGCAAAAGCTCTAATTTTACGCATGCAGCTAACAAAAAAACTTTATGTTTTATGTGTTATAGCAAAAAAGATGTTTAAGCTATATTCTACAGAATAATTTCTCAACTATATAATTGCCCAATGTTAAGCAAAAATTTAAAATAACGCAAGAAAGGTGGTTCGATGGAAAAATAGTTTACTATATATCTTACGCTTTATAATGACCACCAAATTGTGACCAAATTTCTAATACCATTCCATCAAATTCTTGCTCTTCAATAAAGTTTACCATAAAGTTAACCAAACTATACATCTTCTCCTGATTTGAAAATATTTCCATAAAATTATCCATCGACCACTGTTCAAATAACAACCTGGGTAAGATCTGAACCTTACTGTTTATGTAACGGACATCTTTTAACCAGTTTCGGTCTATATCATGTGTACCCAGAATATAGAGTTCTCCATTTGATTTTCGTCTAATCTGAAGCCACACAGGTGAAATGATGGTAAATTTACCAAATGTCTTTGCAACGTCATACCCATGATTGTTCCACTAAAATAAAAAATTTGGGATCACAAGGGAACAAGAGAACAAAATATTCAGGCCATCTTGCTTAGCTGCAAACATTGAAAACTCCTTTATAAGCCTTATCATTTTATCATACAGAACTAAGTTGATTAAAAATTGGTAAAGAGTTTCATATGTAATTTCCTTTAAACATGGAAATCTTTTATATTCATGTAAGGTGAAGGGTCTCCTTAAGAGACAAGAGAGGAGTTGAACGTCCTCCACCATACCTTAGTTTAAAGGGGCGATTGTGGAAGTCCCATGAAATGCCACATAGTGATGGTGTCACTTTAAAAAACACCCAGTCCGGTCTGTGAACGGTTGGCGCTAGGAAAGGCATCCAGCTGTAAAACAATGCCAAAACTCTTTATTAATGGCCGTAAGAATAGTTAATCAGACAAACTGCGTAAACGGGGCTGGAACTCTAAGGAGTGAAGGTGTCGCGCACGGTAGGACAGATGTCAGATGTGAGCATCGTCAGACCGTTACCCAGCTATCACATCACAAGGTAGATAACACTAGGTTGAGGATGGCTAGTGTAAATGTTGGTACTCTGAGAGGTAGAGCAGGTGAAGTAGTTGAAATGTTAGAACGTAGATCTGTTGATATGTGTTGTGTTCAGGAAGTTAGGTGGAGAGGAGCTTCAGTGAGATTTGTGGAAGGTAGGAGGGCAAGGTATAAGCTTTTTTGGATTGGTAATAGTGATGGATATGGAGGAGTTGGCATATTCGTTGCAGAGAAGTGGGTAGAAAAAGTAATAGATGTTATGCGTGTTAATAGTCGTATTATAGTGATAAAGTTTTTAATAGGTAATAGGATTGTCACTTTTCTGTCAGTTTATGCTCCACAGTGTGGACTCAGTGAGGAAGATAAAGATAAGTTTTATGATGAGTTAATAGCAGTCACATCAAAGTTTGGAGACACTGAACTTGTCATGGTGGGCGGCGACTTTAATGGTCATGTTGGGAAGTCATCTGAAGGTTATAGAGGTGTGCATGGAGGCTATGGATTTGGGAGCAGAAATAAGGAAGGGGAGAGATTGCTTGAGTTTGGAATGGCAACGGACATGGTGGTTTGCAACACATCATTCAGTAAGAGACAGAGTAGGCTGATAACATATGAGTCAGGTGGTTGTAAGACACAGATAGATTACTTTTTGGTAAAGTCAGACAAGAAAGTGGTGAAGGACGTGAAAGTTATATCGGGGGAAGAGTGTGTTTCCCAGCATAGGTTGCTGGTTTGTGATATTATCTTGAAGAGTGTCAGAGAAGCCAAGAGAAAGTACAGGCCCGTCGAAAAGTCTGGAAGCTGAAGGAAGAGATTGTAGCAAGACAATTTAGTGCAAAAGTTCAGCAGTTAGCCTACAATAGTCAATGTGATAGTGACAATGTTAAAAGTACTTGGACTACTTTGAAGAATTGTCTTCTAGAAGCTTCTGATGATACCTGTGGGTGGACGAAAGGACCAGCTAGACATAGACAGACCTGGTGGTGGAATAATGAGGTTGACCAGTGTATAAAGGAAAAGAGGAAACTTTGGAAAGAGTGGAAGTCAGGTGGTAGTAAAAATATTAACTTAGAAGCTAAGCGTCGGGCTCGTACAGCAGTGTATAAGGCAAAATCAGAAGCAGAGAGAAACAGATTTGCAGATGTGTTAAGAAGGGAAGACCAGCGCAATGAGGTATTCAAGATAGCAAAGCAAATGAAGAAGACTAATCAAGATATTGTAGGTGAGAAGTGTATACGTAATGATGAAGGTGTTTTGGCTAGCACAGAGGAGGAGAAAAGGGTAGCTTGGAAGAATCATTATCAGAGGTTGCTTAACACTGAGTTTGATTGGGACGAGGATAATTTGTCTGATGATGATGTCGTAGAAGGGCCAGCTATGCAGATCAAGACAGAATTGGTAGTGGAGGCTATTAGGAAATTGAAGATTGGCAAGGCTGCAGGAGTATCCGGTATTGTTGCAGAGATGGTAAAAGCATCTGGATATATTGGAGTTGAGCTTAAAACAAGTCTTGCTAACCAGATTATAAAGGATGGTGCTATTCCAAGTGAGTGGCAGTCGAGTGTAATAGTGAATTGTTTCAAGGGCAAGGGTGATGCATTAGAAAGGGGTAACTATAGAGGTTTGAAGTTGGTTGATCAAGTAATGAAAGTTATTGAAAGAGTGATTGATAAGTTACTTAGAGAAAGAATTGATATAGATAAGATGCAATTTGGTTTTGTTCCAGGGCGTGGCACTACAGATGCAATATTTTTACTCAGACAGCTTCAGGAAAAGTATTTAGGAAAGAGAAAGAATCTCTATTTTGCCTTTGTAGATTTAGAGAAAGCTTTTGATAGAGTGCCACGTAAAGTTATTTGGTGGGCTATGAGAAAATTAGGTGTGGATGAGTGGCTAGTTACGATGGTTCAGTCTATGTACAGCAATGCTAGAAGTCGTGTCAAGATTAACGATTTACTTAGTGATGAATTTAGTGTAAATGTTGGTGTACATCAGGGTTCTGTACTTAGTCCTTTGTTGTTTATTCTAGTCTTAGAAGCGCTGTTGATGGAGTTCAGAACAGGTTGTCCATGGGAGTTATTGTATGCAGATGATTTGGTTCTCATAGCAGAGTCGATGGAAGAATTAGTTGAAAAGTTTGAGAAGTGGAAGAAAGGACTAGAAGAGAAAGGGCTGAAGGTAAACACAGCAAAGTCTAAAGTCATGATAAGTAGCATTGCAGCCAAGTGTGACCTTGTAGTTGGAAAGTGGCCTTGTGGAGTTTGCAGGAAAGGGGTTGGTTGTAACTCAATTTTTTGTCAGACTTGCAAGCATTGGGTACATAAGAAGTGCAGTAGTATTAGTGGAAGGTTAAGAGCTGGCATACAGTTTGTATGCAAGCGTTGCAAAAGTGAGATTATAGAGAATGAAGTATTTCCAGCTTTAATGATGTACAACAGTGGCTCGTTAGAGATAGTTAAGAACTTCTGTTACTTAGGTGATATGTTGGGCAGTGAAGGGGGTGTTGGAAGAAGTGTTACTTGCAGGATAGGTTCTGCTTGGAAAAAGTTTAGAGAGTTACTTCCTTTATTGACTAGCAGAGTTCTGTCAATTGAGGTAAAAGGTAGGTTGTATGAGGCCTGTGTAAGAAGTGTTATGTTGTACGGTAGTGAGACATGGGCAGTGAAGCAGGAAGATCTTGACCGTTTAGAAAGGAATGATATGAGAATGGTTAGGTGGATGTGTAATGCCAGTCTGAGAGACAGAAAGAGTTCAGATGAGCTAAGAAGCAGGCTAAGTCTCTGTAGAATTAAAAATGTTATCCAGATAAGAAGATTGAATTGGCTGGGGCACTTGGAAAGAATGGAGGAGGATAATTGGGTAAGAAAGTGTAGAGACTTGATAGTTCCTGGGGCAAAGCCCAGAGGCAGACCGAGAAAGACTTGGCAGGAGGTTATAAGGACAGACTTAATAGAGAGGAAGTTGAGTTTAGATCTAACACAGTCTAGATCAGATTGGAAGAGGGTCATTAATATACCCCGTCCAACCCATGCTAGCATGGAAAACGGACGTTAAGCCGAGAATGATGATGATGATGATGATGATAATGTCCAATATTGATAAAATTTGGGAGTTAAAAAAAAGAACAAGACAATAAAACAGGTAGGCTGTCACCATTTAAAAAAATAATTTGCTTTAATCATTAAGAAGTATTCCATATGCATAATATGTGCTCCATGATGTTGAGATTGGAAACTAACCTGCAGAGGATACCTCATTTATTGTGTGTTCTGTGACATTGCAATTGATCATTTGGTTAGTTAGCTAGTTACTAGTTGGAAATTAATACAATTGACATAGTGACAAAAATAATTTTTAAAAAGAAAAACAAAATATAAGGGGAAAACATAAAACTCAAAATCTGAACTATTAGCATAAAACTTCTCTTTTCCATAAATGCAAGTTAGTTGAAGACTATTAAAAACATGAGTGCACTTACCGGCGTAACATAGCCTAAAACAGCACCTTCAAATTGCGTATTTAGTACGTCACTATCATATGATTGGTAATACTTTAAAATATCAGTGTACTTAACGGTTGTTGCTACTAAATTTTTTGAAAGCACATTTTCAGGCCTTGGGCCGCTCTAAAAAGAAAAAAAAATAACCGTGATAATAAAATATAGTATATTTACCCACTTTGTTAGCATCTTGCTAACAGTTTCTTCACTTTGTTAGACAGTTGAAAATAACATCCCTTGGAACTTTAACTAGTGAAAAATGTTTCACATCCTGATAAAGTCGCTTTTTCAAGAGAACCTTTATGTTATTATTCTTTTATGTTTTTCTTTTAATTCATTAATTTTTTATTCTGAAATGTTCCTGCAGCACTTTTCAAAAAAAAAAAGATAACAAATCCAACAAAACTCAAAGCATGGCAACAGTCCTGGTCTTTTGAGGTTCGTGATCACGCCCTCGCACCTTCGCACGCTCCTGCAACAACAGAGCAGCGTCTTCAATCACGCACCAAAAACACTTTAGTCAGTTCAATAATGCGCACCTAAAATGTCTTTTGTATAAAGTAATTATATATTTACTATACTAATAATCAAAGAAAAAAATGACTTAAAGTTTGCGCATTTAAAAATGAATTATTTTTAGAAATTAAATACGTTGCATTGCGTAATAACACCTGTTGTTCTTTTCGAATGTTACTGGCTTTTTATGTTTTGAGATGAATTCATTAGGTTAGGGCATCATTAAGTTGTATATCGCAGAAGTCGCAGGTGGCATGCTTCGAAAATGCTTGTCACTGACACAGCTTAACATGAAGCAAAACTGTACAGCAGACTCAATTGTTAGAGTCTTCACGGAACATCTCTCCCCACAAAGCCGTGGGCAGGGCTGACTTATTGCCTGCTGTACGAGACAGAACTTTTGGACTTCTTTTTAATACAATATACAATTTTTTCGGTTATTATTACTAAACATATTGATTTCTCTTCCCCTTTTGAAAAGATTTTTTAAACTTTATTCAACATGTTTCTTCTTTGGTATTACATAACGATAACATTCATCTGAAAGCTGCAATAAGGTACAGGACACCTAACCTCTCCCATGTTCTGATTATATTTAACTTGCATGGGTGCGCACTCTTCTCGCAGTATTCTCTGGATGATGAAGGTCGGACTGACTTGTTACATGATTCGAAATAGTCTTCAGTCTTTCGTTTAAGTCTCAGTGTAATGCACCAGCCAAGCATAAGAGTGACAGTATTAAGGAAGGGTAACACTGACAGTTTTTGATTGTGGCATTCATTCAAATTTCACAACAAAATTACGTTGCCAATTTGTTATGCCGACTCAACTACGGTATCTTTGTATTTTAAGTCGGCAATTAAGTCGGCAGTGCCGAATGCTGAAGCTAATTTTAAGGGCTGATCATTGATACAAAGTTTTGATATGAATTATACGAATTACGTGCAGAAATTTTGAGACAGTCCTTTAATAAAGGTGCAAATACATTCAATTACTCAGTAGGCCTATCAGAGGACAACACTTTTCAAATGTGTTATCACGCACCTTAAATTATGAAAACTGAATAATCACTCTCCTCAATTAAGGCAAGATGCATGAAATTCATCGCGCACCTACGACAATCAAGGCAAGTGAAGTATCACTCAGCTGCTAAAATTCATATGACCAGGACTGTGGCAACTTTGTTGGTATATACAAAACATTCTGCTATGATTCCCTTGTTTCAAAGTTCAACCATTTTGCCAAAAAGCATGGTAATCATGTTAGCTTCTTAAAGTGAGAACTCTTATTTAAGATGGAAATTTGATGTTCATACAAGTATAGATTTTTTAATCTTGTTTATTATACCTCAGTATAGTGTAAATCAGACAAAAAGAGATATGTTTCTTAAATACTTGTATTAAATACTGCATTCGGAGTGTTTAAAAATAAAGTTGTTTTTAAGAAGACTTGTACAAAAGAGTAAACAAAGAAACATTGAATTTTTTTTTCATATGCATGATTTTAGCATTTTTTATATCGGTGGGGTAAGTTGGACATGTTCTCAGTAGTGACGCTTACAAAAAGTGCTAGAATGTAGAGGTTTTTTGAGAGATTTGTATATAGCTGTTCTTTGCAAGCTTTTTCTTTTGCCTAAATATTTGTTACATTCATATTTAAAGGCTCTTGTGTCTTGTTTTGTAACAAAATTACATGAATTTTCTAAAACATGCTAAATCCAAGAGGTGATTGGGAAATCCACTAATTATAACACAAGTTTAACAGGGTTTAATATTGATGCTGAATTATTAACAAAAATATGCAAATATATAGGTTATACTTAAAATAGCCTTTAAAAATTTAACACTTTTTGTAGGCTTTACTATTGAAACCGGAGGATCCAAGGTCCAGTTTGCCCCACAGTGATAAATTTAAGATGGCATTGTGAAATCGCATTACGGAGGATATGTCTCTCTATAACTATGAAAGGATATAGTATATGCCTTCCACATTACGTGAATGTTCTCTGTTCACTGGCAAGACTGCATGGCTATGACATGATATTCTTCACAAAAAGTCTAGGATCTACCGTCTAGGATTACCAATTTCACCAGTACTGAAACTTATGTATTTTACAAAATAGACAGCCCAAAGTTTGCTAGGGTAGTTCACTGATGAGAAAACCTATGTGATATGACATTCTAACCTCTTGTTATCTTTGTAATCAGTCATTAAATAGAAAACAAAATAAATATCATGAAACTGTACAGACTGGAGAATATTTTTAGGAAAAAAAAATTGTCACTGCATGTGCTCTCCTGCGTGGAACTCACATTAAAATAAACACATCACTGAAATAAAGGTTACCTCCTGTTTAAAACAAGTTGAGCACATATGAAAGACCTTTGAAAGTTCTCCTTTTTGAAAAATCTTTATCTGTTCTCGAGATATTTGTCTTAAAAGTTGCGCTAATTACAGTACCACTTGAATGTACCTTTACATATATGCGAGTTTTACGACCCCATGTAACAATAAAGAACATACACTAGATAAATAACCTTCACATATCTTTTGTTTACACACAAACTTAATTGCTTTCTATTGCTATCGTTGTGCGCGAGTCATAACAATAAGATTTGATGAATTCTTTTGTTATCACATGTTACATGCATGTTATTGTTTAAAAGTGTTAAAGATCGCAAAGGCTATTAAAATATATTATTTTTGAAAAATGAACGAACACAACACGTTAAAGATAAATCATCATATATGTGTATTGATTTGTTCTTAAATTTTTAAAAAGCGATTAACAAAGCCAACCGCCACGTCTATATGGCCTAGCGAAGGTACATAAGAAAGATACACCAGTTCGACCAGTACTTTCCATGCCTGGCTCAGCCTACTATAAAATTGGTAATCAAGTTTCAAAATGGTTATCTGTTGTAAAGGAGTGTAATATCAATTCCTCAACAAAGGAAATTTCTGATCTGTTATCTCAAATTCAACTTAATACGAACGAAGAACTAGTTAGTTTTGATATAAAGTCTTTGTATACAAACGTTCCGCTTGATGAAGCCATAAATGATTGCACCAAGCTTTTATTTTCTGGTAAATACGATAAAGAAACCTTTAAAACCTTAGTCTCTTTGTGCAGTCGTGACGTAGTTTTATTATCACACGATGGTTATTACAAGCAAATCGATGGCTTAGCTATGGGCAGCCCACCAGCTCCACTTCTCGCTAATGGTTGGCTAAGCAAGTTTGACTCTATCCTCAAAGACGATGCTGTACTGTATATGGATGATGTTTTGAGAAACATAGAACGTAATAGAATTGACGAAAAACTTCTACAAATTAACGACCTGCATCCGTCACTCAAATTTACCATTAAAAAAGAAGGGAAGAATACGTCTATACCTTTTCTGGATATGTTAATTATTCGTTCAAATAACAATTTATCATCGACATGGTACACGAAAGCTACCGATACAGGCCTGACGATGAACTTTCATTCATTGGCACCACGGAAATATAAACGGTCAGTCGTATCCGGCCTAGTTCATCGAATACATCGAGCGTGTAGCACATGGTCGAATTTTCACCAAAGTCTAGAAAAAGGTAAAACTGTTCTTGAGAAAAATCAATATTCGAAAGCTTTCTATGACCCGATAATTAAAAGTACGATATCTAAGATTATGGAAAATAATGATAACGAGAATCCTGATGAAGAAAACGAGAAAGAAGAGTCTGAAGAGAAGATGATTTTCATTCAATATCGTGGGCGAGTTTCGGAGAAATTTGAAACTTCTATGAGAAAGTTGAATATTCCGTGTAAAATTATTTTCACATTGAAAAAGTTGAAAAGTTCTCTGCCTCCATTGAAACCTGTAATTGAAAAATGTTTCAAAAGTTGTTTGGTATACAAAATAGAATGTCCACGATGCAACTCGTGCTATGTCAGACAGACGAGCCGACATTTAATCAAACGACTTAAGGAACATAAAAGAACTGGTCCGGTGGGAAAGCATTTCGACGATTGCAATAATCTTTTAACAATGGAAAATGTATCAATTTTATGTTCATCAACACGGAACGTTTATCATTTAATGACTCTTGAGGCGTTAATGATCAATTACATCAAACCGGTTTTAAATACTAAAGACGAATATAGAAGCAGAGCATTGGTAATAAAAATTTAATTACCTTACTCTCTTCTAAACTCGTTTTGTTTTTAGATTTTCTTGTAAATTTGATTTGTTGTAGTGTGAGGTGTAGTTTATGTATGATATGTTGAATAATTTTATACTTGTTTTTACCTGTTTTTAACATTATTTATTTGCTTTTAGACCTGATGATGGATAATGTTTATCCGAAATATATTGTCGATAAAAAATAATAAACATACTCATTGTTGGTCCTAATAGTGGTATTTTAACAAAGCTTTTCTATTGACGTTCTTCGTTTTTAAATTTCTAAAATGCGATCTAAAAAGCATTCCTATTGCCACTTTTCGTTCTTAGGTCAAGCATCTGGACATTCAAACAATGTTTCAATTTCGTTTGTTTCAATTTCCCGGAGGCCAATTGTAATTTTTGTCGAAACGCTAACTCTCACAAGAAAATTGTTAGCGCGATTTTTTAAGAGTTACGTACGTTTTATGTGTGAAATAGAACATTTAGCTTTGTGTAAAAAGAAATAAAATTGCACGCACACTTTCGTAAAATACAAGCATCAATGAAAACATAACATTTATAAATGAATGGTTTAACATTGCCGTTCCTTAGTAAGATACTTAAATCTTTGTTAAATTATATATTTTTTGTTGATCTCTTGACGACAATATTAATTAAATACAACAATGGGAATGCAATTCACATGAGCTAATTAAATTTCGTGAACAAGACATTAACTCTATTGTTTTCAACATGCAAAAATAGCTCATGTATTTAACAATAGGTTAACAATAACAACGAAAGTTCTGACGGTACCGAAGGTTTGTGTAAAGGTGATAACTATCGTGCACATGTAAAGTTACATTTGAGCGGTACTGTATGTCATAAACAGGCATTGAGCTTGGTAACTAAATATTAAAATTTATGTAAAACATTACATTTGGCCGTTCCCTTGATGTATAAAATACATCAAGGGATTGGCCAAAAAACATTCTTAACTCTATGTTGCTTGTCAAAAATGTTAAATATAACACCCTAGCAGACCTATTTCATGACCTAATGCATATAGTGAAATCTTTTTAGTCCATTATAAAGAACCAATCAAAAATTTTGAAAAAAAATATTCAAATTCCCTGAGAATCTTTCAAGCTTTTTCTTATGCAATTAATTTTATTTACCGTGGGAGGTAACCTTTAAGTTGTAAATCATGCAACTAGGACTTTTCAGTCGGTTCCTTTTTTGCTTGACCCTGCGCAAATACTTAAGTGTGTTTTTAGCTGTCTGTATTTTTTGTTGCTTGTAACTATCAACTAAAGCTAGCAAGCTATCAAGTTAAACACCCTAATTGTCAGACATATATAAGTTTCTTTTAATGTATAATATACATCACAAAAAAAAGGAACAGTTTCAACTAAGTGAGAAAAGTTTTATATCAGTTGTACAGTTAGACATTAACCTTGTTCTTTTTTGTATGTTGTTCTTTTGTCCTTCTTCTTAACACACATTAGGCCAGCGATTTGCACAAATGTTTCGCCGCTGCGCATCTTTCCGCATTAATAATTTCAATTTAATCAATAATAATCTGACATGGCTTGGGTTAATCAGGGGCTGTGGTAACATTCAATCACCCATGTTGAATCGCCATGAGGAATCGAACCCCAGTCTCCCGCACAGAGTACAAGAGCTATAACCACTAATCTACGGCGCCACTAAAGTTTCCTTTTCAGTTTTTAAAAATTTCCGGGATAATGTTTTCTCAATAAATTGGCACCTCACAAAAATTGCCTACAGGGTGATTACGTGCCTTTAAGGCCCTACCTATCTTGCAGACGTTTTTTACACCAGTTAGCCAAATCTAGACTATTTTAACATTTTCTTCCAGACTTTTCCAGAATTTACTTAATTAGAAACATTCTTGGCAGACATAGCTACCCTGTTTTACTGTGTATGAGACTTTTAAGTTTTTCACTCATTTTCTTTATTATTTAAATTTTTTATTTTCCAAAGAAAAAATTAGTCTTTATGGCATGAAAATTTAGCATGTTGTTGGCAGTAATCCTACGGAAAACATAATGTGCAGGAATTGTATAGCTAGCTAGCTAGATAACTTTTCTTTCTAAAATTTTTCACAAAAAAATCATTTCACTTTTTTTAATGGTCAGAGCCTTCTTATTTCATAATTCTCAATAAGAGCATCGTACAAAAGAAAGATATATTTAATGATAATGAAGTTTGCAGTAACGCCAGCTAGCGAGTTGAACATACCAGTATCGCAATCTCTTTACAGCTATCTTTCGTGCACGTATCTTTTTTCTTTTTAGACTTTGACAGTGTAGAATTAGCAGGACTAAAAACTATATAAATAACAAACAAATACTTGTACGCGAACATTGTTGTACATCCGACCCAGGTCGATGCACCCTTCGCACCTTTGCGGTCCTCGTTTTCCAAGAAAAGCATCAAGCGCAGAAAATACTTCACGTCAACTAATGACCACTAAACAAGATAATGCCAGTTGATCAGCAATAAAAAAAATAATTATGCTGACATTTCACCTATTAAAGACTTTTGAACTTATTATTTTTTGGAGAATAATCATGAAATGTATACTATTCTTATTTTTTCACCCCTTTTTACCCAAAAATATTTTAACATGAAGTACAAATATACTGGATTTTCTATTGTTATTACTTCATATAAACTTTGTAGTATTGACCAACTTGGTGTTTTCTTAGGTCATGCTTGGTACTTATCACCACATCCATTAAACTTGGCATGAGCCGTCGTGCGTAACCGAATCAAAACATTGTCAACATGCTCGTAATGTCGAGCGCATCTATCCTGACAGGCTGAGAAGGTGGGTGGAAAAGTGTTTTTGCTCAGCTAACCTTGTGGAAAGTGCTAACTAAAATAACATTAGAAGCTAGCTTGATCAAGCAAGCTACTCAAAAATGCATTTTTCGATACCTGAAACTGTCCAAGCTACGGATGACAACGGATCAAAATACTGGGTGAGTACTACAACACTACTGTTATCAGTTCGGGAGATCACACTAAAAGGGAAACGGTTTCCCATGTTGTATAAGGAAATTCCCATGTAATATAAGAAAATGGTTTCCCATATAGGAAACCGTTTCCTAAACTATTTTTTTTGAATTTTAGTTTGGGGGAAACTGTTACCCATTCTCAAGTACGATGGCCCCTATGGCTCACTTCTCTTCTCAATAACAACACTTCTCTTCTGAGTCAAAACACTTCTCTTCTGTATAAAAACACTTCTCTTCTGTATAAAAAACTTCTCTACTTTGATACCCAAAGTTCTCTTCCGTTCGAAACACTTCTCTTCCAAGTACGAAACACTTCTCTTCCAATTGCGAAACACTTCTCTTCCATAAGCTCGAAAATTTCCCAGACTGAATCTGGTCCTTAATATATGAATTTATCCAGATCTTGTTTATGAATAAATGGCACACCCCGGGCTCTGTGCATAGGAAATTTTGTACCCAGTAAAGTTTGCATAAATTCTTCCGGGGGCATAACGTTGAATTAATTAGAATTGATCCTACTTTATCCGGGAATAAACATTGAGATGTTTGTTGGGAAAAGAACTCGTGGTTTTCAAAAAACAAGATATATATTTCTAAAATCCAAGCATTTTAAATTGTTACAGGTGTTGTATTACATATATCTTTTGACTGCACAAATCAAGGCGATATAATAATCAATAGCTTCATGAGCTGTATCTGGCTTAATTTTGGAGAAACCCTCCATTGGAAGAACTGTTTCCGCAAATTCAATAAATTCAGGCTCATTATCGTGATCTGGTACAGATAGTTGGCTAAATTCTTCTAGCTCATTAAGATCTAAAGTTTTTTTAAAAGACTCGCAACCACATAATTCTGGAACAAAGTACAATGTATCAGGACTTCCACGGGGAGCAGTAGCACCTTGGCTTGGTGCTAACAGATGTTGATTCCAACGAATCACAAATTCATTAAGGTTCTTTCTGATCAAATCCATAAAGCAGTAGCGTACACATTCAGCAATTAGTGCATCACCAGCATCTAAAATCCTAAGTCTGCAAGTTCTCTAAAAATAACATTCACCAACTTGGTCTGTCTTTTGAAAGTTGTGACCAAAAAGATTCTATTCTTTGATTAGCTGTTGATGTGCCAACAATAAAAATGCCAGTGCCAGCATATTCGTCATTATGCTGAGATCTTAATGCAATCTCAACAGCTTCCAAAATGGAGTTTTCAGTACCATCATCAGACCTTATTCTTGTTGAAAAAATATGTCACATGGCGAGGGGACTGGTCCCGTGTAATAAACCTCACAAAAGGTTAAACTACGGACCAATGATGTAAAATTGCGGACCAGATTTTAGAATTCAAGTTGTAAAGAGCCACATGCAGAGAAGTGTTAAGTGCAGAAGAGAAGTGTCAAAATACTGAAGAGAAATGTCAAAATACAGAAGAGAAGTGTTTTGTTATATAGAAGAGAAGTGATTTTGTTTTGGAAGAGAAGTGAGCCATAGGGGCCATCGTACTCAAGACCATTTTACAGAATTGCGAAAGGAGGCTACAATAATTTTTTTTCCTTCTATGAAAATTTGTGGTCAAATATTCCCTTTCTATTGATTAAAAATTTGTAGTGCGCTTCTTAACCAGCTCTTGCGCAGATTCCTTTCTATTTTGGTGGTTTCCCAATTGGGAAACCATTGCCATATTTTTCGCCCGTTGAGGGTAACGGTTACCCAAATGGGAAACCGTGAAGTTTCCCAAATGAGAAACCGTTTTCCGGATGGGTAGTGGTTTCCCTTTTCGTCTCAACTCCCGAACTGGCTATCCTGCGACATTCTCTTGTTTGGGTTGTAGTAAAGCACTAGTTAATAAAAAATCCTAGAAACCCTGCAAAAACTTAGCCACAAGTGATTCAGCAAAACAACTTTAGAATTGTTCCCTTTAAATTATTCTGTTAACATTCTGTTATCAGAGATAGATCTGCATATTTAGATATTACGTGGATAGACACTAATATTTTACATGACTAGCCTCACAAATGTCAAGGGATATACCCTGTCCATTATTTCTAAGAGGGGTCATAGCTTAGAGCTGGAGATTAGTTAATGCTTGTATATAGATCTATTATTTCTGCTGTACCCGACAACCTTCCGCAACATCCAATAGCCCACAAAGTGTACCATCTCCCCCATTTCCCTCACATGCCTGGTATTAACAGTCAGGAAAATCCTCTTCATTAGGCTGCATAGCCTAATTTAGAGATCTCCTAAAAAGCTGAATCATACAACTTAATTAGGTGACATACATCTAAATAAGGAGGTAGAAAAAGTTTTTTCCTGATTTCTCGAAAAATGTAAATTTTAACAGAATCACCGCTGCAGCTGTTTCATCGTCAGTTTGACGGTTTTTTCAGCACCCCAGGGTTCAGAAGATATGAAATAAAAACAATGGTTTATCCTAACGATAGTCTTTTTGAGCTGCCATCCTAAATAAAAATCTACACTTGTGACAAATTTTTCTAGGCAATAGTTACGAAAATAATTTTTTTAAGCACCATATATTTTGACGTCTTCCTTATATCAGAGTTATGGTTGTTATGAAAACGTCTCCCCTTTTTATATCTCCTCCTCATTGAATTATATTCAACATGATGACCTTAACATTTACTTGCATTCATAAATAGAGAACTTGAATCTGTTTTCGTAGAAATAACTCAAAGTGGGGAGAGGAATATGGTTGTTGGATGCATCTATAGACATCCTTGTATGTCTGTAGAAGAATTCAACATGCTATATCTACCCCCTTAAATAAAATAAAATGTTGGTTCTTTTAGGAGATCTTAATATTAACCTTTTAAAACGTTAACTGATATCAGTGTTTACAGAATAAATATAACTATATGGAATCATTTTAAGGTACATGTCAAACGAAACACATATTTCAAGGTAGCATTTCTTTCTTTATGGCTTCCACAAATTTTTTTCTTTTAAAATTAGTGGTTGTTAATGTTTTGTGATGCTCCCTGTTACTCTTTAACAATTTTTTATCTAGTTACATAGATGTCTTTTTTATGAGAATAATGCTAACAGTACAGTCTGAATGTAAGTTTCCACCTACAAGTCGATCTGCAAGTTATCTTTTCTTTATCGTAAATATTTTAGTGATCTTCATGTTGCCAGTGATAAAACAAAAGCTTTGGGATTAAACAGTAGTAATTATTTTTAGAACTGACAGTTTCAAAACTTATTTAAATTAATATCCCCTTAGCGCAAAGTAAAAAAATGTAACAGTGTTAATTATGCGGAAGAATACAATAAATAAATTATGCATGAAGCTATTGCTATTTAAAAAGTTTCATGTGCATGTTTTTTTTCCAAAGTTGCATTTTTAAAAAATATCCTTCTGAACATTTTATTTTGGAACTTTTGCAGTAAAACTTTAATAGCAGGTTTTTGTGGTTGACAGTATTTTTAACTGGAAAAATTTTATTTTCACTTTAACAGCTAGTTATGTTATAGGGGATTTCACTTTGCGGAAGCTGTTATTGTCTTCTACATTACCGTTTTAATAATAAATAATTTCAAAGCAGCATTTGTTGCTGTTTTAACTTTTTATAGTACCATTTTGGCTGTTTTCAAATGAAGTAATACACCATATTACCCTTCTACAACCCTGTTTTTATTGTTACCAAGCAATCTGTTTTATTCTACATTATTTTTTTGATAATTTTCAGGCAAACAACGCACCATATTAACTTTCTTCTGTTTTTTTTGATGCCATATTAACCTTCGACAGCCCTGTTTTGACAGTTCTTAAGCAACTTACGGTGCCCTTATTTCAGTAGAAGTAGGATTTTTAAAAGTTTATTGTATGAAAAAAGCAGGCTATTTTTTTAAACCTGTGGAGCGGATAAAAATTAAGATCTTTTTAATAGTACAGTATAAGAAAGTTTATATTTATATTTTTAAGTGCTGTTGTTTACAATTTGTGTAGATTTTAAGTTGGATGTGTTCTCAACATCATCACATGCAGGTTATTGTTATTTGAACAATAAGTTTCACTGATCTTTTCATTTTTCTCGCAATGTAATTATTTTCTCTAAAAACAATTGTCTAATATAAAAGAATTATTTATGAGAGTTGCGCTTACATCCTGACTAAGCATATTCAGGCTCAGATAGGGGAATTTTGTAAACATGTAGTAGGCGTATTGCTCATCCTTGGTGATCCCTTTACATGTGTGTCTTTTGTGAATATCTTAATTAGGCAGTCTTATAGGCTTAATTAATACTGTCTAATTATACCTTTAGATTTGTGTGTAAGATCTAAAAACAGTACCATTTCATTTTATCTTATATCTCACAAAACAATGTTTTTAATTTGTCTGATTGTGTTTTTCGCATCAGGAATTTTCACTTGCTTGAGAAAAAACATATTCAAAAAAAACTGAGCCTATGTGGGAAAAATGCAGTCTTAGAGATAGTTGAAGTTGGTGGTTCTGAAGTGTGTACCCCCTGCACCTCAAGACTGTATAGATCATATTACGTCATATTACATGGGTATAAGGTTTAGGGTCATACAAAACATCGAACATGTTGCCGGTCTTTCTAGCGTGTGCAATCACCCCGACACACCTCCACACACACACAACTGAATCAAAATCAGCCCTGCTGTTTTTTTATTTATGAATCACATGTTAAATTCAATATTTTTCCATGATTTTTAACAAAAGTAAACTGCTAAATTATATAGGGATGTAAAATAGAACAAATACGAGTAAAAAACGAAACAGACTAGACATGTCGTTATGATTATTATATTATGATGACACAGATACGTAACAATTAAATTATTAATATTAATTACAATGTAGTATTGTAAGACAATTGCTAGACCACTGTATAGGAAAAATACATGCAAAAGCAAACTAGTTCAGAATCCTGTCATTTCCTGGAGTTTATCGTACATTCAATTTGCATCAATATGCTAAATAAGATTGGTGAAGTCTTTGCATTGCAATTTAAAGCTTTAGGCGAAATAACTTTGAAACATATTTAATAATTGACTTTATTTTCTGCATGGGTAACTAGGGGTCGTCAGGGAACAAATTGGGTAAGTTCCCCAAAGCTTGGTCATACCACTGTTTTGAAACAAACAGGTTGAGGATGTTATCAAAATACTATTAAAACCCCAAAAATCTCCTCAACTGATTGTTAAAGTACATAACCTGAAACTAGTTGTTTTCATAATGTGATATGATGCAATAATTTCAGTTGTTATTTTTTCTAGAACTTCCACATCCACGTCAATGGTGTTTATCATTGTAAGTTACGATACAGTCAATTAGACAAGTTTTATGAGCAGGTAATGTTTGTTCTTAACCTCTGTCATCAACTACCGTTAAACAGGCTTTTTAAGACTGTCACCTAATAATGTTACCTCAGGTTTACATACAAATATTTCTCTTTTCTTAGCTCCGTAATGAGTTTCCAGACCGAACACCAACAAAGCTGTTTCCAGGGAAGAAATTATTTGCCTTAACTGCTGATCAGCTTCAAGAACGCAGGGAGCAACTTGAAAAGTTTATTCAACATATTAGTCAAGACCCAGTGATCGGCATCAGTGATCAATTCAATGATTTTTTTCTGAAAGCACAACAGGTATATTCTTCATACATTTTCCATTTCAATTGAATAAAAGTAAACCAATTAGCACCTGCTAAACCAATTAGTTATATTAAGTGATGCCTATTCACATCCAGGTAATATGATTTACTGAGTTCATTGGCTGAGAGGCTTTAAAGATGAGCTTTCAATAATAGCATGGCATATCTTTTAACTAGGAGGAGTTTTGAGATTTGCACACAAAACTTTTCGTTAGCCACTGTTTCTTTTTGGTACAGCATGGAAAAGGTTTTTTAGAATCAAAGGACAAACAGAATTTTAGCAAAACAAATCTTACGAAAACAGCAACATTAGTGGGGCCTCCATTTTGAATTCCTTATTTCTTATAAATAAAAAGTGATAATAAACCAGTGAATTTGTTCTTTATTGTCCAAAAAACACACACTTTTTTGTTTACTTGCAATTTAAGTTGCACTGTGTATTAGATTTTTAAATGTAGCATGGGAACCTTTCTTGGATTTTAAGTAAGTAGGAACCTGCTATGTTTTTTATTTTGTGTAGAATGGAAGGGAAGTAGAATCAAAAGAAGTGACGTTAGATATTTATCTAATGAATGGTAACAAAGTGACTATTTGCGTTTCAAGTATTGACCAAACAGATGATGTACTCGAGGTATGACCATTAATATATTGGGTCAAATAAAAATCCTTCATTTTTTATTTTTTCGCCCAAAAAGATTCTTCCCTGCAAACATTGCAAGAAAGTTATAACTAAGTCACCTAAAAAATTGGCGCCATAGTGGTAGGGTAATAGTTTCAGTAATGGAGAATTGTGTGACTCGCCGTTTATAAACCCTTTATATTAAGAACTACAAAGTATTCGTAAATAGCTGCTTTTGTGTGTTACTTTGCAGATTTAAAACTGACAATTTTAGTGGAAATTTATAATCTGGATAGCAGGTTTAACATTCTAAATATTTGATATGATGTACATAGTGATGGACAGGTTATAAAAGTTGTTTGTATCTTAATAATAATATTTTTATTATTATTCTATTTAGACTGCAATGAAGAAAATTGGATTAGCTGAAAAATATTTCTATTATTTTGCTCTCTTTCTGGTTGAGCGAGGTTCTGATGGCGGAATAAACGGTGAGGTGTTGTACATGTCCTGCATCTGTTTTCTGATTACTCAAGATTTTTAATGAGTTACTGTACAACGCTACAATTTTTATGAACTACTTTAACTTTCAGTATGTGTTGTAACCAATATGACATTGTCTGATTCGTTCTAAACGAAAGTTTATTGCAAAACAATTTTAAGATCCCAAGTTTTCAAAATCACAAGATAATTTGAGCCCACCCATTGAAATGCCATTGGGTAAAATATTGGTCTGTAAATTTCAGTTGTGGCTATCAATATTTTTTCCAAGATATATTTCACATTTTTTCAAAAGATTTAGCCATTTATATTTAAAAAGCTTTTTTTTATTTTTCAGTATTCTGCAAAATATTAAACAATATATTATTCAGAGTTTACGTTATAATTTTAATTACTGGTTAATAATTGTAAGATTAATACTCAGTTTAAAAAAAATCAAATTAGCGGACTTTAAAAGACAAAAGAAACCAGCATTTCTGGTAAATGTTAGATTTTAAAACAATGAAAAGGCTGCTTTAAGCAATCTTAAATGTCTGAATCTCAAAACCTTTCCTTTTTTGCCAAGCAAACAACCTCCCACTGCTTTTAAGCTTCACAATACAAATGATACCACGTTCAAACCCTGAGGTAATGTCTGATATAACAAAGTAATTGCATCACGTTATAAAGATGCTTAATTGATGAGTATAACTCACTGTATATTAACAAAAATATTAAAAAGTGTATCCAGAATGTAGGCCTGTGTGAATGTGACCCTGTGTGAATGTGCTTTTTTTTGTTTTTATAATGATCTTTTTCTTTTTTTTTTTAGTTGTTCGAAAGTTACAAGATTTTGAATCCCCATACCTGTCATTAGAAGCAGTTGATACTCCTCACAGAATCGTGATTCGAAAAAAGTATACACGGATTTTCTTTATTTATTGACTTATTTATCTTATCTTACCCCTATCTTACCTTACCTTAATTAATGTAAAAAATTAAGCAAATACCAAATTGAACTAATAGTTTATTGCAAATTTCGTCAAGTTGTGAAACATTATTTTTATTTCATTAAACTAAAATATTAAAACAGAATATGTATTGTTTTTATTCTAGTTATTGGAATCCTAAATACGACGACGATTTATTGGAAGATAGAATAGCCATGAATTTACTCTATGTACAGGTATTTATGTTTTGCTATCTTTTTTTTGACCGAAATCTGTGTTTAGAAGATTTAACAAAAGCAATAAATCAATATTTATAATTGACTAGTTTTATTTTTTGCACGTTATGTATAACCTGACTAACATTGAATCAAAAACTAACTGCTTGTATTTCTACATATTGTGCTACCAATGTCAATGAAATCGTAGATAAAACGCCTTTATCTAAATGCTTCTTTATGTATGTGTATATATGTATATACATGTACAGAAGGAAGCATTTAAGTGAAGGCGTTGGAAGCAAGAGCAGACTTAACTACTTAACTACATACATGTAGTTAAGTAGTTAAGTTTGCTCTGCAATCAAAAAGCGTGTAGCAATCACCATTCTGCAATGAGCAAGAGAATGGGCAGACAATGCTGACGTATTATATATAGTCCATATGTTATAACACACGAACCACATTTAAATTCTGTAGTATTTGGAAATAAAGAAATATAACACAATATTTTCATCTACTGCTATTTTACAGAAAAAAGTAACAGTTTTTTGAGCGATGGCAGATATGTCATACAACATCAAAGGGCTGTTATGTTGTCTATGAGATTGTTTGGTCAAAAAACCATTCAAAAATATTTTTGCCCAAAGAAATTATAATTGTTTTTGACAAGTTAATAAAAGATCTATGGAAGATAAAATGTAGCCCTAGTTATCTTTACTGAATATAAAGTGTCAGAAAAATTGTATGTGCAACTATAGTGAGAATTTTAAAAAATAAAAGCCTCCAAAACAAAATTGTTATTGTTTTTTACTTAATATAGATTACAGATGATATGGACCGAGGCTGGATGTTATGCACAGACGAGAACAAAGCAAAAATAGAAAAATTGCAGGGAAAAGGTTCCCGAAAAGAGGTAAAAATTAAAATAAAAAATTATGCGTGCGTTTGTGTCGAATGACAAATTCGTGTACCCTGGAAAAATCTTAGTCAAAGTATTTTTCTTCTTTTGCAGACTAATTTACACAACACGTTCTTGCAAAGTTTATAAATTATAATTCCACAGCGGATTTCAGTATTTCCCTTCCAATGTGAACTAGTAAACATGGGATAACACTAAATTACACAACACGTTCTTGCAAAGTTTATAAGTTCTAATTCCACAGCGGATTTCAGTATTTCCCCTCCAATGTGAACTGGTAAACATGGGATAACACTAAATTACACAACACGTTCTTGCAAAGTTTATAAGTTCTAATTCCACAGCGGATTTCAGTATTTCCCCTCCAATGTGAACTAGTAAACATGGGATAACACTAATTTACACAACACGTTCTTGCAAAGTTTATAAATTATAATTCCACAGCGGATTTCAGTATTTCCCTTCCAATGTGAACTAGTAAACATGGGATAACACTAAATTACACAACACGTTCTTGCAAAGTTTATAAGTTCTAATTCCACAGCGGATTTCAGTATTTCCCCTCCAATGTGAACTAGTTAACATGAGCTAACTCTACTTACACAATTAAATGTTTTGTTTTACGTTGTAGGTGTTAAGACTTGCACGAACGTTTAAATTCTATGGTTACACTCACTATCAACCATGTACAGCAGATTATCCATCAGAAGATTCTGTGGTCATGATGGCTTCTGGTGATCGAGAATTCAACATACGAGTCAGAACAGATGAGGTAAATGATTATAAATTGTTTCCTCAATGGCCTTCCTATAAAATAAATCAGTCAGTTCAATATGTTAGTGAATTGATAGAGAATTGGTAGCGAGAGAGAATTGAGAATTTAAACTTTTAAACGAAGTACTACTACGCTTTGTCTTTTGAAGGTTACAGCAGCAGTGGTATCAATGAAGTTGTAAAAACTTTTTTATTACACAATGACGTCATTCCCTAGTGATTGGATAAAACAATTTTTAGTTCTGCCCTCTTCCACTTTTCCAAAATTAAGAAAATTTAACACTCACTAAGCATAACTAATGCAAAATCTTTATCGTTTCATTAAATATATATTATGCAAAATCTTTATCGTTATCGTAGGATATTTTTTTTTCTTTGTCGTTATTTCACAGCCTAAATTTCTCTTTTTGAACAGGATAAAATGTTGGAAGGTAGTTTTAAAGTTCAAAGAATAAGAAGTTGGCGTTTGACATCTTTGGTAGGTAACAACCTTTAGCGTACTTTTGTTTTCTTATGCATCTATTATTTAATGTGCGTGTTGGAACTTTTTATGTTTAGCCCTACGCAGATAAATCGAACGAATCAACCAAAGAATCGCTGCAATTCGCATTCGAATATTTATTTGGCAAGACTGACTTGCGTTGGATCACCATACAAAGTAATCAGGTATGTGTGTTTTTGTGGTTTATTGATTTAAAAATTGGCTATAAACTTTTCAAACGAGTAGAGACATTATATTGGTCTGTTATAAGATAATTGAAATAAATTGGTGTTGATATTGCGTATTTTTTGTCTACTAACTATAAGTTTTATGTAATGTGTATATATTTTGTAGTGTGATTGCGAAGTTCTAAACTTTTCGTTTTATTCTTACATGAAATGGCGTGTACTTTGAGTACTTTTCTGCTAATTCTGTCTACGACAGGTTTTTAGAACAACACGTGTTTTTTTTATGTTAGGCGATTATGATGAGTATGGCGATGCAGGGTATGGTTGATGAAATATTGAGAGAACAACAAGGAAAAGGGATCAGAACGGTGAGTTGCTTGAACATCGTGCTTTTAATAAGAATAAAGCTTCTTCATACATGATCAAGATGGTGTATGAAATAACGGCTTGGAGTGCTGTAGATGTGAATGAAGACTGAAATCGGAGCTGGCATATTTAAAACTGAGCATTGTTTACAAAATTTATATATTTAAAAAAAAGATTTTGGTGCAAATTGGGCTTAGAGAGAATATTGAGAAGTAAAGTTTATTGACGCTTGATTCCGTAAATTCTCCTCCTTAGAATATACGTAGCTAATTATCAGCTCATACTTGTTTTTTTTTAGCCAAAACCAAAAAACAGTAAAAAGCGAACTCTATCAACATCTTCAGACGGTGGGAAATCAGCTCCCACTCCTGCAGATGCTTCTAATGAAGAAAATACGAAAAAACAGGTATATTAAAGTGCGCAAAATAAATAGTGCACAATTACCATGCGGTCTATGTTGTGTCCTTAAATTCGAGTTAGGCCAGAGGTCAGATTCATGTATTTTCGCGTGCAGGAACGTTTTTTACCCTTTTTCGCGAAAGTTTTTGCTTTTGGAAATTTTTAAAACAGCAAAACGCGAAAGTTTTTTCACGCGAACAATCAAATTTTCAAGCAAATTTAAGGTTTCTCCGTGAAATTCGTTGTTATTAAAAGAATCAA
The DNA here is from genome assembly GCF_029227915.1 of Hydractinia symbiolongicarpus. NCBI lineage: Eukaryota > Metazoa > Cnidaria > Hydrozoa > Anthoathecata > Hydractiniidae > Hydractinia > Hydractinia symbiolongicarpus. Next base: position 10,299,933 of record NC_079880.1, on the reverse strand, counting down.
TGACACAAAATAGATATTACATTTATTTTTAGCTTATTCGCGAAAGTGTTTTCATGCAAAAATACCCTTTCTTTCGATTAGCGTAAGTTTTGTCCGCGAAATTTGTTCCAAAACCTACGAAACGCGAAATTTTATTCCATAAATTTCGCGTTGTTCTTTTATACGCGAAAGTTTCTGCCATTTAATGAAAACGAAATTCGGTGAATTAAAATTTCTAACAAATTTTTATACCAAATCGAAACAAGGCTCATAAGTGGAAAATTAAGAAGGCTTTAACCGTGCAAAATTACAACAAAGCAACACATTGCATAAGATTAAGCTCACATTGCAATTCGATGGTGCTAAATATAAAAAAACAAAAAAAAATTAAATTTTAAAACGCGAGTAGTTCGGGAAAGGTATACTTTAACATCAGCCATTATTAGAGTAACTTTCTTTTATACTTTGTTTACTAAATGTTCAACTTATTATTTTTTGTTCTTAGGGAAACAAATCGCTTATACATTCTTCTAAAATACAGGTAGCTAACCACTTAACACTACTAACATTCTTCATTCTGTGATGTTTAACTGTTCAGTAGTAACTTCACTACACTGCTGTATCAATCTAACGTCTCTAACCTTGCGCATCTAACCCTGATCGTTTGTGTAAGACGTCCTTGGTGTCTTTTGTTTATAACTTTATGAAGAATTTAAAAACCATAGGAGTCTGGAGCTGTTTCGAAATAGAGCAAATTAACAAAACACCGGTTAAAAACAAACTGTAAATTTTATTCACTCGAGTATTTTATCGTGTCCATCCTTCTGTTAAAGGAGAGAGAAAATGACCATTGTTTACCATACTAATTATTTAGTATATCAATTGTAACACTAATCTTGTATAAGGCGATGGCAATAGACAGGGAAGTGGGGATCAGAGGACAGGGAAGTGGGGATCAGAGGACAGGGAAGTGGGGATCACAGGACAGGGAAGTGGGGATCAGAGGGTCAGCCATGCATTTAACAGACGCAATTTAATACCTATATTTGGCGCTAGGCGGTGTGTAAAATTTGCCACTAACGAACTCTTACAAGGGTGTTTTGAGGACCAGAAAACCAGTAAGTATAACTTAATACTCGCGTACGATCTTTCAATTCCATCCACACAGAAACAGCACCATGTTATCAACATGTTTTATTTGGATATTTGTTTCATTTCAAAAATCACCACCAACTATTTGCGACCTATTTATGTTCCACCCACGCACTATACTGATCGTACTTAAGACTGACGATCTTAGGTTCTATGGCTTCATCCGAAGCCTTAAAGTGTGATAACTGACATTAGCATGACCCAATTTTAGCGCATTTTTAACGTTTCTTACCCAGCCTGAACCTTAGCCGTAGTAGAACTTCCGTAGCCTTTCGACTGCGGAGCATTTGGTGATGCTGTTTTACAATTTTCAGAAATAGCAAATTATAAACTGGAATGCAGTTTTTAAAATATATACAAAATATATTATTGCTTCTTTTAATTTGATACAATTATTTTTACAACGAACTTTAATAAGAATATAATACCACTGATTGTTTCAGGACCTGGTAAAATTGACGAGTTTCATTAAAAAACATAAATTCAGTAGGTTTCAGCAGATATTAAGTTTACAAAGTCTAGACTTTGAAATGCGTATGTGCAAAAGAAGTTCTAATTGGCAAACTTTATCCTTTAAAACATCCAACATTATGATCCACAACAATTTGTAAATTTGTCCCTGTGCTGTGCTTATCGACTTTTATAAGCAATTAAATTTTCAAAATGAGGCTTAAGGATGCTTTATAAAAAGTACTTTTTCAGGCTTAATATATACTTACTGTAGTTCATGTAGTTATATATATATAGATGTTTATTAATAATTAATTTTTAGGAAAAAGCGAGAAAAGTTCGACAAAATAAAAAGAATGCTGGTGTCAACGAGGTATTCGCTGAGGATATTGGCGACGATGATTTATAGTGACACTACTGGATAAATACCGGTAGTAAATGGTCATCATCCGTGGTAAATGGCGAACTTTTGTTGAATTAATATATCGTGTATTAAAGAAAATAGCAACTTGCTTAGATGTAAGTGATTTCCAAAAAAGCCATTGGACAGAAGTAACGTGACACTGTGTTTAATCTAAATCACGTCTTCTGAAAACCACGAGCAGATATTTTTAAGAACTATTTTATCAGGAATTTTTTCAAATAAATGGTCTACATCAAAGGAGATACATTCCTTGTCCTAATAATACCATGGTTAAAAAAGGGTAAATAAAAAGTTCATTATCATACTTCGCGATTTTTATCTAAAATCAAGACTCTAACACATAGAAATAAATGTTTGAGGGAAACCCAAGTTTTGATAACATGCAAAAATCAATAACTTCTCTGGACAAAATCTTACTCTTGAAAAAGTTTTTGGATGAAAGGATTATTCGACTGGACAAAAATTTTCAGGATAAGGCTGGTCGAAATATTTGACGTTTTTTCCGTTGATTTTTAAATGAGTCAAACGTTTTATGTGTTCGCTATAGAGAAAAAATTCAGCGTAAGAAATAGATGTAAATGTACACACGAATAGAATGTTGTTAAATTTTTAAAATGGTTTCGTTAAAAGTTTTATGTCGTAGTTTTCTTTTCTTTTTTCTTAACTTTTAATTTGTACTAGAAAGCAATTTTATTGAGGGAGAATCTGACGATAACCGGGCTGGCTCGCCTTTGATATGCCAATGCCATCTCGTTTAATCGTGTATGAAAGCGAGGCTGTTAGTTATTTAATAAAAACGAACTAGATGCAATATCTTTGTTGATTAATTTTTAAAAATTCTAAACATTTTTTTTGGTATTTTTTATACACTGGTTGTTTTTTTATAGAATTAATTTTTTGTGTTTGTGAGATGTAAAAGTTATATATAATTGTAAATATAAATTTAATCAAGAAAATGTCAACAAGATGGAGAACAATTATGCTTACTCTTCTTCTCATTTTTATTTTCATGCTAGTTACTAGGATACAGGCTCCGCATGCAATTTCTACTGACGTGGAATAAAAAGTTCTAATGGGCGGATTTTTGAAATATTTTGATTGCATCTACGTAGTCTGCGAGAAAAGTTCTTTTAGTAAAGAGAAAATCGCCGTAAAACTGCATATAACTACGTGACGGGGCGCGGAACGCCTGAGAACTTGAAGTATTTCGTCCTTTCAAACTCGTCCCCAGCGCCTTTTGTCTCTTAAAAAAGAGACAAAAGGCGCTGGGGAAGAGTTTGTCGTTCTTGAACATTGTTTGTTTCTTCGGGTTACTTGATTTTTTTAACTTATATTGTGGATAATTGCTCCTTCATTTTACCGTTATCAAGACAGTCCGTCAAAGTATGCGATGCTCGGTCCCGCAAAATTTCACGGACCGTGCACCAACATATATATCAATATCATTGCCAAAAAGGTGTGTCTATTTCTGACTATTATCTGCAGAGAAACTTTGGGGGTGTTGCTACACGCTAACGTTTTTTCTTCACAAGGACCTGATCAACATCTTTCAATCCATTTCTCGACATTTATTTCGCCATTGGTAATGCGGTTGTCATGACATCAAATAGAAAAAGTATAAACGAGTTACAAAGTAATTGTATTGTAGTGCAGAATCCTAAAATAATGCGTTTGCGACTCGTCGGAAACGACGATAGCCCAACTCATCCTCTTTCAAAAATATGGTAAGCACTTTTCATTTCAACTCAGCCTTAGTTAAGTCGGTACAATTATGGGACTGCCAATTTGTGTCTGGATATTTAGGTGTGCCGTCGTAGAAAGGTTAATACCATAATTCATTACCATTCAAAGGAAGTCGCGTCACCACCGGAAGATATAAAAACAAAAAACAAAACATCTTAAAATGTGAGATGTATTTACTCGATGTTGTATTGATATTATATGATATACAATAGAAGGGATTCAGGACATAATTAAAGTTGTATATATAAAATACATATGATTCAAATGATAAAAAAGCTGATTGATTCTGAGGTTGACTAAAAAATATGTTTCTTAGGAAATGGAGATATCGAGAATAATATCAATATTGATTAAACGAGGCTTATTTCTTCACATTATCGAAGATGGCGCATACACTAGCAAACACTGCAGTCATTGGTCGGTCTGCGTCTATTCGGGTATGTAAATTACGTTTCTTGTAATAATCAACTAAAGGTGAGGTTGATTTACGATATGAAGCCAGTCGCTTACGGAGCGTTTCTTCGTTATCGTCGCTTCTACGAGTTAACGGTTCTCCAGTTACCTAAATAACGAAACTACAATTTAAATGGGAAACATCTTTGCAAAAGCATAAGCATAGAACAGTTCTCACTCCGTACGCTTAGTATGCTGGCTTTCTTACGATTTTTTGGACTTTAATTGTAAACGAGGCTTTCTTCATATGAAAAAAGAATATGGGGAAAGATTATCGTGGGTTCGTCAACAAGGCAATGTCTGGACTTTAATGTCCGCTCTATAAGGCTGACTAAAGAATGCAGATGTCTGGCTAATATAATAAGGTAGCTAAAAATAAATATAGAGGTCACGCAAGGGTTGTGGTCATACTTACGTCATCGGTCATCTCTTTCTTGGGTGGTTTGAATTCAGTATGGTAAGATCGACCACTTTTCATGTGGAACAAACTAAATGTAAAACAGATATAAATTGAAATTTACATCAATAAAAAAAGGTAAAGTTATATATTTTCTTGATGGTTTTTTAAGAGTAACATAAAAATGTGTTAGCATTCGACGACTTCGTTTGCATGTAAATCTCTCGTATTAACAAACAAACAAAAAAAATTCACTACCGTCCAGTAATACGTTTCACCAACGTTTCTTCATCGATATGAAATTCCACAACTTGATCTAAAGGTGTTCCACGGTTTTCCAGCAATACATCAAGCTAAACGAAAATTTTTTTAATATAAATTTTGAATTTGAGTAGCTAGGTTTTCAGATTACACATAGGTTTTTCAGGGGCTTCTAAGGTGGTTATCAGAAATGTTCAACAAGTATTAGACACCCCTACCTACAAAGTCCTACACACATTTTTAGAAGAACATGTTTTTTGAAAATTAATAGGCTGTGATTTATTATGAATAATCCTCAGACAGATTTTCCATGGAAAGGAAAAAACGACATGTTTCGAAGCTAACAAAACTCAACATCAAATGTTTCGCTTTCATCAATTACTATGTCTGTGTCATGATCTTTTAAAAATGATTCCAATCACGTGTTTAAAAATATGCTAAGAAAAAGTTTGGCCTTAACAATCAAAAAAATCAAAAATATTTCAGCCTATTCGGCATTCTTAGAAAAAATGTGAATTCATTATAATTGTGCTAGTTGCAGTTTGGAGGATTTTCACAACGCGAATTGGCTGGCAACATGTAACCTGTGCATGTGCTGTTTTGTTTGTTTCGTTTTTGTTTTAAAAAACAAATAGTTTCTACTTTAAGATATATTTTGCTGTAAACGTTTAACCATTCAAAACGCAATTTCTGTTTTATTCTTAGAAAAACTTATTACTGGGAAAAAATCAAAATGACTGCTTTGTTTTTGATACTCAAAAGAGTGCTTGCTTACATTCTGTATTTTAAATCCGCCACACGTTTTTTGTTTCTTGTGGGATTCAAAACGATATTTAGCAGCTAATTCGCTGAAAACTGCCTTCTTAAAAAACAAGCCTTAAGTTAGCTATATACATGTATTTAATTTCATGCTTTTTTAAAAACAAAAGACAAAACCAATAACGTAGACACCCATAAAAGTGTATATGCCAGGGGAGGATAGCTTGATGACTCACTTTTTCTGCTTGTGGTATGGTTCGAGGAAAGCCATCAAGAAGAAAACCATTTTTACATTCAGGTTTACGGAGATTGGTGTCGATTAGTTCAACAACCAATTCATCTGTAACAAGCTAAAATGAGAAAAATGATTTTTATTAGTCCCGAATCAAGTAAAGTTCTTATTTCAAAATAAAACTTAATTAAGTGCTGAGTTAGGGTAAAAATAAAAAAACTTCCTATGAAGATGGCGGACTTCACCTCTCTAGCAAGTCTCTAAAGAAGGGCAAGTAAAAACTTGTGGAAATATTTTAATTAAAGTTATTTGGTTCTGCGTAGTTAAGGACGTATAAATTAAATATAATCGTGTTCTTTTTTGTAATGAGTAATTAATCACTAGATCTTTACCTGTCCAGAATCCATAACTCCTTTTATTTTTTTACCTAGCTCGGATCCTGATGCTACCACAGCACGAAGCATATCACCTTAAAAAAAAAACAACTTATTACTGTAAACAACAGCTACAATTAAAAGAATTATATAAACTGAATATAATTATATGGAATTTACCTGTTGCCAAATGGCAAACGCAATATTTGTCAACTAACTTCTCGGACTGAAAAAAACAAAAACAATATAAATCTTACTTTTCTCATACTTTAACGTTCATATTATTATACAAGGTTTGGTCGTGAATGGTGTATAACCGAACGCGCCCATTCACATCATAATTGATGTTTAAGACGTGCTTTCCTATCATGTTAATCGTGTCATAAATAAAATCTTTATCAACAAGTGTCAGTAACAAAGCAAGACAGGTTCCTTTAAAATTTCTTAATAATTTGTTTCTGATAAATGAAAATGTAGAAATGGGAAGGATATAGTCATATATTTCTCTTATTATTTCATTTGTCTCATGATTTGATTGGCCACCTGTTGTCTAAACGTAGCAGAGATAAAAAAAATGTAATTGTACCATTAACATTTCATTGTAACACAACATCATTATTTTATGGCAGTAGCGCCATACAACTTTGTTATAAGAACAAAACTATTCAAATCTACTGAATATGTTCGAAAATGAACATCAACACACAAAAAAATAATGCTTTAATCTAAGTTTTTTTTATTAAAAAAAATTAACAAAACATTGAAGTTTACAAGATGTTACGTCTACTTACGTCTAGTTACGACCAGGTCTGAAAAATAGTGAAGGGTTTCATTCTATTTTTAGGAAAACTAGGTGTTTAGATTTTGGGGACATCTAATTTGGGTGCATGAAAATGAGACATAAGTTTAAGTTTAGGAGCTGACATTAAGTTTGTATGCAAGCGTTGAAAAAGTGAGATTATAGACAATCAAGTATTTCCAGCTTTAATGATGTGCAACAGTGGCTCATTAAGGATAGTTGAGATGTTCTGATACTTAGTTGATATGTTGGGAAGCGCAAGGGGGTTTTAAAAAGTGTTACTTGGAGGATAGATTCTGCTCGGAAAAAGTTCAGAGAGTTACTTCCTTTGCCATCTGAGGTCACTTCCTTTGCCATCTGAGGTCAATTCCTTTGTCAATTGATGTAAATGGTAGTTTGTATGAGACCTGTAATGTAAGAAGTGTTATGTTGTATGGTAGTGAGACTAGAGATCTCCACCATTTAGCAAGGAATGATATGAGAATAGTTTTACATGAAAGTGTACTGCCAGTCAGAGACGAAAAGATTTCAGGTAAGCTAAGAAGCAGGCTCAAGGTGACCACTAATAAAAGGAGAACAAAAGTAAGGATATTAAGAAGAAGTAAGGAGACAAATTGAGATTTTTTAAGGATATTTTGCTTCAAACGATAATAAAAAAATAAGGATAATTAAGAAGAAAACCAATTTTAGTTCCCATCTTTAATGTTACATACTATGTTCTATGATAAGAAAATTATACATATTATACAAATATACATATAAATTTTGACCTGAAAGATAGAAAATATAGAATCTCAAGTAACAGAGAAATATTTCTTATTTCACTGGTGATGAACAATCCATGAACACATTTCCAAAAAAGTTACAATCAGAAAAATTAAGAAAGAAGTAGAAATTAAGGAGAATAAAATTTCAATATTTTTAATTATATTTAAAGGTAATGTCTGCTAAAAACTGGAAGTTATTTTACATAAAGAATACATACTATTATCAACTAATTTCAGGTTAAAAATTAATAAATTCAAAGCACCAGTGCAAAGTACCAGTGCTTCCTTCCTCGTGCAGTTACTTTCGTTCTCCATTTTGTAAACACTACGCACACGAAAACGAGGCATATCTAATATGCTTCTGCCTACGTCAGTGGCCAGGTTCAAAATCCAGACCGAAAAACACAGAGACTGCATAAAGAAGAAAATTAATTTGTAACTCTATACATTTAAAAATTAGCCCCCGGCTATGAGCTAGACACTTTCAAATGAATAATTTATCGCTGATATAAGTATTTTTAATTTGTGTACCTAAAAGGCTATTAACAAAGTGGAAAAATAAAATCACAAATAAACGATAAACAATTTAGTTCATTTGAAAATATGCCGTATAAAATAGAAACAACATATAAGTCGAAGTATGTATGTATGCTAATAAGCAATACATAAAATAAATTCCTATGTTGAAACTTTTTAAAAAGGAATATTTGGGTGCCTTGGATTTTAAACCAGGCTAAACGATGAAAATCATGATGGTGGAAACGGAGTCTTAAGGAAAAAAATACAGTTTAATTGCAAAGTACAATGTATGTAGCGCTGCACGATGGAGCGGCACAATAGCTACTGGAAACAAAAATACGCGCTCAAGCTCAAAATGCTTTTTGAAACGAACAGTGTAGGCAAGAGTGCTCTTAAATATTGTGCAATGTTTAACACTTTGATGTGTACACCTTAAGCAGACCAAAACATTGAACTGGACTTTCGGCTTGAGCATTAAATACTACCTATCCGGCTTATCATAAGCAAGCAAAGCTTGGTGCTCAGCATAAGACATATACCCTGGTCACTTATTTCGGAATTTGTATTAGAGAAAGAGGAGCTTCATTGTCTTCGAGAACAACCCATGATTTTCCCGGAGGAAAAAACCCTTGAAATTAGTTCTTCTTAGAATTCCGGAGAATATATTAAAATTCAATACAATTTGGTACCCCCTTTGAACTGTTTAAAAGCTTTCTTACGAAGTGTAAAATCACTGTATTTTTTTTCAAGAACTACACAATTGGTTAAGAAAATATCAAAAACATTTCTTGTAAATTCTAAAATGTATCTTTATGTTTTTATAAGTAAAAGGTCATAAAAACAAGAGCCCCCCACATGATTTCCCAATAAGTAAGAACAAAATAAGAACAGGCTTGGGCTCAAATCTTTTCGGTTTCCAAAACTAAGAACAACCCAAATCTGAATTTTATAGCCTAGGGAAAATTGCTTGTTGTTTGCGATGGTTTATTTCTCACATATAATGCATTAAATACTCTAAAAAAGGCCAGTCTCTATTAAACGCCCGTATCCAATAAACACCCCCTCCTTGAAAATAAAAAATATAATAAACCTCATTCTCCAATAAACGCTTTCTGTCAAAAGAAGTGTTTATTACAGTTCTCCTCATCATCATCATCATTCTCGGCTTAACGTCCGTTTTCCATGCTAGCATGGGTTGGACGGGGTATATTAATGACCCTCTTCCAATCTGATCTAGACTGTGTTAGATCTAAACTCAACTTCCTCTCTATCAAGTCTGTCCTTATAACCTCCTGCCAAGTCTTTCTCGGTCTGCCTCTGGGCTTTGCCCCAGGAACTATCAAGTCTCTACACTTTCTTACCCAATTATCCTCCTCCATTCTTTCCAAGTGCCCCAGCCAATTCAATCTTCTTATCTGGATAACATCTTTAATTCTACAGAGACTTAGCCTGCTTCTTAGCTCATCTGAACTCTTTCTGTCTCTCAGACTGGCATTACACATCCACCTAACCATTCTCATATCATTCCTTTCTAAACGGTCAAGATCTTCCTGCTTCACTGCCCATGTCTCACTACCGTACAACATAACACTTCTTACTCCCTCAAGAAATTTCGATGTGTTGAATTTAAAATGAAAAAAAAGGTACTGTATTTAATTTCCGCCTCTCTTGTAAACCCGCTTTTTTATGAATACGGTTAACGAGTTGCATCAGAAGCAAAAATGCCACATTTTTACAGCGAAAAACAAAATGGGGACGAATTACAATGTTGTTCCAACGCCTGCTGGGAACGATATTGGTCAATTTATTCAGTCATGTACTTTGTACTAAGAGAACAAAAAGAACAAATCAGTCAAAAAAAGTAAGAACAAAAAAGGTCAGGACAGATCTTATTTAAAAAAAGGTATATTCGCTAAAAACTGTCAAACGTTCTCACTGTTGTTAGAGAATGTTGTAATTGAAAAAAAACCTTAAAGGCTACCGCGTACAGTACAGTCTGAATGTAATCTACCGCTTACACGCTAATATCACACCTTTGCGTGGAGGACGGCAGTCCTTTGTCTTTTGTTATAATTAAATCCCTTGAGCGTTTTGCGAGTTTATATTGGCGTGTTAAAAAACAATGCGCTCGCAAAGAAATATCGGAGCAATTATATTTCTTCTAATAGCGAGATGCATTGTGTATATGTATTGATAAGCATTAGCGTGAAGTAATTAAATAATAAAAATCTTTCGCGAAGTTTTATAATACATTGCGCGAGAATGTATTGTTGATTTAATTAAAAAGATTCCATCGCGTTTAATCTAAGAAACATACGAGAAGCATTGTTCACAACTATTAAATGCCGCTATCTAAAAACATTTCTATCGCCGCTATTCGTTTTTAAACTTTTAAAATGCGATTAAAAAAATATTTCTATCGCCGCTTTTCGATTTTAAACTTTTAAAATGCGATCTAAAAAAAACGCTTAATTACTGCAATTAAAATATTCAAAAGAGTTCGCGCAAAATAGATTGCTAAAATTGATCTTGCAACCTATTGTGATTAAACAATCAATAGCGTGGGGTCATTGTTTATCAGCTAGGCAATTATTTTCTTAAAAAAAACAAAAGCTATCGCTATGTTATTGTTCTGTGTAACTATTCATGCGAGTTTCGCGTCGCGGTAGATTACATTCAGACTTACTGTAGCTTGATAAAAGTTTTTTACACTAAAGCTATGTCGTTTATAACAAAAAACCCAAACATCTGAAGCAACAATTCCATAGTGATACTATGGCGTATTGAAACAGAAGTGACCCAAATCGCAAAATATGTCGTAGTACTTTTTCCTGTTCAAGTTGGTGTACCTTTATGTCATCAATGTCATGACAGTAAAACATAATATTGAGAAGAATTGCGATTACAAGGAGAAGTGATTTTACATGAATTAAGACGGTTAAGGATTGTAATGTTATCACAGAAAATTGTCTAATAATGAAGAGGTAGGACAAATGAAACAAAATCATGAAACGTAATGTTATGATTATTAAACAATTCCACCATTATTTTAAATTATGAGTATCTAGTTTTAGTGACATTTTAATTGAGAATTCACCTTATCTGTCCTGAAGAACACATATATTTGTTTCCAGGGGGGCTGTCGTGTTTTTGTATCTTTAGTCCTTAGAATCAACCAACCACTGACGTCAAACGCATAATTACGCATAATTAAATTTCTACCAGGCCTTTTTCTGCGCACGTTTTTCAGAAAGAATTTAGCTGTGCTTCGACATGGCCAACTAAAAAAGTTTTCTTTAATATAAGTTTTCAGATAGTATTGATAAACGAGGTATGCAATGTCTTGTGTATTAATATTGGTTAATATAAAAGTTTTTGTTTCATAGCAGACACTACCTTTAAGTACTTTTAAGAAGATTTTCTTTTTCTAAGGTTATTTAAGGAATTTAAGGAGTGGTCACCCTGAGGCTAGGTATCTGTAGCATTCAAAATGTCATCCAGAAAAGAAGATTGAGTTGGCCAGAAAGTAGGAGAAGATAATTGGGTAAGAAAGTATAGAGACAGGTAAAGAAAGTATAAATTCCTAGAGGATAGATGATGTGCATATTTTACATGGCTAGCCTCACAAATATCGAGGGATATACCCTGTCTATTATTTCCAGGAGGGGCCATGGCGTAGATGGAGAGTCCTAGAGTATTTAATGCTCATTTTGAGCTACGCAGACCCAATTAGAGTCGCGCTCTACTAGACAACTCCCGGCAACATCCAACGGCCCACACAGTGTGCCATCTTCCCAATTTCCCTCACATGGCTTGGGTTAACCCGGGGCTATGGTAACATTCACTCGCCCATGTTGAATCGCCGTCAAGAGGAATCGAACCCTGGTCTCCCGCACAGAGTACGAGAGCTATAACCACTAATCTACGGCGCCATAAAGGATCCAGTGGTAGAACGAAAATAATTTGTTAGGAGGTAAAGAGGACAGACTTGATGCATAGGAATTTGAGTTTATATCTAACACAGTGTAGATTAGATTGGAAGAAGAATATTTTTATAAAGAAACACTGAGATATATACAAAAGAAAAAAATATTATGCATCAAATTTTAATCCGTGTACCTATCCATACATTTTCCATTTACCGTCGAAACCTCTTCTACTGTGTTTTTTGCCTAAGTCATGTGCATGAACATTGAAATACATTGTACAGTTAATAAACGCTCCTGCCAATAGGTCATGCATGTTCAGCCAAAACAGTTTTTATTAAAAGGTAAAGAAATATGGACATAAATTGTGTGTTAGGGAGGCATCGTTGACAACTTTTTTATTGGCACATGGCCCATTTGAAGTAAAGTAAGCTGTACCAAGCAAATATTTTCCTATTATCACTACTTGAAAGAAAATGTGTAAGATATACCAATGCTTCGTCTATCGATTGTTGTTTTCGTAAAAACAGATGCAAGAAACATCTAACTTTGTGACTAAACTTCATCGCAGAGCTCTTTATGTTTTCCTGCTTTTAAAGCTACATATTAAAATTATTCAATAAAATATATGCTCTAATTTTAGGAGCGTGAGAGGCAATCATCTTTTAGAAGATGCTTAATACAAGATATACTCAAACTCAGAGCTCAAAATTTTTTAAATTAGAATGTGTATGTTTACACAGGGTGGGTTTGTATTCTGAAAAAAGTTCTCTTCATAAGATTTTAGCTTTTTTTAAGAGAATAACAATATAAGGACTAGCTATGATGAAGGAACGGCTATTTTTAAGAACCAAAAAGATAAAACTTTATGAATCCACAACAAATCAACACTTCACAATTTGTTTTATTACTTTCTGTATTAAAAAAGGGAAGTAAACAGAGTTAATTTATTTAAGAAATAATTAGTCTCACGGCATGAAAATTTAGTGTTGTTGCGTGACGTGAAACATATAGCTAGCTAGCCAAAGGAATTATATTTTTCTTTTTCAAATTTTTCACAAAAAAATTATTTCAATTTTCTTCATGGTCAGAGCCTTCATAATTCTTAACCTTTTTTCTTCTTCTTCTTTTTCTTCTATGCCCTTTCGATTTGTAAAAACAGTGTTTTATTTATCTTAAACGAGGCAAATGATTTAAAAGTCATTTGCTTCTGTAGACTAATCCCTTTATGTTATAATGAACAGGGAGACGGGACGTCAGTCCGCCCTTTTTTCAATTCTCAGTAAGAGCATTGTAACAAAAAAATGGTTGACTAAAACTCGTGTATAGGTAAACCATTTAAAAATTACTAGCTATAAAGCTGCTTAGCTAGCTATAAAATGAAAAAACCCGAATAAATATGAAACTGAAAATGAAACTACAGTGCTTACTTACTTGTGTTCCCTTCCCTGATCCTGGAGGACCAAGAAGGATTCCATTAATTCCTTTTTTGGAATTTCTACCAGGATCAGTTTTAATAGTAACAGACGGCGCCATGGTTGTTTATCTGCAGTGGTGCTAATGATGACGTCATCAAAAATATAATAAAAGTGTGTGCACAGTCCGTCCGACCGTCCGGTCACACGTGTATATCATGGATAGCCTGACTGTATTTTACAGACTTGTAAGAGAAAACATGTCCTCTTTGCAAAGGTCTAGGCAATAAAGTATGATTACTTTTTATTATTTATTTTTGTATCTAAAGTATATTCTAGGTTATAATATTAGCTATTTTTTAAATAAACTGACAATTAAAATGCAATAATTCTATAATCAGTGGCCCCTGAAAACCCTGACTTTGCGTAAGTGACTTTGCTGTTACGGGGTCATAGGTCGGTATATATTATAGTTTTTTTATTTACAAAACAAAACTAAATTCAAAATGGCTTCTTCTGAAACGAAAAGGGACGAAAAATCTGGGGAATGGGAAATCCTGGATATTCCTCCGCTAATCGATTTTGGTGTCAAACAGAAAGCAGAAAAGGATCTTTTAGGTCCAGCAGATATGGAAGCATCACATAAAAAAGTATATATGTCTTATTTATTTGCTTGCTCATAGTTAAACAAAAAGCTAGTTAGCTAAAACAAAGCTTCTCTGCTGCACTTTTCTGAAGGAGAAATTGCTGTTGAGTTTGATTTGTAGTCAAGAAGTTGGGTATAGTTAAATAGTTGAATAGTTGGTAGTCAGGTGGCTGATTAAAGATCCTCCTCTCTATCTGTAGACTTAAAGCTTAAAAAAACTTCCACAACCCTCACTAAGTGACCACTAGTGAACCTCAAGTGAAGTTTATTTGATCACATAACATTCATGAACTGTAAACAACTATTTTTTTAACTGTATATATTATCTGAAAAAGGAAATAGTTATATTGATATTTAAAACATAGTAACTGTTATAACTTTTATGAGGTCTGTGTGCGATTTCTTAGTAAATGAGGGGCCTTCGAAAAATTTTTTCGGGCCCTGTTAGCAGGATATCGCTGCTAAGATAAAGACCCCCTCCCCCCTCTTTTAGCGGATTTCCGTCTGTGAAATACACACTTTCGGATAAATTTTTGGAAGGCTCAGGGGCGTGTTTTGTAGATAAAAGTTATCGGAATTGATGAAAAGAAGAGTTATGCTCACAAACGACGAAGAATGTTCAGGCCACGAACAAATTTTTAAAATTTCTCAATCCTTAGCGGATTTCTTTTTCAAGCTTCAGACCCCCTCCCCCCTTAGCGGCGATATCCCGCTAAGAGAGTCCGAAAATTTTTTTTGAAGGTCCCTTATTTTTAACTAAAAAATGTAAACGCTCATTATACACCAAAAAAATCTAGCTATCTATCTAGCTAGCTAGCTACATGTTTAAATTTGGCACTGGCCTGTCTTTAGACAGGACCAGTTCAGAAGTTGACATGAAAAGGAAAACCACTACCCATCTACATCCCAAATGAGAAACTTCAAAGTGCGGGCCAATTTTGTTTATATGAAGTCACATGCGTAATTCGCGCCGATTCATCACTCCTGCCCTTCCACATAAATACTAAAACAAGACCCACAACCTTATAACTTACTTTTTACAGAGCATAAAGCACATGAACCATGTGTTGCAGCCAGTCAGTATTATATCCGTAACTTTAAGTATGGCAAAAGCATTTTGCGCATTAACATCCCCAATTAATAAATCCTGTGGTGCATTATTTGTCATGGTCCTAAACCCCCCACCCCCAAAGCATCAACATAGTGCATGACAGCATGAGTATAAAAGAAACCCCTTAGCTCGCTACCAGACTGACTAAAGCAGGGAAATATGCCTCTTGTTCTTTTCATTCGAACTATCCATCTTGATTGAGTTATTTGTGAGAAGCATTGGAAGCTAAAATAAAAGATAACACTTTACCAAAACCTTACAAAAATATATAAACTAAAAAACAATCACAATGAAGTTTGCATTTCTGATATATCCACAAGATTAACTCATAATAATTAAGATCAGGATTTGCTCTCGTTTTTAAAATTGAAAATAAAAATTGACATAAAAATGCCGACAATTATGATATATACATAGCTACTAGAATAAGGTTTACAGCATTTTTTCTGATCTACACATATATGATGGTGCTGTAATTTCGATGTAGTACATTATGGTACAAAGTAAAAAAGAAAATGCCATCAGTGTGGAGGGGGAAGAGGGTCATGATTTTAACAGCCAATTTTTGCTAAGGAGGGTGAATCTTAATTGTTAATCATGTAATAATTCAAAATACACTGGCTTGGGTTATTGTTACAAAAAATGATAAAAGTGGTAAGTCAGTTTGAATATGTGAACTCTTTATTTTTATTTGGTTTTTCTGTAAAAGGTTGTACAGAAAAATAACAGCACCATTTAATTAATCGTAGCTATTTTTAATTAGTTAGTTAATTAGCTACACTGAGCTAGCCACATACCTTGTAACTAGCCTGTACATTTACAACTAACTTACACAAGATCCTAAATAAGTTCATGTAAGTCTGTGCAGGTTGACATTATAGCAATGAGATTAGGTAAATTTCGAGTCGTGGAGTTGGGTAGTTAAGTAGTTGCCAAGGAGAGTTGGAGATCTGCTAATTTTCACATTAACGAAGTTAATAGTCATATTTGCTCTCTTCTGTAGAGTCTGTTATTTTTAAATTTTTAACATGCACGCGACACAAAAAATTGCATTGAGTATACTACAACACGCAATCGTACTCACTTCTGATGAAAATCTTTTATTTAAATTGAAGTGTACAAACTTTATTTTATCTCAAACAGCAAAAAGGTGATAAGAACTGTCGAAAAGTGGAGTTGCAGCCAACTGGTAAAAAAGGCCAGAACGAAAGTCCTTACACCTGATGGAGCTCTACTGATGGAAAACCTTAATTAGATTTCTAGAACACTCTCAGATAAAAAATTTTAAAAAATCAGGAAGTAGAATAAAATGAGGAAAAGATATTATTATAAAATATTGCTTATCATGTTCACACATTTCTTATTCTGAAGTAGA
Organism: Hydractinia symbiolongicarpus; assembly: GCF_029227915.1. Taxonomy (NCBI): domain Eukaryota; kingdom Metazoa; phylum Cnidaria; class Hydrozoa; order Anthoathecata; family Hydractiniidae; genus Hydractinia; species Hydractinia symbiolongicarpus. The sequence goes on along the minus strand of NC_079880.1, from coordinate 10,283,151 downwards.
CAATACCTTAACCCCTTTTGACACACACTTAGTATATCTAAAATATCATGACAAACTTTTTTTTTGAAAATATATGTTCCAAAAGATAATCAATTTTTTAAAGTATTACACATCTCATTTAATATAAGAGCATTCCATTATTATAAACACATAACTATTTTTATTTCAGGAAAAAGATCGATTATGTGGCTATTTATGGAAGCAGGGTGGTATGTTTTAATTTCTTTTTTCTAAAATTAGATTTTATGCAATGCAGACTACATACATATTGTATAGTCTTCCTGTTGCATAATTCATTTCTGTCAATTTAATCTTGTTTGCATTTTATTGAGAGTGGATATGCTAATGGATGTACCTACAATTACTAGAAAATATTCTTTTTTTTAAATTTATCACTTATGTGATTAGGTATTCAGCCACTTTTCCAAAGCTCCAATGACTTTTGTCAACTGTAGTGATGTGGACATTTATATAGCAGAGAGAAAGAGTATATTTTTCATGTTTACAAGGTTTAAAAATTACTAAAAAGTATATATTATTTCATGTTGTTTTGAATTCAAGGAGTAAATATAAACAAATGTGTAAATGCATTCATCTATGTGGTAAAGCTACTCGCAAGTACAATGGAGCAAACCTGTTGTAAATTTGTTAAAAATCAATTATGTGTTTTTTTGTAAAAACAAATTTAAAACCATTAAAACCTCAATAAAAAAAAATAACAGTACGATATTGAGATTTAGACATGTAATGTTTGTAATAGAGTTAAACAGTGTAGTGCTATTTTCAATCTGCTCTTGATAGTTGGGCTGGCTGATCTTCTCACCTGACATGCATTTTTGTTGTGAATCTTTTATTGACTTAAAAGCATGGCTTCTTAGATAAAATACCCACCTTCCAGGTTTTAAAGAATGTATACCTGGTAACATCACTATTTCAACAATTTACTCTCACTAAAAGATCAAGTAGTTTCATGAGTCAATAATTTCCTTCTCACAACAGATATATTTAATCAAACCACAGGTCTGTCAAATTCTACCTCTGGACTTGATAATGAGAAATTTAAATACAACCAATTGTCATAATCATTAAACTTTAATCTTGGAAACTAGGTCCATTGTTACAAAATTCTGTTCAATACATTATAACTTGAATTGCTTTATCTGTAACAGGGGAAATACTCCAATGTCTCTTTAATGCCATACTCTCAGTCATTACGTGATTGCATTGCATTTATACCTTTAAGGCCAAATAATTTGGTAACCAATTTAGCAAACACTAATGACTTTTGTCATGTCGGTAGCTACATAATTCACCAGGGACTATAATTTGTCCAATTGTTTAAACTGACGTTAAGCCACTCACTTTCCAACCAAATAAGTTGAAAAGAAAAAAATGATTCAATCACCGTTCATCAAAAAACATAATCCTTGTAAACATTATGTTTTCGTAATGTTCTAAGATCTACAGCAGAGATACAGGAAAAAAATTAAAGAAAGTTTCTTACTAGTCATAAGCTCATGGGGAAATCCAGGGGAGTTCACCCTGCTACTGAAGGTACCATCTTTTGTCCTTACCAATATTTAATATTTTTTTAGCAAAAGGTTTATTAAAAAGTTGGAAACACAGATGGTATGTACGGTTTTCTTTTTAAATTATTAACAATATATATCTATCCAAGCAGTGTGACATTTGAAGTAAATTTTTTAAAGAATAAGAAATTAAGCATTTCAGGCGTTGCTTTGCTCTTTATAAAGGTCTTTTTACACTGTTTGATGGAAATGTGTGCATTGATAATTTTGATAATCAGTTTTATTTTAAAGGAGTGGTGCCACGAAAAATCAAAAAAAATAATTTCATCTCATTTTATTGGAATGTTTTAAAAGTTATTTTTTCTCTTATTCAGCCCTTTTTACAATCCTGTTTTAATAGCCGTTACATCATAGTTGGTGAATGGATTTTTTGTGTGTTTAGACAATTCAGCAAATAGAATGATATTCTAGAGAATCCAAGATAGCAATTTCATAATTAGAAATATTTGTTTATTTTATTTTTTATAATTATAATCACATATTATATATTATATATTTTTTGTTTTTTCTTTTGAGTAAGGGACATAGACAACATCCTCTTCAGGGAAAACTTATCTTATTTTTCACACGACACATGACGGTATAACACGGCGATTGCCGGATATTTATACTATACATCATTATTATCTCATATTTTAACAATAATTTTTATGTAGCTTTAAAAAATTATGTTTACGCACATATACCTTGGAATTGTTCGTCTGTTAATGCATCCACTTCCCTGCAACAAAGACAATCAATCTTGCACTTATCACACTTGCACCATTCGTTTCTCCCCACACAAAAACTTTTTCCCAATGTTTTACTAAAAATGTCGTTTCTCTCTCAGTTTCAATGCTTTTATTATCATTTTATTTAGTGGTCTAGAATTGAAAAAGTTGCAGCCCTGTGCCTTTAAAAAGCTCATCAAGGGTTTCCATCTCATCATCACCGTCCTCATGTTCTCTAATTTTGTTTTCTTCTTCAATAATATCGTACTCTTATCTTCTTCGCTGCTCGACATCTTGCTTTCTTTTGTGTTTATATATGTGATCTGAGTATCAAGCTCTCTCTCTCTCTCTCGCTCTCTCGAAACTAAAACATCGCCAATTATGACGTCACAGCAAAAGGTTCTTAATAAAAAGGCGATCTTTGCGCATTGATTAAAAGCATAATGAACAATTTTTTGAAAAAAGAATAAAAACTTTATACTAATGAAATAGTGGAGAATCCAAAGAACAAATAAAAAAAATTTGTGGGACCACTCCTTCAACATTTTTTAGCTTTCTTGTAAACATTGTAAATGTTTTTTTGATATCTTTATTAGGTTTGTTTATGATCACCGTAGATGTCTACTGTATTATTATCGTAAACCGCAAGATGGTGAACCACTTGGGTAGGTATTCACATGCATTAATACAGCTTATGATTTTATAAGCTCTTTTTTATCAGTTGGTGTGTAAGCTTAATCTTCAAAATGTTAACTAAATTGTCAAGTGAGGTGGGTTCAAAACCACATACTTAAAGCCTAATGGTTTATAATGTTGGCTTTTCTAGACCTAAACCTTAGCACATTTGGCCAACTATCTCTAAGACCATCATTCATCACTCTGGTGTAGGTTTAGTTAACTCTAAGTCTTGGTAACTATGGTGAATGATGATCTGCAAGTGTGTGATGATACGATGTCTACTCTATTTTGATGAACTATAATAATGAAAAATATGATCTGATGAACCGCTGAAGGCTGGAGTTTAATTTCTTGGGTTTTTTTGTTTGTAGAAATATTGACATTGCCAATGCTACATTTGGATTTAGTGCTGAAGATAAAGCTCTGTTTCAAATCAGGCAGGTATTTTTTATTCTTTTTGTTTCTTGTTAATATTTGTTAGTTTGTCCTCTTAAATATTTAAAATACTCTGCAGCACACTTTACCTTGGCTAAGATACTTTTAAATAAAGGTAAACTCAGAGTCCTTATATTCATACCAGGTAAACTTTTTGTCAATAAAATTTTATATAAAATTCTCCAGATAGATTTCTTCCAAACATACAGTCATTTCATTTCCAGTGGTGATTGAAACCAAATTATAAAGTGTTTTTAGACTTGTAATCATAACTTTCCTTAGTGCATATTTAAAAATTAACATTTTGTGGTACAACCCATTGTGTTTAAAAATTGTTAAAAACGGAAAAATTGATTTAACTTAATGATTTAATAATTTTTTGTTTAGCTCAAATGACCGAACATACCACATCCAAGCTAAGGATCGCAACACGATGATGTTCTGGTTGCAAGAACTTCAGGTAAGTTTATCCATGCATTTTAAATAATGCAGTTGATTCAGACAGCAAACAGCTGTGGAAATAATTTTAGTTTACGATATTGCACTTTATGTTTTTATATCTCAAACATTATGAGCATACATTTTGCTTTTCTAATAACATTAAAACGAAATGTTGTTTTGTTAGGCTAGAAGAAGAGAGTATGGATCTCACGAACCTGCTACGACTGATTTGGTATGAATAGCTGTGAAAGATTTTTAAATTTAAAACTGTAGTGAATTTTTGTTGTTTGTAAAAGAAATTCTATTTTTGTAGGCAAACAATGGGCTACTTTGTAAACAAGGAATTGTGAAAAAGAATGACGGTATATTGATTTCTGTGTGGAAAGCCAAACATCTAAAACCGAATTTTTATACAAAATTTTTATCTGGTCCTTTTAGACAATATCAGTGTTGGTATGAATGAACCTGTTGAAAAACCAGTTACTATAGGAGATAGTGCTGCATCAACGCAAGGTGGAAACCTAAACTCTTGGAATTTCTCTTTTACTAATCTAAACAAAGAATTCAAGAATTGGAGGTATTTTCTTGCTGCTATAAATTTTGCCTATTTCATTTCACATTGTGTGTCAGTTTTTATTTCTGGCAATTTAAAATATAATGTTAGAATTAATAATGGAGAAAGGGCAAAATTTGAAGACTGTACCCACCCAAGCAATCGTTTCAACTCTTTTGATTACTCCATAAATTAAGCATCACAGAAATTTTGACTACCATACCTTCAATAGTGTTTGCTTGGCTTACATGCTTATAGTTATAAGCTACCACTAAAAGATCATTGAGATTCAATAGTACTTCTGAATAAACAAATGATGTATTTAATTTATCTAAAGGATACCAAACAAACAGGCAGTTAAAAAATCTATTAGGTCAAAACCATAACTCTGCAACTCTTAACTGAGTTTTGATTTCTTTTAGAAAGTCAGCTTTTCTGACACCTACTGGTGAAATATATCCAAATGGAGGGAATTCATCAAGGTATATGTATTAAAAATAAAGTTTATTTTATTCAACAAAATGGCTTAAAAATTATTTGAATTTTTTACACACGGTTGTGTACGTTTTGAGGTTTGCATTTTTAACTTACTGTGCTGTGAAAAGAAGTCTATTACATGCAGTTTTTTGGTATTCTTGGTCTATCCATTGCTCCCTAAATTTTTTTTTGATTTTAAAATTTTAGCATGTTTTACAGCTACTCAGAAGATGAACAACAAACACAAGAAATAAAAGTTACTGGTAAGACAGTTTGATTTTCTTTTTCTTTTGTCTTTTCAACGTTTGTATTTCTTTATTCTACCTTCTTACACCTTTTGATTTAGAACAAAAGCAATACGAAAACAAGCGTAATAAGTCGTAGGTAGACTTTGGTAACCTTTTTTTTGATACAAGTATTTGCTTATATTCGTACATGTGTACCTTCTTATTTAGGGTTGATTTTGGTTTTACAAAATTAGTTGCAAATATAAAGTAAGTCGTAATTTTTGCATCAAGACAAATTTCAGATTTTAGTTTGACCCCATAACTTCAGTATTAATTATCACTGCAGGGTTTTTTATTTGTAACTGCGTAATATTAGTTTTTGAAATAGATCTGATTAAGTGATCAAATATTTAAGTTGTTTTCACAATACTATTTTTTTTGTCATGCTGGGTCTTGTGAAAGGGAAAGCACATTTTTGGGTGGTAAGAAGATATTTGCAGAAAAAAAACAAGGGGAAAATATGAATTGTTGTTTTTATTTCATCATAACATGTTAAAAAAAGTACAGATTTATATTACATGTTAAATTACAGGTTGATCCAAAAGTTGAATTTGGTTTTATTTTAAAAATTTTGTTATCCTAAATCTTAAAAAAAAATCTTTAGTAGTGAGAACTTTTTTATTCGCTTTAGAAAAAAGAATCCACCCACAATCAGCAGGCCAGTCAGTCAGCAAGATGATATAGCTTGTTTAGAATGTAAAGAGGTTGGTATTTACTTCATTTGATACCATTGCCCATGAAGTCCTCCTGACAATTGGGAAGAAGTTTTCTTGCTGACATCACCAAAATTTAGTACTTTTAGATTTTGAGTCTAGTTCGCACAGCTAACCACTTGTTTGTTGATAAATTGTGCTTCTTGTGTTTAGAACTTTGAGATGGTCAATGTTCTCAGAGAAGCGATTTGTGTGGCAGAAAAGTAAGTTAATTTTTAAAGGTTGTAGCAGAACAATAAGTAATAAATTTTAAAGGCATTATTTTTACGTAGTTACTTTTGAGTCTTTTTACAGTTACTTTTGAGCATTGTTAATACAGTGCTCAAAAGTAACAAAAATTAAGGTTTGCGTTTGGGTTAAATCTATCTTGAAATCGTGTCCACTAAATTAAGAAATATGTGGAAGGCTTTTTCCATTCTATAAAAATATATAAATCTATATCAAATTACCTGTATACGTCTGTCTGTCTGTCACGCAAAATGGTAGCTTAGCTGCGCAAGAAGTGAGACACATCCAATGCGGTATAAAAAAGACGGGCGAATCCATGGATTTTTCCATGGGGTTAGCCCATGGAAAAATCCATGGATTCGCCCGTCTTTTTACTAGTATACAATATTTTCAATCTTTTCTTTCTAAAATGTTTATGTTAAAACTTAGATTGCTTTTCTTCAACATTGATTATACCTATTACACATATTTATAAGCAACTTAAATTTCGACCTGGTAGAAAGTTGCTTAAAAGTTCTTCAGCATAAAGTGGAAAGAGTTTCCAAGATTAAAACAAAAACCTAAAAAAACTTGGGAAAGACAAAAAATGTAAGCATAACTTAAATGAGGAACAAGCCTGTGTTATTTTTTATAAAAAAGGAAGTGTTCTAAACGCGAATCATTACATGGTTTGTAGCTTTAAGAAGAAGAAAAACTAATGTTTTTAAATAAAAATGAATGTTATATGTTCATAAGGTTTATGTATTTTATCTTAAATCCATTTTTTTAACAATTTGCTTCCTAACAACTGTCCTTTTGTTTAAATCAGGATGAAACAATATTATAAAAAGTTTGTAGCCATATAAAATAATGCAATACAAGAAATTGGTACTGATTATGGTGTACATCAGAATGAGATCCTTTTTTGGGGGGTTGTCTTGACTGGAATAAACTAAAGAAGAGCAGCCAAGAATTATGGAACAACTAAATGAAGCCAATGTAATGTTGTTAGTCTCTTTAAAATATCCTGGTAAACGTCTGGCTCGGATGCCTAAGATTGTATTGCCAATAAATAACATGAAAAGATAGAAAAACTGATATTGAATGTGAATATTACTGTTACAGTGCTGATAACGAACTCTTTCTGATTTAAACAGATGGCTTTCTTGTTGAACTTTTTTGTTTTCAAATGTTATCACAAGAATGAACACAGCAATGCTTATCAGTAAGATGATAAAGAATATCTGAATTGTGTTTGTTTTTCGAATCTCTCTTTTTGTTGCTTTGGTTTTATATGCAAATATTGTGAGGATTTTTTGTGTCTTACTGAGTGTCGTTGCAACAGGTGTCACAAGGAATACGCCGATAAGAATTGGTCGTAATATGCAAATAGAGCGATGTGGTTTTCCAATGAAAAGTAAAGGTACCATAAGCTGTAGTATTAACCAAGATATAAACTGTAGGTATAACATTAGCGGTTGTGATGACAAAACAAGTGGAGATTGTCGTTGTTGGATAAAAATTGCTAACGCAGCAGCATGAAAGAAAAACCCCAAACTTGATAAAACGAGAAATACAATAGCTGCATTATCAGTTAGATCTAAATAGCTAGTTGTATTTAGATCAATACAGAATGTTTTCTCTGGATTGCTATGTAACTCTAGTGGGCAGGGTTGACATATGCTATCTTCCATTCTCTTGAATGTGTTTCCAGGACAAGGTTGACAATACCAACCATAACTGCTATCCCATCTTGAGTCTTGTGTTAAATTGCCAAATCTTAATCTTTTTCCTGCCCTGCAGTGTGGTATGTGACAATTGGATTGAAAATTCATAATATTATCTTGATAGTCCTCTAAAACTGCTATCCAACTTGGAAACCGAACAATCTTGCCATATATTGCATAGATCATTCGTAAATAGATGTTAAAATCATATGAGATATCCTTTTTAATTTCATGGGTGCAAGTTTTGTTAAAAATTGTGATGTTTAAAGTGGATTTTATGAGAGCTTTGCATGTTGTTTTTTTATCATAAAGTAGCTGACCAAAGACCTTGTTATTTGTTGACAATATTATGTCGAATATTTTTTGACGGATGATTGGTTCAAACAGTCGTGCTCCATTTGTGTACACTAGTCGAAACATGTTATCTTCTGTGGAATTAAGCAACTGTTGTAACTCCTTCTTAATGTTGGGTTGTGTTGTAATTATACTTTTTTGTTTCACACAAAGTTTGTGTTTTTTAATAACATCTTCGTTTATTTTCTGACACTGTGTTTTTTCTGTGCATAGTTCGATGACTCCAAAGTATTTGTGCTTTATTGCTATTAGTAATTTGAGGTGATGACTTCGATCTGCCTCATTATTGACTGGCGTTACTTTTGGATTTTCTGTGAGAAACAGTGGATAAATATCTTCATGGAAATAGGGAACATATCGAATTGGTAATGGCGATAATAAAGCAGCTGCTAGTCGAGTTAGCTCGGGAGATAAAATTGACATCACAACGGTTGCGTTTCGAAATGTTTTATCTAGGTATATCTTGGTTATCGAATCAACGAGAACTTCATTTTTGTTGCATACGTTAACAGTTAGAAGCTGGATTAACTTTGCGTGTAATACTACCCAACGAATTTGTTTCAACCAATTTAAATTTATAGCATTATAAATATTTCCACTTTGGGACTGTGTCAATGAAGTCAGTAGGACTACTGTGTTTTTGGTTGCGTTTGTGTAACTAGTTTTGTATACTTCTCCACATTTACAATAAATTGTTGGAATGTGTATAAGAGTTGTTGTTATTAGCAATAATACTACCAGTAACATTGCTGCTTTGCTGCTTGCACTGACCTGTCTTCACAAAGTTGATCAGAGAATGAAAACATGTAATCAATTAAATATATATATATCTATCTGTTATAACTTCACCAGTTAATTGAAGGTCATTTGTGGCTTAGGAACCTCATCAGCAAGGTAACATCAAAGAACTTTATATATATATAACACATATAAACGTTAGTAAAAGTTAATGTGTTACTTGATTTTTAATTATCTAACTATCGAAGTTTGTGTATTTTTCACTAAATAAAGTGAGTGGAAAATTCAATAAACTTGTTGTATCAGCTTGTTTATATTTGCAAAAATAATTCACAGCTTGAGGTCAAAGTTGCTTGTGATTAAGTAAAAAAATACATGATTAATTTGGGTCATTAACAGATATTTCACATATGCTGCAGCCACATAATTATTTTAACCTTTCTGTAGCTTTTTTATTGATTACTACAACTTGTCAACAAGTATGTTAATTATTGTTAACACAATGTCATGTTATTACCGTGTAAACACAATGTTGTATTATTACTATGTAAACACAATTCTTATGTGTTTGTGTGGTTTCAGTTGGTTAAATTATCTGTTCTTGGAATTGCAGAAATAAGAAAACAAAATACTATCAAACAATATATGCGAAGACCTTTTTTTAATGTCAACTTGACCTTCACCTTTTATGTAATTTACTTTTAATGACAGCACTTTTGATCATATGGTTAAGCATGATTAAGTTTAAAAGTTAAATTGTGTTTGATTAAGCCTTCTCTAACTCAGCTTTTCTTAAATGTAAAACGTTGAAATTTTGATTGAAGTTATCTTGATCAATTTGGTAAACCAATAAAAATTCACTGTCAATTCTAACATGACCAAAAAACTTGAGGAACATTAAAGTTTCTGTTCATTTTTGTTATATTTGTTGAAGTATAGAAATATAAAAATAAAAATATTTTATATTTGTTGAAGAATGAAGTTTTATAATTTATTCCTTGATGAAAACTTGCTGAACAACACGTATACCGAAAATAATTTGCCATTTTTCATTCTTCACTGATTTTACCGTTATGACCACAGACAAGATCATTTGCTTTTGCTAAAATTTATTTATTTATTATCTCCAAATCCTATCATTACGAGAAAAATGGTAGCAAAAAACAACAAAAACATTTGGTGTATACACTCAGTACTTTTTATTAAGAATGTCTTTAAAGATAAAATTTGATAAACATTTTCCATGCTGCCAATGACTGTTCCCTAAATTACAAACTTACACAAAAATTTTGTACTGGTTATAGCTATGCATTATTTTGTTTGTGTATATCAATTTTTTTAAATCTTCCATATGGTTAAAATGTTAAAAATATCTTAAAGGAAATAATTAAATACCTAAAATGAAATTTTAAATATAAGAGACAGCCTTCTAGTTGTTTTCATTCAACGCAACGTGATGTATTTAGTCATCCTGTTGTCTGAGATACAAAAACCATTGAATCATTTTCTTAGGGATGAGGGTATTTAATTTTTTTTTGCAAGTCTATACCGTTTTTAATAAGGTTGAGATTTTTATCATCGCAGAAACTTCTAGTTATACTTTTCGATAGCTCGAATTAATAGAAATGCTTTTAAATGTTATGTATTTTACAAATGCTTTAAAAAGTTCAGTTGTTTTGGATTTTGTAACACACGACTGATTTTTTAATTTTAATCTACAATGGGTTTGAAAATGTTATAGTATGAATAGCCTTGGGAGGCCAGACACTCAAAGAAAGCATCATGACTTTTCTTATGGGTCAAAAAACTAACAACAGAAAACTAACAACAGATGGAATTGAAAATAAAAGTGTTAATAATTTTAGAGATTCATGCTACTACATGTTATTTTCATTCTTTTAGAGAAATGAAAACACGTGATGACGTCATAGAAAGCCTTAGTGAACAACTGAGGTACCATTTGAGTTTCTTTGACCATTTTGGATATACTTTTTTGGTGATTTCAGATTTGTTGCTATTTGTATTTCTACTGCTATTTGCAGCAACAATGTTGTGACGGTGATTCGAAAGTGTATACAATTTGTTGCAATAAATACATTGAACTTCAATTAAACTTCCTTTCAAGCTGCATAATATGTTGACATATATTGTGTTATTATGTTTTTCAGAATTGCAGCTATGAATCGTGGTACAGATAGTAGAAGGTCTGATCATGTTTCTTTTTTTATGAAACTTTCTATACCAAATAAATTACGCTAAAATATATTTATTTGCACCTTAAATTTTGACGTTCAACTTTTTTTTTTAAATTTCTTTCTTTGTTCCTGAAATCTTTTTCAAGCTCGTAATATTGATTAAGTGTTTGTCAGTTTAGTCCTGAAGAAAAAGCATTTGAAGAGAAGGAAGATTATATAACTCAGGTTGGTCGTATATTCTTCTTCCTGGTATTCCACTTCTTCAAAGTACATTTTTCCTGCATGTTTTTCTCTTCGTTCGTCTGTTTAGTTGGTTTGTTATTCATTCTATTTTTATGTAAACGTTATCAAATCCCCACATGACCTTCCTAACATTCGTATCAAACGCTTTTTTTAATAGCTTAAAAGGATGGTGCAAAGACTAAATAAAGAATTGACAGAAGTTACAATATTATTGAAGTAAGACGTCCAATCTTAATGTTTGGAGTATCTTTGTAACATACTACATCAAGTAACAACCCTTGTTGTTGTTGTTTTTGTTGTTTTTGTTGTTATTGTTGTTGTTATTGTTGTTGTTTTTTGTTGTTAGAGAAAAAGAAGTCAAACTGGAGGAGAAACTTGGTCAGGAGAAAGTTTTAAAAGAAATGATCCAGGCTAAAGACAATTCGATCATAGTATTAACAAACAAAGTTAGCATAATATGTGAAGATTTTTTTTACTTGTGCTTTGTGTATGATAACTAAATCCGAATAGGTGAACTACTGAAACCTCTTCAAATTACCAAAACCTCTTTAAATTACTGATGTTAGAAATAGTCTGTCGACCTGTTATAAAAATATGCCAGAAAAGGTGGTTTCTTTTAATATCTCCTATGTATAGAAATAGCAAAGAAATGGTGATCCGGAAACTGTTAAGAGAATTTTTTATTAGGCTTTTAGCAGAAACCAATGTATTGAGATGTATTGTAAAAGATGTGCTGCAAAAAATGTGTTGCATAAAGTTTTTAATTTTAACGTAGGGAAAAAGGATTCAAATTATGTTTTACTGTTGTACATATTTTACCGTCTTATTCTATCTGATAATACCCAATATCTGCCACGTGAAATGGCAACTACATTAAATAGACATACGAAATGCGGTAAATAAAGGACGGGCAGGCCCGGGCCACAGCTAGTTCTATGTAAATGCACAGAATAAGACAGAAATCACTTAATAAACCATAATTATTTAGTCATAATATATCGCAAACATGTTCTAATTGCATAGTTTTGCTACAAGAATAATTTTCAATCAAGAAAAAAAAAATATTCTTGGTTGAGTGGATTTAACATATTTTATGGAGTTTAACTGATCTCTTGAAAAACGAGCGAAAATATTTATCAGCAACAATCTCTTTAAGATAGTTCCATTAAATTTAAGATGAAAATTGTATTGTTAAAACAGACTGATGGGATGTAGATAATAAGGGAGATATTTTTATTTATAATTTAGGTGTTTTCATTGGAGCAAGCAGAGACAGGTGAAGATGTGTGTGAAGAAATAGAAGCGACTGACTTGTATGTTTGTAATTTATAAATTTTTAAAGAAAGATTATGTCGATGTGTTGCATCTACTGCAATAAAAAAAGGGAGACATTCCAATTTAAGAAAAATTTGGCTTATTTAACAGTACTCATAAAAAACCACCATATTAAGTTCCCCCCTCCCTTTTTTAAAATTTTTTCTCGGTCCTGCTAGTTATGAAAAACTGATTGGTAAGAAAAAATAATTTTTGATTTTAGTATTTTACCTACTACCTCTTTTTACCTAAGTTTACGGTTCATATTGTAAAAAAGCGGCTGTTGCTGATTCAAATCTTGTTTTTAACAAAAGCAGTTTTTTTTATATGTCAAGTTAAATCCCTGCAAAATTATTTATTTCTGCTCTTTACCATATATAATTCTCGTCAAATTTTATATTTTTTGTCAATCCCCAAAATTAATTTTCCGCCAAAATTATTTAGTTTTGCTCCCTGACAAATTTAGTATTTTTTGTTATCCGCAAAATTAAATTACCCCAAAATTATTTATATTTGCTCTCCGCCAAGTTTAGTATCTTTTATCATCTGCGAAATTGATTTTCCGCAAACCTATTCGTTTTTGCACCAAATTAAATTTACGTCAAATTTCATATTTTTTGTCATCCGCCACCAGTTCTGCCAAATTTTTTTCTCGCCAAATTTCTTCCCTTTCTGCGACTTCATTGGTTCAGTTAATTCTTAGTGGGCAAAGAAGAGGAAGGGAAGAGAATTATTTCTAAAAAAAGAACTTATTGTAGAAATTTGATTATAATAGGAAACGCCCGTCGATTAAACGTCTATGACGGATCTTAATTTCCATCTTAACTATTAACTGTTATATGAAATGTGGTATATGAGTCTTACTGCTGTTAAAGAACAATTATTTTGTTGCGAACACTACGCTAAAATAAACGCCCACTACATTAACGCCCAGCTGAAAATACGAACGTTAGTATGTATATAATCTTGTAACATTTGTTTAGAACAAGTGGAAGTTCAAATTCACAGGAGGTCATGAATTACTACCAGCTAAAGGTAAAAGTAAAAAAATGTTTTACTCGACTGTTACTTTTTCTGAAAAACAAAAAGTTAAAAAGTAATTCTGTGACTACTGGAAACTCCCTTACAAAGTTGTATTAAAAAAGGTTCTTTATTTTCTTAATTTAAAGCCTATAAATGTGTAATATTCCTTGAGATGACTTTATAGTATACCATAGCTACAAAGAAACATAAAAAATACTTCAAAATATTTGACAATAACAGAAGTTTTACATTATTGTCAATCCAAAGTCAAGAATTTTTCTTTGTACTCCTTGTATTCTTCACTTTTTCTCATACAAAAGTCGTTCTTGTGATCACTTTACAGCTTTCATATACATTATGTTCCTACTCACTAATTTGTATGCTATAACATTTCTTATGGTTAATTTAAAAGTAGAAGTTTGAAGTGTAATATTGTAAGGTACAAGAGAAACAGAGGAAGTGACAACATAAATATAACATATTCTTGGCCATGTAAATGTCTTTTTTAAGCATTTCATATTTTCAGTATCTGGGAGCATATTTTATAAAAGATATGGATATGTTGTTAGAACATATCGTTTCCAGAAAAAACCGTACTAAAGTTAACACTTTCATGGTCAATTTTTTTTTTTAGTTTTTGAAAGTAAAAAACACTTCCAAATTAAAAGCGGTTGTATAGGATCATGTGCTGTTGATAAACGTTTAAGGATATATAAAGGCTTAAAAATTATGCTAACGTCAGCAAAGTCCCCAAAGTACAAAATTATTATACTTTAGATTTTTGTATACCGTTGCTTTCATCGTATAGATCTAGAATTATTGATGTTGCGATGTTAAATTTGTCGATTAACATTCGAGACATAACTTTTCGGCCACTTCAAAGGAAAATGAACACATCCACTTTGCATGTCCGTCTTTCACAGACGGACATACACAGTCTTTGTATTATTAAAGAGAGTATTTACTTCTTACTATTTTTTTTCTACAGGAGACTTGTACAGCATATCAATCGCAAAATAATTTCCTCAACAGTGAAATACTCGAGTTGAACAAACTAAGGAGGATGGATACTGAAAGACTGAAGATTGTAACAGAGTAGGTTGATTTTGTAGATTTTGTTTCATGTTCTGGTTTGTAGGTATACATACTCCCCTACATTCTCGGTTTTATCAATTATTCCCTTAATTCTTGCTTGTAGAGTTTTGTAATAGATTCAGAATAACATTTTTGGAAAAGATTTTACAAGATAAATTTTATTTTTATTTTACTGATTTTTTTGTTGTTTCTTTTACCCGTTCTTCTTTTGTCACTTTTTACACATGGCTCGTCTATCCAGTTTCGCATCACTTAGACTGTAAATTATAGTAAACTGGATAGGTGAGTCAATTGGAAATTTGTCTCGACCATCTCAACTTCATTTGCTAAGGATTGCAACAGAAACTTGAAATCAGACCTTAACATTTGTCTATTTTTAATTTTTGTGTATTAATGAGAATTTAACGTATATAAATATTTCGTGAATTTTTATAATGAATAAAATTTAAACACGCAACAGTTGAGAATAGTGATCAAGAAAAACTTTCAAATTGATGTTGCCCTTTCAATCTTTAAAGAAATTTTCAACAAATCTTTCTCGTGGCTGTGCAAGAGTCAATTTTGTCAAGAAAATCTTGTCAATAATTGCACGTGATGTGAAATATATCACGTACAACCAAGCGTCATATTTTGCAGAACAAAACAATCAATGCATAGGAGTAGATTCGTTATACACTGAAAACCTTTTTGTTAAAGCGTTTTTTGTGTCTAACCTATATTATTATTTATTTTATTTTAGGAAGTTTGAACATACCGAAGCAGAACTTTTAAAATTAAAAAGTCGTTATTTATATTTATTGAAAGAATTTTCAACTCCGCAGAGAGGTTAGTGTTAATATAAACGTTTTAATTTTAAATGTGAAAACAATAACAATGCATTGCATCATGGGATAGCAAAAATTACAAACTGCTCATTCAGGTTTTCAAACGGGGATTTCAAAATGATACTAGATGCTACTAATTTTATACTGGTTTAACGACAATGTAAATAAATAAAGTAAAGTTTTACATTCTTTCACAAATCTCATATAGAAGTTTATCAAAGACGCGTTGCGGATTTCCTTAGTATTCTTTTTTTGTTGTGTTTCGTGTTTTGTTGAATATATTAAATAGTTTTCTGTTTGTTTCTTACTTGTAAGTTTTTTTTCAACCAGTGGTGTTTAAAGATAAATTTTGGTATAGTAATGAGAAAGCAACTTAAGGCGCAGTCTTCAGTTAAAACTGGAGACTACAAACATTTTAGAGTTACTTCATCATCTCGTTAGATGCTATTGTTCATTAGAAGCTTGACCAAGTGACCGCCCCTCTTGTGATAAACGCCCCCTCTTGTAATAAACGCCCCTTTCCAATAGACGCCCTTTTTTAATAAACGCCCTCCCTTTTAATTATTTTAATTATGCTTATTCTGGTTGTAAAAGTCACCATTTTTTAGAGTGTTGCAAAATTAATTCTGCAATAGTGATTCTTCTTTGAGAGGGGCGGTTGATTTTTTTTAAAAAAAGTCCAATTCACCCTTATTGCCCGATCTGTTTTCAAGTCCCCATAAAGCGCCATTACAGTTGTAAACATTTCTTTTCTATGTATTAATTTAACACACACTTTGAATACTAAGCCATTTAGATTTATCCTTTTTCAAAATCTCTGCATAGGTAGTCCCGTTACACAGGAATAACTTTTTACTCATTACTGAAGTAAATGTGAGCATGCGCAGAAAGATGTAAACATCTACATTTTCTTCAGCAATTAGTAGAATTCCTGTTTCCCGTTAGTCCTTTTTGCCAACACATGCGTTAGGTGCCCAAGTAGAAGAACATACATGGAAGAAACTCCAGAAATACGTGTCCACATTCACCGTATTAAATTTTTACACTTCTTCGCCTTTCCTACATCTATCGTGGAAATCTAACAGATTTTAAAGTGAACTCGCCATTCGTTTCATAAAAATCCGGCCTGACAGTATTTATCTTTTTTTTTAATAATTTGAACCTTTCAATCACTCGAAAAAGAAATTTAAATATTTTTTCTTCATGCAGAGAACTAAACAAAACTTTCATTTCTTGAAGGTGTCATAAAACCGTCTTCTCTATTCATCAATTGTAAGAATTTGTTATTATGATGTTTCTGTCGAATTTTCTTTCATTGGTAACATAATCGATACACTATTAGCAACGCCTTTTCATGCACGTGAATTTTTTTGTCACTCGTACCTGAATCATTTAAACGTCCATACAAAAAACACTATTTGTTCACCCCAAGAACGATTGGAAGAAAATGTTCCTTTAATGGAATAAAGTTGCCAGATACTATTCTTGAAAGAAATTCTATCAAACGTAATATTTGACTTGTTATGAATTTGTCATTTTAATGTCGCTAGGACGGTTTTTGTTGTGTCGAAAGCGATCGGCGCGATCAGTCCGAATAATTTGGTTGGCTGAAATTCTAAGGCGGTATTTTTTCGGTGGAAAATTAGACACGATTTGTACTCGTGGTAGAATTATATTTAAACGAAATAAAAAAGATTTAAAAAGTTAACTTTTGAAGTTATTTAGTGATATATGAAGTTACTGAATTTGTCCAAAAATAGATGCAACTTTACAGAACGATTTTACTCTTGTAGAAATGTGTTGTATGCAAAAACAAACCAAGAAGACCTGCGGCTTAAAGATTTCCGCCATTAGCAATAATCTTAAAAAGTAATGAACTTTGAAGAGGACTGAGTAATATGGGGGAACACAATCATTGAATATTCTAAAATTTTAAAATTCAATTTTTGATTATTATTGTCACTGTAAATCATAGCTAACTTAACTTACATAAACTTCATTTCTCTTTATAAGAACAATTTTAAAAGAAAAATATTAAACCTGAAAATTGATGAACAATAAAAACAAAATAAGAACAACGTCAAGGCTGAACTTTTTTTTTTATATATAATCAGTTCATATTTTTTCTTTTATAACACACTTGTCACGATTTTATAGCTAAAATACATTATATTTCACCCATAATATTCAGCCTCAACAATTCCTCGTAAATTAAAATTCATGAATAATTAATTAGTTCTGCTGAATATAGCTTTAGTCTATGCGCTTACAAAATTGTACAGAAAGAAATGACGTAATTATTAAAGGGAAACGTTAATAACATCAAAGATGGCGCATTATAAGACGATCTTCATTATGCCACACTGCACGAGCTCTAACTTGCGATAGCATATAAATTTAAAATAAAATGTTGTTCATTGGATAATAAAACAATTTGATGCACTGTTAGGATTCTTATTGGCTTAAAACTCATTTTAGCCTCGTTCTCAGAAAAAAATCTGTCAAAACGAGGATTTAGGCTTTAGCCTAGATAAGTTTCGGGTGTCCAGCCTAGTTGCGCTGTCTCTATCTATCTCTCTATCTATCTCTCTATCTCCTCAGGCGATTTTAAAGATTCCGCCTTCGCTGGCGGAAATCAA
Organism: Hydractinia symbiolongicarpus; assembly: GCF_029227915.1. Lineage (NCBI taxonomy): Eukaryota > Metazoa > Cnidaria > Hydrozoa > Anthoathecata > Hydractiniidae > Hydractinia > Hydractinia symbiolongicarpus. Next base: position 10,264,909 of record NC_079880.1, on the reverse strand, counting down.
TTATTAGGCGTGCGCTAAAGTAGATTCCGTATCTCAAACTAAAATTTATGAAATAAAAATAGTATTGTCATCAACAGACATGACTCTTGTTAGATAATTCATAGAGTAGACGAGACTCATACTGAAACATCTAAGATGATAATATACAAATATGGTGTTACGTCTGAACAGTTGGATGTAACACTTGGGTTTGGCAAATGAGAAAATTTTTTCCTTGCTTTGCAGAAGGTGGAAATGGTTCAGCTGATATGGTTGAGCAACTCATTGATGATGCCATCAAAGAAAATCCTGAACAAGATATGTCAAAAGAAAATAGGTCTGTCTGTTTGTTTTTGTTGTTTTTTTGTTTGTTTGTTTTGTGTATATTATCTTTAGTTGTTTCATGAAGTAGTACTGCGAAAAAAATAGGGCAGATCTCACCAATTTTTCTATAAACATTTTCTTCCAAAATTTCGATGTGTGAAATACTTTAACTTCATCCGGGTACTTCAAAATATATGTGATTTTTAACGTCTACAATTTTCAGCAGATAAGGAGATTTTCCGGAATTCCATCTCCCAAATTTCTTGAATCATTAGACTGGCAACATTAACTAAAAATAACTTTTCTATACCTGCAAACATTCCCCCTTTTCTCGTTTCGTTAGGTATTCTGATAAGTACGGTTTCTACGACATGTACGATGGAGCAGATGGAGAGAGGTTGGAAAATTTAGCAGATCGTTGCAGCGTCTTACTCGACGATAAAGAGGTAGGTTTAAGGCATTATTTATGGTTTCGTATGACTTTCATTGGTTGTATATTAGATATAAAACATCATTTTTTTTTATTTCATTGCAGAATATTTCATTGGAAGTATCAGTAGGAGTGAAGTGGGAAAATTTGTTGGTAGCACAAGGAAACACACCTTTCACTAAAACTGTAATTTTTATCTTGCGTCAAATATTTTGTTTCTAAAAGATTGATAACATCAAGTAAATTTCTTTCAGGTTATCAGTTTATTAACCCTTCACTAATTAACTGAGAAAATGGTTTATAAAATTAACCAAAATTATGACAGTACTTAAGAATGGGTGCCAATATACCTCCTTCCTTATATTTTGTTGAAATGTACTCGAAAAAGGAGTAGGGGATTTGTCTTGCTTTATTATTTGAGGGCTGTAGAAAATAAAATTTTATCAAAAAAATCTAAAAATTTGCCTTGCTAAAATATTTTCTTGTCGTTTGTTTGATTAAGTTTTAGAAACTTCTTTTAATCCATTCAATTATTCTCTTCTAGGAAGAGTTGAAGTTCCTGATACGAAACGGTGTACCCCACGAATTCAGAGCACGCGTATGGAAAGATATGATTGATTTACGAATCAACCGTGAACGAGAAATGGCTGGAACAGGATATTACTTGAAGTTGTTAAAAGAGAAGAAGGGTGTGTACACTCCATCGTCGAAACAAATCGAGTTGGATTTACTGCGTACATTACCCAATAATAAATATTACGATAGGATAGAATCAGAGGGCGTAAGTAGTTTTTTTCACGCACTGTGGCCAAAATTCAATTTTGCTTCAAATGTTTTTAATGTTGTGCACGATAATCTATTGAGAAGGAATCGAGCGCTAAAATCTTCCAAACTAACGAGACTTCTGTGCTCTACACTTGTTGGCTTGAGAACAGAGAGAAATAGTGCAATAGATGAAATACGAGATGGTTCTGTGAGATTAACGCTATCAATTCTTCAAGCCTTGTTTTTTCCCTCTCCCAGTTAAAAAATACGCGACCTGATATAACCTCAGAGTGTCACGATTTTTATACTTCTTTGGATGTTACTACTGCCTCGCTGTACCATACATTGCAATTCTTTTTGGCTTTAAGCTGGATAAAATAAGAATGGTCAATAATTTTGTTTCTCGTAGACTGCAAAACTTCGTCGCATCTTGTTAGCGTATAGTTGGCATAATCCAGCTGTTGGCTATTGTCAAGTAAGCGTTTCTTTTTCTTTCTTTCATATGTGAGCGAGTCTTTGTATCAAAAGTTCTTCGGAGCTTATTTTCTGAGACGAGCTGGCCTGATTGACCGGGGTTGTTCAGCTAGGCGAGATCTTCGCTTCTCTATTAAAGTTTCATTGAAATAAACGGGTTTATATGAGATTCGAACCAGCTAGACTTGCCACGATTTCGGTTAAAACAAGTTAAAATTTATCCCAGTAATTTTGCTAAGCCTGAGTTCCAACGTTAATGTATAAAAAACCGTTAAAATCATTCACTGTAGGGTTTAAACAGACTTGGTGCCATTGCTCTGCTCTACCTAGACGAAGAGAGTGCTTTTTGGTGAGTATTCCTGTTATTGTTTTGCTTCGTCTCGGTTATACTGTGTGATTCCGCACCATGTCAACAACATGTAACATTTTCATTTAAACTCATTTTGTCACATTTATCCGCAGGTGTCTTGTCGCAATAGTCGAGCATTTAATGCCACTGGATTACTATAGTAGAACCTTATTGGGAGCGCAAGTTGATCAGGTAGAAAGAAATTATTCTTAACTTTTTTCTGACCTTTGTGTTGGAAGTGTATGATCATACCCTGAAACTTTTAATAGTTTATGTAGAAAAGAAATGCTTTGTCCTTATTAATAACGCGTTTCTTTAATCCGATTAACTGAATTAGAGGATCTGTCTGTGGAATGAATCATACATATGGATCATATTTGGACTAAAAATAGGGAATTTGATTCACGTTCCTTGAAGGGATTCCTGCATTGAAAATAATATATTAAATCTTTTAAAATTTTAGGATTTTTAAAGAACTTGATAATCAAATTTTTATTCTCCACAACATATAAAAATGTCATTTCCAATGCAGGAATCCCTTGAAAGGCTGTAAACATGTTTTGTATCCGAAATATAGATTTCAACAACTCTGATGGCTGGCATTCTCAGCCTAAGTAAGGTAGCGCCACTTTGATTTGTTTTGCGGACTGTGTATGTTTTTCTTTTACTTTTTCAATGTTTAGAAAGTTTGTAAAGATTTGATCGATGAAAAGTTTCCGAAGTTGGGAACACATTTACAATCTATGAAGTAATTGTTTTTTACTTCTAAATTTTTTAAATACGCAGTCTATGCAATAAAAAATTCGCATCATGGGATGCAGGCTAGACTATAATAACTATTTTATACTGAGAAATCAATGCAGGTTGGTCTTTTTCGCAAACATTTCCAAATTTTTTGCGAAAAATTCGTTCCCGCGAATTTTTCAAAATACCAATGTTTCACAGCTACCAACAGGGTCTGAAATTGCGAAAAATGCCGATTCGCGAAGTTTAATCCGAGAAACTTTGCAAGTTTGTGACTTTGGCAAAATTTCACTCACATATTTTTCTCCAAATTTCTTGATGACGTCAGCTTTTCTTTTTTTAGGTTGGATATGTCCCTCATATCTTTTAACTGGTTTTTAACGGTGTTTGTGGATTTTTTTCCAATCGAGGTAAGCGTATTTGATTCGATTAACTTAGATAATGTAAACTTTCAACCAATTTAGTTACCATTTGTTTTTAGTTGACTCTAAGAGTATGGGATACATTTTTGTTTGAAGGCAGCAAGGTGCGTTATCTTTTTATTTCCATCTCACATAACTGTCAAACCATGTTCACACGCGGCTAGTAAAGATCTTTCGAAGCGAATTCCGTATCGGATAGGGTGTCTTTTGACGCGAACATATATTTCAAAGTGTGTGAACATGGTTTTTTTTGTGATACCTTGGTAACATATTTAGGGAACCAATTGCTTATGATGATGTAGAGTGTATTTGTAGTCCGTTGTTTTATTCTTTAGGGAATAGATTACCTGTTGTTTTAGCTACTCGTTTTTAGTCCCCTTTTTAAGTAAAGTAACTTAAATATCAAGTAACTTGGGTACGAATTATTAAATTGTTATGTGAGTTTCCTCATAAACATGGAAAAGCGCGTTATTTGACACAGATGAAAACTTGGGGTATGTTTTAAATTTAAGTACATGGATTCACACTCCGCCAGCTGCTTTTAAGCAAAAATATTTTTTCAGGAAAGATCTGAAAAATATTTAAATCATTTCGATATGGAGCAAGTCCACAAAAATGAACTTTGTTTTGTTTTTCTTCGCAGGTGCTTTTTAGATACGCTTTAGCTGTGTTCAAAACATTCGAAGACGATTTGCTAAAGATTGGAGATCCTGGTCGTTTATTCAACTATTTTCGACAACTTTCGAAATCTCGTTTCAATATTCAAAAGATTTACCAGATAGCCTTCATACAAGTCAACCCATTCAGTAGAAGAAATGTGGAATCGAAGAGACGATACTATCGACCACTTCTTCAGGTAAGATCTTCCCTTTTATTTTTATTTTTAATCCCTTCAACTTTATTTTTAATCCCTTCAACTTTATTTTTAATCCCTTCAACTTTATTTTTAATCACTTCAACTTTATTTTTAATCACTTCAACTTTATTTTTAATCACTTCAACTTTATATTTAATCCATTCAACTTTATTTTTAATCACTTCAACTTTATTTTTAATCCCTTCAACTTTATTTTTAATCCCTTCAACTTTATTTTTAATCACTTCAACTTTATATTTAATCCCTTTAACTTTATTTTCAATCCCTTCAACTTTATTTTTAATCCCTTGAACTTTATTTTTAATCCTTTCAACTTTATTTTTAATCCCTTCAACTTTATATTTAATCCCTTCAACTTTATATTTAATCCCTTCAACTTTATTTTCAATCCCTTTAACTTTATTTTTAATCCCTTCAACTTTATTTTTAACCCCTTTAACTTTATTTTCAATCCCTTCAACTTTATTTATAATCTCTTTAACTTTATTTTCAATCCCTTCAACTTTATTTTTAACCCCTTTAACTTTATTTTCAATCCCTTCAACTTTATTTTCAATCCCTTCAACTTTATTTTTAATCCCTTCAACTTTATTTTCAATCCCTTCAACTTTATTTTCAATCCCTTCAACTTTATATTTAATCCCTTCAACTTTATTTGTAATCCCTTTAACTTTATTTTTAATCCCTCCCAACACCTCCCAGCATGAAATGTTAGCCTTCATGTTGTTTGTGTTTCTTATTTCTTTTACAAAGTTTTCTTTTTTTCACCAATAGGCTCAGCTAGATGAGTTTGAAGTACTGAGGCAAGAATATCGAGACAAAAGAGCAGATAGCGATGTGCTAGCGGACACACCTTTAAGTGATGATGATGATAATTAGCGCTGGTCTGGTGTCACACACGAAAAGGTATGGGACGAGGTTGGTAAGTTTACCACGTAACAGTATGTTGACAGACACGTCCTTAAGATAATATGATCACACATTCTGAATAAATAATAAGTCAATATTTTGATCAAGTTTACGCATAAAAAAAATGCAGGCTTGCATCTTTGCTTAAAATCGATATTGGAGACCTCTGTTAAGGGCACGCTATTTTGACATTTTTTGATATCCTCCTATAAAAATGAAGAAGTATGGAGGGGAAATTAAACCTGACAAAGCAAATTAAAAAAAAAGTTTAAAGGAATCAAATTTAACGACTTAAAAAGAAAGTTTAAAAAATTAGAGGATGTTTGATCAGACTGTAATATTACTTTCTTTTTTTATAATTTTTTGCATTTTTATGTCTGTACAAAAAATATAGTATATAAAATTAAATACGATAGAGATATTTTTTTTTTTTTTTTTACTTTAGCAATACCGTAGATTCTTTATTTGGTGCCCAGTTTAACGATAGCTCCTCGTATTAAAAGAAAAACATCAAACTTGTCAGAAAATATAAGTAGTAATTTAAGCCAAAGTTTTTTCTTCTTAACGTGAAACAAGCACTTGTTTATTCTACTGAACATCGTGTGAAGTTTAGTAATTTTTGCGGGTACTCGTTTTCGCACATTCGATTAAAAGTTCGTTATTGCGCGACATTAAGTACACAAATTACGCGTAAATTCTAGCGCGCAAATTATAATGCTCGAAAATATAATCTATTTAAAATTTTTACTTGCAGGCGACTTTAAACTGCGCAAGAATTATGACACGCGAAATTATCAGCATTAATCAACTTTCGGAGCTATGTTAAGAGGGGCAAGCAAATAGAGAAAATACGGCATGTATATTTTTTATATTTTATAGTATCAACATTAAATATTCTGAGCACAAAAGTAACTTCCTTGTTAACATCGAGGTTGAGAACTGTTTTTATGTTGTTCCCTTGTTTTGTAAAAGTTCAATATTGATGATTATAATTCTGTAATTTATACATTTGTAAATAAGTTGTTTTGTTTATTTTGTATTAAAGATTTGAATATGATGATTTTATATATTTCGTACCACACTTCTGCCTTGTAAAAAATAAATTTGCTTCGACTGCTCCCCGGTCCCCAAAATTAGGTTTTTCAAATATCGAGTTGAATTTTCCTAACTTTTGACCCATTTTTAGTCATTTGTTAATAAAACCGCGTGTTCTGTACGTTCTAATCGTGTAACATTCCGATAACCAAGCAAATTCCCTTCATCTCTTTAAGTCCGCTTTTTTCATAGCCTTTGTTTGACCATTCATACACGAAGACTTTAACCTTTGCAAAACTAACAATTGTTACGCTAAAAGCATCGATAGGTAAGCCCGACAATGACATTTTTTTTTACAATCAGCGATCATCAATGACTACCTATCGAAATTAGCCAACACTAGTCACCTATTAGATTTTAAATCCAAACATTCAACAAACAAATGTACCTCCCCCACTCCATCTCTTTTTTGTTCCCATACCTCCTATTAGAAGTATTTTTGAATACCTTTTATCAAAAATACGTAGAAGAACGAGCACTAACATAATTATCGTTTTGTAAGTTTATTTTTGAAGTGGTTTTTTTACAGATAAATAAATTACATATTGCATTACAAACTGCTGACACATCAAAAAATTGTTCTCATATTTTGGTCTGCATCCTCTTTTCTTCTTCAAATGGTCCGCAATGATTGACAGCTTAGTGTTGACACCACCAAATGCGCGCTACACGAGAAGCGCGTGAGTATACAATTAACCAAACCTCGCGATATGTCTGTCAATTACTCATCACGTGTTGATTTTACTGTCAAAACAACAACACAAGGTAAATTTCCATTAAACTAAAATTTGGTGACTAATACAAAGATGATCTTACAGAACACAACAGTTTTCACACATTGCATTAATCAAATTCAGCGCTAAACCTCAAACTAAAAACAATAATTAAGCATAATTTCCTTCAGCGTGGAAGAATCTTGGCCTCAATCTTTATTTATTCAAAATGCGCTTTCGTGTTTACGCTCACAACTCAAATCGCGCTTTCATGCTTACGCGTATATCGCAGTGAAAATCAGCCAATTTTAAACTCACTGCAAGATCTGGCATTGCAGCCTTTTATACGTACTCGCACCAATTCTATCTACGCGCAGGTTAGACTATAATTTATGTAAAAACGGTATATTTACATCAAAACAAATTTTAAACTGAATTAAGCTCGGTTCACATTGAGATAGCTAACTCTTGCGTTACTTTTGATGCGTTAAAATTGGCGCCTAATGTGAGCGCTAGCAGGTGACAAAATGTTTTGATCAACATAATATTTGGAAATAAAGTCCATACTACATACCAATCTTCAACTTCTTTGCTTGCAGGCCAGTAAACTTTAAAACAAAATTCATTACGTGAAAACGAACCCTAAAACAAGATTAAAAAAATTGTTAAAAACACTATTTAACAAATGCTACTGCATACAAACTCTATTAATTTAGAAATTTAGCTTTCAATATCTTTAATGTTATATAAATTACCAGTAAATAGACATTTCAGTTTTCAGTTCAACCAATCAAATAACTCCAAATTATAAGGTTTACCAATCATAAACTCGAGTCGTAACATAAAAATTAATTTTAAAAACTACAGACTCATCTTGCTTCTATTCTCAAAAATACTTACAGGGTTCATGCAAATAGTATCAGAGTTGGTTATATTATACCCATCATACTTGTCTGCGCACACAACCTAAAATAAAATCAACACTAATAGTTATTGGTTATGCATTTGATGTGCAACCGTGTATACGAAACGCATATCATTTTTGAATTATAATCACTTACCAGATCTGGCAGAGGATACAGACGCAGCGCGTTATCGAACGCCCAATATGTCGGTCTTATGTTGAGTGGTAGCGGACACAAATGAGCTTGCGAGAGAATACTCTTGACAAACTAAAGAAAAAAATTCTTATTATGTCCATCCAACCATTTCTGCTACGCAAACACTACAAAGCTTTGTCCTTTGTCGCATTAAGTGCCCCTCTTAAAAAATCAATAAAAAAAATTGAAATAAACGCCAGCCCCATAGAGTGGCACAATTAACGCGTTTTTAAGTATAAAGAGGTTGAATTTTACCCTGGGTTTTAAACTCAATTTAAGGCCATAGAACATTGCCGACCAAAATTATTGCTATCAAAATTATTGTTATCAAAATTATTGTCATCAAAATTATTGATATCAAAATTATTGTTATCAAAATTATTGTTATCAAAATTATTGTTATCAAAATTATTGTTTCAAAATTATTGTTTCAAAATTATTGATATCAAAATTATTGTTTCAAAATTATTGTTTCAAAATTATTGATATCAAAATCAAAATTATTGTTTCAAAATTATTGCTGTCAAAATTATTGTTATCAAAATTATTGTTATCAAAATTATTGTTTCAAAATTATTGCTGTCAAAATTATTGTTATCAAAATTATTGTTATCAAAATTATTGCTGTCAAAATTATTGTTATCAAAATTATTGTTATCAAAATTATTGTTATCAAAATTATTGTTATTAAAATTATTGTTTCAAAATTATTGTTATTAAAATTATTGATATCAAAATTATTGCTATCAAAATTATTGTTTCAAAATTATTGTTATTAAAATTATTGATATCAAAATTATTGCTATCAAAATTATTGTCATCAAAATTATTGTTATCAAAATTATTGTTTCAAAATTATTGCTGTCAAAATTATTGTTATCAAAATTATTGTTATCAAAATTATTGTTTCAAAATTATTGCTGTCAAAATTATTGTTATCAAAATTATTGTTATCAAAATTATTGCTGTCAAAATTATTGTTATCAAAATTATTGCTATCAAAATTACTGTTATCAAAATTATTACGTCGTAATTTTATTGAGTTTTTGTTCTTATAATTGCATTAATATATGTTACAAGTCTCAAAAATTTATGTTGCAGAAAGAAAATATTGTTTATTTTATAAAATCGCAAATAGATAGTCATGGCAATACTTTATGACATCCTCAAACATTTAAAAGTTATATCACTAAATACAAAATGAAATGTTAAATTGTACCTTGTTTTCCACATGTGATTTAAATAAATGACCTGGGCGCTTTTTCTAGCACCTGTTTTTTAAAATTTTATAAATAAACGCCCTGGACATTTTTAGCATTTTTTTTTTAAAAATTTGATTTACATAAACGCATTTGACACCCGTTTTCAGTTAGACCTTCCTAATTTCAATAAAAATTACACAAATACTCACGTGATCTGGAATATTTTGAATATCAGAAGGTAAATATATACTATTTCGACACATCTTATTAATTATATCTTCGCGAAATATCACAATCTCCTGCGTACAATATTGAATTCTACAAAAAATATAATTATAGACATTTCCCAACATTTCACTTAGTTAGCACAGATAAAAAATTTACGATTAACTCTGTCCGAAATGTTAACTAAATTTTTGGAAAAATTGGGATCCGAACCCACGCACTTTAAACTTCCCGGTTTCAAGTGACAACTTTTCATGGGACGAACCACCTCTCCTAGATTTGGCTAATAGAACAATATTTGTTGACCATCAACACTTTAGGAGGTTATCTTTGAAGCATGTATTCGGAAATATTGGAAGAGAAAAAAAAACAACTTTATAAAATTAAAATCAAAGAATTTCATCGAAACAACAACAAGTTTGACAATCTATATTCTTATATTGCAAAACATTGCTGTAAATATATTACTGTAGTGTGAAACGAGCTGAAAGTTACGGTCAAACCCTATGTATAGACGAGTCTTAAAAAAATTTAACCAGAATATTATATTGCTCTAAAAACGTCTATAGTTTTTATGTCAGTATTAAAACAAAATTCGTGGGACAGAATATTCGTTAATCTTGAGAAATTAGTCTCTTTTGCCCAACATTTTTTGCCAATAAAGTATACATAAATTAACCTAAAGTGGGCGATCAATTAAAGAAAAAGGAGAAACGTTTTACCTGCATGGGTTCGTCGCAAACTGAGCGAACGGAATTTTTTCTCGAATTTCTTCAGTTAACAATTTCGATAGTGGTGGGCGCGGTAAGATATTCCCAGGACCAGGGTCTTGCGGACCGGGTATAAAGACAAATCGGCTCGTCTCGATTAATGATGTGAATTCTGCAACTATATCACCTATACGAAATAGTAATCAAGAAAAAATAATATATATTATCTTATAAGATAATTGCATTACGTAGGGTGGTGTCACACCTAACATTACGTTTTTTTCTTGTTATTGCCCGGAAGGGTAGAAAGTCATGCGAGTTTTCGCGAAATTAAATACCCGCGAATATTCTAAAATCCATTATTCGCAATAAAAAAACACGCAAAACATTGCAATATCATCAAATCGCAAAAATAAATACCTGCCAAAAACTTCCTGTGCATTATTAGGCCTTCTAAAAACAGTAACTTTTTTAAAAGTCTTTACAGCCTGTTGTAGGATTCTTATGGTAAGGACAAAACTTTTAGGTAGTAACAATATTTTCGAAATACAAATCGCTTTTAAACTTTTGATTTGACAATGTAATATTACGACAACTTTGCACACAACACTTACCTAAATCTTGAAAACATTTTCGTAACACAGATAAATGTTTTGATCCATAAGGTTGAGATAAGAAGTTTCCACATATGACAAACAAAGCTGGTGGCATCTGTGAGTAACCACTTAGCAATACTTTGAATTTATTTAGCACCTAAGAAAATAAAAAAGGAATGGAAGTGCAACTTTGGAGAACAAAAAGCGTAAAGAGAGAACGTTTTTAAGTTATAAGACATAAGAAGAAAAAGGGTGTATCAACTTAAAAGTTGATTTCAATTTTCTTGACATTTCTGATATTTTCCTGATGTTTTTTAACCAAAAATTTTTGAATTTTCTCCGCTACTTTTTCCTATAGCTATGTCTGATGAACTTGCTGACTTTTGAGGGAAGAAAAAAGAACCAAAGGATGAACTTAAGATAAAAAGTGATTTAAAAACATTATATTAAAATGAAAAACAGATTATATCACTATTTTATCACTATTTTGTTTAAAGCTTACCTCTCATCTGAAAATGTCAACACACAACATATATCTTATTTAAATATATAAACATGCTTTTACATAAATCAGGAAGATTGTAGTAACATTTCCTTATCCAACTAAAAAAAATTGAGCTTTCAATTCACGTGTACAAACATTTAATCATATACAAACAAGAAAAAGATACAACTTCGTTAATTTTTGGTATATTAGTACTAACACTCCAAAGACAATTTTTAAAGGTATACATAAAACCTACCTTAGGTTGGTCCAACCACAGATCAGACAGGAACACGAACATATTATTTTGATTTTCTTCATCTTGTTCTATCTTCTTTAACTTTTCCTAAAAAAGGATGATGCAATACATATTCAATGAAACAGTTAATCCTGATGCAGCTTTATTTAAAGGAAATGGTCATTTTTCCTAAACGTTGAACGTATTTTATCGTTTTTTTCTGAAAAATTATTGTCTTGGTACATTAACTAGCAGAAATACTTACTGAAGAAGCGACACAAGTTGTGGATGGTCCACCAAAAAAATTGATGCTACCAAAATAAGATCTAAACACACAAAGAACAAGACCAGTAAATGAAGGCATTCAGCTTAAGATTAAGAAAATATGAAGGCAGTAATATGCCAAAAACAGAAATTACAGATAATTGAAACTGCAATTCCTCCCCTGAAACGGTAAACGTTTCGATGACGAGATACACAAGCTGAAAGTGTAAAATTGGATCGCTATTTATAAAAATGGTAGCAGGGGGTATGTATCTTGCTATACATATGAAAACATTTCTTACCTTGTCATTTGTGCAGATTCACAAGGTGGGAATCCTAATGCAGTGACATGAAAAACTTGATCATCGTAACTACCTAGTGAAGCAAGAGATTGTACACAATGTTATTAACATGCAATGTCTTAATCATGGTTTAGCCTTGTTGCTGGGTTCTAGAAAACTTCGGAAATCTTAACACACCAAGTTAAACAAGAGTATTAAAAAATAAAAAGAACAAGAGAGTAGTTTTTATTTTTTACCTTCTGCCAAAACAAAACAATTTTCAGTAAATAAACCAGAATGAAACACGTACAAACGTATTGTTAAGGTCAAACTTTGAATTGCGGGAAAAGAAAACAGCCGCCTTGATTTTGCGTTCATTTGAACATTAATAAGGCATTAAAGAAGCATTGTTTTTTTTAAAAAAAAAGGATTTTTAAAAACTTACTGTAACAAAATTTAGGGGTTAAAACAAAAATTGTAATTTGACAAAAAAATAGTGAAAAAAGAATATTTAAAGATGTGTGGTGACAAGCAGGGTAACATGTCATCAATTAAAAAGGATATTGCTTTTGTTAAATTCAATTCCACTGCTCCAGTTGGATCTTCTAGGAAATACTTTCCCTTAAAAAATAAATAAGATTCTGTTTTTTCCTTTTTGCAATGTAAGGTCATAAATTGAAAAACATGCTTGTCATTTAATGATGAAGTATGAAAAGATATGTAATTGCCACAACACAGTACAAGTATTCCTACCTTAGCTTTAACAAAAAAAAAACTAAGCAAAAGTAAATTGACTCACTTCTTTTAAATGTGCGAGCATGCCTAGAACAATAATATCACCCAGACTTCCTGAACAACCCAAGAGATGTTCCACTGGTTTCAACTAAATGTCAAAAAAAATAAACACAAAATAAAAAGGAAAATAAAGAAACACAAAATAACTTTTCACCAGAGTCGTGAAAAGACAGTGCAAATAGCATGAGTTCTGTATTCAATAAACAGTTATCATATGAACCTTTCCAGTCTTGTGTTTAGGGTTAAAAACTCATAAAAAAGACATAAAAAATGAAAGAATGTACAAAAAGACGAGAGAAAACTTTGGACTTTTACACATAATGTTATCAAATGCTTTCTCCTCAAGTTTAAATTCTAATTTTACACACTATTGTACTTAAAAATACATATTGCAAAACTTATTGATAGTGAAGATAGCTCAAACATTATTATTACAACCAATTTAAAGAACAGTCTTTGGTAATTAAAGAAAGAGTCTTACCGAAAACTTGGAGCTTTTTCCTGATCCTGTAGCAGCAACTGTTGCTGGCATAAACAAATCATGATGTAATGCCCTCTAAATGTAAACAAAAACCTGATTCAAACTGATATACTAACCAACAATCAATAAAAAAACAATACACACTTAAATTGATCAAAAAAATACAAAAATAAATGTGCTAAAGATGCTGTACCTGATGTAAGATATTATATCTCTCAACAAACATATTTATTTTATCATCAAAAGTTCCATGCAAACACGCCTTTTGATTAGGATTTCTAAAATAGAAACAAGTTGGGATGTTTGCAAGAATGAAAATAACAAGTGATGTCATCGAAGGTGATGAATCACACAAAAAGAAAAATCCCTATGTAAGTCAAGGCAAGTCTAATTAACACTGCCTTTCTAATTCAAATTCTTTTGCGCCTGCAAAAAATTGTCAACGCAAAACTCTATTACACTGTTTCGCATTGGTACTTACTCATTTCAAGTCGGTATAAAAATGTTAATGTTAACGTGAATTTTTTTTTTATGATTCACCTTTTGGCGTCTGACGTCAGCAACACCTCGGCATTCACTTGGCCATTTGCCGTGTGCTGACATGATTTAGAAAGGCTTGAGGATTTTAAAATGAATCAAAATATTTTGAAATAATGTGTTATTCTTTTTTTTTTTGCTTCGTCAGTTATCTTGTATATTTTAAAGAAAAGGAGTTTAATGCATTTCAGCTACACGTAAGTACTTTATACATTCCAAGTTTTTTTTAAGCTAACTTAATCTGATTTCAAGGTTTTTAAAGTTCATAAAACCAATTATTTTATCAACTAAATTTGATGAAATAAAAATTTAGTTCTTTGATTTTCAAATGGAAATGTGCAAAAAGCAAGGCTATTCTCATCAACCTTACCTGGTTTTAAAAGTACTTTATAAAATTAGGAATGGAAATAAATGAGACAACAAAAATCATTATGGAGGTACTATGGGGGACAGGACTGGAGGAACTATTCATAATAAATAACACAATGTGAACCTTACGGTATAAATTTCTTTCTCTCAGAATTATAAATAAAACGAGGTAATCTAAAATGCAAAAAAATTAAATTACTTGACAGTAGAAACAGATAATGGTTTCACTATATTTTCATTGTTTTCTTACAGACATGAACATGTAATGTGACAGTTTTGTGTCCAACAAAAATTATTTTACAGAATAGGCATGCAACATTAATGCCACTGATAACATCAAGCACAGTTTTAAGATACTACATCGATTTAGTCAAAACAGTTTTAAAATGTTCAGGAACAATAAAAGCAAAAACTTTTACTCTAAACAAGAAAAAAATCATTTACTTGAAAACATCAACAATGTTGAATATCTTGTCCCTAAAACAAAAAGTAGTTATCTGTGTTCTTTCTACAACATCTTTAAAACTTAAAAATCAATTTTGTTAATTTCACTAGTATTTTGCTATACTACAAAAAGGAAACAGCCATTTATAAATATCCAGTGTTACAGCATTCAAGTTTGTTCAAGTTAGATAATTGTAGGTCATAACACAATACTTACCCTTCTTCATCACCCTCCTGATTACATTCGTTAATCGCTATCTCCACAACATCACGATCAACAAATGAAGTTTTTACTGCAAAGTAAATTAACAAAAACAATGCTAGTAAACCATGATTTTGGGTTATATCATTAATGTAACGTCAATATTTTAATTTAAATAATGAAGTCATTGGAATGCACTTAAGACTTTCAGGTCAAATAACAGGGACAGGTTGATGACATCATCAAAATGTTTAAACCTCAATATTTCAGCTAGGGTGTAAATCCAGAAATTTAAAAAATAGCCAAAAGAAAATTTCATCAAGATGGTCGTAGGTATTATTAAAATCTTATTTCTTCACAACTTGCACAAAATATGTAAGCCCCATATTCTGTTATTAAAATAATTAGCTCCTCGAAAAAATTGAGAAATTTGGGATAAATTTCAATTGGAAAATAGCCATTTAACAATTCCTGAGAATGCTGAATTACACCCTGTCTGCAATGTCTTGTCAAAAATAAGCTTTAAGATCTCTATGATGAGGGCAAAAGGGATAAGAATTTGTAAAGATTTTTTTTTTAAATTGGGGGACTTTTTCAAATTGGGGGACACCAAAATTATAAAACCCTTTTATCTCCTTAACTGTTCGTCAAAAGCACATTATTCTATACATTTTCTTCATCAGCGTTTTCAGCTCTACATAAAAGTATTGCAAGTATTTTTCATAGTAATATTGTTCTAAAATAAAACAATGTGCATATTACACCGTACAGGGTTGCTTTTGAACACAATCAATTATTCTTTCTAACCAGCCATCCAACTCATTGTGGTCTACCTCACTTAAAACTTCAACAAGTAACTTTGATGCTTCACTGAAAGATATAAAACATTCAGGGTAATATTATCAAAAAAAATTTTATGATTTTAGTTTTAAATCTTACTCAATATAAGAAGAGCATTGGTATACCTACTGAAACTTATAATATAATCACTTATAATATAATAGAATCAACAAAATAAACAATGGGGTGTGAATGTAAGCTTCCACTAACGTTCAACTCACATAAATAATTACTAGTATAACAGATGGTCTGTTATATGTTATATAAGGATGTAAGGAAAATAAACTTTTCTGTACTATAAAGTAATTAAAAAGAGCTTAATTTCTATCTTAATAAAGGATACTTTTTCTTAAATAAAAATATCATTAATTTTCATATCACAATATAAATACATGTTTTGCTGCACTAAAATGGCATTGTAGTCAGTTTAAAAACTACTGAAATAGACCATATCATGCTAAAAGTTGACGTATTTTGCTTGATAACTGTCAAAACAGGTTCGTAGAAGGTTAATATGATGCCTTAGTTTGCTTGAAAAGTGTCAAAACTGGACTGTAAAACAGCAGCATAGGTTGCTTGAAAAATATTGTTAAATTTTTAACAATAGTTTTGTGTGCAATTTTTATATTTTTTGTGTCATGTTTTGTTGAAAAATAATTTAGAATAAAATGTTGTCTCAAAACACGCTAAGTTATGAAAATATATATAAAAAACATTCGCATAAAACTTTTTTTAATATCAATAGTTTTCTGGGCAATTTATTGTACATATTCTTAATAATTGCTGTATTGTTTTATCGCAAAGCTTTTGTTAAATCACTCACAACATAGCTTTCACAAAGATCATAAGTTATTATAAACAAAACATTAAAGGGCTTTCAACTTGCAGGAAAAGTTTTGTATAGCACATATGCGGATGTTTACATTCAGACTCTATGATACATACCTGCGTAGGGACAAACCATTTATTTTAAAAGCAGTAACCACTTTGCTTCTTACTTGTGTATTTGCCATTATTTTATAGCCTGGAAATATTAATATTAGAAATTTTTAGAAAGAAAGTTTCATTTCACAGTTCCATAGACAAGTTAAGTTTGTTTTGATTTTCTACTTTACAGCAGTAAAATATTTCACTGTAAAATTTTAACTAATCAGAATGCAATCTTCAGTGCTTATTTTTTTAAAAAAACTAATTACTGAAAAGAATTTAAAATGACAGCCTGGTTTTTAAAACCCAGAGGAGTGCTTACATTCAATATTCCAAAATCACCACATTTTTTGTTTCTGGTGGAAATCAAAGGACATTTCGTAGTTAATTTTATGGCACCGTAGCTTAGTGGTTATAACTCTTGATTCCTTTGGCAGCAACTCAATACGTGCAAGTAAGTTTTATCATAGCCCCGAGTTAAGCCCATCCATGTGAGGAAAATGGGGCAGATAGCACACTGTGTGGGCCGTGTTGGATGTTGCAGGGAGTTGTGTTTGGATGGAAGAGTGACCAGTACCCTAACTGGGTTTTTATACTACTTCTAGGACTTTTCTAAATATAAATGGAGATAATAGACAGGGTATAGAGTGAACACGTAAAAGTTTTTAAAATGCCAAATAGTTGTGCTGCTTTTGGTTGTACAAACCATAATGTAATGGAAGATAAACCTGGCTTCTATAGAATAACAACCAAGAAGAAAGAAAACGTGGATAAGAGCATGTAAAAGGAAAAACAAAGATGGTACTGACTGTAACCCAACTGGAAAAAGGTTTATATATCTCTTTGGGAAAAATTTTACAACTGGTAAGTGTTATCTTGTTCATGTTTTTGCTATGTTGAAGTGTCCTAATTTATTTTTATAATATTTTATTAATAAGATAGCTCTATTCATTGTAAAATAGATCATGCTCTGTGCTATATTATAGTTAGGTTAGTAACTCTTTTAGGCTGGCATTGCTTAGCTAGCTAGCTAGGTACAGTATTTGTTTTTCTTTAATAGGGAAACCAGTTAGTGAAAGATTCTGCACATCCTGACTACATACCAACTAGCTATATTGAACATGTGATTGGGTTAATAAAAACAGACACATCGTTACTGCACCAATACCCATTACAATGACAAAGTAAGGATCTCTCTTACTTAGCAAATGAATCAGAATTTACTAGTATCGACAAGATTGTTACTGTTTGTGCTGCACTTGTGAATCTTGGTGATGGCAAAGTGTACAGTGAACCAAAAAGTCAGTGACATGACTTTAAACGTCATCTGTCTTAGTCGTCCAGTGGTAAGACACTTCACTGTTTTGAACAGTAGTAGGATGAAACCCAGATTCAATTCCTTCGCCATTCTCAATTCGCTTGGTAAAAGCCCCCTTAAGCCACAGAGTTTACTTTTAAATACCTGGTAACACAATAATAACTAGCTAGCTAGCTTTATTTATTAGGCAAATACCCATAAAAGTAAGTAAATTTCTAAACTAAAAAAGAAGACATCAAAATATCGTTTGTTTACAACATTTCCCGCCAGAATAACTCAAAATACCTTAGAAGGAGCACAGACCACAACCCTGCGCTACTTTTACTGCGCGCGACTTAAAAAACATTGCCTTGTGTAATGAGCATAAAGGCAGAGCAAAAACGCTCCACGCAGGAAAAACGTGTTAATTGGTGATAATACCGTCTGAATGCTTGCAATCTTAGTCCCTCTTTACAGGCAAGTATATGCACGGTATGACTTTGTTGTGATGATGTGTGTACGACAATAGTCTAGTCACCAGAATCAGGTTCGAAGATGTAGAAAATAGTACAACCCTTACTCAGGGCTCTTTCATCTTTCTGACAATCGCGCTGGCAATTCTTTCTCCGATTGTCAGAAAGAGGAAAAGATCCTTGGGGATGAGGTTGGGTGGACCACACATCATTTCGCTTATACATTACAAATCGTGCAAAATCAAAATAAAGCAAGAACTCTACGCAAACAGTGTTTTAAAAAACACTCATTTCATTACGCCCTTTATCCGGAAAAAATCTGAGAGAATTTGCGATGCCCGTAAAAGAAATGAGTAACAAATCAATTGAAATTTTCAAGACCTAAAACCCAGGAATCTTAATTACTGTCCCTGAAATAATTAAAGGCAGTATAAAAGATGTGAAACTGCGTATCTCGCCAATTATGGCCTAAAACTGTGACAAAATTTCAACGTCGCTTTCATGTCCAGCAAGCTCTTTTTGTACATTGTAGGAAGATATTATGTCTAAAACGAAGCAGCTACACTTTTTTAGCTGCTCCGTTAGGGTTAGGGTTGGGGTTAGTGCCACCTTTCGAAAAAAAGTAGCAGTTTTTAACATTTGCTTCTGCGTCTAATAAGCATCATTTGAGGTAGTTTAAAGTATTGCCATAATTCAACATACGTGATGCCGAATAAAATTTATTAACCGAAACATGAGCAAAAACAAAAGGGTGTACTTGCTGAGGAAGGTCCATTAATGATGTTGTTTATGAATGATTATGCAGGATAAGCATTTCAGCGTAGCAAGCACTGTTATCAACGTGATCTGTGTTCTGGATATATATACACTAGACATTTATCGGCATTGCCTTCCTATTTTTTCTTAAATTTTAATCAAGCTGCAATTACGGACAAATCACAACCCAAAACAGCTCTTTGCAAAAATATTCCATTTTTGCAAAGAGCTTTTGGCTAATTCT
This sequence comes from Hydractinia symbiolongicarpus, assembly GCF_029227915.1. Classification (NCBI taxonomy): domain Eukaryota; kingdom Metazoa; phylum Cnidaria; class Hydrozoa; order Anthoathecata; family Hydractiniidae; genus Hydractinia; species Hydractinia symbiolongicarpus. Next base: position 10,245,363 of record NC_079880.1, on the reverse strand, counting down.
CGGAATGGTAAAATAGTATCACTTCGCCAGTGAGTTGCTAAAGCTTTGACAGGAGTGTAGGCCGAGTAACAATGTTAAAATTCGCTAACTGCACTTTCTGCAAAATCAGCATTTTAAACAACGTGCAAAAGTCTGAAAAATCGTGAAAATCAAATGTGCTGACGTAAGTACAAATTAGTACATTTTAAGATTTTTGATCTAATTAAAGAAACAAAGAACCTGAGTCCGCTGTGAACATTAACAACTGAACTTTGACAAACGCATAGAGCGTGTTAGCTACTTACATGGACACGGCATTCATCAATTGTGGTTACGAGCTTTGAAATTTTGCTGTCCTTTGCAATAATTTAAGTCCGGGGTCGTGTAAGCATAAAATTATAGTCGTTTTAGCAGCTTGTTTTAAACATGCTGGTGCATTAGAACTGCTCCTAACACTTAAGTCATGATTAAGACTACCAAACCTAACGAAATATAATAAAGAATTTCGTTGGTAACTCCTGGACTGATAAGTATAGATATTAGCAGAGATATATTGAAACGTCAAAAGTAAACCTTCCACAGCTAATGGTATTTTTCATTATTTGCTGAAGTTGTTTTGTTGGTAAACGAGAAAGAAAACATGACCAATGATACGCATCGTCAAAGTGTAAAAAAAATTGGCAATATTTCTCTTTCATTTTCGAGTCTTCATTCCTAAAATGAGAAGAGATAGTGTGTACAGTGAATATGATCTACCACCGCTCCGTACGTTGCAGAGAGGTGTTTTTAATAGAGTGATTTGGTAATCATTTTTTTTTTTTTTTTTTTTTTTTTTGATTTACAGCTGCCAATAATGTGCAACAGTTTCTAGAAATAGTGATGTAATTTGGAACAAAAGTTTCGACTCCTAATATCTCGGTTTAGAAAGGAAATAATTACAATGTTTATCTTTTTTGTTATCATGCACCTGAAAGCATAATTCTTACAATACACTTTGCTAATATAGCTATGTATGTTAATGATTAGTTCAGTGTTTGATTTGTTCAGACAAAAAATGTTAGAGAAGGAAAATAGCAAGAATGTCTGTCAAAATGTATGTCTTCTTGTTGGTTTTATGGAGTTCTCATCAATGTTTCTGCTTAACGAACTATGCAATTGTTGAAAAGAATAGCACAATTTCTGCGGGTTACTATCACAAGAACTTGGACAACAATACACAACCAATATTAATAGAAAGTGTGGAGGATTTGTGTCGCTTTTTTAACATCTCTATGGTCTTCTGCTCGTGCAAGTTGTTCAGAATAGGTAGTGAAAATAAAATATTTGATTCAATTTGCGAACTCGAGTTATATTTAAATTCTAGTTATGTTATATTTACAAATGACTTATCAACATCCAAAGAAATTTCTTCAATTTGTGCATCCAGTTTCGGGATACTTGGTAACGCTGCTGTAATAATAAACATTTTAAGGAGGAAAGGACGCTTAAAATCATACAAAAAAATCATTTTACGATTAGCTTGCTACGATTTTATATTTGCACTGATACAGTTTATACACGTTTTACCCAACTTCTGGACGCATGAATGGCTGTATGGCAACACTATGTGTAAAGTACTGCGCACATCTGAAATACTAGGCTCCTACCTTGCCATTGGAGTTATTCTACAAGTCACTGTGGAACGGTATAATGGAATCGTACGACCTTTATATCGATTCGCATCCACTGATTCGCATTGTGCTTTGGAAGTACTGAACATTCTTTTCGGAATGATTTGCGTGTTACCATTATTTTTGCAATATCAAACAAACGAATTTAATATTTGTCGATTACATTGGAGTATCCAACTTTTTGACTCCTTAACGTATGAATTATTTTCTTTTTGTGTTTACTTTGTGTTGCCAGTAACAACCATGTCAGTTTTATATTTCAAAATCTTTCGTGTATTTAAAGCGTCCATGCGAAATGTAATTCATCCAATGAGAATACGATTAGAATATATTAGAAAGAACAAACAACGTGTCAAAATGATTTGTTGTGTAGTAGTCGCTTTCATAGTGCTGGTGTTACCGAAACATGTCATGAGTATTTACTTTGGTGTAAACGAATGGTCGTACGATTTACATTTACACAAGATGCAACAAGACAGATACTTCTACCTGACACTGCTGGCGTATATTGCGTATCCGATACATGTTGTTATTAACCCATTGTTATATAGCTTTTGTAGTAAAAACATCGTAGGAATATGTGAGCGCATTTCGCGGTATACTAAAGAAATATTTGTTCGCTAAAGACTATTTTCCACTTCAAGAAAATTTTTCGTGGAACAGAACAGGCAGGAACAGAACTAAACAGAAAATTTTCTGCTGGTATATTCCACCTTACAATTTTGCGCCCCTTAAGCACAGAAAGTATATATACACACTTTGCGCAGTATTCATGAAATAAAATAATCTGATTGGCTAACTAATTTTCCACCTGTCATTTCCGCACAAACGCGAAGAAAAAATTGAGCTCGATTCTACTTTGCTCGGAACGTACAAGCACATTTTTCGTTTGCGTTATGTAAACATTTTAAGTACGCATGATCCGAAGCTTTTTTATTTTTTCCGTTCCATTCCGCGGAAAATTTCCTTAAAGTATGGACTTTATTGGGTAACAAAAGCATAAATATACCTATGTATATATATTGTGTACGAGTGTTTTTATTTCCAAAAATGTAAGAAAAAAAGCGGTAGTAGTATTCCCACCGCTAACGTTTAAGGCTACGCAAAACAAAGAACTACAATCGCAAACACGTATAAAGTAGATCTTCAGTTTGCCAAGTTACGAATAACATAGCTTTTCAATCTTCAAGGTGACAAAGAGTCTCAGATTACAACTCGCTGACAACATGGATTTAAGATCTCCTTACAACATAGATTTAAGTAAAGTCAACTCAAACTTAAAGTCATGGAAAAAACCGGGCAAGAATCCGGCGAAAATCCGGGCAAAAATCCGGACAAAATTACCACCTCATTAGGGCCGTCAAAACTCCTGAGGTCTAGGTTATCGTGACAAATGCTCTGCCTCTTTCTAGAAAAGGATATATTGGACTGCCCAGCAGCAGTATTGCACATGAACCATCCAGTGTTTTTTTTCTTTAACCTCAATCGTCGATATATATTTCAGCGGATTGCTGCAAAAGACGAAATAACGAACAACACAACTTCCCTGCAGATTGCCTTAAGTTATCAAACATTTTTTTTTCTTTTTAGTGTATCAAAAAGCTAATTACTTACACGAGGGACTATGTTGCTAACTAGTTGTTTCACAATGCACTCTATCATCGGTTGTTTCTTTTCTTGCAGATTACGACAGCCTACGTAATTACAGTGCTACTAAAATAAATAATCCGATAAAAAACAACATCTAGAAATACAAATTTGTTACAGAGTGATAAAAAGATGGAAGAACAACTAGGTAGTTATGACATTGTCCACACGTTAGGTACAATTGAGAGGAGTGATGTGGTTTAAAATATATATATATCGTGCCGTCATTTTAATTGTCTCTAAAGAACTTTCAATTTCATTAACTGTTTTCACGTTACTAGTCGGTGACCTGTGGGGAAATCCACGGATTCGCCCTTCCTTTATTTACCACATTTCATGTGTCTCGCTACTGCGGTTACCATTTTGCCTGACATACTAGGAGATTAAAAACTCTGAAACAGAGTTTTACGATTATGCTAAAAGTATAATCTTGTTTATATTGGTGGAGTTTCATGGTAGACTTGGTAGGGACAAGCTGTAACGTTCGCTTCCAATGCGGAAGGTCTTGGTTTTAATCCCTCCTGGTCGAGTCTTACTAAAGACTATACAAACCGGTAAGTTGAGCCTTTCTGCTTAGCGTTCAGCACGAGAATACGATTGATATCTTAGGCGGTTCTCTATTTACACGAATGCTGATTTTGCACCGCAACCTCGTCCCCAGGACTGTTTGCTTCTCAACAGCGCTGCGCTTTCTAATAGTTTTAGCCATGGTAAAAGGTGCACCGCTTTCGTAGCTCAAATAGGAGCTTTAAACGCACAAGAAACCCTATCGCAGGACTTTCGTTGATAGCAGTGCCAATAAAAACTGGAAGAGGCTATAGATAATTCCAAAAATGTTCCAATGCTTTTTTATTTTTTCGTACTTTAAGAACTTTTTTAAAAATGGGTAACACGAACGTATTATAGCTTGTCTTTATTAGCTATCCGAAATATATAAAGAAGTTCTGAGAAAAAAAACAACCGTAGCGGTTTCAGTTCGAACAGGGTATTCATCTAGTTAGCGGTCAGTAGCTGGCACCAAATGAGCTGACAACACTACATATAAAGTGCGGCAGAGTGGGAACTCGAACCTGGTACACCGGACAGTTTACCGGGAGTCTTCTTTGGGGAAATTTGATTTTAATATAAAGGGGTCAGTTTGCAGAACTCAGGTGTCATTATTCATGTAAATGGTCATTCTCGACCACAGAGCTCTTTGATATTACCTCGGAAATGATCACCTTAGAGGTTTAAGATCGAACTTGGTCTCCAAAGCATCTGGTGGTGAAATCGGGCCACATATTTGCTGACAGTAAACAAGAAAGCACGAGAAGGAGTATGTTATACAAGTTATGATGAAATAATAAAGAAATACAGCTGCTTTGAGTAAAAGAAATAATTTCCTAGATATTTTTTTGTAAATATATAAAACGTGAAAACTAGTAATTCACATCAACATAAATAAGAATGTTTATTTAAAACATTACACCATCTCCAATATGTCGTCATTGATCTTAAACTCAGATGGAAACATAAAAAAAGCTGAGATGTAAATTTGGGGTTTTTTGAGGCAGGACAGATCGATTAACGGGAAGAGAATATCGCCAGGACGGAACGATTACCAGGATTATTTTAGTCCCGCCTTTTTATTGAAAAAAGTGTATCGGGATGGTTTTTTTATTTCAATTAAAATATGCAGAAGTTATCGTGTTCGTCCAGGGACGTTGTGTTTATATGGGAAAAAAATGTCCCGCCTGAGTTGGGACGGGGCGAAATTGTCCTGGAATAAATATTTCCCATGCAAATACAAAGTGATTTTTATTACAAAACCGCTTCTCATGTACACATCCTCTAAGAATCTAAAAAAAGCAGATCTCTATTCTTCTCCGCAGAGCTCTTTGAGATAAACTTTAAAAATGAATAATCTTTAATCCGTGTTGGATTTGATTTTCGTATTTTTGATTTTCATGCTGTGCCGTGAAGTTCATTTTACACACAACCTCAAATTTCCTTCACCTTTAGGTTTTTTCCCTTTTTAAGACCTCATACGCTTATTGTTTCAAATTTTGTGATTGCTGTTTGTGGTATTCGTTACTTTGAGAGATTTTCGTAATTTAGGGGATAAAACTTTCGCTGTAAAACTTTTTACAAAATTACGCGAAGCGTAATTTTGGACTAAAAATTGCACAATCGCACAAACAGTCCCATTTGGACCTCCTCATTAGGGCTGTCATCACTCCTGAGGTCTAGATAACGCCTATGATGTCTATGATGAGGTCTAGCTCTCTCATGAAAAGTGCTCCTGTTGTTTTTAAAAGAGGACGAAATAAAAGGTCTTTCCCGCATCCAACAATTGCGGCTCAAGTTTCGGGAGGCTGACTATGCGTTGACTGAGAACTGGGATATTTTTTAAAAACGAGCCTTCATAAAAGGTTAATACTGTTAAAAAATGAAATACAACAAACAAAGAAAAAATTGTTCCAGATAGAGAAAGTTTAAAAGAAGAAATTTACCAAAGTCGGTGAAAAAGTTCGAGAGTAATTTACTGTAGCTAATAATTTGAAACAGATAATGTTGTATTACCTTGGGAATATATGTTGAAAAATATTTTATATAAAATCGAACCAGAAAAACATTAAGTCTGAGTAAAGAAAAAAATAATTGAATATGCTCTACAGCTAATGCATTTTGCTGCAAATTTGTTTTTGTTAATTTCAGTCTCCTTCAGCATGATCAAAATAAATAAATAGTGAGAATCAAGCTATAATGTCAAATATTTTTACTAGTGACCTACCATTATGCCGAGCTGTTTAATTTTATCATACTGAGCATGTAGCGAGCCAACACCAAGCCAACTAGCCTCATATAATCAGGCTCTTACATTGTGAAATCTAAAAAATGTATAAAAACAATCAAATTAATTGATTTCACGGTGTCGTGAAGAACAACAGGTACAAACTATAAACCAAAATCTTGAACAACTTTATTATAAATCAGAATCAAATTGTTTCTCTGCATGAGTTACTTTACATAATCGTGAAATAAGTTTTTCATTTGTGTGTTTTTGTGTCTCTGCATGAGTTATTTTGTATTAACTGAGTGATATAAAATTGCAAAATTGTCAATAAATTTCACTTGTTGATTTTCTTCATCATGGATTTCAGGTAAGTTATATCACTATTTTAACTACCAATCTTCTAAAAATTTCATACTAAAGCATGCATTATTTGCTTAAAATAATTTCAGTTTTATTTTTTAAATAGTGAGTGAATATTGAATTTAATTAAAGTCAGAGTAAAATTGTATATCGTTTACTTAAAATCTAGCTAACTGCTTTGTAAACAAAATAAATTTTTAAAGATCAATTCTTGAGATAAGAAGGCCAACATATTTTAATTGTAAATGCAGGCTAAATTTAAAAAATTTTTGCAGCATTAAAAGCTAAGGAATTCTTATTTTCTTCAAATTTGATCTTAGCTACTTTATTGTCATTCTGGCAGTTACAGCACAACTTTGTCAAGCCAGAGTTTTCAATCACGAAGATGCAGACACCAGAGAATTTCCTGATATGCAACTGTCCCCTGAAGATATTGCGGTGTTAAAGATGCTTAAAAATGACAAAATACTGGGAGCTTTGCGTATGTTAATATTTGCAAGTTTTAATATCATTACAGTACCTGTTTTTTTCCCTAAATAATGTCGAGGGTCTCAGATTAAAAAATAAACTTACCCAAAACTAGGAAACTTAAAGACTATTTTCTAAAGAATCCACAGGATTGCCAGAATTTGAAGTTATTATAATCGAAATTCGCATTACATATAAAAAATTTAATTATCCATTTTGCGCCCGTAGAAAACCAAAATGGGTTTTTTTTATTTTCCGAAAAACACTAATATTTAAAATGGTTAAATGTGCAAGAATTATATCTTAAAATAAAGGCTTAAATTCTTTACTTTTTATTAATTTTTATATCTACATTTTCACATATTTTTATTTTTTGTTTTTAACTAATGCAGATGCAAATAATGATAAAACGAAAAACGTGCTGATTTGTGTTGCAAAAAAACAAGCTAAAATAAATGTCAACGTTGTCACGCAAAAAAAAAAATCAAATTTCCTTGGCTTTACAATACTCATTCTTTATACCATTTGTACCCTCTCTGAAATGAAGCACAGATCTCAAAATCTCCATTTCTTACCTAAAACATTGTTATAACAGATGTGGAAGTTGTAGCTTCTCAGTAATGTTTTTAAAAATTGTCCAGTTCACTCTATTCCATTTTCCTGAATTTATTTTGCTGAATGTGTCACAATTTTTAGGAAAATAAACATAATTTTTAAATTCTTCGAAAAACTTAATAAGCTAGTAGAATTAAAGCTTCGGAACAATATTGAACCAGGGGAAAATGTGTTGTTTGTTAAGTTACCATGGCGCTTCAGTTACCATGGTAACTTAACAAACAACACACTTTTCCCTGATTTCATTTTTCACTCTTACCAACCTTTCTTTTTTTCAGTTGACGGTGATGCAAATACTACTGATGTCAGAGCATTCGGTTGGAAAATATTCCCAGGTAATATTTTGGCTTTGTATAAAATTACAAACTTACCTTCTTTATCTCCCATCGGATTTCATATCACATATTTGACGATTCATTGCGTGATCGTTCCTCAGTAGTCTAGGTAGGCCCATGATGCAATAAAAACTACCCCTGTTTTATCGAGAAATTAAACAAAAATAGGAAATACCAAAGTTTTTTTGCCGGTTTGTTGCACTTCCGAGACTTTTTTTATGCTAAAAGATTGTATATTTCATCTGACTAACACAATTTTTAAGTTTTGCCTTTTTTTTGACCAATGACCCTGTGAAGCGTGATGAAAATTATGTGTCGCCGGTCTCTAATGAGAAACGTTTTTTTCTATTTCAAACGCAGGTACTCATTGGTGTGGAAATGGACATATTGCAAATTCAGACAGCGATGAAGATTTGGGAAGTTTCAAAAATCTTGATAGGTGTTGCAGAACTCATGACAAGTGTCCAAGGTAGTAGTGTATTATTCTCTCTCTAACTGATTCCTTATTGACAAATTTTTCTTTTATGGTAAGAAATTCTGTGGCTTCGAGTTATAAATACGAAGCAGTGGGAGGAACCTTTAATCTAAAAATAAGGTAGTCAAGTTGACTAAAAATAAAAATAGTTTTCTCGGGACTTATTGTATTTATATATTTTGTATTTTTCTGTATTTTTTTTTTCATTTAAAAGGAATCTAAAGTCACAAGCGTTGGGTTATGGTACAAAAAACACCGGTAAATACACAGCAAGCGACTGTGCATGCGATGATGAATTCAAAAGCTGTTTGAAAGCTGTAAGTAAATATATTAAATGATAACAAACATTTTAAGCTGACGCAGTGCTGCTTCATGTAACGTTCATATTCTGCCTGACAGTGAGCGGGTTTGATTTAAGGTCGCTAGAACTGTCATTTTTTTAAGTTTGAGCAACGATTATTGGCTGATGAAAAGATCTAGTTGGTCTATGCTTATCACCGTTAGATAGCCTAATTATCCTCTTTTTAAGACGAGGTGCAATTATCACGACAATCCAGTCTCTAGGGCGTCTTGTATCTTTTCTGACATTGGGACTGTGATGCTGTCAGAGAAGATACAAGTGGTCTGAGGATGAGGTTGGGTCTAATTGTGGGTAAGTTCTTTCCCAGATATTTCCATGACCCATCTTCTAAGGGATAAAACGGATTCCCATAAAGGTAAAACAAAGATGTCATTTCAGTACCTCAGCCACTTTGAATAAAATTTCTATTTAGGTCATTCCATGCCAAATGAATCAATGCATTCATGATGACCAATTCAGATTTTCTTAAAACTTTCTATATTATATGTTGCAATCTACTCTATCTCTGAAAAAACCCCGAAATTAATCCGAAATTGTGTCTTAAAAATTTCAATGAAATGACTTTTTGCAAAATATGTGTTTAGAGTTTTGAGGCACCATTATGACTATCAGTTGACACAAAAAGATATCAATTGAAAAAATATGGTTGGAATACTACAGTTTTGAATATATACAAATTATATCCTACGAACCACTGCGGCTAGAAAGTGGTATAACTTTCATATCTTATTGACATAAACTTGCGGTAAAAAAAATCAAGATAATCTGGTCGACATAGAAACACTCCTGATTTTGATTCATTTGACGCGGAATGACCCTTCAGCGAACCAAGGGGGTTAGCAATCGGGGACGAGGTTTGGGGGTCAGATATGCTCTAGGTTGTAAAGATATCCTAATATCCCAGCTTCACGCATATTTTCAAACGTTTTGATAAATTTTTTTAAATGCAATGCTTACCAAAAAAAAAAATCCGTTTATTCCCTTGCAAGTTTTACTTATGCAGAAGGACAATGAAAAAATATTTTGTTTTAGACGTTTTGCTGACGTCAGCAGTGCAGTGCAAATAAAAAAAAATTGCGAAATTTGTTTATTCTTTGTCCGTAGTATGTACAGGTTCAAACGCTGGTCAATTAATGTATAGGATCATATGTTTTGACGAACGCCTACAAATACCAGCTAAAACACAATTTTTTTTAAGAAACTTAAAACGCTGATCATGAATACGTATAGGATGACGTACTATGGACAAACGGTTGCAGAGATATTTGGGTTTTAAGGTTATTTGATAACGTCATTAACCCATCCATTCCGAAACGGATTCGGAGACCCAGGTTTGGGAAACTTATCCAAATTGTTCCCAGGTGGTCCCTAGTTATCAACGCGGTGAAAAAAGACTGACGTCACCATCTCGCTTCTAAGTTATTTGGCCTCAAAGTTTTAAGTGCACTGTACGGTTTCGTTAATTTAATATAAGATTGACGTTAAAATAGTGATATTGACGTCGCGCCGTTACGTCAGAAAGACTAACAAATTAGACATAACTTTCCGGCGACATCAAAGGAAAATAAACATCCATTTTGGCGGGCGCAGACGGACACAACTCGCGTATTAATATATAGATACCTATTTAGGTACCCAAAGGAAAATGGTATCACATTAAAACTCGCTTAGAACATGGTTCATCCCAGTTGGTTGGCAAACTTTTCTTTAACCTTCTGAAAATGAAATGTTTGAAATTCGATGAAAAACCACAGCCAATTACAAATGATGCTGATGATATATCGGATGCAGAAGAGGAAAAGGCTAAACTGGTTGCACCAAACCCTTTCTAAAACGTTGTAGCTATTTCAGATTATTAGAACTGCTATTAGATGTCTTTGTTTTTTATAACTTGTTTCGTTTCAGATAAGTACCTTTAGAAAAAGATCTAGTAGATGAGGTAGCACTGGAATGAGCGAAAGGTGAGGGGGGGGGGGGGGGGAGGGGAAGTAGAAAAACAGATTTAAAACTAACAATCGGAGAAAGAGGGGGAGGGGAGGGGGAGGATTATTTGGTTCTTAATAGTAATAACAAAAAGAAAATAGATGCTAAATGGATGTTACGTTTACGCCGGAAGAAGATAAAAGTATCGATTTTGCTACGGGCTAACGAATGATTTCACAATAACTTATTCCGGTCATATTAACTTGGACCAAGATTGTTAACAGCACTTAAAATATCGCAAACAGGAGCAAAAAAAAAATAATTTAATTTGATTTTTTGCTTTAAAGATTTCTACTTGGAAATCCATTATGTTCTTTTTGTTTCATAGAAATGCGAAATTGCTACAAATGAATTTCCAGGGTATTTGACCTTTAATATGATCTGCATTCTGGGGACTAGGGTGGCATTTCTATGTGCCTACTACTAAAAAACTGATCCATTCTTAGCATAGGTAAACAAAGTATATGTTTTATTAAATATGCATTTTTCAATATTGGAAAGAGAGGATTAGATGAGTTCCTCGGAATTTTCTTTTCCTTTTAACCTCTCTCAAACTTCTTGTTGTAAAATATCGATATCTTTTATTCTAAGAGAGAGGCTTCGTGGTCCTAATTTAGGAGTATAATAATTCAGCGTTTAGTTACTTTCGTGATATGATGAATATAACACCCAGGAAGAGTGTGTATGATGAATATAACACCCAGGAAGAGTGTGTATGATGAATATAACACCCAGGAAGAGTGTGTATGATGAATACAACACCCAGGAAGAGTGTGTATGATGAATACAACACCCAGGAAGAGTGTGTACAATTCTACCTTATGAACGTATGATCCAATCTATCCAATCGATTAGTTATAAACAAAACGTGGAAACAATTCTTGCTAGTGATTATTTCGCGATTTTTGAGGCGACAATTTTTTAGACTGACTTTTTTATTGACAAGATACATAACCATAAAAAAATGTCATTTAGTGTTTGTTCACAAAAACAAACAAATCAAAAAAATAGTACTGTGTTTTGACAGGTTGAAAGTGAATAAACCACATTTTTTATAACAATAACAATAGATTGACAGATATATATATTAGTGTCAAATAAGATCTCAAATAAGATATTAGGTATCAAATTTTAACTTGCAAAAAATTTGTAGTTAATCTTCAAATGCTGTTGGTTGGGGACTTAATATTATTCTATTTACCCCAAACACCTTCAATAGGGTCTTTTAAAAGCGCAAAAGAGAATTAAAGATGACAAAAGACGAAGTTATAACATTTGTATTTGCAATCTTTATCAAGCTACCTTTACAGCGTTTCGGTGGTATACGCAAAGGACGACCCACTTTCAACAATGGCCTTGCAGCAAATAAAACCTGATAAAAGGGACAAACAACTTTAATTTGTTAAGACTTGGGTGCAAACGGAACTGAATTTCAATTTGATACGATCATACTATTTGCGTGACTCACAATCATAACATCATAAGGAAGCCGTTTCTATTAGTGAGATTGACATTGATGCGGTTGCTATGGCGGCAGTCGCTGAAAATTCTAAGAATTGTAATTTCAACTGTTAAATGTTCAATGTTATCATTCGACGCTTGATGTCTCCTGTTTGAAATGTGTAATTTTCAGTGTATTGATGTGTTCCTCTTTAAAATAAACTTTATGTTCAGTAAGAAAAAAATGAAATTCTCCCAAAAAACTTACGCTTTAAGGGATGACACATGGCAATCTCGTTTCCAAAGTTTTTTGTCTTTCATCGGCGCTGCGCTTATTGATAGGTTTGACGAAAAAGGCCCAAAAGGAGACCGATTCTATTCTGAGACGTGATTGGTCGAGTCTTTTCACCCAATTATGTGACCAGCCTCCACCAGGCCCGTTCGTCTCGCCGCCTGATATGCAAAAAGAGACAACAGGTGCTGGGATGGAGGTTGGACACATGGTATAGTTGAAAAATTACCTAGTGTAAATTCATTCCAGGTAAAAAATTAACATGGCAACGCAAAGTCCATAAAAAATCAATTTTACCCACTTCAATTTCTCAAGTTATGGTCCTTATTCCTCATCCTATGTGGACTAAAAAATATTAATGACGTCATTAGGAGTAAAAAAAAACGTAATATCAGTAAGAGAGTTTCTTTTTTCTGTGAAATACTGTTTTTAAAAATCGGCGTAAAAAAACAACAAAGTGTCGTCATTAGGAGCAGAAAAGACGTCATTTCAGTCGATCAAGATTTGTTTGTATTTTATTTCTCGTATGTATATATTGTTTTTTGTAACCAACTGGTAACCAACATACATGGAAATAACCAATGTAGCATCGACAATAATTTTACAAAGAGTGTTGGACCTGTTGAAAAGAGGATTGGGACTATAAAGTGCTAAATATAACCAGGTGGCCGATAACTGTCACGTGACCTTTTATTTCCACGTGACTCTTTCTATCGACGTGACCATTTTTTTTGCAGGACTTTTTTATCGCCTTGACGTTTTTTTGACGTTAATTTTTTTTCACGCGACAGTTGTCAGCCACCGTAATAAAAACGTCTCGATGATTAAATTTGGGTAGGATTAGCCACAAAAATAAGTAACTCTATTTTTGTCTGTGTTGTTCAGTTATATTTGTTGTACTTTTACGTGTTGTGTGGCAAAGCGAGACGTATCACTTGCTCATTTTGTAAATATAAAGAGGAATACGTGTTTAAATATTATGTAGTTCTTCATCTCACGATCATACGCACGCGACACACCAATATTTGGATTTATTGAAAAGAAGTATTTATCTTTCTAAAGTATCATCTCTTGACGTTTGAAGGCTAACTAATGGAAAGAAGAACAACATAGGTGGATTAATAAGCATGAAGTAAAAGATAAAACATAAAATCTACGAAAAAATAATTACAATCAAATGTTCAAGTTTCCACAATTCAATTTTCTTAGTATATAAGTATCTCCATGTTTTTTCAGTACAACTAGCTATCCTGTTTTGCTTGTTATCCATTGGAGTGAAACTGGGTTAAAATAACTCGAAGGCACCATTCAGTCCAGATTGCGGTGGCGGCGAACACTTAATAAAAAAATCTTTAAGAAGAAAAAGATTTCTAATCTCATTTTTCCACTTATCATTTGTTAACCAACGAGTTACCATGCCATACGTTGCGTCAAAACAATTTGTTTATCTCGAAACGAATCACTAAATTTTAACTCTCTAAACAATATTCTTTGGAAGTTATTACAAAGAGATAGGAGGGAGAAGGGTGTAGTTTCCCCTCGGTCCGAAATTTGTTAAAGTAAAGACCTAAATTCTTATGGCAGTGGAATATGTACAGCCAAATGTCTACCATGAAATGCTACTGAACCATAAACAGGGGATGTGTGACCAAACCCTTGCGCAGGGTCAGGTGTGTTTATATTTGTCACCGATAAACTGTCTACTGTCATTTCTTCTTTGCACAGTGGACACGAAGTATGGAATGTAGTTTTATCATGAAGTTTTAACCATCCAAGTATACAACTTTCGTGGTAACCATGGCTACATTTTAACAAAATAATGTTCGTATCTCGAGCAAAGACGTCTAAGCATATGGGACATGAATCGTTTATTGTAAATGTTGGAAAACATGTTATTTTATCTAGAATTCTCTCTTTTATTGTTGATCTATTAACGTGGCCAAATGTGACTCTCCTTGATTTTGGCACATATAAACCATAGCTTGGTTCCATGCCTCCTGACCCTGTAAGACATACGCAGCAAGAATTATAAACTGGGGTGCTTTGGAAATAGTTTGTTGATATTAGGTAAGTTGTTTCATCTTTGAGAGATTGCAACTTTTCATGAGAAGCATCGCGTTCCGAATTTTCTTGATATTCAATAATCGTTCCATTGCATACACACACACATCGACAAATTCCTAACTTCCATATCATGTATAACACACATAATAATATAACCATGGCCAGACATACTGCTAAATAAACGGCACTGTTGATTGAAGTCATGGTTTCTAGACAGAGTAAACACAACTAAAGATTTAAGCCAGTCAAACAGATTTAGTTTAAACTTGATAAGTCAATATCAAACTGCATACAATTCACAAACCAGTTCATTTATTTATTAATAAACTGTGTTGCATTTCAAAGTAGATATGAATCTAAATAACTCATGTTGATCTTGTAAATCAACTTTAAAAGATTATAATTATGTTTTATTGGTAAGTGTTTCTTTCTAGACCAGTTTTTTGACAAAACCTTGTAGATGCTAGCGTGCTTAATTTTTGTAGGTTTTCCATTTAAAAAAAGTCATCATAGAAAAAAATTAATTAACTACACAGTAAAAGTAAGGAGAAACAAAAAACCCCTCGTGTGCCTAAAAACATTAAAAACTCAAACCAAACCGTTTCTCCATTACAAGCCTAGAAATAAAACTATTTAGAATCCTCTAGGTCTTGCTAAATGCCCAAAACAAAATAATAACTACCAACCACGAGTTAAAATTTAAACTATTTTTTTCTTCAATCATTTACTCTACTAAACACATGAAACTCCTAGCAAGGTTTCTTATATTTTCACAACAGAACAATCAACATTAAACTCCACAAAATAAAAACAAATGCTTTTAAAAGCTTTAAAATTCCATGACAACAAATTTCACACGAACCATGATGAGGTCTTTCTTTTTTTAAATCCATGTTGATTAGATCGATTTTAAAATTGATCATTTTAATTACATTCCGTGCAACAGCTTATGTAAACAAATATAAATGTTTCTGGGATTAATGGGATAATACATTACCTTAGGTGCGAATAATGTTAATTGAATGGTGGGATTATCGAGTGGAATCATACTTTTGGGGGCGGCGTATTCTCTTCGCCATAACTCGTTCACCTGTTCCAAATACTTTTTGTATTTGTGTTCATCAGTTGTTGAAAAACTGAACTAAGCGCACTTCAGACTGAAGCTGGCTTCGTGTAGAAGGTTGATGCAAAGAGAAAAGATTTCCTTAACACTGCACGAAAACTCTTAATCTCAGATGCTTTAAATGCCAATAAAACTGATAGAAGGAATTCCTGCTACTAATTCCAGCAAACAGGCATGAATAAATAAATAAATAAATAAATAAATAAATAAATAAATAAATAAATAAATAAATAAATAAATAAATAAATAAATAAATAAATAAATAAATAAATAAATAAATAAATAAATAAATAAATAAATAAATAAATAAATAAATAAATAAATAAATAAATAAATAAATAAATAAATAAATAAATAAATAAATAAAAAACTGTGCGTCCTTACGACGTATGCTTACAGTAAAAGGACTCACTACAAAAACCTTATGTAAATATTTTCGAAAGTTTTTATAACTTGTACAAATACGTAATTTAAAAGTAAAACGGTAACATCATTCAAAAGAAGTTAAAGAAATAAACAAACTTTGTATCAATGAATTCATTAACGTGTGAATGAGAAATGTAGAAGTAAAAGTTGAAATTATGTTGTAAAGAAATGTAACTTAGATAAAAATGAACCAACCTCGCGTCCCGGTGTCAAAAAAAGATACAAGATACCCTGGGGACGAGGTTGAAAACAAGCAAATAGTTATTTACAAAAAGAAGGGAAGTCCTACATGTAAACATTATTAAGATTAAATATTATTTTTACAAACAATAATGTAATGAACACTTTACAATGTTGGTGAAATAAAGCTGCTGTTACTATCCGAACCTAAGAAGATGTTTTTGAACGAACGATGACATGCAATCGTAGCATAAAATTGAGCAAAAATCTTGCAGTGGGAATTTTTTTGCATGGGATTAAACCATGCTTTTTTCGATAATGTAACTATGCCATTCTTGGTAATAATTAGTAATAATTTTCTCGCGTTTTGAAAATAAATAGATATAGAAGGGCGTTATCTACAACCAAGCAGATATAGAAGGGCGTTATCTTAACCATTTAAAAAATTTTAAACTTTTCGAAATTTTAAGGAACCTGTCACACCCTCTTCCCCAGTTTTTTTTGCCTTTTTTGTATTAGAGAAGACGGCGACGGCTGTTATCTCTCATTACAAGAATTCAAAGAACCCTGTGTACATGGGTGGAACCTGAATTTTAAAAATTAAAACATCTTTATTCCCGGAAAATGCGTTGAAATCCAACAAAATTGTATTTGAATCTTCTTTTTAATGTCTGATACCGAGTATACCAAGTAAAAAAAAGTGACTAGCTGATCGCCTAAAAAGGACATGTTTTTCAACAGTATTAAAAGTTTTGAATTTCCTCCAAAAATACTGACCGGTGATTGGCTTGAAAGTGTCACGTGATATTGGTCAACCTGGAGAATACTTCAAATGCATTTGAAAGTTTTATTTAATATACAAGGATTTAAGACGACACCGCACTAAGGTAAAACCAACCCTATATTAAGTATGACAGTGGACGAACTCACTTAAATGCGCTAGCTTTCTTCTCCAAATCTAATCTAAGTTGTGTTGGCTTAACATTCCTCTGCAACAAATCTGTCCTTATCAGCCCATGCCGAGTCATTCTTGGTCCACCTATGGACTTTGTCACGTGAACTATCAAGTCCTTATACTTTTTTACGCAATTATCCTCCACTCTTTCCAATCTAACTTAATCTTTTTATCTGAACAACATCTTTATAATACAAATTAGACCGCACTTTAGCTTATATGAGCTCTCTCTCTTTACCTCTCAAACTGATGTTACCCATCTACCTGACTTAGTCTCATATCATTCCTTTTTAAACGGTCAAAACCAGCCTGATTCACAGTCCATTTCTGAAGATTGTACAACATAAAGTTTCTTATACTAGCCTCTACAATCAACTCAAGTGACAAAACTCTGCTGGTCAACAAAGGAAGTAACTTTCTAAACTTTCTTTCAAAGCAGAACGTGTCCTGCAAATTACACTTCTTTACACACCCCCTCCACTACCCGACGTATCTCCTAAATAACAGAGGTTCTCGGCTACCTTTACCACTGCCGTACATCATTAAAGCGACATTGTCTATAATCTCACCTTTGCAACGCTTGCATACAAACTGAATGTCAGCTCTTATCCTTCCTCTAATACCACTGCACCCCTTTTGTACCCAATACTTACAAGTCTAACAAAAAATTGAGTTACTACCAACTTCTTTTTCGCTAACTGCACAAGACCACTTTCTAACTACAAAGTCAAACATGGCTTCAATGCAAGCTACTAATTGCGACTTCAGACCTTGCTACATTCATACTTAACTCTTTCTTATCTAGTTCTTCCACTTCTCAAACTTTTCAAATACTTTTTTAATCGCAACCGACTTAAGTACAGAACCCTGATTCATCGTCAATCTTCACACGACTTCTAGAATTGCTATACATATATTAAGTTCTAAGAAATTCGGACTTAAAAATTTCAGACATTTAATTTTCAGACATTCGGACATTTCGGACACCATCTCAACTGTTTTCTGTTTCGAGCACGTGATCAATTACTCCCGATATATCGGCTTTACCGAATCCCTTGATCATGAGCTGCTGAGAGTTTCTCAAATAGATGAGTTGCAGCGCGAGGTAGTTGTTTTGATAAAACAATGGACATGTGCACACATGCACAAAGGCAAGAAATGACAAGGCAAGTAACAGACCACAACAAGGCTTCAATGCAAGCTACTAATTGTGACTTTAGACCCTGCATTCATACTTAACTCTTTCTTATCTAGTTCTTCCACTTCTCAAACTTTTCAAATACTTTTTTAAACGCAACCGACTTAAGTACAGAACCCTGTAACAGACCAACAAGGCAAGTAACAGACCACAACAAGGCAAGTAACAGACCACAACGATTGAAGAAATCAAGTTAAAAAAGCAACCTAGTTTTTAAAATAATTAAAAGCTGACCTTAAAAAGAAAAAATAATAGATAGGAAAAACCGATTGCAACTCTTTTTAGATCGTTTATTCATTAAATCTATAAATTTAAGGAGATAGTCAATTTTTTTATGTGGTCCTTCTTTTATTGCTTGTAAGGATGCGCGCGCATATCCGGAACTATTTAAAAATTCGCAACTCATCTATTGTTATGGGCACAATAATCCATGAAGGCATGAAATGGTCTCATTACAAGAAGGTTGGTAACAGCATTATTAGAAAGAAAAGAAAGATTAAAAAAACACATCGCAAATTTAGATATTACAAATTGGACACAAACGAATTCGGACAATTAAATTTTTCGGACGCACATTTGTCCGAAAATAAAAACGTAGGAAATTTTGTAGATGGTACCATCTTAACTAGCCAACCATACTCACCTAATTTTCTTATAGGCAACAAAAATAACTTTTTGTGGCACTCTATCAAAAGCTGTCTCTAAATCTGCAAAGAAGTAGAAATTCTTTTTTTTTCTAAATTCGGCGGCCAAGAACAAAATCAAATTGCATCTCATCTATATAAATTCTTTCTTTAAGTAACTTACAAATCACTCTTACAATCACTCTCAGTACCTGATCAATCAACTTCAATCCTCTATAATTACCGTCTCCTTTAACTCGAGCTGCGACTAAATTCTAAATTCGACTTAAAAGGGACTTCGTTTAACTTGAACATTCGTTAAGTCGAACTATTTTACTAATTTACTTCCTAGAAGCAAGGAGGAGGTTTGAGAAAGGAAGTTGCAATTTTATATAAACACGTGTACTTTTAGTTCTTATCACTGCTTATCACGGCGAATTGGCTGCGTAATGTATTTTAGATTTTCACGGGAAATTCACGTTCTGATTGGTTAAAAGTTTACAGCAAAATATTTTGTCGCTAAAAAGTAAAAAGTGTTTCTATTTTACGACAAAGCGAATTTTTCGAAGCAAAATTATATCGAACAAAACTGCGCACGCTTGCATACATTTTGCCGTCCAATTCGCTTCGTGTAAATACCCCTTTACGGTGAAGCGAATTTCTTAAAGCATAATCAAGACAAACAAAACAGCACATACTCAGATAGCCTAATTTTGTTAGTATCGCTTTACACTATTCACTAAGCTCACAAATCTCCGCTTTAAATGTATTATGAGTCGTGTTTAAGAATTGCGCATTTAATCTTTGGACTAATTTAGTCTTTGAACTAAAAAATTCACTCTCTAGTATAGCTTTTAAAAAATATTGAACTTTGATAGGAAATCAATAATTACAGTAATCATAGCTCTTTATTTTCTCATTTTAATATCTTCACACACCGTTCATCTTTGCATGACCGATCAACATTTCCATCAGACCCTCTGTGGCTATGTTTTTGTATCATGAAACTGAGAATCGATCATTATTCCTTCTACGTATGTTGTTTGCAAAGCAACCTCGTTTCTAGGGCATGCTATCCCTAACAGCAGCTTAGGAGCACTATAGTAGATGTTTGGTTTAACCTCCTAAGGAAGGAAATGAATAATAGACGTTGAGGTTGAGGTAAGAACGAAGCATATGAAAGAAACAGAACTGAATATCAAACATGCCTCCGTAAGTAAAAATATAAAAAAATATAAAAGCATAATGTAAAAATTGTACTTACACGCAGTAAATAATGGAGTAGAGAGATGGGTTCTATCTGTGTAAAACCACGCTGGTATACCTATCAACAAATTTATATGACGAAAGCCTTTTTATCAACTTGACCTAACAGGAAAAAAGTAGCAGATGTTTAGATTTTTAACCACGTTTTTAAACCACGCATATTATTTAGTAGATTTATCAATACATCAAATGATCTCGTTCAGCATGACTTTTCACGACCATCCGAATGAATATTTGAGTATTTTGTAAAAAAAACTGTCGTAAAAACTGCAGTAAACATTATCAACCTCCCCCTCCCCCTCTATTTTTTGGTTTTTAAGGTGTGCTTTAACTTTTAGAATTTTTTATGTTGTTAGTTGAAAGTTTAAGTTACGAAAGAAGAATTTCCGTGTGACATAAGGTTAAAGGGGCTACGGAACGGCTGTTTGTTTTCGACTTTAGTGGCTTACACGGAATTCGAGCTGATGGCGGCAAAAAACAAACTTGCTATATTTCCGGCATGTATGTAATTTACAGACTCGGACATATAGATATATCTAGACTTTTTATCTTCTCCAACCTTGGTCATGTTTTCATCCAGAATAAGTCTCGCTGAAATATTTCTTTGTAATATACTTTTCAAAAAAAATATTGAACCAGCGAGCAAAGTGCGCTGCTCTGTTTATTGCGCAAAACGCGTCTGCCGAATTTTTAATATGTGCGCGGGATATACGGAAAGTGAGAATTTTAACGGTTCGTAGCCCCTTTAACTGGCGTTGATCACTATCTGTATGTTAAACGCCTAAAATTTGGCGCGGATCTAAAAAATACCGGCTGACGTTCACACTAAAAGCATTCTAGTGTCAAAGCTTCTTCTTTACTTCTACATGTGTACAGAATCTAATGCAGAAGCATGGAAAAAACATGCAGAAACGTCGACTTCATTTAATCTTAGCATAAATGTAGAAAATAGAAATGCGTATTGTAGATTAGTTAGTTGATGGCACCCAATAAAAGCTGACAAAACTACATTTAAAGAGTGGGACGGAATGGTGACTCGAGCCTGGAACTTTATGAATACAAGCCGAATGCGCTACCACTTTAACAACTCCGCTTAAATAAGGATAAGTAATAATATTAACAAAATTCATTAAATTTATCAACATTTGTGAATTTCAACACAACAAGCGTTCTGTCATACGCGGGTAGTTTATCGGGAGTTTGCTCTGGAGTAATTTAATTTCATACAAGAATGAGTTAGAATTTTTATCTACCAGTTTGCAGAACTCATGCTGTCATTATTCATGGAAATGGTTTCTCGACCCCAGAGCTCTTTGAGATAAACCTCAAAAGTAGTCTCAAAGAGCTCTGGGGACGAGAATGGTTAAAGGTCTACAACGGTTCGAAATGCGTTAACTGTAAGAATATAAAGAACGAAGAAAAGCTGCTATGGTTTAAAATACTTGCAAATGCCATTTTTAAAGGGGCTACAAAACGGCTCGTATGATCTCCTTCCATTCTCGCACATTCCTAATAACATTTTTTTTATGATTCGCAATGATATTTTCTAAAAACAGATACATCACCTTTCGTATTCTCTTTTAGGGGTAAAATAAGCTATGATCTGCAAAATATAATACATAACAGTAAAATCAAAAGTTTTGATGTGAAAACACAGACACTACCGTATAACCTCTAATTTAGTGTGGCAGAAAAAACAATTATTTTGGCCATGCTGCACTAATAATTAGAGGGAATAAATTCTATTTGTTTTAGCATTTCAAAACCGCACTAATAATAAGAGGAAAACTAGATTACAACCGCATTAAATTAGAGGTGAAAATAATACTTCAACTTTTTATTCATTTTTTTTAAAAAACTTTTTTCTTTCTTCTTTTTAGCTTCTTTGAACCTAGTCCGATTCTCCTCGAAATTATTTATCTCCCCTAATGTCTTTTCTTCCACTTGACAAAGAAGGTTTTGGTTTGACGTTGTAAAGTGAAATACCGCTGGCAATTCCAATCCACCTTGTTTTAGGTCAGCTTATCTTCTCGGCCCACTTTCTTTCACAATTAGATTATCACCGTTTTTGAAAAAAAAGCAAGGTAATTTTGATATGCACTTGGGTATCACGGAACGATTATTCCACCCAGCCGCCAAGACATGGTAGATTGGATTGAGAAAGCTTACAACGTCATTTCATCCGACGTGAATATGGTAAAGCGGTCCTTTGATGTCAGTGGGATCACAACCAGCGGCACATCAAAGGTCTGCAACGGTAAATTTTACAAAAGTTGTATGGAAAATACCAGCAAACATTTAGAAGGCGATGATAACGAGGACGATCCTTTTATTTTGTAGCTTTATTATGTAATGATGTTAGTATGATAAAAAAACAACGGGTAACTGAACGAAAATTTTTTAATTTCATTTTTTTAATCCGCATTATAATTAGAGGGAATTTTGACCATTACCGCACTAAATTAGAGGAGAATAGAAAATTCCTTAAAACTCATCCGCATTAATACACAGAGGGGAAAAATTGTTCAATTTTTGAAAAATATGCCATCCCCACTAATTAGAGGGCGCACTAAATTAGAGGTTTTTAGGTACGGGGGACTGTACTTCGTATAAATGCTGCACTAAAAAGCCCTTAAGAAAGTAATCAATACCTTTTTAAATATTGTAAAATTATTGTAGTTACCTTAACTCTTTATATGCAATATTTTGGTATGATTTTGCGCAGGATTTAGAAGAAAATAGCTACCTAAAAAAGTTAAAAGTTAAAAGTTAAAAACGTTTAAAGATTCTTTTTCAAAAAAAAAACTTTATTTAAAAGTAAGGTGACTGCTTACAATAAAACATAGATATTGAATATTTGTAAGGCTTCTCTGTCATTTTCAGTTATAATAGGGTGTCCGATATAAAATCGAAAATGATTTAAGATGTTGTTTCTGTCCTCACAGCTCATAGACTCTCCATAAGCTTAACCTTCGTGTAAGTCACTAAAAGTCAACAATCAACAGCTTGTTTGGTAGCTTGATTTAGCGTAGGGGTACGAAACGGCTGTTGATTTTTGACTTTAGTGATTTACACGAAATTCGAGCTAATGCCGGTGGCAGAGTTTATGATCACTGAGGACAAAAATATAATAGAAAAGTTCCATACATATACTAAATTCCTATGATTTATTTGATACATGTATATACCTTGCTTTTAACTCAAACTTTCTAATAAAATAAACTTCAAACCTTTTGAACAACCTAACTAGCTATATTCTTTAAAATTTTGCATAGAAATATACAAGTTTATTGTACATAAAGCCAGTATAAGCAACAACAATGACTTTAAAATCTTTTTAGTGTATTAATTACTAGCTGGTGACAAAGCTTGTTTTAAAAAATACACCCGTGTTGTCCCTGTTCCCTCGTCTTAAAACAAGCTTTCGAATTACTGATATTTAGTATATTTCACAGACCGTAGCTTATTTTACCGCGAAAAGATAATTGAAGGAAATTAAAAAAAGAAAAAAAAAAAGAAAAAGAAAAAATAGCAAATTCATCGTAAAAAATATTTTTTTTAAACACATTGTCTAGACGTCGATGCGGTTCTTAAGTGTGTATAATTTCTTGCACCTACACCTTTTGAGTGGTTCATTTATTACACGCCGGGAATGGAGCTTATTGAATTGTTTGGTAGCCCCTTTGAAAAACCTAAAAACTTTAAATTTTCTCCCAGACTGCAACTGAGGTAAAGCGTGAGTTTGTAATCTCCAATGAAGAGATGACCTGCTGCGGACTTATTTATATAGACGTATATGGTATGCCAAGAAGGGAGATTTTGTTATGGAATAAAAGTATTCCAATACGAGGCATTTATTGTAAGCGTTTATATTTTTTCTTATTAATTATTAATCCATATTAGTCTGTTTTATAAAAATGTAAAATAATAAATATTGAAATTTTTTTTCATGTATAAATATTTTATTAAAACTTCCCATTCTTTCATTTTAAACGACCAGTTAGAGCAAACAATATTTTGCTTAATTACGGAAAAAAATTCCCGTCAGAGCTAGGGTGATAATTACGCAAAACAAAAGGCTTCAAACGTTGTTGTTTCTTTCAAGAAATTAGGTGAAAAGAAAACGTTTTTCAATTTCGTAACAACCCATAACATCTTTCTTTTTCCATATAAAGCTGGGATTAAATATTTACTTTCGATTGAATAGAGTTTTCGTTTGTGATCGAAAAAGCTGAAGAACAGAAAGCATTTTGCGTCCAAGTCGTAGAGAAAGAAATCCACTATACTCCGTGTGGCGTCATATTTAAACTGCTGTGAAAAAAACCGCGAAAAAGAAATAGACTAACGTTCGAAAGTTAATCGAAATTGATTGATTTTATGATACGCATGTGAGCAATAAAATTTAACCAATCATTGTCTACTCTTAGTTGTACTAACCAATTAGAATTTTTATATTTGGCAAGAAATGTCTTGGTTAGAGATACTTATATTGACAATTTCTATTCTCGGCCTATTACTGCATCTTATTGGCATCTATTGTTTGAAAATATTTTCTCGATGGAAGTATACACAAACGTATCTGATCGTTCATTTATCGATTTGTCATATATTTTACGCGTTACTTGGAATCATTCGGAACGGTTTTTCTCAATCAATGACTGATGACATTTTAAATTATCTGGCCCTGTTTGGCCAAGGATTAAATTTTCCGTTTTATACGGTTATGTTTTCACTAACACTAGACAGATTTTTAGAAATCTATTTACATCTACGATACACGAATTCATTTTTTGTCAGACACAAACTAAGTATATGTCATTCCAGCTGGACAACTATGGTGATCTACTTTGTTACTATGTCAATTCTGAGTGAAACCATAGTGTTGAATGTCGGGTTAATCAAGACTGCATTCCGAAAAATATTAATGTCTTTGTCTGCATTCGTACTGGTTACGTTCACAATCGTCTACGGATACATATTTTACAAGATAAAAACAGGACGAAGGAAGCACGGTCAGAATAGAAGATTGAAAATATTTGTTCCGTTCTTTATAGTTTTATCTTTTATTTTATTCGTGGCAATTCCTGATGTTATACTCGTGTTTAAACCGTCACTTAAACTATACGCACGATTATGTTATCGTTTAAATGTCGTTTTCGACGCGTTTGTTTACATATTTATGCAACCAGTTATTCGCAGGAGGATTCATAAATCGATTAAAAGAAAATCGTTTTTAGACGTTTCAAGTTTCGGTAGTCCGTTATCATCCCGAGGTGATTCAAATGAAAATGTGACGTCACAAATATCAATCCAGCAGCTTTCAAGTGTCAGTAAATAAATCAATACAAATGAAGTAAAAACTAGATGATTTTTCTTGTCCTCGGCGCATGCGTGAATTAGTTTTGGCTTACAAGCAGCATGAGATTTAAAACTTTAAAAAAAAATGGAGCAAAAGTGGGCAAACGAAAAGAAAAACGAAAATCATGATTTTCTTTGTTTTAAAAGTCTTATACTAAAAACGTGATTAAAACAAAAGCTAAAATCTACTAAGCGTGCTCGCCTAACACCGTGTTGCGTATAGACTGAATTTCATACTGAATAGGACGTCTATACATACTATCCGATGATTCCGTTTCAAAACAAAAACTGACATGAGTTCGTTTCGATACTGCAACGGTTTCGTGTGAATAAAAGCTCTGAAACAAAGCGGTTACGAAAATCTCAGGTTATCAATTGATGTATTTGGAAAAAGTGGTAAAACTTTGTTATAAGAAATTAAAGAGACTCTGTCTCTACCGCTTTGTTCAAACTTGAACCGTCCCTATTATAAAAAATGCAAAGCATCCGACAAGGTTTTATACGAGTATCTTTGGAAGGTTAGGGAAAGATGGTAACAGAAAATATGGCAACAAGAAAGAGTAAATGTTCTTTTAGACTAAATAAAAGTCGTAAAGTAGCTCATTTTTAAAAAAAAATTAAATATATATAAGATTTCTGTAGCGATGTTGAAGACAAATCCTCGCATATAACAGAAATTGTAACAGTTCTTCCGAAACAAATTGTATAAAAAAGCGTGACGTCATATCGGATCTTTGAATAATCGAGACTAAACATAAGTTTCTATACAGAACGGAAAAATAAAAACATGTTTTCCAATAAAGGAATATAATTAGAAGACAAATTATGTTGTGTTTATTTGCAAACAAATCTTGTTTGAACCTTGCTAAACTATCTTATAACTTCCAATCGCAGCTCTATGCTACTTTTCGTTTTCATCTAGCGTGATATAAATATGACGTAAAAATGAACTTGCAAGAAAAAATGTTATTCACAAATGGTAGAAAGAATACAACTTTATCACACCGCTGTTTTTTCTGTTGAAATTAACTACCCAAGATAGCCTCTTCAGTTCCTATTGGTACTGCTATCAACGAGGGTTCTGCAAAGGGGGTTCTCTGGTGCATTTAAAACTCTCATTTGAGCTACGAAAGTCGTGCAAACACAGCAATCGCCCAACTACACAACAGCCTAAGATATCAATCCTATGCTCATGCTGAGCGCTAAGCAGAAAGGAAAGATTAACACTTTTTTAGTCTCCGGCATGACTCGACCTGGGTTTGAACCCAATACCTTCTGCACTGGAAGCGACCACTCTACCATAAGGCTACCAGTCATTAGAATGTCTAAATGTTTAACAAACTAAAATCCTGACGTCGAGGTCATTATACTGCAGCTGGCAAAATATTTTTTATCTGTTTGAATCATTCTTTTTTGTATATCAACTACCTGAATTTGAACTTCAAACGCTAAAGTATAACTCTAACAAATCTATCCTACGTTTGGCACGAATATGAAAGTCAGTGTTGTACAACAGGCACATTTCAACTATACGTGAATATGCTATTTGAGTATTAGAAACTCTCGCGAACAAAAAAATTTTGCGAGCAGAAAAATATTGTGCACAGACACGTTAGCAAGCTAAAATATTTCAAGCAGAGTTTTAGCGAACAAAGATGTAGGGAGCAGAATCTTAAGCGAGCAAAAATATTTTTCTCGAGCAGAAAATTGGTACTCCAAATACGTGAAATCAATGTTTAGGTTTTGTTGTTTAGCAAGGAATCCTTTTGCGTGTGCGTGTTAAATGTGGACATAATTAAAATATATGCTAAGTATTTTCATTTCTACACTCAAAGTTTATTTACATTAATCGAAACAATTGGTTTAAAATCAGGACTAGGTCAACCTCGATCCAGGGGCCTGTAGCGTTTTTTGATATATAGAAGTATCGAATTGAAAAAACGAAATGCCCAAAATACCCGAAGTCCTTTGTGAAACCATGATAACTAACTAAATTAAAAATTTAAGTCTGTCTTAAGTACGGCAAATTTTTGTAAACAGGCATATAAAATACATCGCTGATCAGAGTGATTTCTTTAATTCGACATCTAATTGATTCAAGCTTGATTCGGGGACTGTTTCTTATATATATATTACGTAACTTTGTGTTTGCATGTGGCCACACGGTTATCAGTCATCGAAAACATGGTTCTTTTAGGCAAATTGACCATTAAGTACAATCCTCAACTTAGCGCCGAACCAAGTAGACCGTTAATTATATTATTCTGCCTCCAGGTATATAAAAATTCTAATCCCATTAGTTAAGATTAGAATCGAAATTAATAATGTTTAAGAAAAAAATAATATAAAAGTCTTTTCTAGAGGAATATTTTCACCTTAACACACAAGAATGAAACTTGAGATTAAAGTCTCAACAAACACTGAATTAGCACTCTTACAACAAAGGATGAGTTAGAAATATTATGATATGATGATACCAATATTTAAGTGTTACGCGATGTGGAGATGATGTCATCCCTTTACAAATGAAAGTAGAATCTTTTTATGCATTTTCGTGACGACGTTTTTTTCTCTCTCTTTTAAAATTTTACTTTTTTCGTATTTTTATTTTTGCGCTTATCTTACTTTCCCGCATTTACCTCACATTTTTTTCCATGGTTAAACTTCCTCGTCCTCAGGGTTTGTTGTCCATGTTAAACCTACTACTAGCGTTTCCTTGACAAAACGTCGGCCTCGATGTGAAAAAGGCAAAAGCCCTTGGCGACGAGGTTGCTCGTTAAAGCATTATTTATATACAAAACATGATTCATAATGTCTACTCGCCAACATCATACAAATAAAATCCTCACACTTACATACATGCCGAAAATATAGCAAGTTTATTTTTCGCCGCCATCAGCTCGAATTTCGTGTAAGTCACTAAAGTCGAAAACAAACAGCCGTTCCGTAGCTCCTTTAATTTGTCTTTCGTCCAAATTAATCACACAATGAAGTAAGAAGTGAATTTCCACTGATAAACTTCTGAAGACCACATCTAACAAAATTATGATAATTCTTCTTGCTGCATGTAGCGTGATTTTACTGATAACAAGCAAACTTATCCGTAGCCAGTCTAGAAAAGCTATTGGGTTGAAAATCTGTGTAAGATATCAGATATCACAATCAAACTTATTTCCAGGGCTTGCTTCTTCTTTCCATTGTCACAACTTTTAACTTCTTTTTGACTTTTTGTGCTACGATACCCTTGTCCATGTATAAAGGTTTCTTTGCTCTCATCGCAACTCTGGTTGAACAGGCTTTAATAAAAGGAAGTATTGTATCAAACTCATTCGTTCATTAAGTACCAGCGACGTATAGATTATACAGTCACAGCAACAAACTTTGTAATATACGGTAATCTCTGACATACAGTCACATTGTTTTTAAAGTACAAGATAATAACCGATGCCTTATTTGAGGAAAACGAGTTTTGAAACTTGTTGATCATTTCGATTCGAGTAACCTAATATAACCACTTCGGTTTGTTTGAACGCGTCTTCTAACTGTTTTATTCTAAGTGGTGATAAAAATGGATGAAAAGAAATCATATGA
Organism: Hydractinia symbiolongicarpus; assembly: GCF_029227915.1. Lineage (NCBI taxonomy): Eukaryota > Metazoa > Cnidaria > Hydrozoa > Anthoathecata > Hydractiniidae > Hydractinia > Hydractinia symbiolongicarpus. The sequence continues at coordinate 10,216,178 of NC_079880.1, read as the reverse complement.
TGTTTTAACATCGCGTACTTCGTTATCGTTAGACCAAATCAGCTTCTGATGTCGACAACAAAAAGTCGCGTTGAATTACTCGGGAAAAGGATCAATTTTACTATTAGAAATGTAGAAGCCAGTAAATTATACGTCACGTTGCATAAACGGAAACTTGAACAGTGAAGTTAGAGTCTACACCCGCACGTCAACCTCGATCCCAGGGCCTGCAGCGTTTTTTGATATGGAGATGAACCATCTTAATATAAAAAATATCAGGTTGACCTGCACGTAAAATGACATTCGTGGTCACACTCCAATAGGTAAGAAGGTATTCCTAACTCTGTTTTTAACATTTTAACGTCTCTGGAAAGCGTTAACCTTCAATTGCTACAACAAGATCGATCTTATTTCAAAATGTTGAGCAGATTAATAGGTAAAGAAAAAGTGCGTGTAAATCTTCGGGATAGCAGTCGTCAGGTTTAAAAAAAGCACAACAGAATGTTTCAATCCAGAACTAAACAAAATGATTCAAACTAAAAAATCGTTCAAATGCGAACCTCGTCCCACCAATTCTTTTTCTTTTCCTGTAAATCTTTCCGTCTTGCATATTGGTTCAACAGCATTCCTTATCAGTTTAAAGAGTATTGAGTTTTTTGATCTACACGAAAAAATAAAATATAGTCCGTAGTACAGTATAGGCTCCCGCACAACCTCGTTTCCAGAGCTTTTTAGTTTTTTATCTGTTATAATATAAGGTTAAGGGCACCCATGCATATAAACTCGACATTCAGTGAAAAGAACTTATGATTAACAAATGTGACTACAATTTTTAGGTGAGAAGACAAGGTGTTATGGACAGTTGTGAAGACTTGGTCTTCTCAGTTGAGTTAACAACAAAAGAGAGTAACTTGATAAATTATAGAATGAAGGCAATTTAAACCCACAACACGAAATGCATTTTCAAAGCAAATAAACAACTATTTTTTAATTATTATCAAAAACCAAAACACCAGATACAGTTAAATGACTCTCCACCACCTACGTACTCTAAAAATGAAAAGGAAGTCCTGGGAACAACATTGCTGGCCATCTTATATAAAAGACAAATAGTCCTGGGAACAAGGTCATACTCATCCTTGCTATCAGGGCCTGAGCCCTGGGAGCGAGGTTGGGTCATAACTAGCTTGAGATTAAGCAGGTCATATTGCAGGACAGCATGCGGGACAGTGTTATGTTTTCGTGCAGATCAAGATGGCTACTACTGAGGGTCATACATCAGACAGTTCTCCAAATTCTCTAGCTATCTGCAAATAAGTAAATTAGGAAGAAGACTTTCTTTTTACAATTTATGAAAAATACTTTTTTTATATTTCACCATATTCAATTATCCCGTTGTTCAAACCTTTGGAGATGGCGGTAGATACATCATAGCTACAGCGAGAGCGCTCAAAATCTACCCACTCCACATACCTGAAATTGTTGTTGGTTCAAAATCCCCACGAAACAAGGTTGTTGTCCACTTGGCAGAAATTTAAGAGATTAAAACACTCTAGAAACTTAGGGCCCTTTTATAAATAAATAGTGTAGCTATGTGTCTTGGAGAGGTATAAATCTCTCTCTCTCTCTCTCTCTCTCTCTCTCTGCTCCTCCATCTGACAACTCCTTTCAAGAGGGTGCCGATAAGCCACAAACACCCGCTATATAAGGGCGAGTTCGGGCGACTTTTTCGAATTAAATTGAGGGTTGTCCGCCGAAACCGCCCACACTTTCCCGAACACGCCCGAACTCACCCTGAACATTCCCGAAATGCAACACCTTGTAACATAAACATGGCGGACGACAGTTGAAAGAACGCGCTTGAAGAGAAAGAAGGTAATAAAGTTTATATAAGTTATTTATCAAGTAAATCTTATCAAAAACCATAGAAAAGCGTTCTTTTAAGAACTTAGCTACCATATAGTTAGTTCATTTTAATTTTTATACTTTTTTAAATAATTATTTGAGAGTCATTTATGGTGAATCTTTTTTTTTCAGGCATTGTTCGGGACTATGCAGGTTTTTTCGGGCAAATACCTGAATCTTTTTTAAAACGCCAAACTCGCCTGAAAACGCCTGCACTTTTTACGGCGTATGCGGCTTATCGGCACCCTCGTCTCCTTTCAATATCCAACAGCACACACAATATGCCATCTCCACAATTTTCCTCTTGAATCATCGAGATTGCAATATATTTTTATAAAGATATTCATGATACTTGAAAATTTTATTATCACAACAGCATCATGTAACCCAAATTTGTTACAAAAAGGCTGGAAAAATCACTTTTTGTGCTGTTAAGTGCAAGTATATACACTTCAATGTTTTAGAGTATTTTAGCTATGAATCATTGTCATTATTGATTATTTTTATTTGAATTTTTTATTTTTATATTTTTTTCTTATTTGAAATTGACATTTAACATGTTCCTTAAGTATCTAGTGTATTACTCTCAAATGTCATATTTTTTGAGTTTATCATGTCTTTTTAATTTTTTTCTTATTAATTTTTAAATAACAAGTATGGCTGGTAAGGATTACACTGTCTACAGAGATGACCTGGCATTTTCACAAGATGATGCTCAAAATGGTAAGATTATTTTGTTAATCACAGGTGACTAGTTTTACATCAAACTTAAAATATTGGATGCGTTTTATTTCGAAATGATTATTTATATAAATGTTTCATTACGCACTCCGTTAAAATGAAAGACTTTTTTGGATAAGCACTCATTCTTTTTTTTAGTTATTTTACAAGCACTCCTCTCAAAAAATAGTGATAGTACCCATTGCAATTTTTGCTATGGTATTTCTAATAAAAATTATCTTCAATTAATTTTATTTTTCTCTTTATTTTTATTTACTTTTTTGACATTATACTTTCTTTGTTGTTTTTGATGTTATCTAAAATTTATCTTTCGCATATCAAGTAAATTAAAAACTCTTTGCAGAATTCTGTAAAAAAATACATTATTATGTGGGACATTTTAAAAATTCTTACACTGTGTATTTTCTGTACCCCTATTACATCATTTTTCTGTTACAAAACTACAAAAGCTCTGCAAGAGTGGGTGCTACAATGCTAAATACAATGATTATGTATGTGAAAGCAATTTTTTTCTTTTTGTGTAAAAATAAACTATTGTCTGAAGTTTTGGATATTAAAATGAAAAATTTGATATTAAAAATCAAAAGCTTGTTTATTAGACAAGTAATCACAAAGTAATTAATATTAGCATTGAGCATGTATACTGCCAAACCTATTAAATTTATATATATACTTATTTTTCTGTATTTATTTATATATATATATATTACTTATATTACTTTTATTATTTTATTATTTTTGGTAAATAAAAGTTCAGTAATAATTCCACTCTTATTTATTTGCTTGAAATAAAATCGCTGCATTTTTAGGACAAGTTCCTGTTGTTTATGTATATGAAGAAAATTTAAAGGCTTTTCTGAAAAATTATCATGCAGCAACTGCGTTTTAGATTCCCTAATAGTAAATTGCAAACTTTAAAATGTTAGACCACATACAGACTAATTATATTTTATGCTTTAAATACAGTGCTGTATTTTTTTCAAATCATATCATATTGCAAGAGCTTTGGAAAAGGTGTTTTTAAGTTATTGTGCAATGCAAACACTTAATGTAATTATTATATCTTATTTGTTGCTGTGCCTAATTATGTTTGACTAAAATTTTCTTATTTAGGTGTATTGTTGAGTCGGTTGGAAGGCAAACTGATGGAGATCCGATCGTACCACATTAATTGGGAATCCTACCATCAAGGTCAAATGATCTCACAAGCTGACTATCAATTTGTCAGTCATTATGACCGTCAACCCGAAGAGGCGAAAAAAAAACTATTTGAAGATAATCCAGAAAAGGTATATTATGTATAATTAAACTAGAAAACAAAACAAAAATAACCATGCTTTCACTTTTTAACAAAAGAAAACAGAAAGGTATGGTAATATTGACACGATAAATCTGTCATAACATTTTTCTGATTTTGTTGTCTCTTGATTTCTTGATTGTCAGATTTTGTTCTATGCATTATTTTGCTAACTAGATTTCCTTTTATAGAACATGAATGTGTTATTTTTATAGTGTATAATGACACTCTTGTCACTGATTGGACATGTTGCAAAAGAACATGTGATACAATACTCATTAGTTATGCTAGATGATATTCTCGCAAAATCCAAAGACAGAGTAAAACAAGTACATGATGTTGCTTTAAAAAATGACTTGAACATCTGGCCTATTCTTGTAACACTTTTAAACCGAGACGATTCTATTGTTATGCATATGGCGAGCCGCCTGATCACTAAATTGGCTACCTTGAGTCGCTATCGTTGTCCAGATTCTGATTTAATTTATTTCCTGAATTGGTTAAAAGTTCAATTATGTTCTCCAGTAAGTCATATTTACAGATCTTGTGGTGTTGGTAGATTAAATGTAACATTTGTAAACACAACGATTTATTTCAGGGCAATGAGTATCTTCAGAGTGTGGCAAAATGTATTCAATTGTTGATGCGTATCGACGATTACAGAATGCCTTTTGTCAAAGCTGATGGAATTAACAGGTATATTTTGTGTGAAAAACATTTTTACCGGCTTTAGAAAGGTTCTGCTTTAAAGTGGGTTGATCTAGAATGTAATGTAATCGGTAAAACAGATATCTGTGTGAGGGATTAACTGCTTGAGTAGTAAAGAGATGCCTTTAATTGGAAAAAAAGCTTCAAAGTTGTGAGAAATTTTTTAAAAATTGTCTTGTGTCCACTTTATGAAGGTCAATATTAACCGAAATCGTTACGTAGGACCAAAACAATTGTCTGCTTTATAGTTTGTTTACTGTAAAGTTTCGGCGTTATTGCTTTAATAATATTAAAGATTTTTAGGAAAATAAATGGAAGGGTAAAAAGTGTAAAAAATTTTTTTTCTGTGTCAACAATTTAATTCTCACGAACCAATTCTACGGTGAGGTTCTTCACCTACTAGCTAAAAAATAGCTCTTGATTGTAAGATCATCTCAAACTTTATTTAGCATCGTTTCAGTTCTACTAAGCAATCTTGGCTTTCAGCTTCAATATCAACTTATCTTCTGCATCTGGATGTTGTCCTTTCAACCAGAAATTGCTGCAAAGGTTGGCGAGTAAGTGTGCATTGATTATTAGGGTCATTCATGCTGTTAGTACATGCTAAATACATTGTATTTCTGTTTGTTTTGTAGAAACAATGTTATTCCAATATTGGCTGATATCTTGCGAAATTCACAAAAAGAAAAAGTGACACGTATTATTATCCATACGTTTAAGGTAAAGTTATTTTGCGGTTGGTTTATTACAATGAATTCTGTGTGTTACCGCAAATGATTACTTTGGAATCTAGCACTTAGAAAATATTTCCAAAGGAAATAGAAGAACTGCAATTATAATAAAAATTTAATGAAAAGTTATTTCCAATGTGAATTAAATATCTTGTTTCAACGTGAGGGTTTAGTTGGCATGGAATGGACTGTTATTTATTTGCATTTTTTTAACGACAAATCAAATTTGTAAAGAAAGGCATACAAAATGTCACTTTTAGATCTTTCTGTTCATAGATTTTTTATATATTAAAATCATAATAATTTTTTTATAGAATTTATTGGAAAAGCCAGAGAACTGCAAGACAGCTTGTGTTTCACTCATCCAAAGCAAACTAGTTCCTGTAAGTATTAGAAAATGTTTTAAGTATTGTTGAGCTTGTTAGAAGAGATGCAAACTGAGATGCCAGATGATTTCTTTGTAGAAACACCTTCAGATTGGCACTAATTTGTAGGTTATTGATTTAGAAAGCACTGTTTGAAATACTGACTTGTTTAAAAGAGATATGAGTTGTCAATTTGAATTAACGTCTTCAGAATTTTTAGTGTAAAAAATAAACAAATTATTCCTAACCAGAATTTAAAAAACGTGGAATGGTTTAAACTTTAAAAACAAAGGTTTGCCTTAGTTTGCCTTTCCCTCGATGGCTATCTTTTCCTACTAATTACAAGCCTTTCATAAGACATGCTTTATTTCATATTTTTTTCATTAGAACAAGCAGTTGTGTGCACAAATCAATTGAACAAAATTTCATTTAGGTCTTGAATGTGTTAAGTAGCAAAACTTGGACTGATGAAGATATCAAAGATGATATTGAATACGTTTCTGAAAAGTTACAAGATAGTGTGCAAGATCTAAGGTTACATTTTTTTTTCAAAGTAACACCGAAAATGATTCTTGACTTCACACATAAGTTATGATGACAGCTGTAATTTAAAGACAGTTGTAAAAAAATTAACTAAAAATAAAAATACGTATAACTTAACGTAGATGACCAGAAAAGTTGGTGATAAATGCTTCTGTGTTTTGAATTAAATTTTTAAGTTATTTTCTATATCGTCAAGTACTTTATTTGAAGAAAATATCGCGAGAAGAAATTTTTGCGAGTCAAGCCTTTTGCAAAATTTTCTTGCTTTTGCGGGAATTAAATTTTGCGAATCAAGAAAGATTATGCATTTCGCGGGAATTTAATTTCGCGAATAAACAAAGCTGATTCCTTTTTTTGTTCCTTTTTTGGACAGGGAGAGTGAAAATTCAACAATTAATATTTTATTAACGACATGACTTTGTTTAATCAAACTCGTGGGTATAACACAAAAATTCGAAGAAATACTAACTTTATTTTTTCGAAAACGTTACAATGATCATTCTTCTGCATTCTAAAAGGATCAAATACGTGGTTAACAAATGGTTTTTTTGGCGGAAATTAAATTTAGCGAATGAAGGGCCAAATCGCGAAATTCGCAAAATTTTATTTTTGTTTTAGTACTTGGGATGAGTATGTGGCAGAAGTGAAATCTGGTCGACTTGAATGGAGTCCAGTTCATAAACAGGAAAAATTTTGGGTAAAATATTCTTTTCTGTAGAAATTTTATTTTCTTATTGACTTCTTTGTATGGAAAATAAATTGCCTATTTTTACATTTAGAGAGAGAATGCAATTAAAATTTGTGAGAAGAATTATGAATTACTAAAGTAAGTGTTTCTCGCACATTTATTACACATTTTTCTCACGCCACACATTACACAGAGTGTGTCAACTTGTGCATTTGAGTTTTAAAAACCTGTCGTTGTAGTTCTTTAGAAATTCCGCATTAACTTTCGTGTCAGCTTTGTGTTTAATGGAAAAACGTATGAAAAAAAAGGAAATTCAATTATTTATATTAAATTAAAGTATTTTAATATTTTTTTTTTCAGAGTGTTAGTGAAGCTACTAGAGTACAGTACCGATCCATTAATACAAGCTGTAGCGTGCCACGATCTTGGAGAGTTCATAAGACATTATCCACGAGCTAGACCGTAAGCCATCACTTATATCTATGATACGTTACGTTAGCCTTTGGCACGTTTTTGTTATACAAGAAAGGAGAGACTCCGGTTTTCAGTTATGTTAACTGCCAACCAGTAAGGTTTTGAAACAAATATAAAAAATATATTTATTGTCTTAGAGAGTCTTAGAGACAAGACTGAAAAGCATTTTAGGGCATAAAAAACAGTGACAGGCCCTCAAAATTGCTTCAGTGAGTAACACTGAGTATTTTGTTTTCTTTATCTTTAAGACGTGACGAATAAAACATGTAATGAAAATTGGGAACCCGGCAGCTTTCTAAATTTTCTGTTATGAGTACCGTCTGGTTAGTGTTCTCTTCCACTTACGAAAACCTTGCTTTATTCATTTTCAGTGCTTTCGATGCTTTGGGATGTAAAGAGTTGGTGATGTTACGAATGACGCATGAAGATGAGCAAGTCAAATATGAAGCGCTTTTAGCTGTCCAAAAGCTTCTCGTCCACAACTGGTGCGTTAGGATCTACTTTATGAGCAGCTTTTTTGTGCGTGCAAACTTCTAGAATTTCGCAAATTTCTGATCTCGTCGCGAAAGTTTGTTTTAAAAATCTGGAAAGCCATATCACGAAAGTTTTTAATCACAAAGTATTTTACATTTTTTAATTCGCAAAAATTTAAGATTATCTTTGAAATGATATCTCAGAATTTCTGTAAAATATTCATACTCTATCATTCGCTAAGTTTATCTCTTGCACATTCATTATTTTTCTTAATTCACAAAAGTAAAATCTAAATATTTCGCGAATATTTTGTCTTCCAATAGTTTTGTCAATATTTTTGTTAATGAAAAAATGTTTTAATCAACAAATGTTTGAATGAACAAATGTTCGAATTAACGAATGTTTAAAAAAAATGTTTGAATCAGCAAATGTTCGAATGAATAAATGTTCGAATAAACTAATGTTCGAATTAACTAGTTTTTAAATTAATAAATGCTCCAATTAACAAATGTTCGAAACTTTGATGGATGTATTTTTTACATTTCTGAAAATTTTAAAAACAAAACAATTATTTTTATAACCAAACATTATAAGGGAAATAAAAGTTACATCATATTTTAAAATTTTAGTTTTGTGATTTTTGTTATCTATTTGTAGAATGTAGAATCATGCTTTCTGATTTGTTGTTTTCTTTAGGGAATTCCTGGGAAAGCAAGTCAAAGTGGAATAAAGCGTTATTTTTAATATTGAATATTTTTTATCAAATTTAATTTAAAACTCACTTTAGATTATTTATCCAAGGAAAATTCACGATTACAAAATAATTTCATATAATATTGTTTTTATTAACGTGTTTTAATAATATGCCACTGTGCTGAAAAGTTTAAACTTGTATTTTGTAAGAATTCCGTTCTTGTGGAAATGGCATATTGATTTTTTTGCAGGATTATTAGCTATGTGATATGTGAATCAGCTTAAGGAACATAAATGTCAACCCATATGAAATTTTTAAAATGCTTGTAGCTAAATTCTTATCTATGGTGGCTAAATTCTTATCTATGGTAGCTAAATTCTTATCTATTATATAGTACTCTTTTACAATTTATGATATTGCGAAGCTATTTTTTGTTTTATTTTAAACATTTGAAGGAGAGGGCATCAGAATTTTTGGGATGCGTTTTTGTTCCAGTACTACTAACTTAAGGGAATTAGTTTTCGCGAGAAATTTTAAAATTTGCGAATTTAGTGAAAAGGAATCTCATTTTATATCGTTTTCAAAGGCTTGAGACGCAGACTGAAGTTGAAATTCACATAAATATTGTATGTCGTTCTTGCTAATTCAGAAAATAAACCAAGTGTAAATCGGTTTTCAAAAAACTCACGAAATTTGCGCCGTAAAAATTAATTCCCCTAATGTACACTCTTTTTTCATAAACACACTTTTTACGCTTCGCTCACACAGAGTCTGTTATCGTCACTTCTAATCATCCTATACTTGCTAACTTTTGTAGATATTATATTACCAACATGTTGCAGTTGTAATAAAACACAGAAACGATTCTTTTGCTTTTGATAAAACAAAAATATGATTCTCAATTTATCACTATGTTTCGTTGTGTATCCCTGTGTAATATGAAAATGAAAAGTTGTGACCAGGAGAATCTTTTTTACGGCCAATGTTCAAAAGCAGTGGCTAAATTTATTTTCTAATCGAGATTAATGTTGCATAATTATCCCTGGTCATTACAGTTTAAAAATGTTTATAGCGGTCAAAATATTTTGAGCTAGGTTTTTTTTTGCCTATTATATACCGGTCAGTTAACTGATTGCAAGCTGTAAATGTGGGATGAAAACAGATGATTAAACCGAATTTGTTAAAAAATAAATATAAAGCGATTTACCTATAAATTGTCAACCTAGCAAGCATTTTTAAAGTCTGTACCAAAGAAGTGAGACAGTAACGTGGCGATGGTGAGGAAAAAGCTGATGACTACGTTTTTGAGAAAAGACCAAGGGTGGAGCACGACGTAAGGTGCCGATATGAAGCATTGTGTCATTTTTTTATCTCGCCACAGGTTTTGTGGACCTAAAATAACTGTTCTGTTCAGACAAGCGCCCTGGGTTTAGGATAAAAGTAACCGACAAGAAAGATTGGTTCTAGGTTTACCTGACGCAAGAAATGTTACATTAATTCAATAATTATTTCAGTGTTTTTAGCTAACAGAACACTCCAGACCTTAACATCAAATATCACTTGGACAATTTAATTTTCGCAAATTTTCGGAAGTCAATTTTCGCAAAGACTAACCCCCTTTAGTCAGCTGAGAGCCAATTCTTGTCCTAATGAAAAAATTGACAATTCAAAAAATCTAAATTAGCCCAAAATTTTGGTCGGCCTGAATAATTCGCGGTCCTAATTTTCATAACTTTCTTAAAATTTCGTTCCTTAGCCATGAATAGTTTTTTTTCTAACATAACTTTACATGAGCACATCACTGTGCCGCTTTTTATTGGATGGTGGAGAATTACCCAGATTCGCGAACATTAGAATACACATATATATACATATGACAAGTTCATAAAAAAATACATGCAATAATTTGTTTAATATTGTATTAAATAAACCTAAATAGAATTTCTATTTTTTTTCAAAAGTTTAATTCACTTTTTAAGAAGATATATTCCAAAATATAAAATTAATTGTTAAAGGAAAATACCAGCCAACGCTATGGTGTAATATACGAAACAACACTCGAATTTTAAATGAAATTATCATGATAGGCTAACAATCATTTTTAAAAATTTCATACCACTGTATTTTTACCATTAGAAGTCGGCGACCATTTTTTATATTCAGAAAAATTAATGTCAATATAATTACGGATTGAGAGAATTGGAAGATTTTGCAGTTTGCTTACTTTCCACAGCTCAGAAAATTCGATCATTGTGTCATTTGAGCTCGATTTTTTCAGAAAGTATTCGTTGTTTTAAACTCCTTTAAGTGAAGAAGCTTTCGCAGGCAAATCTCGAAATTTACAAATGATTACATCGCAAATTCCCCAACAAAGCGGAAGTTTATGTTTGCGAAAAAAAAATTGGTTATGGTCTATTTCAGTTTCTATTTTTTGATAATAAAAGAATACGTTTTGAATTCAATCCTTAAAATTTTCAAGTTCAAGTTTCGGTGATTCGCAAAAGTGAAATTTTTTAGAGAGAGAGAGTCGATCCGCAAAAGTGTCTGCACTTAAATTTGCCATGCTTAAATTTTTTGTAAAATTTAAAAAAATAAAAAAAATAAAATGAAAAATAAAAAAAACCCAAAAAGAAACTTTCTTCGCGCCTCACTTTTAAACGCGCCTCACTTTCAAAATAACAAACTACTTTAAAAATCAGAAAATAAAATACATATATATAATATATATAATTTATAAAACAATATAATATTTAAGCTTTTAAACATTATTCTAATGTACAAATATATCCATCTTTTGACATAGCTGTTACCTTCATCAACTAGTTAAGATGTAGTCTTAAAATATTTTATAAAAAAAAATATATATATACATCAAAAATCTCCTCAAACTGATTTTTTCGACATGACATAATTTCATTGACAAATTTTAGTTTAACATTTCGTGTTTGATATTTTTGCGATTCCATTTCTTTTGGAACGAAGACAGAGCTAATGAACATACTAATTTCACTTTTTGTATATTTTCCCACATTTAAAGTCCAAATTTTAATTCCTGAATTCTTTTGAGAGTAGAATTATAAAAATATAAAAATATGAACACATTAAAATCTAAAACATAAAAAATATCCCATCCATCTTCAGGTTTCCAAATCAATTTTTATGCATCTCATGTGATGACACATGACGTATTTGCACTAAAAATGCCTACGTTGCAAAAACTCAATTGACATCAAAAACATTAAACAGCTTTCTAACTGTTATTCCATAGTCGATGAAGATGAATTTAAAAATTTGTTCACATCCAGTTTCGGGCGTCTGAAGGGCGGTGTTGTTGAAGCGCCCAAATGTTCAGTTGAATCACTTTGCAACGAAGGTGAAGAGCATTCAGATTTCTCTGATGGAGGGATATAGATGACACTACGAGAAAACGAAACGAAAAAATTGTTATGAAGCGTTAAGAATGACCAAAATATCAGATTAATACAGAATTTAATCTAATATCAGGAAAAAAACCTGCGACTTGGCGGCATTTTGTTGTAGAGTTCGCAGAAGAGTAAGATTATATTGAGAAATTTACTGATTTTATGATCTTACGTTTCTGTCTTAGTATTGACCTTTATACTTTATACGTCAATCGCAAAATCGCAAAATTTGTCAAACAAATCTTTCTTACATTAGCTGTTACATTATTTAAGTTTCGCAATTTTCGGATTTTGTAAAAGTTAATCTCGCGAAATTTACAGAATGTCACTCTTTAATTGATTGTTCTGTCCTCTTTCTTAAATAATTTAGAGAGAAAAATTGTCAGGATGACATTTCCTTACCTTGTTATACTGGCAGAAGATGCCACAGAAGAGCTACTGTTGCTGTTTACCAAGCTTGCTGGCGTGCGCGCGCCGCTCGGTGGCGAAGCGGTACCGCCGGATATGCTTGACGAACTTTGGGATGATATGGAACACACAGACGGGTTAATCGAGGCTGAATAAAGTTTTCTATAAAAAACAAAAATTTTTTTAAATTTTATCAAGACAACTAGAAACACTGTTAATTTAAAACGAGTCAACATACCCTACTGCTCAAATAGTCGCCCCTGACGTTTATTTACTTATCGGAATTTTTAGATGGGCGTTTATTGAAAACGGGCGTTAAGCATTTATGGTAATTACTTATTTTACTTTATTCTTTAAAAAAACACGGCACAGACCATTTAAAAAAAAAATTAAACCAGAATGAACTCCTTCATATAAACAAACCTGCTAGTGGCACTATCGAAAGAATCGCTTCTGTTCAGTCCACCCAACTTGATTATTCTTCTTCTTGTCGTGCGTATTGACGGCATGATAGGTTTCGGAGGGGAGGGAAGACGTTCAGAATGTCTTCGAACGATGGGATGCTGAAAGAAAGTGTTGAAAAACAGGTTTATATTATTACACGAGACCAAATTCTAGTCGCTCTAGACAAAACAAAAAGAGAGAAGGCTCACCGGAGAGGGAGGAATAATTTTATTACGTGCTTCATGCCCACCACTGTTTCTTTTGCTGACCTCAGCAAGTAAATCATCCAATCCTGAAAGATCAATGATGTTACTTTCGTTTCCGCTACTTCTCTTCGACTCACTGGAAGATTTTTCGGGTGAAGAAGTCGTGGCGCGTTCTTTCGGACGTTCGGTTGTAAGTTTGATATTTGTTATACTAACAGCTCTGGGCCTTTGATTGACTGGAATAGCACACGTGATCGGAGATGTAGGGGATACCTCTGAACTGGTTACTTCTGTATCTGGTACAAGCGAAGTAGTGGTGGTAGTTGCGGAAGTTGGGGATGAGATTAACTCAGTTGGCAATGTGGCTACAGGGGAAGAAGTGGGCGAGAAATGAGAGATAGTGGATGCAGTCATGATGTTGGTGGAAGCAGAAACAGCCACAGAGGAGGTGGTAGATGTTTTAACCATGTCTTCGAGTGCTGCTAGTTGTTCGTACATATCATCAACAAGTTGCTTGTTCTCCATCACATTTTCAGCGAACTTGGCATGATTTGACGTTGTACCGTCTCTATACTCTAGTTTGATGTTTCTGTCAGTATTCGGTAGTGTCCGTACGGGGGAGGGTGGAGACAGGTCTTCGTCGTTGTATTGATCCAATATAGCATTCTCAATCGTGCGATATAAACTTGGTGAGTCGTTACCGTCATCAAGTATATTGTGATAATAATTCAAGTCCTTCTCTTTCATCAACTCCTCCTGTTTGCGCAGCATTTCGTAGAAGGCTTCAGTAGACACGGTCAAGTCTTCGCTAGAAGTGGGATCAATACTCACAACGGCCTCTTCATCCACCTTGATACTTAGTTGTACCGGAGGAAACGTTTTAGCTGGGAGAGAATGCTTTTCTTTTGTTTCGGTATTTTTAGCTTCCGCTTTCTCACTTTCCCACGTTTTACATCCTCTTCTATACTTTTCGAAGGACAAAATGCTCTCTGTGCTTCTGGACTGTAAATCGGCACCGGTCTCCTCACTGGAAGAATCACCTGCAGAATGCAACTTTCTGATTTTCTCGGTTACCATGGCAGCAAGATTAGCTTCCAGTATATCGATTTCGTCTGTTAGAGAATTGATCGTTGACTGTTTCTCTTCCACTTCTTTCGAGAGATTCCTTATCTGGATATCCTTTTCCTTGATTTCTTCCATTAATGGTGACAAAGCTTTCTCGATTATTTTTTCTTCGTCTCGCTCACTCTGGATGGAACGGCGTTTTAGCGAGGAGTATAGTTTAGAATCTTTTCCAAACAAATGACCGTATATTTCTAGCTTCTCCTCTAATCGTTTGACGTCATCGTACAGGTCCTTATTTTTATCTGACAGTTGATGTATACTTCTCTCAAAGTCACTCTTGCTTTCTTCAAGCTTCGCAATTGTGTCAGCCATCTTGGCGATTTTAATTTTTAAATTGTCGTTTTCGTCCGCATACCACTGCGCATGCGCTCTTTCTTTCTTCACTTGAATTTCTAATTGTTCGACCAGTTCCTCTACGTCATCGAAATGTTTCATTCTTTCCTAAAAATAATAATCAAAGCAGTTAAACAATTTGTCAACCATCATTACATCTAACACCTGCACAATCCTTACCTGCAACCCGCCCAATCTTACCTGTAGTAATTTATTATGAGACCTTAATTCATTGATACTTGCATCAACCTCCCCTTGTGTGCTTGATAGACTCTGATTACGTTTCCAGGCCTCCCTTCCAAGTTTATGATTCGCCTCCTCCACCTCTTTCAAACGATGCGTACAATCGTCTAATTTCAAATTTAAGTTTTGTATCGTCATTTCTAGGTATGCATTATTTTCTTTGAGTTGCTTCACAATATCTTTATGCTCGATATTTTCTATAACAAAATCGTCGAGTTTTGTTTGTAACATAATGTTCTCTTGCTCCAGCGCGTCAAAGCGATCGTAGTCCTGCGATGGAGCGCCGGAGTCACGCTCCATCGAATCGTTTAGGCGCACGATCTCTTGCTCTTTCTCGACCAACTAAAAATAAAATGATAAAAGATATTAAACAGATGAAATAATATCTCTGTTGAAGCGGTTTCTTCAAAACAAAAAAATTTACTTCCGCCTATGTTCGAGAAACCTTTCGCGAAACTGAAGAAAAATACCACTTAAAAGGAGATCTTTACAAATCGTGGATAACTAAAATTCAGTTACTCACTTTTCTTTCCAAGTTCATCAGCTTCGCTTCCAAGTAACCTTTATTCCCTTCGATCATCGACAACTTCGCTTCGGTTGATTGTAATTTCAATTTTAACATGCGCGAACCTTTATCCTCCTCGTTATCCTCCGCTGCGTCAGTTTGAGACATATTCAAAATGGTAGAGCGTAGCTCTTCTTCTTCGTATCGATTTAACTTCAACTCAGCACTGGTTTGTCTGGTCACCGCGCGTTTTTTCTCCTTTTCGCTTTTCAATAGTTTGCGATGTAACATTTCGATTTTCTTTTCGCTATGTTTGATTTCTTGTCGTAATCGACTTGTTTTCGCTTCAGCGTCTTTCAACTGCTCTTTATAAATATCTGCTTGTTTCTCTGTAGCGATCAGGTTATCGTACATCTCTCGAAACTGTCTCGAGAAGTTATCGTTTTCGAGTTCTAATTCCTTAACACGCGATTCTGTGTATTTTAAACGATCTTCCAGTGTATGGATGAATATATTCTCGCCATTCTGAACTTCAGACGTAGATTCTGTTTTCTCTTTTAATTTCAAATCAGTAAGTCGACGAACTTGTTCTAACGTTTTGTTCTCACCAGTGAGATCGGCTATTTCTTTACAACATTTCGTGACCTGCAAACGAAACAGAATGTTAATAACTGATCACACACAATCATATTGTTAGCAGATTGCGAAAAATTCTCCTATCTTTTTTTAAAACTTTACGATTGACCTTAGGCAATGAGACTTACGTAGAAATTAAATTTTTGCTAACGTCAACAAAACAAACCTCATTTTGTAGATCAGAAACTTTCCGTTCCATCTTCTTCACTTTATATTCTTTTTTGGCGAGTTGCGATTCCAACTCGGTCTTTAACTGTTGCAATTTGACATTATCATCTTCGAGATCTTCAATATGTCGATCGCGCCGCTTAACTTTTTGACGCAATCCTTCCACCTCCTTATTCGCTTTCACGTTTTTATCCTGCTCCTTTAAAAACTCCGTTTGTATGGTCTCCATCATTTTAATTTTGTCTTCCAACATTCGATTACTATCCTGAGCAGAAAGCAAGTCACTCTCCATCGAACCTAGCTGATTGCGTAGCACATCTAAAAACTCGCGATCGTTACTCTGCAAGTCTTCGGCTAACTTTAGTCTCTCCTCCGTAGAGCGGTTCTCTTCTTCCAGATTGACGATCCTTTTGCGTGCACGCTCAAGCTCTTTGCTAGTTATATCGTGTAAAGTTTCGCTTAAGGGCGCCATCGAAGTTAGCTTGGAAATTTCGTCTTGTAGCGATTCAACTTGCTGTTCGAGATCGTTGACACGCGAGCTTTTACCTTCCAACTCTAATCGATACTTCAGTGCCAAAATATTCTCGTGGGCTTTAACACTGGACAATTCAAGTTTCAACCCTAAAATACAAAATCACTTCCTTAAGACTTTCATGCAATCGTGTATACAAAAGAAAAAACAACAGCAAAACAAAAAAAAAGTTACAGACCAACATTGTGGAATGTGCTAACAAAAGACCAGCATTGAGTGATGTGCGAATATAAGACCAACACTGAGGGTTATGCAAACAAAAGACCGACATTAAGTTTGTATGAGACGCAGCACATAACACCAGTAGAAAAATCTTGAACAAAGTTTTGCAGGGATTAAGAATGGGTGACTGTACAAAAGATTGAACCATTTATGGTTGTGTATGCATGTGTCTGACGACATTTTAGTTTCTACGGTAGTTTCACCGGATATTTAAAACCACTTAGTTTTTACCTTCAATCTCACGTTGAAAAGATTTAATCTGTCTGTCTTTTGCAATTTCATTTGCACGATAAAAATCCTGAAGTCCTTCCAACTCTCTTTCCAAATCAAATATCTTCGTCCTCGAAATCCGTCGTTCGTTCTGCACGCGCGCTTTCAACTCCGGCTTGATCGTCTCCAACTCATCAATGACGTCATTCATTTCGGCGTAATCATCGGTGTCGTCCGTCACGCTACGAACGTCGTAATCGTAGTCAGAATAGCCTTTAAAAAAATAGAATCAGCAAAATAAACAAAACTTAATATGTGTAATTTTAGGATCATAAGTTTATAATGATATAATAAGAGCCTTAGATGATTATCTTATTAAAAATATAATGAGTGATATTAGCTTCAAGGGTATATTAATTAAGCACTCTTCATTAGATAGATCGGAAAAGAAGATATGAAACAGTATTCGTCCCTTTAACCTGTTGGATTGCAAGTTTGTTAAAAAATGAACGCATTCTTGTAAATCAATACATTTGGGAATTAATTTTGCAAAAACAAAACATGGTATGTTCTAAACGGTTGGGAAAAAATCAGTTAAAAAACTTAAAATACTGTATTTTAATGAAACTCATTATTAACAAAACACATCCCGTCTGTTGAAGACATATCAACCTGATATGTTACAAAGAAGAAAAACTTTCCATTGCATAAATTTAAATGTTACAAGCAGGTGTGTCCTTACCATCCGTCATTTCGCTAGTAAAACTACATAGGGACGAATTGGACGAGCGCATCATCGCTGTCAACTGCAGCAGATTCGAACTGTTTTTACGGTACGATCGGGTCCTGCGTTTCTGCACGGACCGGTTTGGTGTGGCTGAACCATCGTCGCCGTCCATACTGTCTTGCTTATCCAAACTATATGACAACTAGAACGAAAAATTCAATATGCTAAGTAAGTTTTTAAAAAACTGATGTTATGAACATCTTTATAATCAACACAACAGGAATGTACTTTAAAATTTAAGCACATTATTTTTGTAAACAGTATTCACATAAATTTTTTTATAAAGACTCGGGTTGATTAACGTGATAGAAAAACAGTTTAAAACCCTTGAGAAGCTAAAACAACATTTCCAGCAGTATTAGAGATTTCAAAGATTGTGTTCTTCATAATGATTTTGGGAAAACGAGTCATACGGCACAGAAGATAAGCCAAAAAAATGTTGTTTATGAAGAGCACATGTTAAATTATTAATTTTATTTATATTATTTATTTGTGTATTTCCAACAGGAATTTACAAATTTAGATTTTATCATTTTTAGTTAATAATTAATTTTTTGCTGGTATACTTCTTATGCCAGAATATGTATATAAACAAATAAAAAACAAACAAACAAACAAAAACAAAAAGTGGCAACATCCCATACAATGTTACAACCCTACACGTTATTTTAAAGTCATTTGAAAGGAGGGTTAATTCTGATTTGAGACGCACGAATAGTTACATAAGAGAATGTAAAAACAACAATTAAATATAACAAAAAAATGGACAGGTTCATAGTTTTAAAAATCTCACAAAGTGATTTGAATGACAAAGGACTTCGATCTCTCGATACCTGGTATATGTACAGAATAAAAGGTCTGGGTTGAAACAGACAGGCAGTACCCTAAAACCACAGTTTTAGATTATGTTTCCAAGTTATAATGTGTATTTTTATTCTCACAATATTATTTATATAAACTGTCACTGAACAACATAATTTAAATATAATTTAAAATAAAAGAAAATATAAAATAATAATAATTTTGTAGTCAAGACTGTAATATTCTTAAAGAATGTAAAATTAAAATTAGAAAAAATTCTAAAAGTCGAGAGAGAATGGACAGGATGATAAAAACGTTCCTAGTGCAACGACCAGATGTTTAGAAAAAACTGTATGTAAAAAGAACAAACTTGTGAAAGAAAAATTTAAGTTAAATTAAAGGTTGGATGGTCATAAATATACGCGGACCAACCTCTACTAACATAGAAAACAGACGTTAAAGGCTAAGATGGTTATGATGCTTATTGATTCTTAAAAATAAATCTGTAAAAGATACTACAAAATAACAAAATTGTTGGTCTCCCATTATGGTAGTCCTTTTTTATATACAATATGTTAAAAAGTGCAGTTAGGGCTTCTTAGATACGATTATTTTTAAATTTTCATGCAAAGAAAACATAGTTACAACTACCCCCTAATCCAAACGTGGAAATTTCCTTGCGCACAACACATGGTCTGCGTTTATATTATACATTAAAATTGGTACATTGAGAGGAATACACACTTGTAAATTCATACTATAATGGTCAAGGCATTAATAAGACAAAAGACAAGTGAGCAATAGATGTTATATTTAATAAATGTTATAAATCTTAAGATATGCTTTTAAAGTGATTTTTTCATTGGTCTGAAAACAGGTAATATTAACATACTAGTCAGTAATCCGTAGATAAATCCACGGCTTTGTCCGCCCTTTATTAACTGCATTTTGTGTGTCTCGCTACGGCGGTTACCATTTTGCCTTATTATATATTACATAAAAAAACTGTGTGTGTGGTAGGAGGAAAGGGGTGGCTATGAATACTACTCATAGTTTAGAAGCAAATAATTGCACTCACCCTCTAGTCACCATTTATTAAACAACAGGTGAAGAAAGGTTTTTGTTGTATACCACAAAATTTTGAATAATTATTTTACACATGGTGTAAAAAGAAAGAATGGAGGAGGATAATTGGGTAAGAAAGTGTAGAGACTTGATAGTTCCTGGGGCAAAGCCCAGAGGCAGACCGAGAAAGACTTGGCAGGAGGTTATAAGGACAGACTTGATACAGAGGAAGTTGAGTTTAGATCTAACACAGTCTAGATCAGATTGGAAGAGGGTCATTAATATACTCCGTCCAACCCATGCTAGCATGGAAAACGGACGTTAAGCTGAGAATGATGATGATGATGATGTATATAAATGTATATAGCACATTTACAAGCATTATAAGAATTAGGCTAAGATTTCTCAAACTTAAGCATAAGATAAGTATATTTTGAGGATTGACACAAATTAAAATGAGTGCTTTTCATAGAAATTATAAAATCTTATAAAGAAGAAGGGAGGTCAAAAGGTAACAATGTAGCCACAATTATTTTATTGATACATGCTCACCCTACCTTAAAAATATCAAATATCAATAAAAAGAAAGTACAAATATATACCAATCAGAAAGCAGGCACAAATCTCAACTTTGCTGCATAAGTTCAAATTTTGTGTAAAATATTGATTCATTATGCGATATAAGGCAGACACTTGTAGATCAATGATTTCAGTATTTCAAACTTCTTTCATACTCAAAAGCTTCCAATTATGAATCACATCATATTCATAAGCTTTGGTAATCCATGTATATTATGTGGTAAAAGAGGGGTTGCTAAGACCAAACTCACCATAAGAAAACATTTATTTCAAACTTACATTGGCACATGCAAATATATGCCAATATTGTCCCAAAAATAGGATTTTTCTTTAGGGCCATCATGTGAAAGATTTTTTTGTCCCTGGTGAAAACCTTTATTCGTAATCGTAAAAAAGGCAATGACATGACTGCAAAGCTCTGCTTTGGAACGTACTACATAGATATTTTTTTCACTAACAAATCTCTGCTTTTTGATTTCAAACTTGTATAATTTATGACTAAATGTGTTATTGGTTAAGATGCAATTTCAAAATGAAAATCCCAATTCTGAAAGCGAGTAAGCAACTTCTGTAAAAGTTTGCCTGTACGACCAGTCAGGGGCAACTACAAATTAGACTATCATGTAGCGTAATTAGAATGATTATCTTGCATGATTATCTCGACAACAATGTCTAGTTGTGCTATCTTTTTAATACTATATTTAACTTAATACTATATCTTCTGATAGTGAAAATAAGAATAAATATCTTTGCAACATACACAAGAAAATTGAGTATGTTGTTGGTAGTAACGCTATATAATTTTAAAAAAAATCTTTACAAAAAGTTATTTTACTTTTATTTATCGTCAACACAGTTTACTTCTTTTTTCCATTCTCAATAAGAGCATTGTAGCAAAAAATGATCTATTTAATCAATGGTTAACTAAAACTGTGAACTTGTGTATTATGAAAGAAGGTTTGATAATTTGTTTTAAGCTAAAAAAATTGTTGTGGTTGTTCCTCACGGCAGACAGAAAGACTATACATTTATCCTGCATGAAAAAATGAGTGTACAGAAGTAAAACGAAAAAAAAATTTATGAAACCTTTTTTTTTCTCCTCCTCTGAACAATAGTGCTTGTATCATCAGTTTCATCCCCTTCATTGTCAGAATCCTTTGAAATTGAATGATCTTCTATCTCAACATCAAGTTGGTCAGAAGAACCCTTTGAACTACTTTGTGTATGATTAGACTGTGAACTATAACTAAGGTCTTGGTCAGCAAATGTTCTTGAATGACCTTTATTGCTTATATCGTCTTCTTTTTGGTCTGTGTCTCTTTCTTCCCCTTTTATGCAGTTTTTTATTAATTCCTCAGATTCTTCTTTTGTTAGGGACTTGGTATGGTCAATTATATCATGAAAACATAACTTACATTTCGTCCTTCGCCACTGTTGAGGGGTAAAATTTTGGCAAACCCCTTTGGGTAATACCAAATCATTGTCAGCCATGTCGGTTTTTATTTTTATTTGACCGACTGATCATCTTGTAACTCGATGTACCAACATTACTACTCGCGTTGTTGTTTTTGTGACACTTCCCCGCAGTGACAATTCTTATGAAAGGCTTTTTCCAATTCCAAATTAAAAGGAGGTCCACATGAGAAATAATTTGTTGTGAAAACAAAGGTTTTGTCACTAGCAGACAATGACCAGGCTATGTTACTTTTATGCAGGAAATGTTTTGATTCATTGTAACGAGCGCTAAGCTAAAATAATTCATCTGCGGAAAGCTAAACATTTTTTGTTGAAAGAATTTTTTTGTCACTGTGAAAACAGCATGTATACGTCAGATCACTCATATCGTGGGTTAAAATAACATTCACAGTTTATTTGATATTTTTAAACGTAGTTGTTGCGTGTTGTATTAATTATGTTTGTTAAGTTAGTTTATATAAAATAATTAAAGTTAATAGATTACTCTCATCGATAGCAACACCCCCTTCTCTAAAGCAACGCCTGCGCCAAATGCACAAATTTTATCGTTTTGAAAACAGGTCTTTACATAGTATTAATGCGGGGGTGGAGATGGAGATGTGTGCGCCCTCTTTTAAGCCCCGTTCATGTGTGACAACTACACATTTCAAAGTAATTCTACGTATGTAACTCTTAGTTCCACTTTGTTAGGTTTCTGGGCGTTTCGGAGAACACCCACAGATCATTATTAGGTGGAGCAAGCAATTAATAGGGGCTGAAGTGCCGTATTTTTCGAAAACAAAAATATAAATGTCCTGTCCTCCTTTTCCTTGCACACATCAACACATATTCCTATCGACAATATTTATTGTTGTTCTGTAAAATCTCAGAGAGTGATTAATGTGAATGTGGAATATTGCGCAAAAAATCTGTCTAGGTCCGTGTGAACATTTCGGCTAAAAATGTCCATATTAAAACAGACATTGCAAGATATTTTATATATATATCCAGATTTTCTTATTCTTATTTTTTAAAAGCTGCATTTGTTTAGAATATTACCCCCTACCTGTTTTCATGTGAGAAAGATTTTCTTAACCTCCTAGTTATACTCCTGTGGTTACATAACGAGAAAAACTGCAAAACACAAATATGTCATATTTATACGCATCAAGGATCCACCTATGGATTCCTTCTCTTTCCTAAATCAACGTTTTCAATATTTTTAGTTCCGTTTGATCATTTTATCCTTTCATGAAGAGTAGAAATGTGTCATCGTTCAGAAGTTTAACTTATAATATGTTTAGAGATTTTTGTAAAAAGGCCGTATTTTGTGCATTCATTTCTTTAAAATTGCCAATTAGGATTGCCCAACCAATGCTCCATAGCCGATAGGCTCCTAAATCTGTACCTTTTTGGATGCGTATGCCGGTAGATAACGTTGAAAAATGTCAATTTCCGCGATATCTCCATTGTGAAACATAGCCCGTGAAGGACAGGAAAATCGGAGAAAAGAACTGTGCTGAGCTCAGTCAACCTCGTTCTCAGGTCATTTTGCATTTTTGATGAGTTTTAAAATTTGACCCATTTTCCCATTCTCATCCCCAGAGCTCTTTAAAAAACCTTGAGGTTGAACTCAAAGAGCTTTGGGTTCGAAAATGTCTTTTCCACTAATATTTTAAACGGGGAATTAAACTAAAGCAGGTAACAAATTAACTTTTTAGTTAAATATTTATGAAAGAGAAATATTTGTATTTTCAAATAACATCAAGCTCTTCCCTAGGACACTGTTATGAGAAGACCTTTGTTAAACTATGCTGACAGGATGTCAGACAATCGTATGGGACGCTATATACGCTTTTTTCAGGAATTTAGGGACATTAGAATAAATGCAAGCATTGGTGGGTTTTATTTTTACCTTTTTATGGTTTATCATCGTCAGCTGTAAAAGCAAATAAATTGTTTTAGATTTCCTTAGTTTTCCAAATAGGTCCTTTTTAAAAATACTTCTTCTCCGTAAAAGGACCAAATAATAGTAAATCAAAACACATTGATTGATGTCAATGTATAAACTCGCCTGATAGTTTGTAACATATTTACACTAGAACATCATGTGTTAGCTAAATTAGTCGCTAGCTAAACTAGCAGTTAGCTAAATTAATAGCTAGCTGTATTAGTAGTTAGCTAAATTATAATTGCATAAATTAGAAGTAAGCTAAATTATTAGCCAGCTAAATTTATAGTTAGCTAAGTTAGCAGGTAGCTAAATTAGTAGCTGGTTAAATCAGCAGCTAGCTGATTCAGCAGTTTATCAAATCAGTAGCTACATACAGCCTGCAGGCTGCAAACTCGCTACTTTTGCACATACATAGGCCAGGCAGACAGTGTTGGAAAGTTGTTGGTCACATTCTAGTACGGGACCCACGAAAGCCTCCTAATTCGTGAAAAATAATCATGCTGACCTTAGCAACGATTAACACATTTTAAGATTTTGGACTTAACCAAATAGCCTAAGTCCGAAGTCCACTCTTAACATTAACAAGTGAACTTTGACGATTTTAAAATGTGTGAATCTAATATAGAAATAGCCTACGTAATTACTTGTGGTGAAAACTTCGAAATTAGTTGTCTTGTCTCAACAATTTTTGACCAAGACTTTTTGGTGATTTAGCAGCTAGCCAAATCAGTAGCTAGCTGATTTAGTAGCTGGCTAAATCAGTAGCTAGCTAAATTAGTAGCTAGCTGATTTAGTAGCTAGCTAAATCAGTAGCTAGCTAAATTAGTAGCTAGGTAAACAAACATCAGTACAAGAGTGTAATTTATTTTTTATATTTCGTAAACATTTTCTACATCTCTCAAGTTTATAATTTGTCCAAGACGTCACCATGTACTTTTTCACTAACAAAAATGGCTAAGGATTTATCCTTTTATACGTCATGCATTAAGTGTGCGGTCGTTATTTGCAAGTTGTTGATGTATTATAACGAAACTAAAAATGGCTAATGAAAGTAAACAGCGTATTGTTTTAAAATAAATTCATTCGAAAGACGTAAACATTATTATATTAAAAACTAGTCGCCAACTCGTGGAAAAATCTACGCGATCGCCTGTCCTTTATAAATCGCATGTCGTTTTCCGTAATAAAAAGACAAACAGACGCACGAACGGACAAACGACGGCTATTATTATAGAGAAGTGCAGGTACTGTGGTCCATAGCTGGAATGTACACATATTATTTTTGATAAAAATTGTTTAAATTATAACTATCGACGCGCGTGGCAAGTGTCGACTACACATTTTTTACTAACGCTATGTGTTATGACAGACACTACGTGTTATAACTGTCTAAGTCAACACTTGTAACTGTCATCATATCGACAGTTATATTTTCAACGTTATATTATGCAACCCGTAGTAGTAGTAAAATGGGTTAGTGGGCTCCTGTTACGTAGGTGACACTGAAGATGAATCACAAGTACTCTTAAAAGTAATCTTATGAAAGTGGAAATGATTTGACAGTTAAAAAGATTAAGTCTTTATTTTAGTTCTACATGTATGAGTGGAAGATAGAGATTGCCAGACATCTCAACAGGGACAAGACAAATAAAACGTGTCTTGATCGTCAAAGAGTAACTTATTTTTTAGTCTGTCATTACGCCTGTTGGTTATTGTGTATACATGATAATAAGAAAAGAATATGAGGACAAGGAAATTGGATAACGTTGAAAGATGGAAAAGACTTTCTTTAAAATATCTAGCGCATTTCCAAACAACCGAATTACCTGAAATCGTTATGATGTCGTGATAAAAAAATTGGCAGGGGATGTCAAAGGCAAGCTTGCTGTTATCAAAGTGGAAATAATTTGACATTTTTAAACATATTTAAAAATATATTTGAATGGTAAAGTTGAGATTGCCAGACACGTCATGGATGTAAGAAAAATGATGATAAGAGGTGTTTTATTTCTTATAATGACGAATATTATTAAGTCATGAATGGTAATCTGTTTCGTATATCTACAATTTATGACTATCCCTGAGTCAGTCAGAAAAGTCTAAAAGGTGACCAACAATTTTTGAAAAACTTTGCCACTTACACAGGAACTGCAACTTAAATTGTGAACTGAATTCATCGAACCTTTGTAACTTTTTAGGAAATCTCGGCCAAAGCGCCAGAAATAAATCACGTTTTATTGACTTTTTGTAACGATAGGGTATGACACATCGCTCCTACAGGTGCCGAACGTGTACGGTGTTAAAATTTAGAACCAAAGCAGAGTTATGACTAAATACTTTCCTCTCCCACATGAAAAAAGTAAACGAGCATCGATTCATGCTTCCTCATTCCACAGTTCATTTAAAAGCAAAATAAACAAAAACAAGAAGTAAAACTGAATGGTTTCCAAATTTTATTTTCTTGACATTTCATTCATCGTCTTTAGCGCGTAATGTATTTGTTGGATATCGAAAAACAAACAGAAAACAAACACCTAAAGAAAACGCAATTTTAATCAACTTTGACGTCAACTCCCCGAAGAGCCATGCAAGGAATAATAAGTCGTTGGCCCGTGGATAAATTCACCGGTTCGCCTGACCTTTATAACCGTATTTCGCGTGTGTCGCTACTTGAGGTACAATTTTGCGCAATGATAGACAGAATACAGCTATTATCATGGCAACATAAGCAATTAATTCCTCCCAAAAGTAATCAATTTCCTTAAGATGTTAGACTTTCTGCCATTATGCCACGTTTTATCAGATCAGCATAAGTAGTCTGAAATCAAAAGGTCCGCGAAATATATAAAATTTCTTAATGTTGAAATCTTAAACATTTTCAATTGTGAAAATGCGTTCGAAATTCCTTCGCATGGTCTTCCTGTGTTCCAAAGTGCTTTCTAAAGTTGTAGTTATCACAAGGAAAAAGTCAAAAATATTTATAAGCTGGTTAATTGCATAATTCGCAAACATTTTTTGGTCAGTATAAGTCAACAAAAAAACCAACACTTTTCAAGCTTATGTAAAAGTTCAGTCATTCTCACCAAAACGGTTTAAATATCTACAATAACAAATTAAGATAATTATGTAGTTCGTCCACAATGTAACTCGCGCTATGTCGGTCAATCAAGTCGGGATTTAATCGCCCATATTTAAAAGCATTCACGAATTTCAAATCTGGTAGGTTCGCACTTTCATGGCTGTAATTGTATCTTAACAATGAATGCAGTTAAAAGTCTATCGACATCAAATTCTCCCCGGCATTTGTTGGTTTTGGAAGCCCTTTTTTATAAATGATATAAAAACTTCATTGAACACAAAAAAGGAATTTAAAAATCATATTTTTGTAAAAAACATGTAATAATTTTTCGTAATTGCTGAATATGTTATGTGAGTGTATGTTGTTTTCTGAGTAAGGTATTGATTTTTAAACTTATTTTACTTTATTATAGATTTACCTGCAGTTAAATGTCGGAACATACCGTGAATATAAATTTTTTGTTGGTCACCATTCAACATAATCATTTATTGGTGATATATTTATTCCAATACTACATATAAACAACAAATGAAAAAACATTTTCTTTACTGGACACTTAATGAATGACGTAAAAAGTTATTTACTCTTGGACAAGTATGATCTAATTAGTTGGTATACGAACACTATAAAAGGTCCAACAACATTTTATGGAAACAGAAGAAGAGATCTGTTTGGTGTGTGAGGTAAGGCGAATGTTTATTGGAAACACAAAGCTCATTGCATTGCAGGTTGATGTCTTATATATTTCATAAGGTCATATGTCAGAATATGTTTAGTACACATCAAAAGGATACCTACGAACATGAGTTCGGCTTTAATATACTTTTTTTTGCTTCTATCTAGAACAATTATGGATATCGTTTACATTTTCGTTGTTGTCGTGGTGTTACAATCTTCTGTTTTATGCAAACAAAAATGTAGGTATATTTTTTTATTTTCGACATTTATTATATTACCAATGTAGAATCTCAAATTTGTTGTCAATTGCTTTTTTCGCAGCTTCGACAACTGGTGCTAAACCCAAAGTAACATTTCTTCAATCTGCAAAATGTAGAAAAAGAATTAGAGGATCAAACGGAACGCTCAAACTGCCATGCAAATGTTGTTTTGGACACGGTATAAATTCTAATGCAGATCCTTTATGTAAATACGGATGTGGCAGATTTAAAGTATACCCTTCATCTGCAAAAATAGCAGGCTTTGATGCGAACATTCCGACGAATAAGAATATGGAAGGAGTAGATAAACACAGATGCGCTAAGAGTGCTATTTCATTAAATACAGGCATAATCATACTTGTTGTGAGTTTGTTAATACTTTTTGTTTGTATTTTAATTAACTGCAAACCCAAATCTGTTAAACACAACGAGTCAGATATTAACTCAAGACATCTTAAAGCTCTGGTGTCATACATTTAAAGTAATCTTGCGTCAACATTTACACATATCTTTGTTATATAATATTATATTCATAAGATAAAGCTATATCATAGAAAGAAGCGCATGTTAGTTGTTGCCTATGCATGTCAGTTATTTCCGCGCGCACCTATGGGCATGTACGCTTTTGGCTTCCCTCGGGTATAGTTATAAAGCGTATAAATAGGCTGTCTTGTCTGAGTTGTCGCTTTGAAAATGTGTACTGTGAATGTTAAGATTAGTAAAGAAAGAAGCTCTTATGTTAGAAGCTTCTGTTCAAGTTCGTTTAACTTAAAAGATTTTGTTATGGTTGTATTTGTATATGTATTGACGTTTGCCATAGTTGTTGCCATAGGCGTTTGATTTTGCTGTTTATATTCATGTGTTTCTATGCATGAACGCTTTGCCATAGGCTACGTTGTTAAGTAGTATTGTGTTCGTAATTCCGTGTCTGTAATCCTCTGTTTTTTCGTTTGTGTGCATTTTTCCGTGGCACGTTTCGACAGTGTACGAGCCATGTCAGTATTCGCCATATATAGCGTAATTGCGGTCCCCCCCGGTCGGTGGTTATTTATTGTCTTGTATGCGTTTTTCACGGGAGGTATTCTTGGCGGGCATGTGTTTTACCCATAGGTTGTGATGTTTCGTGAAGTATTTGATAGAGTCTGTATACGAATTGTGTTTGTGTTTGTGAATATTTGTCGTGTAGTTTCAATTCTGTGTAGTTATTCTCTTGTTTGTATTTATTGGAAGTTATATTGTTTTACGTCTACAAATGTATCTAAGTTCATAGCGATGTTCACGTGACTCATCCGTCATCCTCTCTGTGTCCGCCATTGCACTTGTAACATTAATCGCTTATTAAGTCACAGGTTTGCAATATATTGACCTGTAAAGATTCAAGGTTTTGTTCTGTTTTCTGAAAAAGGCAACCTGATTTTTTATTTGCTTTGTTTCCTAGCTTTTTTTTATCACATATTGAGATGTTAAATATATTTATTTTAATCGTGTTTTATAGACTATGTATATAATATGGACTTTGAAATCTATGTTGATATAATTTGAACTATATGCTTCTTTAAGTTTTGTGAGTGGGATGAATTTCGTGTGTATAGCTTTTTTGATTTGCTGACTGCTAGTTTTCAATTACTAAGAAAAAAATAGAAGACTCTTAAAGAAATAAAAATAGAAAAAGTTCTTTTTCTTCATAAAATCAAAAATTGATAGTGAAGCAACAAAGAATGATGTAAAATATACCAAATATGTAAAATCATCTGCTACAACCTTTTTAACTCATATTCTATTAATAATTTTTTACCACTCTACCTTTTTTACGAAGAGTATTTTTGTCCGCAGTAGTTTAAAATAAGTAAAATAAAGTAAAATACGTATTATATCTAGTTTTGTGTATTTAAACCTCTTTGGTTATGACAAATAAATAAACGGATATGGATAAGTGGACAGGAAACACCAAAAGTTGGAAAGTACTTATTATTAATATTATCATAATTGAATTATTTACCCAGGAAAGCCTCTTCATTTCCTATTGGTACTGTTATCACCAAGGGTCTTGCAAAGGGGGTCCTAGTGCATTTAAAGCTCCCATTTGAGCTACGAAACCGTGTAAGCACAGCAATTGCTCAACTAGACAACCGCCTAAGACATCAATCCTATTCTCATGCTGAACGCTAAGCGGAAAGGATTGATTCACACTTTTATAGTCTCTGACATAACTCGGTCGGGTTTGAACCCAAGAATTTTTGCACTGGAAGCGAATTCTCTAGCGCAAGTCGGTTGATGCCTACTTCTGACCAAATACCCTATGGATGACTTGGTTATTTTTTTTAATTTTCTTGCTTTTGTTGCGTTTGTGTCTGGCAATCTTGACCTTCTACTCACGAAAAAAAGAACATGGAAAATGAAGACATAATGTTGACGACAAGTGTAGCTACTTATCACGTTTTTTTGCTGCCAACAACTTGAATTAATAATCATCATACAATGAATTTTTTTATTTTATTTTGTTTTGTTATTCTGACCTTGCTGAGAGGCCGTCTGCATGGCTATTTTCAAGTCTTTCTCCATTCTTTGAATGTGAAAAATGACCAGTGTGAAATAACACTTATTCTCACTATTAAGTGAAGATTTTAGAATATTTCTTGTGAGCGCAGCTTACTGTTCATGCGAGATTAACATTCTTGTAAGGATGGAAAGTGAAGTTGACTGGAAATAAAATATTTAAGTTCGATCAATTTGATATCAAAGAAGCCGTTTTGCCGTCAAGTAAGCGCTGTTGGCTTTGACATCAGGTAAAAATCCCTGGTGACGAGAATGCAAATCGTTAGCAGAGAACGATATTCGATGTGTTGATAGACTTCGCTAGATTTTAGGCACGACTTCTTGGCATATATAAGTGGCTTTTCATAAATCAAAACTTTCTAAATTCGAACACTGTCAAAAATAAATCGTGTACAAAAGATTTTAAACAAAATTTATTTGTTTTGAATTCGTTTATTTTTTGTTTACTTTCATTCGACGTTTCATTCAATAAAAATTATTCCTGATGAAATTATTTGTTGAAACTGTTTATTGATCCTGCTGGCGTCAACTATAAATTTCGCTACTTAGGATGACCGACAAAATTTGGGCCAGTATCGATACAGATGAGTTGTGTGTATACAGTGGAATTTCTTTAAAGCAGACACCATTGGTGCAAAGAAGTGTTTGTCTCATAGCGGTGTCCTCTTTATAGAGATACAAAATTCACTTTCAGAGCAAATTTTTGTCGAAAACATGACTTTTTTTGTTTATATACGCTTTTGCTTTGTTTTATTCCTCTCAAATCAAGAAAATGAAACATACAGTTTGATTAATGTGAACTTGTATTATTCATACGCTCTACTGTTATACAAACAAAAACAAATATCAACTAACAATTACATTGTATTTTATAATCTATCCGACGAAATCTCGGATTGAGGTTTGCTTTCTTTTCGATATTTGGAGATCCTCCACTTTTTTCGTAACTGATGACAGCATGTCTTGACTTTCCTATATTGTATATTAGAGATGAAAACTTTTCATTGATTTACAAAGAAGACAACGTGCACGACGAATTTGCAATGGCGATTACTTTTGAAGGACGTACAGTTGGACATTTCCCTAAAAATCTCAACAAAATCTTCCACCGATTTACCAAAATTCCCAATTGAAAAATAACATGTCGAGTCACAGGAAAGCGTATAAACAGGGGGACTGGTTATGGTCTGGAAATTCCAGTTCTATACAAGCTTGTTGGTGTCGATAAAGGCGTTGATTGGAAAAAAAAATTAAAAAGATTGAGATTATAAATAAAAAAGTTAAAAAATGTACGAAATAAAGGTGAGAATCGAAATTTAACAAGTGTTTTTTTTTCATGTGCCCGCTTTACACAGAGCTTTTTCAAGGGGAAATGCCATTTGATGCGAAAAAAGTGTCCGTTTTATAAAGTGTCCGCCTTATAATTGTCCGTCTTATAGAGATTTTCTTGTGAGCGCTTGAGCCTGAAATCAGTCCGTTCCAAGGAATAGAATCCGTTATATAGAGGTGTCCGCTTTAGACCCATCTCGTTTTTTTTAAGAGAGATTCCACTGTAATAAGAATTAAACCTTAGCCTCGAATTTCTTGTAATTAAAAGTGTTTATTTATATAACAGTTATGGGCTGCTGCGCATGCTCTGGAAGAACCCGGAGCCGCTGGAGGGTTTTCCGGTTTTGCATCGGAGCATAGCGACCGTGTACATATTTCTCAATAAGCCGCACGCATTACAAGAACGAAACTACCAGTTACCTATTAATAAACAAGGCAAACAAAATGGCTGTGATGATGGAACAGATTTTGATTTCTTTTAAAGTTGGCAGTGACAACACAACCTATGTTCATGTAACTTATGTATTTTTTTTGTCGGCCTGCATAAATTTTAAGTGCCTGTTTTGTTGCTAGCAAGGTGGTTCTTTGCGAGCAGTGTATATTTAAACCTCCCATTTTGAGCAACAAAAATGTTGTTATCCTTTTTCTTTGAACTCTTTTGTCTTTATCAGCTAGCTAGCTATATCATGCATTTTCTTTCTGAAATTGATCTGTGATATAGTTGGAGAAAATTGGGCAGCTAGCTAACATATAGCTCCCATTTTTATTAGATGATTATCTAGCTAAACAAGCAGCTCCGTAGATGAATTCAAAATTGTTGGTTGTGAAAACCCCTTACATACACCTAAAGCTATCTAGCACAACAGTAGCAGCTAAGCTAGCATAAAACTACCAATTTAACTAGCATAAAAATGCTTATTAAGTTTTCTCTTATGCTAGATGATTAGAAGATCATAAGAGAATTCTCAAAAATCCGTCCTAAGACTTTAGGACGGATTTTTGAGCTAGCTAGCTGCTACTGCACACAGTGAGTGATGTCCATCACATAACTACTTTGTAGTTTTATCCAGCTCCACAAAATGTGTTGGCTCTTGACTAATTTTTTAAATGTATATAAAGAATGACTAAAAAAACTTAGCAAAATCAACAAAAGAACATCGCTAATTTTTCCACATATAATACTTCCTGTCAATGTTTATATAGACATTGATATGGTCACATGTTACCGACACCAAAGGTAATTTTTTTCAAGATTGGATGACAGAGAAGTGTTGAGGAGAGGGCAGGGGGAGGAGAGTCATATGATTGTGGAGCTAGCTAGAAATCACCAAACACCCAGAGGAGTAAATATTTAGCTACCGCTGGGGCATCACGGTGCTGGATGCAATTTTTGTTTAACATGTAAATTTGTAGTCGTCGGATTCTAAACAAAATGTAGACCCATAGACTATTTGGCGTTCCAAACAGACTACTCTTTCGCTAATACAGCAACCGGATCATGTGTCTTCAAATTAATTTTATACACTAGTGCGAGTCATGTTATAGAAACTGAAATTATTTCTATATATATATATATCAGGATTAACACCAACATCCATATTTTCTAGTAACAATTTTTTTTAATTTCTAAGGAGTGGTTCTTGTGCATTCATTAACATGTCCTGAAAATCTTCAAACATCTATATAATAACAGAAAAAATAACATAGAAACATAAAAAATCTTCAAATATATATATATAAACATTGAACAACATTGAGCTTTTATTTGAATTTATAGTTATGCATTTTATTGAGTATATATATACATCTTTTTTTTTTTGAATTAAGACTTCTTTTGTTATTTTTTCTATGTTAGGATAAAACTTTGTTAGGATGTATATTTGAAAAAAGAACCTTGTTTCTACTTTTCAGTTAAGCAAACTTTTCGAAGCAAAATAACACAAATAAAAATGTGCATGCTCAGATACATTTCGCCTGCAAATTTGCCATCCAATTCGCATAAGAAAAATCCTTCGTAACGTTTTGTAGCATCTTCTGATTTGTTTTTTTCTAAATAAAATGTGTCACTGACTCATATAGAATATTGTGTCCAGAATAGACTGTGTTTTTGCTAATAAAGAAGCCCCATGACATATAAAAATTTGTGAGTAAAAATTCTCCATATATAAAGCCTCAGAAAACAGTATAGTCACTGTAGTTCGATCTAACCCTCATCCTCCTCTCTCTAGAGATGAAGTAGAAGAAGAGGAAAAAGTGACTGACGTCGGTCGTCCACGACAGGCGTGAAGCTACAACTTCAAAAGTTAACATAAGTAACATATGGTGTAAAGAGAGTACAAAGTTTTGACTCATTTTGGTTATATATTTTTATATTTTGATTTGTTTTTTGCTGTTGTGGTTAATATTGCAGTTCTGAGACACTTGTATAAAGAAAACTAAATGATGTTCTTATATATGAGACTTTTTGTACATGTGTGGCTATAATGTGCAACTATAAAAGTATATATGCATTCATGCCCTGTTGGTCTAATGGCTATGACACTCTTATAAATGAGAGATCCAAGTTCGAATCCTGGACAGGGCTAGGAAAAACATTAATTATGTTGCACATATAGCTATACATTGCAGTATTAAGGATATTATAAAGTTGAGAACAAAACTATGAACTATATCTGTATTCCTTTTATATTTCTTAGTTCATTGTGTTTTTCTCTGTCTTAGAAATCTAACAGGACCCATGGAAAAAACTTAGTATATAATATACAACACTTCTTTAACCTATTGGTAAGAAAACAGACGCGGGATACTGTTTATTTACATTTTAGTAGTTTTTGATTCATTAGATTATAA
Organism: Hydractinia symbiolongicarpus; assembly: GCF_029227915.1. NCBI lineage: Eukaryota > Metazoa > Cnidaria > Hydrozoa > Anthoathecata > Hydractiniidae > Hydractinia > Hydractinia symbiolongicarpus. The sequence continues at coordinate 10,181,732 of NC_079880.1, read as the reverse complement.
ACAATACGTAATGTCATTGGCACGTGAAATATTGCGTCCGGAATAAACAGTGCATTTGCTAATACAAAAAGCGCTGGGAACTAAGTTTTTCAAAAACAAACATTTTTTGCTTTGATTGGACAAAATAGATCACGTGAACTTTTATAAAAAACGAAAAATTTTAACTGTGATTGGACAATATGGATCACGTGGTTTACGCCGTCGAAATATACTTTTTGGCGCTACTTATTATCAAACCCTCTGGAAATTTACTGGAGCGTGTTGCGTTTGTTTGCTCAAACTTTATTGATACTTTTTGGATTATTGGATAAGTATTATTTAATAATTTTATCTGTGTCTTTTTACTAGCAAACAAACTACAGCTAGGTACATCTTTTAGTAGATTTACCTACCGTTATATCTGATTTAAGTGCTATCTTAAGTAGATTTACTTTACTATTTATCTGATTTTTACTCCCCTGCTGTGTCCTGTATTTACTTTCTGCTTCGTAGCACTGAAGCAATCGCAGGTTGACTTTGAAGACCAAATTCATCATGATATCGGTCCAGGCATATCGTGCTACTATTGGGTCGTTTTATAATGTAGCTGCCAGTCACTCCAATAATATTAGGAATGAAACAATAAATTTTCACAGCAATTCTGGAATGTTTTTTGATCAGATAGATAATAACAACAACTTCCATTTTTTAAAACTTTTTATTTCAGTAATTTTCATGTGTTGTCTAAGCTGTAATATCAGTCTTGCATCTTTGAAATTACTGTTAATGTTATCTGGCGATATTGAAAGCAATCCTGGCCCCTTTAATAATAATAATGATATCGACTTCCAAGTAGCACTACAGGAATCCTTTGCCACCCATCTTTTAAACAAATCAAACTCTGCCAATCAAATAGTCGCTTATGCTAGAAGTATTGGTTTGTCAAATATAACGTATCGAGAAGTGACAATAGGGGATGGCAACTGCTTTTACAGAGCAGTAGCACAGCAACTTGATCGCCCTGAGATAAGACAAATTGTGCCCCCTAGACTACGTTTCCAGAATCACCTCCAACTACGAGCAGCTGTAGTTCAATTTGTTCGTGAAAATAGTAATTTAGAAATTTTTCAAAATAACAGAGACTTTTTATCCATAAGCCCTGAAGAGTGGGAATGTGACTTACAAACTCAGTCAAGACCTACTGTTGATGTTGTAGAGATTTTCATACGGGCTGCTGCAATAATGCTGGGTGTCAACATTTTGATAACATCTGATACCAGTACTGCAATGCACCCATATACCCTTATTAGTCCTACTCATGATGAAACACATGATATTGCTGGTGAACAACAAGTGGCACATCTATTGACAGATGGTACAACTTCAGGTGCTTTTATTTTGCTTGGCAGGGTTAATCAAAATCACTACCAATCGCTGATCTTTGATGACAATGTGAGCATTCCTTCTGTTACATCATCCACACCACTCAGTCCACCCAAAAAGATTCCTTGTTTGCCATCAATAACTTCAGTCCAACTTAAAAATATAACCAAACATAAACCTGTTGAAAAGGAGGCTACTACTTTGAAGGAAAAGCAAGATCTTCTAGTAGAAAAACTAATGACATCTTATGTGTCTGCTGCTAAAATACCAAAAGGAATCAAAAAAGATATATTATCAAAAAAAGAACCTACTTTGCAGCAAAAGTGTCTTCAGTTGAATATTGAATATGAAAAACCTAAAGTTAATGAAACAAGTATCGAAACAAAAAAAAGACACCTGCGAATAAATTATAGATGCAAAAAGGCACTTTCCAAATCAGCTGCAGGTGAGCAGAAAAAATCTGCTTTGAAAAAACTATCTACCTCTAAATGTACAAATCTGTTGTTGCCAGGTACATTGCCAGTTACTACACACAATCAGGAAAATATTTTATCAACAAATTTACCAATCACGCAGCCAATACAAACAAATTTACCAACCACACAGTCAGTACCAACTACAGAGTCCGAGCCAACAATTGTCACAAACGACCAAACCAGTGACCAAGGTGATATTTACAGAAATGAAACTTCCACCATTCATCAAAATCCTGATGTTGTGGCTGCTGTAGAACAGTTTGAGAAAGGTGAAAAGTTACATAGCTTGGCAACCTGTAAAACTTGTTGTGAAACCCGACCAGTATTTCATGCTACCCTTCCTATCACTCCTACTGCAGCAAATAAAACAAAACCAATTACCGTTAAGCCTTGGAAAATTTTCAGCGATGGACGGTGTGACAGGTGTCATAGGGAGAGTCTTAGTCGTTTCAAAAAGAGTGTCAAGACACCTGCTAGATTTTCAGGTATACTCTCAGCCGATGATGACGATTTGGGCCCACTACACGATAACATCCGCCATAATGATATGCATTTTTTACAAGTGCCGCCATATCTCCAAAATTTGACCATACTGGAAGTAGCGTTGATTCGTCGTATCACTGTTATCATGAATATACACCTCCTAAGATATGGCATGCTTGCATCAAAAGGACATTGTATCAGTTTCCCTCAAAGAATGCAAATTGCTAAAGAATTGCCATCGTTACCATCGGATGTTGGAATAGTGGTTATTAGAAAGAAGGGAAGTCAAAATTCGGTTCAACAGTATACCGTGCAAAGGGTTAAAGTTGAAAATGCATTACGAGGGCTGTGTTTTGGATACCCAGAAGGGGGTGTTGAATGTCAAGATACTAAAAATAAACATCAGTACAATGGCTCTGATCACATTGACAAACCTCTAAAAGGACGCTACTTCCAGTTCCTGCCAAATGAATACTATAAGGATGTCTCAATAAAATATGACCGCATTCAAAATTTACCAGAGATACGTTCTGAACTACCTGATTTGCCAGTTGTGGAATTACCAAATATCATACCTGAAGGAGATAAGGGTCCTGCTGAAAATCAATTTCAACAAAACCTACCTGAAGATGATGAGAGTATAACCCGTTCTGGTTTAGTGTGCCCTGTTGAACCTAAAGATGCTGACAAAGAGTTACGAACACTACTTGAAAAGCTCTTGGGTTCCGAAGATGCTGTTAATCAAGCTCTTCAACATGGCAATGTTGCAAATGCAAATTTGGAATATACAAGAGAACAGCCTATTCGGGAATTAAAAACTCCTGGTTTTTTTACTATGGCATACCCAACTGTTTTTATTAATGGAAATTGTGACTTAACTGTTCCAAGGTTGAATAAAATTAACTTTGAAGAATACATCGAACATATATATTATTGTTCTGATAATCGTGTAGCACGTCATCCGTACTTAAAATTTTTCTTATTGAACATGCGTTTGCGAATGCAAGCATTGCAGCAGGGTAGCTTTCTGGTTTCGCAACAATTAAATGATGCTCACCTCACAATCGCTGAACTGAGAGATAATTTACAAAGTGATGATGATTCAGTTCCCCGAAAAATTATTAGTATTGGAAAAAACCTGGTAAATACCGATCCGTACTGGAGAGACCAAAAAAAAAAATTGGATGCCATGTTGTTTTTTAGACGAAATGAATTTGGCGATTTACCAGCATATTTTGATACCAACAGTTGTGCAGAATTTCATTGGAAACCATTGCATGAACTACTTATTAAGTATCATGCGCTAATAAACAATTTAAACGAAGATGATGTACGGCAGCAAATGGAGAGCGACAATAAATTCAAACGGGAAATGATTTTACAAAATCTTCATATCGTCACGCAGTATTTTGATGCAAGGACTATAAATTACTTTGCCACAGTCAGCAAGGAAGTATTTCAATATGATGACTATTGGTTGCGATATGAATTTGCTAAAAGTCGAGGTGAGATACATGGACATGCGATAATATCGTCATCTAAACATGCCCAAAAAGTAAAAACTATCATGGATGGGTTCTCTGATAACGTTGCAGACTCACAAGCATCCAAAACTGCAGTGCAGGAACTTCAAAGTTGGTTGCAAACAACAAACGAAGACGGTGATGACATTTTTTCACCCATGTTCACTTCACTGCATCCTGCCGGTGGAAATGAAATTATAAATACTTCTGGAATTAGAGATTGGGTTCCTAACAAAGATCAATGGGCAAGACCGGAAGGGACTCAAGCTCCTCCAGACCATAACCCATTGGCGCAAGAACTTGCAGATGTCGCTAACCATGAAGGTGGTATTGGAGAGCAACATACTTATCTTGTTAATAGAATAGGTCTCCATAATTGTAATTCCAGTTGTTTGCGTTATCGTCGTAAGAATAATAAGGAAAAGGATACCGCTCCAAAAAAGTACTGTCGCTTTCATTTTGGCGATCTTGATCCACAAACCAAAAAAACAAGTGGTAAAGTGATTCATCCTTTTGATGCTGCCATAACAGAAGGGGAACATCCTAGATATGAGGGACCACGCGATCATCCTCGCTTGATGATGCATGTAAAAACACGCCTACTTAGTTGGCTAGCAAATTGTGATAGTCAACCCATTATCGATCAGGACCTTCTCGCTCTACAAAAATACATTGCCAGTTATGCTTGCAAAGGGGCTGCTTCAACCGAAGATTTGGTACATGTTTATCGGCATCTCATTGAAAACACTGCTGACGGAAGCACTGTTAAAAATTTGGCTCAACGACTGCTTCAAAAAATTGCTGGTCTAGTAGACGTACCAGGTGCTGCGGCAGATTTCATTAATAGTGGTGGCCGTTTGACTAGATCTACCAGGAATTTTCGATACATTGGTATCAGTGGCTTCCGAGCCTTGGATACGTCTGGTGAAGATGGAACCGTTACAAAGAGTAGCACATTGGATAAATACTTGAGCGATAAGCGTAGAGAAACAGAGCCAGAAATATCATTATGGAACTGGAGCAAGAAATGTAATTGTACCTGCAAAGTAGATCACATCCCAGTTTTTACTGGAATATCAACAAAACCTGTTTGGCCTGTTACTGAGGACTATGCAAAAGCTATGCTCATTATATTTTCTGTGGGAACGTGGCATAATACTGAAGAATTGAAAGGACAACATGAGTCATTTGCTGCAGCTTTGGCTTCCCTTGTTCAAACTGAAGAATGTCCATCAATATTAATTGATTCATTAAAAGAGGCTAAACAATCTTTCGATAAAAAGAGCAAGAGAACACGAAGTCACACTAGTGTAATCAATATTCAAACCGATACTCAGTCTTCAGATCAATCATCACAATACACAGATGCAAGTTCCCAATGTTCCCAAAATTCTGCCATTGCAGAAATTAACATAGGTAGAGCAATGATGAGAGATATTGCTAAGCACCATGTTGCTGATATGAATGAGCCAAATGTACAACAGGTTCTTCCCAATGGGGGGCCTATGTTTGATTGGAATAATTATGCAATTCAAAGTTTTGGTAGTCAATGGCCAATTAATGCTGACACATGGTTACAATCTATATCTGAAGAAGCTGAAAGAAATGAATTGCAGCATGATGAAGATTGTACCTTACCCCAAATAAACATCTTAAATGCTAATGAATTACAAAGAACAGTCATTGGTATAAATCTTCAGCATTTATTACAAGTAGCAAAAGGAACTTTGCCAACAGGTACCCAGCCATTACGTTTATTAATACAAGGAACAGCTGGTGTTGGGAAAACATTCATCATTACCGCACTCACTAGAATTGTTCGCCGTATTTTTAAGCGAAATTCTGCTGTTATGAACTTGGCCCCAACTGGTGCAGCATCAGTCCTCATACCTAATGGTCGGACTATACATTCAATGACTCCACCACCACACAAACTGAAAAAAGATAAGAATTTAAATTCTGTCCAGCTTTCTGACTATCCGTTGGGTGATGTATCTCTAAGAAAGCTCAGAAAATATACAGGCATGCATGAAAACAATGAACTGAAATTATTTCAACTTAATATTGATGAACGTAGCATGCAGTCAAAGCTTCTTGTGGCCTGGTGCAGCCAAAGATTATGTGAGGCAACAGGAGACTTTGACAATTATTATGGAGGTGTACCAACTGTCAATTTCTTTGGGGACCTTGGTCAACTTGGACCAATTCGTGCTTTCGATCTACATCAGCCACCAAAACACGATGATTCCACAATCAACTTTGCTGGTTATGCAATCTATCGCTCGTTTCAACATGTTATCGTTCTTACAGAGACCATGCGCCAAGGCCCAGATCAGTTGGATCTTTTACAACGACTTCTTAGAATACGTAATGGTTCGATCACTCAACAAGATTGGCAGGATATAAATAGTCGTTACGAAAATGCTTTGCCCCATACTGAAAAATGTAACTTTCTTCATGGTCGCGTCCTGACATTAATGGAAACATGGAATGAAGTTAATGAAGAAAACCACAATAAATTAGCCAGCCTTGGTGTACCAGTTGCTGTTATTCCATCAAGAGGCCGTGGTAAACATCACTCTTTGACCGATAAGCAAATGGGTCAAATACCTCTGAGATCTTTAATGGCAGTTGGTGCAACTGTAATACTCACCAAAAACCAAAAAGGTCTTACAGGCCTCGGTCTTAATAATGGTGCCATGGGAAAAGTAATTGCAATCCTTTATTCACCAAATACGTCACCACCTGAATTTCCAATAGCTGTTGTTGTCAATTTCCCAAATTATAAAGGCCCACTATGGATTCCAGAACATCCAACATGGATACCAATTACTGCTATTGAAGGACGATGTGAGTCTAATTGTTGTAGCAGAAATGGCCTGCCATTGATGCCAGGATATGCGATAACAATTGCCAAAAGTCAGGGTATGTCGATTGGAGATAGTAAAACTGCCACCCACATGCGTATCAAGTTACAACAATCAATTCAGATGGAAAAAAATAACCTTGGTACAGCTTACACTGCATTCTCCAGATGCGAAAAAGAAAGAAATTGGGCACTTGTCGAACCAATTACTCAAGAACGACTCTTGTACATTAATACACATCCCCGTATGAAAGCCAGACAAGAGGAAGAGAAACGCCTGAAGGCATTATCGAATGAAACCGTCAAAAAATTCAATATCACTATGGAAAAGTATATTAACTTGTTGAAAGAACTTGACGAGTTTTGTGATGATGGTATTGAAGATGCGGTTTGTCCTTCACCATCTCTAAATTGCACATGTATAATATGCATATCTCACTCCTAATTTTATTTACTACCTAAATTCATCTATTTTGGAGACAATCACAATCTTGACCTGTTACAATAACCATATCTACACTTGATATCCAGTCCCATATCTATTTTATCCTTACCCCCATCGATCATCATTCCCCAATTACAGTACCGTTTTGACTTATAGCAATCAACATATCCTCTGTACCCTACCGAACATACCACAATTATCATACCGTTTCGACTTGTCGCAATCAACATATCGTCTCTACCCTACCGATCATCATACCACAATTACCATACCATTTCGACTTATCACAACCAACAAGGAGTTTCGAAGGAGGAAGCACATGACAGAATGAAGCCTGAACAAGGTGCATTAACATTACAGCAGTGTGCTGATTATTAATGGCCTTTAGGCCAATTGCAACCTTAACAAGGTGAACATTACAGCTTCATGCTGGTTATTAATGGCGTTGCTGGAGGTGGAGGTGGAGGGTCATAACACAGCCTAACAAAGGTCTGTGATTGTTACATTAACCATGGATACATTTGATATCCAGTTGCATGTCTACTTCATCCGTATCACATAGATCATCATACCACAATATACCATACCGTTTTGACTTATCGCAATCAACATATTGTCTGTATCCTACCGATCATACTACAATTACCATACCGCATGACTGAATTCAACCTAAACGAGGTGCATTAACATTACAGCTTTGTGCTGATTATTAATGGCGTAAGCCAATTGCAACCTAAACTAGGTGCATTAACATTACAGCTTTGTGCTGATTATTAATGGCGTTGTAAGCCAATTGCAACCTGAACAAGGTGCATTTATATTACAGCTTTGTGCTGATTATTAATGGCGTTGTAAGCCAATTGCAACCTAAACGAGGTGCATTAACATTACAGCTTTGTGCTGATTATTAATGGCGTTGTAAGCCAATTGCAACCTAAACGAGATGCATTAACATTACAGCTTTGTGCTGATTATTAATGGCGTTGTAAGCCAATTGCAACCTGAACAAGGTGCATTTATATTACAGCTTTGTGCTGATTATTAATGGCGTTGTAAGCCAATTGCAACCTAAACGAGATGCATTAACATTACAGCTTTGTGCTGATTATTAATGCCATTGTAAGCCAATTGCAACCTGAACAAGGTGCACATGCAACCTAAACAAGGTGTGCATTACAGCATTGAGCTGATTGCACAATTTTTTTTATAAGCAACTTAGGATTGTAGTCAGATCTTAAGTTTTTTTTTAACCAATACCCAGGTCTGAAGGTTCTTAATGGTTGTTTAATTTGATTTAACTAATTTTTGTAGTATATATCTAAACAGGGGAAACGAAAAGTCATATTGTTGTTAAAAAAAAAAATTCTTGAAAAAAAACTGAGAAGTTTTTTAGTTTTCTTTTCTTCTTTTGTACAAAAAGTGTGTCTTTTTTCTATTTTCTCAAAAAATAATTTTTGCTTATGCTTTTATTTGTACAAAACTAAAGTTGCTTAATTTTTTTAAATTCAGTTCAGTTGCTTATAAAAAGAATGTGTATTTACATAAAGGTTTAAATTCAAAACCTTTCCATACCGTACGACCTTATCTCAATCAACATATTGTCTGTACCGTCCCCGTCATACCACGATTACCATGCTGTTTTGACTTATCGCAATCAACATCTCGTCTTTACCTTACCGGTCATCATAACACAATTACCATACCATTTCGACTTTTTGCAATCAACATATTGCCTTACCCTACCGATCATCATACCACAATTACCATTTCGACCTAAAGGATTCAACATAAATCGTCAGTACCCGTCATACCACAATTACCATACCGTTTTCACTTATCGCAATCAACGTATCGTCTGTACCTTACCGATCATCATAACACAATTATCATACCCTTTCGATTTACCAGATTCAACATATCGCCTGTACCCATTATACCACAATTACCATACCGTTTCGACTTATCCCAATCAACATATCGTTTTACCATACCGATCATTGTACCACAATTACCATACCCTTTCTACTTACCAGATTCAACATATTGTCTGTACCCATTATATCACAATTACTTAAACAAGGTACATTAATATTACAGCTTTATGCTGATTATTCTTAGCGTTGTAGGCCAATTGCAACCTAAACGAGGTGCGTTAACATTACAACTTTGTGCTGTTTTTTAGTGGCATTGTAAGCCAATTGCAACCTAAAGAAGGTGCATTAACATTACAGCTTTGTGCTGATTATTAATGGCGTTGTAAGCCAATTGCAGCCTAAACAAGGTGCACATGCAACCTAAATAAAGGTCTAATTACAGCATTGAGTTGATTGCGCAATTTCTTTTTATAAGCAACTGGGATTTTGGTCTCATCCGTACCCTACCAATCATCACAGCCCAATCACCCTACCAGTACAACTTACAACAATCAACCTACCAGCCATCATACCTCAGTTACTGTAGGTTGTGCAACATAAAGAACCAGTACATCACCAAAATGCGGTGTACATCACCAAAATGGGGTAACTCTTTTTTACTTAAAATGTTAATTGCAACATAAATCTGCCCTTTATTTTAGGTATGACCTGCTTAGTCCCATTGGCTACCTTCTCGTGGTGCAGGTTGTCAAGAAGAGCTTGTAGACTTTTCAGGCCTATCAATAAGGGGCGAGCAATTGCTCTTGCTCACGCAAACGCTAACTTAACTCTAAGAAATAAGAAACTAGGTGAGCTATTAATTGCTCTCCCAATTCCGAAAAAAGTTTTTCTGCCTGAGCAATATCAATTTATCTTACATGGAAATCAATGTTCTCTTTCTTATTGTTTACAGTAAAAAAGAACTAAAATATATAAAGAAAGATGAAATTAAATAGATAAAAAGGATTTTTTTAAACTTATTCTATTTATTTAGATTGCTTGCCCAGTTTAAATTATTGTAACCTTGGGGGAGCGATTTGTTGCTCTGGTGTTATTTTCTTATTGATATGCCTGATGAAATTTTTAATTTAGGATTTTAAAATTTAATAGATCGTGTTGTTTTTGTCTACATGTTGTGTCTACACGCTCTTCAACCAACAGCCAGGGCAATAAAACTCTCTTTGCATGAAATGAAACATTCTTGTTTATTTCGGTGCTTTTAACTCCCATTAATAGGTGTTGTATTACCTAATCGTCTAATATTAGTTCTAAATTTCTATTTAGTGAAATATTTAAAAATGGAAAGTGAGCTGGTAAATGTAAGTATTTTCATAGTTCGGTTTTTACCTTTTCAATACTAAAATTGCATTTCTTTAATGCAAAATTTTGCATTCATGTAAGGCTTTTTTTTATTAAAATTTAATACTGAGGATGGTGCCGTAGATTAGTGGTTATAGCTCTCGTACTCTGTGCGGGAGACCGGGGTTCGATTCCTCTTGACGGCGATTCAACATGGGCGAGTGAATGTTACCATAGCCCCGGGTTAACCCAAGCCATGTGAGGGAAATTGGGAAGATGGCACACTGTGTGGGCCGTTGGATGTTGCCGGGAGCTGTCTAGTAGAGCGTGGGCCCTAATTGGGTCTGCGTCGCTCAAAATGAGCATTAAATACTCTAGGACTCTCCATCTAAGCCATGGCCCCTCCTGGAAATAATAGACAGGGTATATCCCTCGATATTTGTGAGGCTAGCCATGTAAAATATGCACATCTATCTATCTATCTGTTCATGTTTCTGTATTATATCTTTAAAATAATTGCTAAAGTTTTGCCACATAAGGCGGTCTTACATAGACTAGCTGTTGTTATTGGCTTGGTATCCTGACTGCCATAGATTGTATTATGTATATGAACTCATTGTCATCTCATTATACGAATGAGATAAAGGCTACCTCTACTACTTTTAGCAGCCAAATAAGATAATATAATACTTAGTTGGATTAGCATACAAGAATTAGCATATGAAAGTATTCAATTAATTTGAGAGATATCTTTATGTAGGAGTTAAAGCAGAGAATTGATACCCTGGAGGGGAAAATTGAGGCTTTAGAGGAGAAAGTTAAAGTAAGTTATGCAATAGAAATAATTGCTTTGAAGTGTAGAATGTGATAAAACAGTAACAGTAACGTAGTGAACGATTAGAAGTTTAGAATGTGTCATTTCCACAATTGTCTTATTTTTTAGGAGTTATCAGCAGAGAAATTAGATTTGTCGTGGGACGCCTTCCGGGACTTTTGTTCCCAAAATAAGTCTTTGGGAGCTTTTATAAGCTCCCAAAATTACAAATCCTGGAGGGCGTCTGGTGGCTCACGCACCTTTACACAGGAGGATGATATGCGGGAGCGGGCGAAGTTGAAGAGGAAGAACGGTGGAAGAGGGAGAGGAGGAGGATATAGGTGGTAAAAAAAAATATGCAAAAACTTGCTGTTCTTAATTCATTCCTCTCAACCCATCCCCAGACTTTTCTTCTTTTAAAAATTTTCTTTTGCACAACAGTATGCGCTTTTAATATTTTGACGTAGTTTATAGTTATATAGACATATTAGTTATATAGACAGTCAGCAAGCATAACTTTAGGTTATAAAATTCTTTATTAAGCTATTATAAAACAATTTGCGTTTTGTCATATTATTTGTGTCTTGCGTTTTTGTTCCAAGATTCTGCATATAATGTGCGTAATTACCTTATTCCATGAAATTACCCAGTTATGATTTTACACAAAGTTTTGTATATACATTTATGTTTATGCCCTGCTGGTCTAATGGCTATGACACTCATGCTAATGAGAGATCCAGGTTCAAATCCTGGACAGGGCTAGGAAAAACATTTATCTTGCACCTACAACAACCAGGTTTTCATATAATAGGTAATGTTTGAGTAGGACTTCTCTGATTATTTCTATATCTTGACTTTTTAATGTTGTTGTCATTGGAACCAAGTTAATCTCAGATTTTTTTAAAAAATGATATGTCGTTATGACCGATTGTTTAAATACTTGTAATGGCACATAATTCTGCTAACATGATTCACTGTATATTGACCTGAGATAAATTTGAGACTTTTTTTTTGAGATATTGAATTTGAAACATTTGCACCTCAATATTTTCTATACTCCTGGACTAATATGATACTTAACTTAGACATATTGAATATACGCAATCTTTGAGTTGTAAGGTGGAGATTTTCTACTAAAGTCATGCACCCCTGCCTTGCCGTTCCATTGCCTTGCCAGCACTGACCGTGCCTTTCTTTGCCTACCCTTCCTATGCCTTTTCTGGTGCCTGCCTACTATGTCCTTGCCTGTGGCTCCCATGCCTTGCCTACCCCTGCCTTCCTGATTCCTCTACCTATTTCCTTGCCTGCCTTTGCCCTTTCCTTGCCGTGCTTAATGCCTTTGCCTTGGCAACCTCTCCGCAACACTTTCTATATTGATTTTTAAGAGAGATTCCACTGTAATAAGAATTAAACCTTAGCCTCGAATTTCTTGTAATTAAAAGTGTTTATTTATATAACAGTTATGGGCTGCTGCGCATGCTCTGGAAGAACCCGGAGCCGCTGGAGGGTTTTCCGGTTTTGCATCGGAGCATAGCGACCGTGTACATATTTCTCAATAAGCCGCACGCATTACAAGAACGAAACTACCAGTTACCTATTAATAAACAAGGCAAACAAAATGGCTGTGATGATGGAACAGATTTTGATTTCTTTTAAAGTTGGCAGTGACAACACAACCTATGTTCATGTAACTTATGTATTTTTTTTGTCGGCCTGCATAAATTTTAAGTGCCTGTTTTGTTGCTAGCAAGGTGGTTCTTTGCGAGCAGTGTATATTTAAACCTCCCATTTTGAGCAACAAAAATGTTGTTATCCTTTTTCTTTGAACTCTTTTGTCTTTATCAGCTAGCTAGCTATATCATGCATTTTCTTTCTGAAATTGATCTGTGATATAGTTGGAGAAAATTGGGCAGCTAGCTAACATATAGCTCCCATTTTTATTAGATGATTATCTAGCTAAACAAGCAGCTCCGTAGATGAATTCAAAATGACATTATTTGTTTAATTTCCAGCAGTAAGCTCTTTGTGGCTCTGCCTGAGCCAATAGTAAAACAAAACTGAATTTAACATGGTCAGTGTATCTTTTTTTCTTTTAACCATATAACTTTCCTCACCATTGCACACCTTAAGAGGACCTTGTATATTGATAGTTAGGGGCTTTCAAAAAATTTTTCGGGCCCCGTTAGCAGGATATCGACGCTAAGATTTGGACCCCCTCCCCCCCTCTTTTAGGGGGGGGAGGGGGTAAAGCTTTCTTATATTAATAAAGTTTACTTATGGATTGGGTTTATAAAATAAGAAAACTACTGATCTGTAATATTTTAGGTGTAAAAAAGAAAAAACTTTCAAAGATGAATTCTGAATCACCAAAATCAATGAATGAAGAAACTGGTCCATCTATTGATTCTACAAGTCTCGAAGAGCGAATTGCAGCTCGTAGACTGAGAATTGCAAGACGAATAGAATCGCTCAAACGGTAGTTAGTTTTGTGTGTTAATATTGAATTTTGTGTTTTTATGTGTTACTTTCTTTTGTGTTATTGATTGTACATTAATGCATAGAGAGTTACATGGTGGTGAAAAGAATGAAGTGTCATCTTTAGAGCCAGAAAAAGAACCTTCTAAAAGTAGACAGCAAATAGAACAATCATACCAGGTTAACATTTATATATAAATTATTTTAATTTGTTTTAACATGAGTCGATTGGCATACTTTTATTTTGTAATCCATCTCAACAGCCTTTGTTGCCAGTTTTTCCTGATAATTAATTTATATATAAAGGAAACAAGAAGACCCAGTTTTGACATTCATTTGAAGTAGAATCTGTATATACTAAAAAGACATCTTTTATCTTGATCCTGGACATTGTAGAAAATGTCTTGTTTAATAGTAGGCAGGAACTACCCATTTTTAAAACTATACTTCAGGTGCAAAAAAATTGTATGAGACATTATGCACATCCAGTAGTTTACATATACATTAAAATTCCAGTTAAAACAAGAAGCAGGACCTGACTTTATTTTAACTTTTCATGGCTTATCATCCCGTTTGCTGAATGGACCCTGTTTTAAAGCATATTTTTTTTTTTAAATAAAGACACATTCATGAAAGCTTTTAACACGAAGGAGAGCAGATCAACTACGTAAATTTTAAATTAGATCACCACGTTTGAAATCATCCAAAAAACAAACTTTGAAATTTATTTATTTTTTGAAAGAAAATATATAAGTTTAGTATTAAATAAAACTTATGAATCTACTAACTTAGCATATGGACCAGAAAAGACTGCCTTACAGGAATTTTAGAGGTATTACTGAAAATCTCCATTTTTTGACTTTTAATACCCTGGTAAATACAAATTAGCATTTTTTGTTTCATGGAAAACAACTAACCAATACACTCATCTATAAATGGAAAAGTGTGACGAGATTTCCCTTCAGTAAGTGTAAAAATTTCCATTCCCTGGATTCAAATCTTTATAAGTAGGTTAATGTGCTGTATACATCTCTTGTAGAGATTATCGAAATTGATTTCTGATGGAACAGAATTAGTGTCAAATGTAGAAGTTGCCTGTGATGCACGTGAGACAGCAATGCGTATACAACACGATGAAGATAGAATTAAAAGGTTTTAAGCTACTATTGTTTTTATTGCTAATTACTTACAGTTCTATGAATAAAAATGTCCTTCAAAATTATTAGCTTATTATAAATTAGCTTATTCCCAATGTATTTTTTTGATCAAATGTTACCCCAAGATAATTAACTTTTTTGCTCCTCTTCAAAGGAATACCCATATATTTGATAGAATTGTTTTCAACTTTTTTAACTGGCTGCGGTTGTCGAAAAAGAATGTTTCAGTTTTGTCTTTATTAATAGTCATTTTGTTATTATTCAGCCAGAGGTTGACTTGCAAAAGTTCTAACTTGACCTGGGAGGCAAGGGTATCCAAGTTTTTATGGGACGAAGTAATTATTGTATCATCTGCATATAGATGGTGGTAGTTTGAATTGATGACAGATAAAGAGCAACACAGATCCCTGTGGCACCCCAAAAGCGTCTTCATGAAGCAGATCTGATCCTGTGTTGTTTACAAGAGTCAGCTGCATTCGAGCCTTTAATTAGGACTCGAACCAGTCAAAGGCAGCATCTCTGATGCCAAAACACCATAGTTTTTTTAACAAAATTTTATGATCAACTGTGTCAAAAGCTTTTTTAGGGTCAATGAGCACTGCTATGAATAAAAATGTCTTTCAAAATTATTAGCTTACACACACTAAATTTTTTCTTTTTTAGAATTGAAATGCTTGAGGCAGAAGTTGAAGTAGCAGCAAAAACTTTTGATGAGGTATATATATTTTTAATGTTACCTCTTTTTTCCTATCTGTTAAGAATTATTACCAGATAGAGAAAATAATGTTGAAGTTTTAAGCAAAATCTGGATGTGTTTAACCTGCCATCATAAACTAGTAATCTATAGGTCAATATAGACATTTAAATAGTAAACCAAATGTTTGCCCTTTTTTCATAATAAATTTAGGATTTTAGCTATATATAGCAAAATAATTGCAATAAATTCACTAAACATTCTTTATATTTATTTATTCACACAACCAAACATCAAGGTAATTGATCATTTGGATCATCTGGATCATTAACTTTAAGGAACCCAAGGTGTAAAATGATGTTGGACTTATATTATAGAGCTTAAAAAGTTGATTAACAAGTATTTTTAAATTTTCCAAAAAGCTCTTTTCGTTTTTAAAATATTCACATTTAGAGACTTTTAGATTTAATTATGCTGCATAAATTATGATGTCATGTTTAAGTAGTAGCAAATTTTTACATTTTCTGTCATCAGTAATTTTAGACTTTTAAGGTATATATTTTGCATTCCAACTTCATAAATGCATAGATATTATAAAGGTGAATTGATAAACAAATTTTTTTTGCCAAAAGTAACACTGGTTTGTTCGTCCCAGCCAACTTGGTTTGCAATAAAATTTTTTGGTTCAGCTTGTATAGGCTGTTTATGTTTACTCACAAAGTTTGATTGTAAACCGACATGCAGATCCCAAGTTATGGGGTCGTCAGCAAAAAACTTAAGAGGTCTAGGACGAGCAAACGAAAAAAAAAATTTTAAGCAAGAAATCTGCATGTCTAATTTTGAGTTTTTTATAAAAACTCTTTTTTTATGGAACTGTAATTTGTAAATTAGATCACAAAGAAATGGGAACATGCTCTGAAAAAGGATGTACCGCAGGATCTTCAGAAGGTGAATTTTTTCGATTTTTAAAGTTTATTTATTTACGAAATATAAAGGATATTCATTAGTTTCGTAATAACTGTTTTCGAATAAAGTTGTGAGAACAAGCGTAATATAAAGTTCCTGGACACAGAAAAGTCATTTTTAAACATCTTGTCATTGAGACATTAACTATTACATTCATTTGGAAGCTGCACTGTTAATACAATTAGAAAAACTCATTTTTAATTTTGGGAGAAAAATACATTTATTACTTTAATTATTCGTTTTTTTTCATTTTCATGTGAATTCTTTTTGACTCTATGTTTATGATGGCCACAATCTTAAAATAACCTTAATAACCTAAAATTTAATTCCAAAATATATACTGGTTTCTTTTAAATTTGCCTTATTTTTTTTATTGTGGTTTTTTTCTTTTAGAGTATTTTTTTTACTATTTTGTTTCAAAAGACTAATGTTACAAAAGGCTTAAAGTTCAGTAAATCTTCCTTTTCCTCCAAACATTTCGTCAAAAATACCTGTGGAATGGTTTTTATTGTTTCGTTTGAACTTTTTGATCCTGAAGCCTCCTTACTTCCCCTGTAATGCACTATACTTGTTTTGATTTTTAGATGCTTTCTTCACAACAAGTGGCATGTGATGAAATGATTGAACAAAAAAATAATGTCATCAACGATTTACAACAAAGCTTAAAACAGAAAGATGACCAGTATGTTAAAGATTTACGCAAACAGGTAAGAACAAACTTAATGATTACCAACCACAAAGCATTGTTTTTTTGTATGCGGATCGTCATGTACATTTTAACTGCCTTTACATTTCACGATGGCACTTGAAAATTGACAATGCAAATTATCACGTCGGCAAGACATTGCTGACACTAACAAATTTTAAGTTTCGTTCTTGTATTTATTTTTTACATCGTGTTTTTTTTTCAAAATTTCAGGCTGAGGATATAGATCTAGTCTTAGAAAGAATGAACGAACAGATAAAAACTTTAACACAGGCTTATATGGAAGAACTAGATAATATTGAAAATGCATTTTTTACTGAAAGAAAAGAATTGCTGCAACAACAAAAAGAGAAATGGTATGTTATAGTTATTATGTTATAGTTATTTTCATTTGAAAGCTCTGAGTTGTTTTAAAAGTGTTAATTTAAACTAAAAAAAATCTGAGTAACATATCCAACTTGAGTCGATTCAACTATTCTGGATAATCTTGCTTAAAAACCAAAGAACCAGAATTTATAAAGCAAATGCGATGATTGGCAACCCTGTGTTCTTTCTTTAATGAATCAAATGTTAATAAATAGAAAAACTTAATAAAACTCAAATTGCATTTAAGGTGTCCACATTTTTTTATTCCCAATAAATCCAAAGACTTTCTGATTCTCTAGGATTTGCTTCATCTTCTAGAAATTTTATTTTTTCCTATAAATTCTTGAGTTATTTTAGTCTTCATTGTCTTGAAGAATCTTCAAGCATTATTTGGAACTAGTACCGACATTATTTGGAACTAGCCCGTGGAAAAATCCATGGGTTCGCCCGTTCTTTTAATACTACATTGCGTGCGTCTCACAACTCGCGGTACCATTTTGCGTGACAAACAGACAGACAGAATACGGCTATTATTAAAGAGACTAGCCGTTTAGCCCATGGAAAATTCCACGGGGTCGCCCGTCCTTTATATATCACATTTCGTGTTTCCGTTACGGGACACGGTAACCCTTTTGAACACACAAAATACGCCTATTATCATATAGATGTGACAAATGTCAGAAAGCTTATCATGTTTCTCTTAATTCGATAAATTTCTTACATCACTTTTTCTATACTTATACTGTCTTGGTAAGGATTAAAAGTAATGTGAGAGGATGCGCGGATTGCAGGAATATGTAGATGATAATTTGTCTTGGCATATCAGTGTGTCCATTCTCTACTGATCGGACCTCTGATCATGACGGGCGAGTATCATCAGTGTAGTCATATAAAAGTATGAAGGTTTTGTGATGACAAGCCTGCATATAGTGACAACTTCTATTTTTTTTTTCTGAAGTAGTATAGCCTTATTAAGATGAGATACAATATTTTCTAGGGTACAAAAGAGTGAAGAACGCAAAGCGAAAGAGATCGAGTACATGCATTCACGAGAAAAGAGGGTTGAAGAATTTGACGAACAGCTTCAAGCTTTACGTGTGCAAGATGCAGAAGAATACAATATGGTGAAAATCAAGCTTGAGAATGATGTGCAGGTTGGTGTAAAAGATTTTTTTCACATGAAGTAATCTTGTGACTATGATAAGTTTTTGCCTAAAACTGGCCTTAGTGGTCTGGAGAAATTTTCATGAGGATTTTTTGCAAAGGCTTGTCACTATGCTCTTTTTTTTTCTCCTATGGAAACTTCTTTTATTCGAAATTTTAAAAAATTTTCACTTGCAAAATTTTTCTAAACATGATATGTTATTACTCTCCAACTTTTAACTTCATTACAACCATCTAAAATTTAAAAACAAAAAAATCTTTAATTTGTCAATTCGCAACTACTACTCTATTACGGAAAATTTCGCAAATTTTTGTAGTAGTTAGACTAACCGCATTATATATTTGAAAATCATGTGAGGAGAATTGGGTACGCAATTCCTACCTGGACCTAATGTATATATATCCAGAACACAGGATCCACACTGTTAACTGTTCTCAACACTGAAGTGGTTAAACATCGAGAAATGTTTACTAAGAAGTTATGTTATTTTTTGGTATGTGATATTTGGTATTTGTCTTCTTACTGGTTTCCATTTAGATTCTGGAACAAAACCTTCAGCAAATGAAAGCCACATACCAATTGAATCAAGAAAAGTTAGAATACAACTTTCAGGTGAACACTTTTATCTGTGTATATCTTGTGTATGTTTATAAATACTCTTATGTGTATATTTAAATGCTTAAAAAATAAAAACAATAGAAAAATTTAAATATTCAACGTGTGCACTTGTTTTTTAATGTTGTATTTGTCACGTAGGTTCTGAAGAAAAGAGATGAAGAGAACACCATTACTAAATCTCAACAAAAAAGAAAAATAACTCGGTATTTTTATTTATTTTTTAAATTTGTGCTTAAACTGTGTTAAAAATTACTAAATTTTCACGAAGCGAATTGGCCGGCAAAATGTATGTGAGCATGCGCAGTTTTTATTTCTTTGCATTTTGCTTCGAAAAAATTCGCTTCGCCGAAAAGTAGAAACAGTTTCTACTTTTTAGCAGCGAAATATTTCGCTGTAACCAATTAGAACGCAATATTTAGTATTTATTCTCAGGAAAACTCATTACTGGAATGAATTCAAAATGACCGCTTTGTTTTTAATACCCAAAAGAGTGCTTACATTCAGTGTTTTAAATTCGTCACATGTTTTTCGTTTCACGTAAAAATAAAAAAGATATTTCACAGCTAATTTGCCACTCACAATTCGCTCCGTGAAACCCCCATTTGGACTGGATTTTTTTGCCAGTTGTGCCTTCTGAAACGTCATTATTAGCCGTCGTCAAGAGAAATAGTAGCTGGAAATGTAAACAGGTAGAAAAAAACAGATTCAACAAGCATTGGAAAGCCATTTTCTAATTTGGCGTTTCGACATTGAAACTGGCAAAATATACTCTCGGTTACATTCTCGAAAAATCCCTTAAAATTGAATTTACAAAAGTAGATTTTTTTTGTAATCGATGACTAGAGTTAGTTTTTGAAAGATAGAATAGATTATATCTCATAATTTTGGCTCGTTTCTTTTCTTATGTTAAAAAGAGGAGGTGACGAATGAAGAAAGGGGAAGTATGAACGCTTGTGGAAGTGGAGATTTCGACCATGGAAATGTGTTTATATAAATTTCGCGAATCAGATGATTATTTAAAAATTTCGAGGGGGTAACTTTTCGCGGATAGCTTTTTCCGAGATTTCCGAAATTATATTTTTAATGAATTTCAAACATCTCAAGCTTGCGTTAGTCCTACATGACTGACACTAAATTAACACGTAAGCAAAGCTTCATCAACACCCTTACAATATTGTTTCTTTTTTAGCTTGCAAGATTTGTTAAATAATTTGAAACAGAAGTTGAAAAAACAGGAACGTCAAAACAGGTTTGAAGCATACAAATGATGTTTTAATTTTACCGATAACATTTTTGAAATGGTATACCTTATCGGTGAAAAAAGTCGGCTGCCCAATATTTTTTGCCGACAAACTATTTTGCCCATTTATTTTATCCGACCGAACGTATACCTTATCGGTGAAAAAAAGTCGGCTAAATACGATCAATATTTTTTGCCGACAAACTATTTTTGCCCACTTATTTTATCCGACCGAACGTATACCTTATCGGTGAAAAAACTTCGGCTAAATACGATCAATATTTTTTGCCGACAAACTATTTTTGCCCATTTATTTTATCCGACCGAACGTATACCTTATCAGTGAAAAAAATTCGGCTAAATACGATCAATATTTTTTGCCGACAAACTATTTTTGCCCATTTATTTTATCCGCCCGAACTTTTTGCCGATTTTTTTACCCACCCACTTTTTGGCGTCTTTTTCTTTTTTTGTCTATTCATTTTTTGCCGACATATGACGCCATAACAGTAATAAAGAGAACACGAAAAATAGACATGTATTAGTCTCTGTTCTCATCTTCTTTTAAATAAAGTTCCAAGTGAGCGTAGCAGAGAAAAAAAGAGAGCCAAGGAAAAAACAACAAAGATAAAGAGAATTATTTGTGACTGATTTATAAAGTTTACATTGTCCTCTTGTTGAAGTTTTCATTAAAATAAAAAACTTGAAAATTTAACTTTTTGTGGTAATTTTCGATGACCACAGATGTTGAAGTGACCTAATTTTTTGCTGACTTGTATTTTTCGCATGAGGTTCTCTGTCTCTCAGAGCATTTTCTCAATACTCACTTAAAACATATTATGACAAGCCTCTTCGAAAGAGTTTTTTTAAGATAAACCTACGATGCGAATAAAAGTAAATTGATTTATCAGAATTCACAGGTTGTTTAATTTTTTTTAATTTTTAATTTTAGCGACGAAAATAATTCTTTATCAGACGATTTAAAACGAGTTACAGAACAGTATAAAGAGCTTCAAAAGAAGTTTAGGTAAGGGTTTTCGTTTTAATGTGGCCTTAAAACGTAAATACTGATTAAGGTAATCCTCTTCTCAAAATCTTAGAGTTTTTTATCCTTGTTTGCTCCAGTGCGAAGTCTCTTCAAACAAAGCCTTCACGTCAGATTCGTAGTCGACGTTTACACACGTCAACTCTGCCAAGCAGGGATGGTGTTGTGGTAGCGCGTTCGGCTTGTAATCATAAGGTTTCAGGTTCGAGTCCCCACTCCGGCGCGCTTTCAATGTTGTGTTGTCAGCACATTTAGTGTCATCTAGTAACCGCTAATCTGCTTGTGTGGCAGGCAAGCAAGTTGGAGCAATGTTATACGTATCTCTAGCGGTAATGTGACATAGTTACAGTCAGAGGGGAGGAAGAGCCAACCGTCCCAACAGTTCAGATTAAATCCCTAAGGGCGTTAAAACTGCTTGTTACTTACTTACTCTGCCAAGAATTTTTATGACAAGGTGGATGTTATGTTCTTAGTTGTTAGGTGGTCTGTAAAGTAATGTATGACGCCTTGACGTATCTACCCTTGAAAAAAACTAAGAAACTTAAACATGCGCAACACACAAATCTTTCATGTGCTTTCTGTTGACATTTAGACACTTCCAAGCGACTGATCGAAAGAAGTTTGTTGACATCTGGAAGATGAATGAAGAACAAATAAAAGATTTGGTCTCTGATGTTTTGGAGGAGGATCGCATTATATTTGAACAACAGCTAGGATTGGATTGGCAACCTCCTGATGGGTATATTCTCGCTTTATTATAAATCTGTATGAATTTTTTAATATGCTAAACAATGCTCGTATAACATTTTTAAAAGTTTGTTAAAAGCCAGCTTATAACTCAGCATTGTTACCGTTAACTTGAGTAACTTGAAGAAAAATCCACGGGTTCGCTCGTCTCTTTCAAATCAAATTGCGTGCGTCTCGCTAGTTGAGGAACCATTTTGCGTGGCAGTCATATACGGGTATTACGATGTAGCTTGTTGCTATATATAGATGTGTTTTTTGTTCAAAAAATATCTTCTTTGGTGTTACATTCTACCGTTGTTTTTTTTTAAGAAGTGCAATGTTCTACTTTAAATTAAGTCCATCCAAAGTTATGATACTTTAAGCGGACGGATTTTTGCGAGAATGTTTATTTACCAATTTATTTTAAAAAAGAATTCTCGTTTTAAAAGCCCTAACCTTCGAATTGGTAAATTAATATCGAAACTTAGAAATATATTTGCATGATTCTTCTAACGTATGTATCTTAAAAAAAATAAAAAAATATTAGACTTTTTTTCAATTTCTCAGCGAGCTATTAAAAAACTTGTAAATCACAAAGTACAAAAATTTACCATGCCAAAATTTCCAATTTGAAATATCTCAAATGTTTTTCTTGTGAAATTCGCGAAATTTTATCCAAAACATTTCGCGATTTTTTGGACTTGCAAGTACCTTATTCCAATGAATACTGAACTGATATGCAGGAAAATATATTGCACTGATCTTGCAAGCTAATTCTAATAAACCCTTTCAGTCTGTGGCGTTTATAATAAGCATTATGTCTATATATTTTTGTACTGTGGCGTTGTTTCTCCGATATAGGGATTTCCTTCAGAATGTTGGACCTCTACAGGACACAAAGAAATCTTTCAAATCTGCGTTAGACACAGTTCAAGAGGTTTTGTCAATGACGGATGAGAACTCTCACCACACATCATTGGCTGGTGATGAAACTCTTCCAATACAATTATCATATGGTGAAAAGTTGTCGCCACGAAGTATCAAGAAAATGCTCGAACTGTTGTGTGACGAGTCGGTAAGACGTCTAATGTTTTTGGTTGTTGTTTTTGGTTGTTGCTGTTGTTGTTGATTTTGTTGTTGTTATTGTTGTTGATTGTTGTTGTTTTTGTTGTTGTTGTTGTTGGTGGTGGTGGTTGTTGGTTGTTGTTGTTGTTGATGTTGTGTCAAAAAGTCTATAATTGTAACGAATTTTCAGAGTATTGTCAAAGTATCAGAAATGGCTAAGTGGGGACTATCAGCAATTGCCCTGATATGTCAAAAAAAATGCAGAAATTTCAGGTGTAAATAGTCAAGCAGAATTTTTTGGATTTTAAAAAATAGCGGAAAGAATTATATTTCAGATTTGTCCTTAAATAGTTAGCATTAAAGTCTTTGCATATTTATTTTGTTGCCAGTCCTTGTTATTGCGATTGTCAATATATTGTTATTGTAGCTAACATTGCATGTACGTTACCAGTAATCAATATATTGCTAAACATGTAGATACTGTCACGTAAAGGCTCGATTAAGCCCCCCTTATTTTAATGGTGGGAGCTTATTGGAAGGGAGTGCTGTTAAAACTATTATACAAATATATTTTCATTATCAAAAACCGATAACGTATTAAAGTTGTTTAGTATATTGAAAAGAAATTAAATTAGTTTTATAGGTGTCTGAAATAAAATTTGCTAGCCTTACCACAGAATGTGTTTTTTCCATCGAAACAAGTAATGTACCCCTTTCAGATGGAAAGACGGGGAGCTTAATCGAGTATTTACGGTATTGTAACGATACGTTGCGATACGTTACGATAGACAATATATTTTTACGGTTGTCGATAATACCTGATTATTATTGCAGGGTTTTCTCGTCGAAGCAAAACTTGTCAAACTGCTTGCACCAATTGAAAAAGATGAGCAGTCGCTGATGAAGTTGGATGCTATTTTTAGTGTAAGTTTTGTAACCTTGCATTTTTTGTGTGTTTTATTGTACCTTAGTTTCTTCATTCAACAGGCTAGCTGCGATGAGATGTGAAATAAATTAATAAAAAATACCTCATCTTGTATTTGCATCGGAAATGATGAGTGAATTAAACAAAAAAACACAACGAAAAATTGTTATTATTTTTTCAAATATAAATAGATAAAATCTTCGTTAGACATTTTTTTCTCGTTACACAAAGGTTTCGTAACATAGAGAGAATTCGTCGATTTTTCCGTTACGGTTGGATCACCAGAGTTGCCACACTTTCTAAAATCTCCTAAATAACCTAAAATTGGTTCCTCCTAAAATCTGCTAAAATTATATATGTTGGTATCCGAATAGTAACCCGTTGTTATTTCGTTTTTATGTTAAAAAATTAAGCTAATGTTTGTCTTGCAACATAATTACTCAAGTCTAAATGAACATCCTCGATCTAAAAAAGCGAAAGCTTGATTATTAGTAACATATTTTAGATTTTTGACTACGGAGACATTAAGTCTTGTCAAGATGATTGATATTGCGAGACATAACCTCTCAATAAACACAACCTCTAGCTTATCAAAAATATCTCTAGCATCTGCTGGGCGACTCTTTTAAAACACCTGTTTCTAACGGACTCATGTTTCGTCTCATTTTTTGTTGTTTTAGGCGATCGGGATTGAGACTGAAAACGATATTTACATGCTTAGCAAATATCTCATAAAACCTCTGTCTAAGTTAACTGCTGAAAACGTGGACGGAACAGTTAGTGGTGACTTGTCTGAGAACATTGAAAATTCTGAACAACAGAGACAAGTGGATCTCATTCACCCAAATGACGTGGTTAAGTCGTTAAAGCAATTTGTCGAAGATAACAAGGAACCTTTCAGGTATCGACCTCAAATCAAGTACAACGATAAACTCGATAGTTCGAACTCTCGATAACCCAAGATTTCAAGTAGCTTTAACTGTTTTTTTTGTTATCCTTGGACCCTCGATACTTTTTGATAAAATCGCTCGATAATTTATTAACGTAAACATTCGCTTAGTCGAATTCTTTTCTCGATAAACATTCGCTTAGTCGAACTCTTTTCTCGATAAACATTCGCTTAGTCGAACTTTTTTAGCCATACCTTGAACCAAAATACTCGCGGTAACTTAATCCAACATAAAAATTACTGCTATGCTTTCAAAAAATAAGTTATTCGTTTCAAAGAGATACATACTCTAAATTTGATATCACAGTAAAACAACTTTTTAATAAATGTATACAAAAATCGATTTTTTCATTTTTTCCTAAAATTCGAGTTAATAAACCTCCCGATAACTCGAACTATTCTCCTACTATGTTGCACATTCGAGTTAGCGGGAACCGGAACTACCATTTATAATCATATACCGTGTTAACTTTTTAGGCAGAGCCGAAAGATGAGTTCACAATTTATTAACAGTTCAGTTCGCGATGATAGCATGGATGCGGCGTATTGGTCACAACTGGCCAGTGTGATTGACGAGAAGAGGGAACGTGTTTGGGATGCAATGATTGCAGGCTTTGAGAAGTACAGTCACGTTTTAACAGAGAGAGCACAACTGATACAAGATACAGACGGTTTAAAACAACAGGTAATGGAATTTTAGAAGGTTCAGCACCGGTTATCTAGGTTTACATTCTCTGAGATTGATTCACCCCGATTCGAACTCTTCACCCCGATTCGAACTCTGTTGAAAACAACCTAGTGCAACCAGGGTTGCTACTTCGTACCTTTGCTGGTATAGTACAGTTCGTGGGACAGGGAGTTCGTTTTCTGTTCATTTGACAGCCGATCTGTACACTATGTCGGGTAGTATGTTAACAATGTTATGAAGTTGCTCTGTTTTATTTAGTCACAAGTGTTGATTTTTCTTAATTTGTGTGTTTGCCTTGATTTTTCTAATGTAGTGCAGGGTAAAAAAATATTACCGGGCACTACGAGACGAAAAATTACAATTTTGGATGAATTCATAGGACTCATCAATAACGACATTATAACCTGTCTCCAGTATTTGTAGAATTACCAGTTGATCTTTTTCTGTTTGTTTCATTCTCTTGAATAAAATGGCACTTTAAACATGTTTTTCATGGTCAAATGTAGCTTCGAGACACACATGTGATTCACATACGGACAATGAAAGGGATGTAAGATATTGTAGGGAATGTGATCAATTAGCTTTTTTTGTTTTTATGTAGAACGCTGAGTTACGGATGTTACTCCACCAGTACTTAAGTTCTAAGGTATGTAAATAGTGGGGAACCTTCGGTTTTTGATGGATGCATTTGCTTTACTAGTATGTCTATAGTTTTTTAGTTCTTTCTAAATGTCTCCTATCATGTTATTATTGTTGTTGTTATTGTTGTTGTTGTTGTTGTTGTTATTAATGTAATGGTTGTTTGTTTGTTTACATTGAAAAAATTACGATAACCTTTAGGTGGATGAAGAGCTTGTCGTTCCACCAACTCGAGTGTTGCAATTGGAACTATCGCAAAAATAACACAGTGTTTTTTTAAGAAGCAAGTTTTTTTAGTATGCCAATGCATGGATTGCTTCTTTTAAAATGTTTATTCTTCTTTCTTTTACCAAACATTTTGTTCTAACTTGTAAAGAAATAAGTTGAAAACCTCGTATGCAATTTGACTATTCCATGAGCGAATGTGATTTAAATTTCATGTGGGAAACCTTTGTAATTTTAGAGATTATATTCTGTCAATTATTACTAAGAGGTGCTACAAAGTTCTAGTTTCTAGCTCCATCCATGAGGAGAGCGAATCCAGCACCTTTTCGATTTCAGTTGAGCGCTCTACCGGCTGAGCTACCTATCCTCATTTCTTTTGAACACCAAAACCATGCTAGATAAGGACGAGAAATAGCATAAGGCTGCGATTGAAAGTTATGAGAGAGTTTAGTAAGGTTTAAACAAAATTTGTTTGCAAATATACACAACATAATTTGTCTTCTGATTGTATTTTTTTGTTTGAAAACATGTTTTCATTTTTTCGTTCTGTATGAATTATCTGAAGATGTTTCATTTTGTTGTAAATAATTTACATAGTAATATATATTTTTAATATGACGTCATGCATTTTTTCATTTAACTTTGTTTAGATAAGAAATTATATAATTTCTGAGAAATCAGTGGGAGTGTTTTGTTTTTAGTTTTAACTACTTTAAGGGCAGAAACTTTCGCGTATCAACAAAGACGCGAAATTTAAGGAATAAACTTTCGCGTTGTGCGGAAAGAAAAAAAAAAGGAGAAAGCTGCGACAAGTGCTGAAGGAAATAAAATGTAATTGTATACGTGTTCATTATATCCAACTTTCGCGTTTTTTTAAATTGGCCATGATTTTGCGTGAAAAAACTTTCGCAAAAATGGTAAAAACGCAAAACTTTCTCCCCCAAAGTAATAGTAGTACATTTATATAATTTTCATCCCCCCCTACGGATAGAATATTTTTTACCAGATGGAATAACCCTTAGTCAAAACTTTGCCACTTCAAAAGTAGGCATGTCTAATCTGATGAAGTCATGTCTTATCCAATGAAGTGCAATCAACAGAACAAGCAAGGAGGTTTAAACCTCCTGTTGGATGTTAGCCCCATTGTGATTTTCATGATATGGGCCTGAAAAAGGGCAACGAGTAAAAATCTACTACAATTTTTTACTCATTATTTAAAACAGAGGACAATATTCATTTTGTTGAATTGGATTTATCAAATTCGCGGATTTACTTGGTTCATTAGACCTGTTGAGAAGTTATTATATTTGAATCATCAATCTTACATATCATGGAATTTCTAGAATTCTCTCAATTTCAAAGTTGCAGTAGAAACTTTTTTTCCCTGAACATAATATATGTTAAATCTGTAATTTTATTTGTTTCATTGTTCAGTGGTATTGTATGTAATTTAAAAAAGTGACTCGGTGATTTGGCCTTAAGATTCGTTATTCTTAGTTGCCTAATAAATCGCCAGCCCCAGTATCAAAAAGCAAAAATAGAGCCCGGGTTGCAGATTCAGAATCGGTACATTCTAACACACCATAGACCGATGTGACCAGAATCGGTTTGACTTCACTTCTGGCCTCATGTAAGACGACCTATCGGTAATGCGTTTGAGAGGTTATTAAATTTTAGGTATTTTTGAGGTTTCCTCGATAACCTTGATTCAATAGAACTTAATTTAAAGGCTTTTTGTGTTCCCTATGACAGGTTAACAACATGAAGATAAAATAGGTGTTAGTAGTAGATGGGAGTGAATAGCCCAGGATTTTGCTCTTTTAACACCTTCACCACGTCAAACCTCCGCTTCCACCACCTCCACCCTCACCCCAGCTTCCACCCTACCGAAAATCCGAAATCACTCCGAATCTCACAAATCCGATAATTCCCGAAATACCGATAAAATCCAACGCATGGGCAATAGCGACTAACGAGAACAATGCTGACATCAACAAAAAATAGAGATTGAGTAGGGGAATTCGATAGGGTTGTGATTGCTAGTTGAAATCTGTATATAATAAAGATGAGTTGGTTTAGAAATATCCCCGATGATATCAAGACCCAGGAAATGTGTAACTGGATGGTTGAAGAAATGCCCCACATGCTTGAGTTTGTTCCGGACCATTTCAAGACCCAAGAGATGTGTACCAGGGCATTTCAAAAGAAGCCCCATATGTACGATTATGTGCCGGATTGATTAAAGACGGATTTCATGTATGACATAGCCAAAGAGGGATATACTACCCAATTTGTGAATATCCCAGATCATATCAAGACCTAGGAAATGTGTAACTGCATGGTTGAAGAAATGCCCCGTATGCTCGAGTTTGTTCCGGATCATTTCAAGACCCAAGAAATGTGTGCCGAGGCGGTTGAAATATCTCCGCTGGCGCTCGAGTTTGTTCCGGATCATTTCAAGACCCAAGAAATGTGTGCCAAGGCGGTTGAACGGGATTCCGGCCTACTTGAGTATGTACCTGAACGCTTTAGGACTTTGGAATTGTGTAATGGGGCAGTTTGGAGTTACCCCTTGCGGCTCGGAGATATTCCTGATTATTTAAGGACCCGGAAAATGTGTGCCTGGGCTGTTCGGGCAGATCCCAGGGTAATCAGGTATATTCCAGACCATTTCATAACACAGAAAATGTGTACCAGAGCGACTGATGAAAATCCGGAGGTGCTGAAGGATGTTCCTGATCATTTCATGGCACAGGAAATGTGTACCAAAGCCGTTGAACAAAGACCATGGATGTTCAAGCATGTTCCGGACTGGTTCATGACCCGGGACATGTGTAGTAGCACCGATCCTCGATTGCTCGAAGCCTATCATCAGCGGAAAGTGGAGAAGGCAAGGATTAAGGAGGAACTAGCCCCCGTGGCATGGCATCCTGACAGTCATTGATTGGCATTTTTCGGAGGCTCAAAAGGCAGACCTTGAGCTCTTGTGGAGTAGATAAACGATGAATGAACAATGCTATGAGTGTGAACGGGTACTCCACACCTATGACAGATGCTCCTGTGGACGGAGATTCCTCATAAAAGGTAAACTGCTTTGCTGGTACTGCTGGTATGAGTACATTACATATAATGGTGGAAGCTGTACCTGTACCAAACCCTAGTTGAAGATTTGTTTCCATAAATAAAAGGATGTTAAAATTTGGAGAGAAAACTGTAAAATCTGAAGACTTTTATACCAATTTGAAAGTACTAAAAATTGAAGAAATAAACATTGAAAACCTTGTACTGAGCGATTCCATCCCAGCAAACAAAACCAGGGATGAGCGCTTCGTGATTGGGTATCAGGATCAAGATGGCAACCAAAGACCGTTATTGATAATGACCCCTGAAAGAGGTCTCCGCGCTAACGATGTCGTTTGATCTAGCAAGTTACCCTGAGTGGTCGGCTAAATACGAAGAGATTTTGAATAAGGTGGAGTCCTTGGAGGGGATTTGCTTCCCCAATGCTAGCGTGAAAAAGGGCGGTTCCTCATCACCAAGCTCAAGATGTGGGATGGTAAAGTCAGAACAAAATTCCATAAGAAGATACCACTAAAAGAAAGTTGCAAGTGTAAGGCTATCATCAAGCTGGCGAGTATCTACAGGCAAGGGCGTAACTACTACGCACAGACCATTCTGGAAGAGTGCAAATATAAAGAGGTTGAAGGATACAGCACTTTTTATTTCAGTGACTCTGATAACGAAGAGAGTTTCACTATATTGTAAGTGGCCCGTCGAGGCTTTTGGTATGTTGTTGATCCAGCATACCAACACAAACATGAACGTTAACGAACTCAAAAAAGAAGCCAAAGCGCTAGGTATTAAGGGGCACTCAACTATTAATAAGGTTGACCTTCTCGAAGCCATCCGCAAAGTCAAGTATAAGGACACTTCAGCACAAACAGACGGCCCTTATTGCGAACCTTGTTGTACTATTGCTTGGCAGAAAAATCTCGAGCACTTTCTGGAAAATCTCGCTAAAAGGCAGCGAACTATCATACACGATGGTGACTTGCTGATCGATGGTGATACAGGTGAAGTGGTTGGTATATCCTAGTAAAGTTTTGTGGGAGCTTATGCAGAAGCTACCTCCAGCAAAACTTACTTCACACCCTTTCGCGACCAGCTGCATATGTTCCTGCTCATTGATACTGTCCACGATTTCCTTGACGCGCCATCTGATCTGCTCCGTCAGCATCATGTACTTTTGCTTTTCCTGCATGATTAAGCTGAACTCGTGGTCGCTAGTAACACCATTCTCCACAGCTTTAGAGATCAAGTCAACGATAGAATTCAACTTGGTCTCCGCCAGTAGTCTGATGCTTTCATGCTTCTTACTTTTAGACCAGCTTGTCCCAAACCTACGGCAATCGTAATTCCACCCATAGCCACAGCTAATGGTACACCGATCCCAGATAGCATCCTACCAATGCCAACGCCTGAAGTTATCACACTTACCGCTAATAACCCGTGATCCATGTATCTAACCCACGTATCATGCATTTTAAACTTTTTGGCGAGCTTATCACGCTCTTTAATCTCAGCTCGCAGGTATTGTTCCACTTCTTCGATCTTCCTTACTCTGTAGACTTGTGAACAGTCCTCCTCCGTACCCTCCAGAGGTGCAGAAGGAAGTTTGGGTAAAGCTTAACAATATCTGTCATGTTTATTCTATAAGCAAGTGCATGGTAATTCCAACGAAAGGGTTCTTATTGTTTTGATACTCGTTGATGATTATGAACTCTAACCTGTCTGTTGAACCTTTAAGGAGGAGGTATACAGGAGTGTCTAAATTCCATGTCACCATATCTCCCCAAGCGTTTAGCTCTTTGATGGGAAGCACGGCTAGTATATTGGATTTCTCACCATTTAAAAGAGAATAATCAGAATCCAGCTGGAGCAGAGTCTCAGCCGCTGGTGAATGTCAGTCTTGTAGATGCTGTCATGGTCGCCTTTGGTAAACTTTACCTTGTTATCGAAGGTCCGTCCCATAATGTCCTGCAGTGCTTGATCGATTATCACGTCGTTCCCCTCGTTGACACCGAATCTACAGAATCCGTTCCTGATTGCGAAGAGCTTAATCCTCTCTCCCGCTTGACTGTTGACTATGGTCGCAAGATCCTCAATTCTATACAAACCCGGCGCAATCGAGATGGAGACTTCCAAACCCCCGACTTCAGTCGGCTTAGACCCCGCCTTATGGATGTTGATCTCGCTCTTAGTGAAGAGGTTCACCCACCTAGGGCGGATACTGATGAATTTTAGAGCGATCCTCGTGTCCTGTCCTAGGTAGTCCTCAAATATTGTCGGGTTTTCGATATCTGTGACATACAGTTGCCTGATGTTTCTTTAAGAAAAGATGAGCATTTACTCGTATAACCCAAAGACAAACTATGTCCCTACACATGGGAGATATCTCGAAAGACTCAAGGGTGAAGATCTCTCAATGCAAAACATCGTTGTTCATGCGAAGGGGTCCTCCATCATGGTAAAATTCACCAACATCTTCATTGACTACGAATTCCACTCTGGCGCGGTGCTGAATACATGGCAAAGCCACCCTTTCAGCCTCTGGTCCACTCAGCTTAATTCTGCTACCTACTGCGCAACATCCGCTTGTGGTATTTCTATGCAACATCTGACTGCATCTTTACCCCTGTTTCGTTTCGTTTACCGCTTCCACGTGTACTTCCAGATTCGTAAAATTCTTCAAGATCTCGAAGTGTCTCTTCCGGGTTCCAATAAGTTTCGACGCCTCAACAACCCATTCAATAGGCAGACGTTCCAGCAATTAGCACGTGACTTTGGGGTAAGCGACAGCGAGAGCGAGTGGAGGAACGAGACCTTGTTCAGTAGCTGGCAAGCTATTCGTAAAGACTATCCTGGCTCGGGTCCTAGTTTTCTCTCTGAATATTCGCTATCTACAAATTTTAGGGCTCGCTTATGGAGTTTTTCGACCCTAGAAAGTGATTTTGAAGATGAGAAATTCCAAATAAGTGGACAGTAGTTAAAGTTTGAATATACAAAACTTTCTGCTAAGACAATCTTAGCCTTAAAAGGAAGTATGTTTTTAAATCTATACAACGCATTTAGTTGCGCTTTTATTCAACCCTCTACAATCTACTAATAAATGTACGGAATGAAGTTAAATCCTCACAAGGAATTAAAAGCAATGCTGGCCATGAAGGGCAAGAAGCAGCGTGTCAAGGTCTCACACAATCCCAGTACGATCAACCAAAACGAAGACTTATATATCGACATCCCCAATTTGGGATAGAATGTAATTTTCCCGGGCTCTCTTAAACTCCTCTTTGACCTGGAGCTAACGGGGACTAACACGAAACGTACGATCGTTTCGAATATCGGCAAGGCTCTGGTGCAGAATCTTCGCATAAGTCTGAACGGCCACGAAGTGCAAAACATCTCGGACTACAACACTCTGGCAGTATATCGGGATCTGTGGATCCCAAAATTTGAGCGTGAGAACAACTTGATTCTAGAAGGTATCAATCCGAATAACGGCACCATCCGCGCTCTACAGGTGAGGGCTAGTGACCATGTAGGAAATGATGAAGAAAAAGCGATTGTGGCAGCGTATGGCAATACTTTTGCTATCCCTATCGGCAAAATGTTCGAACTTACGAGGGATCTACCATTCTACCAAGCAGGGCTATATGACAGGCTAATGCTGGTTATAAAATTACCAATATCGCGCTCGAGTGTGATAAAGTGACAAACGAGGGTCTTGCGAGTGCTATGATGTCACGATACAGCCGTTTCGCCCTACCCTATGAGCGTGTACTCCGCAGCAAGGTTATAACGATGAAGAAAGCTGATACCAGCTATAACCTCCAGATCGACACTCCTGCCAAGAGCTTGAAGGGCGTTTTACTACTATTCATGGATCCCAACATGGTCAAAGCTTACTCTGGCGCTAATGAGGTCTTCTACAACCCCAAGATCGAGAAAATCGCAATCACGGTGGAAGGTGAGCCTAACGAACTGTATAGCCACGCCATGCTCCCGAAAGATCATCTCAAGCAAGTCGTTGAACTTTTTGGTAGCCACGACTTGGAAGTGACCATCGGTTAGTTCATGACTGAGCGCTATGCGCTGTTCATCGACTTCCGCAGTAGTCCAGATCACAGCTTGCATGGTTCTGGCAGACCTTTGTAAAGACTTAGCGATGGGATCACCTTGCATATGACCAAAAAGGCGGATGGAACTGGGGATATCAAGTGCTACGTGTACTTACTCCAAGATGCGCAGTTGAATCTTTTGGATGGGAGATTTCACTCGGTGGAATACTAAGATGTGGCCAAGGGTTGTGTCTGCTGAATGTAGACACAACGACAAAAAAATGGAAATGAAAAAAATGCAAGTCAAAGGAGTCATGTGCTACTAGTGCTCAAAAGTTATAGATCATGACGTTGAAATACGTTGCCCCCTTAGGTATAATCCGCCACAAAAATTTAGGGTATACGACGCCCCCAGGGCAGGTTTTCCTGATGGTGATGGGTGCGCTAAGAAAGTGATTGCAAAATCGGTGTACTCCATTAACGAGAACATGTGCCGTGATATACAACATAGCCCACATGATCCCAAGCGGGGTTATTACGGCACATATGGCTGGTTCTGTTCCAATAGGTGTTGCTGCGCGTTCATTCTGGATAAAAGGGGACATGATGGTAGATTTGAATTATCTTTTTTGTTAATGAGGGAATATTGCGAAGGCCCCGCAGCTCCGCCTTGGGATAGATTAAGAGCATTTGGAGGACCATTGACAAGGGAAGAGTGGGAGAGTAAATCCATTTCCGAGGACGAGGCTATTCGTACGCGTATCTTTATATATTATCCACCCCACATGAAGCGGCTGGTGGCTGATTATTGTGTTCAGGTTCAGTAGCATAGCCATACAGCGCCGCGCTATTGTGATGTTTTTCGGTGCATGACATGGGAGAATTATGGAGAGTGCCATATTGACCACAAAATCCCACTACAATATCAAGAAAATGGTAATGCTCCAACGCTTGATAAAGTAGCGAGACGGTTACACTACACCAATACTCAACCTATGTGGGCGAGTGAGGACATGTCTAAAGGCAACCGCTTCATCACAGAATAAACATGGCAACAATCGGCGCTGCTATAAATGCATTAGCGTTCAGCGGATCAAATTTTCTATTCAGCAAACTTGGCGGTCATAGCGACGAAGAGCGTAAACGACATGACAAAGCGATTAAACAATTCCAAGCTGCTCAAGCCCAATGGGTACGTGACAGGCAGAGCAAAATCGATTTGTACAATCAGCAACGAGAGCTTAAGCGCCAAGCTGGCGAAAGTTTGAAGGAGCTTGATGAGAGTATGAGGGACTGGGTTTCGCGGTGTACAAGTATATGTAAGAAACATTTTTGACATGTAATAAACATGTCAAAGGCACATATCGTTACGGTTGAGGAAGCTAAAAAGCTAAGTCAAATATATATTATATATTAAAGCTATTAAACTACTCTCCGAGCAAAGTGGTCTCTCCAAAAAGAGAGTTATTCACTTAACTCGTCAGTTGCTCTGGCTCAGGCATATCAAAGGCCCTAAGCGCATCAACTACCCACATTTCACTATTACAAAGCCGAATGAAATGCATCAATTTGACTTGCTCTACATGCCCCATGATAAAGACTATGGCAGCACCTATAAATACATTTTAACGGGTATCGATGTAGCTTCGCGCTACAAAGTGCCGAGACCATTGTGAACCAAGAAAGCCAGCGAAGTCGCTGACATGCTCAAGGATATTTACAAGGCAGGACCTCTGTATTATCCGAAGACCTTTCAGTGCGATAATGGTTCGGAATTCAAGTCGGACGTTACAAAGCTGCTAGAAAGCAAAGGTGTCGAGATAAAGCGTGCAACTACCAAATACCATCATACTTTTACGGCGTTTGTCGAGAGCTACAACAAGGCGCTCGCCGAGAGGCTGTTCAAGCCTCAAGATGCACAAGAGTTTGCCTCTGACGAAACTAGTACCACATGGGTCAAACACCTGCACACTATTGTAAAAAGTCTGAACAATAGCAAGACTGTCATGATTGGTATGAAACCTTCGAAAGCCATCAAGCCGGATGAAGTCCCGCTTATGAAAAGTAAGCAGCATCCGGAGGAAAAGCCCCTACCAGATGACGGCTTATACTTGTATCTGCTGCAACCTGGAGAAGAAAACGGTGATGCTAAAAGACGTGCGACCGAAGCTTGGTGGAGCAAGAAAGCGTATAGACTCGATCGTATTGTGACAGACACAAGGTTGTTGTACTATTTGGCAGATGGGCCTGATCGAAGCTTTGTGGCGGAGGAGCTGATGCTAATACCAGAGGATGTTGAAGTACCTGCAGAGCATGTTTCCCCTTGATAACATTTGGCTCGCTATCAAGATCGATGATGTCAATCAATGCTCTGTCATCGATTTGAATGTTGAGTATGTCGCCAGATCCGAGAGCCTTAAGTCCTTATCTTTGATGATCTCGTAGCAGAGCATGCCCCACTTGTTCACCTCAGCGGAAACAATATGCAGACGCCGGTCTTCAATATCAACCTCGAGCCCCTCATCTTCCTCCTCACATGGAATTGGTGTCCACGGCTTTTCACCCGATGCTACTCTGTCTAGACGCCCGTCATCATCTGGATATACAAACCTCTCATAGTATGGCCCATTTCGCAATCTAAAATTTTCCAAACACTGTGAACAATAACTGGTAGTAGACCCTGCCTTGATGCAGCATCGCAGCACGAGCACTCAAATATCGTAAAGGTTTTTAAATTGCAAGCTCTGTACATAGGCCTCCATTTTTCTTTGACATTTAACTACTTTTTAACATACAGCCGAAGTGGTCAAGCAGCGTCTATCCGGCGTGTTTTTTTGTGGCTTTTGTATAACCACAAAAAGTTGTGCGCGCCTACTTCATAGTGTCTCTCGATAGCCCCGAAGGCTTGTGGCAAGATGTCGAAGCTGACCTCATCATAAAGGACTCTATGGCTGACTTGGAGATTCTCGTGTACTCGGCGTTTGGAAAGCTATTGACACCTCTGCTTATTGCTGCGCACACGATTAATCACACCCAGCTCTCAACGTCCAAAGGTTTTTGAAGAACGAGATGATATGGAGGAACAAATAGATGAGCAACAAAAAGTTGAGCAGCGCGCGTAGTATTATTATCAACCAACAAAAAAAAACAATTTTTAAATTGCAAGCTCTGTACATAGGCCTCCATTTTTCTTTGACATTTAACTACCTTTTAACATACAGCCGAATTGGTCAAGCAGCGTCTATCTGTTGTGTTTTTTTTGTGGCTTTTGTATAACCACAAAAAAGTTGTGCGCGCTTACACCATATTGATGCCGAACTTTCCCTCGAACAACTCACGCGTCTTATCATCAGGTAGGGTAAAGTGGTTTCGTAGAGAATTTTCGGTCCCCAGGGTATCGTCTTTAAATCGACACCAGACATGCACGGCGTTGGCATTGTAACATCTCCCTATTACCGTCCCATCAGGATATTGTTTTGTTAAAATCGAATCTATGCGCTTGCCCACACGTTTATGTTGACAGCGAATCATCAGGTACGGGTGCTTACCATCTTTTCCGCACTCTTCGGGATCATTCTTCTTAATCACACATAAATGTTGTCATATGGATCGCGTTGTGGAACGTATCTATGCCTTAGTTCCATCACTTCTTCATTTTGATCCTGCAACTCATCTTCCAGCATGGTAACGGCAATATCTCTTTCCTCGATGGTTTTGCGTCCTTTTCTTCGATTAGCTTGCGCTGCTCACTGACCTCATCCTGCAATTTTTCAACACCTTTTTTCGCTAGCCACCCCATAAGCTCGACGGCTTTGGGCTTTCTAGAACGACGCACAATATCCAAGGCACCGTTTAATGTTAAGAAAGCATCATGTGGATTTTCCAAAGGCATGGTTAGTAACCAGGCATATTTCATGACGTGAAATGGTCAGGATATCTCGATATGACTCTACAATATTAGCAATCTCGACAAATCTTCCAAGATTGGCTCTTTTGAACATAGGCTGACCCTGGTTGTTTACTAGGGTCTCGATGGCTCCAGTAGGCACGGCGTTCAATAGGGTAATTTCTGAAAACATCTTTTTGCTTACAGTTTTTTTGATCCGAGGATTGTGTTGCGGGGACAAGGCTCGTAATTTTTGTTGCTCGAGAAGAGCAACAAAAACATGTGACCTAGTCATATAGTGCTGGAACACCTAGGTTGTACAAGTCATCTCGAGTAAGATCGATCAATTTGAAGTGGCCTCTGTATCGCTCGACGAGTCCTACCTCCTTAAACCTGTTGAAGGCGCGTACAGGGTTGGGATTGTCAATGACCAGCTCCTTGTCCTGCGGTTTTCGCGTCTTTGAACACGCTGTAGCATATATGGGAGACGATGATACTCGTCATCGTCCGGTGTGGTATTTTTACGGTAAATAACAATCACATTACCCTCCCTTAGATCCTGCGCGCGGCATCTCTTTCGAAGAGACTCAATTTCCCGGGACTGTTCCTCGAGTTCTTCATTCAGGAACTCGATATCCTTATTCATATAGTCAACCATTCCTGTCATTTTATCAGGTCATATTCAAGAGCCTCAACTTCCTGTTTCTGCGCTCTAATCTTCCTCTGAAACAAGACATTTTTATCTTAGAAGTTCTCAATCAGGGATCGTGTATGCATGGACTGTGCTCTATGTTTTTGTGGCTTTGATAAACCATAAAACTGCGACTTAATCTTCTAGCGCCGTAACACCCGGGTTTTAATATTTCATCATATAGTGGATCATTGTAAAAGCTAGCGATGATACACTGGTGATTAAGACGATCCGGTTAATATATTTTTCCTTCAGATTTAACCTATACAGCTCCCAATTTCTTTCCTCGAGATCTGTTTCCAAATCCTCGATTGTTTCCTCCAATTTCCGGATCTCCCTCTCAAGCTCCTCTCGTAATTTTTCGATACAAGTCATTTATTTAATTGAAAGTCGAGGCAAAATGCTCCAAATTTCAGTTAGCCCGCGTACAACTGATGTCCACGTCACTCCAAAATTTTCCAGGTCCGAGGGTGTTCCAATCTCAGGTACAAGCAAGCATGTTTCGACTTCCTGAGCTAGGTCTTGATCCTTTCCCAATCCAAGATGATGTTCGTCTATTCATCCACCAGCTTCATATCGCTGCGTTTGTGCGGGTACCACATGAACAGCTGCTTCTTTTGCCTTCGCAGATTCTTTGGGAGGGCCGTGTAACTTTGAGTGAGGAGCCAGAGACTATGCTTTCGATGTCTCCCGCTGATGGTAAGCTCAAGCAAAGGCTGAGGCTTTTTGCCGAGAGTCTCGTCAGCAATCATATCGTCAACGATAAATAGAGTCTCCTCCCCTGCCAGGAGATTTGATAGTTGCTCGATCCAGTCGAACAACTGGTCTTTGGGGTCAATCAAGAACACATAGTCATCTTGCAACAGACTGGGTCTATCGAGGTAGGTCTTATTCCAGCGGATGGTGGGGCAAAGGATGACAACGTTGAAGAAATGGTGCTTGTACTCGTTATCCAGGAGGTCAAGGACTCGCTGTGTTTTCCCGCACGAGGTAGGCCCAGTAAAAATCGCTGTATGGGACTCTTTTACAATATCTAGGGTCATATTTATTCTGAGCTTATGTGTACCCTGGGGTACACATAACCTTTTAGGTGCTTACTTACTTCTTCGGGACTATACTCGCGGGAATCCATCGCTTTGATACGGCCATTTCACGACTTCCCCGTCCCTCTGAAAAATAAGCGATCATCTTCATCACATCGTTGGTATCCAATTTAGTACCGGGACTACTAATCCCAAGGAACCTCTTGCCAACCATGGCATATGCAAATGGGAAACCAAGGTCCACGACTGTCTCATACAGAACGTCAATTATCTCTTTTTGCAGGGGTGTCACATTAGAACTCATGTTTATATTATAGATTATCGCATGTGAAAAAGTCGGTATCGGGCTGGGCTGTAGGCTCTTGCTGAGGCGCACGTACCCCTCCGGATCCGTCAGGCGATGGCTCCGGTGTTTCGGCGTGCTGCGGAGACGCTGCGGGCTGCTTACACGTAAGGTAGTAGACTCCGGCAACTGCTATGCAAGCAAATATGATGCCCCCACCAATATATACACTGCCTGACTGTACAGAACTCACCCCAGAAGAGGTTTTGATTGTAGATTTTACAGCACCCTCTTGTTGCTTCAGATCTTCCTTCCTCTTCTTCATCAGTGCCGCCAATTTGTGACCCTGTGCGACTCTCCCCGGATGCTTTACTGGCTTTGTTATGATTCTCTCCTCTTGTGGTTGTTCGATGCTCATTTCTTTATATATCGTGAGACTTACAAAATCACTTCTTTTTTACATCAAGATGGAGGGATAGACCCTGTTCCTCAAGTATCTCCATGTTCTCTTTTATCCCCGTGAGTATGGCCTCAGGAGTGTTTTAATCTCTCTCGAAGTATCTTATGAACTCCCTAAACGTCATGGTTTTTTCTTTTGTGGAGCTATTCCAAGTTTCCCTGGTTGGCGGTTCCATTCAGCAAGTCTATTACCTGCCGCAACCATTCCAGGGTGCTTTTTGTGTACTTCAACAATTTTTTAGACGGTCTTGGTTTGTTGTTGGTTGATAATAATACTACACGCGCTGCTCATCTTTTTGTTGCTCTTCATCAACCTTCTTTTCAACCACGTTGGATGTTGAGAGCTGGGTGTGATTAATCGTATGCGCAGCAATAAACAGGGGTGATAGGAACTTTCCGAAAGCGGAATATACCAGTATCCCCAAGTCAACCATACTATCCTTGATAATGGGATCAGCTTCAATATCTTGCCTCAAGCCTTCGGGACTATCGATAGACACCATGTTGCTGACAGCTTTAGTGTACATGCTTGTGGCATGAGTTGACAGTGCCTTGGCAGTCTTTGTACCCTTTTCTTGGATCTCACGCTGGACGAACTCAGAGTACACCTTGTCGATAACCTCGTCTGATGCCTTGTCAATATAGGCTTCCGTGCACTTCTTTGGTAGGTGTGCCTTACCTTTACGTGCATCTTTCAAAGCTTGACGTTTGGGGTTTTTCACGTTGCTCGAAGGCTTCTGCTGGGGTATCGACTACATCGATTATCTCTGCAATATCTTGAACCATATTTATTATACGTCGGTATCGAAAGAAGCAAGCTAGAATCAAGACATATGGCAGTAGCACGGCGATTAGTAACACAACGTCCATTTGTCTTGTGTACCGGATCAAGCACACAAAACTGCATTCTAACTAGGCTATATATTGATGGCCCTTTTTTTGATTTTCTGCAACCCACATAGGCTGCATGTTGGTGTAGTGGAACCTCGCGAGTTGCACTTCTTCGCTGGGGTATTTTCCGTTGCCTCTATACTTGAGTGGTACCTTGTGATCAAACTGCCACTACTCCCTGTTGTTCCAGCTCATCCCGTCTCTGAATTGATCTTGGATGTGACCAATAAATGTGCAGATACCGCACCCTAGGTACTCTGTGGATCTAATCTCTGTATCAGACCTTAGAGCATTGCGAATCCTATCCAGAATAAGTTTATGCTAATACCCAGGGAAATCAGTCTTTGCAATATCTCCGTTTTTCATGTGGGCATTTGTTCCGTTCATATGACGCCTTCCTAATATCCAGGCATCTGATGCATTGTTTTGTCTGTTGTCCTTTTCTGTTTATTTTGAAATTATTTAAAGATAAAGGTTGATTACACTTTGAACAGCATTTAGCCCCCTCCATTTTTTTGTGTTGTATCTACCATGAAAGTAGATACAACGCGTGGACACATCTAATACTCAACGCTACCTCGAGTACCTTCCGCTTATCGTAAAAAGCTGAGAGCCCCAGCCTGTTCTGCTCAACCCGGAAGCCTACATTTTTAGCAGTATCTAGCTCGCCTTTCAGTGCTCCCATATACCTTGACCAAGTTACTTCATTCTGTCTTTTTGACATGCCTTTACACGAAAACTTTGTACCTTCTTTCCCTTCCACAAAATAACACTTGACTGTTAAACTATCATCCTAGACCGATGAATTCAGGTTTGAACAACCCTCCCGTTCGACTCGAGTGCTTGTCAGTAACAAGCCAATTTTCTACGTCTTTATCGTACTGCTCGAGCATTTCCTTGCAAACGACATCTCGCAGCTTTTCTCCGGAGACGGTAAAATAGGCGCTATCGGTATCCATGTACACATATTCAAAATCTCGGCGATCTACCTACTTATCCAGAAAATCGTAGTAAAACTCTAACATGCGCAACTTTGCAAGCTGGTAGACGGCTATGGCACACTGATAAGC
The DNA here is from genome assembly GCF_029227915.1 of Hydractinia symbiolongicarpus. Classification (NCBI taxonomy): domain Eukaryota; kingdom Metazoa; phylum Cnidaria; class Hydrozoa; order Anthoathecata; family Hydractiniidae; genus Hydractinia; species Hydractinia symbiolongicarpus. The sequence goes on along the minus strand of NC_079880.1, from coordinate 10,139,461 downwards.
TCTATCGATGCTAACCCCTTGTTTACCTCTTCTTACTTCATACGCGTCCCCGAACTCTTCTCAAGGTATGGGCTCCTCATTGCCGCATCTACCACCTTCTCGTCCATGGTAAAGCTAGTGTTGGTGTGCTTTGCCAAGTTTTCGATCATTTTCCCATAGAAACTATTCCCTTTCGACTTGACCGTATCACCAGCGATGCGCTTATCACGGTCTTTATCAGCTTGGCGTTGTGCATCGGCGATCTCTTCCGGAAACCACGCAAAGGGCTTCCCTCGAGTGTACTTGAGGAACTGGTAACATGCCGTGACTTTCAACCCGTGCTCAAAGTACCATTTTAGCACGCGTGTGTACAGCAAGATCTTTTCAGCTTTCATCACACCCAAGGCTTGCACCCAAGGCTTGCATCGGTGCAAGGCTTGCATCGATGCCGCAGGCACCTGACTTTGAAACAGTTGTCTTGACATTTATGCCTGCAGGGTTCTCCTGGCGCATAGAGCTCTAACTCGGGGTTCAAGCACAGAGACTTTTTCAAGACGTATCTCATCGACACACCCGGAATGCTCACAGCATCCTTGAGAATGTTAATCTCATCCCCGTAGTATGTGTTGCGAGTCCTGTCTACCGCATCGACGAAGGGTAGCACGTCTGCCAAGTTGTACTCAGCCAGCCAGTCCAGCATAGTGACAAAGCCTCGCTTGTAGAACTCCTCCGTGAAGGCTTGGTACTGTTTGGGGGAGAGTGTGTTTTTACCATTAAGACTACTGTAAAAGGTTTCGTGTTCGACGGGGCCAACATGGTTCAACTTGTCATAGCCGTCAAGCCATTCATACGGGAAGATGAGCTTTTCGAGTCTACATCCCAGAGACTTGCACCAGCCATCGTAACTCATGCCGGGTGCGAGAAAGTTTTTGATGTCGAGAAATTTGAACTTTGAAGTGGTGAGAAACATGTAGTCGTTATCTTTCTTTGCCACAGTGATCCTCTCATTATCGTATTTGGCAATTTTCTCGATAAAATACCGCTTGATCATGTTGATGTCGTACTTGCCGCTGTTGAAGCCTATCACAGCCACTTGGTTCACCCACTCGTTCCAAACTAGTTGGGATTGGTTAGAGAGCATGTCAAAATCATCCGGCTTGGGATAGAGTCTTTCCACTTCTTTGAAGATGAGAGCTTGCCTCTGTTCGAGTTGTTCAACGAATTTCCGCACCAAGGCTTTGGGGTATTCGTGCATGATAAACGTTGGATGTTAAGACTATCGTGGATAGCGACACTTACAGGGATATGCTCCAAGATGTATGTTAGATCATCCGTTTGCCGCTGATGTAAAGGTGCCAGAAGAGCTTCAAAATCAAACACGATGAAGTGGGGTAGGGCCGAAATTCCTTCTCGAAGAGCCTCTTGACTTTTGGAGGGTTCTCACACTCCCAGGCTGTCACGAGGTTGTAGCCGCGTTTTCGAATGTAGTCCTCCTTGAATTCTGTGAGCTTAAAATTATTCATATCTACGTTAGTCCTATTCGGTTGATATGGGCATCCATATCACTTACAGCCGTGGTACTCGTATACTGTCTTGGTCTGAGGTTCATAACCGTTGATCTTGTATGCTTCCTTACTACCCTCACGTATCACACGCTCTCCTCCATGACCGCAGAGCGCGTGATGTATGTGCCTGCCAGTTTGCTCCGACATTGCTTCTATCCATTGACACGCCGCGTAACTGAAGCCCTTATCAGGTTAAAAAACCTTTTCCGATTTGCTCGGTATGCGCTCGACCTTTTTGCCTTTGCGAATGATTGTCGTCTTGACACCTTCACACTCGTTCTGCTTGTGCTGCGCGAGGTTTTCAGATATGATTTGGGTGCAAGCCTCGCATTCCCAGCGCTGAGTCAAAACATCCATCTTCTTGATGTAGAAGCAATGACCATCCAGCATGCCGAGATCGATTGTGTCCAGCCCTTTCTTGTACTGGTTTTGACCATAGACGAGCCGCCACGGTGCCTTGTCTAAGTTCGTCTTGGGTTCAAAGAACCTGATGTTGATCTTGAAGTGTTTAGCGATACCCTCCAAGTCCACCAGCTTCGTAGCACGTACCTCTTCCCGCTTTAGCTTGGGGTTCTCGTAGTACTCGCGTGCTAATTTGAGGGTTTTGTTAGGAACTCTGTTCCCCTTTTTACGTCGGCCTTCTCCCTTACAGACAAGCATCTCCAAAAGCACAGGTTGTCCGTTCTGGCATCTTCACCGTTCATGGCGTAGATGCACCTTTTACCGCGCAGCCAGTCCGGCAAAGGTCCACATCCAAGTAAGGGTTTCCTCGTGGAGATGATCTTGACCTGTACATGCTTGAAGACTATTTTGCCTTCGTAAGCCCCGGGGGTCTCGATGGTGATTTTTCGCATGATAGCCTCCGTCAATGGTTGGTTAAGGTTCTTATTGAATCGCCACGTCTTGGTGCAATTTCCATCTTCCAAAAATTGCGCGTCATTCTCGTCAAATATATTCTGGATGTCCTCGATCCCTTCCGGGTTCGTGGTCTGTTTCGATTCGTTCCCGAACATGTGTTTGAGGTCGGCGATTCCCTGGTATTCATCTTCGATGGTGATCCGTTGGACCTTATCGTGGAGCGTTGTCGCTCCTGAGATTTGCTCCTTCACCTTGTTATAGTAGTAAGTAACGGTTTCCCTCACGCTCCATATTTGATCAGCGAGAGCGTCGCGAGTGGCCGCTACTGGTGCCGACACGGTTTCATATAGTTTACCTATAGCCTTCCTCAACCAACTCATCTTTATTATATACAGATTTCAACTAGCAATCACAACCCTATGGAATTCCCCTACTCAATCTCTATTTTTTGTTGATGTCAGCATTATTCTCGTTAGTCGCTATTGTGCATAAACTGATTCGGACGTTAAAGATGCTAATATATAGTGAAGAGAATTTAATTGACTTTAAGGAACAAAGAGATGAACTTGTAAATATTACATAGATATTTTCTACCTTAAACTACTTTTACAAGAATCTAGTTTAAAACAAGATAAAAAGGTAATCGTGGATAACATTAATATACTAAATAAAACGCTGATAATCTAAATCAACTACATAAATCGCGTTTCGTTTTCTATAGTTTCGTTTAAGTGTAGAGAAAGTTCGGGCAACTCGAAGAAGACTTCATGTAAGTCTTTTCACCGAGAATTGAAGATATATATAAAAAAATCTCAGATATCAAAAAAATAATTTTTTTTGTAAACGCTTCTCTCTTTTTAACACTCTGTATATATATGTCGTATATACTTTATAAACACATTAATAACAGGTACATACACAAAATATAACTTCAACAACAACAATTAAAACACAGATTAAGCTAAGTTACAAAAGTCTCTCTACAAGTACGCAAACACAATACGTGAAAACATCATAGCAATGACGACAAATTTAGCATTGGCAACGCTAAAGTATCCACCATTCGTCTTTTCTTCTGCATCTTTATTGCATCCATCTCCAGTGCAGCAGTACGTCTATGGTAGAATAGAAAATATTTCTGTCACCGCAGATGCATCGTTTTTTAAATCTGGTCAACCTCAATTCTGACCTTGTTTTATTTTGACCTATCCAGAAAACGAATAGTTGGGAGAGAATGTAAATAGGGTTGGCTTGTTGTGATAATAGCTGTGAGAAATTGAAAAACAAGTATCATTTTTTCTTCAACAAAACTTTTAAACAAAATTTCGATCATTACCTTACAGCTGCTAACCTTCATTCCAGTATTTGCAGATGATTCCATCAATGTCTTTGTCATGTTACAGTACGAATCGCACATACCGTTCATAGCACAAGCAAAAATACTTTGGATGCTGGTTATTTCCTGCCCAATGACGTTCGTAGTAATACTCATTTTCCCGCCCACACATCTGTCGAGGGAACCCGCACAATCAAAGAGTGTTTTGGTCGAATTTTCATTTTGATTTTGATAGCACTTTAACGCATCTCCTGGAAAAAATAAATAATTATTCTTAATATTAAGGATGCCATGTAAAAATGGCTTTTAGAATATCATTTGTGGCAACAGCCTTTGTTAAAATATCGCCTTTCGCTCAGACTTATTCACAGGTTTTGTTTTTTTTATATTGACGAAGAAAAAACCGGAGTACTGGTCGGTGGTCTTACAAGGGTCGTCAAGGATATTGCTAATTGCGCCCCGCCGAAGTGGCGCACATTTAGTGGACCGCGGGTATATAGTGTTTGTGTTGTGTATGGCAGAATCTTTTTTTCCACTCTCTACTTCGCAGGGGACTTCTGCTCGAGCTTCCAACATCTTCTAACACAACCTATGTGTTTGGTACCATTAAGACAAAAAAAAACACTCATCGAGCAAATCTTTTTTGTCTCGGTGTCCTTGTTGTCTTTGAAGATTTGAATGCGATAAAAAAATGTTATTGAGATTCTTTTGTTATGCCAATATGGAGCTTTGTAATATGAGCCTTCGTTTGCCTCGTTTAATGTCCTTAATTGTCGCTGCAGCCACCTGAACCATGTTGTTGCTAAACCTGTTAACGGTGAGTAAGTGGAAAGATTACTTTATGTTTTAATATGAAATTAAACTTAGGAGGGTTCCTGGCGTTGATCCCAAGGCCGCAATTTAGGGATGCATCTAAATTTATAACTGGGAAGTTTTTTTGTGTCGTTGATACATTTTTTGAACTTTTTATTAATGCTGTATATGTCAATACTCGCCTTCTTGTGAAGAAAGATGTCACATGTTAAAGTTGTTATCTGATGTTAAGGTACATTATGATGTCAACTATCTCTAAAGATTTCGTGTATATACGGCCATGACTAAAACTGCTTACATTTTGTTGGTCTTGCCTTCCTGATCTGGCTTGTCGTGGTAGCTTTACTGATGTAGCTAGGGAGCTAAATATTATTTTTAAATTCCTCTAAATTACTTTTACTAGCTATATATCAAGCTAGCCAGCTGGCTAGCTACACAAAATAGTGCTTTAATTAACTTTAAAAAACCTTTGTCCTGCTTTGCATAATTTTATCAACAAGTGTGCTGATAAGCCGCATACACCGTAAAATTTTAGGGCAAGTCCGGAGTTTCGAAAAAAATCAAGCCTTGGCTCGAAAAAAACTCGGATAACCCAGATGCCTGAAAAAAGCGCCTTTTTCCAACTTTTATCCGCATTGTATGTTAAAAGGAAATGCATTTCGTGAATGCTCCTGGTGAGTTAGGGAGAGTTCGGGAAAGTGCGTGCAGTTTCAGAGGAAACCAATAATTTCATTCAAACTCACCCTTTTATATGCGGGTGTTTGCAGCTTATGGGCAATCTTTTTTTATCATGAGGGGCTGGATACCTGACTCTTGTTCTTTTGAGAAAAATTGGGCTAAAATAACTATTGCTATCAGGTAAAAAGATATTCATCACAGGATTTTTTATATCTTCTGCAGAAAAGTTGTCGAAGCCTGACAAAAATTTATTGTTGCTTGCACCGAACAGTCAAGGTGAACTGATAATTAGTCAATAACATGATAGTTAGCCGTTGCAGTATAACTATACGCTACCCACGGTATAATTGTTGTTGCAGGCTTCTTTGTGTTCTTTACTTTTCATGAAACTTTTTGAAATCAAAATAACATCTTCTTAAATAACATGACATACTGCTACAGTAACATTATTATCTTCTTGTCACAAGCGTTTCTTGTTCCTATTTTTGGTTTTAATTGAAATACAACTTTATGTGGATCTATATAAATATAGATGGCTATGGGGAGATCAATAACGAAGAAATGTGTGGAAATTTAAGTCAAAAAAAATTACATCGTATAATTAGCTATATGAGCAGCTAATCATACTGTACGCACCCTATAAATAATTATTCTGCATCGGCTGACCATTCTGTTACTGGCTAATTATCAGTTCTCCTAATAGCCAGATATTTTGTTGAAAAAAATAGACCCTAATTTGCTTGAAAAACTTTCTTGACCTTACCTAAAGTATCACAATATATTTTTTTAAGATTTCTTGGAAAAGACTTGATTTTAAAAATGTCACGAAAAGACCATCAATTTATTAAATTTGATAAACTTATTAATTGTGCGTTTACCCTTTTTTGTTTCAACTTGTTGAATTCAATTTGAAATTTCAAAAGTTAGATATGTTCAACTTTTTGAATTTGTCAAACAAAACAATGACCAATAAATTTCCTCAAAATCAAAAAAGGATAATAAACGATCAAATTTGTTCAATTCAATAAATCGATTTCGACAAAATATATCCTGTATTGTCCACAGGTTTAAAAATCATGTATTGCATGCTTAATAGGTTACTTGTTTAACAATGATATCGAAAGTCAGCTTGACTAAATTTATATACATATATTGATATACCTTGTGCATCACATGGCATTGTATTGAGATCTTTTTAATAAATTTTCACTTCAAATCAAAAAGGGAGACAATAATTACACATTTTTAAATGTACTTTCTTTTTCAGCTGAACTTGTTCAGAAGTTGTTATATTCGAATCGTCAAGTTCATACATTAACAATCTATATCCTAGAATTTCAATAATTTTTTATATCAGTTATAAAAATATCCAGTTAAACTTTTAGAATATATACTATATATATGTAAAAAAAATTATTTCTTAATTTTTATTTATTACGTTTTATTTTAGGTTAGTGACAATAATAATTGAGAATTAGAATACTTATGATTTGTTTACTCCATTGTTCTCCGTTTTCAAAGTCTATACTTCAAATTTCAGAATCTTCCAGGCTAATGACAGAAATCTTTAAGCCGCAGGGCTTCTTATTTATAATTTCCCCCCCGGGCAATAAGCTTATCCACAAGTCTCTATTCGATTCCGTTCTGATTTATGTTATCATACCCGTTACATGTTACATGAAACATCCACCCTTTTCCATTTTAAATTTTGATCCAGTTTTAAATTCGTATTTCTTAAATCGTTAATAACAATTTGGGGCGCATTAGTGGTAACTATGGCTAGTTTATTTATTAGTTACGGAAGCACACCTGAACGTAAAAAGAATCGAAGCGCGGAGAAAGGGCGCTAGAATTGCGACTATGTTAGATTTTCCAGCAAGATTAAAGATGACTTCAAATTTCAAGTGTTATGTAAGCGTATGCACGAAATTCATCTCCACAAGGGCTACAAAACAGGCTGTTGATTTTTTTGCTTTAGTGACTTACACGAAAGGCGAGCTTATGGTATTCGAGGAAAGTTCATAAGAAATGAGGACAAAAACAACATCTCATATCATCTTGGATGTATCATATTTGACACCTAAATATAACTATCCATCATTTGTTCTGTATAAACGCTCATCTTGCTTTAAAGTTTTTTTTTAATTTTGGACAAAAATATTTCAAATTATTGCATAAGAAGTCAGTTGAGGCCTGGCCACATTCAGGATCTTAGAGGTATACAGGGTTCCCACTCTTTTTTAAAAACAAAATTTGAGGAGCTTTTATTAACAAAATTGAGGAGATTTGGGGGAAAAAACTTGCACTTGTAAGAATGAAGGAACACACAGAATTGCATCTCAATATTTTCTTACAAAAAATAACTTTGTTTCAAATACAAACGCAACAAAAAAAGTAATATTTGCAGGCCACAGCAACAACAAATTGGGGTGATTTAAAATAAGATTCGAGATTTCAGAAAAAAAACTGAATTTTAAAAAAAAAGCGAGGAGATTTAGGGAGTTATGGAGAGGCATGGGAACCCTGGTATATTAATTGCTTTCTTAAGGCCATTTAGTACAGCATTTTTAACAAATACATACCTCGTTTTGTCTTGATGTTACTGTTATATTTCACAAACTGTCTTAAAGAAGAACATCGGCGTTGTATGTGAATTTTTGATTACCAAGTTGTCAATATTGTTGCAACTAGTCGTTAGCCCGTGGAAAATCCACGGGTTCACCCATCCTTTTTATACCACATTACATGTGTCTTGCTACTCGCGCAGCTAAGCTGCCATTTTGCGTGACAGACAAACGTATACAGGTATTATAATATAGATAGTGGGTATAATTTTTTGTACTTTAATGTGCAAGGATGGAGAGCAACATCAATGATGGAGGTCTTACTCAAACTGTTTTGTAGCCCCTTTAATTGATTGCAGTAGTGGGACCATAGACCATAGGCTCACACCTTTATGTGTGTAGTATGTGAAAATGGTTGTGTCGTGCGCGGTGATCTTTGAGATAGTTGTTTAGCCAAGAAATCAGCCTGACAGGCACTTAATGGCAACATTTTGCGTAAAATTATTAAATTACTAGTCAATAAAGCCTGTGGAAAAATCCACTAAGGCAGAAGAACAATGGAAAAATAGGTTGCTTTAGATTTTTTGCTGACGTCAGCAGTACATGTACAAAAAGAAAATTGGTGAAATTTAGTCATTCGTTGTCTGTAATGTGTCAAGGTTTAAATGCTGATCAAAATAATGTATACTATCATATGTTTTTGACAAACGCCTAAGGAGATAAAAGGGCTTAAGAATTTTGCTGACGTCAGCAAAGTCCCTACCAGAAGTTCCAAAAAAAAAACGGTTGTAGAGATATTAGGGTTTAAAGTTTTTGTGATGACGTCATCAATCCGTCCATTCCGAAACAGATTCGGGGAACCAGGTTTGGGAAACTTACCCAAATTGGTCCCAGTTGGTCCCTAGTTACCCACACGGTGAAAAATTATTGATGTCACCACCTCGTTTCCAAGTTATTTAGCCTGTAATGAATTCATTAATTTAGTATAGGATATTGACGTTAAAGTAGTGTCATTGACGTCGCGCCGTTACGTCAGAAAAATTAAAATATTAGACATGCATTTTTCGGCAACATCAAAGGAAAATGAACACATCCACTTTGCCTGTTACGGACAGACACATTTTTCGTATTATTATAAGAGATTTGTGTTACATGGAATGCACTCATACAGATCATCTACATTAAGAGCAAATTTCAAAACATCGCTGTGAAAGGAGAAAACAATGATTTTAAGGATAAGTGTCAAAACAAATTGGGCAATAGAAAGCGAAATATTATATAAAAGGTTTTGAAAATTTTATATAAAATCCAATTGAAAAACAATTTATTGAGAAATAAACAAGTTTACATCTTAATGATCACGGGAGAATATCACCCAAGGATGAAAAAAAAAACATTTTAGTTAATATTATATTAATATTGTTGCCTAGCAACCCAATCAATGACAATTAATGACATGTCATTAATTGGATTAATGCACTAATATCTTAGACTGTTTATAGAAAAAAAAAGTATATAATAATTTTTTAAGAAAAAATTTAGGGAGTTTTGCCCAAAATGGCACCATTATAAATATTTCTTCAAAAATCCAAGAATTTACTTTCTGCCATTTATTGATAAGCAACAAAAATTCAAAAATATATGAAAAACGCTGTGCTAAGCGTAGATAATGAGGGTAATAGGATATGTAAGTATATTTTTTAAGTTTTTAAGTATTTTAGGGCTTTTAATTAAAATAAAATTATTTTCAAATATTTTTAACAAGCTGTTCACATAACCAGGTTTCGATAATTTTCATAAAAAAACATAACATCGACAAAATAAACATAACATCGACAAAATAAACATGTGTAAGTTAAACAAATAAATGACAAACATTATGCACACTGCAGCTCAACTCTTCAGATAATATATGATTATTTTAGCCAACCACACTAAGATCAACACAAATACAAACACACCAGTCTGCAGTGAAATTGGATGACAGTACAGCTAATTATTAAGATCAGGTTTATTTCCATCAAGTATTGCCAGACATCAGATAACAAATAGTGGTAATCACACAACTTCAATTGAAGTTTATTATTTTGAGTATATAGAGGCTATCATTCAAGTATATTTCTATTTATGCAAATAATCAAGTACATTTAAGTATAAATATATCAAGTATATACTGATATTTTCAAGTACATTTGAGTATTATAAGTATCAAGTGGTCACCCAAAATAAGAATGCAATAAAAAAAATTTTGTACTTTTTTTCAGCAGATGAAATTTAATGAAATTTGCAGATAATTATCTGTACCAAAATTTTAGACAATTTCTAGAAAAAAATAATGAATTTTTTGAAAAAAAACTTAAAAATTATTTCTGGACCAAATTTTGGGGGTTTTGTTGAAAATCGGATCTGAGTTGTGATGCATGGACGAACAAACCCTATATATTTCATGTCAGGTCACTATTGCGTGTGACCAAAAATTGAGACAATTTAAAAGTAGGTCTTGCTTTATTAATAAGTCGTGATTTGATACAAAAGGGTGCTAAACCTGCGTAAATTAATTTTCTTGCATATTCACAAAACCATTGTAAATAATTAACTATAATTTAATTAAATTACCACACTAATTTCCTCATACCAGAATCCAAAAATATTTAACCTAATTAATTAATCTAATTAATTAGTATAATTAGTACATATAATAGGTAGCTAAATAAGTAATTACTTAAAGACATTCCTAAATTAAAAACGGTATTTTTATATGTTGCAGAAAATAAAAATTGGTATATTAAGTCCTTAATTTGTGAAAAATGCTGACATTACATTTCTACCTGTAAATAACGAAGAGATCATTCTTACATTTCAAAACTTTACATATGTCAACACTACTTAAAAGATTTTGATATTATTTAATATTTATGCTTATATACTACGTTATTACATCATCAATGATGATGTCATAAGGTCATATCAAATCTTTGAAGCTGAATATCTTAAGAACAAAAAAAAAAAAGATTCCAATAAACTTGATAAACACAATAAAACATACACATACATTTGATAAATGCAGGAATCCCTTTGTACCCCTTTTAAATTGTTAGCTATACTTATTTCTTTTTAGCAACATAAACATTGGCTAGCTATAATATCTACAAAACATTCAATAAAAGATACATAAAACTAAAACAAAGCTATAGGCGGCTGGGTAGCTTAACAGGTAAACAAATGTAAAAAAAAAACAGAAATATTTTTGTGTGTTTACCATAGTAACTAATAATCATGCTATGCATCTTGGACTTCTTCCCTTTTTTTACATATTAGACTCAGATTATGTTATGTAGTTAGCTAGCTACATACAATAGTCAAAAAAATGAAAAATAATTTTCATTTTTTACGATCAAGTTTTGTAAGTAAACACGAATATAGCGAGGTATTTGCGTTACTTATGTATATAGGTATATATAACTTTCAAGAAATGCAAAACTTACCCATTTGGAAGAATGCAAGCATAAAGCATATAACCAGAATTGTTTCTTGCATTTTTATATCGCTGTTTCTCCGATGTGTTGTGAACAGCAAATAAACTTCAAATATTGAACCACGCCCTTTTTTTGACTAATTTATTCCGCTAATTAAATGGTTCATCGAGACCAATTTACAGAGAGTGAGAATTAAATACCAGGGCACTTTGCCTTTTTGTTATAATTGACAACGGCGAAAAGGCCCTGACGCGTTTCTGCCAAGAATTGTAGAATATGGCGATATCATTCTGATCTAAATATTAGTCGAAAATAGTTAGCTGCGTTTCCAGTTGCATCGCTTGCATGTTCGTAAATTTTTAGAGGGGGAGAAACAAAAGTTATACCAAACTGTGCATTAAAATAATTAGAACATGGTGTTTCAAAGGAGGAAGAAAAACTAGTCACTGGATAAAACAACCTCTGACATATATTTTAATCAAGATTTTTAAGAAAGCCCTGTGCCCGAGGTCGTCAAACTTTCTGCATGCTTTAAAATTTAATTGACCGTTCATATCACTCCGGACAGGTGCTTTTTTCAAAAATAATACAATTCTTGTATGCAATATTTCATCATCTGCGCGCGAGAGCTTATTTCAGAAGATATTTAGAAAAAAAAGCAAAACCGAATATGAGTTGTGTTTTTTGTGAGTAAAAACATGAACTATAAATTTTTCAAAAAATTGAAACTTTTTACGTAAATACAACATTGTCCAGTTGCACAATAAATTTTATGAATGAAGTTCTTATCCACAATTCTTAAATCCATAAACACATTATAATATAAATTTGTTTGTTTTTTTGCTTGTTTTTTGTTTGTTTCGCTAGAAAGAAAAAAAGAAAATTTTTCCTGCATAAACTCATTCTGACTAGAAGGAACTTTATCAACAGAAAAATATATTTTTATTATATTTATATATTTTACGTATTGTAACACAACACTTAACATTAGCGTCCTTTCAAGTCACCCTAAAATCGTTGAACTTTAAAAATACTTCTACATCGCGTCAATTCAAGTCATTCTAAAGTCGTTGATTTTAAAAATACTTCTTCTATTTACTTCATTTTTGCTTTAAAAACTTCAAAAACTCATAGATAGCACAGCAACAAAAGCTTCCTTGAATCAAATTTTTTTGATTTTATTCGGAATAATTTAGGAAATGTCGACAACACATTGCCTTGCACTAACAAAAGTAAGAAAAAAAACATGATTTTAAAGCATCTGAAATTAACGTGTATAAGTTAGCCTAGAAAAATGGAATAATAAATGTGAAATTCTTAATGTGAACATAGAGGGAAGGAAGAAAAGTTTTAATAAAATAATGTACTAAAGATCCTTTAGAGTTTTTCTCGAAACAAGCAGTTGGGGTTGCAACGAAAATTCAAACTTAATCATTCGTTATAAGTGTTACGTGGGTTGCGGAGGAGTTATGGAAACGAATAATATTAAGCTAGCGAAACTTTTGTAAAACTTGTGAAATTTTCTCCAAATTAAGAATTAATAGTTGACTTACTTGCTTCTCCATTTTGTGAGCCACCTCTCAAAAGCTTGAAATGATTCAACACCCAATTCTTTAGCACATTCCACGGCATTTTTCTTGAGCATCGGTGCACTGATTAAAACATTCTTACTCGTAACATATGGAAAATCATTCACCTGTTCATATTTTTCTGGCTTGACTCGTTTTGTTAATTGCCCATTGTTAAACTGCTTGAATATATTTCCTTTGTTCTTTTTCCACGTTCATAATGTACTGTACAAAAAGGGTAGCAATATGTTTTGGAGCAGTTGCTTTCTCCAACTCCTTTAACGCTGTATTTTATTATACAGGAGTTATTTTCTGCTCGACGTTTTGTCCTACAGGCGCCATGTTTATAAAATTTTAAAACGATAGGACAATGTTTACGTTTTTTTGGAATGACATTCGAACACTCATTCGAATCACTTAAGGCCTCTTATACATAAAAGTTCCAAACATTTGAATCGGTTAAAACCCCATTTACGTCAAGTAAAAGCAAAGAAGATGCTAATGTCATTGGAATCATTTAAATTCCTAGATACATGTCGCGTGGTTTGAGTTGTAGAGAGTTTTTTAAGAAAGTTTATTAGCAAAACTCCGCCATGCCAGCAAATTATTCGCGTTAAGGAGAGATTCGAGTAATAAAGGTTATAGAGAGTCCACTGTAGTTAGTAGCCATCTATATCGATGTTGCTGATCTATTACCCTTCTTGGGTACGCAACCCAATGTTAAAAGTTAACATTTTAAAGATTTTGGTGAATATTCAATGCATTATAATTTTGAGTGAAAATATCAAATATGAGCTTTAATATCTCAATGAAAGCAGATAAATAAAAAGAGGTATACTGACTTCAAATTTGCCATGAAGTGATTTTATATCAATTTGAACAAGATGAAAAGAGATACAGCATAAACGATCTCGCTTTAAAAAAGTGCAACTCCAATACATTTACAATGGTGACACCCAATTCTGTTGTTTAATTCACACTTGAAAAAAAAGTGGTGTATGCCAATTGGCATGTGACCACAAATCTTATATTTAAAGCCTATTAAATGGCTCAGTTGCTGAAAGAGTAATCATAGTACCCTTTGGGAACTTTGTGGTTTGTGAAAGACTTCCATTCAACGCCATATTTTGAAATAGCGATAAGTATGAATCTTTTTTTATCATTCTTTGCTTACTCGATTCCATTTGCGGGGTACACTGTTAGTAAGTTTGGCGGTAATAATCTATCCTTCATTATCTTTAAGTAGGATGCTTTAAATGGAGAACAACAGGCCTCATCATTTGATGATTTGTAAAAAAAAAAAATGAAACCCATGGAGATGATTCGCTTTCCATTTTTTAAATTTTGTGATGGCGACTTCTGATACCTCTGATACGATTTTACCAATGACTGGGGTGACCATCAATTTCCAATTTTGTCCACAATTCGACTAGAAATTCACCAACACATTTAAAGTTTTTCAGTTCCAATACCGCGTCCACGACTTTATTGTTATTATCTAAGGAGAGCCCAAAATGGTCGTGAGGAAGAACAACATCACTTAATTCTTGCTACCTGTTTCTGTTAACTGCGATCTATAGACATCAATGACAGTTGCGTACAGTCGCGTGATATCGCTGCATATCGCTTTACAGTTTGATTCCGGAAATTATACGACCATGAAAAGTAAAGCAAAGATGACAGCGATGCTAAGAACGATCTAAAACTGAACAAGCATGTTTAGTTTTTCATTTTCGTTTCATTTTCCTATTTATCTGTATTGAATTACTGAGACGTTATTCACTTTAGCATGTATGCAGTATGTTATAAATTTCAGGTATATTATATTTTAAAAAATAACTTCTTGCAACTTTAACTGAAATAAAAAAACATAGCTTACAACCTGTTGCTACCGAGCATAACCAAAAAGACTAAAAGAGCTGTGGGTAGTGGAGAAGAGGTGGACGGTGTAGTTAGCTTGAACGTTTAATTTCTTCTTAAACATCTACTCGTACTAAGAACGCAATTTAAGTTTTCACCGAAAATTTATTAAAAAAGTAACAGTTATTTTACACTAACTATTTTAAAGAAAATAACACACTTTTCCATTTGTTGATATTAAAACATGAACGCGGTTTTGTTACTGCGTTCGCTTTGTGGAACCTTTGTTTTGTATTCCTCCATATGAAGAATATACACCATTCAGAGTGAAATTGTATCTCTGCTATTGCAAAGTTTAAATCCGCCCAAGCTACGCCCAAAGACTACTCAAAGGCGTATCACAATCGAGACATTCCTGAATTTACTTATCCGTTTCCATTCGCTGTTAGCAATGTCGTTAGTAGAAGCGTAACCAATAACAACAAAGACGGTGTCTCCATAATAGCTTTGCCACATTTTGCACTTTTTAAATCTTTTTCTGTTTGATTAAAACAGTTATCAGGTCTCCTGCGGTACTTAACTGCTGCAGTACATATACTCGGGTCCTCCTTTTTGATAGGAGTGGTCCTAACCTTGTACTGTCTACAATCAGGGCAAGTGTCTGCGATAAAGAATATCAAATTAGTTTCTTTAATCGGACTTAAAGCATACTTCTGCAGACAGTTTGCGCAATTTATTTGGCGTCTGTATTGCCTCTTGTTAATACTTATATCCTGATGCGTCTCCCATCTGGTTTTGTTGAAAACATAAAACGGCATTTCTTTTGTGCAACTGACGTTAACCTTTTTGACTTCTTGACCATGCACGTGTTGATGTCTGGTAAATGAGAGCAATGAAAAATACACTTGTGTTGTCATCCAGCTAAGTGAACCAAGCAATAATTGAG
This sequence comes from Hydractinia symbiolongicarpus, assembly GCF_029227915.1. Lineage (NCBI taxonomy): Eukaryota > Metazoa > Cnidaria > Hydrozoa > Anthoathecata > Hydractiniidae > Hydractinia > Hydractinia symbiolongicarpus. The sequence continues at coordinate 10,123,818 of NC_079880.1, read as the reverse complement.
CGAAATTAAACATTAATTTGGCTGGCGTCAGCAAGATACTTGATGCTGAGTCATACTTGTCTGGTATAGGACACTCAGCTTGAGTATCATTCAAAACAATCTTCGTAAAAATAGATATATTTTCATTTGATAAATGCTCCATTAGCTTCCCAACTACCTCACCGATAAACTTTCCAATGTATTTGTTGCCCTGGTTACTTTGCATGATGTAACCATTATAGTCCAATATTGCGCATACGTGTGTGTTGTTATCTGCACAGACTTTTACTGCCAATCTATCAGTGGTATACTTAATATTGGCGACTGCTGATGCATTCAGTAGAGCTTGGTATAGATTATCTGTTGACATTTTCATTCCAGACACTAAGAAGTAAAAATGAAATTAAAAATTGTGATTTTCGCACATAGAGTGTGATATTTGCGACATATTCAAAGTCAAAAATTTAAGTTGCTTGGAAATTTTAGGAGGTAATTTACAGATATTTTACTAAAAATTTGTGAAGAATAGTAACGTTAAAAGTAATAAGATCTTTTAAGTTTTTTTAAAATTTCACTAGGAAAATCGTGCCAGTGAATTTGGCAGACTTATAATGATAAGGGGCTTTACAAATTAGCTTCACCCCGAAGGCTACTAGTGTTAAGTGTCACCTGAAGGAGAATAGCTACAACCCTGGAAATAATATTTATGTCTTTTTGTAGCTCCTTCTTAAAATGGACAGACAACATTGGTTGATCAATGCTTTGCAGCTGATAGACTGCAAAAATCTTACTTTGGTAGGGATCTAAGCGAGTAACCAACGTCGAACATGCGCTACCTGCAGCATTCCACTCTACGATCCAGAACGATCCGGAATATCGTGGAATTTAGGTGTGCTAACGTCAGCAAAAATAGTACGCTTTAGAATTTTTAATGTAAACCAAATAACCTAACATCCTACATCTGCTGCGAACATTGACAAGACCGGTGTGCGTGTAAGAAAGAAACCGCTTATTTGCTATTTGTTGCGATCTTGTTTGCAGTTAACGTTTTATAAACTAACGGTGCTTGCTGTCAGAAATAAAGTCCTTTAGATTAAACAACGACTTTACAATTTTCTACTGATAAATCAACCGTAACGGTTGATTTAGAGGCTTAGAATTGTTGGTGTGCATCGATCTAGGATTGATCTCAAGACCTTTACACTTGAATAAATATTTTACCACATTAGCTACTAACAACGTATCAACTTCTAGACTACGTAAAAAATTATAATCTTATACCTGCACCAAGCATTCCATCTATTCTTGCTGTACCAGCTATAGTAGCAAAAACAGGGTCATCGCTAAGATCTTTCTCCTCCCTCTTCGGTACAGTCACACCAATATTTACATCCGGCATGGCTGCAGCCATCTGTACAATACCAACTTTATAAATATCACGTTGAAACGGCTTACTGGTGTTGGTATATGCTATATACCTAGAGTAACCGCCACTTGTTGCTACGAATAAACTTTCGATGATATCCTTGTCAATATTATCTGGTTGCCACGATGTTTCAACTATATCAGTTACAATTCCAGCGGTTGTGAGGAGCTTTTTAAGAAGAGTTCCATCGCAGCTGCTACCGATATCATTACTATTTCCATAGGATTTAATGAAATCGTATAGCTCCTCCGCAGTGGGGAAATACATTAAGCTGCGCGGTTGCTCATTTTGTGATTCTGTTTTGAATGCGCAAAACATCCATGGTGAAATTTGAACGTAAGTGTAATTCTCTGCTGTGTAATTCTCAGTTTTGTTGATAAACGGTAAATGTAACGCTTCGATCCCTTTCATCATCCATATATCAGCGTCGGCGTCCGTAATTTCATAATAGTTCTCATCAGGTTTCAAAATGGCGACTGCAGCACTAAAGTCTGTATTATTCACTGCAGTAAAAAAATAGCTAGTGTCTGTGGTCATAATTTTTTTATTTTCGTCATATATCCAATACGTAGGAAAACTCTCTTGCCCAGTCTTCTGATCGATCATGTCCACCTTCAAAAGTTCTGTCTGATTTGTGTCAACACCTCGCTCTAAATCATCCACATAAACGTTTGGTGGTGCTGGAAGATATCCGGTTTGATCTCGGAATTTCGGATGAACCAAGACGAAACCGTTGTTATTTATCATAAACACATGACTAAAAAAACCCAGTTGAGCACTCGGAATCTTCTCTTGGATTGAGGCTAACACTATGTCTGTTCCTGTCACGCCGATTAATTCTTTTTCTTCAAACACACCTAACGACACGCTCATTACCATACCTAAACCAGTACTATCCAAGTACACAGGAGTATAACTTGGTTTTTGTTTCGAATTCTCCCTACCAATAGGTCGACTGAAAACTTTCAAGTATTCTAAAACTGTGTCCCACACGTTTCCAAGTGTTTCTATCGAATAAAAATAACCTCTGTTCTTACAAGCCATGTCTATTAGTGCCTTTTTATCAGGACTTTTGTACCGGCCGACAAGGTAAGCAAAAGCGCGAACTTTTCTGTTTTTGTTTCGCTTTTCGAAAACTTCTTCTCCAGCGTATTCTCCCTCGACGCCGTCGGTAATAAACATGATAGCCTGGTTGCAGTCTGCGTATGTTCGGTTATAATAAGTACCTAAAAAAACATGTTACTATAATATTTTTGAACTATTTTCTAAGCGTAATGTATTCGAGCCAAAGAAACTAAATCTTCTTTACACCTCTGTAGGAAGCAAACAGATAGACAAAAGGGTAGCCCAATTTCATTTCAATCCCCTGTCGCCTCTCTCTTTATTAACGGGACACCGGAACAATAGTGGTTGAGAGGTAGTTAATAGAATGGTAAACCACAGAGTTACCTTTTTTCAGAAACAAAATCATATTTTCTTAAATAGAGTAGTTTTTTGTGATTTTGAAATCTTACAAAGTTTTTAAAGAAGCCTGAGAAATATATAAAATATTTATAAAAAATATCGTACCTGATTCTAAAATATCGAACGCTTCCGTCATTCCTAAATTGATATCAACAACATCTGTTGGCGTTTCAATCTTTTGAAGGGCGTATTTCATGATTTCTTTGTTTTCTTTTGTCGCTTGTACCATAAATTTTAGACATGGTTTGATGTACGTCACTTTTTTGTTGATTGTAATGACATTAAAATAGTCGTTTTCTTGTAACGTATCGATGAGTGACGCAGCCGTAATTTTTGCGATACCTACAGCAACAAAAATTTAAAAATCATATTAAAAGCAAAATCAAATCGTAACAGACAAAATCAACTGACAACAAAAAGAGAAATCAATTCCGTATTTCCACAACAACCTTGAATTTCAATAACAAGCCAGTTAAATTCAACTTGACAAAAAATAATAGGCAATTAAAACAATAAAAATTATTTGATCTCTTTAATAATAGCCGTCGTCTGTCTGTGTGTCCGCGAAAGCGGCGTCCCGTAACGGAAACATTTTAAAATGCGCACGAATATCAAATGCGATATATTTTATCCACTTTGTTGCCACGGGTAAATTTTAAGGACGGGCGAACCCGTGGATTTTTCCACGGGCTAACGACTATCTGTATTATAATACCCGTATACGTCTGTCTGTCTGTCGCGCGAAATGATACCGCAAGTAACAAGACGTGCGTAGTGTGGTATTAAAAAAAATAGGCGAACCCGTGGATTTTTCCACGGGCCATCGACTAGTTTATTAATAAAACAAGAAACCATGGTCGGTTTGAAATCAAACATTCGTTTTTAAAACCAAACGATTGTAAAAGGGCTATAAAACATATGATTAACGGACCACTCTAAAGGTCAAAGTGCAAGAAATTATACACACTTCAGAACCATATAGACGTCTAGACAACCTGTTTATAAATAATTAATTTTAAAGATGAATTTGATACTTTTTCATATTTATTTCTAAAAAAAGAAAAATTTTCCTGCAGTAATTTTTTTGGCGGTAAAATAACCTACTTTCAGTAAAAAATATTCAATATTAGTAAATGAAAAGTTTGTTTTGACGAGGGAACAGAGACAATGTTCCATTCGGAGTGTGCAGCTATACGGAGTACGGCTCCGTATAGGCATGCGTATACGGAGTATAACTTCGTATAGCGACATTTTTACTCCATATAGACGGAAATATTTAAATATCTAAAAGCCGCGAGCGGCGCAGACGGCTTTGAGAGTATAATGCCGAGACTGGTTCGGCTAGACATTAGCGAATGCAGCATGAGTGTCGAAGTTTAAACTAAGCATTCTTATTAAAAATTTACTCTGAGCTATTCCAGTTTAGAAAATTGTGCCTAAAACAAGCAAATAATTTGTGCAAGCATGCAGAGTACCAATTACCGTAGATAACAGTTCCAGCTAATAAAAGTTCGAGTTAACCGGTGGACGAGTTACCGGCAGTCCAACTGTATGATGTAGTTTACTATTTGCGTTTTGTATGAAGTTTATTTTTATGGCTTCCATTATATTCATTCTAAGCTTTATAACTTTGTTTTGTATGTTTCTACATGCAATAAAACTAACCATACAATCAATGACTTTTTCTTATGTAACTTTAAAATTGTGTACTTTTATACCAGCCATTGTAAACCTTAACTCATTAACAATACATCGAATTCTGTTCCTACCAAGCATGTCACACTCCGCATACTTAGCATGGCACACTCCGTATACTAAGCCTGTTACACTCTGTATAGCATACTTCGTATATTAAGCATGTCACACTCCGTATACTAACCATCTCACATTCCATATACTAAGCCTGTCACACTCAGTATAGTAATCATGTCACACTCCGTATAGCATACTTCGTTTATGAAGCATGTCACAGTCCGTATGGCATACTCCGTATAGAATACTCCGTATATAAATACTCTCGGTATCTCACAATCTGTATGCTATAATCCTTTTTTTGCAATCAAACTAATGTTCCCACACTCGGTATAACTACAATACACCTCGTATGTTTACCATGGATAAAAAGTAGGGAAATGACGTGATTGTCTTTTTAGCTTGTTCTTTATGGTGATTATTTTTTATTTTTTGTCGGAAATAGTTTTAAACGGTCATATATTGCAATATTTCCACTTTAAGAACATTCGTTGGCAGACTCCGTATAGCTAAACCAAACTCCGTATATCAGCTATACGGAGTATTACTCCGTATAGAAACCACACTCCGTACGTCACAACAACACGAGGAGTTTTATTTGTTAAAAAATGCTACATTACCTGCTTTAAAAAAGTAATTAATACCTTAAGTCATTGTTGTAGCTTAGACTGGCTTTATGTACAATATAGCTAGCTAGCAAGTTTGAGTTAAAAGCAAAATATGCAGGGAACTTCTCTGTTATATTCAGTTATATTTGGATGCTCAATATGATATTTAAGATGATTTAAGTTGTTTTTTTTTGTCCTCAGTGATCATAAACTTTTCCACCGCCATTAGCTCGACTCTCGTGTAAGTCACTAAATTCGAAAACCAACAGTCGTTTCGTAGCTCTTTTAAACAACGCTTAGCTTTAGATTTAAATTTTTGTTCTAAAACGAAACTGCGTAACTTGGCCCAAATCTATTATGTCAACGCTTAGAACAGAGTGTTAAAACTTCCAAGGGAGTTAAGTAGAATGTAAAACAAGTCAAAAAAAAGCTCCCGCACAAAGCAGGGGCGAGTCTTTACTTTAAAGGACTTTAAGGAATGTATACGAGGTTGTCAAAACATTTTGCATGCTTAAAAAATCTTACTGACGACGAGTGTTTTTTGTTAATAAAATGCATTTTCTTATGAACACAAGTTGTTTATCATCAACAGGTGAGATAATTATGCAAATTTTAAATCCGGTGATTTTTTTTTAAACAACTCGAATCCAGTGTGATTTTTCTGAAGATGGCCACTGCGACGAATGGGTGAACCAATGTATCACACTTCTCCGTACGTCTGCTGAGGCAATGGTAGTTATCAGGGCGGTACAAGTTAACTTAAAATCGGAATGAAAAATATCTCGTGTGTTGCCCCAAAATCTTCTTTAATTCGAATTTAAAAGTTTGTAATTGGTTTCTCAGTTGTGCAAAAGCTAATTTGTAGTCGGCGGAAGTTGTTTAATTGGATATACTCAGCTAAGTAATCATGACTTTTCATGTTGAAACCTTACAATATAGAACTTACTGACTAAAACAGAGATGAATTAAAATCTGTTTTTTTTATTATAAAATTTGAAGTCGTAAAATAATAAAATTAGTTAATTTTGAACAAAAAGAAAAGAAAGAAAGTGAAAACATTATCCACATGAAAATGGTTTTTAGGATACTCAGGGTTGCATTACGTGATTGAGACATTCAAATTTTACCTGCAGAGACAGTGAACACGCTTAATAAATATTTTACCATTGAGCAGTGGATAATTCATAATTTAAAAAGTAAACTTTAAGCAGCGTCATAGCGAGCGTATCCACTTCCTGTGTGTCATATAAACCAATTTCAAATACGCAGAAGTTCCGGATACGTTGTACGCCATTAAATGTACTTGCAACGATACCGCTCTATTGCGGACACTATCAGGACCTCCAACAAGCCGATCCTGTAGAGAGATGTTCGCTACGTAGAGGTTCTTCCCAAATTTACTTGTATTGCTTTGAATGCTTTTTGGTTGTAGCAAAGTGGGTCAATAGCTTGTTCTGGGGAAAAGAAGGAGCCTAAGACATCGTTCATTTAAGTGAAACAGGCTCAAACATTTTCCATTGTATAAGCGAAGATATTAAATATTTTGAATCAAGGGCAGAAACTTTTGCGGAAAGAATTTTTTGCGGGAAGAAACTTTCGCTGGAAGAATCTTTCGCGTTGTCATTTGGCATTTTTTTTCCGGAATTCAAAATATGGGTCGTGTTCGCCTGGAAATATTTTTTGCCAAAATCTAAGAAACTACTTTTTTCGGTAAAAATCGCATCTGAGGTATTTACCATAATTTAAAAGTCTGCATCTGCACTGTTTCGAGGAATTGGGAATTGGAAAAAAAACACCAAATGTTATTGTAGTTTATGATTAAAGAAGAAATAAATCACTAACTTCAATATTTCCCTGTTTAGGATTTTTTGTGAAAAAACCTTCGCAGGTTAAAAAGGATCATGATTTTGCCTTAAAAAACTTTCGTGTTTTGTTAAAAACATAAACTTTTGCAAAAATGACCAAAAATGCGAAAAAAAACAAAAGTTTTTGCCCGCGAAAGTGTCTGTTTACAAAGTAATAAAAATCGAAGAAAAATAAAAAACTTCTTAAACAAATTGTTTGATACAACCGCTTTAGCAGGGTCAGTTCTAGGGGTAATGTAAATCGGGACCTTAAATGATATCCGCTAAAGGGGGGTGTCTGCTATAAAAATCGACATACAAGTTCTGTTGTGTGGCCCGAAGTTGTTTACACGAACTTAAATTATAATGGGTCGTTTGTTTGATGTCGTTATTTTTGACGTCAACAACTAAACAAAACAAAGAGTAAAAAACAGTAAACTGTCTACGTACCAATATTGTTGCCAATCATTGAACCCGACGTATCTATGACAATGACGACATCTTTTGGACTCGATGTAGCTTGTATATACCAGATACGTCGTCGGCAGTCAAATAAATCCGTTTTTCCATCATTGCCGTTCTTATTTCCGGGATATATTCGAAATAAGCCTAAAAGCGAAATTCACATTGATTCTTAATTAAAGATTAAATAGAACTAGTCGTTAGTCCGTGGAAAAATCCACGGGTTCGCCCGTCCTTTTTATACCGTACTGCGTGCGTCTCGCTACTTGCGCAGCTAAGCTAACATTTTGCGTGACAGACGGACAGACGTATGCGGGTATTATAATTTAGATTCAATACGGAGTTGTTACTAAGCAACAAGAAAGCATCATTTAAACAAGAAAAAGTGAAAAGAGAACAAAAAGTCACGTAAATAAGAAGGAAAGGCACCGATGTTAGTGAAAAAAGATGGTAGATAAAGCTGTATAAAATTCATATCCATCGAAAACCGTCATTTCTCTAACAAGTATAACATTTCAATTCAGTATAAGGATTTTATTACCTGAAGAATCTCCATAATATTGATATAGTAACTTCTCACTGAAATTATAAAAATTCGCTTTGAACGTCGGATCAATTTCTTTCGTCCATTTGGCTGTGTACAACACTTCTTCTTTACCAGAGTATATATTCGTTGGGACTTGGACAAAACTATCGGTTAAATTGATTGGAACCGTTTTTGAAAATGTTGGCACTATTATCAGTGATACATTATCATTCTGATTAATATCTCTCATATTGTAATAGTTAAACAATGCTACATTTTTATTTGTGTTACGCGCTTTAGATTTCTCCGCATTCCTTTTTATTTCGTGCAATACCTTAGTCCTTTCATCAAACAGTGCTTCCACACTCTGTGTAAAATTATTTAACAGTTCATCTCCACTTATTTTCTTTTTTACTACGTTTAACTTTGAAAATGCTTCAGAAATTTTATGATAGTTCGTGTATTTCTTCGTCATTTCTTTTAGTTCGGTAGCCAAGTGTTCCGCCATATTGTCTGCGAACGTTTTTCCAATAGGGCCTGCTAGATCCAGTCCTAGCTGTTGGCAGGAAAGCTGACTCAGCAAAGTTAAAAGTGTTAAAACAGTGCAGCAATGCCAGATTATGGCTACCATTATGGATAACGCTTTTGGACCTATCAAAGGTTTAGGGATTCCATTTTATCTTTTTCGCTTTTATCTTTTTTATATTTTATTCTAAATAAAAGAAAATATATTGGTACTACGACAAAAATAACAACAACAACAACAACGACGATCTCCCAGAACAACAAAAATAAAAACAACATCAATATCATCAACATTACAAGTCTTCTTACAGAACTTTAAAATGTGAAAAAATATATATAAAGTTATTCCATCCACTTAAAATAAACATTTCTCATTAGAAATAAAAAACACAGTAATTCTTCTAATTGCATTTTATCAGGTTAATTAAATTCCAGCGGAGTTTATGTGGTATCAAATTTGATACCACATACATGTATTCCAAATAAGGTTTGTTTTCGTTATACTTTTTCCTGATCAAAGTCTTTTCCCACGGTGTGCTGTAAAAGTTAGATACAAGCGAAAACAAACAATCTATCTTGTTTGTTTACCTAACTAAGGTAAAGAAACATCTTGCTGTTTACATAAAAAAAGTAAAAAAATATATACTTGCAATTGTAAAAACTATTTCAAACAGCCGACTTAAATTTATAGATAACGTAAATCGGATGCGCTTTATCCCAACGTTTTTTGTTGTTTCAAATTACCCCGTTACGACGTGACAACGTTCCAACGTTCTGTTTATCAACTGAAACGACTACAAAATGTAAAGTTTTTTTCTTCTTCGTGTTTTAACATCACAAAACTTTTTTTTTCTCTACTGAATTTTGTTATTAACAATAATTATTAGGTTCAATCAAACTCACTCCATATTTAATTTATGCAAAACACTGACATTTGAGCGCTGTTTACTTAATAATTAAAAACTCTCCATTGCAGATGTTTTTAGTGGATATAAAAGAAAGGTTCTGCAATTTCGTACCAAGCTCTTTTCGTAATGCTAGTTTTTAAATTTGTTATTATTTGTTAATATTTTTCATTATTAAGATTCCTACAGTTTTTTTCATTTTATTTGATAAAATAAAAAATAAATATTGTAAATCATTAAATTTCGAGAGAAATTAAATTAAATCTTTTACCCTTGCAGTAACTCTACCTACCACAGGAGAAGGGAGGTAAGGGTCACATGGCGCGGAAATAAAATAATAAAGTAAATTAATTAATTAATAAAGATAATTAAAACGAAAAGATTTTTTCAAAACTGATTTAATATTAACGTTATTGATGCACCAAGAAAAAAACTTTGCGAGGGAGAACCTCCCTGTCGAATAACCTTATGAATATATATACAAATATAAAAAATAAATTCTGTGATTAATACATCTTTATAGGACTGTTAGAAATTCGTTGGAGTTAATTTTGGAGGTTTTTACACGATTCTTTAGTTTACTTTTAAAAACAGAATTTTTTCTTTTTTATCGGGAAAACAATTTGATCACGTACATAACTAAACTTTTTTATTACAGACTTATGAAATATTCGCTATTTTTCGTTGCATGCATGGCCTAAAGGCGTGAACATATTTTTCGTTTCTTCACATATGTTTTGGCTTCCTATCTCATCAATGCTTTGCAACCTTGTTTCCAGGACTTTCTTACACTAATATGCAATGGGCTTAGAGACGAGGTTGTATGTTTAAATCAAAATACCTCAAGAGAAGTCATTTTGGCTGCAAAAAAATTTTGAATTTTTCAACAACTGATTTTTAAAAAATACAATCTTGATGAAAATTTGTTAAAGGAAGAGAGCTGAGTTCGAAGTTCGCCGCCACAAGTAATTTCGTAGACTTTTTCTATATTAGATATGATTTTTCACTTCTCAATGTTCATACCATTTTAGGTCGTTTGGTTATGTCCACACTTTCAAAACATGCTTATTCTTGTTGAGGTCAGCAGGACCAGTTTTCACGAATTGCACCGACCTTAGTAGGCCCCGACTTTGTCTCAATATTTTTGTGCACGATAAAAAAGGACACATCGTCGTCAAGGACGTTAAGAAAAGCAGAATGAATGAAAAAAAATATGAAGTACCAACTTTCTCGATCAGAAATTATTGTCTGGTGAAACTATGCAGAGAAATCTGGTTTATTTTCACTTCTCTTTATCGGATCGGATCGGATCGGATCAAGATTCGTGAACGATTTCCACTTTTTTTCGGCATGAAATCATTGGTTAATAAAATCCAACTAGATTTGATCCCAACTTGGATCAGAAAAATCCTAAAAAATATTTTAACATTTTGAAACACTTTAGATAAAAAAATGCTTTCTGCGTGTGCGTGGATTATAATCCGATCCGATCCAGTGTAAACCAACCTTAAAAATTGTTTTTAAAAATCCTGAGAAATAAAATACCTACAACGCAGACAAGCCTTCGTATGGTATAATTGTTTCTGTGATATAAAATAAATATGAAACACGTTTTATATGGCTTTTATCTTCATTTTTTAAGCAACATCTTGACAATATAAATACATGTGCAGCTGTTCCTAGATGATCGATCTTTATCCCTTACTTTATCCATTATATTATAAAAAAAAAAAAACAATTACGAAAATTGAGCTATGAAACGTCAACAACGTATACGAAACGTCAATCGTTTAAATCTTGATATAGAAATAAAATTAAAAAAACACGTGGTTAGGTTTATGTTGTCATGGAAACATAATCTGGCAATACCTACAGATATGTAGCTAGCATATATATACAATAGAAATAACTATTTCAGCTTTCAAAAAACATCAAACCAACACATCTGGTGATTGGTTAACAGTGGCCACAAACGAGAAAATATTAAAATACTGAACAAAATTACCAATAGTAAAAAAATTTATTGCATGGAATATAAAGAACTTCAAGGTTAAACTTGTAGATACAACCGCAAGGAAGCAGAGAGCGGGATTATAAAGTGTGGCAGTTAAGGGAGATTAAACAGAGATAATACAATAATCACTAACAATATCTTAAGATATTTAATTACATATTTAATATTAAGTAGATTAATTTTCTCCCTGGTGTTGTATGATAAAACAGCTTTGTTTGTTTATTTTTCTACCATTATATGTGCCAATCATATTGGTTACATCTCATGCTTCCTTGAGTATATACATGTTTTTTTGTATTAAGAATAGCTAGTTCTTTTTTTAACATGATTAATCTTTAAATTTTTTAGTAGAAATCACCCTGACATATTCTTAGCGTATTCTTAGAACAGTGAAGATTGAAAGATCCGAGAATGCAAACTGGTGTAAACAAATCATTGAGCTGCTGTTTAAGCAGCTTAATTCAACTGACAGATAGACAACTAGATTTTGTGGGGAAAAAATTCGAATGAGACCTGAGAACATACTACAGATATTTTACATCAATAATGAAATACACTACTTTTGTTAAAATTCCATCCAAGAAAAACTTCAAGATGAGCATATTCTTAGAATATTCTTAACTATTTGGCTCAAAATCTCATCTTGAGTAAATTTTGTATAAAAAAAGGCTGGTAAAGAGAAAATTATTTGATAACCCCAAGAAGATTGAAAATCTTACCTCGCGTTGTTATGTCACTGCTTTTTAGCGATTTTTACTTGAAAGTATAATTCGTGCCTTTCTATGTACTTATTACACAATCAAAATCATTTCTCTCAAAGAAAAAATGCGCATATAAATTATAGATGCATGCGTTATGAAAATACAGCTATTTTTGCTACTTCAATACTAAATGCAATGACGCGTAACTGATAATTTGCAACTCAAAGTAGAATACGCCTTTCGTCACGACTAGGTAGTCAATTGTTCACATCAGCGTTGTACGTGAAAAGAGAATTTGAACTCGTTAACATGGCAACAAATTTTAATTAACGGTAATTCCAACCAATGAAATTGCCTACTATATTACTCCAGCCAATCGAATTGCCTGCTATAATATTCAACCCAATCAAATTGTCTGATATACTATTCCAGCCAATCAAATTATCTCCAATTATTCTAGTAACTGCAGCATTTACAAACTGTCTGTCTAAAAATTACTTTAGTAATATTTTTGGAATATCCACACAAAGAAAAACAGAGAAAATTATGTAAATGTTATACTATACCTCAGTATTAAGAATATATTTACTTGATATAAAATTTGTTTCAGATTAAATGCTCGGATCTCAGAATAAAAAAAATATCCAAATTTTTCGTTAATAAATAAAGCCGCACAACTGTGCTTCTTTTTCAAAACCAAAACATCTTTTTGACCACATCCAATTTTCCTTTGTTTACATATCAGTGCGAAAATAAGAAGGCTATTGAAATGTTCAATATTTTCTCAATGGCGCGTTTGTTTGAAACTCCCCTGGATGAATGTGAAATAAAAGTTCTATAAAAACATAGTTTTTAAACATAGATAATATATATTTCGTTCTCTTTTTTGTTCTTTTTTTTCCTACTTAATTCTATCTGTGGTAAATATTCGACAAAGATGAAAATGCGAATATCTTAAATGATCTCTTACAATAGAGAATTCGTCTAGATACAATATGATCGTAATGTGGAAATAAATTTCGGAGAGACGGGCGTTTCGTTAATCAAGGTACTTCATTATATTCATACATTATACATTATGTGGCATACGCCCCTCCCCCCGCCCGTCCGATTTCGAACAATATGGGGTGCCAAAACTTCCATAACCCATCTATTTGATCTTAAGATAGCTAGCTAATAAGGCAAAAGGCTAGCTATCAGATTTTAAGTGAGTTTTATTGATATTCTTTGATGTTTACTATTTATATGTTATCCTAAAGTTTTTTCCCCTTTTTTGGCGATAACCGCTTTAAAATAAGCATAAATCTGGTAGATAAGGTGGAAAATGAAATTTGGGTACTACAAGCAGAAACAAGTCCGGTTCAAGGTTTTAGATCTAACCACTAACCCAAAAACCCAATAACCACATGTTTAAACATTGACAAGTATACATTTACAAGTGTGTCTAATACAAAAAAACGTTTATGATTGCTTGTGGCCATAATTTTCAAAAGTTTTACTATTTTTGTAATCAACTTTTGCACGCCGTAGGTAGCTACGAAAGTCGGGTGCAATGTAAAAATACTCTTTAAATTGAATGTTTGTACAAATAGTTCTACCTTGAGTGATGTGTTTCTTTATTTCGTGTGATGTTGCTACTTCTTTGTTCGATAGTTTTTTTCGTTAAAAATATGGCTGAAAATATAGTTTAGCGATTATATTCTTCTCGAAAAGCTGCTTTTGTTTAAATGACGCATTTGTAACAATAAAACAGAAGCTATGTTAAACTTGAAGTTGTATGTTGTTGTTGTTTTTAGGAAGAGATTGTCAAAAAAGAAAGAATATCTATAAGAACATCAGTGTGCAACAAAATCTTTTTTAGGAATTTAATGTTAATGTTTTATTTTTTAATGATTCCAACATTTTTTTTATTCCTCCAAAACCCTTAAAACACTTACGATTATCACAAAAACTTGCGAAAAACTTATAGACATGCTAATACAAAAATATAAGAAACTGAACTACTCTTTAAATAACGGTAGGATAAGGTCTGCGAAGGAGTCAAACATTTTCTTAGTATTCAAAGATTAAAACTGGCTATTCCTCTAAAATTTATTTTAAAAGAATAAATAAACTTAGGATGTTATATGCAATAATCCTATTTAACTTTGGTTCCATCTTTGTAATCTAATATATGGCGTGTGGCCTAGTGGTTATGGAGTTCGCTTTGTAATCACATGATCCGCGGTTTGGTCTACAGCCCGAGCATGATTAGCAAGTGTCTTTACCACAGCTACGGGTCAACACATGCCATGTGAGGACAATGGGGTAGGCAATGCCGGTGTATAACTAATGTTTTCAGAACACAGGACCCACGTTGATAACAGTGTTTCCAACACTGAAGTGGCTATAAATATTCGGAATAATAATAACTTGTGGATAAAAGTTAAGAAATAATAAAAATATGCGTTATCTTACTAATAAATATAGATTTAGAGAAGACGAAATCAAACAAAAAGTAATCCAGAAAACCTACATAAATGTGGAGTCATCTAAGATAATATTTTACCTATAGAATGTTACGATCCTATATAGACTTCACTGACTTTCACGTGGTATTTTGAACACCAATGTTTTTTACCACAAAAATTTATAAATCAGCTTCAATATTCTCATTGGCTTCTCATGTTCATCAATCATTCACAACCATCTGCGTCTCAAATTTGCAGGATTATGTATTTTTTCATTTTAAAAGATAATAAAAATTTATTTTGATATAACAAAAAAAAAATCTAGTGAAGCCCTATTAAAATACAAATATTTTTTTGAAAAAAAGTCGCTAAAGTAAAATTAAATAAAAAATTGCAATTGCATTTTTAATGCACTTTAAATTGTTTTTATGGCAGTTCTTGTGGATCTAAATATTATCCTTTCTGACCCTTGTTCTCAAGGTCTCCTCCCAAGAACTATTACCACGGTGCAGCCATCTTAGGATCTAGATTGATTCTTTTTCTGACAGTTCACGTCAAATATCCTTGCAGCAGGCGTTCACATAAGTCGACCATTCTGAGACAAATCTAGACTTCATAAAAGTCTTGAAGGCTATTTCGCCTCATACACTCGACTCACTCGATTCACATTTTTCCGAACTTGCAACACACATGAACATAAAAGACAGTGCAATTTGGCCTGAATTAACCTGGAATTCAAGCAACAAAAAAGCACTCCTCTAGACGTGAGACTCACCGTCTCAACCTCGTGCCCGGGGCTTTTTATCTGTTATTGGTGCTGCACTTATTGCTCGCCGTCCGATATGCAATAAGAGACAACAGGTCCTGTGATCGAGGTTGTCGCCGTCTTTCTCCCTTATCTCCAGTACAGCTATATAAAAGAAACTTTCCTATGGACTTTTCCTATGAACGAATGTTCTTGTCTCAGTTTTTTGTTAAAGAGACTCTACACTTTTAAGAAAAATGTTTAGTTAGGCTCACATTCCTATGAATTTAGATTATTTAAGCATTTACGAGAAAGTGATCTGATAAGCTTCTCAGAAAAGACAAACAAACTCAGGTACCTGTTTATAACAGGTTTAAACCCGACGTTGGCGAAGAATGACTTTAGTTGAGAACTAGAAAATCAGGTTTCCGTGTTTTCATGAAATGGAAAAAGAATTACTACATACTTACGCAATATTTTGAGAACCAACGAATTGGTTTAAAAAGAGAAAGGGTTAATATAGACTAGGGAGGGGCAGCATGGGTTGCAGTGTCATAGATTGGCTAAACTATTCATATTTTTTTCTGTCAGAATGAAAAAAATAGTGTTTTCAAAAGTGTTTAGTTGTTTCTGAAAATAAATTACCCCCGCTTTCGTTGGTCCTTTATTTCAACTGTTAATGCATTAAATCTTTTTAGTCGGCAATATGACGGCGATATCTTGGTTTGGTATGCGTTAATTAAGGATAACTCTACCGTTAACACACACTCTACCTCTATCTACTTCGATTCCGTCGGTAAATCGGAAAAATGTTTGCCTTAATTGGATAAACTTTCGCGAGAATATGTTCTTGCGATATTTTGTCAATTCCGTCATTCGCCAAATTAAATTCTTGCAAATATCACTTTTTAGTGAAATTTAAGAATAGTAAGTCATTGTGTAGAGAGGAGCTCGTCCTTCTTTTAAAAAGAGACATCAAGTTTGGTTTGTGATTATTTACCAATTTTTGTCTTTGCCCACGCTATCCTTATAACAGAAATATTTTTTTCTTTTACTGACATTGTGCCATCTTTAGAAATGGCGAGTCCTAAAAATCTTCACTACTTTAATAACAGAGGTGGCGATTCCTCTAATAGATTAAATAAAAGAAGCCAGGACATCAACTCAGATGTTGACGAAAAGACGACACTACATTCGTACTGAATAGTCGTAAACTTGTTGTAGAATGAAAACAATAATTATACAAAATGTTTAATAGTATTTGACTATTCGCGAAAACAAATTCTCGCGAAACTTAAAAAAAAATCAAAAACTGCGATTCACGAAATCGCGAATTTAAATGTATTTCATTTAAATCTGAAATTTAAAAAACAAAAAGTCAGCCACGTTTTTTCTTACTAAACCTCAAAGATTGGTTCGCAGGCTAGTTCATACGAAGTTGAAAAGATTGGTTCGCAGGCTAGTTGATAGGGAGTAGAAAAGATTGGTTCGCAGGCTAGTTGATAGGGAATTGATAGTCTTGTAGTCAGTGTATTCAGACGAGGAAGAAATGTAACTATAAAGTGTGTTTATTTATTTACCTAAAAAATTATAAATGTGTATGTTATAAAAATTATGCGATAGAAAAATAGCTATAAATTTTGTTGTGAGTATACATAAAAGTTTTAAAACTATATTTTTGTTATAAAATACTGGTAAAGTTATTTCTGCGAGCGTAATTCCTCTTCGTACATTTTCCGCACAAATTCGTAATCTTGTACGTGATCCTGTGTTAATTTATATCGACCTTGCTGCGCCGTATTCTGCGTTTTATCAGATGGTAAATTTATTTCCGTATTTCTATTAAAGGTGTCAACAAATGCGGGAAGTTGTACGTGATCCTGTGTTAATTTATATCTACTTTGCTGCACCGTATTCTGCGTTTTATCAAATGGTAAATTTATTTCTGTGTTTCTAGTAAAAGTGTCAACAAATGCAGGAAGTTCTTTAGAATTTACTAAATTAAGCCAGCTTGTTGATTGTTGGTTTGTCTGAGCCATGTTTGAATAATTATTAGTTTGAAATGGTGACTTTCCATCTTGTCCCTGATGCATGTCACCTGAACAAAGAAGAAAATGTTTATGGTATAAGTATACAGATTATTCACAGAAGAGAAAATTCTTTTTTAAAAAAACAATCAGAAAAAATTGTAAAATTCTACATTTTGCGTAATTTTCCTAAAAAAGCAACAACTCTTCATTTGATTTGAAATAAAACCTTACCATGGTCAGTTTGCATGCTGGGAAAAATATCAGCATAATTTCCCATCATGTATTTCTGCTGCATTAGATATAACAGATACATTTGTTGCTTCTGTAACATTTCTTCATAGCTACTAACATACGTTACTGGAGGTCTTCCCCACCATCCTTCGTTTAAAACTGTTTCAGTGTATCCATTTGAAGGAGTAGTTACAGCTTGCTCAATTTGAGGATGATTAAAAGTGATGCCATGTTTTCCTACAAATGAATCTCTTTCAACTTTTCTACGTTCGTCTGAAGCATAGAAATTAGACTCATCTGCTCTGTTTCTTTGCTTTCTACCAGAACAACAGTTTGCCGGGTTTAACTTTCCACTACGACTGGTATCGTCCCGCATGTTAGTGTTTCCTTGCTTCAGCAATCTCTTTACAATATTTTCCTCGTTATCAGTATTCAACATGGCAGGTGTTCTGAAATGTTTCCATGGGTCGTCCTTTTCTGGCGTTTCTTCGCGATTCACGCCTGCCTTCACATTTGCTGAAGAGAGCTCCTGTTTCATAATTTTCTTGATAATGTCTTTCTCGTTAGAATCTTCCCCATCAAATATTCTGTTAATCTTTCGATTGATCGAGGAAAGAGGGTTGTAATGTGAGTGGCCATTGTTCTGGTTATCATAAAACTAAAATTTAAGAAAAGAAAATCATTTTTTTAAAGTATTAAAATACTAAGCCTATAGTTTCACCTCCAAATATTGTGAGTCTCACGATGTATACAGTCACCAAAAAATAGGCACCATAACTCTCTATTAGTAAACGTTACTGCCCTGTGCTATTTCCTTTTAGCTTCTAACCATTGAGTTAAAGGAAATTAAAGTCTTAGAGTTATAGCTCGCCTAATTGCTCGATAAAGTCTTCAAATACATGTTATATTACACCGACTGCTGATACCACATGGCCATGTAAAAATTCAGTTTTTATATATATTTGATTTATAAATACAGTTCTCTTTAGTTAGTTACCTTTACCCCCAAAACCTAGTTAATATAAATAAGTGGCTAGAGAGTTTACCTACTTCCTGCTAAAAATACGTTGTTCTCATAGCTTTTTCTGTTTTAGTTTCTAGCGAACAACACAGATTGGTAAGTTCAGCAAATATACATCTCCTAGTATACTTACCCTTTGAGCAAGTAATGCTAATTCATCTTCCTCAACTCTCTTTTCCTTTGCACGTCGGTTTTGATACCATATTCTCACTTTTTCTATAGACAAGTCACAAAGCTCTGCTACCAACTCTCTTCTCTTAGGGTCAGGATGCTTCTCTTTTTGGTAAGCTGCTTCTAGAATTAACATTTGCTCATCGGTGAAAACGGTGCGATCTTTTTGTCGGCGCAAATTAAGACTTGGATCTGAAACAGATAGTGGGAATTTAATTAGATCTGCCTTGCTTTTGATTGAGTTTTTAAATGGCAAAATAAATTAAATAAAGATTACCAGAGGCTAATTCCTCCATCAGGTGTGACGGTGCATCGTTATACTTGTTTTGTCCAGGATGACGTTCATAAATTCTGGACACGTCGTATTTGCTACGACGATTTCTTCGCTTTCTTGTTAAATCGTGGGTTTTGTTACGATGCATTTTCCACTGTGCGACGGCAAGCGATAGGTTTTTAATAATTGAAAGAACTTTTTGTTACTTTTGCAGTAACTGAAGGAAGCTATTGCATTGCATCAATGCATTGACGCAATGCATTGCCGCAATGCTTTGCCTTCACGCTGACAAACAGCAATTTGCAGCAATTTTATTTTTCATTCTACTAGCCACAAAGTTATTAGTATCACAAGTTTCCTCATAAATACATGAGATATGATAAAGAACATTCCTTAAACTGATTAATCTCAGTATCAGGTTGAGCGAGGATTAAATTTTCTTTTAACTACCAGAAAGCCTTATTCTTTAAGTTTCAGGAATTTACTGTTGAGAGAGGGTGTACTAGGAACCATCTGGCAAATGAAGGATTAATGTTAGTTTTTAAAACCTATTATCTTATTACTTAGTAAGTAAGTAACAGGAAGTTTTAACATCCTCGGGGATTTCATCCTAACGGCTGGCTATTCCTCCCCTCCGAGTGTAACTATGTTCATTACCGCTAGAAATACGTATAGCATTGCTCTAATTTGCTTGTCTGCCACACAAGCCGATTAGCGGTCAGTAAATGGCACCAAATGGGCTGGCAACACTACATTTGAAGTGCGTCGGAGTGGGGACTCGAACCTGAAACCTTATGATTACAAGTCGAATGCGCTACCACTACATCATCTCCACTTTTCGTTAGATCAATGTACTACAGCAAGATTACCTCTAGCACGCATTTCTAGTAACAGATTTGTAGTCTTAGAATTTAGTACCTTCAAACAAAGATGTTTTCTTTAAAGTGTCGAGAGTTGTTTTGTGACTTAGAAATTAATAGAACACACCTGATTGTTCGCAAGAAAACGTCAGTACGTCAGGCTTAGTTAATTGTTATTTTAGTTAAATGTATTTTTTTTTAAATGTATTTGGGAAAAAATTGTAGAAGATTGTAGAAATACTTTACTTATCGTTGTAATCTCTGTCTTGTATTTTTAGGTACAAGTTTAGGAATAATTATTAAAAGTCAGGGGGGGGTCATATTTTCGATTATTTTTTTATTGTTTAAGGATTGAGTTTTGAAATCTTAAGAATTAAGAGTCCGTTGATTGTCGAAGAAAGGCTTTAAATTTTCTAAAATTCGCCCAAAAAAATAACATTAATTCATTCATTGCCAAAATTTCTGCAGTTGACCATCACAATGCCTTTGTGGATTGTTTTGCGCTGAATCGGTTTAATTTTTGTCGACATCATTTTCCTGATCAAAAAGTCCAGTCTTTTAAAGATGATATGAAATGTTTAACAATGAATCCAATCATGGTGCAGCCTGGGACGACATTGTATAGGACAAGGCGTTATTTCTTCATCGCAGGGTCTTTGGCAACCAATAAACTTGTATTTGCTTCTACGTTTGGTGGGAAATGGGGTTGTACTTTTAAAATATTTGCAAAGATAAGAGTCATGCTGCAAAGTTTTCTCTTTTACCAATGGCCAAATGAACATTTGTAAAACCCATTGATCATTTCCCCGTTTTGATTCTCGTTTTTCGTTTCTACTTTCGGAATTTTCTAAAATAAGGTGCATAATCTTGGCTGCTAACTGTTGATCTTTGTAATTTTTGAAACACCACAGTCCACCTAGTATCGCCGTCAGATGTTCCTCATGATCTCTCATAACATGCACAAGTTTATTGGAATACAACCATTCTGTAACAGCGTGTTCTTCTCTTTTTAAAATTGGAGAATCCAAATCTCGAAAACAACTTATACGTACAGACGGGTCTAGAAGTGGTAGAAATCTCCACGTCATTGCATTAATAGCCGACAAATTGCCGACATTAATGATATGTCGTACGTCAAAAAAATGAAGGTTACTATAGTTTTGTGTGTAACTGTTCATGTAATTTTTTTGAAGCTTTCCGTCATGGTATATTCTAATGGACCAGCTTGCATATAGTGAACTTCTTCTAACTTCAGATGCGACAACGCCTATTAACTCTCCCCAGTTCTCCTGACAGTCTTCTCCAAAGATTGAATACGAAAGGATAAAGTTGCTTTTGTTAAAAGAATGGAAATATTTATTGTATTGAGTGAAAAGGTTGCCATGGAAGTTGCCAGTAATATCACCAGTGGTATTGTTGTAGTAAATCAGTAATATTAATGATAAGGTGGCTATCAAGAGAATACATATCTTTGATGTACAAAATCCTTTCTTTGCTGTAGTATTCATCCACAAGGTTTGTAATAAGAGCTGTATCTAAATATAAAAAGTGTTGAAGAAACATTTTTACAATCCTTATGGAAAGTTGATAATCATCTGACATTTAGATTCTTAATTGTTTTTCTTTATTGGCATGTCAATACTCTTTCAATTCAATGAAAATTAAGTTTAGGAATGACGTCAAAAAATATGTCCTAGATGAAAGTATGTCCAGGCAACAGTAACAAGAAAATGCTGGGGTCGGGAAGAATTTAGTACTGACTACAAATTCTATAATAAAAGATTACATAAACTGTTATTTAAGTTTGGTTCTGCAAGTGTTAGATCAAATGCTTGAAAGTTTATATCAAAAATAGTCAGTTGCATTGCTTACAAAGAATTTCCAAAAGTCCTGCTGTTTACCTAACAAGCAACACAAAAAATTAGTTGAGGACTAAAGTTTCTTGAGTATTTTATACAGCCTCAACCGTTGTTTATTTTCGTTACAGAACTACTTGGAAAAAATAAATTCCATGTTTCCTTGTTTAGTAAAACTTGTGCGCCAATTCGCAAACAAACTTTACCTTCAAACCCGACTTTTGTTTGCCAGTTGCTATGTTTTTTACAGGACTCGAGCTTCAACTTACTTAACAAAAAAAAACGTGTATTTGAAATGCACTTTTTTTATTTACTTTTTTGTAAAAATTCTCAGAAAAACATTAGCTGAAATAACTCTCAGTGTGAAATCATGGATGCGAGATGATGGTGGAACATCTATTTGTACATACTTCGTGTATTGCAATTTTACTTGTCTCACACTTCTCTGATAATTTTAAACTTGTTTCGTAATTTGAAATTCAAAACAGCTGAATATGATTCACTTTTGCATGGGCTTTATTTTTAAATAAATTAATAATGTATCTAATATAAATAATAAATATTGTGATTAATAGATAAATGCAGTCAAAAAACTTTAATTGATATTCTGTAATTCCATTTTTTCAGTGACTCGAACAAAGGAATACAATAAAAAAATAAAAAAAAAATTAGTAAAAAAAATAGAACCAAACTGGAATGTTACAAATATTATAGAGATATGCTCTGATAAAGACTACTCCCTGAGCCTTCAGAAAATGTTTCTTCTACTTCAAAAACGTTTTAAAAAACGTCTTTTCTAATAAGCATCCAAGGACGTTATCAATTTAAGCTATCTCTAATAGAAAGAGACAGATTTTTCTAACTATTTAAAATATCGCAAAATTCAGATCACAGAGGTGTAGAGATTCCATTAATTTTCAATAATCGTTTTCTTTATCTTCTTCCCTATTATTTTTCTTTAATCAATTACATAATATAAATTTCAGGCCGGTATTTTTTGAGATATAACGATGCCAAAATTGTATTATAAATAAGGGTTTGTGTAATAACAATATTCATTATATAAAAACGATGGCAAAATGGATGATGTATTGATTGCAAATTCAACCCACTATCCTCTCATTTGGGGGGTTACTGCCCCAACTGAGCTAGCCACCCGACGCTATCTCTATAGCACCCTCGACCCCAGGGATTTTTGTCTTTTTGATGTGAGAGAAGGCGACAAAAAAATATTGAATCGTTGGAAGACAGCAGAGCTGGTTCACACAGTTAAGTATGCTCAAAGTGGTTCTCTAGTTGAATTTAACCTTTTGGTTTATAAGAAGAAAAAAAAATTAAAACAAAAATTGCTTTTTGACTTAATTTTTTCAGTTTACTTCAACCGCAGTAATTTTATCTTTCAAAATGAACTTTTTTGAGGAACCGCGTTATAATATCATGCGATGAGTTGTTAATTTCGTGTAGTAAGGTAACTTTTACGTAGTTAGTAGAAATATATGTTGCAAGTAGGGCACACACCTCGCCTTCGTGTGGTATGTCTACTGCATGTACTAGAGAGATCACCCTTTTCCCAGGATCTTTTTTCTTTTTTGATATGAGAAATGACGGCGAAAAATGTCCTGGTATAGTTGAGTTGAGCGAAAAAATTTAAAAATCATATCACACGTTAACTTATGCGACCAACAATGGCGGAACTTTAGCGGCCAGAATTTTTTGTCCTTTAACAGAAAACACTAACATAGTGGATTTTCTTACGACTTAAATAGACAAGAAAATTATCTTAATAAGTGCAGTAAGCATCTTTAAAGTTTGGAAAAGAAGTTGTGCTGTTTTATTAGCAGGTAACATAATTGATAACAAACAACTAAATTATTTGCGACACTTTTGGTGTCCACACACCAATGTTTAAGCAATCAATAATATAAAATGTTGTCTTAAATATAAGTTTAACAGTAACTATAGTTACAGATCAAGTACCTAATTGTATAGATACAATGGAGCTGATCTGATGTTGTTATTTAACTGGGGACTATCCCGCGTTATGACTCTCTTTAACTTCTAGCAAATACCGGTTGTTCCCCCTAGAAAGTATACTGAAATCGTCAAGAGATGTTGTGGTGTGACGGGCTTTAAGATAATCTTTAATAGCCGTACAATTAGATAAGGTTGATTTCTTACCTGTTAAGGGAGACACTTTGAGGTACTCGCTTGTCCGAATCTTGTTGCCCGAAACTTGCACTGATATTTATATATGACGCCTGAATTAATTCTTTAGGCAACTCGTCTTTGAGTCTAAAGTAGTTGGATAAGCGAGTGTGAGTTCTGACAGCAACAACAACAAAAATTTCCCGATGATGGGAAAAGGATCTCTCGAAACGTCGCCTGCTAAACTATCATGTTCAAGAAATGATAAACTTTCCACAGTAATATGAATACTGAACAGACAAACCGAAATAATATCTTCAATAACAACAAAAAAGTTTAACGACTAGTTTCTGGATATATCTGGACAATAATAACAAGCCTTTATAATATTCTTAGATATTATAAAGGCTTGCCTTAGGCATTCTCACATTCTAACCATTAAGGGATATTTTAGAGAAGTAATTATTGGAAGAACTAATTTTTGAAATCCTTTTAAATTTTCACGAGAACTAATTTGTTGGAAAGTTCTACTTTTGTTTTTACATTAACAAGTATGAGTATATATAAGGAGGTTTAAAAAAAGAAGGACGTACTTTAACGTCCATTTAAATTCTATTCAAACAACGCCATAGAACTGTGCAGGCAATTTCCATTGACCTAAAAATGCATCAACAAAAGTAACTGAACAAGCAAGACAACAATTTGAGACGACAACAAAAGATAAACATAAACAACTCACTTCGACGTCATTGCGCAACTATCCTTCTTTGATTTCACATAGGCAGGAAGGTAGTATTCTGCATGGCAATTTCTTCGGATAAAACCAAAAGTATTTTGTTTTTGCATTACGTTGGCAGATGGCAAAACAAAATTTCTTTTCAACTTTTTAATCAATTCAGCGTATATTTGAGGTAGCTCATCAAAATTTTCGTTTTCCAAAACTAACTTCACACGCTCTTGCAAGCCATGTTGAGAACGTAAAGAATCTTCCGCATGCCCTATTGATATTTACACCGAAACGCCTACAAGCCTTATCAATACATAGAAACTATTTTGACAGGTTTGTTCAAAGGAGAGGCGATCAGCCGCTGATTGAAAATTCATGATGCCTGAGATAATCTCCGCCGGTCTGGAATATTCAGTAAAATCTTGACAATAGTTTGCTTTTTGTAATATTTAGTTAGCATCAAATCAAGTAAAAAAATGGTTTGCTGAAAGATTTGCTGTTTTTATAATAAGTTAAATTAAAGCTGCTTTCTTAAAAAGGTGAATTTGTGGCTTAAAACTTTGCAGCACAACAACACATTTTACTTACATTATACCCAGAAAATCTCTTCTTCATTAGAAGTTTATTACAAAATAACCGGTTTTTACTTTTATCCTTGAATGCTGAATCATTCATTTTATGATTCAGTATTTTTACACATTTGCCAAACTGGTGGTTATTCAGAAACAATTAGATCTTTCTCTACATTGTGATGGCCACGCTTCGATGATCACACTGTTTATTAGAAATTACACAAGTTAAAGATCAAAACAACAAAAATACTATTACTTGAATAACACGACGAAAACATTTTTATTTTTATTACTGAAGTAGTAAACTTATTCATGAAGAAGAAAATAAGAATTTGTAAACAAAGCTGAAACCGCCATATTGCATGTTCGATTTGTTGTTGAAAGTTTCCGGTCTGTGTATTTATCAAATTTGGCGCCATCTTATCACAAACTTCATCTTTCGAAGTTGGATGTATGTTGTGAAAAAGCCAACCAAATTACGAAAAGAATATTATTATTGGCTGTAAAATATGTTTATAAAGTTCCAAGAAGTATTAACGAACAGGGTCGGATCCAGGATTTTTATGTAACTAAGCAAGAAAATTTCCGGGAGATTACCACCCAGAATGGGCGTTAAAATACGCCAAATAGGCGGACCTAATAGTAACAAAATTTATCACCTTGTTCAGGCTTTTTCCAGCGTTAAAAAGTACAATAAGTAACAATATACATAAAAAAATATACTGCTAAAATATGTAAAACATGTAAACTATGTATAAATCAATCAGCAAGTATATGTATTTCAAAAAGCCTTTATCTTTTATTCTGTTCAGCAAACTCATCTATCACTTCATCAGAGATCACAGTGATTGACCTGTTAAACATGACAACCGCTAGGCTGCTTAACCTTTCCTCTGACATCATGTTTCGCATCTGAGTCTTTAAACGTCTTAGTCCAGAGATACTTTTCTCACAAGTGCATGAGGTTACAGGAATTGTAGCCAAAATTCTAAAACTTCACGGATTGATGGAAATGTGTACCTATTTGTGGTTTTAAGTAAAGAGGTGATATCTGTTGGTAGAGCACCTTGATAGTTTTTCCAAAATATCCTCCACATATCCAAGTGGGCATATGTTACTAAGGGCCGGAATATCACTCGCAAACAATCGCAGAAATTCTTCAAACTTAACCTTCTAGTTAAATCAAAATACCTTCACAGAAATACCAGCAACACCTCTCCTGGGCTCAACAATTGTGTTGAATAAATTGTCCATTTGTTTATATCATAAGCTTTGATAGGTGGTTTTAATAGGATGCTACAAAATTAAAAAATATATAGAGTGACACAAATTTTAAAGGTAGTGCCTGCATCACATATAGTTTACTCCTGTCAGGAATCGAACCTGAACCTTTTACGAAATTGCATCATAAATATCATACCATTTGATTACAGGAGTTTAGACATTTAGTAAAAAATTATTATACCTCAACAACATTAAAAATTGATAAAACACACATAAATGATGACTAAATGAAGGATTTTGAAACACATTTTGCTTACTCAATTATGGCCAGTTCTCTTAACTTGGTCTTTGTATACACATTACAACCATCCGATAAACATTGCACAAAAATATTGTTAAGCAGTTGATCAAAATTCTCAAAAGCCAGGATTTCATCACGAATCAGCAACACTAAAATAGATCTGTAAAGAGAGTTACCATCTCCACTGACACTGCATAACAAAAAAATACATCAGATATATAAAAAGGCAGTTATGAAATAAAAAATATTAAGATTGGTAAGATTTTTTCTATCCATATTGTTTTAGCTATATAACATATGTCAAGTAGTCTTGGCAAAGGGCACCACTACGATGACTTGGCTTGAAAATTGATGGATACGTTTTCCATCCTTAATATAGCTCCGTTTCCACTCATCATTATGGCTCAATATTCTCTCAAAATCCAACCACTAGTGTATCTTGCTAGGCATAAAATAACAAATGAAGCACCACATGAACACTTCAGAATTATTTTGAGTGTATTTTTCTTTCGATTTATTTATTTGTGTGGTGGGAGGTTGGAGTATAAAAAATAACACAAGACAAAGCAGTAGCTACACAAACTCATTTTGTTGAAAAAATATAGCACCAGAAGTTTCATACAGAACTGGATCAGTGAAAAAACTTAGTGTACACACATTCTCAACTACTATAGTGAATAATAAATAAATATCTCATTCACCATATAGCTATAGATATTTTTGCAACCTTTTAAAATAATCTTCTCAAGCCAAAAAAAATCTGATATTTTAGCTTAGAGAATAAACTATATATACTACTACACACTGGGTACTTGAAATTTATAAGAAATAGTAAAAAAGACATCCAGAAACCTAAAAGTATCACACTACCCCTACCGTACCGTCCAAAGTGGACTCTTTGCATTCATTTTGTTACGGTTGAGAAATTCTGTCTACCTTGCCTTTTTTTTGCTTATTTGCTTATACGCGATAGCAAAATAGTTTTTTATCTTCGCATTCTCTCCATGCAAAAAAGCAAATATATCAACTTTGACACGCTTTCTTGCTTATTCTTAAATAAGCGAGAAAGCAAAGTTGCTTTTCGTCTTGCTTGCTTAGAGGAGTTTCTATCTACTTTGTTTGGGAAAGTGAATAAGCGCAATAAGCGCAATAAGCGAAAACACAACTTCCTTACCAGACTTCCTAAAAAATACAAGGAAAACTACACACACGAGACGCGTGCAGGTTTTTCTCTACTTTTTGAAAGTAAGCGCGCGCTTATCTTGCTTATACCTCCATCCGACCCTGACGAAGGTTATAAAATGCTGGCACTACGATTGTATGTAAAATAGCTATTTTGGCTTATCTTGAGTTAAAGGTCTTATTTTAAATGTTTATTGGTAAGTAGATCTTAAACTTGCTTCTTTTTTACCCACACAGCCATAAAAACTTTGTAAAAATGTTACTTGTAAGGAATATGGATATTTATTTATGAAACATAGTTATTTGTGTGTCGTTATAGTAGTTACTTTATTAGATATTGGGATTAAGAGGTTCCTTAATTCTTGCTACCTCGCCTAAAATTTATTTTGTGGTTGCCACAAAAAAGTTTTTTATTCGCCTCTACTTCAAGACTGTCTTAATAAAAATAAGTCAGGCCAACATAGGTTGATTCTAGTCCACGGTAAAAGCCTCACGTAATAACCTAAAGCCAAGACTGGCTAACACAGGTCAGGTCAACATAGGTTGATCCAATTCGTGTTATAAGATAGTCAATAACGAAAAGTAACAAAAACAAGGCGGAATTTCGATCTTTAGATTGAGGGTAAATTCGACCGAATTCGATTTTGATCCTCTGGATTTTTTTTACTAGGTCGCGTGACAGGGTTGACCTAGTCTAAATCCGCAGCTGTAAAATCACGAAGTGGATATTTACAAAAGTAAGAAAATTTCTGTTTTGTTCTGTTCCTATCCTTGCCGCTCCATAGAAAATAGCCTTTAAAGTACCTAGTGAATGTGAGTTATAAAAAATAAATCGAAATAAAGACTTGGCATGTTTTTAGGCTGGTTGGATAAAATTCAGTCAAAAAAATATTTCTACGTTTATCATAGTTTCTGTGTTTCTGAAATTTTTCGCTTTCAGGGACACTGATAAACGAACTTTGACAAGACATCAATTTTACAAACATGGGCAAAAAAACATTATAAGCAATTTTTATGATTGAAATTGTCAAATAGGGTCTAAATATATGTGCCATGCTTGATTGGTGCGACCCAGTCTACTGTTTGCTTATATCACAGAAAGTTACCCTGTCAATAAAAAGTTTTGTCAAAGTTTTGTAAAATTTTGTTCCTGGAAAAATGCCAAATTTCAGTTCTAATGGGTCAATTTTTCAACATACACCCAACATATGTTGAAAAATTGACCCATTTGAACTTTTAAAGCTGCAAGTAGGTTAATTTTACCTGCTTTTGAACCCTTGGAATAGAGGATGAGTGAGATGAGGGGACGGGAATGGGAATAAATTGCTTAATTGTTATGACAATTTTCAATTATTAGTACTAGTCGATAAGGTCCGTGGAAAAATCCACTTAGGCAGAAAGACAATGGAAAATTAGGTTGTTTTAGATACTTTGATGACGTAAGCAGTACATTGGCAAAATTGGCGAAAACTAGTTCATTCTTTGCCTGTAACGAGTAGAGGTTGAGACGCTACTCAAAATAATCAGGAACATAGTATAGGATCATGTACTTTTGGGGAACAATCACAGAGATATTTAGGTTTAAAGGTTTTTTTATGAAGTTATTGATCCGTTCATTCCGAAGCGGATTCGGGTACCCCGATTTGGAAAATAGACACACTCTATGTATTATTATATACGAGGCTGTAGGGTACATTAAACGATTAATTTACGGGTTCTATGTTCTTGCCCATACATAATTCCATGGTTACATTTTGTGGTAGAGTACGGGATAGTAGTTGGAGTGCCCTTTGACTAATACACTGAGTGTGTTCGAACAACCTTAGGCTTGTTAATTTTTCTTTTTATTTGCACAGAACCTTCCCGATACAAGAATATTGTGGCAAAACAATAAATTTATATTAAGTCGCCACGATGGAGTGTATTGTTATCGATAGTAGTACACAAAAGATGGGCAATCAAATAAGAGCTGAAAATAACTGAAGCGCGAATGTTTAATTTACACATAAATAAAAAAAAACCTGGCCAGGCATACAAGAAAACAACTTTGATAACAGAGGAGGGGTGAAGATTCGTTAATTGCAGTTTTTTAGCCCTTTTGCCACTAATTTATGTCAATTGTAGAGTTGGATTTAGAGTTAGTGTTTTCATGAATGCAAACCTCGTTTTCAGGTCATTTACCTAACGTTATACCCATAGTCTTGCGTCTTCTTTTAAAATGCTGTGACAAACCACGTCTAGGGACGGGGTTGACAAAATATAAAAAGATATAAGGTTTATTAATCACTTAATAATATTTTGTTTTGTCTGACAAACGTTGCGGAGGATGACAACACTCAATGTGTTACGGGGTTAAAGAGTTTTGTGTGAGAAAAAAAACTCTCAAAATTGAGGGTATAAATTTCGCATTTTTGTTTTATGAACAAACCAACAATAACAATAAAATATTTAGAATATATTTCGATTTATTTGTAAATCATCTTTAGCTAAAATATAAAGTAAATCTTACCACCATCTAACTCATTCCCAGCATTTTTGTGCGTTTTATTAAAAATACTGGGGATCAAGTAGTCATTATTTGCAATTTTAGAGAGATGGAGAAGAAGAAGAAGTAGACGAAGAAGGAAAAGACCGCTGGTTTAAAGACTTCTGATACATCTGAGGTAAAAGTGAATGTATGACGAGTGAAATTGTTTTGTTATTCTTAGAAAAAGAAGGAAACCTTAATCCTCCAATCTCAGTAATTTTATGCATATTATAGATAAACTTGTATTTATTTGTAACTTACTAAATATACCATGTCATTGAAAGAAAATTTGTTACTTTTTTAGGTGAGAAAATTATTCGTCAGAAAAAAACATGTAATATTTGCTACTCTCAAAAACTTCGTCACTTTTGTCCGACATTTTTTTGTCCGATTTGGTATAAAAATGGTCAAGCTGCCAGTATTCCGCATCCAATTAGTTAATTAATTAATTCAACATTTGGGAGTGCATGTTACTTAAAAAAATTGCTTATGAATATAAAATAAAAGAATTATATAAAAACATTAGTTTATTTTAAAAATGGCGTTTTTTATTCGTAATCATTTTGTTTATTATATAATAATTTTTAAAGATAAATATAAGCCTACATAAAAAAATATAAATATAGGGAGGACGGATAAAATATAGAAAAAGAGATCATCAAGTGTAGAATAAAGTGACGATATGTATACGGTATTTGATACCATGTTCTATATTTTTAATTTTTTTTTTTTTAATAAATGTTTTTTGGTCCGTGTTTTATATTTTCTGTTCTAAACAGATGCTGTTTTCTTCCACGTGTAAACCCATCCTTTTGTCCACCCAAAAGGGTTATGAACTTGTTTAAACCCCAGGAGTCTATAAGCGGCCTTTTTTTAAAATCTACAATCGTGTGCATAAATATTGGTACAAACAGACCTTTTATTAAAATTTAAACCCTTAGCATTTTGCAGCTCCCTCTTCCCTAATGTTGAAATACCGTTAAAGGGCCCCGAGGAAGGTTTTTATATAATTTAGAATTTTTCCAAATATATCATGTACACTCTTTAGTTCATTTATGATATTTCGCAAAATAGCCCCATAACATTTAGCCTGGCCAAGTTGAACAATCATATAATAGGGTCATTATTACAATTCTTATAATAGTGATCCTGACCCTGCAGCTAGTTTTTTAACAAGGCCCTTAAATAACAAACCGCAAAAGAGCATAAATAAGCTCGAGGTTAGTCACATGATCGCTGTGTTGTTGGAACTTGTATTAATGCTCAAATGTATTATGGAACATATGTAATTCCAGACTCGTGTATCTTCATGTAGTGGGAGTCTCGACGTACGACACTAAGTTTTTCTCTAAATTGGGATTGGAATGTAATATGTAGCAAATTAATTTTCAAGAATAACGATGTTATATGTTCAAACTATTTTAAATATAAAATACTCTGACATTAACCAACACCTTATGCTATATTTAAAGGTGAAGAGCATGCTAAGAAAAGAAAATAACCGAAGGATAGGCAGGTATTACTTAGTGCATCTAATCAAAATATTGAATATTGACGCCTACAAACAAGGAAAAAATTAAACACCAGCTACTTTTAGTATTCAGTGCTTTTAACTTTAGGTAGCTAGTTTTTAACCAGAAATATTTTCGCCTTATTATTCATTATTGGATCTGAGTATTCCTGATATTGGTATGGATCTACCAAAAAACAATTATTAGTGTCGCACGAACAAACAAGTCGACACTTTTGGTTTGTTTCAAACAGAAATAAACTAATTCAACATACGATAGATTTTAACCCATAAACGATGAATAAAAATACAAAACTTTACTTAATAAAAAAACAAAAAGAGCAAATAATAAAAAGAAAGCAAATAAGCACGCACAAAAACCTTCACCTACCAGGAACAAGACTAAATAAAATGCCCTAAAGACACCCTAAGAAGCACTTTGTCTAAACCAAAAGACAAAATAAACCTGGAAGAACAAAGCAATGTTGTTTACGAAAACCCGTGTAAAGATTGTGATGCAGTGTGTATAGGCGAAACAAAAAGAAAGTTTAAGCAACGAGTACAAGAACATATGTGCGCAGTGAGAAACGGAGATGTGAAGAAAAACGAAATTGCGGACCACAGCTGGAGCAGAAGTCATCAGTTTAATTGGGATGAAAAGAAAAAAATTGACAGAGAATCCAGAACAACGGCCAGGAAGATTAAAGAAACCATCAACAGTGTAGAGCGTAACAAACACATACACAGCATCTCGTATCAACTTCCTGAGATTTGGTTACCAGCCCTACAGAAGAAGTAGTTACCTACATCCAGGTCCGAAAGTGTTAATTACCGTAATTAACTGTAATTATCAGCTCGTTTCTCATTGGTTAATTTTTATGAATTTCGATCCTCTGCAATTATATAAATACATGCGCAACATCGTTTTACTTTGCCCGATGATGGGGGAAGGATCTCCCGAAACGTCGCCTACTAAACTATCATGTTCAAGAAATGATAAACTTTCCACAGTAATAGCAATAACATACATTACATCAAGCAAGTACACGAAAAAGACCATCAGTGCAAGTGTAAATTTTTATGTTGCATTCTTAAGGCATAAAAAATAATCGCCAAAAAGGCATTATTGAAGCATTGAGAAAGTGAAATGTAGTAAAAAATATTCTCTTCGCTTGTAGTTGTGATCATGTAACCTTGACGGAAAAACGGCCTGGGAACGAGCTTATGAGTTAAAGAAGAGTTATGGTCACGATCCTCTGTTTATTCAAAGAACATTCGTTGCAAGAAACAACAACAAAGACGAAATATCACTGCGTACAATATTCCAAAGCATTCGAGGATTGGAAAAAATAACAGAATAAGATTTAAAAGAAACATTTTTTTTGTGAAAAAGTTCATTCGACGTAACCATTATTAATGGAGGAACCACCTTTCTTAAGACCTCCAAACTTCATCTGTACATTTTCATCTTTTGTACAATGGGCGGAATTGATCGGTTTGTTTTTTTTCTTCAAAACATACACTATAACACCGGCAATGATCGTTATAGTGACAATAACAACAATAATGGCAATCACAGTTATGGTAACTGTGTCAGGAGAATCTTCATTGGTTTCACTGCCTATAATAGAGAAAAACAAACGTAAAATTAAGTGATTCTAATATCCACTTGTTCCGTTGGGGTTGTTAAATCTATGTTTTCTCCAATTTATAACACGTGTGACGATTACATTTATATTAAGTATAAATAATTATTTACGTGAGTGTAACCACGACTTACTTTTTATTTTGCAAATTTTTCCATCAATGTGTTCATCACATCTGAAAACGAAAAAGAAAGGAAGGTTTAAACATCGAGAAATGTAAGAGCTTTTAAATTTGTGACAGCGGACACCAAAAACGAATAAGGTAAAGAATTATTTAAATAGCAAAATAAAGATGTTTTTTAGTAGTTTAACAAAAATTCACCCTCTTCCTTTGCAGCCTGAAGGACATTGACAAACACCTTGAGTTCCTTTCCAAACACAAATACCGCCATTGCGCCCTTCACAAATACAGGATTTCACATCTGCCATAAACTTCTGCGTAGCGCTTAAACCACACGGATCTGTCACTTGAATGGTAAACTCGAAAGTTTTACTTTGAGTAGGATACCATGTTAAAACACCCGCAGAGGAAATCATCATACCATGATTATCACCAACAAATTCGTATGTCAATCTTTGCTTCTCAGGATCTGACGCAGGGATAACATATCGCCAAGTTTGGGCTTTAAATGGCTTTAACTTTTGCGCAGGCGCTTTGAACACTGGTGGTTTGTTTACTAAAACAAAACAAAATTCAAAAAATTTGAATTTCATTAGTCTTTTTACTTTACTTCCTTTGAAGAACTTATGGTTTTCTAACCTCATTCTGAACGCCTGTAATCTCTCTTTTATATCAGAATGAGGTTGATGGCTTTCATATGCAGTTGTAAGTTCAAAGAAAGGCGGTCATACAGTTCAGTGGCTCTAGCGTATTTGAACCGCTTTTAAGATAAAACAGGACCCGGTAACAGAGTCGAAAATGCGTGTTTTATGTGACGTTTAATCGACCCTTTGCGAAACCAAAATCTTATTTTTACCTGTTCGTTTGACAAATCCGGTCCTGTTTTTATTCGGGTCACATACTTGGCACCAGTCATTTGGATTTACATCACCAGGTGCAAAACAATAATTGCTGACTTTGCAAGAATTTTGCTGCAATACAAAATAACGAATGTCATTAATTTTATCATCCTGGCGCTTTATAAAGTAATAAACGAATTAATCTAATGAATAATTATCACACCTTCCAAATACAACTTTTATAATCTTTACCGCAGTCCATACATTTTGAATCATACACCAAAAACAAACTTTTGTTATGACTGAAATTTGTGCCATCGTTGGATACTCCAATCAAAAATCCACCAGCGGGTTTTCCTGTTGATTTGGAAGGGTTGCCATTAATTTCGACTGGAGACCGTGGCAGCAAGCAACTGATTTCACCGAAGCTAAGAAGTTGACCAACATCAGTGCTTTGACGGGTGGTTTCAACGTATGGTTTATCACTAATCTATAAGTAAAGAAATCTTGGATAAAACCACAAACATATCAAACATAGAACAAGCAACAGCCTAGGGAATCTCCAATTTTTTTTTTAAAAAAGTTCGTTTTAAAAGGCGTGAAAGAGCAAGAAAAGTAAATATGACTTTTTCAAAGATAATTCAAGCCCACTTAGAATGCTAATTTTGATTTTTAGAGTGGGTCACTCATTCTGTAGTATACGTTAAATAAAAAGATAAACAAAAAAAATATTCTCCTCGAACGATCGTGTGAATTTTCAAATACTAGTCGGCGGCCTTTATTCACGATTTACCATTTATTTACCATTTTACGTAACGGAAAGACGTATACGGGTATTATAATATAGATTTTGAGTTGAAAGAAAGAGATTACATACCACAACTTCAGTCATGCGACATGTCAGACGTGTTGAATCGATAAAATCCATCCCCATCACTCGTGTACGAACACAGTCTTGCTTTCGAATGTCACAAAGCCCATTAAATGGTACGCCCAAAATGGTAGGAGCTTGACCTAATATATATAAATTAAGATATAGCTTCTTTCAGGTATATGTTTTCGGCAAAAGAAAATAACAAAAACTTTTCCAGTTGATTGACAGATAGAGGATCATAAGCCACGATGAAATAGATGGGAGGACGAACAAAAACATTATTTGATTAGATCAGATAGAGAAATACAGGCTACTCTACCTTTTTTCAACGAACAGTCAGCAGTAATGTAATTTTTGTCACAGAAACATGTAGCATTTTGGCAACTTCCACGACCGCTGCATTCGTTAGGACATACACTGTCACCAATTTCAGTTGGGGGTGATGCGCCAGATGAATCATTATTCCAATACTTTAAGTCTCTCAACGTTATTTCTTCACAGTCAGCGATCATGGTATTGATTGCAGATTGAGATCCAACTTTGTAATCATCGGTTACCTGAAATATAAGCACAAAGCAATCTAAACTACTTTCTTCTTTAATTTTTTACAAGTTTATATAGGAACTTAGGTCTTGTAATATGACTGTATATATTACTAACTCCCAAGCAATAGAAAAGCAAGGATTATTTTGGCAGTCATTTGACATTACCTTGACATCAAACACACATTGCTCAACAAATTCATTTATATCGTATCCAGCAATTATCTTGATACAGGCTTTTCCTGCTGTAGAGTCTTCGATTGCTTTTGTGCAATGCGTTTTAGCTTGAGCTTCTGTTTTCCCGGTCCGTGTTGGGAAATCCTTCTCGTCGACACTTTCATTTTTTGGATTGTACGTATATATACCAGTTTCGCCGTCATCTGGTAGCACTATGACATTCTCAACAGCAATTGCACGCCGTTTGCGACGCCCACAGTGCTCAGCACCTTTAATCAAAATAAAAAAAACAACAGCAATGGATAATTTAATATAGGGTTAAATTTTAAATCAGTTATGAATTTATTGTTCACGTAGATACTAGTCTTTAATAATAAAAGGTCAACCAATTAAGGTATTTGATACCTGGAACAAAATTGACTAGTTATGTAGAAAAAAAAGAATTCAATGCTGCACGTACTGAATTCGTCTCACAATTTTATATAGAACAGAAAATATACAAGTAATATCTGCCTTTACATTTATTAAAATTGAGGTAAAAGTTAAAAAGCAACCACAATACAATATGATATTATTGTCTACCTGGAAAGACCAGACTTTTCCAGCCTCTAGAACCTTGTATATATCTCGGTCGTTGTGA
Source organism: Hydractinia symbiolongicarpus (assembly GCF_029227915.1). Taxonomy (NCBI): domain Eukaryota; kingdom Metazoa; phylum Cnidaria; class Hydrozoa; order Anthoathecata; family Hydractiniidae; genus Hydractinia; species Hydractinia symbiolongicarpus. The sequence goes on along the minus strand of NC_079880.1, from coordinate 10,086,947 downwards.
ATATCCATCAAAATTACAATTGACACTTCTCTTTCCGCAACAGGTTTCCTGACATGTGCAATAACTTTTCGCACGTGTAGCTAGACACTTACGAGGTCCTCCTTTATAGTAGAACAAACTTTCACCAACTGTCAATCTAAAAATTAAAAAGTATAGGTTTCTTTAAAGGCGGTAACTTCTCTTAAGATCTTTCTGCAATTTGGCGATCAACAAACAAAGCAACATTTCGAGAATCGACAATAGTTATTATTTGAAATTTAAGCTTCCCATTTCTATAGCAATGTGTCGACATGAAATAGTATTTGACAAACGATTGTACAAGCTGAAAATTGCATTTGGAAACATCAGAGTAGTCTTGACAGTATTTGGTTCTCCGCAATACTACAAAGGAAAGAAAAAGCAAAACAAAAACTCCTATAAGACAGCGAAATAATTTTTCTTAGGGAGTTTTGATGTTTAACAAAGTAAATTCTACAAATTGCAATGTAACATTCTAACCATATACGTTGTTATTATTGCCTGACGCCTTTCACTTAAAAAAATACCTTGGAGTAATGTGAACGCTAAAAGCTCTTACTTCCAACTTTCTGTGAATGCTTTTGGAGCAGTTCTTCCTCTTCCCTTTGGTACAATTACGCCGTTTTTTGCAGTCATGTCGTTTCCTGATTTGCTATCAAACGTTCCACATAATCCAGTTGTGTTATTGTAATCATCAGAAGGTAGTTGAACTACAATGTTTGCAAAATACCAGTTACGAAACCAATGTTGTGCATCAAATCTCACATACGCACCGGAGGGAAAGTTGAGCTATATCAAATTTTAATTGAAAAATATTAAACAAAAGTAGTAAATAAGACAAGTTGTTAGCCCTTAAAAAATGCTTACTTAAAGTATAAATCGTATTTACTATTTCTTGCTTTATTATTTTGTCCATGCTGTATCACGAATAGGGATACAGACACAACACGTCCCTTATTATTAAAAAAATTGTATGCTAATAATTTGGATCTTTGCTAAGACACTAAGAAAACACGACTCTCTGTTCGTTTCAATATTCCCCTTGTGTAATCTCTGCCAAAAAATTTCAATCTAAATTACCAACCACAAGATATTCTAATATTCGATTGTCAAAAACACTATCAAACGGTCTACAAAGTCTACATAAAAAACATTAATTCCATTGTTTTTACCACAAAACTTTTCCCGTTGTTATTTCTCTCAATGGTGGTCCCTTTCTGTGGCTCAACTGTGCTGGCAAATCGTGCACGTGGAGTATTATCTCTACACATGTCAACAACGATGACGTCATCACCTTCTCTTACAGCTATTCCACAGTTGCATGAAACTGTGTTACAACGGAAAGTCCTGACATGAACCTACACAAAGGAGACAAAAAAATGTTATTTTCTATAAGTTTTTAATTATCCATAATATCAGCAAAGTAACATCTCTAATGTTTATCTACCAAATATAATACACTTTTTTCTTATTGTCACCTCATTGTCACTGAGGGATCTGCAAAATGGAGTCTAAGGTATATAAAGTTTCCATTTAAGAAGCCAAATTTTACAAGTTGACTCATCAACCTTCTAACATCAGGTGAGCTGGTTAAAAATATTATGCTATCAAGAAGAAGAAACAAAGAAACTTAAAAAATAAAAGTAAAATAACCTTAAACAACCGTGCTCCACTTTCGACCATAACGTAATCGCCAACCAAATAGTGATCATAATACAATCCATCAAAAGTGCGAATGTGTGGGTCACCAGTTGATGTGCAGCGTTTTGTTTTGACGTCTTTTGTCTTTATCTGAATGGAGAGGTTTACATTTAAAACATTCCACAATGACATGCAATATTACGCGTTAACAAGAAAGAATTGATCTAGGACATTATCATTTGAAAAGAAACGAACGAACAATGGTTCGGACTGACGGACGGATGGACGGACAGACGGGTAAAAAACAAAAAACCGAACTTACCAAGACATCCGTGATACTCTTATAACAATTCCAATCAACAGGATCAACGTGGTCAGGAATATAAATTTTTAAATGCATCGTTTGATCTCCATCATCTACGAAATCACGTTTTGCGACAACTTCCGCTACATGAGTCTGACCAGCAGGACCAGGTTTAAATTTCATTGTGCAATAATCAATAAAACTATCTGTGTTTGTCTGACCAAGTTCCACCCGGACTTCACAGGTGTCGGTACCATCTTGGCATACAATAGGTAGTGTTGACGTTGCAGTGAGTTTTCTTGGTTTGTCTTTTTCAGAAAGATCGATCACATTTGGTGTAACCTGAAATGAAAGTGTAAATAAAACGAAATTTAACCATCATTAAGGCACCACTCATTTCCTTTCTATTTTTCGGGAACATGGGGAATGGTAGATAACGGATATAAAAAACAGTACATTTTTGACGGTTTGGATTGGCTAACTTAACGGGGGGGAGCTAAGTACTTGCGATCACGAAGCTTTCTATGGACGTAAAATATCATAAAAATTTAAACTGACCTTAAATCCTGCAAAAAATTCATTACTTTTTCGTGGAATACTTTTTAGTTTTGGTGTTGCTACGTAATGAGATTGAACTTTACAATAAATCTAAAAAAACATAAAACAGTTAGAATCTTCACCTATGTCATATCATATTTGCGGATATTCTGCAACGATGTGTATGTTGAAATTTAGTCTATTCTTTCTGTAACTGATGATCCATGTTATAGGACATAAAAGCAATATTATATATTGCCCACTATTGACATCAAATCATTGGTCCTAAACTTGAAGTCAGGGGGATTTACTATGGAGATATATGCAATTTAGGGTCGAATGACTTTAATCACCGAACAATACTATTGATAGTCTCATCTATCCTTTCTTCAACCGTTTTTCTGCTTTGTATCGTACGTACTTACATTCTGACCAAGACAAAACAATGCTTTCTCTCCATACTCGTTGTTGTTCTGCAAATATGCTTCATCTTGATTCCCATGAAGAGTATCTTCTTTGTTGATTCTTTTCTCAGGTGGACCTTGGTACCATGTTACGACATGGCGAATGTGTTCTCCTCGCTCCTTTGGATCAAATTTACATTTAAACTGCATTCGTTTATTTTTAACTCCCACTGAGATGACAGGGTCACTTTTTAGTTTAGGATATTTACCTATAAGCGAGAATGTTAAATGTACAACATCTCATACGTAGAAGAATTTAACCAAAGTAGAATTAAGAAGTATATTCAAATGCATTGATATGTGACGAATTTAAAAAGATACCAGTCTATAAAGACATTATCATTTCAAAATTGCGTGGTAATTTTTGTCAATACTAAAAACTGTGGATATGAATTATAAAAAGCACCTACTTGAGCAGCCTGGAGTAAATCCAGTTGGTGATGATTCATCAGCTGCACATTTAGTCTCTTTTCCTAAAAGCAAATAATCAGAAAAAAACAATAAAATTTAGTGTAACAACATTTTCCAAGAAAAATATGTATCTTTAATAGAAATGTTATTAAAATAAAGAAGAAAAAAATTGTGGATTAAACATAACTGATTACAACATAACTGTTCCATAAAAAATATCGACATTGTTGAACAAATATAAACTCTAACAGGAGTTCCTTGCTACGAAGCTTCCTAATATTTAATTTGCATTTCCTAGCTTTCCCTTGAATTGCAATTTCTTCACCAATATAAAATGACCTTCTAGAAACAATACTGTGTAATAATTTAGTGAAATGTTTTTAGTTTTTTAGGTATCTATGTACTGAAATTTGCACTATTCAATAGACACTTTTAAAATTCATTATGCACGTTATCTAATACCTGCACATAAAAGGTGTTAACCCTTAAAGGGCGGACTGTTTTTGAAAAAATCCCATTTCTGAATTACGCATAATTAGCTTCCCAAAACTTCAACCGCGTGGGTGGATAAGGAAAAGATCTAAAGAGTTCATGTTTGGTAATGTTGGGTAGCCTAATACATTTTCTTTCTTAAACACCAAGAGCATCTTTCATGACAACCTAAACCTTAGGAGATGAGATTATTCCGATTATGCCCGGATATTTGCAGGAACAGTTCTTTAAGACTATTGTCTGTGCTATTTTTACGACATAAAATAATAAAAACCACAAACCGGCGCAATATCGCATTGGACATCCTGGAGTTGGTGGAAGATAATAAACAAAATATTCTTTTCCATTCTTTGAACATTTTTTCACTCTCACTTCCCAAATTCTGGAGCAGCAAATTGTACCTGCTCGCAAACATGCTTTCATTTTTTTTGTTTCTCCTACTGTTGTTGGGTTTGTTCCATTCAACCAGACTGAACCCTTGGAGCCTATAAATATAATATTTTGATTCAATTTATAATAAAATCATATTAAGGTGGTAGTAACCCTTTTTTAGCTGTCCAAACAGCTGAATTATTTACTCAGTGTTTTATTTATACCATTTTTTTTTCACAATTTCCTGCAAATATAGACCTTATTACATAATAAAATGATTTTAACTTAACACTAAAATTTTCCTTTTAATTAAAGGGGCCACGACACGGCTGTTGGTTTAGTGACTTACGTCTAGCTTTTGACAAATGAAAAGTTTATGATCACTAAAAACAAAAACAACAACTTAAATCATCCTAAATATCATATTGGGCATCCAAATATAACTGAAAATGAAATAAAAGTTTCCTACATATATCGGATATCTATAATTTATTTGATATAAATACTTACCTTGCCTTTAACTCAAACTTTCTAATAAAATAAAAATTCAAACCTTTTGAACTAGCTACATTTTGCAAAAAAACATAATAAGTTCACTGTACATAAAGTCAGTCTAATCAAGAACGATGACTTTGACATCTTTTTACGGGTATTAAGTACCTTCTTAAAGCTAAAGTAACATGCAATTTTCGATTTACTGATATTTAATTTACTTTACCGACCGTAGTTTATTTAATCGCTAATTTTTTTTCTATTTTTAGAAAAAAAAAACTAAAAAAATATCAAATCCATCATAAAAAATTACTTATTAATAAATAGGTAGTCTAGACGCTAATGATGTTTTAAAGTGTGTATAATTTCTTGCACATTAACTTTTTGTGAATGGTCTGTTTAATAAACGTCATTTTTAAAAATGTGATCGTTTCGTAGACCTTTTAAACACGACAAAATATGTTTAAAAAGATTCACTTTGCATTTTGAATGTTTTTCCTAGCTGTATTTTTTATCTTTCAAACTAGAAAGCATACCACAAGCGTATTTTGGTGGACAAGAGGTCGGCATTTCCCCACCAGCTCCACTAGTGAAACGATACCACGTCGCTTGCCATTTACGATCACATGTTGTGGCCTGACTTGAAGATGGACGCTTGTAGCCAGTACTTCTTTGATAGTTGTCAACTGCAGTATATCCATCGCAAGGTTCTAAAAAAAAGAAAAAAAGCATTTCTAAATAATATTGCTGAGAATCTTTTTTTGTGCGGCCGCGTGTGTTGCAGTAGGTCCCTAAACCCATAAACCCGTAACCCTTAAAACCGTACGCCCGTAAGGTTTACGCAACTTAAAGTAAGAGTCGCTCTTCTCAATGTTGGTTAAAAGACGGGGCTGCTATTTTAAAAAAAGAATAAAACCTTTTTCTTCACTCCAGTTAATTTTGTTTAAATTGTCAACATTAAAGTGTTGCACACGTCGCTGACAAAATTTAGGTGTCGCGTTTTGATCATACCTTTAGTCAAATACCCCCTCTCATAACTGTGTGTAACTTTCAGTAATTATCACATTTGGGATCAATTTTGAAAATTGGGTTTTGAAATTTACAACATATTAGCATTACTATGTTCATAGGAAAGAAAAAATTGAAAGATTTGAAAAACGTTAAATTAATTAATGTCGTAATTTTGACTGTTCCATCCACTCCTTGTGATGTTGTGCATTCTCCAAGCAACTTTTAATTCGTATGAAAGTTGAGTTGATGCTTATTCTAAAATGTTTTCGAAGACCAACCCCGTCCCCAGGACTTGTAAGGCTAATAAATTCTGAATACGAGGTTGAACAATGACTAATTTTTTTTAACTAGAATTATGTTAGAGATCGTTTGTTTTACTGTGCACATAATTCTTGCGCAGTTTGGTTTGCGATGCCGTGAGCGGATTAAGGTCTGACTTTCATAAATATTGAATCAATGTTTTTATTTTTGGAAGTTTTAACAAATAAATAGCATTCTTACTGAACTATAGGTTTAAAATGAGGTGGATTTCCACAGTGTAAAAATTTTGTTGTGTTTGTTTTAACAAAGAAAAAAAATGAAGTTAATTTTTAAAAAGCTCCAATGTGCTTTTAGTTTTAAAATATTTAGTTCTTAAGTACAGTCAAACTTGTTTGATACGACCACTCTGGTCATCTTAGGCAGGTGGCCGTCTAACATACCTCTGTAAAAAGTCGACCCCCTGCCGAAGCCGTCTCAGACAGGTTTTCCTGTCTGTCTTCACTACAGCTTGTGTGAAGCAAGAAACATGCAAAAATATGCAAACGCAAGGACCCAAATGTAGTTAACAGGTGCCCACTTATGCAGATGGTCGTTTTATAGAGTACAAAATGACCAGAAAACTGACACCTGTCGGGCGCCTGTAGACTAAATGTGGTCAATAGGTGCCCGTCTTATGCAGACGGTCTTTATACTTGGTTTGACTGTATAAACTGACTTTGGTTTTGAAAACAACAACTCACGTAACAACGAATTTCAGTAAACTAAAGTTTAACTACTTGCTTAAGGACAAACTCATTCGTTGTGAAGCATTCACAAAACTGTTTAACCACGTTTTTAGAATTCTCGGACCGACATCCAGCCCGACCTGTGTTTGTCCGGTTGGACACGACAGTCTTTTACATGAATGATAGAAGTTTGTGCAAATGTTATAGATTGTGTTTAGCTTCACATATGGTAACTGAAGCAAAATAAATGGAAAAATAAACTTCGTTCCCATGGCTTTTTGTGTATGATAACGTAAAAAAGGTTGTAGGTGACTGCATTTTTGTTCCGGAAAAAAAGGGGGGTATGTGGTATTAGATTTTTTACAATGGGTTACAAGGGGTGGGGAGTCGTAAAAAATGAATAATTTAGGTGCTAGGTAATTATTGAATGGCTAATGCTATACAATAACACATTTAAGTGATAGTAGATTAATCTACCTCTTGGGTCAAGCATAAAATTGCTAAGGCGTTTCTGTTCGTTTCTTTATTTCAAATTTCAAGACCTTATCCATTCATTTCCATATTAATTCCACACCAAAGGCAAACTAGTGCTCTAATATGCAAAAAGATATATCAGGGTCATATATTAAGCACATAAAATCACATTTTTGGTACTTTTGTGTAGGTCAAGAGGCAAGAAACAAATTCAAGATGTTGATGGATTGTACACTAAAATTAAGTAAAATATCTGACATACATAAAAACTAAATTTTCGTAGCAGTGCGTAACAAGTATGATTATACCCCTCACCCGTTAGGCATTATGTAATTATTAAATGGCCCCTCTAGCTATATATATATTTTTATCTGGTTAGTATGTTTTCAGCTGTAAATCCTTTTTGTAGTGTTTTAAGACACAAATTTTGTTTCGAAAAGTGATATTTTTCTACCTATGACTGGTGTGGCTAAATTTTGCAAAGCGTTAATAATAATAATAATAATAATAATAATAATAATAATAATAATAAATATTTAAAGTGGCTAGCCCAGAAAATCACAAAAACCTATAGTTAGTGGATTGTTTCCACTGGGGGCCACTTACGTTTCTGCTTGCTAGCTATACATAACAGATCAACAAAGTTTAAACTTGCCAAACCAGTTCCATCAGTTGTTTATAATAATTGGAGGACGCATTTAGCTGGTACTTGTTTGAGTACTTGTTTAAGTAGAAAAATTAATAGAAACCAAGATTCATTTTATTTAGTAATGGCTTATTATGCCTGCTTGTAGTTAGCAAGATTAGGTAGCCACAAGTATTTTCTCATCCAGCTAAATTGCAAGAGTCGTGTTTTTACTAAGATTAAAGAGAAACCTTATTATTATTGAAATGTCAACAATGGAAATGTACCAAAATAACATCTTTATTTTACTGTTTAGCTCACTCTTTTTTAGTCAATCATTTTGAACATTTCCTCATAATCTTCCAATGTTTTTATAACAAAATCCGTAATCTTTATAGTAAATTGTTGCATATATTATGACGCGCGAATGAATTATCTATGTCGGATGCAGGCTGATCGCATTACAGAGTTCACCAGCCTGTACCAGGGGTAATTTCGCCGCCCACCTCTATGTCAAAAAAGCAACAAAAAAAACTGGGGACGAGGTTGGCCATAGCCATGCTAAGAATCTCTTATAATAATACGCTAAGTGTGTCCGTCTGTCTGTGACAGGCAAAGTTGATATCGTCATTTTCCTTTGATGTTGCCGAAAAATGCATGTCTAATATGTCAAATTCTCTGACGTTACGACGCGACGAAAATAACACTACTTTAACGTCAATATCCTATATTAAATTAATGAAGCCATTACAGTGCACCTAAAACTTTGAGGCCAAATAACTTGGAAACGAGGTGGTGACGTCAATGATTTTTCACCGCGTGGGTAACTAGGGACCAACTAGGACCAATTTGGGTAATTTTCCCAAACCTGGGTCCCCGAATCCGTTTCGGAATGGACGGGTTGATGACGTCATCGAAAAACCTTCAAATCCTAATATCTCTGCAACCGTTTGTCAAAAATACGCGATCCTATACATTTTCTTGCTCAGCGTTTCAAGATCTATACGATGAAGGCAACAGGCATACACATTTCTGAAAAAAAACATTTTGTGTTCTGACATGTCTCTGCTGACGTCATCAAAATTTAAATGACGGTTGTTTTTCTCTGTTATCCTGCCTAAGTGGATTTTTCCACGGGCCTTATCGACTAGTCTCTTATAATAATACGGAGAGTGTGTCCGTCTGTCTGTGACAGGCAAAGTTGATATCGTCATTTTCCTTTGATGTTGCCGAAAAAAATCTTTGATGTTGCCGAAAAAAATATGTCTTCTTTGTCGTGAAAAGCCGCGAGTTTTGTGTGGTTTGTTAAATGAAGTTCTAGCACAAAGTAACGGAAATTGTGTTTGCAAAAAAGATGGCTGTCCTTTTTAAGCATTTGTCTTCTCTTGCCTTCAAAATAAATCTTTACAAAAGCATTTAAAAAGGGGCATGGTATATAAATGAAGTATAGAAAGGTTTGTTTATGTTTTTTAAAGTTTTGATGATATTATTGATGCGAGACATGTTTGTTAGCTAGCATCAACCACACCAACAACAACTAGCTAGGTAGCTAGGAATTTATAAATATGTAGCCATGTTCTTTATACCTAGCTAATTCTCCAGTTTATATTTAAGTGACCAGCTATTAGCTGCTGTAGCTACCTTATGTTAGCTTCAGTTTTATGTTGCTTTTTACATGTAAGCTAATCTTAGTGGTCTTTGCTAAGAATGTGACTGTAACTTATTTTAATTGACATTTTAAGCTTAAATTAACAAGCCACAACAACTTTTAAAAAAGTATTACATATTATTTAAGAAGAGTTTAAGGACTGTTTTTAAGCAAATAATGTATTTTTCACAATTTGTGTATGCAAATAATGTATTTTTCACATTTTGTGTAACTAAACTTATATACATCGGTTACATGCAATATGACGAAACGATTTTTATTTAACATGTAGTAATTCTGGTACCTTAAGTGTAGTGATTTTTGTTGTTCTAGATGTTCTGACTAAAATGTTTTTGTTTATGGCATTTTGTCTCAATTAAGAAAAGTTTCAACTTTTTTGAGGGAGTACAACACCGAAAAAACCTGTTTTTTTTTATATTTTGTATAAATTCTTACCGGGCAGGACTCTGTACAACATACCGAAATGACTGATCCCTCTCTATTTATAAATTTGATGCGTTCCAAATCACAGTTTTTTGAAATTTTGGGTAATATTTAATGAGTACAAGATGCAAATACTGATTTTTGTTGAATCAGAAGTATTTCCTACAACCATTCTTTTTTTACACTTTTGTGGAGAAAAAGTGTATGCAATATCATCAGAATAACTGATTTTGTTGCAAACTGTTTTTCTTTTTCACATTTTGGATTGAAATATTGTTATAAAGGGCATATATCAATAGACATATATATACCAAAATAATTAAATTCTGCAAACTTTGATTTTGTCGTTCACCTCTCATCTTTTATATTTTGATTAAACTTAAAAGGAAAGGAAAGGAAAGGAAAAGGAAAACCATAGGAATTATTTAGAATTTGTATTTTGTGTTGCAAATTTAGTGCAAAAATTTAACTGTTGTGAGGGAGGACCATATGCAATTATATATATACTAAAAATAATAATTTGATATTCTACAAGCTGTATTTTTGTATGCACTTAAATGACTGCTTTTTCTGAGTTGAATTTGATGGGTTTCATATCAATTTTGTGGAAGATTTTATGGCTGAAGACAATATAGAACATGCCAATTGAACTGATTTTTGTTCATATTTTGATTTGCTCCTCATAAACCTTTGTGTTCTACATTTATTGTAAACTTTTGTGAGGAAGGACCATATATATATACAATGTTTTCAAAATAATGATTTTTGTTGATTTGAAATTTACTCCTTGCTCATTGCTTTTTCGACATTTCAGGTTAAAATGTTTGGTAAAGTCAGTACGGATCATTAGACAAAAAATTGTTTTGTTAACCGGTTAATTTTTACATTTTGTGCATATTTTTGCGGGAGAGGATGGTATGCAACCGAATAAATGATTTTTCAAAGTTTAACTTTTTGTTTTTAGGTGTTTTGTGTTTGTTTAAGTTTGGCTTTTTGATATTGTTCAGGTTGTATTGTTGTATAAGCATTTAGGGAAAAGACAATGTTTAAAATGCTTAATGAACTTATTTCATAGATCTGTGCTTACTGTTGCAAGCCTTTCTTTTCGACATTTCAGATTAAAATATTGAAGGTTTTCAACATAATCACATAATAAGATGTATACATATTTGAGATATGTGTTATTTCTGACATTATTATTATTGTTGTCGTAACTGTTTGGGTTGTGACTGTCAATGTTGTAACTTTCTACTAACTAGATTTTACACCTTGCACGCCGTTGTTTTTCATATTTTGTCTGAAGTTTTGTTGGGAGGATTTCATGCGATTTGACATTTGATATTTTGTGTTAGATTTTAAGAACTTTTTTGTTAAATTATGACTTATATACTTTCTTTTTATGCATTTTCAGATTATTTTTTTTAGTAAAAGGCATATTCAATATACTGAAATATTTGCTGATGTCATCAAAATTCAAATGACAGAACTTTTCAATTGTTTTTCTGCCTAAGTGGATTTTTCCACGGGCCTAATCGACTAGTCTCTTATAATAATACGCTAAGTGTGTCCGTCTGTCTGTGACAGGCAAAGTGGATGTGTTCATTTTCCTTTGATGTAGCCGAAATTTCCTTTCAAGTCTCCGAAAAAGTTTTATCCATTTTGCTAGCAGGTTTACTTTGTTTACATCACGTGATCAAAATGGATCAACTTGATTTGCTGAAATAAATTTAACGGCTTTCTGTACAAAAATGGTGTCCCTCGACACCGAAAACAACAACAAAAAAAGAACGGTCCCTTCGTTTTGAAAAAAGTGCAAAAAGTAATTCAGACAAAGAAAAGTCCAAGAAGTGAATTAAGAAGTGGTAGCTAGAGCTAGAAGTAAAGTAGTAAAGTTAGAAATAGAAAGTAAAGGCTAGAGTTTGAAGTGGATTTAAAATCAATAATAGTAAGAACTTTGATGTTTTTAGACGTTTAGTTTTTATGTCACTGGAGCAAGCAGACTCGCATTTTCCAAGAAAAGCCTCAAATTCTTGAAGTTTTATATTTTAGCGCTTTTTTAAAAACAAACCTAGCCGCCATATTTGTTTATGTTTTTGTTGCATAATTAATGTATTCCCTGGTGCGTAACTAATGTGTTTGTCCTAAAATTCAAAATGCTACATAAAGCTGTTAGCTGACTAACAAACGGAAAACTTTGGTTTGTTGAACTTACTGCTCACCGTTATGTTATTATTTTTACATTACTATTGTTTCTCTTTATATGTGTTTTACTAAGCATAAATAGCTAGCTTTAGTTTTAGCTAAGTGTTCCCAGGTTAAGTATATTTAACTGGGGGTCTTAGCTACTGTTAGCTAGCTAATGTTGGCCTCCAATGCCTGCTCCTCTCATCCCAAGGCAAGCTCTAACCTATGACTTATATTGTTATTCCTTTTTTTTAATTATCTATAGCTAGCTACCTTAGTTTCCTTAACTTCTTTTCTTTTATGAGCACGATACAAAATCTTTAAAGACTTGAACTTTTGCAGATGTATTTTATATTTCTTTTAGCATTTCCTGTAAACTTTACAAAGGGACCACGTGCAATATGACAAGTGGAATTTTTTTTTCCAGAATTTAAAGCGTGCGTTATTAAATAGTTTATTTTTTTTTATTGTTTTTTTTTCTGACATCCTGTTTAACTTTCGTCAGCCTACATGTAAAATGCCAGGTTATTTTTACAGGGGGGTGTAGTAGACATTTGATTGGAAATTTACATGGGTTTTTGACTTTATTTTAATTTATGAAAGGATGGTTGTTCGGTTCGGGAAGGTTGTTTGTGTTTTTGTTTGTCTTGCAAACTGCTGTTTTTTAAAATTTTCTTTTTTTTGTGGGAAAAAGACCACATGCAAATATACTGAAAGCACAAATTTTGTAGAATTGGACTCCACTGAAGGCTGTGGTGTAAGCTAATAGCTTTTTCATAGTTCGTATTATAAACTTTTGTTGGGGAGAATTAAACTGTATGTGATGTCATTTTTGCTGGAAGAAAATTCCATGGTTTCACGTTTTTGTTAAGATTTTTATAATTGTGGTAATATATAACTGTGTTTGGTGATGATGAAAAAACTTTTTTGTATTTTATATTTTATGAAATGCCTGATTTTTCTATAATTTCATAACTGTGTTTCATAACCTTTTTGTAGAAGATTTATGGACAATAGCAATATAGAACATGCTAAATGAACTGATTTTTGTTGATTTGGATGTGCTCCTCAAAAACCGATCTGTTTTACATTTTGTGTTAACTTTTGTGAGGACGGACCGTATCTGCACTTTGTTTTCCAAAAATAATATCTTTGTTGATTCAAATTTACTCCTTCTTTATTTTTGACATTCACGTTTAAAATGGTTGGTAAAGGTAACTACAGATCATCATACTAAGGAAAAATTTTTTGTGTTCTTAGCCTGTTAATTTTTACAATTTGTGTATATATATTTTTTGGAAACAGGATAGTATGTAATCGAATAAATGATTTTCCAGATATAAATTTGATGTTTTTTGACACTTCTGATTGAAATATTAAAGGTTTTCAATGAAGTAAATATTTGAGATGTCTTATTTCTGACTTTATTACTGTATTATTGTAAGTGTTGTACTTGATTCTATACATTATTTTGATTAGTGTTTCAAGCTCTTCACATAATCTTTGTTGATTCAAGTTTATTCTTTGCTTATTGATTTTTTGACATTTATGTTTAAAATTGTTGGTAAAGGGCAGTACGGAACTAAAAGAGAAAATTTTTGTGTTCTTAACTGGTTGATTTTTACATTTTGTGTAAATTTTTGTGGGAGAGAAAGGTATGCAACTGAAATGACTGATTTTTCTAGATTTAAATTTGATTTTTTCCAAACTATGGCTTTTTTATATTTTTGTATAAGCGTAAGGGAAAAACAATATTTAAACTGTGTAAAAAACTTATTTTTGTTGATTTGTGCTAACTCTTGGAGGCCTCCTTTTTGACACTTCAGAATAAAATACTGAGGGTTTTCAACATAATCACTTATAAGATGTATGTACATAATTGAGATGCGTTATTTCTGACATTGTTATTATCCGTGTTGTGACTGTTGGTGTTGTAACTGTCGGTCTTCTTACTGTCGGTTTTGTGAGTTTAGTGTTGTGAGTGTCGATGTTTGAGTGTCGTTGTTGTAACTTTTTATCAACTAGATTTTACACCTTGCAAGCTGTTCTTTTTTATTTTGTGTAAGATTTGTGTGGAGGATTTAATGCGATTTGATATTTGACATTTTGTGTAAGATTTTAAGAACATTTTTTTGTATATGCACTGCTGACGTCAGAAAAACATCTAAAAGAACCTATTTTCCCATTGTCCTTCTGCCTAAGTGGATTTCTCCACGGGCCTTATTGACTAGTCTCTATAATAATACGCCAGTTCCGTGTGTCTGTCTGTCACTTTTGCAAAGTGGATTACATTCTTCAAAATTTTCTTTAACAAATTCTATAAAACATCGCCTATAAAATTGTTCTGTAATTTACCAAACTTTACCGATAAAATAGTATTGACGTCAAAGGAAAGTTAATTAAGATTAGTGAAGCCATTACAATGCCTTTAAAACTTTGAGGCCAAATAACTTGGAAACGAGGTGGTGACGTCAATGTTTTTTCACTGCGTGGGTAACTAGGGACAACCTGGGACCAATTTGGGTAAGTTTTTCAAACCTGGGTCCCCGAATCCGTTTCGGAATGGACGGTTTGATGACGTCATCAAAAAACTTTTAAACCTTGATATCTCAGCAACCGTTTGTCAAAGATACATGATCATATACATTTTCTTGATCAGCATTTCAAGATCTATACCATGAAGGCAACAGGTATACAAATTTCTGAAAAAATATATTTATTTTGTATTTGCACTGCTGACGTCAGCAAAAAAACTAAAACAACCTGTTTTTCCATTGTCCTTCTGCCTAAGTGGATTACTCCACGGGATTTATCGACTAGTCTATATAATAATACGCTAAGTGTGTCTGTGTGTCTGTGACAGACAAAGTGGATGTCTTCATTTCCTTTGATGTTGCCGAAAAATGCAACTCTAATATGTCAAATTTTCTGACGTTACGGCGCGACGAAAATAACACTACTTTAACGTCAATATCCTATATTAATGAAGCCATCACAGTGCACCTAAAACTTTGAGGCCAAATAACTAGGAAACGAGGTGGTGACGTCAATGATTTTTCACCGCGTGGGTAACTAGGGACCACCTAGGACCAATTTGGGTTATTTTCCCAAACCTGGGTCCCCGAATCCGTTTTGGAATGGACGGGTTGATGACGTCATCAAAAAATCTTCAAACCTTAATATCTCTGAAACTGTTTGTCAAAAGTACATAATCCTATACATTTTCTTGATCAGCTTTTCAAGATCTATACAATGAAGACATTAGATATATAAAATTCTGGAAAAAAAATTTATGTGTGATTGCGGGTCTTTGCTGACATCAGCCAAATTTTCAAACCCTTATATTTCCTTATACGTTCGTCGAAAACCCATGATCCAATACATTTTTCTCATGAGGGTTTTAGCCTCTACACATTACAGGCAACCAATAAACTAAATTTCGCTAATTCTTTTTTGTATCTGCACTGCTGACGTCAGCAAAAAGTCTAAAATAATCAATTTTTACATTGTCCTCCTGCCTAAGTGGATTTTTCCACGGGCTTTATCGACTAGTCTATATAATAATACACCAGTTCCGTGTCTCTGTGACAGGCAAAGTTGATATCGCCATTTTCCTTTGATGTTGCCGAAATTCTCTTTGAAGTCGCCGAAAAAATTATGTCTTCTTTGTCGTGCGGGAGAGGATGGTATGCAACCGAATAAATGATTTTTCAAGGTTTAACTTTTTGTTTTTTGGTGTTTTGGGTTTGTTTAAGTTTCGTTTTTTTATGTTGTTCAGGTTGTATTGTTGTATAAGCATTTAGGGAAAAGACAATGTTTAAAATGCATAAAGAACTTATTTCATAGATCTGTGCTTACTGTTGCAAGCCTTTCTTTTCGACATTTTAAAGATTAAAATATCGAAGGTTTTCAACATAATCACATAATAAGATGTATACATATTTGAGATGTGTTATTTCTGACATTATTATTATTGTTGTCGTAACTGTCTGGGTTGTGACTGTCAATGTTGTAACTTTCTACTAACTAGATTTTACACCTTGCACGCCGTTGTTTTTCATATTTTGTCTGACGTTTTGTTGGGAGGATTTCATGCGATTTGACATTTGATATTTTGTGTTAGATTTTAAGAACTTTTTTGTTAAATTATGACTTATATACTTTCTTTTTATGCATTTTCAGATTATTTTTTTTAGTAAAAGGCATATTCAATATACTGAAATATTTGCTGATGTCATCAAAATTCAAATGACAGAACTTTTCAATTGTTTTTCTGCCTAAGTGGATTTTTCCACGGGCCTAATCTACTAGTCTCTTTAATAATATAATAATAGCCGTATTCCGTCTGTCTGTCTCTGCGCGGACCCCCCGCTGAGTTAGAAAATGATGTTACGGTAACACGAATATCAAATGCGATATATTTTTATCCACTTTGTTGCGTCGGGTAAATATAAAGGACGGGCGAACCCGTGGATTTTTCCACGGGCAACGACTAGTCTCTTTAATAATAGCCGTATTTTGTCTGTCTGTCCGCGAAAGCCGCGTCCTGTTACGGAAACACGAAATGCGGTATATAAAGGACGGGCGACCCCGTGGATTTTTCCACGGGTTAACGGCTAGTCTCTTTAATAATAGCCGTATTTTGTCTGTCTGTCCGCGAAAGATGCGTCCTGTAACGGAAACACGAAATTTTGTAAATTACGCGCCGATACCAAATGCGATATATTTTTACCGACTTTGTTTTGACCGCTCGCGCGTGGAATACCATTCACAACGCCTGATTCTTTAAAAAAAAACCCAAGATTTTCGCGACCAGAAAGAATCCAAGATCTTCGCGGAACGAAGGCCATTTTGATAATGGTCGTGTTTGTGGTCAGTGTGTGAGGTTTGTAGGCCTGTTTGACTTTTTTATCTTCTAAAAGCCTTATATATTTGTAATATTTGTTTTCTGTTTGTTTTCAATGTTAGGATAAATATATTGTCACGTTTTTTAGCCACGTACAGATCTTAAACGCACCAGTTTTAGGATGTTTGGCTAGGAATGAAGATTAGCTAGCTATAGCTACTTAGCTAGCTAGAGCCTCACTTATTGCTATTCTGTATGGTATAAGAGCTTTTTATCCTAGCCAACATTTATTTTTATGTTGAGGCTGTGGCTATTTAGCTAGCTCCTTAAAAAGTGAAAGTATAAAAATGCAGTTTGGCTACAACAATATTCTTAAGCAATATATAATTTTTATGCTAAATGCAGTTAGCTAGCTAGGTATAGCTACATATTTTATTATTTTTCTGCAAACTTTTTCTGCAAATGAAATGGCTGAGCGATTGTTTTGGCTGGACGAGTAACGACAGGCTGTTCCCTGTGTTTTTATTTAAACCGAAGTTGCAATGAACATTTTTGGAAAAGGGTAATACGCCTTATGCGCCTGTTCAACTGTGTTTAACTGTACTAAGCGGTTAGCCCAGTGTTAAAAACAGACTGTTTTTTGTAAAAGGCTGTTACGCCTATGGGCATGTGCAACACCGTTTACCTGTATATACTAAGGTCAGCCCACCACTGTGACAATTAATTTTTAAACTTTCTTGGGAATCACGCCTGGACTAACCGCTCAGCCCTGTGTCTGCGAGAAAGTTTTTTTCAAAAGGGTATTATTACTATACGCTGTACAACACGGTTTAACTGTACTAAGCGCTCAGCCCAGTGTCACGATTAATTTTTTAACTTTTAAAAAGACACAAAATAAAATAATATTGACCGATTGTTTTTGCTATGATGGAGTAACAACACTTTGTAAACTCTGTTTTTATATCAGTTATCGTTGCGGAAAAGTTATTTTTTGAAAAATATGTTACAGTCGCACACTATAATGTTGTATGCGCTTCAAATGATTAACGACATACATACCTGTACTAAAGCGCTCCACCTGATCGTGTGGGACAGTTTACAGCTCTTATTAAGCGCTCCACAGAGTGTTCAATGCCGGATCACACCTTTACTTGTGGCTTAACCCGGCGTTTCGACGCCGGGTTTCCCGGCTAGTCTCTTTAATAATAGCCGTATTCCGTCTGTCTGTCTGTGTGTCCGCGAAAGCCGCGTCCCGTAACGGAAACACGAAATTTTGTAAATTACGCGCCGATACCAAATGCGATATATTTTTACCGACTTTGTTTTGACCGCTCGCGCGTGAAATACCATTCACAACGGCTGATTCTTTAAAAAAAAAACAAGAATTTCGCGACCAGAAAGAATCCAAGATCTTCGCGGAACGAAGGCCATTTTGATAATGGTCGTGTTTGTGGTCAGTGTGTGAGGTTTGTAGGCCTGTTTGACTTTTTTATCTTCTAAAAGCCTTATATATTTGTAATATTTGTTTTCTGTTTGTTTTCAATGTTAGGATAAATATATTGTCACGTTTTTTAGCCACGTACAGATCTTAAACGCACCAGTTTTAGGATGTTTGGCTAGGAACGAAGATTAGCTAGCTATAGCTACTAGCTAGCTAGAGCCTCACTTATTGCTATTCTGTTTGGTATAAGAGCTTTTTATCCTAGCCAACATTTATTTTTATGTTGAGGCTGTGGCTATTTAGCTAGCTCCTTAAAAAGTGGTAGCTCCTTAAAAAGTGCAAGTATAAAATGCAGTTTGGTTACAACAATATTCTTAAGCAATAATTCTTATGCTAAATGCAGTTAGCTAGGTAGCTACATCTTTTACACATTTTCCTGAAAACGTTTTCTGCAAATAAAATGACTGAGCGATTGTTTTAGCTGGACGGGTAACGACAGGCTGTTCCCTGTGTTTTTATTTAAACCGAAGTTTATTTTGGAAAAAAGTATTACGCCTATATGCGCATGTGCGATGACCTGTACTAAGGGGTTAGCCCACTGTGACAATTAATTTTAAACTTTCTTGGGAATAACGCCTGTACGAATGTGCAACACTGCTTACTTGGGCTAACCACTCAGCCCTGTGTTAGCAATGGACTGTTTCTTGTGTTTTTATTTAAACAGAGTCTGCGATAAAGTTTTTTTCAAAAGGGTATTGTCCATATACGCCTGTTCAACTCTGTTTAACTGTAACTAAGCACTTAGCCCGGTGTCACGATTAATTTTTTAACTTTTACAAAAACTTATACCGCAAAATAAAATAATATTGACGGATTGTTTTTGCTATGACGGAGTCACAACGGTTGTAAACTGTGTTTTTATTTCAGCCTTTGTTGTGGAAAAGTTATTTTTTAAAAAATATGTTACAGTCGCAACACTACAATGGTGTATGCGCTTTACTTGATTTACGACATACTGCATACCTGTACTAAAGCGCTCCACCTGACCGTGTCGCACAGTTTGCAGTTCTTTTTAGGCGCTCCTTAGGGCGTTCAGCAACAGTTACCTGTGGCTCACCCCGGTGTTTCAACGCCGGGTTTCCCGGCTAGTCTACATAATAATACGCCAGTTCCGTGTCTTTGTGACAGGCAAAGTTGATATCCTTATTGATAGATGATATCCTTAAAGAAATCTTTGATGTTGCCGTAAAATATATGTCTTCTTTGTCGTGAAAAGCTGCGAGTTTTGGTGGTTTGTTAAATGAAGTTCTAGCACAAAGTAACGGAAATTGTGTTTGCAAAAAAGATGGCTGTTCTTTTTAAGCATTTTCTACTCTTTCCTTCAAAATAAATATTTACAAATCATCATCATCATCATCATTCTCGGCTTAACGTCCGTTTTCCATGCTAGCATGGGTTGGACAGGGTATATTAATGACCCTCTTCCAATCTGATCTAGACTGTGTTAGATCTAAACTCAACTTCCTCTCTATCAAGTCTGTCCTTAAACCTCCTGCCAAGTCTTTCTCGGTCTGCCTCTGGGCTTTGCCCCAGGAACTATCAAGTCTCTACACTTTCTTACCCAATTATCCTCCTCCATTCTTTCCAAGTGCCCCAGCCAATTCAATCTTCTTATCTGGATAACATCTTTAATTCTACAGAGACTTAGCCTGCTTCTTAGCTCATCTGAACTCTTTCTGTCTCTCAGACTGGCATTACACATCCACCTAACCATTCTCATATCATTCCTTTCTAAACGGTCAAGATCTTCCTGCTTCACTGCCCATGTCTCACTACCGTACAACATAACACTTCTTACACAGGCCTCATACAACCTACCTTTTACCTCAATTGACAGGACTCTGCTAGTCAATAAAGGAAGTAACTCTCTAAACTTTTTCCAAGCAGAACCTATCCTGCAAGTAACACTTCTTCCAACACCCCCTTCACTGCCCAACATATCACCTAAGTAACAGAAGTTCTTAACTATCTCTAACGAGCCACTGTTGTACATCATTAAAGCTGGAAATACTTCATTCTCTATAATCTCACCTTTGCAACGCTTGCATACAAACTGTATGGCAGCTCTTAACCTTCCACTAATACTACTGCACTTCTTATGTACCCAATGCTTGCAAGTCTGACAAAAAATTGAGTTACTACCAACCCCTTTCCTGCAAACTCCACAAGGCCACTTTCCAACTACAAGGTCACACTTGGCTGCAATGCTACTTATCATGACTTTAGACTTTGCTGTGTTTACCTTCAGCCCTTTTTCTTCTAGTCCTTTCTTCCACTTCTCAAACTTATAACTAATTCTTCCATCGACTCTGCTATGAGAACCAAATCATCTGCATACAATAACTCCCATGGGCAACCTGTTCTGAACTCCATCGACAGCGCTTCTAAGACTAGAATAAACAACAAAGGACTAAGTACAGAACCCTGATGTACACCAACATTTACACTAAATTCATCACTAAGTGAATCGTTAATCCTGACACGACTTCTAGCATTGCTGTACATAGACTGAACCATCGTAACTAGCCACTCATCCACACCTAATTTTCTCATAGCCCACCAAATAACTTTACGTGGCACTCTATCAAAAGCTTTCTCTAAATCTACAAAGGCAAAATAGAGATTCTTTTTCTTTCCTAAATACTTTTCCTGAAGCTGTCTGAGTAAAAATATTGCATCTGTAGTGCCACGCCCTGGAACAAAACCAAATTGCATCTTATCTATATCAATTCTTTCTCTAAGTAACTTATCAATCACTCTTTCAATAACTTTCATTACTTGATCAACCAACTTCAAACCTCTATAGTTACCCCTTTCTAATGCATCACCCTTGCCCTTGAAACAATTCACTATTACACTCGACTGCCACTCACTCGGAATAGCACCATCCTTTATAATCTGGTTAGCAAGACTTGTAATAAGCTTAACTCCAATATATCCAGATGCTTTTACCATCTCTGCAACATTACCTGATACTCCTGCAGCCTTGCCAATCTTCATTTTCCTAATAGCCTCCACTACCCATTCTGTCTTGATCTGCATGGCTGGCCCTTCTACGACATCATCATCAGACAAATTACCCTCCTCCCAATCAAACTCAGTGTTAAGCAACCTCTGATAATGATTCTTCCAAGCTACCCTTTTCTCCTCCTCTGTGCTAGCCAAAACACCTTCATCATTACGTATACACTTCTCACCTACAATATCTTGAACAAAAGCATTTAAAAAGGGGCATGGTTTATAAATGAAGTTTTTTTTTCAGTTTTGATGATATTATTGATGCGAGACATGTTTCTTAGCTAGCATCATAAAACCAACCACACCAACAACAACCTAATAGCTAGCTAGCTCGGACTTTATAAATATGTGTAGTGATTAAGTGTAGTGATTTTTGTTGTTCTTGATGTTCTGACTAAAATGTTTTTGTTTATGACATTTTGTCTTAATTAAGAAAAGTTTCAACTTTTTTGAGGACTACAACACCGAAAAAAAAATTTTTTTTATATTTTGTATAAATTCTTACCGGGCAGGACTCTGTACAACATACCGAAATGACTGATCCCTCTCTATTTATAAATTTGATGCGTTACAAATCACAGTTTTTTAAAGTTTTTGATAATATATATTTAATGAGTACAAGATACAAATACTGATTTTTGTTGAATCAGAAGTATTTCCTAGAACCATTCTTTTTTTACACTTTTGTGGAGAAAAAGTGTATGCAATATTTTCAGAATAACTGACTTTGTTGCAAACTGTTTTTCTTTTTCACATTTTGGATTGAAATATTGTTATAAAGGGCATATATCAATAGACATATATATACCAAAATAATTAAATTCTGCAAACTTTGATTTTGTCGTTCACCTCTCATCTTTTATATTTTGATAAAACTTTTGAGGAAAATCCTAGGAATTATTTAGAATTTGTATTTTGTGTTGCAAATTTAGTGCAAAAATTGACGTAAAATGAACTGTTAAATTGATTGTTGTTGTTTTAACATGAATTATGACTCAAACTTTGTTTTTGCATTTCTAATTTCACTAATTAGCTTAAAAAATTTACCAATAGGTTTTACACTCTGTTCTTTATTATATATATTTTTTGTGAACATAGAAGTACAAAAGTAAAGTTAGAAGCCACAAGAATTTACTTCGAAAGTGAAAAGTGGAGCTAGAAGTAGTAAAGAAAAGTTAGAAGTAGAAAATGAAAGCTTTGGTTTAAAGTAGATTTGGATTCACAAATAGTAAGAACTTTTTAGATATTTTTAGGCGTTATGTTTTTATGTCGCTAGATTTACCTGTCAGACAGACTCGCATTTGCCAGGAAAAAGTCACTTTAAAGCTATTTTACCGTGTTTTTTATAAAAAAAATCCAGCATATTTTTTTACACTTTTTTGCATAATTAATGTTATCAAACAAATGTTCTAGCAAAACTTTTGGTTTTTTGAACTTACTGCAAATGTCATAATTTTTATATTGCTATTGTTTCTCTTTATATGTGTTTCACTAAGCATAAATAGCTAGCTGGCGTTAGATAGATAGATAGATAGATAGATGTGCATATTTTACATGGCTAGGCTCGCTAATATCGAGGGATATACCCTGTCTATTATTTCCAGGAGGGGCCATGGCTTAGATGAAGAGTCCTAGAGTATTTAATGCTCGTTTTGAGCTTCGTAGACCCAATTAGGGACCGCGGTCTACTAGACAACTCCTGGCAACATCCAACGGCCCACACATGGAGCCATCTCCCCAATTTCTCTCACATGGCTTGGGTTAACCCGGGGCTATGGTAACATTCACTCGCCCATGTTGAATCGCCGTCAAGAGGAATCGAACCCCGGTCTCCTGCACAAAGTACGAGAGCTATAACCACTAATCTACGGCGCGTCTTTCCAGTTTAACTATATTTAACTGGGTATCTGTCTTATCTAATGTCACCTTCAAGCTCCATATCTAAACCTAGCTAGCTAACTGATGATTGATTTTGTTATTCCTCTTTTAGCGATTTATATCCACCTTAGTAGTGAAACTTAGGGATCTTATTTGAGCACGATTTATGATGTAACAAGCCACAAAATCTTTCAAAGAATTATTGAACTTTTAGGGTAGTGTGGGGAAAAATTTTACTTTAAGAGGAATGATTTTGTAAAACTAAAGTTTGTGTGTTAATTGCAGTAAGTTTTATTGTTTTTTTGTTGACATGCTGTTAAACTTCTGTGAGCTCGCATGTAAATACAAGGTTATATATTTTTACAAGGGTAGTGGTTGATATTTTTACAAAGGTTGTTGACATTTTTTGGGAAATTTACCTGGGTTTTTTACATTTGTGGTTAAAATTTCTCAGCAGAGAATAGTATGGTTGCCGATTATATTGTTTGTGTTGCAAACTGCTGTTATTTAAATTCTTTGTAAACTTTTGTGGAAAAAGGGCACATGCAAAACACTGAAAGAACAAATTTTTGTACAATTAGACTGAGCTGTTTTGTAAGTTTATTTTTTTATATTTTGTGTTATAAACGTTTTTTAAACTTTAAACTTTAAAGAAAATTCCACAGTTTCACGTTTTTGTTTTTATTAAGAACTTCACAAAATATTGCGTGAATAAATATTTGGTGATGATAAAAAATTACTGAATGTTCAGACTGAAACTGTTTAACTGTTGTGAGGGAGGACCATATGCAAGTATATATACTAAAAAAATAATTTGATATTCTACACTTTCCAAGTTGTATTTTTGTATGCACTGAAATGACTGCTTTTTCTGAGTTGATTTTGATGTGTTTCATATCCTTTTTGTGGAAGATTTTATGGGTGAAGACAATATAGAACATGCCAATTGAACTGATTTTTGTTCATATTTTGATTTGCTCCTCAGAAACCTTTGTGTTCTACATTCATTGTAAACTTTTCAATGTTTTCAAAGTAATTGTTGATTTGAAATTTACTTCTTGCTCATTGCTTTTTCGACATTTCGGTTTATAATGTTTGGATCAGTATGGATCATTAGATAAAAAATTGTTTTGTTAACCAATTAATTTTTACATTTTGTGCATATTTTTGCGGAAGAGGATGGTATGCCACCGAATAAATGATTTTTTCAAAGTTTAACATTTTGTTTTTTAGTGTTTTGTGTTTGTTTAAGTTTGGCTTTTTGATATTGTTTCAGGTTGTATTATTGTATAAGCATTTAGAGAAAAGACAATGTTTAAAATGCGTAAACAACTTATTTTCATAGATCTGTGCTTACTGTTGCAAGCCTTTCTTTTCGACACTTCGGATTAAAATATTGAAAGTTTAATAAGATGCATACATTGTTTTTCTGCCTAAGTGGATTTTTCCACGGGCCTAATCTATCCGCGAAAGCCGTGTCCCGTGGCGGAAACACGAAATTTTTAAAATGCGCACCAATACCAAATGCGATATATTTTTACCGACTTTGGTTTGACCGCGTGCGCGTAGTATAGCAATCACGACGCCTGATTCTAAAAACAATCATAGTTTTTCACGACCAAAAAGAATCCAAGATTTTCGCTTAAGAAAACATTTCAATATATTTTCGCAGGTGAATGAACGAAGGCCATTTTGATTTTGAAAGTAGTCGGTGTGTGGAAGGTTTGTAGGCCTGTTTGACTTTTTTATATTCTAAAAACTTTATTTTTTTTTAATATTAGTTTTCTCTTTGTTTGCAATGTTAAAGCTTACCTCCCGAGAAAAATTAAGTTGACCTAAATTGGCTCATATTCATACGTGATTTACGAATATAAAGTTTATTTTCCTTAATTCGCACTTATAAGTTAATAATGCCTATTCAAAGATTCAAAAATTCACCTCCGACACGAGGTAAAACATCAGCAATGTTGTTTTATAAATTTCTTCACCTTGAGTGCTCTGACGTCACCTGTTAGAAGATCGTAAATCAGTTTCCGCATTGAAATTTTTTACTCAAACTTTAATAGTGAAATTCATTGGTAATGAGTATGTTTACCCCTGTGAAAATATCAGGAAACTTTGAAAGTGAATACTAACTTCGGTTGAGAAATCATCATTCAATTGCAATACCGAGAAGCTGTGACGCAAAAAAAAAAAGAGCGACAGGGAAAATGTTGTAGCATTTCAATTTGAGCAGGCGAAATACTAGACCAAGCACTGACTCGGATTTCAGTTGGGAGAGCTGTGATGAGGATACTATTCAAGAAGAAGTGGCTTCACGTGTTGCTGTTGCCGTAAGGACGTGGTGCAAGTGTGGAAAGTGTAAGATAATGACGAGCGAAGCGGTGTGCCGTTGCTATTGCGAGTTAGAATCCGCGAATATTTTTAATTTGATCAGTGAGTTTTGATATGTAAACGTATTCGAATTAGATAATAGCGCATGAGTTCGATGAATGACGATAAAAATGAAAAAATCTACTAACCTTCTTCTTTTTGTTTTTTCTTTTTAAAGTCAAAGAACTCGGAAATAAAATGAGCTTCGCAGATCTTAAAATTCTTTGGAAGTGTATCCTCTCTCTTGATCAGTTTGATCCATATAGTTTGTTGTTTTGGATCTTTGGGAAAGTTGAAAAAAAAAATACACCTTGTTTCTTTTGGTGGTTAAGACAACTAGGTAAATGGGCAAGAAGCCATATTACTATTTAAAAAAAGGATTCGTCCTTATTCATCAACGTGTGGAACTTTTTTTTACAAACCACATCACATCACATCCGCAAAGTTTCGCCTCTCATCCCGGGGGTCCGAATGTGAGCTTCTAACTAGTGACGTCAGGCGCATAATTATACTCTTAAATGCTCACTTGCAAAATGGCGAACAAGTGAGGTGAAGGCTTAAAAACATGAGGTAACATTGTCTGGTTTCTTGAATACTGTAGTGATTTTAACAAAATAAACGTTAAATTGTGTTTTCTGAAGATGTTATGAATCGATTTAGGTCAACTTGATTTTTCTCGTGAGGTAAGCTTTAAGATAAATATATTGTCACGTTTTTTAGCTGCATACAGATCTTAAACACACGAGTTTTGGATTTTTGGCTAGGAACGAAGATTTTGCTGGCTAGCTAGCTAGCCATCTACAGCCTTACTTATTACTATTTTGTATGGTATAAGAGCACTTCATCCTAGCCAATTTATTTTTATGTTGAGGATGTAGCAATTTAGCTAGCTATTTGGCTAAAAAGTGAGAGTATAAAAATGCAGTTTGGCTACCACAATATTCTTAAGCAATAATTCTTATGCTAAATGCTGTTAGCTAGCTAGGTAGCTACATCTTTTATTATTTTCCTGAAATCCAAGCGGCTTACCTTTACTAAGGGATCAGCAAACTGACAGTTAATTTTTAAACTTTCTCGGGAGTCACTGCTGTACCAATGTGCGACACTTTTTACCTGGACTAACCGCTCAGCCCGGTGTTAGCAATAAACTTTTTCTTGTGTTTTTATTTAAACAGGGTCTGCGAAAAAGTTTTTTGTTAAAGTGTATTATCCCTCTATACGCCTGTGCAACACCGTTTAACTGTACTAAGCGCTCAGCTCGGTGTCATGATTCATTTTTTTTAACTTTCACAAACTTATTCCGCAAAATAAAAGAATATTGACTGATTGCTTTGCTATGGTGGAGTATCAACGGTTTGTAAACTGTTTTTATTTTAGTTATCGTTGCGGGAAAGTTATTTTTTGAAAAATACGTTTCAGTCGCAACACTATAATGGTGTATGCGCTTTACTTGATTTATAACATACTGCATACCTGTACTAAAGCGCTCCACCTGATCGTGTGGCACAGTTTACGGCTGTTATTAGGCGCTCCACAGAGTGTTCACTGCTGGCTCATCCCTGGACTTGTCTCTATAATAATAGCCGTCGTCTGTCTGTGTGTTAAAAAGGGTTACCGCGTCCTGTTACGGAAACATGAAATGTGATATATAAAGGATGGAAGGTCCCGTGGATTTTTCCACGGGTTAACGACTAGTCTTCTCTTTAATAATGCAGAGACTGTGTCTGTTTGTAACAAGCAAAGTGGATGTCTTCATTTTTCTTTGATGTTGCCGAAAAAGTTATGTCTAATATGTTAAATTTTTTGCCATTAGGGAGCGACGAAAATAACACTAATTTAACGTCAATATATATCCTATATTAAATTAATGAAGCCATTAAAGTGCACCTAAAATTTTCAGGCCAAATAACTAGGAAACGAGTTGGTGACGTCAATGTTTCTTCACCGCGTGGGTAACTAGGGACAACCTGGGACCAATTTGGGTAATTTTCCAAACCTGGGTCCCCAAATCCGTTTCGGAATGAACGGGTTTATGACGTCATCAAAAAACCTTCAAACCTTAATATCGCTGCAACCGTTTGTCAAATATACATAATCCTATACATTTTCTTGATCAGCGTTTCAAGATCTATACGATGAAGGCAATAGGTATACAATTTCTAAAAAAATTTTCGGTTTTGACGGGGCCATCCATTGCTGACTAGTATATAATAATACGCCAGTTCCGTGTCTCTGTGAAAGACAGAGTGGAAGTGCTCATTTTCCTTTGATGTTGCCGTAATATGCATGTTTTATATGTTAAATTTTTTGACGTTACGGCGCGACGTCAATAACACTACTTTAACGTCAATATACTATATTAAACTAACGAAGCCGTTACAGTACACTTAAAACTTTGAGGCCAAATAACTTGGAAACAAGGTAGTGACGTCAATGATTTTTCACCGCGTGGGTAACTAGGGACCACCGACCAATTTGGGTAAGTTTTCTCAAACCTTGGTCCCTGAATCCGTTTCGGAATAGACGGGTTGATGACGTCATCACAAAACCTTCAATCCCTAATATCTCTGCAACCGTTTGTCAAACGTTCATGATCCTATACATATTCTTGATCAGCGTTTCAAGATCTATACGATGAAGGCAACAGCTATACAATTTTCCTGAAAAAATTTTTTGTGTCTTCACGGGCCATTGCTGACGTCAGCAAATTTTTAAACCCTTATATCTCATTAATTAACCGCCCATCAAAAGCAAATAATCATATACATATTCTGGATCAGCTGAATACCCGTGGGAGAATACACTGAATCTCTCATTAAACCGATGTAAGGGATACCAAACAAAAACATACAACACAGTAATTTGAATTTTCAAAACTCACCTTTCATCCTCGACCCCGGGCTCTCTGTCTCTTTTATAACGGGATGGCAAAAAGAGAAAAAAGCCCTGGGATCGAGCTTGCTCACAATCTGCATTACTCTATGTTTAGAACCGCTAAAACAAAACGTCTAAAAATATAAGCATGTGCAACAAAAAAAATTATAAAATAAAAATGCCAAAAAATATCAAAGGCGTCTAACAACCGTTACGTAAAAAGCGAAATACGCTAAATCTATATACTTGCTTTGCCATTCCAGAAGTACGCCAGGAAAAAAAGGGATACCAAACATTAAAAAAAATCCATCGTTTTTCGTTAAGTCATACATTCTTTAACGTTAATATCCTATATTAAAAGCCATTACAGTGCACTTAAAACTTTGAGGCCAAATAACTTGGAAACGAGGTGGTGACGTCAATGATTTTTCACCGCGTGAGTTAGGGACCACTTAGGACCAATTTGGAAAGTTTTCCCAAACCTGGATTTCTCAATGCGTTTCGGAATGGACGTCATCAAAAAACCTTCAAACCCAATATCTCTGCAACCGTTTGTCAAAAGTATATGGTCCTATATATTTTCTTGATTAGCGTTTCAAGATCTATACGATGGAGGCAACAGGTATATTAATTTCTAAAAAAACTTTTAGGGTTTTGACGGGTCTTTGGTGACGTCAGCAAAATTTTTAATCCGTGATATCTCCTTAGGCGTTCGTCGAGAACATATGATCCTGTACATTAGTTTGACTACCGTTTCAACCTCTACATATTACAAACAAAGAATAAACAAATTTCGCGATTTTTTTTATCTGCACTGCGACGTCATCAAAACATCTAAAACAATCTATTTTCCATTGTTCTTTTGCCTAAGTGGATTTTTCCACGGGCCTTATCGACTAGTATGTTAAGAATAACAAGGAAAGTATTCGTCAAGAAAGTTAAGAACATTAAGACTGAAACAAAAAAAATACTTTTCTTATAAAATACAGCGTGTACATCCTAGAGAAGGATTTATATAAACTGTAAAGTAATTTTGCCGTTGTTACTGCTTTAGCGCTACGGGGTGGGTGATACAGTGTTGGTGTTGCTATAATAAACCTTAATGTAAACAAACTCAAATCAATGTTTACATCTGTTACGTTGCAATCGTTTGAAGTATATTTGATTCTAAAATTCGAAAACGCTGCATTGTTATCACGCACGGTACGAGCTATTTTCTTGATACATAAAAATGAAAAATAATTGATTGTCTTTATTATGAGTTTGGGTCTGTAAGGCAAACTGTTTTTTTAATGATTTTGATTTGAAATATTACGAAATGATTCAAGTTTTTATATTTCTCTTTATATGTTGTTAACTATTGATTTCTTATATTTCAAGTAAAAATTAGGAGGGTTGCTGTATACAATAGATTGAATAACTGATTTGGTATGATGCATTACAAGCTCTACGTTGTGGAAATTTTGTAATTACCTTTTTTGTATGATTAACGAAGTATGTTAGATTTTTTTTCAACGTCCGGTATACTATTTTACCTAGTGTACTTCTGGCATGGCAAAGCAAGTGTATAGTTTTAGCAGGTTTAGCTTTTTAAATAACGGTTGTTAGACACATTAGATTTTGTTGGACATTTTGCTTTTTTATTTTTTTTCTATTTTTATTTTTATTTTTTATTTTTTTGTGGCACCTGCTTATATTTTTAAACGTTTTGTTTCAGCAGGCATAAATAATACAGATTGTAAGTTTTAAAATTTCAAATTACTGTGTTGTATGTTTTGTTTAGTATCCCTTACATTGATTCAGTGGATTCTTCCATGGGAATTCGGCTACTCTTAATATACTTTCCTTTGACGTCAATATTGTTTTAACGTCAAAGTTTGGTAAATTACAGAACAATTTTATAGGCGATGTGTTGATAAAGAACATTGTCAAAATATAATCGACTTTGTAAAAGTCACACACAGACAGACAGAAGCTTCGTATTAATATAGAGATAGACAAGTCGATAAAGCCCTTGGAGAAATCTACTTAAGAAGAAGGACAATGGAAAAATAGGTTGTTTTAGATGTTTTGCTGGCGTCAACAGGGCAGATACTAACCAACAATGAGAATTGCTGATAATGTTTTTGGCACACGTATCTTTGTCAAAATTGATAGATATATTGCCAAAAATGAATTCAGAAACTCAGGAACTATGTTGATATTGGAAATATTTTCGTGACTGAAGTTAATGAAACCAAACTGAAAACATGTCTTTATTTAAGTCTTTATTTCAATTTTATTCTCAGCAAAAATTATGGTGTCGAACAAGAACTTTTTCACAACATACTACCAACTTTGAACGATAAAGTTTGTAATGATGAGATGGCGTCAAATTTACAGACTGGGAACATTCAACATTAAATTGAACGCACAATATGGTGGCTTCATCTTTATTCTCGAATCTTTACTTTTTTATCTTTGCTGGCAAATTTGTTCAGAAGTTCAATACCATAAAATAATAAAAATATGTTCGTCACAATGTTACTTAGCATTAAAAAAGAACGTTTCGAACCGCGATATAAATTCGTTCATGACGAAAAAAATCTGGATATGAATTCCTATATCGACGATTTTTCAAAATTACCATTTAGTTTGATATTTACATTCGATGATCCAGATGAACAAATAGATACACTGAATCATCTCATATTATCCTGTATTGAACGTCATGCCCCACTGAAGCGAGTAAAGCTAACACGCCCGATCGCTCCGTGGATGAAAGACCCTGCCATCCAAGACAGTCGAAACCAACTGGAATTTTATCGTAAAAAAGCCCAAGAAGATCCAAATTACAAAAATGACTATAAAGAAAAACGCACTAATTATCGAAAGACATTGAAGGAAATAAAAAACTCGTTCTTCAAGAAATCGTTATCGTCAAAGGATCAAAAATCTGTCTGGAATACTATTCATCGTATTCTGAGCAATCAAAAAACACGAATCAAACACGATCCTTCAGAAATGAATGAATATTTTAGCAATCTAGCAGCAAACCTAACTGGGAAATCAAACGTCGAGTCTACATTACCAGATGATATCAAAACTACTGAAAACGAACAATCGTTCAAAATTCAACATACTACTTACAATGAAATAAATAAAATACTAAAAAACCTCAAGAATGACTGCTCCAGTGGTCATGACAATATTCCAATACGATTTATCAAGCCAGTATCAGAATTCATGACATCCCCTCTGGTCCATATTATTAACAATTGCATCAACAAAGAAATATTTCCCCAGCAATGGAAGATTGCTCGTGTTTGCCCAATACCAAAGATCGACACACCAATTAGCACAAAGGACTATCGTCCAATCTCAGTACTGCCAGTATTGTCAAAAATCTACGAGAGAGTAATCTTATCTCAGTTATGTGAATTCATCGAAAGTAATCAACTTTACAATGAAACACAATCCGGTTTTCGCAAAGGTCATACGACTACCACATTGATGCTTAAGCTTCGTGACGACATAAAAAAAGCAATGGCGAAAAGTGAAGTGACACTCTCTATCCTCATCGATTACTCCAAAGCTTTCGACACGATTGATCACAAAAATCTGCTGCTGAAACTACGTGATATGAATTTTTCATTTCGTGCTTTAAAGATATTATCAAGTTATCTGAAAGATAGGAAACAATACGTTCAAATTGAAGACAAAATTTCATCTTTAAAATCAATGTTTTACGGTGTACCACAGGGTAGCATACTTGGCCCTGTCCTGTTTAACCTCTACGTCATCGAGTTATCAAATCAAATCAACTCCGCCAGTATCCAATATGCTGATGATACAACATTATATAAACACTGCAAAGTCAGATATCTATTTCAATCAATCAAAGATATGGAAAAGGATGTACAGTACAGTCCAGATGTAAGCGTACGCGTACGCTCAAGTTTCACACCTTTTTCTCGGAGGCGGTAGTTGTTTGTCTTTTGTTCTTATTAATTATCTTGCGAGTCTTGTAAGTCATTAACTTGCGCGTAATAAACAAAAGATTATCGAAGAAAAAATAGCTTATTATAACTGCGCGTAACTATTGTTAAATAGTGTTAACATAACTATTCCCAATAGCATAATTGCAAATGTTATCAACTCTATCAATGTGACACGAAGAGCCATTGTTTAATAGTTTTATTAAACAAATGTTTTGCGTGGAAACTAAATAAACTAGCGAGAAGGCATTGTTGGTTGCGCGGGTTAAACAAAGCTTTTAAGCGATAGAAATTATTATATTTTAACAAAGATTGAAACTTTAATTTTAATAGAAATGTTTTTTTAGATTGCATTTTAAAACTTTAAAAACGAAAAACGCCGATAGAAATGTTTTTTTAGATCGCATTTTAGAAGTTTAAAAAACGGAAAACGGCGATAGAAATGTTTTTTTAGATCGCATTTTAAAAGTATAAAAACGAAAAACGGCGATAGAAATGTTTTTTTTAGATCGCATTTTAAAAGTATAAAAACGAAAAACGGCGATAGAAATGTTTTTTTTTAGATCGCATTTTAAAAGTTTAAAAACGAAAAACGGCGATAGAATTGTTTTTTTAGATCGCATTTTTAAAGTTTTAAAACGGAAAACGGCGATAGAAATGTTTTTTTTAGATCGCATTTTAAAAGTTTAAAAACGAAAAACGGCGATAGAAATGTTTTTTTAGATCGCATTTTAAAAGTTTAAAAACGAAAAACGGCGATAGAAATGTTTTTTTTAGATCGCATTTTAAAAGTATAAAAACGAAAAACGGCGATAGAAATGTTTTTTTTTAGATCGCATTTTAAAAGTTTAAAAACGAAAAACGGCGATAGAATTGTTTTTTTAGATCGCATTTTTAAAGTTTTAAAACGGAAAACGGCGATAGAAATGTTTTTTTTAGATCGCATTTTAAAAGTTTAAAAACGAAAAACGGCGATAGAAATGTTTTTTTAGATCGCATTTTAAAAGTTTAAAAACGAAAAACGGCGATAGAATTGTTTTTTTAGATCGCATTTTTAAAGTTTTAAAACGGAAAACGGCGATAGAATGTTTTTTTTAGATCGCATTTTAAAAGTTAAAAACAAAAAACGGCTATAGAAAAGATTCGTTATATCACATTTTAAAAGTTTAATAACGAAGAGCGGCGATAGAAATGATTTTTTAGAAAGTTACAGAACGAAGAACGGCGATAGGAAAGCTTCGTTAGATAGTGTTTTAAGTATTTAAAATGTTATCAACTCTATCAATGTGACATGGCGATCCATTGTTTGATAGTTTTATAAAATAAAAGATTTGCGCGAAAACTAAATAGACAGCGAGATGCATTGTTTAAATCTTTTAAGAGATAGAGCTGTTGCGCTGAAAAAAAACAAAGACAATGTTTTTAACAATAAAATGTAGCGTGATACTTTAAAAAGTCAAAAATTATATTATTAAAATTTAATTTGTTTTCGAAATCTTATCGCGAAGGGAAAAGTCCCGAACGTAGGGTTTTCCCGTTTGCGTTGCTAAACGTTGCTTTTTATAAAAAGAACTTTAAAGTTTCGCATGTTAAAAAATATGTTTTGAAGATAAAGAAATATTACTAAAAGTTTTAAAAGTAGCATTAGTTTTTTTTTAAATATTTAGATCATTGCATTTCTTGTTTTTTAAAAGAGCTTGTGTTTTTTAAATATATCAGATTAAAATCGCGTTACTATAATTAGTTTCGTTGTTAAAAAAAATTAAAATTCAATAGCCTTCGCGTTTAATTTTTTCTCGCGCAGAGTATTGTTTTTAAACAATGTTTCTTGCTATGCTTTTGTTTTTAACACGAAGCAATTATTTTCGCGCAATTTGAAAGGAACTCGCTATCCTATTGTTTTTTTTAATGAAAGCAATTATTTTTGCAAGTTGAGCGTACGCGTACGCTTACATCTGGACTGTACTGTAGATAACCTTCTAGCTTGGTCAAAAGAAAACAATCTTTTGTTCAACAGTGACAAGCTTAAGTTAATCATATTCCATTCTAAGCGACTGAGAGCATTTGATTCTGACCGAAGCTATCTTTGTCGTTGTGCTGGTATGTCAATCGAGCAGGAAGAAAATGTTAAGTTACTTGGCATTCAATTCGATCAAAATCTATCATGGACCTGCCATATAAACAATGTTATAAAATCCTCGCACTCAACACTACGTGCTCTACGAAAGTTTAGTCGTTTCACACCTTTCCATGTACGCAAAACCTTGGCGGAAACGTTGATCTTATCAAGGATAAGTTACGGTAATGTTGTCTTCTCGCAAATACCTGATTATCTGATATGTCGGCTACAAAAGATCCAAAACATGGCTGCTGGTTACGTTCTCCGCCGTTATGCTAATCTGCAAGAAGTCACGAATCTAAAATGGCTTCCCGTAAAAGAACATATTGAATTCAGTATAAGTAAACTTGTACACAAATCGAGAATTGATAACAACCATCCAAGCTATCTAAACGTAGAGTTTGTTGTACCAACACGAAATTTGAGATCTTCTACGAAGGAGCCTCTTGTTAAAAATGTTGGAAATGGCACTTTTCAAAACCAAGCACGGTGTTACGATGAAATCCCGGATAGTATAAAAATTATTGAAACTCTAGAAAAATTTACTAAAGAAGCAAAACAATTTTATCTAAATAAGGCAGTCGCTAGAGTCTTGTCTGTCTGAATTCTGTTCGCCGAAGTTTGGGTGCCAATATTCTATCGACCTGTTCACAATCTACCCTTACTCATTTTCAGCTTGTGTTTACTTTGCCTTTTCTCCTTTTGCGACTAGCCAAGTATATATATGAAACATTTCTTTTTTTTTTTTTTTTTTTTTTTTTTCATAATTCAATTAGTTTATTTTATATTTTCTTACTTCCAAGGCCTTTTATCGTTTTCTCTGGGTTTTTTTTCTAGTTACTCCTATCTAGGTTGATTCCAATATCGTCTCTATTTATCTTGTCGATTCGAGCGTTTCAATTTCTTTCAAGCCTTTTCAGTTTTTCTCATCGCGGTTTTCTTTTTTATTTAATGTATATAAAAAAAATTATTTTTTGAACACTTATTTATTCCTAATCTATAATTTTTTTCATTTTTATATTTCATTTTAGGGAGAAGAACAATTTTGTACAAAATTGAACCCAAATAAATGTTAATAATAATAATAATAATAATAATAATGTTGTCAACACTTTTGGTTTTTCTGATTTTCAACAAAGATGTAAACAAAATAGATTTTTATTATGTAGACAATTAAGTCAGTCTGGTCTTTAATATCAACACTCATCGTGAACTTTTATTTAGGAACCGTGCCGCAGCGCAGTTCGCCTGTCCTTTAATGGATCTGCTGTTTTACAAAACAGAATGTCAGAATTTCTAAGGCAAACTTTCATAATATCTGAAACTGTCTACATATATCCAGAAATTAGTCTGCCCTTCTCTTCACTTCCTTGTTTTTTTTTTCATAGGATTCAAAGCGTAACAAAAACAATTTTTTTTTTCATAAACTGGATTAAAAATCTAACAACGATAAGTTCAGAAAAGAAAATATTTATTCAAGAAGTACCTAGCTAGCTATTGATATCTAAACTATAGTAAAGTATTATGTAACCTGCTAATAAAACAGCACACCTTTATTCTAAGACTTAAAGACGCTTATTGCAGCTACCATGGTGATTTTTCTTGTATAGTTTAGTGGTGAGACAATAGAAAGATATTCAGCAAGGTGAAATCAGATATCCGTATTTATTCAGTTGAGCTGTGATATTCGACGACGCGCAGCGGAGTCCAGTATCAACAAAGCGAGACAGAATAATTACCATATCCGATTATACTGCGGCAAATATTTGTTTTATTATAAAAACGGATATCCGTAATTATTTAGCTGAGCTGGTGATATTCGACGACGCGCAGCGTAGTCCAGTATCAACAAAGCGAGACAGAATAATTACATATCCAATTTTACTGCGCCAAAAATCTGCTTTATCATGCACCTTTGGAAGGGAATGAGATGACAAAAGTAATTCATTTTGTTTCAAAAACTGAACAATTTTTCAAACTATAACAAATTAGCACTTTTCTCATTGTTCTTAAACATTTACAAAATCGGGAAATCGGATTAATCACGTGTCCAAATTATGCAAAATGATTCTTCTTAATAAAACAAATTTGTGTTGCAAGTTTCAACTTCTAAGAACAATTATAAGGATTTCATTAAAATTTTTAGGGGTAGTTTCGAGTAATGGTCAATATTATAGCCTCTGAAAGGTATGGGACCTAAAAATTTGGCATGCAGGTGTCTTATAGATAAATATTGAAACTCAGTAAGTTTGATAGCCATATAACATAGCAATAAGGAGTTTTTAAAGAAACTCCTTATTGCTATGTTAAAATTTTTAAAAAACTCCATATTGCTTTTGCTATTCGGTCCAGGGGGGGGGGGGCGGATTCCCCCCCGGACCGAATAGGGTTGTTTTATTTTTGAGCTAAAATAAGAAAAATGGAGGGCGCATGAGACGCGTTATATGTAGCAATGAAATCCAACGCTTGCTTACTCTTTTGATAATATCTTTTATCACCTGAGTAATTTTCGTTAATGTTGCGTTATGAATGGTGTTTTTTTTCCTCACAAAAATTGAATATGTAAGACAAAAGAACTTACAAAGTTGTTATGATTTAATCTTCAAAACCTTATTGACTATAAAACAACAAGTTATTTCAAAGTATGACTTAACCTTTACACGTGACTTACCTGCATAAATTACATCAAACAAACCAATAATCAACAAAAGCTTCATCACACTCATCTTCAAGTGGAAAAACTATACCAGTTTAAAACTTTACTAAGAACTTACTAAAAATTAAAAAATAGACTCCGTATCATTCCTCTGCCTCTCATGCACTGGGAGCAATTTCGATTTAACTGATGATCTATCATTTTATCTTTTAAATAAGAATTAGTGTTCTATTCATTGAGTTAATACAATGTTTTTAATTTGACTGCAAATAGAATACTAAGAAAATCCAAACGTTTTCCCACGGGGAAAAACGGCCCTAATTTTTAGCTTTCTTGTAAGAATAGTTTATTTTCATTTCAACATGAATTACTTAACTGTTAGGAAAATAATTTGCTAGCGATAGCCTTCTATGGGTCTGTCTGTCTGTCTGTCTGTCTGTCTGTCTGTCTGTCTGTCTGTCTGTCTGTCTGTCTGTCTGTCTGTCTGTCTGTCTGTCTTAAATGTTGAACTTTCTGACGTTACGGCGCAACAATAATGTCATACGTCAATATCCTACTTTAAATTAATGAAGCCATTACAGTGAACTTAAAATTTTGAGGCTAAATAACTCAGACACATGGTGGTGACGTCAGTCATTTCTTAACGCGTGGGTAACTAGGGACAGCCTGGGACCAGTTTGGGTAAGTTTCTTAAACCTGGGTACCCAAATCGTTTCGGAACGGGTTAATAACGTCTTTAGAAAACCTTTAAGCCCTAATATCTCTGCAACCGTTTGTCAAAGATACAGATACGATCCTATACATTTTCCTCTTCAGCGTTTCAAGGTCTTAAGGATGAAAGCATCAGATATATGAATTTTCAAAGAAAATATTTTTTGTGTTTTGGCGTGTCTTGCTGACGTCATTAAAATCTTTAAATTCTTATTTCTTCTTAGACGTTAGTCGAAAACATATGATCCTAAATATTATTTTGATCAGCTATTTAAGCTCTTCACAATAGAGGCAACAAATAACAAATTTCTGAAAACAAATATTGTGTCTCTTGACAGGTACTTTCTCACGTCATCAAAGTTCAGCTGATACTGTTTTTCATTGTCTTTCTGCCTAAGTGGATTTTTCCACGGACCTTATCGACTAGTACTAATAATTGAAAATTGTCATAACAATTAAGCTAGTAGTACATAAGATATTTAAATTTGGATTTGTCGTCGGCAATTTATTCCCATTCCCGCCACCTCCCCCCTCCCTCATCTTTCTCGTCCACCCTCGTCCTCAGGGTTTGTGCCTTTTTGAAATGTGGGATGACGGCGAAAAATACCCTGGTATCGCTTACCATTTCTGTAGTCAGCACTTTTTCAGGTCAATAATAAGATGGTGCATAAAGCCGTGATCGATCAGTTTGGTAAACAGAACTTTATAAAGCTAGCAAAATTGATAAAAAAAATGTGTTACTTTGTTATACTTATTAAAATATAACTGACGTTATCTCGGTGCCGGTTGTTTAAGAACATTAAGAAAGAATTATAGCAGACTGTTGAATTAATAAAAACAACAGCCCTGTATTTTAGTAAAGTATTTGTATACAGCTAGTTAGGTAGCTAAAACAAAAAGGTTTTTAATAAGCTTAGCACGTAGGAGGTGATGACGTGCTACTGCAGACGTGCTGATAACAGCTATTTTTATGTATTTTAGCTTAGTACTTTGTTTACATTCAGCTATTAGGTAGCTCAACTTTTTTAACGTTTGCAAATTATGAAAGGATTAGAGACTTTGTTTCTTTATTCCTCAGTAAAATGCAATAACAACATATTTGTTTGAAATAAAACGCACAAGGATAAATCCTACATCTCTTATAATAATACAGAGAGTGTGTGTATGTGTGTGTGTGTGTGTGTAACAGTATATATTATATATAACAGTGTATATTTTCATTATCCTTTGATGTAGCCGAAAATATTACATGTTTCCTATGAGATAATAAAATTTAACAAAGCTGTTATTAATTCTGTTCTTCTATTGTCCTAAACAAATGACTTACTGTTTTTAACCTTAAATCCCAGCCTGATATTCTTATAAAGCATATTCATATAGAAGAAAAAAGTGCGTCTTTTTTGCTGAGAAAAGCCGCGACTTCTTGTTAAATTCACTCCTTTTACTTTCTTTCTTGGTTCAGAAAATAAGTAAGGATTTGAATCTGTAAAGACATTTTGCCCTGCATTCATTTGTTTAATACCAAGAAAATGTGTCCCAATTTGCAGTACGATATTCGGTAGTAACTACTCAGCAAAGTTTAACTGTTTTTCTATTTTATTTTTTAGAATTTTTGGTAACTAGCTACTAGGTTGTATCTTTCTCCTATGTCAAACCCATTAGAGAGTAGTAAAAACAGTAATAACCCTGTACGTGATTTTAGGCTTTTTAATAATGCTTGTAGGTTTTTCTTGCAACGCTCTGGCAATAATCAGACGTTAGTAGGTCTCATTATGGGCCAGATGCCAGATATTCCTTAACAAGCTGAACTGGCACATGAAGTGCACGTAAATGTCATACCACGTGCATCAATTAAGGATGATGCGTCTTTCGTTAGACGTACACTTGCACATCGTGTTGCATCTTTGCGTTGTACTGAAACTCTTGACCAAGTTAAAGGAATCATAGTGATGATGTAAGATAAGCAGCAGTCGGTAATGCTGAAAGTAACAACCCAATAGGCGTGCTTAAAATGTTGAAAGGCAAGCTGCTGCACGTCTTTTAGAACATACTGATCACGCTGCTGATAGACGTGTTCATATTGCCAAAAGGCAAGCTGCTGCACGTTGTTTAGAAAATACTGATCACGATGCTAATAGCAAGCTCGAAATGCTACAAGACAAGTTATTATTCGACAAAGGCGAAATGTTTGGCCGGTTGCAAATAGAAGACGGGCAAATTCACAACGAAATGTTGCTGTTTTTGCTCGCAGAAATGCCCCATACTATAATGTTGCACGTCAACATGTATTGCTTTATGTTTTTTATTTAGGTGTTATGGACAAAAAATGTGAGTATTGTCAAGCTGTAAAGTTTGAAAATGAAGACTGTTTCAAATGCTGCCATAATGGCAAAGTTGCGCTTGATAATTGTCTCCTTGCCCTAAGCAGCCAAAGCAACTATAAAACAAACAATGATACTGTTCAGGCACGGGACTTTCAAGCAAATATACATAAGTATAATAGTGCAGTTTTCTTGGCTTCATTTCGGGCAAATTTTCGTCTTCCTCTTGGCCGTCGAACACTATGCTTTCGTATCTGTGGTCAAATACGGCATCGTGTTGGGTATCTGCTGAGGGACAAACTACTGTTTGTGAATAACTTTATATTTATAAAGCAGGTAGAGCACTCAATAAAAGAATGGCACGACCTGAAAATAATGGCTGTAGAGAAGACGTGATGCAAACTGTTCAGGTTGTAATGTACAGAGTTAGCCATTTTGCTGACACATACAGGTACATGGCTGGCAGCCGCTGAAAACCATGTCCAATCAGACAACATGTTCGCTCAAAAGATATTACGATGATCATAAAGTATGAAATACCGTATATATTATGATGTCATAATTTATATGAGGACGATATATTGTGTTTATAGTACCCAGACCCCTACCGTAAAGGAATCATATTTTCAAAGCAGCATGGCTGCCAGCAATATTGATAATGAGAAACATTCTCTAACACACAAGGATGCGATTCCACAAGTTATGAATTGATTCATGATACAGCAAAATACTTCTTCTATGCTTCTAGCATTATAGGTCTGATTATTTTCATTGGTAGCAAGTGTCTGTTATGGTGTTTTTGAATTTTTGTGTCTGAGAGGCTAGCTAGCTGGTCTAGCCCTCAGCCTAATTACACAAATTATGGGTACTAGTTAAATAGTTTTTAAAGTAATGCATGCCCCATGTGGACTGGGAAAGAAACCCAGCTAGCTATAGCTTTTAACTGTAGCTAGTATACCTAGCTAGAGCTAGCTATATAATTTTTTACTTTTTTACTAGCTAGCTAACTAGCTAGCTACTGCCTACATGGCAAAATGTTTTATTTCCTTTCTTAACCCCAATCTTCTTTGCAAGCCAACATGCACATGATCGGCCTTATTTAGATTCTCGAGTTTTTAATTGAAACTAAATGAACTCCTAAAAGATGTTACTGAAAGAGGAGTTCTAAACAAAACTGTATCACATGTTTATCTTTAGAATTTAGAAAGAGGTGTTTAACTCATTGTGATTTGCCACTTCATTTACATCCCAATGATAAACTCCGGGATGCAGATGACATAGACAGTGTTTTTCCAGCGGAAACTCCTAATCAACAGGAACAACCTTACCTGTTTGAAATTGTTTGGTTGTTTATGGTTCATGAGCCATGTGGCCATCTGAATCCTAATTTCAAGTGTATTTAGAATGGTTTTTGCACGAAAAGTTTTCCAAAAAAATGTTTAGCATCTACCGTTGCTGAAGTTGGTGGATATCTACCGTATAGACGTCGTGATAATGGAATCTGTAACAACGTCAATAACATTAATGTTGATAATCACTGGGTTGTTCCCTACAACCCATGGCTCTTAAAGAAGTAAAACACAAATATAAACTTGGAGGCTCTTATGTGTGTTAAAAGTTTGTGCTAAACAGAGAGAATCACAATGCTTGCCAATATTGTATCCAGACATTTCTCTTCATTTCGTTTTCAATAACAACAGAAAAGTTTGGACACCCATGCAAAACTTTAACTTTAAAATTGTCTCTAGAATGCATAGTGTGAGTCCTCGTGCAGGTGAGCTTTTTTATTCACGTATGCTCTTTTTGTATACGCGTGGTGCAACATCTTATAAAGATTTACAAACTGTGGATAAAAATGTTGTTGAAACATTTCGTGAAACCTGTTTATTGCGTGGACTCCTGCAAGATAATACTAAATGGGATAATACTTTGCAGGAAGCTGTCAACTTTTACATGCCTTGGCAATTAGGACAACTGTTTGCAGTAATATTTCCATTGTGAACCTTCTGATCCTTATACTTCGTGGACAAGGTTCTTTGTATGAGGATTATATTCGCCAAAGTATTGAGGAACAAGCTGAGAACAGAGTGTTTTAAGATATACATTCTGCACTTAGATTTGGTAAATCTCTTACTGGTTTTAATCTTCCTTATTTAGATGAAGTACCGCCAGCTGAAAACATCGATGTAGCTTTGGAGGCTGGAAGAGCTTCTCAACTGAGAGCTCAACTTACTGAAGAACAGACAGCACTGGCTGATGCCGTTATAAAAGTTGTTGTAAAGCTGATAACAAAATGACCCAAAATAACTGCTTGTTTTATTTAGAGGGAGCTGGTGGCAGTGGTAAAACCTTTACTTATAATTACCTTATTTCTGAACCTTCAGGTAGAGGCTTTCAATTTGGAACTGCTGAATTTATTGGTATATTGGTATAGCAGCAACTCTTTTGTAAATTGGTACCACCATACATAAACTGTCCCGGTCACCAGTTCCTATTTAAGAAAACAGTACATACAACGTATCTCCGGTGTCTTCTTATTCTGCTGACGGCAAAAAAATCTTAATTTACTTGATGAATCTTCCATGATTTCAAGAATGCTTTTCATGCAATAGATCGTCTTCTTAAAGACATTTGCAATAGCGAACTTCCATTTGGAGGTAAGTTGTTCTTTTACGTGGTGATTTTTCGCAATCATTGCCTGTTGTCAGAAAAAAGAAAACCAACTGAAATTGTTGATATGTGCTTATAACGTTCTCCATTATGGCACTTCCTAATAGAATTCAGAATAACTAACAACATGAGAACGAGGCCAGGACAACAAAAATTTACTGCATGGCTTCTGCAACTTGGGAAAAGTGTTTTACCTGTTCGGAACACCTACCATTCCAAGGTG
This sequence comes from Hydractinia symbiolongicarpus, assembly GCF_029227915.1. Taxonomy (NCBI): domain Eukaryota; kingdom Metazoa; phylum Cnidaria; class Hydrozoa; order Anthoathecata; family Hydractiniidae; genus Hydractinia; species Hydractinia symbiolongicarpus. Next base: position 10,043,677 of record NC_079880.1, on the reverse strand, counting down.
CAATTGAAAAGCCATTCAATTGTGTGTTACAACAAAATCAATGTATTCTTAATACTTTGTTTAGGGACTTTCACCCTTAAAATATGACATCATCTGTAATACTTATCATTTACTTATTAATGATCAGGTGTTGGCGTTATTGCCATGTGAAAAAAATTAATTATTTTAGTGCAAATGGTGTTGTGTGTGGTGATGAAGAGGAACGGAATCAATATCCGGTAGAATTTTTAAATAGTATCACACCTTCAGGTATGCCTCTTCATTGTTTAGAGCAAAGGCATTTGATGATGTTCGAGTAAGTGTTGTTCCATCATCCAAGCAAGGATTTTTATAGGAAAATGTTAAACTAATAAAAAATATTGTTTACCGTCAAATTCTTACATAATTCATACAATAATGAGGTACTCATTGATGCAAATATTAAATTCTTAGCAGAAATTCAACCTTTAGCACATTTTATCTATTTGCCATGTTGGACAAAGTGAAAAGAGGTTGACGTGTTAGAGTAATTGGAATGACATACCCTTTTGTGCAACATGGAACGTGCACTGTTGATGGGAGACATGTTACTATCTGGTGCACCCATGTCTTACGAATTTGTAAGGCACATCAGAAAATCATAATTAGGTTTCGTAGCGTCTAAAACTTAATTTAACAATAAATATCTGGAAAATTGATGAAATTTTGAAAGTAAAAATATTAGTATGCTTATCAATAATTATTCTCTAGATAATCTGTATTATGTTTAAAAAAGTAAAAAAAAAATAAGATATACTTATATGTGAAAGCAAATAATGGTATTTTGTTAAAAGTGGTGCAAACTCTGATAATGTTGATAATACTACTTTTTTGCAGATAAATACGATTTGCATTTTCAAAGTTATAGTATGCCTACAGCCATTCTTAAACCCTTAAAGTACAGTAAGGATGCATTTTTATGAATGTTGTGTTAGACATGCATCTTTTTAGGTGAAGTGCAAAGTACTATGGCTTACCTTCACGTGGTGCACTTCGTTAAGTAATTAGCGTATAAGCATATACATGTTTACTTAAAACAATAAATTTTATAACAATAATATGACTAAATAAGTGGCTAAAAATGAAGAGACATTTAAAGTGTCCTCAGTTAAGAGTAAAATTATTTTCACCTTTCTTTAAAGCTCACTTAAATTCGAAGTGGTAGAAAGACATTCTAATGTATCTTCTAATTTTAAATCAGCAAAGAAGTTGAACACTTTTTTGTTTCCATATATTGCAGTTGTGTTGATACTATTGTTAAAAAATTACATGCTGCTTACATGCTAATTATGAACTAAAAGCCAGGGAATGGACCCAATCAGTGTGTTTGCAAAGTAGGTTTTGTTTAATGAATGACTGAACTAAAAATTCTACATATTACATTTATTGTGAGAGACACTGTTGTAAATTGAAGCAGTAAATAAATAGAGAGTGTCGAACATAGAAATTTGATGACATACTTTGTTGCAAAATCACATGAAACAACTATTACAATTTTTTAAAATGTACAATATTGAGGTCTGATGTTTACAGGTATCTTAACACAATTAAAAATTGCAGAATGACGGATGTTCATACCGCACAAGTCTGGGCCCGAGCGAAGTGGCTTGTAGGGACAAATTTTCAGAACTCCTGCAAAGTGTAAACATTTAGCTAGCGTTTGTACACACTTTTAAGTTATTATATAGATAGTTATTTGCTGTTTAATACTTATACGTATTGTTTTTGCAAAAATGGAAAAGAAAGATTGTGTACAATGGCTTATGGAACGTGGCCTGTCAACATGAGGTACAGACAAGAGCTTAATATGCGTGTTAATCGATTCAAATTATACCCATCACTTGCGGAATAATTGAGAGTCAAAAAGAGAAAGAAATTTTAGTTTTGGTACAACATTAGATCTCAATCTTATCCCTCCCATTTCAGCTCCCTGGCGTCCTAAAGAGGAATTGTATCCAATAGTTACAGCATCGATATTCAAAGAATACAGTTGTAGAAAAGATAGTTTAGGTCAGCGACAGAAAGCTTATGCTATGTTGACTAGCAGTAAAATAGTTTCAGTAAAAACACATGTTGCAGGTGATGATAATGTATTTGTTAGAGCACTTATTAGAAAATCATATGGTGAATTAACAAGGCCGACAGTTATTCTATTTAAAGCCTACTGTGAATGTCTTGGTGGTGTAAGTGGCTTATGTTGCCATACATTGGCCTTGCTTCTCTATTTAAAAAACTTTCACGAAAGAAAGGAAAAATTTTTGGCTCTATCTTGCACTGAGCAACTGCAGAAATGGCATCGCAGAACAAGAAAAGGCCAGGGGCGGATACATACCACGTCAAAGACGTCAAGTGACGAAGGTAAATTGTCTACCTGTATAAAGGACGATGTCAATCGAGAGGGGCATAGTAGTGCGTAAAGTTCTTTTTATGTAAACAACGTGCGCCGACGAGCGGGAGTTGATATAAAATAGGGGACCAACGGCTCAGGGTTGCCGCAGAGCCAAGTCTGTGCGTTGTATCTGTTTTAATTTGCATGGTGCGTGATTGTTTTGACGAATATAGTCTATGGTCCGTTAACCCTATTCGGTCCGGGGGGGGGGGGGGGGGGGCGGATTCCGCCCCCCCCTGACGGTTTTTTTTTAATAACTCCTGAGTGCTTTCTTATTTGGCTATGATACTTACTGAGTTTCAACATTTATCTATTAGACACCTGCATGCTAAATTTTTAGGTTCCATACCTTTCAGAGGCTTTGATATTGGCCATTACTCGAAACTACCCCTAAAATCTCTATGAAATCCTTATAATGGGGAAAATATAATAACTCCTGTTAGGATTATCCTAAAAACTTGAAACTTACAACACAACTTTTTTTCATGAAGAAGAATGATTTGAATAATTTTGACACGTGACTAATCCGATTTCCCGATTTTGTCGGATTATACCCGAACATCGGAAAAAAACGGATTTTCGGGCAATTTTTGGCAATTTTTTATCCGATCCATGTAAAAACCGGAAGATATGTTAAAAAAAATTTATTTAGCTATCAGAAACTTTAAGAATGTAAAAATTTAGCTATCAGAACTTCAGAATGTAAAAATTCGATCTAGAACAAAAGTAATTATATTTTAAGCAGATAGTGGCATTTTTAACAATTTTCAAGCTTCTGATGACGTCACAGAAAATGTGCTGACGCAAGCAAAAATTTATTGCCGCCATTTTGTTCCTTTTATGACGTACTATAGGTGTGTAGTGTATAATGGATTGTGCATTGTACCAGCCAAAGTAGTTTCAATGGTTTACTCCAACAAAGATTGGAAGAGCAAATTTAAAAGGTTTGTAGATTTTTACAAATCTGACATGCCACATCCTCTTGCTCTAGAGTCTGAGTTAGAGCTGTGGAAAAAGTTTGCTTTGGATTATCAGGGGACAAGACCTGAAACCATTGCTCAAACTTTAAAGTCAATAAACCTGTCTCTATTTACAAATATATAATGTTGCTATTCGCATTCTTGCTACTATCCCTATTACTTCATGTGAATGTGAAAGAAGTTTTTCATCATTAAGACGATTAAAAGATTATTGCCGTAGTACCATGACAGAAGATCGTCTTAATGGCCTTTCCTTAATGTACATTCATCAAGAAATTATTCCAAAGGTAGATGATGTACTTAATATTTTTGCCCGAGATCTTAGAAGATTACAGTTAATTTAAATTCACTTAAAACTTAATACATATTTAAACAATTTACTTTATCCTTACTTACCCATACTTGCCTCTACTTACTCATCTTTTGCTAAGTCTTACTTTTAAGTTGGTAATTATACACTTAACATCTTAGGTTCACCCTAAAAGTTTCTCAACTTTGGATTTTCTGAAGTCCTAACTCCTATTTTATAACATACATCTATTAAAATGCTTTGAGCACAACCCCTGATTTATATGTTAATGCTGCTTTTTAGCAAGAGTCCTTTCAGTTTATAAATTTACTTTTTGAGCCTTGTTTTTTATATGCCATATCCTTTGTTTTTTTTTATATATTTTACTGAAATAGTTCTTGCACATTCATTTTTTAAATTTGTTTTTATATAATTCTTTGTTATCATGTCAACCCGGTATACTGATGTTTAGATGTCAGATTTGATAATTCATTCATTATTCCATTGGCCGGTTTTGACAATTTGCTCAATTTGACCCTTTTCATGTTAGATTCAATTTGTCCATGGTTTTCTACATTACGTGATGTGCAAGAAAGAAGAAAGAAGAAAGAAGATTTTTATGGGTTATTAATGTAACCCTTCAAGTTTTCAAAAAACATTATATTGGAATACCAGCTGCTTTGAAAAAGTAGCTAGATTTATGTTGTTTTTTCTTTCAATTTATTCTTATGAAATGTCTGGTAAGTATACATTAAAAAAATGATAATTCGGGCATTTGCGACAAAAAATTTTTGGCTTCACGAAAAATTTTGACTAAGGACTTTTTAAACCTGTATCCGCCCCTGAAGGCTCTATACCTATGATGCCGTTACGAAAAATAAAGTTAACCTCAGCCAGAGTTGTACCTCAAACAATGTAACTGATGCTAAAATCACTCCAGCTGACCCAGAAAACTCCAGGTTTAAAAGAGACCTGAAATCGGATATGCTTTTGGAAATAAAAAAGGTTAAAGTCCGTTCGAACAACATTGCTATGAGGTTTTGTCAAAAAATAAATGTCTAAAAACATCTCTTGGATTTGCAACTAATGCAGCACGTTCACTAGCTGATCATGATTACTGCAAACAAAATTCAACTATAGATAAAATAAAAATTGAACCGTCAAAACTTGAAAATTTAAAAAAAAAAACATCTCCAGAACAATTTTGAAAAACAAAAGAAAATCTTATTGCGGCACACTTCCTACTAGATGATATTTCTTGTGAAGTTAATTCTAATTTAAAAATAATCAACATTGATCTAAGACAATCTGTTCCCAGATGACCCTAACAAAAGCCCTAATTATTTTCCAGTTCAACAAAATACAGAAGAGTTGCAAAATCTAAGGAAGGGTAAAATCACCGGTAGCCGTTTACCAGCTCTGATTGGAATCTATGATGCAAAAAAATTTGAACTTTATTATCATCTAATAAATGAAGGTTTACAGGAGAAAGACATCCTTAGTAGTAATTTTATAAACTTTAAGCGTGATCATCAGTATGAACCAGAAGCATTGTCGTTTTTTTTTGTGATCGCTCAGGTTGTAAAGCTGTTACGTGTGGGTTGATAACCTGTATGGATCCAGCCCAGATGGATTAGTGTCTTCTTGAATTTTGTTAGAAATTATAACTAGAGCAGCTAATTCCAAGGGACCTCCTGAAAATTTAACAGAATGTCCAGCATATTTTATCCAATCTCTTACTCGTCCAATGAATCTCCACGTGAATTCTTGTAGATGCAATATCAAAATTTGCAGCAACATCAGCAGGTGAAAATTGATCTTTATCTTTTTGGCAGGTCGATTTAAAAAAACACCTTTTATGGAACAATGATCTTGTACGGAGAAACCTCTATCTGACATAAGTTCATGTTCAGGTCGCACCCATTCAAGAACAGCAGTTTCTTCAGTTATAGCGCTGTCACTAATTGAACCAGGATATATGTCACTGAAAAAAAGGCCACTTCCATGTGCTGAGATTCCGATTAAAGCTTTACCGGTGACAGTGTTTTTATAGTTAGAAAACATAAGGGAATTAAGTTCAAAGTTTGTAGCATGTTGAAACTTAAATTCTGTACAATCAATAACTAAGTGGGTCAACCCATGTCCTGTTCGAACAAAAATATCTGGCAATTTCTTTAATAAAAATCCATCATCTGGTTTTAAGTCCAACTGACTGAAAAGTGTTTTAAAAAAATAAGCCATCCAACAAATATCCTATACATTGTGCTTTTACCGACACTTGCCATATAAGCCATAACGCAAAGATGAAGAGAATGACGACAAATTGTTAACACACATAAAAGTCCGGTTGCTTTGTTTAATGATCTGTCCCCAGTTCCTTTACACTCAGGGTATTATATAGTGTGTAAGTATGGTGAAACAATTTGAAACAGCAAGTCAAATTTTTCAACGGGCAAACCAGATTTTTGTTGTAAGTTGTCATAGGAAAATATATACTTTTGAAGGTTTAGAATTGTTCCTGTTTTTTCAAGAATTATTTTATTTCGTTTATTAACAAATGATTGCAGGTAGTGGTTTTTAATTTTTAGTAATTTAATTTCATGGGTGAGATTCTTTATTTGATTATTTGATTCGTTTATTTTTTTTTAAGTTCTTCAATAATTTTGTCTTTAGATAGTAATTTAGCAGATAACTGTCTCTTGGAGGGTTCTCGTTGTTTATGTACTGGCGTAGAAGATATTCTTTTAGCTGGAGGTTTTCTCTTTACACTAGATGGTGTACAAAATGTTTGAATGAATTCAATTTTTTTTTTTAGCTCCTTAACTTTCATTTTATTTGCTGCACTTTGGGTTTTTTCAAGTCTTTTTTTCCTCTATTATATTTTTGCTCAATAATAGGAATTTGTGACTGGGGTGCTGTAACATCAGGAAGAGTTTCATTAATTTTATAACCAGCACTCCAATGTTCACAACATATGTGGCCGTTTTTCCAATTAACTCCAGCAGTTTTAATAATTTTTTGGTACTCCATTTGTAAATCCTTGGTCCTTGGCAATCTGTAAAATATAAGCTTTTCTCCATTTGAATTTTGTGTTCGAAAGTTATTATAGCAAAGGGATGACGAGCAGAACCATTTCACCATGTTTTAGATAAGTTAAATGTTGTAGAAAAGTATAAATAAAGGAAAAAATATATACTAAAATTAGCAATTTATGCCTCAACTGCGCCCATACGGTATAAACTTTATGAGCAATTGACCGGGAAAGCAATAGGAGTAATCGAGTGCAACATAAACAAGCTAAAAATTTGTCCCTACAACCGTTTCTCTAGTGCCCAGACCTGCGCGGTATGAAACTCTGTAATACAACAATGAGGAAATGTTACTCAAGGGTCCTGAAATTGAAAAGCCAGGTATATTTCACCGGCATTTTTATCAATTTTTTATTGATTTAAATTGATTCTTTAGTCTTATTTTATTTTTTCTTTAAAGTAATAACATCACATAAAAACACAGCATTTACTATTTCAAACTGTTCAAGACAATCGAAGGAATTAAAATTGGATTTTTATTGCTCCTTTTTTTAAGTTTTCTTCTCTTCTAGGTAAAGCCCGTGTTAAACACATCAGCGTAATTAAATGTTATTAATTTATAGGGGAACCTTCATAAACTAAGAAAGATGCAGAAGGTGCCTACGGATTTCTCACTTTATTTCTCTTTTGTTTTTCGAGTTAGAACAAACCGCTCTATTCGAACATTCTCTTTATTTTATTCTTATTTTACAGCATTATCATAACAGCGCTATGTGCAGTACAGAAAAGATCATTCTGGTCCCATGTCCAAAAGATCGTTTCGCTTCTGAGTTCAACATGGTGGCCAGGATCTACCCAACTTTAAATGGGGAAAAACTAAACACCGATACAAACACAGTTTTTCGTTTGTTAAACCATTTTCCAGTCCCGTCCTTTTTATAGCGCATCGTGTGCGTCTTGCTACTTGCGCAGCTAAGCTACAATTTTGCTTGACAGACAGACAGATGGACGGACAGACGCATACGGGTATTATAATATAAACTAGTCGTTAGCCTGTGAAAAATCCACGGGTTCGCCCGTCCTTTTTATACTGCATTGCGTGCGTCTCGCTACCTGCGCAGCTAAGCTACCATTTTGCGTGACAGACAGACAGATGGACGGACAGACGTATACGGGCATTATAATATAGATAGTCGTTAGCCCGTGGAAAAATCTACGGGATCACCCGTCCTATAAATTAACCCGTTGCAACAAAGTGGACAGAAATATATCGCATTTGGTATTGGTGCGCATTTTAAAAATTTCTTGTCTTCGTTACTGGACACGGCTTTCGCGGACACAGAGACAAACAGACGACGGCTATTATTAAAGAGATACATGCTTTTTTTATCAGGATATGTCTTATAAGAAAGTCAGGGTGAAATTAATAGTTTAAAAATAAGGCTATTGCTTGCCGCAGTTTCAACTTAGGAGTATGAAAGCCTGGCTTAGATTTTGAAATTGGTATAAAAAAAGTATGTAGCCATGTTTTATGTTTATACATATTTATTTTATCGAATTGTTAAAATGAAGTTTGTATTTAAATTATTGAATAATGTTCGATCATGACCATGTTTTCATTGTTCTAATTATCTTATATATGTACTTAGCTCTGTATGAACTTTGTCTTTATACCCTAAAGAATGTTAGGTCATTAGGTAAAATAGATTTAACTTATTTTTTATTTATTTAACTTATTTTTATATCCAATCTAAATGTACAATTTTCTTTCATAAAATCTCCGTACTAAGATTGGATAATCGAGATTAATCTCGATAATTTCGGAAACCAGACTCAACTCTGCCTTGTTGATTTTAATCGGGAAGCTGTTAAGACGATTTCTAAAGTGTTGTATTTCTGATATCATATTTATCCTCTTGTATCTTTCCAATCTCATAAAAATTTGCAAACAATAAAAGTGATAATGATGACAGCCCAGACAATGAAAGTCACCATAGTATAGCTGACGAAGGGAATGAAACTAAAATGCCTTCAGGCAATGGGGAGACCATGGAGCCTGCTAACCCCAGGGAGGCCAATGAGCTTCAAAAACCAAATAAACGTAGCCACAAAGACGAAGATAGTCAACACATGGGACTGTCTTTCAAGAGGCAAAAGGTTTGAAGCCCTTCCTGAGGAGAGCAATATGGCCGCCAGACCAGATGAACTGGTGAGCTCTGCTGAAAAGTATTTTAACAAATATGTAAAGGAGAAGGACTTGAATAAAAGCATTCTTTTGAAAAATCCTGTGCCAGAAAATCTCAAAAAGCCATGCTGATGATTACTTCACAGAATTATTAGAGGATAAAGGAAGAAAAACCGACCAGAATTTAGACCACTCCTTGGGACGGATTCAAGGTAAAATTTGGAACATAATGGGCCCCTTGACTAAAGTGTGGTACAGGATCGAAGAGGCGATTGCCAATCCTGAATGTGTGCTAGATCCAAATTAACTTTCGACATATGTTGAACAGAGCATGTTATTAACAGGTCTGGCTTTCAGTGCTGTTTCCTATAACCGAAGGCTAAATGTCCTCACCGCTGTTGGACAGGAAAATGCAAAAGCAAAAACAGTGCTAAAAGAACAGAGTAAACTTTTGGAAAAGCCATTTGAGACTGAACTCTTCGGACAATCATTCGTGAACACACCAAAGATACCGCCAAAGCAAAGAAATGTCGAAGGAGGTGTATGAAAAATGAAAGAAATACGACTTCAAAGTTCAAAACAAACGGCCCTTTCCGAGGGGCCTCTCTGCGCCTTTTTTTCAAGGATGTTCCGAGGGGCGACAAAATTACACAAGTACATCACACAAAGGGAATGGAGTCAACAGACAACAGCCAAAGTAGTTCAAGAACAACTACAACCAACAGAAGACATTCAGTGGTAAGAACTTCTACCGTAACAGAATTGGCACCTTGCTACAGCATCAGAAATCACCTCCAGTCACCAGAAATTGTACCAATAGGTCAACTAATGTATGTGCACCCATTGCTACTGAAACTATTTCGAACTCCGAAAATTGGCAGCTTTCCAATCAGGAAGGTTGAAACATTTCCTTCAAAATTGGGAAAGACCTGGAGGTGGACTTCCTAAAAGAACCACTACAGGTCAAACCTCCCCATCAAACAAAAATGTGGAAAGAGGAAACGTATCTGGTGCATCAGAAGGTGAAAGCTATGTTGGAGAAAGGTGCCATTCAAGAGGCCAAATATGTACCATGCCAAATTCTGAGCAAGTATTTCTTGTACCAAAAAAGGATGGGGGAAACAGGCCATAAATTTAAAAAAATCTAAATGCTTTTACTCCTTACCTTCACTTCAAAATATAAGGTTTGCATTTACTCAAAGATCTGTTGAAAGAAAAAGATTACATGTGCAAGGTAGATTTAAAGGACGCTTACTTCGACGTTCCTTTGCACCTAAAACAACGAATTTTTTTTTTCATTAACCAAAAGGTTAAATTCAACTTAACCACCACTTTGAGCATATTGAAAACTGCGCGGACCACCCCAGCTTCCTTCTAACCATTTAACACGAGATAGCAAAAGCGAGGAGAGTGAGTGAGAGTAACACGTCAAATAAAATATAACATTTGTTTTAAAATTTCTTGATCCTCTAAATTCTTAGTTTTATTACATACAATATTGTCACGATCAACCTTCACGAAATTAATGTATTACGACGGACGAATCACGTTAATTTCATGCATCGTTAATTTCATGTAGTAAGGTATTATCGAATGACGTACAACCAGAGCTCAAGTAGCTACCAACAGACTCAATAAATTTAATTTTCTAAATTACGCTGCAGCCTTTTTATTAAAGACATCTCTTATAGCAAACATGTATTCACAATAAACACTTTCCTTGGATAAAGTGATGGTCAAACTCTTATAACAGAATCCTTGTATACATAGAGACACTTTATTGCGGAGACTTTCCAATGCCAAACGTTATTTTAAGAGTTCCAACTTACATTATTTTCTAAAACTGACCTCTCTATAGCGAACACACCCATCAAACAATTTTGTAAAATGTTTGACTGTGTTTTAGTTAAGGCAACATGATATGCGTTCAAAATATTGTCTTAAATATTATTATAAAGTTTTTTTGTGTACTCTTGATTCTGTTTTAGTTTCTGGAAGGAAAAATAGCACATTATATATAATAGTACAATATATATAATCTTTTGCTCCTTTTTTTGTAAAATCTGTTTCTTGATACACTCTGCGGTTCATATCACTATCTAGAGGACGCTTTAGACACAAAGTAAGCTAATTTTGGAAGAAAATTTATGTAGCGCCGCCCACTCTAGACAGAGTTCACTGTAAGTCCATCAACCTATATTGTGGAAACAACCGTACATTAAGGGAGACCATAGTCTGTAGTGATAGTAAACCTACACATACGCGTCATCTTTGCAGCACTTCGGTACATACTTCGGTAAGAAAAAATCAAAAAATAAGATCAATAGAAATTTAAGCGTCGGTAAAAAAATTGATCACTATTTTATAGATAAGGTAATGGACAGGCTTACTTATCAAAATAATACTATCAACTCGTTAATAACGTAATTATATATCTTCGCTTATTGTAACTTTTTTGTGTTTAATCTATATCATAATGCCCGTATACGTCTGTCCGTCCGTCCGTCCGTCTGTCTGTCTGTCACGCAAAATGGTAGCTTAGCTGCGACGGGCTAACCCGTGGATTTTTCCACGCGCTAACGACTAGTAAATAATAATAATAATCACTAACTTTTTTTTTAATGTTTATTTAATTATTTATCTAACAAATTTTCTCCCGTTATAATACAAGGTTTTTCCTTAATGGCAACTTTCCACAATAATTTCAGGAAATAATAATATGTAATTACGGAACTCCGTTACAATTGGAATTCCACTTGAACGAACTTCAAAAATGGGAAAAGCGCCAAGATGCTTAACAGTCAAACGAATATACATACTTGCTAAATTACATTGCATATCCTTAACAGTCGAAATGTTGTTTACCCTTGCTGAGCAAGTTTGTTTGTCAATTTATTGATCGATGTAAACAAATCGAAGTAATACTCTTCAGGAATGTCGTTTGTCGATTGTCCCACACTTTATTGAATGTTCAATGTTAATGTTTGAAAGCAAGGTCTTGGCATGTAAATAAATGTATAACAGCTTACTGGACAAGCAACCGGATTGTGTCGAATTTGCTGATTGAAGAGAACATTTTATGAAACAATACAATTTATTTTAACATGAAAATTTACATATTCGTTCTAACATGGTGGATTACAGGAAGTGTTTTTAAAATGGCTTCTGCAGAACGGAAACGTCGATACAAGAATTATAATTATAACAAAAAGACACCTGGGTACTACGATAATGACCGATGCTTTGTAGGAGAATGGTCCAGTTGGACATCGTGCACTCGCTTTTGTGGGTCTGCTGGTGAACGAGAAAGAAGGCGTTTGGTAAAAGGTGTGTGCAAACCACCAAACACACAGATTGAAGAGTGTAACAGATTTTGTTACAACGGTGGTTCACCAAGAAATCAAGGATGTGCTTGCAGACCAACATTCGGTGGAAGGTGTTGTGAAGTTCAATATAATAACACTGCCGGTCAGTTTTCTTTTGGGTTGGGTTGTCAAATCTACCTGAAGCTGTTCCATAACATAGAGTAGGATCCTACTAACTTGGCCTTAGATTAATGTCGGTGTTGAATATACGGAGGCGTTCCTACGCTTGTCATATTGCTTTTGCTACGCTTAAGAGAAACAGATTGTTGTTCGCCTATTTGAAAAATCTTTTGATGAACATACAATTACAGTGCTTGCTCGATTAACTGTACCTCGCCTATTCAATTTTCCATTAACCGGTAAAAAATTCAGAATTCACAATCCGTTTTGTACTGAACTTTTTCATTTAAGAAAAATAAAGAAATGACATTTAAAATTAGATCTTTATATCAATACCGTATTATCATTTATTTCAATATTTTTTTTAAGGCACAATGGCTGCGTTTTTTTAAGTTTCTCGGTTCACTACACTAAAATTGATATTCTTTATCTTTACTAACTTTCAATGGTATTAGGAAATATCCTGATTTTTTCAAATCATAAGAGGCTTGAGAATATTGTGCTGTGATATAGATAGAAAATAATAGAACTTGTATGGAAAATTGTCAACCGTGACACCAAACTTGTATTAAATTTTGTAAATGTATCTAGCTCATCCTATATCCTTCCAACAGCGCTTGTTGGTCCCAAATAAAATTTCCCTAGATTATGTTTTTCCTACAAATTCGTATTTGTTACAGAGACGATTTTGACAAATAAACTTGTCTATTTTGACCTCATTCCATTCCAGGTGTGGACTGTAAAGTAGGGCAATGGCAGCCATGGTCGGCATGCAGTGCACCATGTGGGAACAGTGGTATTTCACAGAGAACTCGAATAAAAACTGTGACTGAATCAGCCGGTCGTACATGTCCACATTCTCTACTGCAAGTTCGGACTTGCAACAGATTTTGTCATAACCATGGAAAACCCTTAGCAACGCGATGTCAATGCAATGCAGGCTTTACTGGTATCTGTTGTGAACATGGAGGTGGTCCCGTTACCTTGCCAACATTACAAACAGTGACTGTAAACCCGGGAGGTAGGTTTATCACGCATGTTTTGTAGAGCTTTGAAACACTTTTTTTTTCACACACAACGTATCTAAGAAAAGCAGAACAGAAAAAAACACATGAACATTCTTGTTTAGTTAAACGTTAAACCCTATTTGGTATGGAGGATAAAGAAGATGAAGGGGAGGGGGAGTGGGTATAAATTCCCGACGTCAAATCCAAATTTTAATACCTTATGTACTGCTGACTCAAATACTATGACTATTGTTTATCATTAGCATTTTATCACGTGCTTTTTTCCAAAAAAGTGACTGTCTATGACGTCAGAAATTATAATATGACAAGAAGGTTGCCATTATCGTTTATTTGTGATAAGTGGTATGTCTGCTAAATAACTTCAATAATACGACTGTGTGTGGAAAAAGTGCTTTATGGAGATGCATACTTTATGGAGATTCAGGCTTTATGGAGATGCCCGCTTTATAAAGATTTCGCCTAAATATGCCACCTAAGAAAACAGAGACACCGAAGAAAGGTGTCAAAAAAGATCAATAATGTCGAAAAGAAAAAAAACAATGTGCGTACTTCTTTTATGAAAATTTCTGCGTCTTGTGTTGACTTAACAGAAAATCTATTTAAAAGAAAAATGTCATTTTAAAAAATCTCCATCTTATAGCTGCCCGCTGTACAACACTTTTATAAGAAATTGTCCCATAAAGCCTTTACCGTAGCGCTATCTACTCAGAGAATTACTTGCACGTCTATGTAGATGTCCGATTTTTATGTCTGTTTAATAGAGTTTCAACAGTATATATTTTTTCACGTATAACAACATCAGTTTAACGCTTTAACACGCCTGGATAAGCACTTTCAAGAAACAAAGTTGTGATGTAACATGTCATCGGGAGTACGGATTTATGGACATTTTCGATTACGTAATGTCAACAACATCTTGTTGTGAACATTTAAAAGTCATGAAATAAAACAAACGTTAGATACTAGGAATTATTTTTATTCGTACCAATTTTATATCAAATCTTATTTATTTTGTACGTAAAATAGGTTAAATATGAAAAAATATACGCATAAACTCAAATAGAATAGATACGGTAAACATCTTAACATGCCTCCAAAGATGTTTTCTATATCTAAGCTTCCTGTTATTAATGTTTCACCTAATGTTTCACCAATTGAAACAACACCAAAGTGTAGCCATCCAACAATGCCAGTACGTGTAAATGTTTCTTGTTAAAAAAAATTGTGCTTTTCAAAATAATTTTCTATGATGTTTCTTGTTCTATTCTCTCAGATTCTAAGTAGGAAGCGCATGCGCATGACCAAATATGTCGTAATATTTTTTGGAGTATTTGTCACTCCAGGGAAAAATCCACCGACATTAGTTCATAGTAAATCTGGCCTTTGCTAATTCGTGCATCCTTAGCACAAAGCAGGAATCCCACAACCATTTTTAAGTTTACCTTTGAAAAACTGCATGGTATTTTGCCCATTGTACAATAATATTTCCTGCATTGGTATTCCATGCACCCTGCGAAAAAAAATACTGGTTCGCCAGTGGTGCATATTTGCGGCACCAGGTTCATCCTCGTTGTAAATATACAGGGGATCGCTATTTCCAAGCTGGTAGTTATTTTGAACAAAATATAACCAATATAAAAAAATAGTCGATAATCTATTAAAAATTCACAGTAGTCCGTTCGTCGCAACAAAGTGGAATTGTGTTCATATTAGATTTCGTTATCTCGATCTCTCACACAGCCAAATCCTCTTATACCCACTAAGCTTTGTTTTGTCACTTTCAACAAGATGAAGCATGACTCAACGAAACTCGAAAAGAATTAGAAACTCAAATTTTCAACCCACCCAAATTAATACCTTCCCACAATAAAACGGCGACAAAGCAATGTCACTTAAACCCTAGTACCCAGTCTTTCACAAGTTATATATACTGTTAACTTTTAATAGGGCATGAGTGCTATTTGTATAAAAATCTTTAAGGCACACACAAAACAGCAATATATATATATTTGCATAAGCTTATATATTTATTTATTTATTTATTTGATCTGTAACTCGGTTGCGAGGCATAGAAGTAGATATTTTCTACATTCCGGTTAGTCGTATTCAAAACTGATTTTCTTCATATAAGAAACTATACACCATGCTGAAAATGAGATGTTACTTCATCATAACGCTTTATCTTTTTGGCTGGTCCAAAGCTGATAACACAGGTAATGGTGGAACATTTGTAACGTAATATATAGTGAAATAAAAGATGGTTTTTTTTGAAGTCTGTAATTCTTGTGTTATTTTTGATAGTCTAAAATTATTGTGTTATGGTTTTTTTTTTATTATGAACAGTGTAATAGTTTTAACCTCGTTTTCATGGTTAAAAGCCACCTTTCTTTTTTTCTGCTTGATGTGAGACTAAAAGTGTGAATACTGGAGCTGCAGAGGCGATGATATGTCTCAGTGGAAAAGTCATAATGCATTCTGGACGCCAGAGATTTTTAAATTAAACTTGAAAGTAGTACTTTCGAGGTTTTAATCTCAAAAAGCTCCAAGGTCAAGAATGGTTATAATACTCCCGCCATCATATTGTTCACTTATCTTAAAAATGTTTTAAGCAACCCCTTCAATTTTTTATTATGTAAAATTTGTTGTTGATGTTGACACAGTGAACAATTGGACATAAATTATTGTAAAGAAGTTAATTTCAAGCAGACTTTTTGAGAGTCGATTGTTCTGCTCGAAAATCAAAAGTTGTGCTGCACGAATTATACCACTTTACTGAAAGATGTGGTTAAAGTATTCCATAAGTATTTCGCAAATTTTTGTTGATTTTAAAACGTTAAAAAACAAATATTTAATGCTAATTTCAAATCAAAAGACGACAAATATGTAAATATATGTAAGATTAATCTTTAAAAACAACAATACTGAATGTACACATAAGAGATTTTCAAAATGGCGGAATAAGCAACGCATCAAGGCTATGAGAATGATTTTTCTGCTGATCCTAGTGCAGAACCAAGTGCGCCAAAACTTTAGAGAAAATAATAATAACTTCTTTTGTTTTTTCATCAATAAAATTTAGTCTATGAGGAGACACTCAGGAGGCTCCATAAAGTTCGTGTAGAAAATACGTTACTCGTCACAGCAGCCTTAGGTGTTGATGCGTTTAGTAAGAAAGTTGTAAGGCGCAAAAATATAAGACCTCCCGCTTTTCAAGGACTATAAAATTGCTAAAACGCGCTTTTCCCGCACTTTAATAAATCGAGTGTTCTTACTATAGGTACTATTATTAACCACATTGAAAGCTGTTATATTCCAAATTTTCTATTTCCCGCAGTTTTTCTGCGGTTTATACATACCTATATTACAACTATTTTTACAAATTACGTCATCAGTGACTCCGCCATTTTGGAATCACTTTACGACACCTTTTTATGATCAGAGTAAGAACTTATACGCGCTTTGATAATACTTTCCGCGCTCAGTTCGTAATGGCCATATTGCGCAACACTTGATTTATAAAAGCTCGGGAAAAGCGCGTTTTGACAATTTGGCAGTACCCTAAGGGCAAAAACTTTCGCGGGAAGAAACCTTCGCGTGTCAAAAAAATGCGATATTTATGGAATAAGCTTTCGCATTTTGCGGAAGAATAAGGCTATTTCGCTTTAAAAAAACTTTCGCAAATGAGCAAAAAATAAGATTGTTTACTAAATTTTTATTGTTTTTCTTGTTTAAAGTAAAAAAAAGTTCTTCAACTTTCCACTCAGAATCAGTTCCGTCATTGTTTTTTTTATCTTTATCTTCACCAATGTACCGCTGAATTTTGCTACCACATATTAATTCAAATTCTACCGTGTTATATTGAGCCTGTATCTTTTAAATTTTGTAATGAATTCACCTACAGTAGTGAACACTCCACCTGTTTCAACGCAAAATACAAAAAAGGAAGAAAGCTGCGACAAGTACTGGAGAAAATAAGTATATTAGAGAAATGTTTAGCATGGCAAAGAGAAAAAAAGAGACAAAGGTTGTAATAGAACGAGAGATTAAAAAATGGAGAAATTGTGTACGTATTAATAATATCCATGCACATGTCATTATGTTTTTTGATAACAACAAATTTTCCCGTGAAAAAACTTTTTGCTGTTTTGAAATTTGTAAAGGTAAAACCGTTCACGAAAAAAGGCCAAAAATGCGAAAGTTTTTGCCTGCAAAAGTACAAGAAACACGAGAAGCAGCATTTTTCTGCATCTTTCAACTTTGTTAACATACTACACCCAAACACATCAACACCTAAGGCTAACATGACAATGTCATGATTTTCTACACTAAATTTCTAGGGTTGCACTATAAGTCACCTAAGCAAGATTTGCATTGCGATTAGATGATCAAAGCTGTCCATTTTGAAACATTTCTCCATAGGGCAAACTGTGGCAATCTTTCAACCTTTCCAAACGATTTTGCTATGGGGCTTGATTAAGCCAGCTCTCCCTGCACTTTCTGTAAGACAAAACGGTGATAAATTGAAAAGGATTATAATCCAGATGAGCTCAAGTAACAAAATACTTCTGTCGTTAACCAACGCTCCATCAGCCCTGCAACTTCGATTCTACGGCTTTTTGTCTCGCAACAAGAATGAAATCATGAATGGAGTCACTTACAACCTACTTTTACGTTGTTACACGCAAAAAGCCATGGAAACGAGGTTAATTTTCCAATTCATTTCACTCTAGTTACCATATGTGAAGGCAGAACACAATCTATAGCATGTCCGCAAAGTTCCATCATTCAAATAAAAGATGCAATGTACGGCCGACTTTCGCGCTCCATATGTCCAACCGGATCAAACACAGGTCGGACTGGATGTCGGTCCAGAAATTCTTTAAAAGTTGTTAAACATTTTTGTGAAAACAAGCAGAGATGTGTAGTGTCAGCGTCAAACAGTCGGTTCGGTGATCCCTGTCCTACGGTGTTTAAATATCTTACAGTTAAATACGAATGCTTCACGACGAGTGAGTTTGTCTTTAAGCAAGTAGTTACATATATGTACAAATTTGTTGTTATGTGAGCTGTTTTTTACGAAGCCAAAGTTAGTTTATACAGCCAAACCTACTATAAATACCATCTGCATAAGACGGGCACCGGTCGACCACGTTTGGTCCATAGTGTCCGACAAGTGCCAGTTTTATGGTCATTTGCTACTTTATAAGACTATCATTTGCCAAAGGTTGGCACCTGTCGACCACCTGTTGGGTCCGTCATGCAAGTGATAACAGTGCTTGGAGATCACAGTGTTTGCATAATTTCAAACGTTTCTTGCTTTTTACAAGCTGTAGTGAAGACAGAAAGGAAAACCTGCCAGAGGCTGGCCTTGCAGATGTATTTAAAACGGCAACCTACCTAAAATGACCAGAGTGGCCGTATTATACAGGCTTGACTGTTCTTAAAATGTAAATATTTTAAAACTAAAAGCAGGTAGGAGCTTCTTAAAAATTAACTACATTTTCTTCTTGCTTTTTTACAACACAACAAACATTTTTTTTGCTTGTAGAGTTTTATACTTTAGAAAATGCACCTAATTTTCGCAGTATTTTTTAAAACTTAAACCTAAGGTGAAGTAGGAACACTTTTTTTTAATATAACTTTGATTCAATATTCCACGTAAGTCAGACCTTAATCCGCTCACGGTCTCGCAAACCCAACTGCGTAGAAATTCCGTGCACAGTAAAACAAACGATTGCCAACATAATTCTAGTTAAATAAATTTAGTCATTGTTCAACTTTGTTCTCAGGACTTGTTAAGCTTTTTATATTTGGACGCCCAAATATAAAAAGCCTAACAAGTCCTGGGGACGAGATTGGTCATTGTTCGAAAACACTTGCAGAATAACCATCAACTCAATTTTCATACAAATCTGACACGACTTGGATAATGCACAATCTATGTATGTATGTATACAATGTAGGGTGAATGGGACAGTCAAATTAAATGAAGTAATTAATTTCAAATTCCAAACCTTGCATTATTATAATTTTATCTTGCGTATGGACATAAAAAATATGTTGTAAATTTTCAATCCTAATTTTTAAAACTTATCCAAAACGTAATAATTCCTGAAAGATACAATGATCAAAATTCATTATTCGCTAAATCTTCCAGGCGTACGTGTTTACGGCTTACTGCAATACACATGATCTTTTAAATGATTTGTTAAAATAGTTTTCGTTTTTATTGGAGAATAAAAAGGAGACTCAGCAATATTATAGAGAAACGTTTTTTTTTAATTTTTTTTAGAACCTTGCGCTGATTATACTGCAGTTGACAACTATCAAAGAAGTATTGGCTACAAGCTTCCATCTTCAAGTCACGCCACAACATGCGATCGTAAATGGCTAGCAACGTGGTATCGTTTCACCAGTGGAGCTGGTGGGGAAATGCCGACTTCTTGTCCACCAAAATACGGTTGCGGTAGGTGTTCTAGTTTTTTAGATAGAAGATACAGCTCATAAAAGATTCAAAGTGCAGAGTGAATCTCTCTGTACATGTCTTTTCGTGTTTAAAAAGGCTACGAAATGATCCAATAAGCTCGATTCCGCACATTTTAAGAAATGGCGTGTAATAAACGTAAAACTCACAAAAAGTCAAGGTGCAAGAAATGATACAAACTTTAGAATCACATAGACGTCTAGACAACCTGTTTATGAATAATTAATTTTTTATGATGAATTTGCTACTTTTTTATTTTATTTTTTTTTTAAGAAAAAATTTCCTGTAGTTTTTTTTTTTGGCGATAAAATAAGTTACGGTCTGTAAAGTATATTAAATATCAGTAAACAGAGACAACGTATTTGTTAAAATGCTACGTTACTAGCTTTAACCCTGTTCGGTCCGGGGTTTTACGAACATACTATGACGGGGGGAAGGGATCCCCCCCCTCCGGACCGAATAGCTTTAAGAAGGTAATTAATAAACTAAAAATACTTTAAAGTTATTGTTCTTGCTTATACTGTCTTTATATACAATAAACTGATATGTTTCTATGCAAAATTTTAAAGGATATAGCTAGTTAGGTTGTTCAAAAGGTTTGACGTTTATTTTATTAGAAAGTTTGAGTTAAAAGCAAGGTATGTACATGTATCAAATAAATCATGGATTTAATTTAACCTTAAAAAAAGAATCGTGAACTTTTTCGCAATATAGCGGGAATTACAGTCGCATGGTAATATACCAGAGTTCAAAAACCAACTTTTTAAGGACCATTATTAAATAACAAAAGTTATTTTTATATAATCAATACGTATTTAAGAAATTATATCAGTTTTTTAGACATCTTTAATTTGATGAACAATATGTTTTAGCAAAGCAAAGATGTATTATTTCCCCTTGTCCACAGACTTCCTGATTGAACTAACTATAAACAGTTTTAGATCATATTATCACATATAACTGACATTAAAAGAACTTCTAAAATACATGTGATATGATTTTATTATAAATTGAATCTAAATATTATTCTTTTAGGTTCCAAGGGTTCAGTCTGGTTGGATGGAACAAACCCAACAACAGTAGGAGAAACAAAAAAAATGAAAGCATGTTTGCGAGCAGGTACAATTTGCTGCTCCAGAATTTGGGAAGTGAGAGTGAAAAAATGTTCAAAGAATGGAAAAGAATATTTTGTTTATTATCTTCCACCAACTCCAGGATGTCCAATGCGATATTGCGCCGGTTTGTGGTTTTTTATTATCTTATCTCGTTAAAGTAGCACAGACAATAATTTTAAAGTACGGGTCCTGCAAATATCCAGGCGAAATCGGGCAAAAACAGGGTCATATTTGGGCCATAATATCTCCTGAGGTCTGGGTTGTCATAGGAAATGCTACAGATGTTTTAGAAATATAAATGAATTAGGCTACCCAACATTACCAAACATGAACTCTCTAGATCTTGTCCTCACCCACCGATCGCGGATCAAGTTTCCAATTCGATTATGTGTTGAGTGAAAAAAGAAATTCGTTTCAAACACAGCCTGTCCTTTAAGGGTTAACACCCTTTATGTGCAGCTATTAAGTAATGGGCAGAATGTATTTCGAAAGTGTCTATTGAATAGTACAAATTTCAGTACATAGATACCTAAAAAACTAAAAACATTTCACTAAATTATTACACTGCATTGTTTCTAGAAGGTAAGGTAAATAATTACCTAATCTTTTCATATGGGTGAGGAAATGGCAATTTAAGGAAAAGCTAGGAAATGCAATTTGTGTATTTGGATGTTTCGTTAGCTCACTATTACTAGACTATTAGAGTTTATATTTGTCTAAGCTAAGTTCCTTCAAAATCCACGACTCTATTTTTTTAATAAAATTTCTATTCAAGATACATATTTCTCTTGGATAATGTTGTTACACTAGATTTTATTGTTTTCTATTGATTTGTTTTTAGGAAAAGAGACTAAATGTGAAGAGGGCGAATCATCACCAACTGGATTTACTCCAGGCTGCTCAAGTAGGTGCTTCTAATAATTACAGTTTGTGTTATTGGCTAAAATCACTATGCAATTTTGATTTGATGATATCTGTATAGATAGGAGGTATTTTTTTTAATTCATCACATATCATTTGAATATACTTCTTAATTATTAATTTGATTAATTACTGCTTCATATGAGATGATGTCTTTTAATTTCTCACTTATAGGTAAATATCCTAAACTAAAAAGTGATCCTGTCATCTCAGTGGGAGTTAAAAATAAACGAATGCAGTTTAAATGTAAATTTGATCCAAAGGAGCGAGGAGAACACATTCGCCACGTCGTAACATGGTACCAAGGTCCACCTGAGAAAAAAATCAACAAAGAAGATACTCTTCATGGGGATCAAGATGAAGCATATTTGCAGAACAACAACGAGTATGGAGAGAAAGCATTGTTTTGTCTTGGTCAGAATGTAAGTATGTACGCTACAAAGCAGAAAAACGGTTGAAGAGAGGATAGATGAGACTATCAATAGGAGACTATTATTGTTCAGTGATTAAAGCCATTTAATCCTAAAGTAAATATTTCTGGAAAGTAAATTCCCTTTGCCTTAAGTTTAGAGCCAATGATCCTATATCAATAGGGAAGGACAATATTCAACTTGCTTTTATGTCCAGAGCTATCGTTACTTATAGGAAAAATAGACCAAATTTCAACATTCGCACTGTTGCAGAATATCCACAAATATGATATGACATAGGTGAAGATTCTAACTGTTTTATGTTTTTTTAGATTTATTGTAAAGTTCAATCTCATTACGTAGCAACACCAAAACTAAAAAGTATTCCACGAAAAAGTAATGAATTTTTTGCAGGATTTAAGGTTAGTTTGAATTTATATGCTGTTCTACTGTCATAGTAAGCCTCGTGATCGCAAGTACTTAGCCCCCTTTAGCAATATTTTTTTTCCATTGGGCATACGATCGAATCAATCAAAATGATGAGCTTGAATTAAAACCTATCATTAATTTTTGAATTGCGTCGCAAATAATTTTTTACGGTAATTAGCAAGTTTTTCCAGACCGTTACTGGGGTAGACAAGAACTTAAGGACCTTTTTAAAGATTATGAAAACTCTCTTCACGGCGAACAAGCTGCCGATTAGTCAATCAATACCCTTAAAATATAAAAAATATAAACAGTTTTTTATATTCGGTATCTTAATGATGTCTTAATGATGGTTGAATTTCGTTTTATTTACATTTTCATTCCAGATTACACCAAAAGTGATCGATCTTTCTGAAAAAGACAAACCAAGAAAACTCACAGTAACGTCAACACTGCCTATTGTATGCCAAGATGGTACTGAGAACTGTGAAGTCCTGGTGGAACTTGGTCAGACAAACACAGATAATTTTATTGATTATTGCACAATGAAATTTAAACCTGGGCCTGCTGGTCAGACTCATGTAGTGGAAGTTGTCGCGAAACGTGATTTCGTAGATGATGGAGATCAAACGATGCATTTAAAAATTCATATTCCTGACCACGTTGATCCTGTTGATTGGAATTGTTACAAGAATATCACGGATGTCTTGGTATATTCGTTTTTTTTTTCGTCCTTCCGTCTGTCCGTCCGTTTGTTCGTTTCTTTTCAAATGTTAATGTCCTAAATCAAGTCTTTCTTTTTAACGCGTAACATTGCATATGTACCTCTCCATTCAGATAAAGACAAAAGACGTTAAAACAAAACGCTGCACATCAACTGGTGACCCACACATTCGCACTTTTGATGGGTTGTATTATAATCACTTCTTGGTTGGCGATTACGTTATGGTCGAAAGTGGAGCACGGTTGTTCCAGGTTATTTTACTTTTCCTGTTCAAGTTCTTTGTTTCTTCTTTTTCAAGGTGTAATAT
Source organism: Hydractinia symbiolongicarpus (assembly GCF_029227915.1). Taxonomy (NCBI): domain Eukaryota; kingdom Metazoa; phylum Cnidaria; class Hydrozoa; order Anthoathecata; family Hydractiniidae; genus Hydractinia; species Hydractinia symbiolongicarpus. The sequence goes on along the minus strand of NC_079880.1, from coordinate 10,019,887 downwards.
TTTCTGGATGAAAAACCAACATACACCAGTATGTTAACTTATCAGCTGATTTGAGAAGGTTGATGAGTGAGCTAGTGAAGTTTGACTGATTAAATGGAAGCTTTATATAGAATACACTCTAATAGAGGTATCAATTAGAAAAGGGGCGTATTGTTTTTGGTAAATAAGATGTTTATAAATAGCATAAAGTACTTTGCTGATATTATGGATAATTATAAAAAACTTATAGAAAGTAACATTTTTTTTGTCTCCTTTGCGTAGGTTCATGTCAGAACTTTCCGTTGTCACACAGTTTCGTGTAACTGTGGAATAGCTGTAAGAGAAGGTGATGACGTCATCGTTGTTGACATGTGTAGGGATAATATTCCACGTGCACGATTTGCCAGCACTGTTGAACCACAGAAAGGGACCACCATTGAGAGAAATAATAACGGAAAAAGTTTTGTGGTAAGAATAAAGGAATTAATGTTTGTTATATAGACTTTGTAGACCAATTTACGGCCGTTTGATAGTGTTTTTGACAATGGAATATTAGAATATCTTGTGGTTGGTAATTTAGATTGAAATTATTTGACAGAGTTTACACAGGGGAATATTTAAACGAACAGAGAGTCGATATCTTCTTGGTGTCTTAGCAAAGATCCAAATTATTAGCATACAATATTTCTCAATAATAAGGGACGTGTTGTGACTGTATCCCTATTCGTGATACAGCACGCACGAAATAATAAACACGAAATAGTAAATACGATTTATACTTTAAGTAAGCATTTTTTAAGGGCTAACAACTTGTCTTATTTACTACTTTTGTTTAATATTTTTCAATTAAAATTTGATATAGCTCAACTTTCCCTCCGGTGCGTATGTGAGATTTGATGCAAAACGTTGGTTTCGTAACTGGTATTATGCAAACATTGTAGTTCAACTACCTTCTGATGATTACAAGAACACAACTGGATTATGTGGAACGTTTGATGGCAAATCAGGAAATGACATGACTGCAAAAAACGGCGTAATTGTACCAAAGGGAAGAGGAAGAACTGCTCCAAAAGCATTCACAGAAAGTTGGAAGTAAGAGCTTTTAGTGTGCACACTACTCCAAGGTATTTTTCAGGCAATAATAACAACGTACATGGTTATTACATTGCAATTTGTGGGATTCATTTTTCTAAGCATCAGAAACTTTTGCAAGAAAACAAATACTGTCAGGAGTACTCTGATGTTTCCAAAGCTTCAATCAGGATTTTGTCGACGAAATTTCAGCTTTTACGGTCGTTTATACAATACTATTTCGTGTCGACTCGTTGCTATATAAATAGGAAGCTGAAATTTTAAATAATAACTATTGTCAATTCTCGAAATGTTGCTTTGTTTGTTGATCGCCAAATTGCAGATAGATCTTAAGAGACAATGTTATCGGCATTAAAAAAACCTTTATTTTAAAATATTTAGATTGACAGTTGGGGAAAGTTTGTTCTACTATAAGGGAGGACCTCGTAAGTGTTTGGCTACACGTGCGAAAAGTTATTGCACATGTCAGGAAACCTGTTGCGGGAAGAGAAGTGTCAATTGTAATTTTGAGGGATATTCACAACGCCCGAAATATATACAAGGTTTCAGAGGCTGGAAAAGACTCGATTTCCCAGGTAGACGTGATGTAATATTTGTGTTGTAGGTAATTTTTAACTTTCACCTCAATTTTATTAAATGTAGAGGGAGATATGACACATATATTTTCTCTTATATATAAAATTATGACAAAAACTCAGTACATGCAGCATTGAATTCTTTTTCTTTCCGCATAACTAGCGAATTTTTGGTTTAAATTTTGAATATTTGAATTGGTTGACCTTTTATTATTAAAGACTGGTATCTGCGTGAACAATAAATTCATAAAGGATTTAAAATTTAACCCTTTATAGAATCCTCCATTGTTTATACTTTGTTGATTCGATTAAAGGTGCTGAGCACTGTGGGCGTCGCAAACGGCGTGCAATTGCTGTTGAGAATGTCATAGTGCTACCAGATGATGGCGAAACTGGTATATATACGTACAATCCGAAAACAGAAAATGTCGACGAGAAGGTTTTTCCAACAAAGTCTGGGAAAACAGAAGCTCAAGCTAAAACGAGTTGCACAAAAGCAATTCAAGACTCTACAGCAGGAAAAGCATGCATTAAGATGATTGCTGGATACGACATAAATGAATTCGTTGATCAATGTGTGTTTGATGTTAAGGTAATATTTAAAATAACCCTTCCCTTGTTATTGCTTGGGAGTTAATAATATATACAGTCATATTACAAGACCTAAGTTCCTATATAAACTTGTAAAAAATTAAAGAAGAAAGTAGTTTAGTATTAGTTATTGCTTTGTGCTTATATTTCAGGTAACTGATGATTACAAAGTTGGATTTGAATCTGCAATCAATACCATGATCGCTGACTGTGAAGAAAAAACGTTGAGAGATTTGAAGTATTGGAAAAACGGTTCATCTGGGGTATCACCCCCAATTGAAATTGGTGACAGTGTATGTCCCAACGAATGTAGTGGTCGTGGAAGTTGCCAGAATGCTACATGTGTCTGTGATAAAGATTACATTACTGCTGACTGTTCGTTGAAAAAAGGTAGCCTGTATCTCTCTATCTGATCTAATCAAATAATGTTTTTGTTCATTCATTTTCCCACCGCGGTTTATGATCCTCTATCCGTCCGGTAAGAACCTATATTTTAATTCATATATCTTAGGTCAAGCTCCCACGCTACTCGGCGTACCATTCAATGGGCTTTGTGATATTCGAAAGCAAGACTGTTATCGTACGCGAGTGATGGGGATGGATTTTATTGATTCAACAAGTCTGACATGCCGCATGACTGAAGTTGTTGTATGTAACCTCTGTCTTGTAACTCAAAATCTCTTTAATAGTAGCCGTATTTTGTCTGCCTCTGCGCGGACCCCCGCTGAGTTGGAAAATGATGTCACGGAAACACGAATAATAAATACGATATATTTTTATCTACTTTGTTGCCGACGGTTAAATTTAAAGGACAGGCGAACCCTCTTTAATAATAGCTGTCGTCTGTCTGGGAGAGAAACGCCGTGCTACGGAAACACGAAATGTGTAATATAAAGGACGGCCGACCCCGTGGATTTTTCCACGGTAACCGACTTGTCCGTATTAAAATACACGTATACGTCTTTCTGTCACGCAAAATGGTAACGGCATGGTATCGAGACACACGAAATGCGGTAAATAAAGGCCGACGACTAGTATTTGAAAATTCACACGATCGTTCGGAGTAGTATGCTCTGGTTCATCTTTTAATTCCGCATGTATTACAGAATGAGTTGAAACCGATTAAAATGGTTTTGTGATCTGCTCTGAAAAGAAAAATGGGCCTGGCTTATCCTCGAAAAAGTTTTCTTGCTCTTTCACGCCTTTCCCCAAAACGAACTTCTTTTTTTAAAAAAAATGGAAGTTTCGCTTAGCTGTTGCTTGTTGTATGTTTGATATGTTTGTGGTTTTATCCAAGATTTCTTTACTTATAGATTAGTGATAAACCATACGTTGAAACCACCCGTCAAAGCACTGATGTTGGTCAACTTCTTAGCTTCGGTGAAATCAGTTGCTTGCTGCCACGGAGTCCAGTCGAAATTAATGGTAACCCTTCCAGATCAACCGGAAAACCCACTGGTGGCTTTTTGATTGGAGTATCCAACGATGGCACAAATTTCAGTCATAACAAAACTTTGTTTTTGGTGTATGATTCAAAATGTATGGACTGCGGTAAAGATTATAAAAGTTGTATATGGAAGGTGTGATATTTATTTATTATATTTATTCGTTTATTATTTAATAAAGGGACAGAATGATAAAATTATTGACATTCGGTATTTTGTATTGCAGCAAAATTCTTGCAAAGTCAGCAATTATTGTTTTGCGCCTGGTGATGCGAATCCAAATGACTGGTGCCAAGTATGTGACCCGAATAAAACCAGGACCGGATTTGTCAAACGAACACGTAAGAAATAAGATTTTGTTTTCGCAACGGGTCGATTTAACTTTTCCCATCCCATGAAAGATCCCATGAAAGGTTTAATAAAAAAAACTCTCCTTTTCGTGTACAGTTTTTTTTGTCCCAAGGGAAACTTGTATCTTTTCTGACATCGAGGCGCGATATGTTCGTCTCGCCGTACCGATGTGAAAAAGAAACCACAGGCGTTAAGAACGGGTTAGAAAACCATAAATGCTTCAAAGGAAATGATGTTAAAAAGCTAATGAAATTCGAATTTTTTTAATGTTGTTTTGTTTTAGTAAACAAACCACCAGTGTTCAAAGCGCTTGTACAGAAGTTAAAGCCATTTAAAGCCCAAACTTGGCGATATGTTATCCCTGCGTCAGATCCTGAGAAGCAAAGATTGACATACGAATTTGTTGGTAATAATCATGGTATGATGATCTCCTCTGCTGGTGTTTTAACATGGTATCCTACTCAAAATAAAACTTACGAGTTTACCATTCAAGTGACAGATCCGTGTGGTTTAAGCGCTACGCAGAAGTTTATGGCGGATGTGAAATCCTGTATTTGTGAAGGGCGCAATGGCGGTATTTGTGTTTGGAAAGGAACTCAAGGTGTTTGTCAATGTCCTTCAGGCTGCAAAGGAGAAGGGTGAGTTTTTGTTAACATACTAAAAAGTAATTTTACTATTAAGTTAATTCTATACCATGTTTGTTTTTGGCCTCCGCTATCACAATTTGTTTAAAACTATTTTTTTTTTCGCTTTTAGATGTGATGAACCTATCGATGGAAGAATTTGCAGAATAAAAAGTAAGTCGTAGTTACACTCGCGTTAATAATTATTACAACTGTAGTGGCCACGTGTGTTATAATTTAGAGAGAACATGTATTTTCCAATCCTCTAATGAAACAAGTGGATATTAATGAAACCACTTAATTCGCCGTAATGTTTTTTCTCTATTATAGGCAGTCAAACCAGTGAAGATTCTTCTGACACAGTTACCATAGCTGTGGTTGCCATTATTGTTGTTATTGTTGTTATCGTAACCATCATTGCCGGTGTCATAGTGTATGTTTTAAAGAAAAAAAACAAACCAATCAATTTAAAATCTGCGAAGGACTTAACACTAAACGCTGGACGTAACGCCAAAGGCAAAATGGTAACTGTCGTAGTTGGTGCCTATAATTCCGCTCATCGTACGAAAGATGAAAATGTACAGATGAAGTTTGGAGGTCTTGAGAAAGGTGGTTCCTCCATTAATGACGGTTACGTGAACTAAATATAAATTTTCTACTTTTTTATAAAAAGGTTTTTTTTAATCTGTTATTTTTATTGATCCGCGGATCCTCGAAATATTATACACAATGATATGTCGTTCTTTCGTTGGCTTTTTTTTTCGTAACGGCTGTTCTTTGAATAAACAAAGGATCGTGACCATAACTCTTCTTTAATTCATAAGCTCGTCCCCAGACCGTATTTCCGTCAAAGTTACTTGATCACGACTTCAAGCGAAGAGAATATTTTTTTACTACATTTGATATGTCTTAATGCCTTTTTGGCAATTAATTTTTGTCCACTTTTGCACAATTTATTTTTGCGGTAAAAGGCCATGGAAATTAAAGTTTCGACCAGAGAAAAAGTTAAAATAACTCGTGATTTAATTACGGTAACAATGCTATTACGGCTTCACATATTATTCTCGCTAAAAGGCTGTTTTCCGTTTTACGATATATATCCAACAACAAAAATAATTTTTAGGAAGGTATGTCCTGGTAAAGATGGTGGCTTGATAATGCGATATAAAAATTTACACTTGCACTGATGGAATTATTTCATGTACTTGTGATAGTTTTGCAGTTTTGAAAATATAATAGAACAAAATACACCTTGGGCTAGATATTAAGGTGCTATTTTGCAAAATATATGTTCTAATAAACTACAATCGTAATCCAAGTAAAATTGTGTTAAACACCGTTCCTCCATTTCTTCCGGGGACCCCGTATCAGTATTTTAACATTAGGGCGGAGGGGCAACCTCGTCCCAGGGTCTTGTGGCCCCTGAGCCGTTATTACGAAGCGGCCAACTTTTCGCCGCTATCAACCTATCAACAGGCAAAATTCCCTGGGAACGAGGTTGGGGGAGGGGCTGTAAAAAATAGAAGAATACATGTTAAAGGTTTAAATTTTGATATAAAAATTCCGTTTGTCCCGCGCAAGATTGTAGATCATGAAAAAAGTCTGCTTATAGGCTCCTGGGGTTTAAACAAGTTCAATAACTGTACCTTTCGGAACACAAAATATAAGACACGAAACGAAAAACATTTATTTAGAAAAAAATTAAAAATATAGAATATAGTATAAAATATAATTATTTAAATCAGTCACGGTCATGCCATTGTGTTTTTTACGTATACATATCGTCACCTTTTTCTTCGCTCGATGATCTCTTCTGGTGCTGACCTTACTCAGCACATGACATATTTTATTCTTCCTACATGGGCGTGTTTACAGACATTTTATTTTTATATACTTAAAACTATTTTTATATAACAACTAAAATGATTACAAATAAAATTTTTTTAAAATAAACTCATTGTTAAATAACACGCACTCCTAAAAGTTAAACTTCTGCAGCTAATCGGACGCAGAGTACTGGCAGTTTGACCATTTTTATACCAAATCGGACAAAAAAAAATGTCGAAGTGACGAAGTTTTTGAGAGTAACAAATATTACATGTTAAAATATTACACGAAAAAGTTTTTGTGGAGAAAAATTAAAACGGCGAGTTACAAATAAATACAAATTTATCTGCAATATCCATAAAATTACTGAGATTGGAGGATTGAGGATTCCTTCTTTCTCTAAAAATAAAAAAAACAAAACATTTTCACTCGTTCTTATTTTTTTCGCACGTAACTTGATTCTGTTCTTATGTTTTTATTCTGTGTATTACATTTGTAAACTCATAGATGATAATGTCCCCACAAGTTTACAGAACTCTTCGAGTTTTGCACATGCGCGCACATCTTGTAAATAAAAAACAGCCGGAACAATATAAAAGTAGCACTGATAATAATTATTAATTACCTAAATGTTTTTTTTATATAACCATGTTATTTATAAGCACTTGTAAGCTTAAATGTGGTCATTTTTATAACAGAACATGCAACTTGAGGGTTGTGGAACAAAACATTTCACTTGAGGGTGTGAAACAAAACATGCAACTACAGGGTGTGAAACAAAACATGCAACTACAGGGTGTGAAACAGAACATGTAACTTGAGGGTGTGGAAAAAAACACGTAACTTGAGGGTATGAAACAGAACATGTAACTTGAGAGTGTGATACAAAAAAACATATAGCTTGAGGGTGTGGAACAGAACATGTAACTTGACAGTGTGGAACAAAACATGTAACTGAGGGCGTGGAACAAATTATGTAACATAAGATTGTGAAACAAAAAAATTAATTTATTGGGATTTCGGCAATCCAATTCCCTCGTATGACATGGGTGACACGTTTCAAATGACATGGATGCCAGGTTCTTGTGGTAAAACCAACTTTGTAGCCACTCATTTAGCCACATGGCACAGATCTGTCCTCCCGTCATGTTCTATCAGATTTATATTTTCAATATTTATAACATTTACAACAGCTTGATTATAAGAATAATCTTTAACGGTTTTAAATTTATCTGTATTATTTTTGTTCACAATGGTTGGTAGTAAACACGAAGCTTTCGCAACTCGGTTTTACGACGAACAGTGCACCTGGATCGATCGGGAAATAGTTGTCTAGCGAAATTTACCTGCATCGCCTCTTCTGTTTGAGACAACAAGAACCCCTTGATCAGTATTTCTTTTGAAAAAATAGATAAAAAAGTTTTGTATCTTGTCAAAAATTCAGATTAAGTGACGACAATATATGGGTCACACGGTGCAGCAGCAGAAGTGCTTCAGCAATAGTTAGATAGAAAGGTTATGGTAGTTAGGTTTTCAAGTCTGAAGTTATAACAACTTTCATGTCACGTTCCAATTGCCAAGTGTGTATAACCACTATGAAAAAGTAGGGGTCTTTTTGTTTGAAAGGTACTCTATCGCCGACTTTAATTCTAGCGACAGCAAATATCTTTGTTTTGCTATGGCAATTAATTTTTGGCAAAATCTTTTTCTTTAAAACAAGCTGAGGGCGGACTGCAAAGGCCGGTAAACATGGATACAAAAACTTGATGTCCGTTGTAGATTCGTTGAGAAAAGATCCATAAAAAATTCTGCTATAATGCAGAAAACAGTGATGCGCGGAATTATACGATGAACGTTATTCATGTTTTTTTCACGGATTAACAACTATAGCTCCTTAAATAATAGCCATAGGTTGTCTGTTCAAATTGGTTGCCGGCAGCTTAACTTTCAACAACCGCAGAGTAATTATGGTATATTTATGCTTAAATATAGCTACAATTCAAAATGTAGGTTGTCCCCACAAATAATAGTACAGGCTATTTTCATACAAATTCACGCAATTTAAAATTGTTAAAGTTTGTCAACATTTAGGTTATTTAATAAATCCCAACACTTAAAATGTGCTAATTGTTGCCGACGTCAGCATGGCCATTTTTCTCAATTTCGGGTGTTTTAGGACCCCGCTATAGATTATTTCGTAAAGTAGACTCGTTAGAAAGTGCATCCAGTGCAATTTAACCGCTGCTTATCTAACTACACATCCGAAAAGGTGGATCTTTAATTACCAATGTCTAAATATTTTGGTAAGGGGTTGCAGGTCAATGCAACAATAGTTTTTAGCTAACTTCTTTGGACGTAGCTTGGTGATACACACAACTATTTTATGCTAACAATCGACTATTTTTCTTTATTATTAAGTTTTAACAAATTTATTATCAAATATTTCTTTAATTATTCTTTTTTATTATAATTGTTAACTTAAAAAAAGAATTTAAATTTACCCTTTTTCTTAATTTAAAAAAACAAACTTAAACACTTACTTCATAGTCCTTGATCAGCTGTCTTATTATTTTACGGTTGTGTCCATTCGTATATTTTCCCGCAACTTCATACGCATTGTAACCATTTGTATCTCTGATCGTCACATCGACGCTATCATAATGTAACAATATATTAACACATTCAACATTACCAAACCATGCAGTCCGGAAAAATGGTGTTCGGTTGTTAAAATCACCACGGTTAATGTATGTCACATCATGTCGACATAACACGTCTAATACTCTGTAACGATTGTTCATTCCAGCGTAATGATAACTGTTTCGTCCGAAAATACTTTCTGCCCAAACATCACTACCATGTTCGATCAACATTTCCACCATTGCTGAATTGTCGGTTTTCCATGCCGTCCACATCAATGGTGTACGTTCACGATGACCTCTCGATAATGATCCATGTTTATCCCTTATGTGGACGATGTTTGGGTATTTGAAGAGCAAGCGTTCCATTTCAAATATGTCGTTATTTAAAATGAGTTTCGCGATATCTAAAATTAATGGTAAGTACTTAAAACTGTGAATTTATAGATTTATAAAAATTATAACACAATAAATATAAATATAACACAATAATTGCTTATTTCAAAATATAATAAATAAAACAGTGAAAGTTCGAAAACAAAAAATTGAACTCATACTTGAATTAAATTGCTATTTGGAAAAAAATCTTTTGGTGTACTTTCGGTGGAACTATTACAGTGGTTGTGCTACATAAACATAAAGAGTGGTAGCTACCAAGAATTGATTACACACAAGATGCAAAATTCTAAATTCAGCATATGTGTAACTAATCACAGACATCATGAAAATTTATCTTAAACTGTTCGGGTCGACAAACTATTCTTAATGTATTAATAGAATGCTAAATCCCACAACTGTATTAAAAAAATTGGCACATTGACAAAAAAAAATACCTGCAAATGTGACACCTGGAATGGTTGGAAAACTAAATATAAAAACAATTAATATCAAAGAACTTAATTTTAACGTAAAAAACTTAAACATTTTTAAACATAAAATAATTATTTTGATTTGCCTACTTGCAAAAAAATGTAAAAACACATTATTTACAAAATGTGTTCGTAAATTGATCAGATCGTAAAAATACATTCCCATGAGTTCTCCAGAAAAAAATCGACACATGGGTCTGTTACATTATTTTTATAAAATGCAATGTCCATCACTAAATAACATTTGCAAATACAGCTCTTCAAGAAATAAAGATTAATCAACACTCCTGAAATATATCAAAATATAACAAAATTGTTTTTAAGGCTCAAATGGAAGATTTTTTTAAGAAAAATCAAGCCTGCCTTACAAAACCAGTTTCTTAAAAAAACTTGTATTTCTGGAAGAAGTACTTGTCAATATTTAAAAACACCAGAGTGGTTACTAAAAGTACGCCTGACGTTTTCGCAAAACTTAGGTTATTAAAACTTTTTTACGTACAAGTGACGGTTAAAAAAAACTTACAAGTGATGATAGAACACAATGCTGTCATCAGATTGGCCAATAAGGTTGCTAGCATTGACACAAAATTTGTATGTCTCGTCAATCACCAAATTATCAACAACACACATGTTTGAGGTAATGTTACTAGCTTTAAGGATCCAAACCGAATCTGTGTTGTCTTGTTCTTTAACATTGTATCTATATCCTTCTTTTTTCCAAGTTAATTTACATGAAGTGTCTGACAAATACGAACAGTTTATGTTGGTAACGATTTTCGGAGGATGAAGACTAAAGCGAAAATAAATTACAAAAGTTGAATAAAAATATGACAGGGTCATAAGAAAGCATTTTTATTTGTTATTCATTGAGGTTGTATTGCAGTCAAAAAATTAAAAACAGGCTTAGGAATACTGTAACATTCTGAGCTTTCTAATGATAAAATCATTTCCTGAAAATTAAAAAAAATAAAATATTGTGCAATCGGCATATTACAACCAACTTACTTACCCATGAATCGAAAACAAAATTCAATACAAATACCGTCCCTCAAATTAGTATGTTCATGCCTAATTGTAAGTACATGCTAAGGTTTCAGAGTTGTTAAAAGTATTTAGGCTTGCTTTTCTATGACTTGATTTTACAGGGGGTTCATAAGTTCCTTTGCCAATATCAATAAAACATGCTACTACAGTTTTTTCGCTTTTGTGTGTTTCTAGATTATTGCCCCGAGAACTGAAAATGAGATATTAAGAAGAAAAAAATACATTTTTCAACAGCATAATTTAGGTAAGACTGTGCTAAACAAGAAAACATAAATTTGATATCACAGTTCCCAGTACTTTTGAAACTTGCTTAGTCTTTTAGTGTTTTTTTATTTATTGCTTAAAACAAAAAACAAAAAAAGTCCCGAAAAAACTTATGCAACAACAAACTTTGCCGTTTTGTTTTATTTTTATTTAAATAAAACTTCTTCACAATTATAACAAAACCTTACAATTTTACGTGACATTATCTTACCTATTAAAAACAATTTCAGTTGCACTTAAGATGTTTGGCGTTGTGTTAGGGCAATCAATAACCTTACTATCTTCTATCATTTCTTCATATTGCCAAGACTGAGTGTTTATTCTAAAAATTATTTTATTGTCGCTTGAAATCTTTGTGAATGGAATCTCATTGTTGTCATCTTCAAAACGATCTATGCCACATTCAATTAGGTATCCAGGTAAAAGTTCACTAATAATGTGACCAGTTGATGACATTAACGTGTTCGCTTTCCTGATGTTTGATGTTGAAATAAGGATCAGATTTTGCGTCACTCTTGACATTCCTTCCAACGTCAAATGTTTTAACTTATAGTCGTCTTTGTCGATTACGCACACACATTCAGCTGCTTCGATGCCACGGCTACCCTGTGGGGTTGTGAGCAGATTATAGGTTGCACAATGTGAAAGATTGTTAACTATCGTGTTGTCGCTTGTTAGAATGTTCCAATCGGTAGAATCATCATAGCGAAAGAAATCCATTTTTAACAGTTTCAGCAATTTGTAAAAAACAGTCATTTGGTGTAAGGTGTTGTAAAGGAACAATCGTTTGGTAACACCTTGCAAACAAGTATCTTGCAAAACAAAAGCCAACAATGGAATAACTTCCTCTTCCGTTACTTGTTGGATTTCTGGATGTATTAATAATGGCTTTTTACCATTGATATTATGACCGATTATGTCTGCAGAGTTAAACACCCATTTTATTTCAGTTCTAACATCTTCAGAAAGATCTTCATCATTGAGAGAAGCTGCAACAATATCAATATCAACAGGCACTTCAAAACTTTCACCTTCTTCTATAGGGGCTCTTGTGTGGGTAATAGCTTGGTGTAGTTGTTGGTCTAATTGAGGTTCTTGTTGTTGTTGTGGTTGCGTTAATACTTTCTCCTTATCATAACCATCCAGTGATGCCACTGCCACATCTTTTAGTCGAGATTCTTGAACAGGAAGCTTAATAGCTGTTTTTACATCAGCTGCTTTACTTTCAAAAGCCTTTAAAAAATTAAAAATCATTTTTGGTGTTCTCATTGCTCTGTTCAGCTTAAATACTTTCATTCCTGTTTCTTTATATTTATATTTGTTATGCTCTGTAATAAATTTGCGTGAAATGAATGTTCTGTGCTTTTCCACTGATTGTGGAAAGAAAACGAAAATGAAATCTTGTACCTTGTTCTCAGTTTCCAAATAATGTTCCAGCGATGACGATTCTTGCATATCAAACAACTCACCATTTAATTCATCTATTATAACATGTACCTTTTCATCAGCATGTTTCTTAACCAATGAAAGAAGCAACTGCGATGGTGCTGGTACTTTTACCATTTTTAAATCCTTTGCTAGTTCCACAACATCTCTCACAACAATGGTAACATTGGCCTTGTTACTAAATTTATTATTAACATGACTTAGAACGTCTTGTTTCAGTAATGTTTTATCATCCCAAATGACGTAGTATATAACAGATTTGGTTTCAGATATTTGATAAACAAACTCCAAGAAAGATAAAGCTAAGATAGTTTTACCACTACCCAGGGGACCATATACGATCTTTTTCTTTGATTTCTCGTACAAAATACGTAGTTGCTGGGTAGTCAATATCAGTGAGCTTATTTGATCATTAATGTTATCACTGAGTGAAGGAACAGAAAAGAGTGCTTTCCGTGTTGCCATAAAACACATAATTTTGCTGACCATACTGATATAATGTTCTTTGTCATCATCTTGACTATTTTCTAATTGCACTTTCTGTATAATGTTTGAAAAGAATTTCAGAACACTATCATCTTTAGACCAAATTTTGTTACAGAGCAACTCACAATCAACACAAATGTTAGTGTCTTTAGTGTGTTTGAAATTTGGAGCAGCTACTACGTTCACCATTGACAACTTAACCTTTCCAATATATTCTTTATTGATGACAGATAGTGCCTTTATATCCTCCTCACCAGCTTCAAATTCCTCTTGTATACTTAATAAATTTGTTGCATCTGTACACCTAATGTTTATGATTGTATTGGGTAAAAAAAATAAGATTCTGTTAGTATCAGAAACAGTTTTAAAAGAAAATTGTTTATCTAGTTTTAAAAATTCTATATGTTCTTTCGAGTTGTAATGTGTAAATATTGTGAATAAACGATGTTTTGATTTGGCCATAATATGTTTTATTCTTTGAGCGAATATTGAACTTGTTTCATTAAATATTGGTGGGGGGAATTGTAGTGGTTCTTCCATGCACCTGTCATTGATAGTAAAAAAGCGATGACTGTAATCTCTTTCAAATCTTTTATATTGCACATGTGTCATTCTTTGTCTGCTTCCACCACATATAAATTCCACATCTGCCTCTTCTGTTTCTGTCTTCACAATAGTCTCTATCTCTTTAGATATTATACCACTGTTGTGTGTTATAACATTTAAACGATCAGCTGTGCAGTTATGTGCGCTTACTAAATAAATATCTATAAATAAAAAAAGAAAAATATTGCCATGTTAATACTAAGTGTGTCTTAACATTTGATGTCAACACTAATTTTCACCTTAAGATGCTTTATGTGAAAAATTTGATAATTTTGTTTGCTTTTGTTAACAATAACATGGTTCAGTGGAAGCACATTTGGCTTGTTATCATGTAATTTAAGGTTTGAGTCTCTATTCTAGTGCACTTTGCTGGTTGGCAGGCACAGAAGCTTTAGCCACTCTATTAGGTACATTCAGAAGGGAAGAAGAGCCATTCAGGATTGGATCCCACCATACTCATTATACTTAAAAAAAATACTTAAAAATTCACCTCAAAATGTTCATAAACAAAAAACATTTGTTTTGCAAACACGTATCATAAAAATCAGAAATTATAGATTGTTTTTCACCACTTCAGGCACTTCTCTCACATATAGAAAATGGTTTTTCATTCATACTTATTTCGAATTTAAATCGATTTTGACGTTATTCCGTTTGGGTTTACAATGACTTTAGTTTCAGATAAAGCAACAAATTTTACAGTCCTTGTTAATATATACAAGAATGAGTCCCTCCCCCCCTATTCCCCCTTATTTTGATAAAAACAACAAAAAACAATGTCAAATTTACTATCAGGTTTGCTGCTTTGCACAGCTCTTAATAGATGACAATTAGAATTGCTTGGAAGTACCTACTTCCTCTTAGTACTAATACATCTGAAGAAGAGACAAGTCCTGCATTGAAAATGATATTTTTGTTGGCTTTTCCTAAAAGTAGGAACCAGCAGTAACCAGCAATATTTTGAAGTAACCACCAGTTAGTTAGCACAGCAAATAACAATTGCAACTCATACATACAGATTCTTGGATTATTTTCTCAAGTTTTTCCGAAGGTTAAAAGGACATTATTATTTCACTTCTTCAAATAAAAACGTAAACAAAAGTGCTGATTACCTTGAATAAAAACAGATTGACTTTCTTGTTCTAGATTGATCAACGATATTGACAAATCACTAACATAGTCTTTGTTAAGGTTGTAAATTATTAAGCTCAACTTTCCTTCGTCTTTTCTTACAATGTAATCATCATTCTCCTGGAGTTTTTTCCAAATTATTGCAGAGATTTTAGTAATGCTGATTTGTACACATTGTATAGACCAGTCATCATCGAATTGAACAACAAGATTTCCCCGGTGATTTTTAAACATAGTGAAACTAAAATAAAAAAGCCTTTGGTAAATATGTATCTGTAAAATAATGTGTATATGTATTTATATGGGCAGCAGGTGTTCAATCACTTAAATAAGACATTTTGCAAGTGCTGTCTTAATTCGCATGTTTGTGCATGCACATCCCCAATTTGTTAAAATAACCTGAGGTAGAATCTTTTCTTTACAGCATTATAAAACAGTGCATAGAAAATGTATTTGTAATAATAACACAATGTACTAATTTTCGAGCAAGTGGAAATTTCCACAAATAATAAGAAAACAGTTTTTTTTTTGTTTCTTGAAAAAAGTATATTTCCACATATATAATTAATTTTCAGGCAAACAACATTTTCCATGTAATTTCTGGATATATCAAATTTCATGAACTAATAAACTTTTGTTGCATGGACACATAAAAATTAGTTTGTGTAAAATTAGTACAGATAGACATCTATAGCATAATACCCAACTTTTTGTGTGTGAGCCAAATATGCTAGTTGCAAACTGCAAATAGTAACTGGTGAATTACTGTGTAAAAATACTACATATACCTAGGCAGATCTTTTCTAATTTCATTTAATTGGGATGCTTCGGGAGCACATAACATTGTTTTCAATTCATTTTGTAATTGCTTAATATCACATTGATTTTGTTTGATGTCAGCTTGATTTTGGATGATATGATCTTTATTTTGTGCAATATCCACTTGCTTTTGTTTAATGGACTCTTGATTTTGTTTGATGTCATCTTGGTTTTGCTTGATGCTGTCTTGATTTTTCTCTACATCAAATTTTTGAATTTCAATCTCTGCTTTTATGACTTTAATTTTAAACAACTCCAAATCTTTTAAACAACCAGATTTTAAATCCTGAATCTTTGCAATGTTGTATCCAAGCCTTGTTAATATACATTCTATGTTGTTCCATAATTGATTATATTGTGATACAGTTAGTGCTCTTGCATGCATAACATTATTTCTTGCACTTCTGACTCGAATGATTTCAGCACCATCGCTGAAATCATTTAGCTGGGGAATTTTAATTCTCCACCCACCAATTGGTGCTTGTATGCTGGGACAACAGTTTATCAAAACATCACACAAAATAGTGATATCAAACAACTTTGAGTCAGTTTGTTTATTTTTTGGAAATAAAATCTCTAACTGGTCCTTCTTTAAATGTTTTAAATGTTTCCTAAATGGTAATAACGCTAGATATAGTTTTTTTTCATCTCTCGGCATGTTACCACGAGACTGATCATGCAGCATTGAAAGTAAATGATCCCCACATTCATTGACAAGAGTGACCAGTTTGATTTGATATTCATTCTTTGCAATCAAGGCTTGGTGAGTAGATCCTCCAGTGGCCATAATTTTTACCTATAACAAAAAAAACTTATCAGTTTTTTTTAAGTAACTAAATATTAGGGAGACAGCAATTTTAATGTAATCTGACTATAAATAATCCTTCTAAACAAAGTCAAATGATAAAAATACATATCAAACATTTTGGTATTGACGGGTAAGGAACACTGAAGTTTTGAAGCTACTCATTTTTAACTTACGTATGTTATAAATTATTGCTGCATATAACTATGTATCTTTCAGAACAATTAATTTGCTGTTTAACTATCATTTGATGGAAGTTGATTGGTTGATCGAAAAAACGTTTAAAAATAAATAAAACATAATTTTTTTTATCAAAACAAAAAAAATAAAGACAAAACAGCAAAATATCAAAAGTTCAAATATAATATAATATTAAAACAGCAAAACGTAGCAATATTGTTTTAAGTGTTTAAGTAAAGCAAATATTTTCATCATCAGATTCAGGACTGTCGGAATCAGAAATATCATTAAGATTGACATTTTCGTTATTTGCGTTAATCTCGTATCCAAGACAGGAATAGTTCCAATTTAATACTGTTTTTTTCTTGATCATAATGATAAAAAATAATATCTTGCGTGCTTGTTGTTATGTTTACAAAAATACTTTTGAAGCCAGGTGTTCTATTATAATTATTTGCAAGAAGCCAGAAATAAAAAAAAATTATGATATTTTATTTAGAAAATTTCGAAAACAATTATTACAACTTCAATATTTTAGCCAACTCTTGGTCTTACATTAACTTAACCAGTAAATATTCTTATAAAATTCATAGAGTAGGCTAAGCGTTTTAAAAACGTTTAGACCTGATAATTGCTGAACGCTACTGTCGATTCCCATGGCTGGGTTTGAGAAAAACAAGCTATTGGCATGGTCAGCTTCTTATATAATTTAAACTTTAAAAAAAACTTTAGTTTTTTTTAAAACCTGATAATTTAGATGTTTGTAGTTCTTGTGTCATAAAACTTCTTCTATGAGAATTTGTCCATAATAATTTTACTGCCTCCACAGAAACACTATTACTATTAAATTAAGTAACTAACAAAACTATGTGAATTAATTTAACGGTAATGGTCATAAGCAGTATAAGTGTAATTAAATCAAAGAGATTTTTGCTTATAAAAATCTGTTTAAAGGGTTAAGATTTTTATATAACACAGCAGAAAAAAAAACAATAAAAGATAGGTGAGACATCGAAACATCTTAAAGTTAGAATAAGCGAGCACCTTGGTGTTCCACCATTAACAGGTAAAAAATCGTTGTCAACGCAACAATCTGCTATTAAGGACCATCTAAAACAATGCAACAACTACGTTCCGTCTCTTGACAATTTTAGCATTCTTGTGCATGGGAATAGCCATTTCTCACTTGAAATCAAACAGAGCCTTTTCATCTTGCGTGATAATCCCATACTTAATAATAACATCAGGTCAGCACCGTTGTATTTATTTAATTAGGCATAATTTTCCATTGTTTACGAAAGCGCTATACTGAAGACTTGAAAATGGGTGTATGAACACCCGAAACGTTGTCAATATGTTGTATTTGTTTTGTTTTTGTTCAATGTTTCAAATGTCCATCTAGTTTCAATTAAAAGAACACTAAAATTTGTTATAAAAATTTTCTTGCTTTTTCATTATTTTAACTGGGAGGAGAATAACTTGCTGTATAAATTTCAAAACAGCAGAAGTATATAAAACTTGCTGGCTAAAAACAATGAAGGAAGTCACACTGCTTCCTTAGTGAGTATACTAGGAGTGAATGGTCTTGTAATCAACGTAATCAATACTTTTCTGCTGAAACTTCCAAATTTTTTTTTTGATTTTTTTGTAATAATGAATCAAAATGTGCCATTATTTTGCTAATGGTAAAAATGTGGCAATTTACCATGAACAAAGAATCATTTGAAATTTCAAATGAAGCCTATGAGATGTCTATGCAAACAAACCTTTTAATTTTTAAAGTGTAGTGTATATTGTGCTGGCTCTTTTTCCCCCCTACCTCCTTGCAATCTTTTTGCCATTTTCCAGTCAATCAGCACCCTCTCGATTTATTGTTTATTTTTGAATTTCAAAAAATTATTAAAAAATTATGTATCAATGCAATGAGTGTGTTTGTGTGTCTTTAACAGGCGAAGTGGATGTGTTCATTGATTCTAGCTGGCTTGATGTTGTCTTCGTTTTTTTCTACATCGATTTTCTGAATTTCAATCTCTGTTTTGTGACTTCAATTTTAACAACTCAAATCTTTTAAACAACCAGATTTTAAATCCTGAATGTTGCAATGTTGTACCCAAGCCTTGTTAATATACATTTTATGTTGTTCCATAACTGATTATATTGTGATACAGTTAGTGCTCTTGCATGCATAACATTATTTCTTGCACTTCTGACTCGAATGATTTCAGCACCATCGCTGAAATCATTTAGCTGGGGAATTTTAATTCTCCACCCACCAATTGGTGCTTGTATGCTGGGACAACAGTTTATCAAAACATCACACAAAATAGTGATATCAAACAACTCTAAGACAGTTTGTTTATTTATTGGAAATTAAATTTATTGTTTAACAATTTTCAGTCTTTTTGTTGTTCTTATAAAATTGTTCTTATAGAGAAAATAAGTACGTAATTTAAGTTAGCTATGATTTAAGGTTACAATAAAAATTGAGAATTAAATTTTAAAATTTTGGAATTTTCAATGATTTCGTTCCATCCAGATTATTTGTGTTTAATGTCCACCTCAGAGTTCAGTACTTTACTGATTAATGGCGGAAATCTTTAAGCCACAGGACTTCTTCTCTTCCTTTGATGTCACATCTTATTTGTTAACTTTTCTGACCTTACAACACAACATCTATGCATTAGACTGACATCAATAGTATTTTTAGAATTAGCGAAGCGGCTATCCTGGAAAGGGCTGGAAATAATTGAAGTCAGCTTCCTTGTGGGTGACTACGGACTGGATGGATAAAATTTGGTATGTTCCCTGAAGCTGTGTCATATCACCCATTTCAGAAAAGACGGGTTGATGACGTTATCATAATACCTTTAAACCCCAAATTTCTTTAGTTTTTTGCCCTTATAATAATAAGGAGCTTCCGCGTGTCTGTGTGTGACTTATACAAAGACAATAAATTTTATCACCTGAATGCCCGAGTTTTTGGAGTTTCTTGTTTTGTTTACACAGGATGACCACTAATAAAATGAGAACAAAAGTAAGGATATTCAGTCTTGGTCATGAATGGCGTGCGATCGCACGCGCACGCCTCCGCACACGTCATGTGAAATTCGGGCGTGCTCTTTATCACATGCCTTGTTCTACTTCGTACACACGCCAAGCAGAACTGAGCTATTTTAGAGTAATCCCTTACCCAGACTTTACCCAATACATAATTGTCCTTCCGTGTTAAAATGTATCTCTAAAATGTATTTCTATTAAATACCCACCTTCATTAAAATTGCTGACGTGAGATACATTTCAAATGTTTTGTGTCTGTATTGCGTCGACAATATTATTTTTGTTTTTCAGCTGGCAAAAAATTTCGTCATTAACCTTGTATTGCTCTCCTTAAGACGATGACAAATGGAAATGAAGTACAAGTCCTATTGACCTACCTTCCCGATGGTGTACTTCTTAAGTTAATAGTTATCATGGCATCATTAAGTTGAATATCGCAGAAGTAGCCGGTTACATGCTTCGAAAATGCTTGTCACAGGCACAGTTCAATGCAAAGCAAAACTGT
Organism: Hydractinia symbiolongicarpus; assembly: GCF_029227915.1. Taxonomy (NCBI): domain Eukaryota; kingdom Metazoa; phylum Cnidaria; class Hydrozoa; order Anthoathecata; family Hydractiniidae; genus Hydractinia; species Hydractinia symbiolongicarpus. The sequence continues at coordinate 9,999,553 of NC_079880.1, read as the reverse complement.
ACCGGAGACTCAATTGTTAGAGTCTTCGCAGAACATCTCTTCTCACAAAACCGAGGGCAGGGCTGACTTATTGCCTGCTATGTCGTGTGGGAGACAGAACTTCTGGACTTCTTTTTAATACGATATACATTTTTTTCAATTATTATTACTAAACATATTTGATTTCTCTTTCCCCTTTTAAAAAGATTTTTTAAACTTTATTGAACATGTTTTTTCTTTGGCATTATTACGAGAACATTCGTCCGAAAGCTGTATAAGGTACAGGACACCTAACCTCTCCCATGTTCTGGTTATATTTAACTTGCATGGGTGCGCACTCTTCTCGCAGTATTCTCTGTGACGATGAAGGTCGGACTGACTTGTGGCATGGTTCCAAATGGTCCTCCGTCTTTCGTTCGAGTCTCAGTGCAATGCACCAGCCGAGCATAAGAGTGTCAGCATGAAGGAAAGGGCACGACTTTAATGTTCTCTATACCTTATGTTCTTTATAATAACACCATTCATTTAAATTTCACAACAAAATTACGTCTGCAATTTTTTTGCCAACTACTATGCTTCAAAAACCCTGCGCTGCTGCTCTCCTGAATGTAATAATTGCACGCCAAAATCATAAGCTAGGCGTGCGATACTGATCGCACGCCTGTATTAGTGTAGGCGTACGTACCACCGCACACGGGTGCAAATATTCATGACCAAGACTGGATATTAAGGAAATTAAGGAGACAAATTGACATTTTTTAAGGATATTTTGCTGCGAACGAGAATAAAAAAAGAAAAAAATAAGGATAATTAAGGAGAAAAACAGTCTTTAATCTTTAGTCTCTGTCTTTAATGTTACATATATTAAAATTATACATATTATAAAAATATACATATAAATTAAAATAAAAGATAGAAAATATAGGATTTCAGGTAACATGCGATGAACAATCCATGAACACATTTCCAAAAAAGTTACGATCAGAAACAATAAGAAATAAGGAGAAATTAAAAAGAATGGCTAAAATTTCAATTTTTTAAAGTATATTTAAGTACGTTTAAGGAGATTTTCTTTTTTTAAGGTTATTTAAGGATTTTAAGGAGGAGTGGTCACCCTGTTACATTTGTCTGGCAACCATCACAAACCATGTGATACAAAATAACAACATAATTCACTCAAATTCGTACTTTCAAACGGGACAGCATTCGAATACAAAGTTTCTTTGGAGTGAAAATAAACAAACAAACAAAAATGCTTTTAAATTAAAAAAATGTGTTAATAAATAGGCTAGCTAACACATTTTCAGTTTAAAATATAAAAATGATAATGGTATTTTTAAAATGCAGAGAACAAATGTTCACAAAATCATACTTTAACAAATAACTACAGCTACACCACATAAGCTAGATTTCAAGTTAACTAACAGTTTTACGACGCCTGGGACAAGCAACAAGTGTCATTTTGGCAAAAAATTTATGTTAATCAATTAACCTTTATAACATCTATGCATTGATAAAGTTTGAATGCACACCCCTTAACAGGTCTAAAATTACTGATGAAAGAAAATGTCCAAATTTGCTATTACTGAAAAACTTTGAACACAAGGCGCGGATTTAGACTATGCCAACCCTGTCACGCGACATAGTAAAAAAATGAGCTAATATTACGCATCGATTCACAAGAAATAATTTTTGAAATAAATCGCGGTGTTTTCAAATTATACCGGAATTTCGGGGACGAAAATCTAAGTCTTTGTTTGCTTCGCCCTATCTACTATATGACATACCTCACAACGCGAATTCAATCAACCGATGTTGGGCTAATCTATTTTATGTCAGACTGTAACCATATACTTCATAGCACACAAACCATGTTAAGGTTGTTTCTAGGTATTGATAAAGATTATAGTTCGAAAGGATCTTTCCGTTATCAAGAAGGGTTGCAATAGCTTGCGAGAGCGTGTGAAGTTGGTTTTCAAATGAAAAAATTCTGATGGGATACATGAAATTTATGCCAAATTGCTAGAGGAACTTAAATGTAATTCTATGTTACCATTTCCTGACGTGCTACAAAACAAGTTGATTTTTGTTTAATCCAAAGAAATTAACATGCAGAGTACTATTTTCCTGCCCGTGTTAAAACAAACAAGGATTGCTGCACAATAGCTTTAAGGTTAGTTGTTTTTGCTAAGCTATGTGTTTCTCCTTATTTGTTACTGCGGCTAGAATGTTTTTTATGATCTTAGCTAATCAAAACGTGCAAAATATTGGACTGAGAAGAGCATTTTTAATCAATTTTGCAGTGAATTTAGCTGTATGTTGTGTCAGGATACTACATCTTTTGTTAACTAATTTCTAGCGTTTGTCTGATATCAAAAGTCTAGTCAGTCTTTTTCAGGAATATTTGAGGTGTGCGATGATTCGCATGTGTAAATCAAGTAATGCGTGCGATACGGGCTCCGAGGTTATTTTTGTTGCGCATTCATTTTGCGGTAGAAAAGTTGGGGACATTTTAAATCGTGAACCCCAAACACGATGATCAAGCATCTACTGGTATGGCGACTCTCTCAATCTTAACTTCCTTTTCTACATGTCCGAAATAGTATGCATGACTATACTGTCATTTTTATATTTCCTGTATATTTTTCAGGTTATCACAAGCAAATAGGCAAAAATATGCTTTGTTTTTGAATTAAAAATCTTTATCCACGTGGCTTAAATAAAACTTCAAAATTCATTCAGAATGTTCAGCTATACTTTTACAAAATTTTTACAGAAAAAAAATTATACCGCACATGGGCTTCGTTATTACAAGCATAAAGAAAAAAATCCATTAAATTTGGACCTGCTATGGTTTTCAATTGTTTTGTCAAATAAAGTAATTATGTACAATTAAATCCATGATAAAATGTTCATTCCACCTGTAAGTGCATATTTGCAGACTTGCTTCATCCGTGCTCTGTCGACGTTCACCTCCGCATTAGTTAAGAACCGCATGGCTGGATTTCCTGGTAAGACCTGGTTACCAACGACGAAGGGGCCAGGCAAAAGAGATTTATGTCTATGTAGTTCTTTTAAGTCAGGAGTAGGTGAATTAGCTACGATGGTCAGGTTGGCTATGAATAGGCTTGCTCGTGGATTAAAAGGACCAGGACTCTTAATTTCTGAGATCTAAAGTGTCCGACCAAGACGGAAATATATCGGTAGTTTTGTCTGGCGAGTGTCCAAAAATTATATCGAGGTTTGCCATGGCACGCTACAAAATGGATTTTATAGGTTGATTTTGAAAACTCCATATTTATTTTTCAGGCGTGCGATTAATCACACGCCTGAAACGATTTAGGTGTGTGCCAAGGCGTGCATGTGCGATTGCACGACTCTCCTGAAAAAGACTGTCTAGTAAACTAAATTCACCAGTTTTTCCTCTTTAATATTTTTGATGAGGGCGAGGAAGAGGGATAGGTATCCTTTCTACTTATTACTACTGTCCACAAATTAATTTTATTTTGTTAGCAAAAAGTCGTAAAATGTTGACATTTTAAGTTGGCATCAAGCTAAACGGTATCATTTGTTTTTGTCAGCTTTGTAAGCTTTTTAGTGATTTTATTTTTCAAATAAAATTGACTTTATATCAAAAAAAGTTTAATTCGCTTCACACGTTGATTAAAAAACTTTGTTTTGATTTTAAAATATCCTGATTGGTTTAATTTCTTGAAAAATCAAGCTGATTGGTTTAAAAAACAATGCCATAGCGGATCAACCGTGACTGTAATAAACAATGCACCTGTTTTTCGATCGCTGATTGCATTTCTGTACAAAGAATGCGGCAAACACTTTCAGCATTCAAAAATGTGTTTTATACTTTTTAGGTACAATAACGAGAAAGATGCTGAAGAAACTCAACTCTGCCGATCAAAATGTACAAGAATATCTTTTAGGAGGAAGATGTATTACTAAGACTTGAATAAAACTTAATGATACGGTTTGATATTTTCCCTTGTGTCACTTGTTGAAGAAAACAACTTGGCGGATTAGGGTACATAAAACTGAAGCAATGACGTAGAACACGCCAAGGCCCCCAGCATTGTTTTTTATGTTCAACGCTGTGACATAGTAAAAAAATTGGCTAGATCCACACCTGCACACACTGCCATCTTAATATTTTCTTACAAAAGATAACTAAGAAAGTTTGCCTCAAATAAAACACAACAACAAAAAGTAATGTTTGCGGGCCACAGAACCACAAATTGTGGTGGTTCAAAATAAATATAAAAAATAGCATATATATAGCTAGCTATATATGTGTATAAAAAAACAAATGCCAAATTTTTTTTGAAATTTAAAAAAACCTAAATTTAAAAAAAAAAATGAGCATATTTGAGGAGAAGATTTTTTGAATTTGAGGAGATTTGAGTTATGAGAAAGCGTGGGAATTCTACATGTCTTTAGGAAATTTAAAACTTTGTTGTCTTCAAATACCTACAACCTGAATCTTGAAGTCTGTAGAAAAGAGACAGCTAAATGCTCTTTTGATTGGGAGGTTTCTTTTCCTGTCTAGCTATATATCCAGAATATTGAATAAATGTTATCTGAACAAATACGACAACAACACAAAATCAGAAACATTTAAATACACTAAACAAATTTCTTACCTTGATTATCGACTGTCTGACAAGGATGCTAGCTACACACCTTTTTCAAGTCTGATTATTATTAGCATAATAAAAGTAATTAGCTCCTATTCTTCGCTCCGGATTATCACGTGACATGCGTAAAAACATTACGTAATTTTTGCTACCATTTTGAATTGGGGAAAAACATTCTGACTTGCACGCCAGCGAAAAGGGAGATGCCTAAGAGTTGCTGTGTTGTTTCTTGTACCAATAATGTCAACAGTCGTCCTGACTTGCAATTTTACATTCTTCCAGCTAAAAAGGCACAGAGGAAGTTGTGGCTGACAGCAATAAATCGTGTTCGAACTGATGAGCTGGGAAATCCAATCAAAGGAACTTTATGGTCACCAAAATCAAAACACCACTATGTATGCTCTGAACATTTCATTTCGGGTAAGTATAACATGTTTATACAGTACATACACAAATGTAAATGTATATAAATGAATTAAGTGTTGTTACTCTTCCTCTTTTTAGGAAAGAGAGAGTTAGCTTCAAGCCATCCTGACTATGTACCATCTGTTTTCAAAGTTTTGAGTTGTGGAAAAAAGTTGCATCACCACATCGATCAATAAGCAGACTACATAGGCGTCCAGGTAGGATTCACTTGACACTTTGAATGTCTTTTCAATGTTGACAAAAGTATAAGAAACCTATTATGTTTTTTCATAGTCATTCGAAAAAAGCTAGTCACAGACCTTGAAACAGAAAAAGCCAAGACAGAAAATATATCAACAACAAATGAAAATATTGAAAATCTTGATGATATTGAAGATCTTAATTCACCTTTGGAACTGGAAAATATGCAATCACCAGAAAGTGATAGTACTATTCCGCTGGCCTCCCCAATTTCTGTGTCAGAGAGGGAGGAATTATATAGAGAAATGGATAATCTTCGCGCTGAGAATAGAAAACTGAGAGCAAATCTTCCCGTTGATTTGAGTGTTGCTTCAATTCGAAGAAACCTGGGCAAGTGTTTGATGTTAACCGGGTTGCGTTTCAAAGTATTTGAAACATTACTCACATATTTATGTACCGAAAGTGAAAGAAAACCCACAAGATTGAAAGCTGAAGACCAGATCCTATTAACAATTATCAAATTGAAACACAATATGAGTTTTGATATGCTATGCTACATTGTTAATATTAGTCGTTCCACCGCTGTTGAATATTTTTGGACATGGGTAGATGTTATGTACAAGAAGCTCAAAGGAATGATAAGAATGTCAGACAGAGATAATATATTCAAAACAATCCCCAGTGTTTTCAAAGTAAAATTTCCAAGATTGACCTCTATAATTGATTGTTTCGAAATATTCGTTGAATCTCCAGCATCACTGTTAGCAAGAGCTCAACTGTACAGTCAGTACAAAAAACATTGTACTATCAAGGTGCTCATATCATGTACACCACTTGGTGCAATTAATTTTATTTCAAAATGTTATGGTGGGCGTGCATCAGACGTTCAAATCACAGGAGAATCCGGCTTCCACTTGAGTAAATACCATATGCCTTCAGATCAGATCCTTGCAGACAGAGGTTTTACCTTGAGAGATGAATTTGCTGCCGGCAGTTCTTCTGAACTTATTGTACCATCTTTCACAAAGGGAAAAAAGCAATTGGCAGCTGAGGAGGTTGAAAGCTCGAGAAAAATAGCTTCAGTAAGAATACATATTGAACGTGTTATCGGTTTGATGCAAAATCGTTACCTTATTTTGAAAGGGACATTACCACTGAGAATTATAAAAAATAAAAAGGATGAGGCGCATTCATCAACACTGGCTAATTGTGATAGTTTGTGCTGCACTCACTAACTTGGGTGAAAGTATAGTATATAAATAAGATCGAGATTGTATATATCTATATTGCTGAAATACTTTTTGTATATCACATACATACATCATAAATCTTCATCATATTTGCATTATGTGTCTTTTTTTCTCTTTTTCAATTTCCTACAGTCTATACAATACCATATTTTCCGAGTAGGCAATTTTTTCAATATTAAACATGTGGGATGGAACCATTCATCACAGCTATCGCATGCAACCATTTCTCCTGTTGGATCATCAGTTTTACATATACAGTACAGGGGCGGATCCAAACCCCGTCAATTGGGTCAAAGGACGGGGTTTAAAAATAACAAGTATAGTTTATCTAATTTTCAAATATTTAGTACTAACCAGTAATATTTGGGGCGTGTAATAATGTATTCATTTGAGCGCTCATCAATATAAAAATTAATAATATTGCCGCCGCTGTTGCTGCCGTGATGGCGGATAGAAAAATATGGACCCCCGGCCCTGCAGGTTTTTGCCGGAGCAATGAGGTTATTCTTAACCCTTATTGGTCTAGAGTGCCGGGTTTGCAGGAGAAGAACACCGGCAGGATTTGATTGGTCATTACAGAAGTTTTCTTAAGTTGTGATTGGCTAAAAATCAATACCCTGCAAAAGCCAAAAAGCTCACGCTAGTCTTCATTTTCATATCTTCCTCAACATCATTGCTCAACATGGCGTTTAGTTCAGTGAGAGAAGATGTTTTGAAATTATTTCAAGACGAAGATTTGCAGAAATTGATTGAAATATTTAATATTTATTCTGAGAAATGGATAAATTCAAATAAAAATGTGTTTTTAAACACAGAACAGCTTTATGCTGTACTTTCTTGTGGAGAAATTGGTGTGAATGAAGATGCTTTGAATTATCTTCCTGCATCAGTTTCTTCCAAGAATTGTGTTGCATTGAGGTAAGATTTTATTTTCTGTAATTTCCATTTCTGATTTTTGCTGACCATTTGTTACCATAGTAATTAAGTGTACATCACTATGTCATCACCATGAACTACTTATGGCTAGCTAGCTAGCTACATGTATTCGTGGTTTTTGTTTTGATTATTACTCTTGGAGAGCTAGCAACCGTATCTATGGTAGATAGATAGATAGATAGATAGATGTGCATATTTTACATGGCTAGCCTCACAAATATCGAGGGATATACCCTGTCTATTATTTCCAGGAGGGGCCATGGCGTAGATGGAGAGTCGAGTATTTAATGCTCATTTTGAGCTACGCAGACCCAATTAGAGCCCGCGCTCTACTAGACAACTCCCGGCAACATCCAACGGCCCACACAGTGTGCCATCTTCCCAATTTAACATTCACTGGCCCATGTCACGGCTGTTTCGCTACGGTCAAACCGCGGACAAAATTAAAATGGCTTCCACAATTTTTTTTGAAATTTTGTATTTTTATCATTTTTTAAGTTTTTGAAACTTTTTTTGTATTGTTTTAATTTTACTGAAATAAAAAGTATTAAAACGACCTACTTTTCTTCTTTTTTAATATATAAATATGTTATACATGTGTGTTATGGATTTCGAGTTATTTCGTCGAATAAAACACACAAAATTAAAATAAACATTATTTTTGGCGAAAGTATACCATCTTTCCAACCTCGTGGCAACGCCGCGCTACTAGCTACGGACTTGAAAATTGGTATGGGGGGCCTGGAAACATGGTTCTATTGGCCGGTACCGTGCACCGTTCGTCTCGCAAACTATAAACTACTTAAATTTTAAGTTAAAGTCTTCTTTAGGCGCTAAAAAAGAGGAGAAAAAGTTGCCAAAGTGGTGCACGGCGATTTGATGTAGTGTGATCCCTTTTCTGTCTAATTAAATAAGTATCTAAACTTCTAAGCAAGTCATAGCGATGCCATTTAATGTTTTGTTAGGTATGGTTTTTCTCAAAAAAATTACGGCGGCGTGGTGTTTACCTTGGACTTGATTGCTCGACCCGGGAATCCTGGTTCGAAACCGGAATTTTTCGAAAATGTTGGAATAAGCGAGACAACGGTGTCTTTGCAATTTTTTAGCTAGCTAAAGTTTGGCAGAGCACGAGGTAAGGGACAAAACAGGAAACTACTTTATTTTGCAGGGATTTTATTATTATTTTTATGCTATTAGAGCACCCTTAAGTTTAAGAAATTGTTTTACAGCTTGTAAAACTTTAAGCGTGGATAATTGTTATCTTTTTTAATCTTGCTTCTCCTGTTTTATATTTTTCTGTAAAGAGTAGCTATTTTTTGGTCCTACAGTTTTGCATTTTGTAGCTAAGTAACTTAATACTTCTTTTTTTTATTTAGTTAAGACTTTGGTGGGCTTTCTCAAGATGAAATTGTTAAAATCAAAGATGTTTTTAGCTACCTAGCTAGCTAATCTTGGCTTTAACACAAGATTGGGTGCTATTTTATACAGTTTATAAAGAAACACAAAATGATTGCTTTGTATATATATAATAAATAAAATATTTATGCACAACTTGAGGTATTTTCTTCTAGCATGATAAACTAAAATGTTGAAACCGTCGACTCTGAATGATGTTTTATTTAATATATAGATGTCACATATTTGGCCCGAAAAACCTTAGGACCAAAAGTGACCCTTTGGACAATTTCGGACAGTTTAATATTTCATCTACATCATCTTTAATGGCCTCAGAATCCAAAGTAATGTTTTTTATTTAGTTAATAAACAAACTTTAAGCATACATTAAGGCTCCATAGGCTGTTTTTCACATATTTCACACATTTGGCCCAAAAATAACCCTTTGGACAATTTCGGACAGACTAATATTTCATCTACATCATCCTTAATGGTCTTAGAATCCAAAGCAATGTTTTTTATTCAGTTAATAAATAAACTTTAAGCATATATTAAGGCTCTTAAGGCCGTTTTTCACATAGTTCTCACATTTGGCCCAAATATAACCCTTTGGACAATTTTGGACAGTAATAAAATTAAGTAATTTTCATTCCAGATATTTAACCTAACCTGTGGACCATAAAAAACATGTTTTTTTAACTTTATTCCAGAAATTTTGTGGAAGACATTTATCTAAATGATAATTTTTAAGTCATTTTTAGAAATTTTGGCCTAAATTTACCAATTTCGGACAGGTGTCCAAAAAAAAATTTCTTTTAATAATATGGACAATTTATCTAAGATTATTATTCTTTTTACAGAATATAAAAATCTTATTTTGTTCTTGAGATATCCTATTTTAACTGAGAGGGTAAATCGAATTATTTTTTCGTAGCATTTTTGTCCGCTCCGAAACAGCTGTGATGTTGAATCGCCGTCAAGAGGAATCGAACCCCTGTCTCCCGCACAGAGTAGGAGAGCTATAACCACTAATCTACGGCGCCACATAACCACTAATCTACGGCGCCACAAGCTAGCTGGGATGTGTGTGTGTGGAATTATTATTGGTTTTGATTCTTCTCAAAATGTTAAAACTTAGTGTCTTTGCTCTGAGGAGTGAATTCTCTTTAATTTCTCTAAGAAATATTTATTTATTTTTCACTGTTTAGGTCCGAATCATCTGGAAATTGCTTGTTTAGCTCCATATCCTTATGTCTGGTAGGTGATAATAGTTTGACGCAACAGTTAAGGCTACTTGCTTGCATTGAACTTTTTGTCAATTCTGAGTATTAGAGTTCTCACCCCAATTTATTTGTTGACAAATATCCATCTTTAAGTCCATCAAATATTTTAGCAATGTCAGTATCTCATGCTGCTGTTGCAGGGACTATGGGGTTACTCAGTTGTCATTTTATCCTGCATTCATTTTTATTCATATCAAACCATTTCATTGCAATATTCATTATCATTTAATTGAAAACTGTCAAGAAATAGTAGAACATAGTTGCAGTTGTCAAGTTATCCTGTATTTTTTAAATATAAATATGCCAATGACAGCTAAATTTTTCTCTATTTTTTCCTCATCATTGTATCTTGTTATCTTAATTCTTTACTTCTTTTTTATTTGGCTGTCCATGTCTGGATGACATTTTTTGTTATCCTAGGCATGCTGATGAGCTCTGATATTGAGCGAAACGGCCTATTAACATCTATAAATTATATGAGATAATCTTGTTTCTTTAGTTCATAGGCTTCATATATAACAATAGAAACTCAGCAAGAAAGAGAAGCAACCAAACAACATTGTTGAAAAGATGACACGGTAACGATTTTCGTTTTATGCTGTATGAATGACAAATAGCCTTTTTATTTTCAAAATAATTTACAATTTAGATGCGGGAATGTTGTTTTCAGACAATCTAGGATCCTCCAATGTTTAAAAATTTTCTGGCCCCTCAGGCCCAACCATGGTGGGCCTTCGCGTGTCACTAATATAAGTACATTTTACGACGGGGTACATCAGAAATCCTAGATCCGCCCCTGCAGTAAAGCGTTTTAGTGGTAGGAGTATTAACAGCAGGCGATTCAGCGGTGTCAATCTTGGTGTTTTCACTTTTTCGTGTCATCAATTCAATAAGGATAATGTTTTTCCAAAATGAATCACACGATGGAATGACATTTTTCTCAAATTCTTCATCTTTTGATATTCTTATTATTATAAATTCAGTTGGTGTCCAGACCATAAAGTCACACCACTTGACAGCTGTTGTAAATATTTCTAGTTGAACTTGGTAGTAATAAGTATGATTATTGTTCAAAGTATACCCATTGTTTACATCATATGTAATATAAAACTTTCCAGAATAAATTTCTTTTTTCAATGATTTCTCTTTCAAACTATATGGACACTTTACTTCCAACACACCGAAACCACAACAGTCACATGATGTTGCGGCATCAGGAGAGGATCCATACCATTGTTTCACGGTGTGTATACAAAGACCCAAGCGACCAACTTTGAAATTTTCATGGGTGGAGACATCGGTGACCGGTAACAAATCCGTTATAAACTCCGGATTTGCAGAAACATTTTCATATAATGTTATTGCTTCATCCTCATGATTTCTTCCCCAATTTAACGCTGGTGTATTAACACTAGTTGCAGACCGTCTACATATTTTTTTTAACAAGCTCTGTGAAGGATTTCTCGAAGAAGTGTGATGTACATCATATATGACAGAACCAGTAATACGCCCAACTCTCTGTTCAAACCATGCAGTACTGTAAGATTGATTTTGGGTAGCTTCTTCTACATAAACAATTTGATCGTGCGACAGATTCATTTCACTTATATGTTTTTGTGCAACTTGTTCAAGGTCTTCACCATTGAGTGATGAATTTTCAAGAGAATAAAATGCTCTCAAAGATGGGGGCAGTTTCATTAAAGCAGCTTGACTATTACATATAAAATCCTCTTGAAACTGTGAAAATAAATGCAGTCCTACAGTCTTGGGTGCAACTTGTTTTACGGAATTCAAGAATTCACACAAGCCAACATGTGTACTTGTAGTATCAACTTCTTTTTTTGGCTTAGTAAGTTTCGCCTTGGCATCATCACTATACAAATTTATCTCAGCAACTGGAGAACCAACAATATTTCGTGTAAACACCTGGTTCCATTGACAAGGTAACTCAGTTGGAGTACTAGACGTCAATCCAATTCGAACTGCAGCCTCTAGTTTATATAGCATGGTAGCAACGTGTGAACAAGTTTCACCAAGTCTATAAATAAATTATAATTTATGATATTTAGATGCTCTCAAAAGGTCATGAAACAACCATCTTTTAAATTCAAACTTACCCTGCCATGCAATCACAATGACCAGTCAAAACATTTCCACGAGGGGCAACAGCAATCCATGGTTTATGAGGAACTTCAGTGGTCCTATATGATGGTCTGACATCACACTTCATAATGACTGCTCCAGTGGCTTTCACATGTTTGATTGTTTGAACCCAGCCATCATGGAAAAATTTGTAAGCCTCTAAAGCTTTGTGGTTTTTACGTTTTATATGGAGGTGTGGCACCTGAAGGCCAAAATATGCTGAGATCAGCAGCAAATATCTGAAAATCATAGGGCAGAACCACATTTTTTCAAAACGTTGTTTTTCAAGACGTTGTCCATCATTTTGGCTAGCGCTGAAACTTGTGACTGAGACGCGGTTGGATGCTCAGGGATCGTGGCTTGAAACTAAAGACATGCAAAGAAATGCCATGAGTAGTGCAAGGGAAGGAAGAGGAATTCTTAAGTAATTTTTTTTCATTGGATTTACAAGAATTTGAGGTACCCCACAATAAGAAGTAAAGAACAGAAACGCCTTTCCGATGTTTGATGATGAGGGATGGTCACATCTGGATAATATTTATTTTGTGATTTTAAGCTACCTAGCCAGTACCATGCCAGCACTCCAGAGAAGTGAGCCATAGGGGCCATCGTACAGAAGCGTAATACGAGATTTTTTTTTTTATCTAGTTTCCACTAACTTGGAACTTTTATAATTGCGATTCGGCGAAACTAGAACGTTTTGCGGCTTACAATTGACCCTTCTTTATCCGGGAATAAACATTGATTGTGATGTCTGTTAGGAACAGAACTCGTGGTTTACAAAAACCAAGATATTTTTTTGCAGCAATAAACATTGTGATGTTTGTTAGGAAAAGAACTCGTGTTTTTTTTAAAAAAAAAGATATATATTTCTAAAATCCAAGCATTTTACATTGTTACAGGTGTTGTATTACATATATCTTTCTACTGCACAAATCAAGGTATCAAGGCGATATAATAATCAATAGCTTCATGAGCTGTATCTGGCTAAAGTTTGGAGAAACCCTCCATTGGAAGAACTGTTTCCGCAAATTCAATAAATTCAGGCTCATTATCGTGATCTGGTACAGATAGTTCGCTAAACTCTTCTAGCTTATTAAGATCTAAAGTTTTTTTAAAAGACTCGCAACCGTATAATTCTTGAACAAAGTACAATGTATCAGGCCTTCCACGGGGAGCAGTAGCACCTTTGCTTGGTGCTAACAGATGTTGAAGTTCTACCACTACTCTACTGCTAGCATGACTTGTGTTAGTTCCACAAGACAGCGAAGACCTTGTGGCTGATAGTGTTATCGTAGTTGCTGTCAGGGACGAGCAGGACATTAGATTTTCAAGCTCCTCTTTAACAATTTCACGTACTACAGACTTAATATTCATGCTTGCTTGACGACGGTTGAAAAAAATATGTCACATGGCAAGGGGACTGGTCCCGTGTAATAAACCTCACAAAAGGTTAAAACTACGGACCAATGATGTAAAATTGTGGACCAGATTTTAGAATTTAAGTTGTAAAGAGCCACATGCAGAGAAGTGTTAAGTGCAGAAGAGAAGTGTCAAAATACTGAAGAGAAGTGTCAAAATACAGAAGAGAAGTGTTTCGTAATATAGAAGAGAAGTGTTTTTGATTTGGAAGAGAAGTGAGCCATAGGGGCCATCGTACTTCTGGGACCGTACAAGAATATAGCTTGAAATTTCGCAAAGTTTTTCCCGCGAAAAATCTAATTTTGTAGAAACGTTAATATGCCCCGTAAGAATTTATGCAAACTTTACTGGGTCCAAAATTTCCTATGCGCTGGGCCCGGGTGTGCCATTTATTCATAAACAAGATCTGGATGAATTCATATAGTAAGGACCAGATTCAGTCTGGGATTTCCCAGACTGAATCTGGTCCTTATCTGGTTTCGAGCTTATGGAAGAGAAGTGTTTCGCACTTAGAAGAGAAGTGTTTTGAACGAAAGAGAACTTTGGGTATCAAACTAGAGAAGTGTTGTTATACAGAAGAGAAGTGTTTTGACTAAGAAGAGAAGTGTTTATATTGAGAAGAGAAGTGAGCCATAGGGGCCATCGTAATTCCGCCTAGTAGGGTCTTGTGACCCCTGAGCGTTATTACGGAGTGGCCCATCCAACAATTCGCCGCTATCAACTTCCAGGAAGGCGAAAGTTATTAGTTTCCTTCAATAATAATTCTTTTGTTGTCTTTTCTACACTTTTCCAATGCTGAACGCGGAATACACCGGAACATGGGATTTTGAAACATGAAATCGTTTCTTAGAGCAAAACCCGAACTAAAATCAACGAATGAAGTGCAAAACCAGCGCGTGGTCACATCTTATCTTCCTAAAAAGTGAGAGACTTTTTTATACTTATTTGGGTGAGTGAGGCCTTCCGCGTTCAAAAGAAAGGATTGCCTGATAATAATCGTGAGTACAGAACAATAGGCGTAGCCAATCAAAAGGCGCTGTCAGTAAATTCGTTTGCGACCCAGCCAATTTTTTCCACCTTAACTATTCCGATTGCCTGTGGTAAGAAAATTTATACGGGTCGCTTGATGAGTCTTACTATATTATCAGTACACTGGTGCGTCCCAGTCCGCTATATATAACAGTGTGGTGTGTATTGTATATTATATTGGGTGTGTATTCTGCAATAATTGTGATCTGTCGTTTGTAGCAAAAACTGTAATATTTTCTTGGCTAACCTTAACAATTCCTGATTTTGAAGCCACCAGGATATTTTCTCTAATGATTCTTTGTTCAGACTTATTAGAAAACTACGTTTTTCCTAACCTGAGTTCTCCTATCTGCTGTATTTGCAGATACCGATGCTGTAGTCTTAAATTTTTCCTATAATTTCGTTAATCCCTAAAGTGTTTGTGGCACATTTCTAAACCTTTTTTTAATTTAACAATAAGGTCATTTGCGCTTAGTCTACTATGACACCCAGAAACTCTTTCATTGATTGCATCTAGAGCTTATTACGAAACCTAGGTTTTGCAACCAGAAGATAGTGGTGTCTCGTGTCATATATAGAAATTCTACTGTCTGCGACAGAAACTTGTACAGGTTCCTTTGCCACAAAAATCGTAGAAGAAACTGTCGAGACCTCTTGTCGAAATGCTGATCTTGAAACAGAGGTACCCTGAGTATTTCTGTTAGATTTATTAAGTGTTCTTATACGCTTGTGGTAGTCCCCAGTCCTTCCCACGCTTTTCTTACACTTCCTGTTCTATTGGAGACCTCGGAGACATACAAAATTCTACGAAATGGTTGCTTTTGATAAGATTGGTTTTCATTGTTCTTGGTTTGTTGGTTTGTCTTGGTTATTTTTGATCAGCTTTTTTGGGTGACGTCGGTTTGGATTTGTCGTTTTGGTTTTGATATGATTACGTTAAGCAAAGCAGAGAGGTCGAGGGAAACTCTAAAGAAAAGTATGGTTCATTATTAGATAGGTTGAACACGGAAATTGAGAAAATTAAAGGTTCTGGCAATTCTGGCTATCATCATTTAAAAAGACGGCAGACGAAAAAGAGTTAAAAGTTTGGACAACACCGTTGTGTCAGATATACACGAACAGGAACAGTTTTCTACCGATTTCCGAAATTTTTTTCACACTAAATAAGACGGTCAAAATTACTTCATTTGTTGTGACTTTGTCTTACACTTCTTGAACGAATTTTAAGTTGCTCTCAAGTCAAATGAAAACATTCGATCAAAAACCTTCCAACTGGTATCATTTTATTGATTTATTCGAATGCGCAATAGACAAAAACGATAGTTAATCATCGATGCAAAAAATAAACTTATTTAAAAAGATTTAGTTGAAAAAGATCTGGGTTAAAATTGGCATTGAGCATTGGCATTCTGAAAAAGAACAGAAAACAGAGCTTTCTTTTAAGAAGCTACTTGGTTTTTGTAACCATCGTTGGTAAGTTTTGGCATTACTGACTTGTCTAGTTAAAGGTTTCGAGGTTTTAATCTTAAAGAGCTCTGGGAACAAGAATGAAAGTTACCACTTGTTATTGCCTCCTTGAAGTCAATATGGCCACTAATATTTTTGTTTGGTAGTAAGTACAGACATGAATTAGGCTCTATGATCTGCACTTTCTTCAATCAAACAAATAGTAAATTTTATCATTGGTTTATGTTCATTGCCAGTCAGAGAAGGAAGATGTGTTTTTTGACCTTCCTCTATGTTTGGGTATTATCCTCCCGATCGACTGATTCGCGTGAGAGAAAGCCACAATTTCGACATTATTACAATGCTGTTCCGAAGCTATCTTTACCTGGGAAGAGGAAAAAGAACAGAGAGTGAGCTAAAAATGTTTTAGTTTGACATATATTTCTAATAAAAAATAAGGCTAAAATATATATCTTTTAAAAATCAAATTGATAAAATTCATTGTTCTGATGCTCAACAAATATTTTCCGCGTCGAGAGCCCTGGGGACGAGATTTGATCAGGACTTTTTCTATACGCGTCCATTATAAATCGACAAGGTTGTGCCATCTTTTTTTTCAAATACACACAAAAACAAACAAACAAGCACAGCCCTTTAAAACTTGCCCTGTGTAAATTTGCGCTATTGCTTAAAGAAACTTTAAAAGGGCCTGCGACGACTCTTTTCTGAAATGAGGCTCCTATTCTAGGAGATCAGCTAAAATTGTTAGTAACTATGATTGGAAACGCATTATTTAATTAGAATCTATTTAACACTGTGTGCTTTAATCCCATCGCTTCAAAAGTAATCGGCGCCAAAACAATGTCATCGTTATTTTCTTCTTAAGAAAAAGAGAGAAAAAGATCTTACAACAGACACCATTGATATTCTGCACCAACGGTGGATGGAGTAGAGAAACAAGTATTTTTGCATCCAGACTAGCCGATATGATTGGAGAAAAAAGAGATGAAACAAAGGGTTTAGTTCAGGTGCGTTCGGCAATTTAATGTGTGGTTTCAGAAGTTATTATGTCTGTAGTATGCAGTATGTGCGACCGCGATGTGTGTTGATCACAAACAAGGTGGCAATTATCCGTGAAAATTGAACTGCTTAATTTGTTCTTCCAGTTTACCGTAATGATCCGAACAAGCACCCTGGGCGCTTATTAAATTTTTGGATATTTTGCATAGGCGCTTAATAAAGGCTTAATTTGTTCTAATTTTGTACAATTAAGAGACAACGGTAAGTTTCAATTCTCTTTTATGAAAAATAAAACTGAACAAAAGATGTAACAAATTAATGAAGTTTAGTCTTTCTAAGGTTTTTTAGAAAGGGTTGTATAGGAAATTTCTTATTTATGTTATATAGAAAAGATGAAAACAATAAAATTGTGTCTTTTTTATTCTCAATATAAGAAAGTAAAATTTTCAAATTAGCGTCCAGTTTCTCAAGATAGTTTCCGATTAAGCTCCCCCTTTTTTATCAGGTGAGCGCTTATTTGAGGGATGGGGGCGCTTAATAAGTGCTGGGCGCTTATTGAACCTTCAGGAAATTACCTGGCCGCTTATTCGTGGGGGAGGGGGGGGGGGGGCGCTTAAAAATATTTTGCCGTTAAAGAATTTACAGTTTTCCGTAAGAATAAAATACAAATCTTAAGCTATTATATCGTATAATCTAAAGATAGGATTGCATATGCTAAAAATACTAGCTAGAGAGGTAAAAAATGGCAGGAGCGAAAAGAAGGCTATAATAGCCTTATCACCAAAGGGCCCTTGGGACGAGGATGCCACAGAAAAGATGCCCCCAGCCTCCCCGATTCCTTCGTTCGGGGAGCTGAACTCGGGCGTGCTTAACGTCGTAGCATGTCGGCTATGCTATATCTGACTTGCTCGTGTTTTGATTAAAAACATTCATGGCGGCCAAAGAGGTGCGAAGGTTTGGTATTAAACATTTAGGGAAATCCTCTTGTAATCCAAATTAGGCTGTAGCTACAGCCTAACTTGGATGTCAACTTAATTAGACTTAGTAGCCTAGCTTAGTTAAGATGTAAAACACTTTTATAGTCGAAAAAAAGTTTTAACTGAATTTTAGCATCTATCTATAGCTAGCTAGCTAAGCCTAAGGCCACCATCAAAAATATGTTATGTTTGCGTCCTGAAGACCCCGCAAAAATTATTCGTTTGTGACGCCGTAGATTATTAGTTATAGCTCTCGTACTCTGTGCGGGAGACCGGGGTTCGATTCCTCTTGACAGAGATTCAACATGGGTGAGTGAATGTTACCATAGCCCTGGGTTAACCCAAGTCATGTGAGGGAAACTGGGGAGATGCCTCCATGTGTGGGCTGTTGGATGTTGCCAGGAGTTGTGTAGTAGAGTGCGGGCCCTAATTGGATCTGCGTAGCCCAAAATGAGCATTAAATACTCTAAGATTCTCCATCTAGCTAAGTTATGGCCCCTCCTGGAAATAATAGACAAGGTGTATCCCTCGATATTATTGAGGCTAGCCATGTATAATATGCACATCTATCTATCTAGTCGATCGGTCGTATTTTTTCCTGGGATTTGCAGATGTGGGAAAAATTCGTTCCCAGGGCCTAAAAACAGTATGGCGCCACTCCGACATTGTATGCAGACCCTCTTTTTGCAGCCCTGTAAACTTGACATGAGTACCCTAAAGAAATTAATTTTTACGGGAATTAATTTTCGTGAGTTTTTGTCAATTTTGGGAAAATTAGTTCTCACGAATTTTTGTTTTCAAATGTATCTTGTTTGGATCAAAAAGTTTTTTCCGTTTTTATTTTCGACTTACCGGCTCCGGTTTTTATTACCAAAAGTGAGTCAGTCGGAAGACGCGAACATAACATATTTTAGACGGTGGCCTAAACTGAATGAATCCAATATTTGCATGGATATAACAATCAGGGTAAACACCTAATTAGGCGACGATAGGCTTATTATGGCATAAGTAACCTAGTTAAGACCTGACAATATTTAATGGCTTTTCACTAAGATAAAATCGCAAAAAGTCTTTGTTTAGAATGGATAGTCTACGAGACCATGATTCCAAAATTGTCACTTGTGCCTCGACATGTCCGCGCAAGTAAAGGTGATGATACACAATCCTATTAATCAATTTTGATTTATTGAAATTATATTGAGCATTAATATAAATTAATTTAATATAAATTGAACAGATTTTTGGTAATTTCCTTTCGATAAAATGTCTTTAGAGACCGAAAACAGAGTTGAACTTGCTGCTGTTACAGTTATTATTACAACAACTAAAAATTTAAAAAAGGTTAGAAACGGAGTGTGTTATTTGTTACTAAACGAATTTCGGTTAGAGCAAGAAATTGATTTTAATTTTCTTTGATAAAAATCTCGTTAAATTCTTTTTTATCTGTTATTGTCCTTATATAGAAACTCACATTTTTCTAAACGCACATTAGATTCTAAGCATTTTGATTGATTAAAAACCTTTCGAATAATCGAAAAAGCTGAACCAGTACGACTTTTTAAAATTCGAATTTGACAAATCTGAGCATGCTGAAAGCATACAATTTTTACATGATACACGATCCAATTAATGGAAATCGACTAATTGAATTCGATTAATTGGATCGTGTATCACCGCCTTAAGAATTATGTTAAAATGAAATATATAACCTAAGTAGGTTACGTGCCTCCTATAGTAAAATAAGCAATAATTTAATAAAGATACTTTGTAAGAAAACGCAAAGATGGATGTAGTAACAATTTCTTTGTTGGTTTTGTAACGTTTCTTCTTTACTCACATTCTGTTTTAACAACGTTAAAATCTTCGTCAAACACTGACATGTTTTCGTGCGTATTTATTTTTTTCCTGCGCAAGAAAGGCTGAAGTCTATTATTTAAAACAACAAAGATTGGCACATGTGGTTTAGGCCAAAAGTTGCCAATGCGCAATGCAAATAAAACAATAATTGGTCAAAATTAGCTGCAAAGTAGACAGATTTGACTCACATAAAAATTGTAGTGCGAAACGCAATGATTTTAACGTATTTACAACAGTAAGTTTTCGTTCGCTTGCCTTATTAAACTACATCCGTTGCCTAACTAAATGACTCGCCTAATTAGACCATGCCGCCTAGTTGGGTGTTTACTCTGACTGTAAAAACATCTCCAATACATTAGTTTTTCTGTAGCGATACCGAAGATCCGCTAAATTTAAAGTTTTAAAAAACGGCTGCTTAAATAGGCTGTATCATGTGACGTGACATCCTAACTAAGATGCAGTACAGCTTAAAAATAGACTATATCTCTACAATGAACCATTGTTTCTATTCCATATCTTTTGAATCTGGGGTGCTGGAATTACCTTTTATTTTTAAATGTGGTGGTCAAATTGATGATGAATAAGCTGCCGCTGTGATTCTGCTTAAGTTTATATTTTTTTGAGAAATCGGAAAAAAACGTTTTCTACTTCCTAATTTAAATGCATGTCTCCTAATTAACGAGGGTCCCCATGAGCCACACACGCCATAAAAAGTGCAGGCGTTTTCAGGCGAGTTTGGCGTTTTGAAAAAAATTCAAGTATTAGTCAGAAAAAACTCGCATAGACCCAAACAATGCCCGAAAACACACTCAAAGATTCACCACAAATAATTTAATAGTTAGAAGTACTTACTATGTGTGATACCGAAGTTCTTAAAATAACTGTTTTTGATCATTTTTGATAAGATCTACTTGATAAATAACTTATATACAGTACGGCTTGAATGTAACTTTACATGTACACAATAGTTATCACCTTAGCATTAACTTTCGGTAGCGTCAGAACTTTCGATGTTATTGTTAACCTATTGTTAAATACATGAGCTATTTTTGCTTGTTGAAAACAATAGAGTTCATGTCTTGTTTGCGAAATTTAGGTTATGTGAACTGTGTATGTCCCATTGTTGTATTTAATTGCTGTAGTCGTCAAGAGATCAACAAAAGAAAATGTAATTTAACAAAGATTTAAGTATCTTACAACGTGCGTGCGTGCAATTTTATTTCATTTCACACAAAGCTAAATGTTATATTTTGCACGTAAAATATACGTAACTCACTCAAACAATTTTTTTTAACAGTTAACGTTTCGACAAAATTTACAATTTAAAAATAAAGAACAGTGATAAAAAAGTTTTGTTAGATCGCGTTTTAAATATTAAGAACGAAAAACGGCGTTTGAAAAGCTTTTTTAGATCGCATTTTAAAAGTTCAAGAATGAAAAGCGGTGATAGAATTGCTTTTTTAGATCGCATTATAAAAATTTAAGAACAAAAAGCTGCGATAAAAAAGCTTTTTTAGATCACATTTTGAAGGTTTAGGAACGAAAAGCGGCGATAAATGTTTTTTTAGATCGCGTTTTAAAAATTTAAGAATAAATCAATACATATATAATGATTTAACTTTAATGTGTTGTGTTTGTTCATTTTTCAATAGCCTTCGCGATCTTTAACACACTTAAACAATAACATGCATGTTACATGTGACAACAAAAGGATTCATCAAATCTTATTGTTATGTCGCCCACATGACAATAACAATAGAAGGCAATAAAGTTTGTGTGTAAGCAAAAGATATGTGAAGGTTCGTTATGTAGACACGAGTTTGTTACATAAGGTCGTAAAACTTGCATACATGTAAAGTTACATACAAGCGTATAAACTTTATTAACTCCTTTCTCTTTAAGCGCTTTCTTCCAACTGTCATTTGCGTGGTATGTTACAAAAGATGACATTTCGGGAATGTTCCAGGAGAATTCGGGATTTTCCATTTACTAGTTAGGACATTATCACCTATTTAGCAGATTCATTTTCTGCTTTTACAATTATCTCCACAATCACTATTTGCGCCATCCTTTCAGTGATTATTCCTAGATTTAAAGCTCGTAATGTTTCCACTGTATGATTGAGTTTAGAGTCTCCCGGAGGGAAATTTTCAGAATTTGTATTCCCATATTGGCTAAAACAGCCTTTCAAGAGACTTGGTATTGTAGATCACGGCAGCCACACACGTAATCCGCGTCCACTATTTTGAATAAAAATAGGTTTATACAGTAACAACCAATATTTTTTCTGTAATATATGTATATACCTCGTTTTATTGTTTTTATTTTGTTTTTATTCACCATTCAACTTTTTTTCTATCTGAATGTTTTATTTTTCTGTTTTTACAGACTTTTTAATTTAAAAAATGAATCAAATAGGATTTTTTACCTCAAATATTTTTTATTTTATAAGATTGAGTTTAAAATTTAATTTGAGTTTTTACAACTGTTTAACGGTAGTAAAAACGCCCTGAAAAAAACGCTGCCTTTGGCGAAGTTTGGTTGCTTGTGTTAGCAGGGGCGGATTTAGAATTTAGCACTCACCTAAAGTGGAAATTTTCAGTCTGTATCTAAAACTAGCCCTAATATTTCTAAAAACCTTATTTGACTTTAAATTTTGAAGTAAAAACAACATTTTTTAATTTACAGAACATGTTTCGATTGTAATACATCAATCATTTTCAACTGAATAAAATGTACAATTTTTCATGTATGATATATATATATAAAAATCAGCAATCAAATAAAAGGCTTTATTAATAATACAATAAAAGTAATATAAAATACTATACACATGTGTATAATGAAAGTATATGAAGGTGTTAAAATCTGTTACAATAGAATTCCAATGTGATGAAATGTTACGATACAAAGAAAGCAATAAAATGAAGAGAATAGTACTAAAATAATCATAAAATAGATAAAGTACAACTTAGGTGCCAGACCTGCTTATTAAGAAGGGGTTGTTGCCAACCTATATACAAACCTTCCTTCACATTTATTTGATATTTGGTTGGCGCATAGTCTATAATAGAAAAAGAAGATTCATTACAACTGTTTTGCACTCCAAATTATTATTAAGATGTTTGTAGACATGGGAACTCTTGTCACTCTTTAAATGTTCCTTAACTGTAGCAGCAAAATGTCTGGTCGGTTGACCAATGTAACTAGTATTACAGCTAGCACAATTAAATTTATAAACTACATTAGATTTAAAGGAACAAGGAATAGAATCTTTTATATTGAAACAAGATCCAATTTTGAAAGATTAAAATATTAAACGAATGTCTACATCTGGTTTACAATATCTTGTAACTAATTTACTCAATTTGGCTCTAGTAAAAATTGAGTGCTTGCCTATGTAAGATAATTTTAAATATCTTTGCTTACCATTATCACACTTGTTATTGTCAGTGGCAAGATTATGTTTTTTATTTAAATAACTTCTAGTAACTTTATTAATGAAATTTTCAGGATAAGAATTTTTCTTTAGAATAGTAAAAATATTTTTCAAGTCAAAATCAAAACCTATCCAAGTATTGTTTATTTTGTAAGCTCTGTCAATGAGACATTTAACCAAACCAAGCTTATATGACATGGAAGTAAAACTTAACTTAGTTAGAACTCCTGAAAAAGTCCTTTTTCAAAAGATACTAGTTTTAAGTTTGTTGTAGGAGTTGTCAATGAAAACATCTAAGAAAGAAAGTATGTGATCACACTCCCTAAAAAGCATGGCATTTTAAAAAAGTTAAGAAGCAGGAAGGATATCGTGATATTGAAACCAGACAAAGGAAATGGAGTGGTCATTCTGGGTCGATCGTTCTATGATGAAAGTATGCTTAAAATTGTTAGTGACACTAGAAATTCAAAAAACTGGATACTGATTTAACCCTGAAGAGAGAGAGACAATTACAAAGACTTCTACGAAAACTTAAAACAAATAACTGTATTTGTAGTAATATATATATGATAAGATTTATCCATCTGGTTCTAGACCAGCTAGGATGTATGGTTACCAAAAATACACAAATGCAAAAGTGTACGATATGCCACCCTTTAGACCTATAGTATCTTCAATTGGTTCATACATGCTGATTGCAAGTGTGTGCTTGTCTGAAAAAAACAAAAAAAACTGTACGTATAGGTATAAATTTCAAAAAATTTGTTTAAGAATAATTAGATATCTAATTCTGATGATTTGTCTTCTAAGTTTGAAAGAGTATATTTCGCAATATCCAAAGCAACGGCTGAATTATCACCAGTTTTTTTACTGTTTTTAACGAGGAAAATAAAAACACTTTCAAACTACCTGTTCTATTCTAATTTTATTTTTTTCTTTGTGCACGCAACTTTACTCATAAGAAGTTAATAATATTAGTTGAACTACAGTACCGCTTGAATGTAACTTTACATGTACGCGAGTTTTACGACCTCGTGTAACGATCTCATGTCTACGTAAAGAATCTTCGCATATCTTTTGTTTACACACGACCTTAATTGCTTTCTATTGTTATCGTCTTGCGTGAGTCAGAACAATCAGATTTGATGAATCCTTTTGTTGTCAAATGCAACATGCATGTTATTGTTTAAAAGAGTTAAAGATCGCGAAAGGCTATTGCAGTCAGAAAACTCCATTTGCCACATTATGTCATAGTTTTGACTAAGCTATATCTTTAAACAACTTTGCAAGAATGCTGGTGAACAAGGAGGGCATTTTTGCCCAAGGTCGAGAAAAAAAAAGAAATTTACGTCCTAATTTCGTGATGTGTTTTTTTTCTTCATGTGAGATCAACTGAAATTATCTCTAAAGTCTATTTTTGCTTAAATGGTTGCAATAATTATGGAATTGCTTTTGATGTAATTATTATTATTGGCTTGAATTTCTAAAAAGGACAGCCTTTCTATTAATTTGCGTAGGCACAAACATATTTTTTTAATTGGATAAGCTTGTGTTGGCGAATATTTGTTGACAATAATATATTAATGCACATAATAAATCAGTAAGACTTGTATGCGATTACAAACTTAAAAAGAAAAAAATTGAAAATATATATAACAATAAAAAATAAATTGTTGGCATGACTGCCACGGTAATGCATAAAGCAATATAACCATTAAAGCTCTAAACGGGCTTCTACAGCATCATTAAAACCAGTTTATACCCATATATATGTGGTTAAATTAAATCACTATGGGAAACACTGAAATTGATTTATATATATAATGAAAAATGCTGTTTTTAATTGCGTTAAACTTTTTTTTATGCATTTGAACAATGTGATGATGATAGCAAAAACAACTTTTTATTGGCTATTACATGTAAAGAGTTTAAAAATTTCAGCGATGTGCAAACCAATTTTTTTTACTGATGCACTTATACACCCAGCACATCATAGCTAGGACAGCAGTTAGACGCAACCTACAAACCCCGGATCCTGTGTATGAGATATACCTATGCATGAGACCCCTGAAACAGGCATATCTTCCCCCAAACTAGGTATCAGATCCTCCGAACCAGGAACAGTAATAATTCTCTTGGCATCCAACAGAAATATCTGATTTTCACCTGATGGATAACGAGTAGGGCAGCTATTGTGATGTGGAAGGTTCAGCCTGTATGTCTTTTCTTCCCAGCTAAGGGTCAATTTTTGTAAATTATATGTAAAAAACAGTAGAAATGGGTTACAAGATAGTATCATAAATAATACCCACACATCCATTAGCGTGAGGACTTTTCTAAATGATTGTGTGATCATTATTTTAAACAAAATACAGTGATTTCTAAGCTTCGTACAAATCGTCATACATTCGTCATTCCATTCACTGCCGTTGCAGTTGTCCTACTTTTCGATGGCAGCAAAAATTTAATTTGAATTGCAGTGTCCATAATTTTTTCCCCATGGCTTTTTTTATTATAACATGCATTTCAATTTTTAGATTAACCATGAACATAGTAAATATAATATCAACGCTCTCTGTTACTTATATCGTAAGTGGAACAGTCATCATTCCCCTCTCAGATCCCACAAAATGCGCTGATACACAATATTTTCAATTTTCAAGTCTTCAGTGTATTGAATGTGGAGTAAATCAAATTAAAAGCAAAGAGTCACTAGCTTGTGCCTGCCAGAATGGTTACAAGTTTCAAGAAAATCGTGGAGGACCAACAATCACTTGCCAAGCTTGTGGTAACCAAGAAGTGACTTCTCATGATGGATGGGATTGTATTAAATGTCAAAGTGGTGGTTACGATCCTGGGACAAGGACATGTAGGGGATGTTCTGCTGGTCAAATAGCTGTTCAACGACAAGAAGATGGTACATTTTATGCTGATCAACGTCAGCAATGTTTAACATGTCAACAAGAAACTCACCCTGGTACATCTGAAAGAGTTTGTAAACCCTGCAGTCAGAATGTCATCCGCATAACAACTTCCTTAGGAATTACACCTCGCTGTGTTTGTCCAGTTGGTATAAGACCTGGTAAGTTATTTTATCTTTATCCTTTAAATAGGTAAAAATTATAGAAGTCATAAGGTATACATATATATGTATATATACTTTTGTTATTTGTTTATGTTCATTTTTATTATTCCAAAGGCTTGTTTTTCTTACAAGGAGTTTTCAATGAGAATAATGTTCTATTTTTACCACCTGTTTTTGTTTAATGTTTCAACATTAAAAACAGAAACAGTTGTTACTTTTGGATTTGGTTCTTGTGGTTCTAAGAAAATTGACATTTTGAGCCTAAAAAAAGTCTTTCAGTTATCCTTAAATAATTGTGGAAAAAACGACTAATAGTTTAATTTTCACATACCGTAAATGATGGAGTAAGCTCCCGGGGCGCTTCTTTAAAATGTTTATGTTTAGGGGGGTGCTTATTCGGCAGGTGCGCTTATTAACTTTACTAAAATAAAAACAAGTAAAATGTGTCCCTTTATTTCTTTTTTTCACTTTTATATAATAAGAGGACAGAAAATATCCTCTCAACTGAGTTTCCAGAAAGAAAGAAAAATATAGCCACCTTCAGCTGGTTTTTGAGGAGGTAGACTCTGAGGAAACACTCATTAAAACACCGCTTTTAAGATAAAACTTCACTTTTGTTTAGTAAAATAAGTTAAACAAAAGCAGGGGCGCGTATTGAAAAAATATCTCTTGGGGGGGAGGAGGGCTCTTATTTCGGCAGGGGCGGTTATTCAGCAGGGGGCGCTTGTTCCATCATTTACGGTAGTTAAACAAATGAGGGAAAAACTAATATCCATCAAGAGAACTAACATAAAACATACATAAAACCTGCATGATTAGTTTTAACAATAGTATTATATACTTGTGTGCATAAATTACATTAGGTGTAATGTTGTGAAAATAAATGATTCAAATTTTACAAAAAACAAAAAAATTCGGATTAGATAAATAATAAAATTTTAGAAATGTAAAAGAATCATTTAAAAAAAGTGTGAATATGGTAACCCTTGAACGAAATTCTGCAGCAGACAAGCATGTCAAATTTTAAACCTTTTTTTGCAGTGAATATCGTGAGGATAAGGATTCATTTTTTATGTTTTTGGATTTTATAAAGCCTAAGGTTCATCTTTGTCTTTAGAAATAAGAATTGTCTCAATCGGGTTTGGTGGGTTGTTACCCACTAAATCCGATTGAGACAATTTAAAAAACAAACTAATTTATGGTTAAAAAACTAGTATTTTTTAAATTTAGAGCCAGGGTATTCTTCGTCCCATGGCCAATAATTTTAAGGCATTAGACCTAGAAAGACTGTCACTTGTAGCTGGGAAGTTAAAGTGCGTCCTACTCTTTTGAAGATTTGCACACATAGATAAAACATTCCCTACTACAGTGACTTCAAAAACTGTTAAGATGTTTATAAGTATGGTACTGGTTCCCTAAGGACTGAGGCTGAGATTTGGGTCAAAACTAAAACACCTGTTACATAACTGAACAGACTTTAAAATTGAAAGTTAAGCAATCAACCTGGATAATCTAGCAAGCAGCTTACAAAACAGTTCACTTTAAAGTTTGAAAGTTAATTTTGTATTTTAATATTAAACCTTAAACAAACTGTCATTAGATACTACGATGTTAAGTCTACCCCTGAAATCATTTTTTTCCTTTAACAAAACTAATTTGGAAATGAATTTGCTTACGAGAAATACATTTGAATCCTGTTTAAAATTTTTATGTTAATTAATTTAGGTGGAGTAACGATCAGTGAAAAAGCTGGTGTTTGTTTTTCATCTGCTACAACTACCCTTGTCACCGATCCAATATTAAGTCCGTCACCTGCCAGCAAAGCTTACTATGAAGATCGTCTGATTGCATCGCAAGCTCTCTGCAAACAAGACCAAAATTTTACAGCTTGTCAAATGCTTGCCAATCTTTGTGTCATGCATATGTATCTGGAAGACAATTTTCAAAATCCAAGACTTGCTACCACAGATGCTTGTAAGGAATACCGTCTTATTTTGAATTCGTATACCGGCACTTTAGTTAATCCCGATTGGCCATCCACAATGGCGTGGTTATTTTACATCTCTGACAGTTCACTTGAGGTATTGGATAAAACTGATATTACCATGAAGTTCGAGAGGGGTCAAAAAATCACCTTTGTTTTCGTATCTTATGCTGCAAATGGGACATTTCTTGGAATTCATAACGATTCATCTATTTTACACATGTGTTCTGTATTAGATGATATCTCCAAAAATGCAAACCTATTTACAACCACCTATAAATCAGAATGTAAAATGAATCTTATGAAATTGTTTAATTCATATCAGACCATATTTTATGATATATATTTACTCCTCAATGATGGGAACTTGTATCCTGTGCCTGTATTAGTGGAAAATTTAAAGTTTGGTGGGAATAATGTTAATCAAGATTCTGATAGGTCAAACTGGAGATTGGCAAGGCGTTTCTTTTTGGTTGATAATTTAAGTGGACGTGCCGAGGAAGGAAGTACTGTTTTACAGCATGAGATCAAATACGCAAACAGCATCGAATTATTGTATCGATTGAGAGGTGATGGACAAATCTATCCACCATTACTTAAAATTAATTATGTCACTGCAAATGTGAACCCGAACTTTCCTTCTGGTGATGCTGCGTTAAGTTTTCGAGTGACATATGAAATGAATGTTGATGATATTAAAAGAAATATAGAGGTAAGCTTATGCATTGTGTTTTTTAAAATTATTATTATTATTGTTATTATTATTATTATTATTATTATTGTTATTGTTATTGTTATTATTATTATTATTTACCTCTTCAGTTCCTAATAGAACTGTTATCAGTGATGGTCCAGCAGAGGGGGTTCTGGTCCATTTTAAGGTCCCATTTGAGCTACGGAAAGCCTGTGAGCACAACAACTGCTCAACTAGACAACCGCCTAAGATATCAATCCTATTCTCATGCTGAACGTTAAGTAGAAAGGACTGATTCACACTTTTATAGTCTCTGGCAGGTCTCGGCCGGGGTTTGAACCTTAGACCTTCCTCACTGGGGGCGAACGTTCTACCACAAGCCCACCGGACAGTCATCATCATCATCATCATTCTCGGCTTAACGTCCGTTTTCCATGCTAGCATGGGTTGGACGGGGTATATTAATGACCCTCTTCCAATCTGATCTAGACTGTGTTAGATCTAAACTCAACTTCCTCTCTATCAAGTCTGTCCTTATAACCTCCTGCCAAGTCTTTCTCGGTCTGCCTCTGGGCTTTGCCCCAGGAACTATCAAGTCTCTGCACTTTCTTACCCAATTATCCTCCTCCATTCTTTCCAAGTGCCCCAGCCAATTCAATCTTCTTATCTGGATAACATCTTTAATTCTACAGAGACTTAGCCTGCTTCTTAGCTCATCTGAACTCTTTCTGTCTCTCAGGCTGGCATTACACATCCATCTAACCATTCTCATATCATTCCTTTCTAAACGGTCAAGATCTTCCTGCTTCACTGCCCATGTCTCACTACCGTACAACATAACACTTCTTACACAGGCCTCATACAACCTACCTTTTACCTCAATTGACAGGACTCTGCTAGTCAATAAAGGAAGTAACTCTCTAAACTTTTTCCAAGCAGAACCTATCCTGCAAGTAACACTTCTTCCAACACCCCCTTCACTGCCCAACATATCACCTAAGTAACAGAAGTTCTTAACTATCTCTAACGAGCCACTGTTGTACATCATTAAAGCTGGAAATACTTCATTCTCTATAATCTCACCTTTGCAACGCTTGTATACAAACTGTATGCCAGCTCTTAACCTTCCACTAATACTACTGCACTTCTTATGTACCCAATGCTTGCAAGTCTGACAAAAAATTGAGTTACTACCAACCCCTTTCCTGTAAACTCCACAAGGCCACTTTCCAACTACAAGGTCACACTTGGCTGCAATGCTACTTATTATGACTTTAGACTTTGCTGTGTTTACCTTCAGCCCTTTCT
This sequence comes from Hydractinia symbiolongicarpus, assembly GCF_029227915.1. NCBI lineage: Eukaryota > Metazoa > Cnidaria > Hydrozoa > Anthoathecata > Hydractiniidae > Hydractinia > Hydractinia symbiolongicarpus. The sequence goes on along the minus strand of NC_079880.1, from coordinate 9,969,055 downwards.
CTTCTAGTCCTTTCTTCCACTTCTCAAACTTTTCAACTAATTCTTCCATCGACTCTGCTATGAGAACCAAATCATCTGCATACAATAACTCCCATGGGCAACCTGTTCTGAACTCCTTTGACAGCGCTTCTAAGACTAGAAGAAACAACAAAGGACTAAGTACAGAACCCTGATGTACACCAACATTTACACTAAATTCATCACTAAGTGAATCGTTAATCCTGACACGACTTCTAGCATTGCTGTACATAGACTGAACCATCGTAACTAGCCACTCATCCACACCTAATTTTCTCATAGCCCACCAAATAACTTTACGTGGCACTCTATCAAAAGCTTTCTCTAAATCTACAAAGGCAAAATAGAGATTCTTTCTCTTTCCTAAATACTTTTCCTGAAGCTGTCTGAGTAAAAATATTGCATCTGTAGTGCCACGCCCTGGAGCAAAACCAAATTGCATAATAAAGAGTTTTGGCATTGTTTTTACAGCTGGATGCCCTTCCTAGCGCCAACCGTTCACAGACCGGACTGGGTGTTTTTTAAAGTGACACCATCACTATGTGGCATTTCATGGGACTTCCACAATCGCCCCTTTAAACTAAGGTATGGTGGAGGACGTTCAACTCCTCTCTTGTCTCTTAAGGAGACAGTAATGTGAATATTTTCAATCCAAGAGGTTTAAAGCCAATGTTGTTGTGATATGATTTAAGTTTGAAAAGTTTTTACCTCGGGTGAAAATTTGTTCCACAAGGATTCTTCTTATAATATTTTTCTGTGCTATGTTTTCAAGTCTGTTCTCAATAGAAAAGTCACTGTGTTTAATGTTTACCGGCTCTAATAAAGTATTACCCATTTCTTAAAGCATTTCTCTCACAAGGAAACAAGGAAGATCAAGCAAGTATATATACTTCATAGAGCGCAAAAGTCCTGGAATTTTAACAATTGTCCTGCATTGTCCTGGAAATTAAACTTAGTCAAAAATTGATGTCTGTCAAAATTATCTGTCATCATAGCATTATTATTTTTTTTTAAATGCACAATGGTTTCAAGTTTAAGTTTCAAAGACTGAATTCTTCAAAAGTTCACAAATGTGTTTGTCTGATTCTATCTACTTTAAAAAGTCACCAAATGGTGAAATGCTAATTAAACTATCCATGTCCATTCAGCTAGGGCCCCATTCCCTTCCTGTTACGTAGCAGTTTGTCCCAGAAATACACAAAAGTATGTTAGAACTTTAACTTTCTTGCCGTAACCATATAGCCAGCTTTGCTGATGATTTTTTACTCTACCTTTTAGATTGCAGTTGGTGTCCTTTCAGTTCTTGGTATTATCTACGCTGTCATCAGAATTATGAGTTGGAGACGACGACAGGGAACGCTCATGTTAGATTGCAACAGCCTTATTATCTTTCTCATTTTCCTTTTTAGTGCTTTGACGTTCGTATTTGTAGCTGTTCTGATGGGTACTTGCGTGCAGTGGTTGTTCTTTTTTAAACAACAGACCACTGTCATACGCTTCCTACCGACTGATGCACAACAGGGCATCATTAAAGGCTTGTTTATTGCTGCTTTCGTCATGAAAACGATTGATGTTTGTTATATATTATTTAGTCAAATTTATGTTGATATATTTTTTGTGGACTGGGAGCGACCACGTGGTGCAGTAAGCATGACGTCAGAGAGCGGCAACAAAAGTATAAGTACGCCCGTCAGCGTCATGAGAACACTTTTCGTTGCAAATGAATGGCGTGAAATTCAAACTATTCGTCGTATAAAACCAACCCTGCAAATTATCCTGGTCTTGTTTTTCTTCAAAGTTGCAGGGTTTGAACACTGGACGACCACCGATCCTACTAATCGACTTTCAGTTGACAGTGCAGTGGATTATGTAGGCGATGTTAATTTTTGTTTACGTTTGGCTGTTGTGAGTTTATTGTACGTTGTTATTGCCGTCGTGCAATGGTTGTTGTTCGGCTTCTTCTATGAACGCTTTGTTGGCGATGCCATCGGTGATTTTATTGATTTCTGTTCCATGAGCAACATTAGTGTGTTTTTAATATCGCAAGTACATTATGGGTATTATATTCATGGTCGGTCCGTTCACGGACGTTCTGATACGAGTTTGCACGAGTTGTATGAACAGTTTCAACGTGAAGAGGAAAATTTATGTGGTAAAAGAGGTTTGGAAGCGAACACAGAGATGCAAACATTTGAGATAGCCCTTACGACGAAGTTTCGTAATGAATACGCGAAAATCGTTCAGCCTTTGCTTACAAGAGACATACAGCAAGGAAGACGTGGTCAAACTCCAGCTAGACAAAACCCAGGTATTTTATCGAACACGTGTTATGAAGGGTTTCAAAAAAAATGCGGAATTTATTTTTAACCTGTCAGTATTTGTAATTCACATCAACAATACTGCGAACGCCAATGCGTAACTCTCGTCGGATATTTTTTTGTTTGTTTGAAAAAAAGTAATTTATGGACAACTTATGGGTAAAGCAAATTGTCATAACTTATTTTGTAGCTAATTATCCTTTTTTAAAAATGTTTATTTTAATAGACTAAACTGGAGACAAACAGTTTAAGTCACTCATAGTGTTGGCAATACCATCTCGCTTGCTTGATGTCACGTTTTGTTTATTTCAGGACTTCCAGGCAGTACTCTTTCTCCTCCTTTGGAACAAAGTGTGATGGCGTACAGCAATATGAATCGATATTTATCTTCATTTGTGGAGCATGCAATTCGTGACAACGATTACATGGTGAAGGATAAATTTTTGTTGGAACGTTTGTTACAAAATGAATTGCAACCGCCATTAGATAAAAGTAAGTATCACGTGACAGGGCGGTGACCAATCTAGGGGACGGCTTGTAATTAATTTTTACAATTTTGTACATGATAGGAGCAAGGATGAAAAGAGTTTGCCGCCACGATAGTTACTTCTTTTCTTACAAATTTAACGAATTTCGCCAGCAGTGAAATGCTTCGTAAATTTTTTGTGGAGATTTATTTTTGCGCATGATCGATACCATTTGATTTTTCGCGAAGACTTACTTTAGAGAAAATAGCAATAATAACACGAATAAGTACGAACAAAAGTTACTTAATTATTTACAAATAGATATCACTGTTTACTCCATTAAGCAGATGTATTTTTTATCCACATTTTTGTATTTTCTTTTAGGTATATTCTACAATGACGAGGGACGTTCATTCACCAACATACTGCTCTATGGACAGGAGTGGAGTCTGTTAATTTTTAATTTATTATTTATTATCATGATGGATTGGATCACATCGTGGAACTTTGTTTCGGCTGCCGTGTGTGCGTACTTTGTTGACGTTGTTATAGTAACTGTTCGAGATTCGTTTGGTAAAAAGAACCTGGCAAACAAGACGATGGTGGATGAGAGATTTTTGATTTAGAATATTTTTTGCACAGATTCGAAATACAATGATAGCGCTACTTGTCGTAACAAAAGATGTTTCGATATCGCTCTGATATATTTAGAATGTTTTTTCAATTTCTCTGAAAGAGAAATTGTTGACAGTAGAAATAGTTCTTTGGCGAAAAGAAAGGAGTTTTTAACAATGAGTGTGTTACAGTAATCTTTTTAAGACAAAATATCCTCTTCGATCTGTTCTCAGTACGAAAATTTCAATATTTATGTATCCTAAATTTTATATATTTATAATTTGACGTAGATTCAGACAAAAAAAGATGGATGGATGTCAGACTGTACCAACATTGCGCTATGTTGGCTAACATTGGCCAACACGCGAGTCAGTTTTCAATATGGACTGATCATCAGTAGGGGTATTTTCACGAAGCCAATGGTGGATTTGGCTGCGAATTAGCTGCGCAATTTCCTTTTGGATTCCACGAGAAACAAAAAACGAAGTAAGAATATGAAAGTTAGTACAAATGAAAACATTCCATTCGAAGTTTCACTTGAATTCTTAATGATTGGTAAAATATTGACCAACGAGTTGTTGAATGGTCACACTACAACAATATTGGCCAAAGTTAACGAGCTTATATAAACGGGCTTGTTCATATGGGCTCGTATTTTTCCACTAGACAACATGTTGGTCGTGTGAAGAAAGGGTATGACAAAGCGTGAAACCAAGGTGTGGTACGGTTTGGCTTCATGTCTAGTTTCTATCTCTTGAAGGATTATTTCCTTTTTCTTTTAAATTCATGTGGATATATTTTGGTGTCCAGCCAGTCTGCATATTATAGCAAACTGCTATTTTTTAGTTGCGTATATATTTATTTATATTTTACATAGTTTAACAATGTGGTTGATTTTACGTAAGTTATACTTTGACTTGTATTTTGTCCCTACAATGATGGCCATTATCTGTTTGTTTGCCTTTCTATTACGGAAACACGAAATGTGATATTTAAAGGACGACCGACCCTGGCGATTTTCCACGGTTTGACTAGTTTTTAAATACTCTGCTATATTGTATTCTTTAAGGAGCATGGGATTAATCCCACTTTTGAAACGTTTTTAATTTTTTTAAGTCTGATGCGTGTTGTTTTTTTGTAAGGATAAGAAAGCAATCAATCTAGATTACAAACTAATTATGCATAGTTTTCTTGATCAGTAATTTTACTTGATTATTCGAATTTATTTAGATGTCGAATAATACAAGTCTGACAGACGAAGAAGAAAATGGCGTTCGACTTCAACTCCTGCTTGGTCTTGCTACGTCAACCTTGCAACGGTACTTCCATAGTTATTACCCACCCAATCCTATCGAACTTTACAGAGCGTTAAAAGCAATGACCGTCTATTCCAAATTAAACAAACTCAGGTCACGAAAGGTGATAACGTATCCACAATGGTGTGTGTTATTTCCGCAAGCAAAGCAGACGGATTCCAAACAATTTGATATTACGCTACTGTTTGTGTTGCTCGTGGAAATTTGTGACATTAAACCCCCTGAAAAAGGTTGGTATAACAACCCCCCGTCTACAGACACTTCAGATGCAGCATTTATTGTTCGAGTGAAAAGGAATCGAGATGAACTAAAACACTACCCCGGGTTAAACATTTCAAGCAATGAATTCAATGCTCTTTGGCAAGAACTCAGTGAAGCTTTGTTACATTTGAAATGTGCATCTACCGATATTAACGACATCAAGCGAAAACACCTCGATAAAAAATTGTTAAATAAATATCAAACAGCCACCGATGCTAATCTGAGGCTTCAATATAATTTACAAAAACTTTTACGCGAAAAACAGAAACTCCAAAATGCAGTGGAAAACGGCGTTTCATATGGCGTGTTACCTAACGTTCCGTCGCACGTTGTTCGCGAGGAGGATGTTCAGAGTGTGCATGAAGAAATGTTGAGAATGGATCGTTCAAAAATTGCATTTGTCATCACTGGTCTCGGTGGTGTTGGGAAAACTGAATTAGCGAGGTATTACTGTCACGAATATGCCGCTACTTGTTACGAGAATAACGTCATATGGATTAACGCCGAAACGCGATATACGCTTCAATCGTCGATACAGAGCATTGCGGAATGCATTCAAGCCCCAACAAAAGACTACAACGGAGAAGAGATTCAATCTGCTGCGCTCCTTCATCGAGTCTATCAGTTTTTTGGTGAGCGAAGCGCTTTGTTTGTGTTTGATAACGCGAACGATTACAGTTTTATGGAGGAGTATTTCAAGATTGGTTCGCCGAATGATTCCATAAAGATCCTGATCACATCCCAATTCACTCACTGGGGTGAACGCTTTGTGAAGTACGCCCTGGATGTTCTTCCACTTCATGCAGCTGAAAAGTTCGTAAGTGGTAGACTATTAGAAGCGCATGTCCTTACAGATCAAAATTGCAAAGAAATTTGTCATCTGGTGCAACGTTTGCCACTAGGACTACAACAATGCGTCTCGTATATCGTCAAAAATAACATGCGTGTGGATGCATACATCGAGTTGTTTCGTGAGTACAACACAGAGTTGCTTTCCGAACCTGGTGATGACGTCTGCTATCAGAAGACTGTTTTAACCACCTGGAAAATGGCCCTAGAAAAGCTGAAGCAAAACAACACATCCCTTGCTCTTGACATTATCATTTGCTTGTCTTTTCTTGATGGGAAAAATATCGACCAGCAATTAGTGAATCGAGTATTTAACTCCAATCTTATTGCGGTAAACAAGGCAGTACGAGAATTATGTTCGTACTCTCTCGTGAATTCCTATTGTCATAATGGAAGATCATTTCTAACAGTACACAGTTTAGTACAAAAGTCGATTCAGATTGCATTTTCAGAATCCGACCAATTCGAAATCGATTCTTATTTGTTTCGATTTTTAGAGTCGATTTTTAATCCTGGAAAAGTGAACATGCAGCATTTCAACTATGGCAGCTTGTGGAGACATCACTTACTGCATATTGTGACAAATTTCAAAAAGAAGACCCAAGTCATGTGTGAGATTTTGAAACATCTTCAAATCTTGCTTCCGGCATTCTACAACACTTTAAAATTTTCCGAATTGCTAACACTTCTTGGCGCGTTGTATGACTCCTTGAAAGATGAATATGCAAGCACTGATCCAGCTCTTGTTGAATTGACAAAACAAAAGAATGAAGTCATTGATGTGCTGAAGAAATTTGAAGAATTTCAAAACGCAATATCGAGCCTTCAAGGTAAGAAGCAAGATCACGCTAAGTATCATTCAATTGCATTATCACTTTCGAAGTTAGAGAAAGAATTCACCTCTTCCAACTTGCTCATGGCGATACGTAAATTCAAAAAAAACGAATTAGAGGATGCCTTGCATTATTTCCAGAAAGCGAAAGATGAAGAAACCTCATTGATGCGTGAGTGTATTGATTTTTGGATTGCTAGATGCTTGAGCTGTTTGGGTGAAAGTGAGGAAGCTCTCGACATGTTTACAAAAATTCATCACATTTTTAGAAAGACATTTGGTGGCAGCCATTGTTTTCTTTTGCTTTGTGAAATGGCGGAGGTGTTTTGTATTATGCAGCAAGGCGATTATGTGAATGCGTGTAATATCAGTGAAATGAATCTGCCTTGTTTTGAAGAGGATTATGGGTACGAACATCCAGTTGTGTTGCACAGTAGAATGCTACAAGATTATGTGCGAAACATGAAAGTGTTGATTGGTTACGATTCGAGTGTCTTTTCTCAATCGTTAATTCCAGAGTTCGAAAAAATGATCGAACATTTCAAAAAATTTCGAAAGTCCTGTCCAGAATTAAAAAGGATTGTTGCGAATTTGGAGGAGATGATTATAAAGTGGACAGCGTTTGAAGAATAATTCGTTTTCGCCATAACAGATGCGTATATATTCGTCCGTCCTGCTATCAACCAAGATATTTTGAAGATACAAATTTTTATTTATGGTTTTTACTTTGTAGATCTTTCCAGTATACACACGTTTTTGTTAAAAGCAGCTCCACTTTTCATTTCAACCTTAGTTGTGATTTTAGCCTCGAAGTTGCTACGCATAATATTTAAATGTTACAAGATTTCAGCTTGACACGTTGTTTTTTCATTTCAATGCTATCATTTATTGGGAACCAAACTAATATACAGACTGCTTGTCAAGTCTCGGTTGCTCAATTCTAAATTTTTGTTAGTCTGGCTAGTTATTTAACAGTGGCCTAAATTTCGAGCCTGTCATGTTATAAAAGTCCTTAAATCCATATGTATTGATCTTTATGTCACTAATTTTTTTGTCATGAATTTTTTTCAGAGGGCGTGTTTTATTTTTTTTACCTTTTAATAGTGATAATTTTTATATGTGATTATAAAGTATTATACATTAATTTTTTTAATGCTGATTTTTTATTAATGTCCTTGCATTTCCCCTTATGTTTTTTGAGATTTATTTATAAATGTGCTCTTACATTTCGACAAACAAAATTACAGACAGTATATGTATTTTAACACTGGCGTTAATTGTGCCTAAAGGATTTTTCTTGTCTCTCTGTGCTATAGAGCCTCCAAGGGGGTACTAAACGCTTCAATAAGCTCAAACCCCGCACATTTTAAGAAATGGCGTGTAATAAACGTAAAACTCACAAAAAGTCAAGGTGCAAGAAATGATACACACTTTAGAACCACATAAACGTCTAGACAACCTGTTTATGAATAATTAATTTTTTATGATGAATTTTATACATTTTTATTTTCTAATTTTTTTTGGCGGTACAATAAGTTAATGTCTGTAGAATATATTAAATATCAGTAAATCGAAAGTTTGTTTTAACGAGGGAACAGAGACAGCACGAGGAGCTGTATTTAATATAAAATGCTATGTTACTAGCTTTAGAGGTAGTGTCTGCTAAAAAAAAAAAAATTTGAGTATCAAACAACATAGTGAAAAAACTCATCTTTAAAGTTCGCCAGCTTCATCTTGTGTCAACATAAACAGAAATATATTCTTGACCATGTTGAAACACTTGCTTGCGCATAAAAAAGACTGGGTAAATAATCAACTGCCTAAAGGCGGTCACCCCGGGTTGGTCCGAAATCTCACTTTGCAGCTAGGGTACCATGTTGCCCACAACATTAGTCTATTGTTATGGAGATAAAAGAATTTTCACGAAAACTTCTAACGAAAAGCAAATCTCCGTCATATCCACTGTTATAGCAAATTGTACAGCACACACGATAAATAACGATAATTTTCACTTTACGCAGAACAAAAGTTACCTGCTGTCATTATTTGTCGCTGGATATCGCTAGTTATCGCTCAGTGTAAACTACGCTTTAAACTACAATATCTTTTTACACATTCAGGTCGCATATGCACTTTTTTAAAAAATAGAAATTTCTTTTCATTGTCAAGGTGTGAACTTTTGTACTAACTTTCTAATAAGTGGCGTTCGATAACCGATCGCACTTTCACTTCGAGTAGTGGTAGATATTCACTTTGAGGGTGGTCCGTGTTAAAGGGCCGTATTTCGCTAAAAAGATTTGTTGATACTAGTCGTTAGCCCGTGGAAAATCCACGGGTTCGCCCGTCCTTTTTATACCGCATTGCGTGCTTCTCGCTATTGCGCAGCTAAGCTACCATTTTGCGTGACAGACAGACAGATAGACAGACGTATACGGGTATTATAATATAGATTTAATTGCGCATAATGTTTATTTAAACATTACGGAGATTCATAACGCGCAGGGTCTGGGCGCTAAGGAAGCTCTTTGTAGGAACAAATTCGTATCCCCCGCATAGCGTAAGACATTTGCTAAGAAAATCAGGCAGCACGCAGAGAATTATTCACTTTTTCCTTTGTATTCTCACTTTTTAAACTGGTGCGCGATATATTGATTTTAAAGTATTTAAACTTTTGACTTTTTTTACTACGGTCTGTTTACACGATGAACAAGCTCGACCCCAGCACCCTTTACCGATAACTATCAAAAAGCGCAGCGCCATTGAGAAGCAAATAGTCCTGGGGACGAGGTTGCACGATGAATTGTCGAACGAAATTTCAGACAGAAGTGAAATTTCACAGACCGAAGTGAAACTCACTTCGCCTTGTTCAAGTAAACAGTACCAGTGTTTTCATAGCGCATAAGAAGTATCAAATTTTGACTTCGTGCGAAGTGAAACCTTTATGTAAACGCCGCCTTAAGATGTTGTTTTTTCCTTAAAACAAAAGAAAAATCCAACGCAACGATTGTTTATTTATTTATTGATAATTGAAATTTAATTGCACCAAAAATTTAACGGCTCTTGTCTATTTGCTGAATTTTTGGCTTTAGCACAAAAAACTCAACAGCTTTCTACTTTTAAACAGAAAAAAGTTTTCATGGCAATTCAATTTTCGTGCGCGAAATGAAATCAACAGGTGAAATAAAATTTAAAGCATTTATTCAGAGAGTCTTCGTGATTTGAGATTCATCTTCGTCATGCATGTATACCAATGCCCTCGTTCTCCTTTTTTTTAATTTTTGGCGAAGTTACGTAATAGGTAAAAATACCATCTCGTCCCCAGGTCATCTTTTATGAGATAGAGATGGCGGAACGAACATTTTTCCAATGTCACAAAGGTACAAGGAACGACGTTAGTAAAACGACGAAGGTCCCTATGGCTCACTTCTTTTCCAATTTAAAAGCACTTCTATTTTGTGATTCAAACAGCTCTCTGTATTCTCACACTTCTCTTCTGCATTTTGACACTTCTCTGCATGTGGCCCCAAGCTTTCCCTTCACAAAAAAATTTAAAAATCTGGTCTGCAATTTTACCCCTATGGTTTGTATATTTTTTTCACTCTTTGCAAGAAAAATACTTGGCTAACACGTGCTCAATTTACAAGCAGCTTATTTTAGCAGGTCCCAAAGCATGCACATGAATAAACGAATCAATTTAGATTAGTAGCAGAGTAATTAATTGTATTTATCAATTGACACAATAGCAAAATAAATGGCTGCTTATAGTCGCCAAAATCATGATAGTGTCTTAACCAAGCAAATCACATGCTTTTTTCTATTATACTGGTGCTTTATAAAAATATCAGGCTAGGATTTTTTTCTCCTTAGTCATTAAATTGATGCTATTATTTTTGTTAAGTCAAGGCCTGCTTTTCTGCCAAACTGCTTTTCTTCTGCAATCACAGGCGACACAGAGAATAAATGTTTTCCAGTAATGTTTCTTCTTAGCAGCATTGCTCAACTTCATTCTGCAATCATATATTTAAAACCTCCGTTTACTTGCTGCAAGTCAATACAAAACGATTCCTTAGACATCTTTCAGTTCAGTGCGCGCCGAAGTTGGCCGAACCCATTAAACAGACCGGCTACCGAGAGGCAATAACAATAGAAAGAGTAAATTATTCATACGCACCCATCCCCTAATATCAATCTTTCTTTCACGTAAATTTCGACGACTTCTTCTTAAAGAGAGTCCAAAAGTCCACACCTCAGCGAGATTTTTCTCGACGTCATAATTCTTTTGTTTTTCTTTTGTTTAAGAGAGTACAAAAGTCCACAATTTGGCGGCCGCCGAAGTCGACTGTTTTTATGGCAGAAAACAGAGGAATCGAGAGAAACAAAGTCAGCGAAATGAGGCAAAATGTTGTTTGACTACTGTAAGAACCATAGTACTTCGGCAAAGCACATCGAAGGAGGATCGAGCCTCGGCAAACACTCCTGAGTGGAGATAAGATATTACCTCGGATCCTGGGCGCAAAGGAATCTTATTAAACGCTTATAATAAAAATTATGCGTTGCTTTAAATCAATTTCTACATTTAGATACACATGATTTTCTCATTGGCAAAATTTCTCCTTAGGCGAGTGCCGAAGTGGCCGAAGTCTAAATCCGCCCCTGCAGATGACAAAGTAATTTTTTTAACAATTTTTTACAAAACAACACGATGGATCCATCATATTTCGAAAAGTCAAAAATGCCTGGGTACGAGGGTTTTCATTTATTTAAAACCAGCTCAATCAATATTTCAGACTAGAATTAGGTCTGGGAATTTTTTGAGTTCATGGAAGAGAAGTGTTTCAAACTTTGGAAAAGAAGTGTTTCGAACCTAAGAGAAGATTTCGGAGGAGTAAAGAGAAGTGTTTTGACTAAGAAGAAAAGTGTTTTTTATTAAAAAGAGAAGTGAGCCATAGGGGCCATCGTAATATACAGACTAAATTTCATTCTAATTTTTCTTATTTGTTTATAAGAGCAAGATTATAAGAATCAGATACGGACTCTGGACATTCTTGTCCCCAGAGCTCTTTGAGTTGAAATCTTAAAGTAGTATTTTGAGGTTTATTTCAAAGAACTCTGGAACGAGAATGGAGTTTAGGAACGGGGGTTGTGCAGTAATGTTGCATTGCAAAAACAAAAAAATGCTGCAGCACAAATTTACATAAAGTAAAAGTTCGAACAGAGATAAAAGTAGAATGTTGTTGCATTTTCAATTGCATTCCCCATAAGACCTTGGCCTATATCCTGACAGAAAAATAAAAAGCGGAAATACCAACACAAAAAAAAAATTCCAATGGGTACACGACGTGAAAGTCTAGGAAACCAACACTTTTTTTTGCCTCGATTAGTTGTGGAACAAGGTAGGGAAAAAGGGCTTTTCTGTTTGGGCAGTATGAACGAAAATATTCCAACACGAATGCACACAGAGATCGGGAAGTTCAACACAAAACAAAGAATGGGTTATACTTATTTCTGGTATTTACTCCTGATAATCTTTTAAGTAAGGTCACTCACGTGTGTTGTGCTTGGCCGACGTTCACCATACTGATGTCTTCTTTTGTTGTTTCAATACCTTAAAGCGGTTCCTGTGTAGTAAAGGACATGTCCTCAAAAATTCAAAATCTTTGGTAGCTAGCTATAGCTAGCTACACGTCTTTTAGTCAGGAAAAGCTGCTAAGTAAGTGTGTAGCTATAATACTAATTTGCTCCTAGTTAGATGAATATTGAAGTCTAATTTTGATAATAAACATCTAATTAAGCTGGCTAGCACATTTTGGAATACATCTAAAGCAGCTTTATAATAAATTTGACTAAAGGAATACTTATTTAACAAATTACGTCATTCTTTTTCTGCCGTCTTTAAAGAGTTTAAGGCTGTCATCACTTAATTAGGTAAAAAATCATTATAATAGGTGTTAAAGCAACTTATGGTCTCAAACAACTTAAAAAGGTAAATTGATCAATTTTGTGGCTTAGTTTTGATGTAAGGAGGTTGAACTTGGTTTTAAAAAAATTGAGTCATCCTGGATAAGCGCTGCTGTGATGCTTAGTCTTCCATCTTACTCCTAATTTAGAGGCTAATAACAGTACACGATTACTTAGAAGAGGGTGCTGATAGTCGCGAATGCCCGCATATATATAGGCGAGTTCAGGCGACTTTTTTAATTAAATTAGCGGTTGTCCTACAGAACACTGCGTTTCATTATTAAAACTGTGCGTTTTATTATTAAAACTGTCGTTTTATTATTAAAACCTATTGGTCCGTTTAAAAAAATATATTTCTTAACATTTTATTCTGTGCTATTTTTTATAACAAAACATTACGCAAAAGAAATCTCGCACAAAACTATTGTTTTTAAAAAAGTTTCATGTGCTTGTTTTTTGTTTAAAAGACTTTTTAAAAAAATATAGCCTTTTGAACATTTTATTGCGATCTTTTTTTCTTAACAAAACTTTAGGAATAACTTTGGGAGCACTTTAAATACAAGTTCATGAAAGTAATTTTCCATGTACTCTGACTCTCTTCCACCTTGTTCTGCTGCAATTTAAAAACATGATATGTATACAATCCTGTTTGGCAGTCTAGTCAATGAAGAGGCTAGGCGTGCAACACTTTGCATGCCCAAAAGTGTTTTAAAGGCGTGGGATTCTTCAATCACAGTTTCTACAACGGAAGAGGGTGTTACGATAATCATATTTTCTGTGTATTTTCACATCAAGCACACAGATATTTTTTGTTGCAAAAAAAATTTAATAATTCACCCCCCCCCCCCCCCCCCTTTAAAAAAATGAATAAATTTGTTCTATTCTTTTAAATTACCAAAATAAGTAGTTATGCAGCAAAAAATTTTCTTGTGCTGTTTCAAAAATAATACAGAAAGTGTTGTTTCGAAACTTATACAGCAGGTTAAGATTGTTTTGTTTGGAAATTTATACAGCAATATATCTCTTCTCACTTATAAAGAAAGTGAAAAATTGTTTTAATAAAAAATTTTATTGTTGTTAATGTTTTTCATGCAGTCTACAAAAAAATGTCTGTCCTATATGTGCAAAAATTTTTAGGAATGTTGTATAGGCGAAAAATCTTTTATATCATAACGAAGGAGGGTGTTACGACAAACATATTCTATGTATTTTTTAAATTTTTTTCTTATCAAGCGGACTATTTAAGCGATAGTCAGAAGTATTACATTTTAGCTAGCAAACGTATTCCACCACTATATAATATATGATATGTTATAATAATCATAACGAAGGAGGGAGTTACGACAATAACTTAGGTCTTGTTTTTTTCTTGAGACTTTACGGATCAGCATCGTGATTACTGATGCAAGTTACAGTTTTACAAATAATTTAAAGCAATGTATGTAGTGAACGGTGTATTGAAATCATGTTCTGAAAATATATGATATTTTATATCTTCCTTCAAGATAAAAATTAAGATAGTACAGTAAAGTTTATTTTCATATTTGTGATTGCTTTTGTTTACAAATTCTATAGACTTCACGGCAAAAGGCAATAGTCTATTATGAAAGTAACTCTATTTACCCTATTTGCCCTATTTGATATTCGTGTTTCAGTAACATCATTTTTTAACCCAGCGGGGGGGTCAGCGCAGAGACAGACAGACAACAGCTTTTGATATAGAGATTAATTATGCGAGTTGCGCGTACACAGAAGAATAAATTTGGACTGTGCTGTACCATGCAAACAGTTAGAACAAGCCGTTTGAACAGAAAGGAGTTAATAAAGTTTAGTTGTTTATCAAGTATATCTTATTAAAAACAATTAAAAACAGTTTTTTTAAGAACTTCGCTACAACATAATAAGTTTTTATTAATTTTAATTAGTTTTTTGAATCATTTGTAGTGAATCTTTGAGTGTTTTTGTCTATGCAGGTTTTTTAGACAAATACTTGAATTCTTTTTAAAATGCCAAAGTTGCCTAAAAGGGCCCAGCCATTTTTACGGTGTATGCAGCTTACCGGCACCTTTGTCATCAGTCCCTGTCTATTGTTTAAAACAACTACGTCACGGGGAAAGTGGTCTATAGATGTATACATAGATATATATTTCTAAAATATTAATTTTATAGGTCAGTCTTTTTCAGGAGAGGCATACAATCGCACGCATACGCCTTGGTACTCGCCTAAATTGTTTCAGGCATGTGATTAATCGCACGCCTGAAAAATAAATATTGAGTTTTCAAAACCAACATATAAAATCCATTTTGTAGCGTGCGATGGCATCCTTTGAAATATTTTTGGAGACTCATCAGAAAAAAAATGTCTGCCACATTTCCAGTTTGGGCCGACTCGTTTCGAACTTTCGTTAGACAAAGTGTGCGATAGATTTCCGTGTTAGTCGGTCACTTTTAGATCTCTAAAAAAATAATTTTAATGCCAGATAGACTTTTAATATTGTCAACTAAAATATTATCTGTAAAAAATTTTTGGACTTAAATTTAGATTAAACGAATTAAACAAAAAACGTTAAAAAAACACTAAACTTTTTTATTAAAATAATGTTTTTCATCATTTTAAGTGGGAGAATAATAACTTGCTGTGTAAATTTCGAAAGGGTAAAGTATAACTTGCTGTATAACGTTCAAATCAACGCAAGTATATTTTGTATAACTTAAAACAGAACAAGAATAATTCTTGCTATACAGCTTTCAAAATAACACAAGAATAATTCTTGCTGCATAACTTTTGAGAGTAAGTTTTTGAGCATGCAAGTATTCTGATCTTTTCACCTTGATGCTAGTTACATTTTTTTAGTCAGACAAATTATTACTATAATTTTTTCGCATCTAAAAAATATAAACTGCGAAAATACATAGGAAAATATGCTTGATGTAACACCCTCCTTTTTTGTTGTTGTAGTTGTTCTGACAATATTAGCTAATTCAAAATTCGCTAATTCGAGCAAAACAAACATAGAAAAAATGCCTTGTTGTTTCCACCATACATTCTCCATAAAATTATTTTTATTTTGCCGAACAACCAACCGTAATACTACTAACTACTTCGCCCGTAAAACAACTAATTAAGTTAGAGTCACCTTATATCTTAAATCCAATTTCAAATAAAAATACATGATGCAAAAGAATTTTTAAATGTAGAAGGAACAAAGACACAAGATTATACGCATCTATTGTTTAATATTTTTAACATTTTTCACGACCCATCGTGAAAATCACGATTTATTGTTATTTTTATTATTTTACATCGTTATTTTTTTATACCCGGTGACTATCGTAAAGTTCTTTGTTAACATTTTTTCTATCGCAATGGTTACGATTGGATTGCGGAAATTTTGTGTTGCGCATGATACACGTTCACGATGTTAGGTGTCCTGTTTCCAGTACTGTATATCTCAAAAACCAATAATGATCTTTCAATAAAAAAATACATAGACAACTTTAAGTTGAGGACAATCTTAACCAATTTAGGTGAAGAACAAAGGGGTGTAGAGCATCCTAAACACCACAAATATATAATGCAAGTCTGTGTGTGACAGGCAAAATGTTTATATTGTGTCAAGTGAAAGGCACTGGGTTGCACTTACAAGTTTAAGTGGAGAGGTTTGACCAGACACTCAGTTTTAAAAAAAATTAGTAACTTTTTAAAAAGCTGTGCCAAGTAACATTAAAAAGAATTTTAAACTTGAATCTCTTTAGTGTTGCAATGACAATGAAAATGTGTATTGTTTATATTTTAGCATACAGTATATAAATATTTTTGGAAAATGGATGGTAGCTTAGCTAGTCGTTTAAAACAATTTGATGCATATCCAAAAACTTTAGAGGATTTTAGAGTCAAAACATTTGGTGGTGCATTAGGTAAGATTCTTTTGTTTTCCAGTCACACAAATACAAGGTTTGAATTAGAAATGTAAAGTCGTTTCACAAAAATTTCCACCTTCTAGATGTGGCCTGGGAACACTGTAGACCACTTACCATTGACCTGGTTTTATTCAAAACTCCAATAAATATTTAGAACTGAAATGCTCTAACAAAAACGATGTATTTTTTCTGCTAACAAAATAGAATCAAGCAAAACATGCCACTTAACTTTTACTATTGCAAAAAAAAAAGATAGAGAAGGGATTCACAGTTTTAATATTTTCTTTATTTTGCAAAAATGAAATTTTGATTCGCAAATTGTGAATTGGAATCTGCTAATTTAAATCCTGAAATACATACCAAATTTGTAAAACTGCTTTTCTTTGAAATAAAAAAGGGATTTCAGATGTCCAGGATTTTAATTATCTCTTATCTTATAAAAAAGTTAGCTCTGCGGTCTAAAAATATCTTGGCTGCCAATTTATTGCTGTTTAATCCTTGGACTTTGTTTATCACTCTGTCTATTTTATTTTAGTGACTGGAATCAGTTCGTTTATAATGTTCATACTATTTATATCAGAATTTAATTATTATTTAACTACAGAGGTCAGGCTGTGTTTTATTATGTGTTCTGTATTCTTGGTTTTTTATTCAGCGATTTTATAAAGTTACCTTATCATTCTCATTCGACTCTCAAGCTTTAAATTCAGAAAAAACAAGATCAGTGTTAAGTTTGGAATTAGTAAAAATTGTTGGAAGGATAATTTTACAAGATATATAAACTGTGAATTTTCAGGCTTAATTTAGAAAAGTGTTGGTTGCATATCAGAAGCGAGAGCCAGTGCACGAGTTTAAATATTTATTATTTGACGTTTTTAGTATCTATTTATTAGTCTGTTAAAGTACGAAAATAATTTTCCACGCCTCAATTTACTTATCGTGAATAAAGGATTGTTTTAAACACATTTTAGGTCCATCCAGAGCTTTTTGTAGATACAACTAGACATCAAAAACTAAGAATAAATATAGATGTATTTTTTCCAAAATTGGGCTGTGCATGTAAGTAAATATTTTTGCTTTTTTTGCTAAAAAAATATTAAATTGGAAAGGTTGAAATGTTTGGCTTTTAACACTCTAAGTTTTTTAGTCTTTTGTTAAGTGCACAGGACAACAAGATAAATAATTATAAATATTTAAGAGATAAAAATTCATTTCAAATGTTGTGTGTTTCCCTAAAAAATTATTTCCCCGAATTATCCTGTTTAATCATCAAGACTTGTTTATGAAGTTGCATGAAAAAGAAGTGATTAATTGAATCGTGATAACAAAAACTGAATTTTGTAAAACTTAAAAAATATGTTTAGTAAGTGTTTTTTTTTTTCACATGCTTACCCTGTATTGGATTAGCTTACCCATAACATTATTCAGTTTTGTAATCAGTATAGGTATTCCAAGTAATATACTTTTTAATAATATAGTTTTTCTTTCTCTTCCATCTTTTAGATTTAAGCATTGATGCAATGGATGTGTCTGGTGAACAACAGGTATGTATTGTACGCACTAATCGTTTTTGTGAAGGTGCAATTAAAATAATAACAAAGTAGTAGAGCATAAACAAGTATCAAAAGGGTGTTAGAGTGTTTATTATGTCGTTTATATGATCTGTCGCATGTCTAGAATTTTCCACAGATGGTAATTGCAGAATTCTGAATTTAAAAGCTTTAATGAAAAACTAATATTTTCATGTTCAACATTTTCCAATGTTTTCGATTCATATGAAAGTATCTTGCTATATTCTACAAAAAAGTGCATTTTTAAAAGTTTATTTGTGCAAGATTTTTTACAAATCTCATTTCTGACAGGTTCTCGAGTATATACCTCTGCCATAATTTTCTTTAATTTTTTGTGTATTTTTTTGTGTCTAATACTCAAACACTTCTGGCAACAGCATACACTTTTTTATATATAAAAAAATCCGTTATTGAAAAAAAATGCTATCTTTATTGTTACAGAAAAAATAACAAATATACAGATATAAATGTATTTTTCTTATTTAGTCTGACTTAGAGCATAACATTTTTAAGAAAAGATTTGATGAACATGGCAAGCCCATCGAGACAGTAGCAAAAAAAGAAGGTAAGAAAATAAGTATAAATGGTTTATTATATATTCTCAATCTTTTAGTAAAGCTATTCAAATATGTAGTAGGTTGCAAGCTTGTGTACAACTTCTCTAAATAATTTTAATTAAGTTAATATTTTTGATAGCATTCATTTAAATAAAATTGCTACAGGGAAAAAAGAGCGGGACAATTTGGTTTTATATATATAACTTATCAAGGCAATAAAAAAGATTTATCAGGATGATGTTTACCTTATGGTCTTTAAATTTAAAATATTTCTCAGTTTGTTTTTCTGGTCAGTGTGGGATCCTCACTAGGCCATATGTTTGGAAATTGTATTTCAGAAGATTAACTTCATAATGTTTTTATAATCATTCATATTGTTGTAGAACATTTTAGGTGTAAGATTATCTTTTAAATTATTTTTTTAAGAACTTGGAGACAAAAGTGCAGAAGCTTTAAAGGTATGAATTAAACATTTTACCCAGGACAAAATATTTGAAAAATAGTCCATTTTTTTAGTTCTTCTTATTTCTGTAATGGAACAATCTGTTCAACCCAGTAAGGTCTGAAATATCGTGGAATTGAGGCATGCTGAGGCAAAAATTAGCACCATGCAAAATTTGGATCTAACCAAATAATCTAAGGTCTAATTCCACTGTAATCATTGATAATTTCAGAGTGCTTGTTACTTAGAATTTAAATGCATGTGACTCACACAGATTGCATGACACTTGACAGGTCTGCTATTTCTCCCTAGTTAGCTTAATTAAGAAGCACTATCTGCATGCTAATAACATAAACTACTTTCCGAAAATACTACTTTTACAAAATTTTAAGCATTGCAGAGTTCATCACATTTCTTCCTTGCCCAAAAAGTCAGCATACAGTCAATTATTTTATCTTAAGCTATTAACTTATTCTTAGTTATTTCTGGTCATCAGAACAAGATAGTAAATTACGAGGCTTTTAATAGCTACCAGCAGCTTACATAATGTTGGACTTTTTAAATGTTGTCACACTCTGCAGTGTTTGCTCCTATTTATGTTTTACCTAGCTAGAGAATAAAAACATATGATATAAAGAGCGGCATTAAATTGGTAACTAGCAGAAATCAATTTTGAGAAACTGATTTAGCTGGAACTAAAAAAATCTGGCTATTTATGTAATAACAGAAGTAACAGAGAACTGTCATGCTGGCTAGGGTTTAAAACACGTGTTTTCACTGTCAGATAGATAGCTAGCCCAGCTATTTAGTAAAGCACACGACTTAACTATATATTATATATATTCTATGGCTCAAAGTTTATTGTGCCAATCAGAAATCTAATATATACCACAATGTGTGAATTAAATCATGTAATGCTTTAGGCTTTAAATGCTACAGAAGACCCAAATAAATGTGAAAGCTGCTACGGTGCTGAAACTACAGAGCATCCGTGAGTAGATTTTTACTTGAAACAAGCCTCTTTTTTGGTAGCATGTGATAGCAAAGTAACCCATGAATTAGGGTCTGTCTGTCCAGGGTTTTTTTACGTCCGTATGTCACAGCTTTTCTCTGGATCTGCTCATTAGCTTTTTCTGATTTTTTTTGCACAAAGTTACTTATGAATAAATGCTAGAAAGGGACATTTTTGGATTTTCAAAAAAAAATTTATAATATCGGCATTTTACGCAAAATCACCGTTGCATTTTTCTATAAAGAGACAATTATCAGTTAATTTTATGTTTGAGAAAAATTATGTAGTTAGGTAAGAGGCCTTAACTGCCCCAAATTGACCATAAATAAATTACATTGTTTATGCTCGTGTTTGATATTCAGGTGTGACAAAATTCTTAGTTGGAATGTTTGTTTCAAATAAAGTAACCAAAATAAAAAAAAGGTTATTTGTTATGTTTACATATCGTTGGTTATCAGCTGTATAAAAAAAAGCGTCCGGCTTGTGCTCCACATAAGGGAACACTCCAAAACATTCACAGACATCTATCCTATAATTTAGTTCAAAAGTGTACCAAAATTTTATTTTAATTTCATTAGCTGTTGTAACACTTGTGAAGAAGTAAGAACAGCATACAGGAAGAAAGGTTGGGCATTTAGAGATCCAGACAGTATTGATCAGGTGAGATCTTTATGTGTGTATAGTTTATTTGCAACAAGGTGTTTCAGGGAAATGCCATGATTTTTTGCTGCTGTTTTTTTAGCCTTTGAGTTATTTACAGATCAACAACATTGTTTGTTCTCTATTGTTAACTTGCGTTACTTTTACTATGAATAGTGCAAGCGGGAGCATTGGAAGGATTCTTTTCAAGAACAAATGAATGAAGGTTGTCAGGTGTATGGATACATAGAAGTCAGCAAAGTAAGTGGTTTGGATATCATCTTATTCACATATTTTTGTTTTATTATAAACTGTAACAGATTAGATATAAATATTTTTGCATAATCTTTGGGAAATTAGTGTTTGTAAAGTCTATTTTTGTTAACTCAATTGTAGGGGTGGGAGGCTTTTTGAGTTCTGAATCAGGGTGAGGTTCAGCAATAGCTTGCAGGAGGAAGGATTCTAATGAAAGGTCACAGATTTTTGAATAAACAAGGGGTTACTGCAATAACGGCAGTAAAATTTTCCAAAATTTGGTGTTGTATCCCCTGCAATTAGGCTACCAAGAATAGTTTTCATTTAGATAAGTTGTTATGCTGAAGGAAAATTATAATAGGTCACGAGATTTGTTGTGGTTCAGCATATAATTCTTTGTTGTGCATATCTGTTTTAGGTAGCTGGTAATTTTCACATTGCTCCTGGTAAGAGTTTTCAACAGCAACACGTTCATGGTATGTATTGTTTTATTCTGCGTAGTTGACAGTTAAATTTGGAGCCTTCAACTGATAATTTAGCTGCTATATCGTTGTGATTATATCTTTAAAATGACGAGATAAATGCTAACATATTATGCACTTAACTAGAATCTAAGCACATTTAAACATAATTTATAACTGATAGGTACATGTTGTGTGCACATAACTTGTATTGCACCAAGTGTTATTTAACAAACCATTTATTAAAATTCCAGTCTAAACCCTTAAAGAGAACCTGGAGTAAAAAATGATGTTGGACGTATATTATACAGCTTAAAAAGTTGGTTAACATGTCTTTTTAAAATTTTTTAAAATCTGTTTTCATTCTCAAGGTATTCACTTTTTAAGAATTTCAGATTTAATCATGTGTAAATTATGATGTCATATATAAGGAATAGCAAATTTTGACATTTTCTGTCATCAGTAGTTTTAGACCTGTTAGGAGATGTGCATTCAAACTTTTCAAACTTTATCAGTGCATAGATATTATAATTATTATTTGCTAAAATTACACTCGTTTGCTCATCCCAGGCGTCTTAAGCTCTGTAATGTGAGTCCAACATTATTTTATACCTCTGGTTCTCTTTAACTATTAGTGACAAAAGTCGAAAGAATAGTCATTATAAACCATAAATGCATATCATTATACACAAAAACATGTAAACAAATCATCTTAAATACAAAATAGAGATATTTCAGATTCTCTTTATTAAACACCTGGAGGAGTGCATTGTTATGTTTGTACATCATGTTTTGCTAACTGAGATTATCCCCATTATGCTGTAAAGAAAACCATTTTCTACCATTAAACCATTCATACAATCAAACCATGTCATAATGCTACACAATATATCCATTCATACAATCAAACCATGTCATATTGCTACACAATATATCCATTCATACAATCAAACCATGTCATATTGCTACACAATATATCCATTCATACCATCAAACCATGTTATATCACTACACAATATATCCATTCATACCATCAAACCATGTTATATCACTACACAACATTTCTATTTTTGCTATCCAGCCATGTCATTGTTGCTGAATCAGTTTAGTTTTTCCAGCTCATATTATTGTTTATCCTGTCATTGGTGTGAGAATCATTGTTGGTTAAAAATTGCTGCTGCAACCGTCAGGGGTGTTGTTCCATCGCTTTAGAACATTTGATGCTGTTCCATTATGAAGTTTGTTAACATCTTAATCCCTATTATTGTTCATGTCGTCCTAGTATCACCCAGTTCATAGTATCGCCCAGTTCATAGTATCACCCAGTTCATAGTATCACCCAGTTCATAGTATCACCCATTTCTTAGTATCACCCATTTCTTAGTATCACCCAGTTCATAGTATCACCCATTTCTTAGTATCGCCCAGTTCTTAGTATCACCCAGTTCATAGTATCGCCCAGTTCATAGTATCATCCAGTTCATAGTATCACCCAGTTCATAGTATCACCCATTTCTTAGTATCGCCCAGTTCTTAGTATCGCCCAGTTCTTAGTATCACCCAGTTTGTAGTATCACCCAGTTCATAGTATCACGCAGTTTGTAGTATCACCCACTTCATAGTATCACCCATTTCTTAGTATCACCCAGTTTGTAGTATCACCCAGTTTTTAGTATCACCCATTTCTTAGTATCGCCCAGTTCTTAGTATCACCCAGTTTGTAGTATCACCCAGTTCATAGTATCACCCATTTCTTAGTATCGCCCAGTTCTTAGTATCACCCAGTTTGTAGCATCACCCAGTTCATAGTATCACCCATTTCTTAGTATCGCCCAGTTCTTAGTATCACCCAGTTTGTAGTATCACCCAGTTTGTAGTATCACCCAGTTCATAGTATCACCCATTTCTTAGTATCGCCCAGTTCTTAGTATCACCCAGTTTGTAGTATCACCCAGTTTGTAGTATCATCCAGTTCTTAGTGTCACCGAGTTCTTGGTACTACTCAGTTCTTAGCATCAGTCAGTTCTTCATATTACCTAGTTTTTTAGTATCTCACAATATTGCAACGCACTTCTACAGTCTTTCAGCAAGTCATCATAGCATCAGTTGGTTATGGTCATACACCGCAGTTACTGTCATCAATCACCTGCCGTCATTGATTTCACACATTTTGTGGAAACAAGTGAATTTATAAACCTATTTGTAAGCCTGTGGAAAAATCCACATTAATCCACCCATCACTACTCGCCACCACTATTTTGGCTTGGACACAGATGCATTATAATATAAACTGTACCTCTGCATAATGGTCACAACTAACGAACAAAATTCGTCTTTTTTACACCTAGTTCAAGTCCTTACACTTGGAAAAGATGGGAAATTATCATTGAATCGTAAGTAAACATAACGCAATATCCTTACGTCAAAGCATGTAGTCATGTAGTGAAACATGGTGTAGACGCATCGTCTGTTGTGTTGCAACACCACCTGTCATAACATCATGTACCTTTAGCATATTAAATTTGGCTCTGGTAATTGGTAGTATTGTATAGATTAAACTTAAATGCAATTTTTGCACTCTTTAAAATATATTTTTTTGCACAAACGATTGCACATAAATTAGTTACCATAAAATTTAATATTGTATACAATAAATGTTGGAATAACCCCATATGACAAGCAGAACGTGGCTTTTTTCTCACAACGTAAAAAGTGATAGCAGTGACTTTTAAACTGTGGATTACTTTTCATCTGTAAATGTTCTATGTGGGATAAAATGAGTTCGAAGTTCGAGAAATTTAGAAAAATTATTTTCTTTAAATGAATAATAAAAGGGTAAAATGTCATGGATACTTATTCAATCACTGCATGGGCTACACATTATATTTTTTTCTGTATAATTCGTTTTTACTTTCAAATGTCCCTGTTTTACGTTAAAAATAAAAGCATAGCTTATTTTTTCTTACCTGTTAAGATTCTGATGTTATAACATGTATAGCATGTTTTTAGTTTTTACCGAGAATCTTTTTTTCCTAGTCCTGAGTACCATAAAGATTACAATTACTTTCAGCATGTTTTAGGCATCCCTTTTGAAATAGCACCTATGTAAATGCCTAAGCTTAATAAGAAACCCATATTCGAACAAGCACCTATATTCTAACTAGCATTCGTATTTACACATGTGTGCATGCTCTATTAATCAGCTATGTGTAAGTTTAAGTTTCGAAAATCTCTCATTTGATCCTGTTAATTGATAATCTGGAAGCTTTTCCCATTTCTTTAATTCGTGCACTGTTTGGAAAAAATTTTTTTTGAAGCACTACTCTCAATTTAGTATCCATGTGGAAAAATAAATTAATAAAAGCCCTGGACACACATTTTGGCATTCTGATAGGAAACTTATTTGAACGCTGAAAGATTAATTGGCCATTAAGTGTGAAGAGTTAGAAGAGATTTTACAACCTCTTTTTTTTAAGTTTATGGAGCCTAACATACCATTATCTGAGTTTTTAAGTATAAGGTTGTTGGTTTAGTTTTTTGGTGAAGCCATGCTGCAGTAACATTTCATAAATTTTATATTTCATACATTTTAGTTTATTTTCTATTATTTTTTTTATTCTATTTTTATAGTTCATGATCTGCAACCATTTGGTGCTAAGCAGGTTTGTGTTATACTTAATTTGTTTACAATGTCTAAATCAGCAATGTTTGAAGCTGTAAATTTCTATTTTTTGCTTCATTGTGTGACTTGCTGGATGTAAGATACGATCTCCGTTGTCAAAATGTCGAGATGGATTTAATTCAACAATTTTCTTGGGCGTTTTATTTAAAGAGAAAGTTCACAGTAAGCTGGCAGTAACAAGAAAGATATTCTAATATATTTTTCTTAATCACCGTCGTATCTACTCAACTTTTTATTTTTCCACACACAAAAAGGAAGAAATTTTTAAGTTTTCATAGAAATTTGAGTCATATTTGTCTTGTTATGGGTTTCTAACTGTGACATGCTTATTTCAGGGTTTCTGTTTTACATTTTCCAATTTTTTCTTAGTAATTTATAATATTTGTCTATCTTATGTTGTTTCGTACTACAAAGATTGCAAATATATTTGATGGCGTTATATGTTATTTAGTTCAATGTGAGTCATGATATTCGCACTCTATCATTTGGAGTTCCCATACCGAACGTTCAGAATCCCTTGGATGGCACAAACGTCAGTGCTGAGTCAGGTAGGCAATTATCAATATTTTCTACTGACTTCTGATCAATAAATATTGCAAATGTAAAAAGCTTATATTTATATAAGTTTTATAATTTCTTTTTAGGTTCATTGATGTATCAATATTTTGTCAAAATAGTTCCAACTGTTTATAAAAAATTATCAGGCGAGGTAATAATGTTGCATTACTTCACATTCCATATTTTGTCATATTTGCAATGTTATATTTGCATTGTCATATTTATCATCTTTCATCATGGTGCATCATGTTTCATCATGATAAAGCATGATGCACCCGTTTATCGTGGTGCCTCCTGATGGTTTTTCATGGTGCATGATGGTTTATCATGGTGCAACATGATGGTTTATTATGGTGCGTCGTGATAGTATATCATGGTGCATCGTGATGGTTTATCATGGTGCATAATGGTTTATCATGGTGCATCCTGATGGTTTATCATGGTGCATCGTGATGGTTTATCATGGTGCATGATGGTTTATCATGGTGCATCATGTTGGTTTATCATGGTGCATCGTGATGGTTATCATGGTGCATGATGGTTTATCATGGTGCATCCTGATGGTTATCATGGTGCATGATGGTTCGTCATGTGCATCATAATCATGATTTATTATAGGTGCACCATGATCATGATTTATTATAGGTGCACCGTGATAAACCATCATGATGGTTTTTTCATGATGCGTCATTGTTCATCAACTGATCACTGGTAAATCGTCATGTCTTCTATTTCACACGCAGTGTACTTGCGTTGTTGTAGGTTGATTGACTAAGTATAGTCGACTTCAACTTTTTTATTAACTATTATTTTATTTAACTCTACTAGGTTGTTTGGAGCAATCAGTATTCTTTCACGAAACACAGACGACCAGTACGTCAGATGAGCGGAGAACATGGATTGCCAGGTAAATAAGTCCTATTAGTTTTTATTATTGTACCTATGAAAAAATCTTACATCACGCTGCAAGTTCACTGTGAATTCTACTGGTTTATTATAATTTGTTTAAATAGGTTTCTTCGTGTTATATGAACTTTCACCCATGTTGGTACAGTATACTGAAAAACGAAGGTAGGTAACTTTAATGGATGATTTGTTTTTCAAACGCAGTCGGTAAATGTTCGTACAATGTCGTAATAAGCTAAATATATTCTTGCACTTCTCCTGCTATGATTGTTTAATCCCAAGTCACTGACAAATAGTAGGAAACAGTTATCACATAGCGTCAACGGAGATATTTTATTTTTAGATCTTTTATGCATTTTTTAACTGGTGTCTGTGCAATCATTGGAGGAGTGTTCACAGGTATGGTTTTTAATACATTTGTAACAATTCATGCTATTGTAGAGGCCAGGAATATGCATCAGTTGTTTCCCTATAATTTGCAGACAAACGGACTGCACAGTGTTTTCAAAGAATACTAAATAAACAGCCATTTTTGTCCCTGGTTATAGTATGATACTTCTGGTTATGTGGAGAAAAGTTTTGCGAATGAGACACGTGTCCCGTTTATGTTGTCAACCGTCAATTTAAATTTCGCAAGTTAGATATATTTCGCGGTTTCTTGAAAGCAAAAGATTCTTTGCGCAGATGTTTGTCGTAACAATTTTTAGTTGGTGAAAGAATTGGTTTTTGTTTTTTTTTAGTTGCTGGCTTAATCGACTCTATGATATATCATTCTGCTAAAGCCTTGAAGAAGAAAATCGATCTTGGTAAAGCCACTTGACGTGTGTTTATTTTCGACAAGATGAGCACGTAATAACGGCGTTGTACGTCGTAAAAGTAAAACATTCCGATAAACGATTGATTCAGTTTGCTAAAGACGCTTAGCCAATGTTGAGAAGAAATGCATTCTGTTTTATGTCTGATGAGTTCAATAGATATTTTATCCGTCATCTCAGTTTTACAACATTGCGCAATCAGTCTCTCGCTTTTCTCTAAGACTAGGAATTTGCACACCTAATCCCTAGGTTTTTAAATCTCGCGAAATTTTTAATTTTTAAGACTTGAAAGAAGGAGATGATATAAAAGGCTCTGTGGGCGAGTTTTTATTTTTTATTATCGCTATTCTAAAACACATTGGTTTCACGATGTCGAGATGAAAGTTTTTTTCCTAAATTATTATTTTGTGCCTAGTCTTTTAAATTAGCACCTAAAAGATAGAAGTATTATTTTAAGCATTTTCAGTATGAAAACAGCCGTCACTTTTTTGGGGGAATTTTAATGTTGTTTTAAAAGAAAAATTTCGTGGCGAATGTGTTACCTGGTTCTTTTGTCCTCATTCGACTTCCTGATATGTGTGTATTTTGCGTTCTTTTTGAAAAGAGGAACATGACCGATAAAGCCGGAGAAGTCACAGCAGAATAAACTTGAGGAGGAGAAAAATATGTAAGTTCAGAGTATTTGCAAGGATAACTCTCAAATCGAAATGTGTACGCTACACGTCAACCCGATGTTAGTGAGGAGGGGGATAAATCCGTTGACGTTCCTACTTTGAAATATAATTAAATAAAATAGTAAAGTTTCTTTAACTGATTTTTCTCTATACACTTTACAGTAAAAGTGCATGAAGGGAGTTGATTAAAAATAACATGTCGTCTTGACGTTTTGCGTGTAAGTCAACCTTAATTTTATTGGAAGATAAACAGAATTGTATTTATTCAACAACATCGTTTCTAAACTTTTTTATGTAAAATGGCAGAAAGTCCTGCGAAGACGGTTGTTAACGTGCTTTATTTAACACATTCAATAAACAAGTTTTCAGAAAAAAGTATCATCTTTATGCCCTTTATGCCTAATAATATCTTTATTTTTATGTTCTTTTTATTTCGGCGTTGCAATAAAAACCACGTGGTGTAAAACACCCAGCGCTCCTAAAGGGGGATTTTCACGAAGCGAATTGAACGGCGAATTGTATCTGAATATGCGCAGTTTTTTTTATTTTGATTTTGCATCGAAATATTCGCTTCGCTGAAAGTAGAAACAGTTTCTACTTTTTCGCGGCTAGTTTTAGACCAATCAGAACGCGGTTAACTAATGTAAACAATGGCTTTGGCGCCTAATTTATTTTGTCGTGAAAATTAAAAAGCGAATTCGCCGTCCAATTCGCTTCGCGAAGCGAATTGATGTAAAAATCAAAATAAACAAAACTGCGCATGCTCAGATAAAATTCGCCGTTCAATTCGCTTCGTGAAAATCCCCATAAGTTTGTACTAACAAGGTTGCGCATGTTTCTGTACGTTTTTGTTGAATATTATTTTTCGGAATATTTATGCAGGTTAGCCACTTCAGTATTCGAAACACTGTTATCAATATGGGTCCTGTGTTTTGAATTTATACACGGGCATTGCCTACCCAATTTCTAAATAGCTCGGATAAGGTCAGAAAGTTTCGAAACTTACATTTTGTAAGTTGTGGCCACCCTTGTTGTTGACTATCTACTTGAGAAAATCCAATGCTTGAGCTGTTGCTCAGTTGTACTCGACCTATATTTCCTGCTGTTTTGTGCGCAAATTTCGAACAGCCGGGAGGAGGCAAAAGCTTCCTTTCAAACGCATTCTTTCTCAAATAAAATTTTGCAAAGAAATTTTTGCGATTCAGCCTACATCGGCAATACAATTTAAAAATCAGCCGAGTCCTCAATAGTGCAGCCAGGAGACCCAGCAAAAGAAATAAATAATCAGCGGAGTGCAGCCAGGAGACCCAGCGGTCCAAGGTTGGTAGTTCTATTGTTCTTTGCTCAATATCAGAATCTTTTGTTTTGAGCGCTAATGGCCTCGCTGAACTGATGAAATATAGAAATCTTGAATTATTTAGGAGGTAAGACGTAAACAAGCCGACTTTGTGCTGGTTGAATGAAGTTAAGGATTTGACAGTCCGTAATAACAAACAAAATACAGCAGATTTTTTTGACCACTTTTTTCCAGATTACATACAATTCTTTCTTCAGTCGAACAGACCTAAAAGAAAACAAAAACACTTTAAACAGGTAGCAGGAGAATGTTCCTTTATGTGGAGCAGTGGAGAGAAGTGTTGTACTTTCGAATCTCTTTCATTATGAAGGAATGAAACAAACGATAGAGGTACAGGTTACTTTTCCATCAAAATGAACAATAGAAGTCCATGAAGAGAGCAACTATCTGCTTGATGATGGTACAAAATCACTGAATTTGGATTATTATACAATAATCACGTTAAAAACAAGCCATTTAAATATATCAAACGACAATATATAGTAATAAAGGTCAAGAAATGCTGATGTCAGCATTGTAGATTGCTTAGTAGGCTGATAGCCACAGATATGATAGTGGGAGTTTAATTACAGCATTTGCCAGAAAACAAAACAGCTAAGTCATTTTTTTGCTCAACCCTTATATCATCCTTGTCTAAACAACAAATTTTTGTGCAAGACTAAGGCATCTGGCTTACCGAAACCCATGTCATCGTCGGATTCTTCTTCAGACTCCTCCTTCTTTTTCTCTTCTTTCTTTTCTTGTTGACCATCAGCAGCATCGCCACCTAGAACATAAAAAAATAAGTCTTTCCAACTACAAAATTCAAGTAAAAAAATAAATAATCTTGCCTGTGTACAGGAGTTTCTGTTTTTATGTGGAGAATATTATTTATGTAATTTAACTCACAAAGAAACATACTACCACGGTGGAAAATTTCACTTGCCTATTTCCTCAGTGTGGGCCTACGTGCGTACTTGTGTCATACAAGTATGCACATCAGCCCAAAGTCGAGGGAAAATATCATAGGCAGCAAATAAAATTTAAATACTACAATTTAATCTCTATTTAGGGGTCATGATTTCAGGGAACTCCTATGGTAAGCTGGTGAGAAAAGGTCAAAAACCAACTAAAAATACAGACCTGCAGCAGGAGCAGCACCACCAGCAGCTGGAGCAGAACCAACATTACAGATCAAATCACCAATATTTTTGCCTTGAAGAGCTTTTGCAAACAAGCCAGGCCAGAATGGTTCTACATCCACTTTAGCAGCACTGAGTAACTTGGTAATCTTTTCACCCTAGCAAAGAAATAATTTAGTTTCATTGTGATCACTTTGAAAAATATGCCTTTCAAACTCATGTTGCTGCATAACCTCACAGCATTATGACTATAAAATAATGCATATTGTTTGGCCAATATTACACCTTCCTCATGTCCCCAATGCATCACATCGAGAATATTGGACATGCATATGCATATGTACAGGCCAGTATGTATGCGCATGACAAGAGTGCTAACTTGCTATATATATTGATGTCAACATTATTTTGTCCATCACAACAAGAAATCTGGCATGTTTGGAAATAAATTAGGCAAGTTCGGGAGTTTTGGGATGAAAAGCGCAACATTTATTCAAAAAGTCACCAAAGCTCATCAACACAGGCGTTTTGGAAAGTCTGCACCCTTGTTGTGCATCCCCATTATTCTTGACACAAAATCAGAACATGATGAGTTGCAAATGTTTACAAAGTTCCTTATATGCGCACGCTTTTTCATAACTATTATTTTTGCTGTTTAAGAGCAGACATTACCTATTTTAGCATAAGTTTTTTTTAAACTTATTATTTTCGATCTCTGCGGTCTGTTGTTTATATTTTTTGCCTGTGCACATGTGTGTGCATGTTCATATTGCTTTTGATGCAAAATCAAAACATTACATCACACCACAACTCATCTATATCAAGCGATGAAACTAATTAGCAGTACGGCACTTTCCCCGATCGGGTGAGTCTCCCCTGATTGGGGGTAATCACCCGATCGAGGGAGTCCGCAACTTCCAAATTAATTGAGACTTACCCGGATCGGGTGAGTACTTTTTGTTAAAAAAATTGTTTTGTAAAAGGGCAAGCCGCCGGACAAAAGTGTGGGCCAATTTTGTTTATACGAAGTCACATGCGTATTTCGCGCCAATTCACCAATTGCGCTATTAATGTTTATTTACGTTGGCTCAACAACATGGTAAAATACTATTTGTTTCTGGCTAACATGCTAGAGAGATTTTATTATTTTGATGTCCCAGGGTAGCTAGCTTGGGAATAAAAGTATATTTGTGTCTTTTATTACGTGTACAGATGGCAGGTACTGCATACTTACAGGATACACCAAAACAGCTAGATGACAAACAGCTTAGGTGACAAATAAGATTAATTAGGCTAGCCAAAGCAAAAAACTAATGTAAAAATATATTTGTGAAAGAAATAATGATTGATACCCTATAGCGCTAGCTAGCTAAAGACATAAGAAACATGTTATTGGTGTAATGGCTTCACATATATAAAATAAACTCTGAGCAAGCGAACTCATTTATAATGTAGAAAGATAGGCCAAAACTTTTGTGAAATATGTTGTAACATTGATTGGGGAGAGTCACTCGATTGACTGATTACAAGTTTCAAAGCGCCACTCACTCGATCGGGGTATCAAAAAGTTAGCGTCCGCTGCCGACTCGCCCAATCGGGTGATTACCCCGATCGAGGGAGACTCATCCGATCGGGGAAAAGTGCCGTACTCATTAGGCAGCATGAACTACCATGTGCAGCTACCTACATGTATTCACTTTCTTACTCTATGCCAGTATGAACTATCCTTGTGGCATGAGTTTTATGTTATCTATGTGTACCATACCTTGAAGGATGAGAATAATGGAAGACCACTCTCTATTCCTTTCTTTAACTACCAGTTTTGCGGGAAAAAAAAGCAAAACAAACAACTGTGTTTTCAACAAAAACATAAGGACTGCTTACTGTAATGTCGACATCATCGTCATGCAAAATAAGGGCACTGTATACACAGGCAAGTTCAGCAGTTGAGCTGTCCGTCATTGTTATGAAGTAGGTTGCTTCAAACGCAAGATAGTCCTGGATTTGTAAGCCTTAGCTCAAAGAGAACACTACTTCTTCAGTTTACTGTAAAGAGAATGTTCCCGGTCGGTATTTAAATCTATGACCCCGAATACTAGAGCCTAGTCTACCCCGTTTCGTTTTTGGTAGCTTTTTACGTTATCATTTATTATCGATTTTTTTTCGTTATAAGTTAGAGTCCACAAAAAATATGAAAAATGCAAAGAAAGTGATATGAGTAAATAAAAATTAAAAAAGAATATTCAAATAATATTTTTTTGCAGAAATATATGTTAAGTTTACGAGTTTGGGATTAAGCGAAACGAGGGCGAAAGTTAAATTAGCTAAAGGTTAGCCGGGCATCCGGGCTAGCGCGTCTTCAGTCAATGACCCTATTCTTAAAACATCATGGAAGAAATAAATGGTGGTGTGCTCTGGATGGTCAGACAGAGATAGAAAAGTCCCAAGAGGCTAGAAACTGTATTGCATGCTTTTAATTCTAATCTAACTATATTTGATCTTTTTCATGCCAATAAGGGTGGTAAGTGTGGTAAGGACGTCTTCCCTACTAACCTGCCCCCTTTTCCTTAATTTTCTTATGCAAGTGGGAAAAAAGACCTATCTTCGGCAAGGTCTTGCATCTTCTTTCCTGACAAGCATGTGCCAAAGCCATACAGAAATGTGCATATATTGCAAAGCAAGCCTCATAAATATCCATGGGATATACCCTGTCTTTTACTTGGAAAAACCTAGAAATTTATTTCCTGGAAGGGCCATGATGGCTTATAAATGGGGAATCCCTGGAGTATTTAATGCATATTTTGAGCTTTGCAAACCCAAGTAGGGTCTTAGGTCTACCAAATAACTTCTGAAAACCTCCAAACAGGACACACACAGTGTGCCCTTTCCTCACATTTCCCTAACATGGCTGGTATAGATGACTTGGTCTTGATAATTTTTTTGTTTTTATGTTTTTGGCAGGCAAAATAAAGCAATTCAATTGGCTAATAATTCTTTTTACAAGATCTGATTGGCTAAAAGACTATTTGCCTGCTGAAAAAATGTAAACAAAGCTTATAGCAAGTCATCTATTGCCTGGGGCTTTGGTAACATTTACTGGCCCATATTAAATTGCCATCAAAGAGAATCCAAACCCTGGTCCCCTGCACAAAGTACAAGGGGTATGGTACAACTAAATGCACTTTTTGCTGAAAAGTTCATTTAGTTCTACAGCAAGTTAAAAAAAATCACGTTACATGATTAGAGAGGTGAAAAGTTTTGGGATGTAGTCACCACTGACCCATTCATATATACAAAAACTAATGAGGATTTAAAGAATTTTTGACCTGATTTTTTAAAATTTATTAACCTGGAAATCCTACAAACAAATGTTTATAACATAATTGCAGTTTATAGTCCCTGTACCATGTTTGCAATATTTTAATATTTGGCTTAAGTAGGAATCAAACAATTGTTTTGGTTTTGTGAAAGAAATATATAAACCACACTTCTTCTAAATGACAAAATGGATTTGCCAAAAATTTATATTAAAATAATTTGTAGTCATTTTGTTGTGTTTTCCTTAAAGTTTGTACACCACAATTGCTTTATGGAAACTAGTACAGTCTGTGTTGTTAATAGAAAGCATTGTCACAAACATTTAAAACCTTCTGACACAAATCCCCTGAGAGTTGCCTTGTACGAATAATAAAATTCAGCATGCAAAATAATTTAATGACATGATTTACATCACCAATATAAGCGATAACCTAAGTAAGGTTCTTACCATATGGTTTTGTGAGTGTTTTCAAATTGCATTCATTTCCTAATCATTTCAAAAAATCGAAAGGATTTTATTACTAAATTAGGTAAATAGCCTTTGTAATCTGCTGACTTCATTGCTGATGTATTTTTAAAGTATATGAGCTTGCATCAGCAATTATTTTTCGTAATGAAATAACACAAGTCTGTAGGTCTTGTGTGATCCCAGGTGTGAAAAGAAAGCAGAAAATATAATTAAAAAAGAGAAATCTATACATCCTTGATAACAGTTTCTAACCACTTGTCATTAAATTAATGTATTTTCTTATGTATTTTATAAACAAAAGGAACCATAATGCTAAAAGTTAAGACTAGAAGTAGTGTATGTGTTGTGAGAACATGTGGAATGAGTGGAAGCATAAATCACTGATAAAAGTAGCGAGTTTACCAATGTGTTTTGGTAAAGGGAACTCGAGGTATAAAATGATGTTGGGCTTATATTATACAGCCTATATTGGTTTGCAATCAAATTTCGTAAGTAAACATACAGGGCTTATACAAGCTGACCAACACAATTTGATTGCAAACCAAGTTGCAGATCCCGAGTTATTGATTGTTAGCTCATTTATTTTGACCATAAAAACTTCTTTAGAATTTGTTTCTAATTTCTTTTTAAAATTTGTTTCTGGATTTTTTTTTAAAATAGTTTTGGGAACGTGGTCCATTTTCTTCTGATTTGTTTAGTTTTTAGGCCTACAGTACAAGATAAAACAATTATTTTAATATCACAAATTGTTTCATAAACCAACTGTAAATAATTTTAAATGTAAGTGATACAATTTTAAAAGGATCATAATCTTTGAGTGCTTATAAAGGATTATTGCATTTTTTTATTAAATGTGTTTAGGGACTATTAAAAAATTTTCATAGTCTAATTAGTTCTATAATGTGACACCTAATTAGTTGTTTACCCTGACTGTCTTTTGTATTAAGTTCGAAACACTAATAAAAATAATTCAATTCAATTCCAAATCGGCAGGCAGCAGCTCACAGCAGTTATGTCCACGCTAATTTACCCAGGCATCAGTTGGCAGCAGTTATTTTCACCCAATTTATGCCTCAGACTTCAAGGTGCAATGTAATGGTTTCTCTGTTCTTGTTACACAATGTAGATTTTATGTCATCATTGTAAACTTTTGTCTTTTAAAAATGTTGAAACTAATTTGATTAATTATACAAATGTAGGTTTTCTTCTTTCATTGTCAAACTTTGCTTTTTTTAATTGTTTACATATATTATATATTTAGAAATGATATTCAATTGCATAAAAGATGGATAATGAAGATAGAAACATACAATTTGGAAATAATGATTCCATTAAAATGTCAATTCCAGAGAGAATAGGTAATTATGTATTTTTTTTGTTTTTTTTGTTTTGGCATTTAGCAAAAGGATTCAGCTACTGTTGTTATTAAAAAAAGTTATACAAACTTTGTTTTCTTTGTAAAAGGTAAAAAAATATTTACTGATATTGTTCCAGCACCTTTTTGGCCTTTTTAAATAATGGGATACTACAAAATTTTCAAAATTAAAGTGCAAAGATTAAGTTGGCTTTTATGGCACTATTGTTATTTTGTATTTAGAAGAAAATATTGTGGTAGTTACCGTGAATGACAAATTAGGCATGCAGTGCCCAATAAGCACCCTTGCCGAATAAGCATTCTGGGGTTGGGGGGGATTGTTAATAAGCGTCCCTGCTCTAATAAAAGCGCTCCTCCACCCCTCCTCAAGAAAAGGGGGTGCTTATTCGGATCGGCATGAAACACAACGATTTATATTTTTTGAATAGGTTTTATTAAAATAAAATCATTATAAAAAAGGTTGTTTAACTATTTTTAATTCATCAAATGTTATTTCAAAGTTTTTTCTTGATTTTAAAAATTTCCTCTGATAGGGTTGTTGCAATTATTTTGTCCTTGGTGAAAGCCTCAAATTTGGCAGGAACTTGATCCTACAACTAAGGCCAAAAAAAATTAGGAGAATGAAGTTTGAAAAATTTGCTTTTCTATAAAAAAATAATAAGTGCCCTTACTGAATTAACCAGCCTATGCCAAATAAGACCCTGTCATCATCATCATCATCATTCTCGGCTTAACGTCTGTTTTCCATGCTAGCATGGGTTGGACGGGGTATATTAATGACCCTCTTCCAATCTGATCTAGACTGTGTTAGATCTAAACTCAACTTCCTCTGTATAAGGTCTGTCCTTATAACCTCCTGCCAAGTCTTTCTCGGTCTGCCTCTGGGCTTTGCCCCAGGAACTATTAAGTCTCTACACTTTCTTACTCAATTATCCTCCTCCATTCTTTCCAAGTGCCCCAGCCAATTCAATCTTTTTATCTGGATAACATCTTTAATTCTACGGAGACTTAGCCTGCTTCTTAGCTCATCTGAACTCTTTCTGTCTCTCAGACTGGCGTTACACATCCACCTAACCATTCTCATATCATTCCTTTCTAAACAGTCAAGATCTTCCTGCTTCACTGCCCATGTCTCACTACCGTACAACATAACACTTCTTACACAGGCCTCATACAACTTACCTTTTGCCTCAATTGACAGAAATCTGCTAGTCAACAAAGGAAGTAACTCTTTGAACTTTTTCCAAGCAGAACCTATCCTGCAAGTACCACTTCTTCCAACACCCCCTTCACTACCCAACATATCACCTAAGTAACAGAAGTTCTCAACTATCTCTAACCAGCCTCTGTTGTACAGCATTAAAGCTGGAAATACTTCATTCTCTATAATCTCACCCCTGCAGCGCTTGCATACAAACTGAATGTCAGCTCTTAACCTTCCACTAATACTACTGCACTTCTTATGTACCCAATGCTTGCAAGTCTGACAAAAAATTGAGTTACTACCAACCCCTTTCCTGCAAACTCCACAAGGCCACTTTCCAACTACAAGGTCACACTTGGCTGCAATGCTACTAATCATGACTTTAGACTTTGCTGCGTTTACCTTTAGCCCTTTCTCTTCTAGTCCTTTCTTCCACTTCTCAAACTTTTCAACTAATTCTTCCATCGACTCTGCTATGAGAACCAAATCATCTGCATACAATAACTCCCACGGACAAACTGTTCTGAACTCCATCGACAGCGCTTCTAAGACTAGAACAAACAACAAAGGACTAAGTACAGAACCCTGATGTACACCAACATTTACACTAAATTCATCACTAAGTGAATCGTTAATCCTGACAAGACTTCTAGCATTGCTGTACATAGACTGTACCCTCGTAACTAGCCACTCATCCACACCTAATTTTCTCATAGCCCACCAAATAACTTTACGTGGCACTCTATCAAAAGCTTTCTCTAAATCTACAAAGGTAAAATAGAGATTCTTTTCTTTTCCTAAATACTTTTTCTGAAGCTGTCTGAGTAAAAATATTGCATCTGTAGTGCCACGCCCTGGAACAAAACCAAATTGCATCTTATCTATATCAATTCTTTCTCTAAGTAACTTATCAATCACTCTTTCAATAACTTTCATTACTTGATCAACCAACTTCAAACCTCTATAGTTACCCCTTTCTAATGCATCACCCTTGCCCTTAAAACAATTCACTATTACACTCGACTGCCACTCACTCGGAATAGCACCATCCTTTATAATCTGGTTAGCAAGACTTGTAATAAGCTCAACTCCAATATATCCAGATGCTTTTACCATCTCTGCAACAATACCTGATACTCCTGCAGCCTTGCCAATCTTCAATTTCCTAATAGCCTCCACTACCCATTCTGTCTTGATCTGCATAGCCTTCTACAACATCATCATCAGACAAATTATCCTCGTCCCAATCAAACTCAGTGTTAAGCAACCTCTGATAATGAATCTTCCAAGCTACCCTTTTCTCCTCTTCTGTGCTAGCCAAAACACCTTCATCATATATGTAAATATACACTTCTCACCTACAACATCTTGATTAGTCTTCTTCATTTGCTTTGCTATCTTGAATACCTCATTGCGCTGGTCTTCCCTTCTTAACACATCTGCAAATCTGTTTCTCTCTGCTTCTGATTTTGCCTTATACACTGCTGTACGAGCGCGACGCTTAGCTTCTAAGTAAATATTTTTACTACCACCTGACTTCCACTCTTTCCAAAGTTTCCCCTTTTCCTTTATACACTGGTCAACCTCATTATTCCACCACCAGGTCTGTCTATGTCTAGCTGGTCTTTTCGTCCACCCACAGGTATCATCAGAAGCTTCTAGAAGACAATTCTTCAAAGTAGTCCAAGTACTTTCAACATTGTCACTATCGCATTGACCATTGTGGGCTAACTGGTGAACTTTTTGTCTTTTTGTCTTTGCACTAAATTGTCTTGCTACAATCTCTTCCTTCAGCTTCCAGACTTTTCGACGGGGCCTGTACTTTCCCTTGGCTTCTTTAACACTCTTCAAGATAATATCACAAACCAGCAACCTATGCTGGGAAACACACTCTTCCCCCGATATAACTTTCAAGTCCTTCACCACTTTCTTGTCTGACTTTCTAACCAGGAAGTAATCTATCTGTGTCTTACAACCACCTGACTCATATGTTATCAGCCTACTCTGTCTCTTACTGAATGATGTGTTGCAAACCACCATGTCCGTTTCCATTCCAAACTCAAGCAATTATTTCTGCTCCCAAATCCATAGCCTCCATGCACACCTCTATAACCTTCAGATGACTTTCCAACAAGACCATTAAAGTCGCCACCCACCATGATAAGTTCAGTGTCTGCAAACTTTGATGTGACTGCTATTAACTCATCATAAAACTTATCTTTATCTTCCTTACTGAGTCCACACTGTGGAGCATAAACTGCCAGAAAAGTGACAATCCTATTACCTATCAAAAACTTTATCACTATAATATGACTATTAACACGCATAACATCTATTACTTTTTCTACCCAAGATAAAAATTTTAAATGAGTGCCCCTGACGCTTAATCCGTCATTTATGGTATTCGCAGTGATTTTCACATAAAATGATGGCAAAAAAGAAATCGTTTCATCTCGTCATTAGATTGGTATATATTACTGCACACAGAACTTGATACCATAATATTGTAGGTTATTTCTATTGTTTAAAAATTGTACACAAGAATTAAACTTTTTTTTACTTAGTGCTTTCTGCTGGATATGATGGTGATGATAACCTGGAAAATGTTAGTCAACCATTTGCTAACTCTACCTCCTTTGATGAGACTCCAATTCTTAACCCTGCAGACGTCATGGGAGGAATGCAAACACCACCGTCTGTATTAACAATTGACCATGCTGCAGATGTGTATAAGGGGTAGGCTTGTTTGTGTTTTTTGTGATGTATGTAATTTCTTAAGGAAAAAGATGTTATTTGCAGATCATAAACATTTACATTTACAATTTTTAGAAACTCTCCAAACAGACACACAGAAGGAGATGGAGCAGATGATGAAGAGGGTCAAAGTTCTTTTCAAAAATATTCTCGTCAATTTATGGACGATCAGGAGCAACAAGATGATGACTTTACAGTTGTGGTACCATCAGAAAGGTCGGTTGTTATTGCTGGTGAAGAGAGTGGGTATACTTACCATATACCATTTGACGATCCGCAAGCTATGCAAAGATGGTACACTAGCATGCAAAGGAGGCTAACACTTCTTGAAAACGAACTTGATTATCAGCATAGAGTATCAAACGTGTGGAAATACTTGTTATTGACTTTGACTGTGGTCAATCCTTTTATTATCAATTATTTCTTTTTTAAGAGACGGTAGCACTGCTGTCAATGGTAACACCTGTTAAAATGTTTGTCAATATTAAGATCCAGATAAGTTCAAAATTCAATCTCATTTTTTATCTCAGTGTTTTCTGTGATCCTCCAGATCTTAAAAACAGATTTTTATCACATAAAGATGCCAAGTATGTCACGGTTGCACTGATGTATAAAGTTTTTGTAATGCAGGAATGTTTACTTGCGGCAAGTGTTTTCCAATAAAATTGATAAATAAAAAACAGCGAAAATAATTTGGATGTTTGGGTAAGTTGTTCGTGATTACATGATATTGTTAGGATACTTTCCTTGTGAAGTTTGTGATGTCGCTTGCAAAGAAGATTTGTTGTTTTATATTTTATGTTTCTGCTGTTCAGATAAGTTATAAAACTTTTTTTTTCTCTAGGACTTAAAAGTGAATTTCCATTAATATTTGTTGTTCTTTTTCTTGTTGTCCATTTTATATATCAGTTGCATTTTGACACTTTTTTCCTTCTAAGTTATTAAATGTGCTTTTTTTCTGGGGAATGAGTCAACACAAATTAATACTAAATAAACTCTGCAAGTATCTTGTAAATCATATCCATATTCTGAGGGTGTACTTAAACTTGCCTGACCTAAATTTTATTTTTGTTGTTGTTAGTGTTGTTGTTCCATTTATAAGATATCAGTAGATAGTTCTCAGCCTTGCTCTATATGTACACTTTATTTGCATACACTGTTAGCATATTGCTATACATGGTTTAGTGGTGGCCATGCAGCTCATAGTTTACAACATTTGTGATTGAATTCTGATTGCTCAGGAATATAATTAATGGTGTACAAAATAGCACTCTTGTAATTTCACCATTTTTTGTTTTATATAGAAATAGAAGGATTTTAAATTATGGCAAAAAAATCTAAAAAAGTAAGTGCCTCAGTAGAATCGAGACGAAGAAATCGTTCAACTAAAATACCCTTAGTAAAAAAAAATCCATTTGAAGTTCGTTTAAACCGATTGAAACATGGTGTCATTGGTAAGAAAGTCAAAACAGACAAAGGATTACCTGGTGTAGCACGATCCAAAGCTAATGAAAAGGTTTGTATTTAGTTTGAAAAAGTAGTAACGATTAGGAAATATTACCTTAAAGGTTAGCAGATTTTGAAGAAAACGATAATCTTTCCCTCTAAAACTACTTTTTTTATCTTTAGAGAAAGAAAACTTTATTAAAAGAGTATAAGCAGCGGTTTAAGGTATTATTATTATTATTATTATAAACAATTTTTATACAGGATATAGATTTTCAATATATACAATATTGCTATCAACAAACG
The DNA here is from genome assembly GCF_029227915.1 of Hydractinia symbiolongicarpus. Classification (NCBI taxonomy): domain Eukaryota; kingdom Metazoa; phylum Cnidaria; class Hydrozoa; order Anthoathecata; family Hydractiniidae; genus Hydractinia; species Hydractinia symbiolongicarpus. The sequence continues at coordinate 9,927,578 of NC_079880.1, read as the reverse complement.
TCCTGTCTTTAAAAATCAAAATCAAAATATAGTAAGGTAAAAATATATATTATATATGCAATAAAAATAAAACTAGTTAAAATTAGCTTAGTCTTAAAATTAGCTAAAACTGCCAGATTGTGTGTAAGATGATTTAAGGTAGGTAATGAGATGACTTAAGGTAGGTAATTTTATCACTAACATTAATAACAAACACTTTTGGTCATTGTCTACGTCATCCTTTAATTTCAATGTATTCTACCACCTCTGTATCCTATTTTCATAGATAGAAGCAGGAGCTCCATTTCAGTATCTTTTTGCAGACGCCATATCATTTATGTCATTTTGCACTCAGATATCGCTTTTCTCTTAAAACTCAGTATTCTATTTGGTTCTTTTTCAGACCAATGTAATAATTGATAAGAGATTTGGTGAATTTGATGACTCTCTCACAGCAGAAGAAAAAATGTTGAAGCGATTTACGTTAGAAAAACAGGTGAACTTTTTTTAGTGCTGGAATCTAAAAATTAACCACTTTAAATTGCCTGAGTAACTTGTTTTGCATTGTATACTATATATGTTTAAATTTAAGGAAAAGATAATTTTACGTACATTTTTTTCATGCACAAATATTCTTTATTGTTATTTAACAATGAATAAAAAAATAAATTTATTTTATACACACCTGCACCTTATGCACCCTGAAATTTGCATGTTTTCACACTTGTCTCAATGCTTATTATTGTCAATTATTGTCTGTACATGTTTGTAGCGCCATCATGAAAAGTCTGGTTTGTACAATATGGAGGAAGATGATGAAGAATTAACGCATTTTGGACAGAGCTTGGCAGATATTGAAAGTTTCGACGATGCAGGATTAAAATTAACTGATGACGAAGATGAAGGTTTGTTGCAGCCTTTAAATTTAGTCATTTTATTTCTGACAGGGTTACGCATTCTAATGGTTAAAGTTTGTTTTGTTTTAAAATACACCAACGTAATACTGCGAAAGATGCAGATTTTACTTAGAAGAGATTATCGCTAACAAAAAATTATTGATTAATTGATCATGTTGTTCTTTATTTGAATATGTATTTGTAATATAGACCAGACTAGATAATGACATACAGTCACACAAGCCTCAATCTTGACGTGCTGTTTAGTTCGTTGAAATATATTAGTTTCGTTCTGTTCCAACATAAGCATATCTTAGTATTAAATATCTGTAATCGACAATTTTTGTTGTAATTCAGAGGTTAGAATTATTGTTATTTTGTTGTTTTTGTTGTTAGTTTTCTAGTGACAGCTTTGTCTTTCTAGTGGGAGATTTGGATGATCATTTTGGTGGATTTTTGACAAAGAAAAGATTCCAAGATGATAATGTAGGTCAACGGTACATAAAACATTATAATCTTGCGAAATAATAATTTTAAAAGATTGTAACTTTCAAATCCATAGGTACCTGAAAGAAAGCTGACGAAACAAGAAATTATGGATCAGGTCGTTGCAAATTCAAAGAAGAAAAAAGTAATTAGATTTTTTTCAACTTTTTTGTCAAAAGCTTGTGTGCAAACTAGTTTATTAATACAAACTTTACAAATCTATTTTAGTATGAAAGACAACAAACACAAGAACATGCATTTGAGATTACTCAGCAACTTGACACACAGTGGAAAGAAATACAATCAATGCTAGTTAAAAGAGTGTGTTGATTCTACTGCCTTGTTTTTCATCTCTATTTCAATTTTAAGAAATAGAATATTATTTAACGATTTTAAAATGACATTAAGAGCCTATACATCATATGAACCCATACAAATAAAGAATACCCTGAAATAATTGTTGTATATTTTTATTGATCTCCATGTTTACCAAATAAATTTTAGAATTGGCTGGTCGTTATTCTTGATTCGCAATCATTTTTGAAACATTTTTAACTGTTATTGTATCTTTTCATATAGTCATGCCGAATGATTAAAATTATTTTAAACCCTGACTTTATTATATGTAGGATGATAGAAGAAATACTAAGCTCTCAAAACCAGATGATTATGATAAAACAGTCAACGAATTAATATTTGAAGCTAAGGGAAAGGTAAAATTTATGTTTTTGTTGTCACGTAAGTTTGAAATTTAGAAAATGCGTTTACGTTGTAATAAATCTGTATTTTTTTATGCGTTACAACATGCACATACTTTCTAGGATTTTTAGCCTGACATCTGTCTGTCGCTTGGCAGCAAAAATGGTAGCTTAATCCTGAGGATTTTTCCATGGGCTCACGACTAGAATGTTCAGATTAACATATTTTTTCATTGCGCATCGTTTATGATGTTTGTCACAAATGTTTAGTGGACACTGATTACTCTCTATTAAATATGGTGGTAACACTAATTATTTCTCATACTTTTATTGAAATGTATTATATAGGCAACAGATCGACTAAAAACAGAGGAAGAAATAGCACAAGAAGAGAAGAAAAGGTTAGAAGAATTGGAGGTAAACTTTTCGTTGCACTCAATAGCTGTTGTTATCTTGTTATACAAGACTAGTTGTGAGACCAATAGAAAAGTTTATTGTACTTATCATTAAAGGGCTTGCTGATAATCCTATTTGAAATACGGCAAAATTTCATTCTCACAATGACTTTAAATTAACATTGGATTTTCTATAAAATTTTCTCAAATATAATAGGACATAAATTGTAATTTTGTTTTCAGTTAATAAAATCATTTCGTTTAATTGCATCACTTTCTCTAAGTCAATCAAAATTGTAAACAGATGTTTTATAAATGACAGAACAGTTCTGTCTTTACACAGTTGCTGCTAAAGAACATTTTGGAAAATATGTACTTTGCCAATCACAGACAAACACCACGTATTATTAATAGAAAATTTTACTAAATTTTGTACATCGTAAGGTAAAGTGTAATGCATTTCTAGCTGTTAGTTTACTGTAAATACAAGTAAAACATTTATATTTTTAAAAAAATAGAAGCAAAGAAGACTACGCATGTTAGGGATCACAGAGGACGAGGAAGTGTATTATCAATCTGCTGATGCTATCGTCGAAAGGTAAAAGTTTGACATTTATACACAGTTTGTATGCAAGTTTGACTAAAATTAATTAGTCAGTCTGCCATTAAAAAGTGATTATCATCTAAATCATTATCATGTAATACATTATCCATATCCTATGTGAAAATTTTCCTCTCATAGTAAAAAATCAAAAGAAGATGATCGTTATGAAGTGCGTTATCACGATGGAAAGATGGTAATGCCAGAAGGAATAAGTGGTAAGATACACTGTTGTGTTTTATTTATATTTCTGCTTTCTTAAACCATATTTATGGAAAGTGTTACAAATTGTGCATAAAAGTTGCTGGGTATAATTGATAACTACTTAACGACATGTGAATTGGAATTTGACTTGCACGTAATTGCATTAAAAGGCAAGCAAGCTAATTCAATGCTGCAGGTAAATCTAGTCAGAGATATCTCACAAGATACAATTAAAGATAAATCGTTTGGATGTCAATTTTTTATATTCAGTGTTTATAGTTATTAACAAAGAAATAAAATGCTAGTGGAGGTATTGCAGCATGATCAAAACTTAGGAAAAGTGAATCAATGTCTAAAGTTTAAGATAAAATAATTTTTTTTTTAGATTTTGGTGAACTTTTAAGAGGACAAGAAGAAGAAGGTATGTTTTTTTTATTTAGTTTGAGAAAAAAAACATCATTTTTCAAGAAAAGATATGGTTTTAGATGAAGATGAAGACGATGATTCCGAAGAGGGTTTTGATGGTGGTCAGTCTGATCATGCAAGTGACAGTGGTGAAGAAAATGAGGAGGATGAGGAAGAAGAAAGTGATCATGAAGACTTGTTTTCAGGTAAGTAAAAAATTTAGTTGGCATTGTTCTGTCACAATGCTTGCGCTGATCCCCATGTAACAGGGTGTTTTAGTGTCACCATTTTTAAGTTCGATTGCTTTCCAAAATGTTCTAGAAGCTATCACAGTGTGTGTGTGTTTGAAGGATGAATGTAAACGTTTATCACAGGATTGTGATTATTCAATGTAATATTAATGGAAATTAAAGTTGTTTGTCCTGCAGGATAAACAACTTGTCATTTGTCTGCTTTTTTCTGGGTTTAGTCAATCATGCTGCCATTCACATTGACGATAGCTGAGTATATAGATAGGAAATGTTGTCATTAGCAAATTAAGAAAATTTTCTGTTGACATCTCTTTAGATGAAGAAGATTCATTATCTGATGAAGTAGAGGAAACTAAAAAGTTGAAGAAAATTGTTGAACATTCAAAAAATGAAAAGAAGACGGATAAAAAAAAGAAATCAAAAAAGGTATGGAACTATTGTTCTCACAGAGTAAGAAGGCTTATACTACAAACATTTTAGTGCAAGTTATTTTCCATTATCCTAAGTAAAATAATGATTGATTTATTTATTTCTTAAAGAAACAGTAAGGTATTTTCATTTAATTGTATTTAGCCAACTAAAGATGAATTACCCTTCGTATTTAAAGGTAGAGGAAAAAATAGAACAGATTGTTTATTTATATTTTATATTTTTTTAATTGTTTCTGTGTTATGTTCCTCTAATTTAAAATGTCTTTGTAACACGACACAGTAAGGAAAAATTTTTGCAAAATTTATTTTTGCGTTTCAAAAGCTTAAAATTATTTTTTTTGCGGGCGACTAGAATATTTTAATAGCAACTATGGAATGCAATTTTACAATTGGTAGCTCTTGTTAAAAACTGTGAAATTAATTTGGTATTTGAAATGCATAATGTGGTTGCAAGACAGGTATATAACGATGCAGTGTCAAAATCAAATATTGAGTAAAATAACATTCTGTAAACATATTGCACATTGTCTTCCTGATCTCAAATTTCTTTTTGTGATTGATTAACTATAGGAAGTTATTTTTCGGGATTTAATCTAATTTTTCGTAAACACCATTAAAAATTACAAAAATTACTGTCACAAAAATAATTCTTCTAAAGATTTTTTCCCTTAAAGTATTTGTTATGATAACAACTCATCATATCTCATCTTTACTGCAGCTCCCGATACATTAGAAGAATTTTTAAAGATGACTAAAGACAGGTTTGTTTGTGTACAATTTTTTTTCTAACAAGATGAGTTGTACATTTACAACCTACTTTTAAAATAACTATCCTTGAATTCAAAGAGATTAGTAACAGCTGTATTTAACCATGTATATATGTTGCTCTTAGTGGCATTGCTGAAAATACATTGGTTTTAAGCATTCTTGTTTGCTTATTGTCTTTTTCATGTTGTTGCAGATGTTGTATGGTTGTTTTCTATTTTAATTTTGTAGTAAAACTTGGACATACTGACAATCAACTAAGCAACATTGTGATATAGGCCATCCTGACTGTCTTAAATCTTTTTTTCAGAAAAGATGAAGATATTTTACTGGCTTTAAATAGAATAAGAAAATGTCACCATGTTAAGCTGGAGAAAGCAAATATCGACAAAATGAAGGTATTTTCAACCTTATATAACAAAGTAACTCCTGGTTATTAAAATTACCAGTACTTTACAGTTTTTTAAATGTTTGTCATTATCATTTGTCAACATTGAAGATTTCTCAACAAAGAATAGAAGAAGAAAACAGCTTGGGAACTTTTTAGTTGTAAAATTAACATTTCTTTTGTTTTTGAAATTTCTGATAATGTAAGCAAAATTTTGGCAGTGGGTGATTAGCTGGCCTGAATCTATCACTTGATAATTTACTTCATATTACAGGTTTTATTTCTAATTCTTCTTGAATATATCGATCATTTATGTAAAAGTCAGAAGCCCCCATTGAAGTTCATCAACACTTTAGCAGAGTAAGTATGTTTTTAATTTAATGTTTAATGTTAATAAGCAACTAGATCAGATTGGATGAGGGTCATTAATATACCCTGTCCAACTTTCCTAATTTTCTTGTTCTTGAATCACCAAAGAATTCTCTTCTTTGATGATATCAAAAAATTTAATGTTTCCATCTATAACATTGAAAACCTGCTCTATTTTTGGGGCTCGTAGAGCTTTGTATTATACATTTATGTGTTCGTTTTATATCCAATTTTGATATTGTTCGAATAAACCTTAGATTTGTATTTCAAAAGTTTAGATTCAGCCAGTTGTCTCATATCTCTCATGAGTATTTCGTGAGTTGTTTGTGTAAATCAATTTTCTAAGATGGCTATTTAAAACATCTTCTTTCATCTTTAGGTTTATACAACAGTTGGTGGAAGATATACCAGGTCATGCAAAAAAGATACTTCAAACAAAATTAAAAACTGTTCTCAAACAAGTTATGCTTCGATTTAAAATAAAAGGTATGTTATATTTTCTACACAATTCAAAAGTAAATAACAGATAGAGATGAGAACGGATTTATTTTTTTGAAGTTTTTGTTTTTGCTGCTAAAGTTCTAAATCGTCTGTATGTCCATGTTGCATATTTCATCGGGCGTGTCTGTTGTTGCCTATCCCGTGTTTTGTTTTTGTTTAGGTGACAGTGGGATGTTTCCAACTTTAAAAGAGGTAATACTATGATGAATATTTTTTTGATGCAGTGTGATTTGTTGACAATATTTTCTGTGGTATCAAACACCTTGGTGTACTTCTAAGAGTCCAATGGGTTTACCGTATTGGTAGTGATTACGTTACAAAATTTGTTTACGAGCACTGGTTTTTAGTTTATTGTAAGTTCTGTTTAACTCCATTTTAGCTTGTGTTGTTTAAAGTGATAGCAGTCATCTACCCGACATCAGATTTGAATCACGTGGTCACGACACCATGTTTATTTTTAATGAGTATGATTCTAAACAAGGTGAGCTAGCATGGTTTAATGTGTTTTTTGTCTCTATAATGGATCTAGTGAATGTATGCTAAAAAAGATGATCCAAAATTATTTCGATAGTCGGTATTTTTTTTATTCCAACTCTCACTTTTAGATTAAATCCAGTCTTGGTCATGAATATTTGCACCCGCGTGCGGTTGTACGTACGCCTACACTAATACAGGCGTGCGATCAGTATCGCACGCCTAGCCTATGATTTTGGCGTGCAATTATAACATTCAGGAGAGCGGCAGCGCGGAGTTTTTGAAGCATTGTTTTTTACTTTTTATTTGCTTCTTTTTCGTTTGTTGACTTATTTATTTCAGCAACAAAATGTTTACAAACCATGTTCACAACAAGCTGCCATATTGAATGAAGCATGTGAAAAATAAATAACAAACTTTCATCCAGACCCCAAACAACCAATAGTAGTAGTAAATGCAGGCTTCTCCTTTTGAGGTACGCGATCGCGTTCCTAGGCCCTATCGTGCACCTAAATTACGTGAGGTACGGGAAGAACAGAGTACCTCCGTTAACAGATTACATTTAGATCTAAGAATTATTGAATAATCCTGGCCCTTTTAATCCATAAGCAAGTCTATTCATAGCCAACCTCCCCATCCTAGCTAATTCACCGACTCCTGACTTAGTTAAAAGAACTACGTAGACATAAATCTCTCCCTTCGTCGTTGGTAACCAGGTCTTACCAAGAAATCCAGCCATGCGGTTCTTAACTAATGCGGAGGTGAACGCCGACGGAGCACGGATGAAGCAAGTCTGCAAATATGCACTTACAGGCGGAATAGACATTTTATTATGGATTTAATGGATGCAAGTGTTATTTAAACAACTTTAAAAACGAAACCCACGTGCTGTTGTCTCTATAAATATACACAGTTTTGGTATATATTTTTAACGAACTTAAAGATTATTTATACATCGCTGTCTGTTTCCTAACTATCACTACTCTCGTTACTCTCTTCGTTGTCGCTGTTGCGTGTATCGTGATCCATACCTGTTACTAGAACAGGTGTCTCCATGCTGACAAACCTCTTCTGCATGTATGAATCGACTGCGCTGTTCAAAATTTCTTCTTTCTCTCCATCACTCCACATAATACTTTCTTTTTTCCAAGATAAGAATGTAGATACTTTTCTGGAAATATTTTTTGTTTTTTTTGAAGCAGAGGCCATCTTTTAATGAATGTCGCATGTAGCTAATTTTACTGTGATTTTTTAATAAAGATGAACGCTCCCCCGTGGATACTTAGAACGTCGTTCGTTCGATTGAACGTTCAGTTAGAACGTCTTTTGCTTGATTGAAGTAAACATGTTATGCTGCATTTTTCTCACCTGTTTTTTTCACGTCACACAAAAAGGTTATTTGATCTTTGATCGACGGGTGGTTTATTTCATTCGAAACTGATGGATCAAATAAATTTATTAATTCAACTCACGAAAAAAAAAAAAGAAAAGAAAGTAAACATAAAATAAACATGTCACTAACTAAAATTATTCAAGCAGCAGAAAAATTGCGGTGCCTTTCGATTCGTAATAATGATCGACAAGAATGTATATCGTATTAAAAAGAAGTCCAGAAGTTCTCTCTCCCACACGACACAGCAGGCAATAAGTAAGCCCTGCCCTCGGTTTTGTGAGAAGAAATGTTCTGCGAAGACTCTCAATTGAGTTTCCTGTACAGTTCTGCTTTGCATTAAACTGTGTCTGTGACAAGCATTTTTGAAGTATTCACCGGCGACTTCTGCAATATTCAACTTAATAATGCCCTGACCTTCGGTTCGTAAATAGCATTTCTATTTGTCATCGTCTTAAGGAGATCAATACAAGGGTAATGAATAAAATTTTTGCCAGCTGAAAAACAAAAAATTATCGACGCAATGCCGACGCAAAACATTTGAATCTCACGTCAGTAATTTTAATGAAAGTGCGTATTTAATAGAAATATATTTTAGAGATACATTTTAACGCGGAAGAACAATTATGTATTGGGTAAAGTTTGGGTAAGGGATTACTCTAAAATAGCTTAGTTCTACTTGGCGTGTGTACGAAGTAGAACGAGGCGTGTAATAAAGAGCACGCCCGAATTTCACATGGCGTGTGCGGAGGCGTGCGCGTGCGATTGCACGCCATTTATGACCAAGACTGAATTCTATTGAGTGTGATATTTATTAAGGTGTAATCCAGCGTTCTCAGTAGCCGTTAAACGGCTATTTACCACTTGAAATTTATCCCAAATTTCTCAATTTATTAGAGGAGCTAATTGTATTCAAAAGAAAATGTGGGACTTATAGCCCATTTTATGCAAGTTGTGAATATTAATAAGATTTTAATAATATCTAAGACTACCTTAATGAAATATTTAGCAGCCCTTATTTTACATTTCTGCATTATGCCCTGTTTATGTCTAAGGATTTGTGATACAGAATATGTGTAAAAAAGTAGCACATCAAATTTTGGTAGCAAGATTGTTTAAAACGTCCACCAATGCAAATCTTCTGCAAACTATTTTTCTTCTATATCACTTTCGGCTGTTATTGCAAGAATTGTTTAGTTTCTTTATAATGAACAAGATTGAATACTCTGCTTTCTACAAAAAATCGATATTATACTTGTTGTAAACATTTTAGGTGTTTATGATCTTATTTAAACATTTTTTTGCACATTAGCTACTTTCATTTGTTTACGTCAGTATGTGAGAGTTCAAGTACTGCAGTAATTTTAAGTAAGCTACGATATCGTATGACGTTTCAATCTTAAATAAAAACTGCTCTTTTCCATTATGTCCATAAATGAAACTCTGCTCAAAAAGCATTGCAAACGAGAGGGTGGTGTCATCAAAACTTTGATCAATCTTTTTTTTTGATGTAACAAGAGCTTTTTATTTCTATGTTAGGGTCACTGCATGAACATAAAGGATGTGATATCAGGTTTATTTCTACTCAACATTGTGCATGACGTAAGTAAAAATGATTAATATTCAGAATCACTGCAGTATCAGTTAAAGATTTGTTTAATGGAGAAAGAGAGAGATAGTTGGTTTCTTGTAATAGTTCTTTGAGTGCAGAGATTGAAATGATAACCAAATAGGAATAAAAGGATTTCTGAAATAAAATTATTGACTCATTTTGTTTGTTATTGCCTGTTTTTTCTTTAAGTCATTATCTTTCGCTCTATATTATAACGTCTATGAATATCTTTACACTAGATTGTTTTTTACCATGCTACATTACATTATCACTTTCAAACAAATTCATTTTGTTTAGACAATACTAGTCACTTATTTTTGTCTCTGAGTTTGGTTTTTATGAGTAGTCCAGATTTTTAGTTTTCAGTTTTGAATTAATGGTGTCTGAGTGGAATGTTAGATGTTCGTCCGATGTACTAAGCTGATAATGATGTCTAATTATATGACTAAACAAATATAATGCCCGTTTCAGTTCGTTTAAATTACGTCTTTTTCCTAACCTTTTAGTATGTGAAATTATCCAAGAGATACCTACCAGAAGTGATAACGTTTCTTGGGAAATTATTTTACTTGGCAGCACCTGTCAAAACTCCTTTAACAAGTACGAATTTTTTGTTTGCGTTTTCTGTTGCCATGCCGTGGATTTAATTTCGCAGATTTGGGGTTTACGGTCTCCTAACGAAATTATGTCCGCAAGTAATAAAATTAATTTCTGCGGAGATAAATCCTAAAACTTTGCGCCCATCCTTTCTATACCTCATTGCGTGCGTTTCGCTACTTGCGGTGGTATTTTTTTGGACATACGTAATTTTTTTTGAATCAATTAGTATTACCGATTGATATTTAGTGCGCGGAATTAAATCCGCGTGAAATAAAGCGAATTAAATTCGCCCGATAAATCTGAAAACCATCGTACGCGAAAAGACATTATCTGCAAATTCACATCTGCTGTTGTATTTATCAGACCTTTCAATCACGCCTTCCTTTCATATCTCGATAAATCGTATGTCTGTTGTTAATGTTTTTATGGTTGAAATTTTCCAAGTGTAATTTAGCATGCGTAGTCTGAGAAGCATTGTGCGCATATTCACGTCTGTACTTGTATTAGTCCTTCCAATGATGTCCTTATCTCTTGGTAGATCAAATCGGATGTCTGATATCCATGTTCTATGTGGTTGCAATTTTTTATCTGTGATTTGATATTCTTTATAGAAATCTCAGCATCAATATTAAATCTTCGAAAGAACGAAAAAAATATTCTCCTTGTGGAACGGACTGTGTAGGTACTTCTTGTTTTCGTGTCTCAATCTTATCAAAACTGTACTTGAATAAAACGCTACAACGAAGAGACACTGCAGTTAATGGTTGAGATGTCCTGAAATTAACCCGAAGAGTAGCTAATTTTTTTGTAAACGCAGATATTAAATCTATTTTCATAAAGTCCTGAAATTCTGCAAAATGGTTAGCTGTTCTGTCCTGGAATTATCCGTGAAAACCAAACAATTTTGTCCTCGAGAATAAGAGGAATGTTCTGGAAAGTCCTGGATGTCCTGGCGTTAAGGTTAATTTTTTGTGGACGTCGTGTATAGTTTTGGTATTTTTTGTTTAGTGCAGAAGAACCGATCAATATTAATATATCAAGTTCTCTTTCACCTTCTTGTGAAAACTTGGATAGTGATCTCATGCGGTAAGTTGTGGTCTTTGGTGGTACTTCCTGATGTATTCAAATTAAATCTTTGTGAATTTTATTTTCACAGTGATTTGGGGTAAAATATGTGATAAGGTTATTGATATTCTATCTTGACCTTTTACCGTGGAATCAGTATACTTAATATGTGCACAGTCAAAAAAAGTTTCATTTTTACTTTCACGGAATTTCGGGCATTTAAGTACTGCTTCAGCCATCAGAGTTTTCCAAGTGAAAAAACCTATTTGTCCTATTTAATAGAACGAAGGGAACGTTTACATAGGCGGACATAACAGTATTAATCCTTACAGTACATAGACGGGAGACGTCATCACCATTCCTAAAACCTATTTCTTTCTATTGTTCGACTACAGAAGTGTATTTTTCCACGGCCTTTACAATATGTTTGTTATATCTAGCATTTCATGTCTGAAGAATTCCCTTTTGCTAGCAAAGAAATTCTGCAGTTTATACGAATACTTGGACACATTTCATGAAATCTTCGAACCATGTGCTTGTCTGTTGCAAAGGTATTCTTGTTTGTTTTTGTTTATTTGTTTATTTTTTGTTTTTGATTTGTTTGATTTTTGTTTGCTTGTTTTGCAAAGTAATTTCACCTTACATAAATTTTCTAAGCTATTGAAAAAAAAAAATTTTTTTACGTAGCTTTACTTGTTTTTAGACTGCCGTTGAAAAAATATCCAAAAACGTTACAGGTACAATTTTTTACTTGCTTTCTACATGTTTTCTGATTTTCTAGTTCAGTAGGTGAAACAACCCTCCACACCTGTTGTCAAAACCAGCTTTCGTAATATGAAAGCTTCTTTTTATCCCCTGCGTAGGAGAATTGAAATGTAATGTGTTTGCGCAATGTAATTGGCTTGAATGCGCATCCTATCAAAATTGGAAGGAACTTTGATACAGAAAAGAGTAGATAAAAAAGTCTGTGTTACACTTACTTACAAAATAATCGTGTTCAAATAGGCTACGTTGTTCAAGCTGTTCTGTCGTTCTATTTTTTTAAAATGCGGTGTTTCGAAGTGTGTCAAAATGTACATATCAAGCAATTTTTTATGACTGCATACTTTTGTCATAGGACTTGCATGCTGATGTATTATCCATAATGAAATCAAAATCGTCGTGCGAGAAAATTTCATTGACGTTGCAATCACGAAAGCCTGTTCCGTTACCATTGTTGGATCCTCAATTTGACGAAAAGTAGGATGTTTTTGTCCTTCGTACCAATTTCTTTTCGCTGTTACAAGTTACGCCTTGTTACCGAAATTTCTTTTCGCTGTTACAAGCTACGCATTGTTACCGAAGTTTTTTTTCGCTGTTTCGAGTTACTCATTGCTTAACAAATTTTTTTTTACCGTTACGAGTTACGAATTGTGTACCACAATTTTTTGTTGTTGTTACTACTAACAGGATTTTTAAAATGATTTAGTTACGAGATGAGGTCAAAACGTCGTGCGAGTGATAAAACACAGAACGAACGTGAAAAACTGCAATACAAACTGAAAAAAGAAACCAAGGTAATATAACACAAACGTAATATTACAGGGACAGGGGTCAGGAATAAAATGCAGCTTCTTACCGTTAGGCAGTCTTAAATGATGACCAAATTTACAGGAATTTATATTTGCGTCTTCTTTGCGCGTAAGGACACAAAACATTTAATGGATATAGTCTTTAATTACAGTTGCCGCTCGATAAGTGAAACTTTCAGGGACCCAAAAATATGATTCCACTTAGCGAATGTTCCATTTATCCGAAGAATTTCGTCGAAGAAACGAATTTCTGGAAAGAAATAAGAAGCCCTAAAAATACAGGTGCAAAAGGATAAAATAAGACATGCGAGTTTCATTTATGGGAGTTATTTTTATTGCCAGTCCTTTTTCGACCAAACTTAACACATTCACGATGGATGAACGAATTTCATCTTCTTCTGTAAATAAGTCTAAAGGCTAAATACACGGTAAGTTTTAACGGACCCTTTAAATGTAAGATAAAAAAAACTTACCGTGTAAACAGGAAAGATGTACAACTTTTTTCGGTTTTTAAGTTTGGTTTTATAAGTTTTATAAGTTGGAGCCTTAAAATTGTTCCGATTGCGTTTCTTACGTCGTGCAATCTTTTTGCAATCAAAGCAAAGAGAAGACCTACAACCATCCACATAATCTTTGAGACAAACTAGAAATTCTATCAAAAAACCAGAAAAGGCCGTTGACGCAAATGTCCATTTCTCCAACTGAGACGGTTTAAACATGTAAAAAGCTATAATTAGCCTATAGCAGCACCGTAAGGCTTCGTTCTAGTGAACTTTTCGCTTTCACTAATTGAATTCAGAATTTCCTAAGACCCAAGTCTTAAGTCGAAGCTAAAGCTGAAGTTCCGTAAGCCTTGAGGCAGTACGTCGAGTTTGATAAGACTTGTGGTGCGAGTTTGTAAATTTTTTTTTGTCAAAAATCGAAAAGTGTCATTATTTATGTGGGTGATTGTAGTTGCACTGACAGCAAAGACATTAGACTTCTCTTTGTTCTCATCATCATCCATCACAATTCCATCCGTTTTATCTTCTACACTATCAATTAGTTCATCTATAGGTAGCACGGGTTCAGTGGCACTTTCAAGTTGCCCATTAGCTTACTGAATGGATCATCCAAACCATTTTGTTTTCAAATCGAGCAAAAGTTTTAAGGGGGATTTTCACGAAGCGAATTGAACGGCGAATTCGATGGCGAATTCGCTTTTTAATTTTTACGTCAAAATAAGTTAGACGCCAAATTCATTGTTTACATTGGTTAACCGCGTTCTGATTGGTCTTAAACTAGCAGCGAAACCTTTAGCCGTGAAAAAGTAAAAACTGTTTCTACTTTTCAGCGAAGCGAATGCAAAATCATAACAAACAAAACTGCGCATGCTCAGATACAATTCGCCGTCGAATTCGCTGTTCAATTCGCTTCGTGAAAATCGCCCTTCAGTTACGAGGGCGTAACTCGGCTTAAGGGACCAGAAAAATGGTTTTACTTCGCGAATGTTCCACTTATCCGCGGCTCCACATATCGAGTGCCAACTTGTTTCGACATTCTATTTGTGATTTCAAAACCTATCGAACTTCCTATAAATGTTCAGTACAGAAATATCTGTCACTAACAATCATGTTAAATTTCTTGTAGGGTGCGATGAGAGAGATTCGCAAAGATGCTCACTTCCTAGCTAAAGAACAACTCAAAGAAACTCTTGAAAGGTATGGTATGCAATTTTTAACAGAGATGTTGCTGAGAATATGAAACCAACACTTAACTCTTTTTACCTTCTCTCTGTTTTTTTAGGGATGCTGGTCGACGTCAAAAAGTTAAAGCTCTACAGCGTGCGTTAGAGAATGAACGTCGAGAAATACGTGAAATGGAGAAGGGGAAATAAACAGCCTGGGTACCTCATGCTAATAAAAAGAATAGTTTTTTAAGGCAAATTTTTTGTTGTTTCTACCCATTTGTCTAGCTATTTATCTCGATGCATTTCTTTTATTATTTTCTGCACGTGTTATGTAGTCAAAATTCGACATACTGTAATGCAGCAAATAGTCGCCACACCCTACAGTTGTGTATTCACTAATCTGACACCCTACAGTTAAGTTTTCATTCACATTTTTTTTGGTCTGACACCATGCATTTAGGTTTTTACTGGTCTGACACTATGCCGTTGGCTTTTCACTGGTCTGACACACCCTACAGTTCACTGGTCTGACACCCGACACTTAGTTATTTCCTGGCCTGACACAGTACATTCAGTTTTTCACTGGCCTGACACAGTACATTCAGGTTTTCACTGGTCAGAAACAGTGCAGGTAGGTTTTCACTGGTCTGACACAGTGAAGTTAGGTATTCACTGGTCTGACACTCTACATTCAGGTTTTCACTGGTCTGACACAGTAAGTCTGGTTTTTAATGTGGCTAGGCACACCTTTAGTACTCACGATTAATTTCACAGCGAGATATTCCGTGTGATTAAAATATTCAGACCTTGTAATACTCGACAGGCCATTCATTGCACAGTTAATTTTTACACCCACATAAGAATTTAATTCGCAAAAGAAAGAAGAATTCTGCATAACTGTTTTCGCTATGTTAAGGTAAGGAGAGGTTGTAGTAAGCCTTCTTAGCCGTTGAAACCGAAATTAGACGGCAAAAAGCTCTTCCTCCGGGTGTGCGACATGATTGAACCAGATTAAGTGATATCCAGTTGGTAAATCTCGTGTTTTTTCCCCAAATGCAACAACAAGATTGGATCATTATATATAAGGGTTCTGAATTATGATCCTGCCTTAACTAGTTAGATATAAAAAAGCTATTATAAGCTTTATCTTGAACTCTGTTACTTTTAAGTTCTCACGCACTCCGGATTGGTTGAACTTTTCCTTTCTTGGGAGGTTCAAGATTAGCGATGGGTACTGTATATAATATCTACCATGTTTCATACCAATTGAGCGGGTATTTCGGGAGCTATTAGAATTTGAATTTACTCCCATAAATGTCTGCAACATGGATTAATAGGGCAAAGAATGTTGATAATATAGTTCCTTCCCGTTTCCATATTTTGCAATTACCAATTGAACGACAAAAATTTTTAATAAGATTTCACTTATTCAAAAAAATTCATTATATTTGCAAAATTATAATTATATACATAACTTTTCTATTAAAATTATTCAGCATTATTTAAGGAACCAGCCTGATCAAATGCGATTGAAGAAACACACAAAATGTTTCAACCATTATTTGCGGCCCAAAAAACCGAAGTAAGGACGACAGCCTGTGAAGCAGTTCTTCTTATCGTATATGGGCCAACAATCTTGTGGAATTCGAGTTCTAAGACAACCTGGAAGAAATAAAAATGTTACTTTATTGTCCAGAAATACTTTCGCATATTCAAACTTCTTTGTTTGCAGAACAGTGTTAAAAAAAAACAGTATGCATACCACAAGTTCCTATCGTTTCATTTGCTTTGATATTACATTTCAATCCTTCATCACACTTTCCATGATCTCCACCGCATGATTCATTAATTTTCTTCAGCTCTTCAACGCATCGCATAGAAGTTTCGTTTTTGCGTTTTTCGCACCTCAATCCATTACCGCACGGATTATGTGCTGGTCCGCATTCTTCACCAATCGTTTGAGCACACACGTCACAACAATCGTTTTCATCTTTTACTGTTCCACCTGAGAAAAAAAATGAATAATTTTACTAATTTTAATTTTCGGAAAGCTATAAATTTTTATATCCAAGCCATATACTGCCTCATTCTTTCTTTTAATTAATTATGTTCTAGGATGTACAGTATGAATAAAAGAAAATAACGAGTTAATTTTGAAATATACCTGCACAATTTACTTTTGGACATTCAGCCAGATTACATCCCCCAAGAAAAGGAACAAAAGGACGACAACCAGTGAAGCAACCATTGTTATCAAACAAAGCTCCACAATCTTGTGGGATGCGAGTTCTAAGACATCCTATAAAAGTAAAAATATCATCTTAGTTCGCTCTCAAAACCTTCTCCATTATTTTTTTCTGCTTTAAGTGCGCTTAGTTGATAAAAAAAATGATCACAATATACATACCACAAGTTCCTGTCGTTTCATTTGCTTTGATATTACATTTCAATCCTTCTTCACACTTTCCATGATCTTCACCACAGGGTTCATTAATTTTCTTTAGCTCTTCAACGCATCGCATAGAAGTTTCGTTTTTGCGTTTTTCGCACCTCAATCCATTACCGCACGGATTATGTGCTGGTCCGCATTCTTCACCAATCGTTTGAGCACACACGTCACAACAATCGTTTTCATCTTTTACTGTTCCACCTAAGAGATAAAATGAATAATTTTACTAATTTTAATTTTCACAAAACTATAATTTTTTACACACTATATCCAAACCATGTATTGCTTTATTTTCCTCTTAATTAATTATGTTCTGGGGTGTACAGTATCGATAAAAGAAAATAACGAATTAATTTTGTATATACCTGCACAATTTACTTTTGTACACTCAGCCAGATTACATCCCCCAAGAAAAGGAACAAAAGGACGACAACCAGTGAAGCAACCATTGTTATCAAACAAAGCTCCACAATCTTGTGGGATGCGAGTTCTAAGACATCCTGTAAAAGTGAAAATATAATTTTAGTTTGCTCTCAAAACCTTCTTCAATATTTTTGTTCTGCTTTAAAGTGCGCTTAGTTGATAAAAAAAAAACGATTACAATATACATACCACAAGTTCCTATCGTTTCATTTGCTTTGATATTACATTTCAATCCTTCTTCACACTTTCCATGATCTCCACCACAGGGCTCATTAATTTTCTTCAGTTCGTCAACGCATCGCATAGAGGTTTCGTTTTTGCGTTTTTCGCACCTCAATCCTTTATCACACGGATTATGTCCTGGTCCGCAATCTTCACCAATCGTTTGAGCACACACTTCGCAACAATTATATTTGTCCTTTACTGTTCCACCTAAAACGAATGATTAGGAAGATGTACTTCTAAATTCTCAGCAAGAAGAAGCCAACATAGCCGGGTTAACAGTTCTGAATGATTTGAAGGAAGAAGTTTTGTTTCTGTCAAGAAAGGACAACCAAGTATTTTTAGATTGTAAGATCAATACCTACCTATACAGTTCACAGATGCGCATTTTTTAGGATTGCACCAATCAACGGAATTCTTTCGCTCTTTGCAACCGGTGAAACAACCATAGCTATCGTATTGAGCGATACATCCAATTGGTATAAGTCTTCTAAAACAGCCTAAATTCAAGAATAATGCCTAGTTAATATTATATATTTTTTTTTTTAGATAAATAAGGAAAAAACCCACAAAATGTGTATAGTCATACCACATGTCCCTTTCTTATTAACCGTTTCTCTGTTGCATTCAAAACCATGTTCACACACACCATACTTGTTCTCCAATCCGCCACAAACTTCACCAAAACCTTTATCTTTTTTAATTATTCTACCTGATGACCCCTCCATCAAAACTACAGTGAATATGACAATAAAAATCATTTTTGTAGTCGCCATCTTATCTTTCATTATTTACAACTACTTGAGGTATTATCAATTTTATTTGAATGAAGAGTGTGAAATATGTCTACCCTTTATATACTACTGAGAAATGTGGTCGGAGGTAAATTAGGAAACGGTTGGAACATCTCTATTTCATTTTAATTAGCTCATAATTATGTAACGATGAATTAATTAAAGGTCAAGCATAATGTAATGAAAACTTCAGAAATGTCGTCACTTTGTCATTATCGAACGTGATATATGCTTTCTGAACCCACTTTATTTTCCTCTGAAGTGAACCTTATAGTGTTCAAATTTGTTGCTCACGCTTTTCAAAAAACATTATTTTTTCCTGATAGACAAGAAGTTCTTCTGTAAGAGAGAGATTGCAGATTTAAATTCGCCCTCTTTCCGTCAACAATCTCTCACAATGCAAATTCGCTTACAAGTAGTATGCTATTTGTTTTAAACACGCAGGTTTTGGAGTCTGGGTTTAAGTCATTTCGCTAAATGTGTTACTCCAATGGGAGTCTAAATAAACAGAGAGGCTCAGCCTCGATACCAGGACCTGTTGTGTCATTTTGTACAGCTGACGGCATCAATAAGCGCAGCGCCGGTGAGATACAAAAAGCCTTAGGGACGAGGTTGTGGAGAGAGTAAATTTTACCCCTTCATGGCAATAATCTATAAAAACGCCGTGCGCTTCCTATTCACGGGAACAAACTCTTAGTATGAACAACTACTGCATTCACACAAAAAAGCACGTGAATTTCATTAATTGTTACTTCTATTCTGAACAAATAAACTGCTCTGACAAAAATAAAACATTGACGCTTTCTGTTTAGTTGTCGTTTTTGTGTTTCTATGAGTAGGTAGGTGAAACAGAAAACTTTACCACTTTTCAATGGCAATACCAAATGGATTCGACAAGGTTAGATAAAAAACATTTCAGGTGGGTTTGCCCTTGCAAAGGTCAACTTCTACTTAAACGAATTTGATGACACACAACCTTTGTGCATGACAAGATAATTTCTGCAAAGGTTAGAATCCACCCCATTTCGAAATATGCAAAATATTAATTCGCTATACAATATCGGACACTCTTTTGCGCAATTAAATATTGTTGGTGTTTTCATTGAATGTTTTAATCGCATATTAGCCTCGATCAACCAGCTTGTTTTCTCTAACCCCGCTAGAAGACTTTATTTAGTCTCGCGGATACGAGTAAAATAGAATAGCACAAGATTGTCGCTGAAAGAAATACTGGAAATCGTGCGTTTCGTGTTTATGAAAGTTTGACGGCCATTGTCTGAGAAAAAGCTTCAATACGGGCCGTCGTAAACATATGGCCGGCGATGAACGGCCATTAAGGATGCACGAAGTTATGAACAGAGAGTTTTTTGACATAGTTCTAGAAAAGATAGAATATTTCCGTTTTGACATTGCTTTTTAGACAAACATACAAAGGTTTTAAATGTGAAAGGTTTGCAAAGGTCAACGATAATCGTGGGAAGGAAAACGTTTATTATGATAAGTGTTTGCGACAAGTTCAACAAATAAACTATAAAACGGAAATAGTTGTACGAAGATAGGGATATTAAAAACATGTTATATTTTATTAATTAGTTGGTTATTTGAATGTTCGTTATAGTTATAGTTATCCATCCAACCTCGTCCCCAGGGCATCTTGTATTTTTTCTAACATCGGGCGGCGATACGAACATCATCTCGCCGTCCCGAGATAAAAAAAGAGACAACAGGTGCTGGGAACGAGGTCGTTATCCATCAAGCTCGACCCTATGCATAACCTAAGCACTTTTTTCCCTCAGAAAACGTAGCCTCGTTGAGAATAACGTAGGCATTAAAAACGAGGTTATTTACTTGTGTAAGATTTGGTCGTCCTTTCACAGCCGGTGACCATATGAAAGAACGATAAGACGACTAGCGGATTAATAAAGGGCACTTCGACGAACTAGAACACATCTAGTGAATCGACGAACGAAACTAAAACAGAACTGTTAATTAAGGAACAACTACATCGACGAACGAGAGCATTTTATAAGTAGAATTAATTAATGGCTAATCGATTTCGACATCGATATGACTTCATAAAAAGTTAACCCACATATATTGGCGCATAGCGGAAATAAAGTTTCAGTATCATCATTTGTATTGACGTCATAATTATGGATAGCCATGTAATTATGATCATGTCCGTGACATTTAATTTGCAGTACGTCGGGGTAAGTAAAACGCAATGAACTCTAATTATGTTTTATACTGTCTTTTCCTTTCTATTCTTCCAGTCAAGTAATACAAAACTACAAATATTAGAAATATTGTTTTTTTATTATTTTCATGCACAGCAGTACGGTATAGTTAGCCTCCTTGTATCTAGCTCGTGTGATATGCCTAATTTACAACCAAAAACATGTTTGGGCTAAAAAAACAACCGTTTTTCTCAGTCCAAACAGAATGCTGTCCTCGCGGCTATTTTCCATATGGAAAAAAGTTGAATCCATGGGTAGATATCTGCTTGAATAAACCTTGTTTTTTACAAGGAAGACCATTTTATGAGACATGTTGGTTCCAATGTTCACAGTTAGTCAGCAACGTTTTTCCTGACGCTTCCAAGCGGATGCCGGTGTATACGGAGCATGCGCAAGCAAACGTATGCGCTGTGAGTTATAAACTTAGGAAAAGGTCGAGTTCGAAATAAATTACTTGGGTTTGAAAAATTTGTTAGACTTAGAAAATATCGAACAAGGTTGTGACGTCATGTACCGAACACAGTGGGGTCCATGCAAACAACCGAGGTTGCTTGCTCGACTAGGCTCGACTTTACTCGCTATTTTGTCGTAGCGCCCGTCCAAACGGTTTATAAGTCATTAAGAACAGAATGCATTGTTGCGTCTTCTACATGAAATTTATACTTAGTAACGCGGTTTTCTCCCGACGTTATTTCGTTTGACTTGTAGAAAAACAATCTAGCAAAAAGTATTTTTAAAAAGTGTCAAATACATTTAATGCAACCTTGTCCCCAGAGCTCTTTTTATCTTTTGAACAAACTTACACGTAGAGCAGAAAAAAGAGATCTGGGGACTAAGCTGTGGTCAACATGGACCGTGGAACTAAAAAAAGTAAATAAACAAAATAAATAAAATAAAAATGAAGAGAGTTTAATTTGTTATTCGTTTTTTCTTTCTTTCTTTGTGAAATATTCTGTGCTGAGTAAAAGAAAGAAAGTTTTGATTAGCCTTTTTAAGGTTACAATTTCCGCCATCAATGTGCAAAATCTTCCTCTGAATATTTCTCCTGGTGTAGATGAGCCTTTACTACAGCATTGGATTGCGAACAGCATAGTTTGATTGGGATGTGAACGTTTTTGGACGACCTATAAAATAAATTTCGTGAGAATTTCCAGTACGAAGTAGTAAGAAAAGTTAGTTTAAAACTTCTATAAAGTTAAAAATCCCGCGAATAGCCTCTCTACACAAGAGAAAATATCGTATCCGTGCTAACTTGGTTCAACTCTATTTTTTTCGTTTTAACAAGTATGACCACAATAGACACGCAATGAACAAAGTTGATATAATTCTTGTTTACATTGTTGTCATGCATTTTCAATATGTTATTTAAAGAATTCACGAAAAATCATAAACCGTGAATTGATTAAACGAAATGTGAATATCAAAAAACTTTATATCATTCATAACACATAGTTATAAAACCAGAAAATGATTGGTTTTTAATAAACACAAAAATTTCTCACTTTTTTACTGCTATTTATTTTTGTGGGAAATTAATAATTAAACAAAAACATTTTCCTGTGTAATCGGTCGCTCGAAGCAAAGGTATTTGAAAGAAGGATATTTGTAACTAGAAGCTGACACCAACACACTTGGTTTAGGCTCATCCCCGTTTATTTTTAAACTAGCATATAATTACCACTAAGTGATATCCTGACTTGGGTAACTATATTGCAAAGATCATTTCATACACAACGAATCCATTTCCATCTTTATCACGCAGGAAAAGTGTGAGCCAATGTCTCATCATTGAAATTAACTGAAATCTTATTCCACAAATAGTAGTATGTCATTACATTACATACATTACGCATAATTTTATGCGAGGGGAAGAATTATTTCTATTATCAATACTAGATTTTGCATAGCCGCAATTCTTGCGCCCTCACGTCAATTTAATTTACGCCCAGGATTGACGGTACTACCGTACCTCATGGAACAGCAATTAACTGTATTTTGCGGAATTCCATTACTGGTCTTGGAGAGCGAGGTTAATTTTGCGCCCACAAATACAGAATTCGTCGACTGGATTTTTTCTAGTGCCTATCTTTAGAAGGGGGTACTTCAAATATTTGCGACCAAAAATCCGAGTTTGGGGCAAAACCTTTGCGACGGATTCGAAGTTACATGGATTGTTCTTGACCCTTCTGCCACCTCATTGAACTGCTCTACCATAGATTTGTTTGTAATCAAATAGCTCAGGGTTTCACATGGAATTCTGTAGAGTCTTCAAACCTCGCAGTTTATCCCAAAAAGTTCTGAAGACGAGAATGAACAAGGACACATATCTTGCTAAACGACTTTCTTTGCAGAATGTGAGGTGAGAATAATAGCAAGGTAAGCGTCACTAACCTCGTCTCCAGGCCACTCTGCTCTGTACTAACGGCTCAGGGGCCACAAGACTGTGAACTATCGTGTAAAAAAAGAGAAACATTGTTGTTCAGACACGTTAAACTACTCATCTTGGTTAGACGTGTCTTAACATCCTTGCCGAGATAATTCTGAAACTTGTTACAACTCATAGTTGCCTCTTTCTTCGCGTTTGTTTGCCGCCGGTCTTAGTATAGGTAAATAAAAAAAAGCCTGGGGATAGGATACAAATTTGTGGAGAATGTCTACTTTGATCTTTTAATAAGAAAATTGTTTTTTGTCGCATAGCACAAAGTAAAATATTATATTTAGTACTACTCATCTTGTTAGAAGGCTTAGCTTGCTTGTGTAATAGAGCTCTATTATCTATCTTTTACCAATTTTCACATACTTCTTAGTACAATGTCGATAAAACAGATGTTGTGAAATTTGTAACAGCCTATAGTCTCCTTCACCCAATTTACCATTCGCCTAAGGAAAAAAAAGTGTGGAAACATGAAAGGAAGAGAAAGCTTTATTTTGCCCCTAATCAGAAGGGCGGTTAATTAAGTGGGCGGCTAATTCAAGGTGCGTATGGTTTTTAAAGGCGCTTTTTCGGCAGCTAAAAGGGTGTAAATGCTTTACGTATTTTTAGATTCATTTTTTTATTGTGAATGCGACAACATACTTTAAGAAATTAATTTATAATGTTTTTATAAGGTCTTTCGCTATGTACAATTGTTTTGTATTGCTCTAGGAACAAAGTTGGCGTTGCATAGGTAAAGTCTTGGTGCTTAGAGCGATAAAAACAATTCGTCACCAACCCTCTTGATTTGTCATACGCAGGTAGAGCTTTCGAAGAGATTGAAAACAAGGTTGATAGTTTTTCAGCGGTAGTTTTTCATTGTTATTGTTTTGATTTGAATTTTAGAATTTTTTTTGTCAAACTGAATGTTTTGAATACCACCACTTTCTCATGTAAACATACCACAAAAGTTTTTGTGACATCAAAACAAGCTTTACAAAATAATACAGCACGATTTCTCACTCTTCTGCAGTTCTAGTATTTTGTTTCGGCTTAGGGACAAAGTTCCGACACGGCGAATTATACCGTCAAAACCAGCCTCAAACGCTTCTCTGACGTTAATATTTTTTTTTGCCGACGTTATAAAATGCTGCTCGTCTAAGTTGCTCAATATACTGGAATATTTACTTTCCAGTGGGTAGCTCTCGGAACTTTTAAAGTTCCCATGCAAATCTAACTTGGTACCAACAAGAATAATAGACGGTCGATCTATTTGAAACTTTTGTACCAGCTCGTAAGCGTCCGCAGCTTCCTTGATGGAGCGCTCGTTCTCCATCTCATAGAGAATCATAATAATATTGGCAGATCTCAAATGTAAATCTCTCATGGCGGGAAACATATATAACTCACACATATCTATCATGTCTAAATTCAAAGTAAAACCTTTGTATTCGATGTCTCGATTATAACAATCTTCAACAGTGGGAGTGTACTCATCAATGTATGTATCATCGAGATAACGTTTCAGAAACGCTGTTTTTCCGCATCTCGTTGAGCCGAGAATGACCAGTTTTCGTGTCTGTCGTTTCGCTTTCGCAGTCGATTGTGCACTGCTGCGGCGCCGAGAGTTATTATATTTCAAAAGTCGGTTACTATTTGGGTCCATTTTAAACAACAAACTTTCTTCAAACGATTCTCTTTTCTTATAAAATCAAACTTTGTTTTTACCTCTGATGTGATGTATCAAGTTTCACACAAGATATTCGATCGAAAGTTACAGCCACCAAATATTTTCTTTCATAACTACCACAACATAAGATCTTGAAATTAAAACAAAGCAAACTTCTTAAAACCAAACAATTTCCTACCACTACGTGAGAATTGCTTGCTTTATTGTTGTAAGAAGGTAGCCTGTAGAGCCCTTAGTCCTCCCACGACTTGCCACGGGACAGCTTTTTTAAAACTACGACAAAAATATATTGCATATTTATACGTATACGTACGTATTATATTTAAACCTTTAAATCTCAATAAAACTTTGTAATAAATTCCAAATAAAACAAATGTTACGTTATTTCATAGTGTTATCACTGCCGGCTGATACGAAAGAAGTTAAATTGGATTTGGCTTGCAATGACAGTCTCTGCAGCCTCTTAAAAACACAAACAAATGCAACCTCGCTTCCAAACTCTTGCGTATCACGAAAACACATGCAACAAACACTTCGTTTCATGCAAGAAGCATGATCGCTACTAGGTAAGAAACTGGCAGGTTGCATGAGCTTAAAAACAAGTAGAATCGGCCGTCATGACGTATCTTAGTCAAGCATTGAAAAACAACAAGTGAGGAGAGTGATTGTTGTTTAGAGCGGGATGTTCTCCTTAAAAACGAGGCTATAGTGAATGTTTTACTTGAGAAAAAGGCTGGGATGGATGTTGTACTTAAAAACGAGGCTTGAATAGATGTTCTACTTGAGAACGAGGCCGTAATAGCCAGCAAGTAAATAGAAACTTAAATAGTTAAGAAATATGACAAAAACGAACATTATGAAATAAACTGATTAAATAAAAGTTGTATAATATGAACACACAAGAAGCGTGAAACTTTTGACCAATCAGATATCAACAATCAATAACACTGTACGGAATACCTTTGAAGAAAAATATACGCCATAACACAACAACAACAACATCATTCCGTCGTTTTTTTTTCACGGACAATCATATCTAAACATAATCTGTTTAATTTAATTGGATAATCGAGTTAATTTTTCGTCACCTTTAAATTATTAACGAGATCACCTTAGTTCAAAATAACAAGATTATTTACAACTACTCACATGTGAAAATAAAATCTAATATTTCTATTTTACACAGAGGTAACCAGTATGCCAGCTTCGTACCCAGGGATTCTCTCTGGCGTTGTTTTTAGTAGTCTGGGTCAAAGTCGTTTTTCCACTTTTTTTAGCTAATTTTAATTGGTAAGTAAAAAAAAATATCGAACAAGAGAACTTCTTTCTGTCAGGGACGTCGAGTAAACATTGCAGTATGAAGAACGTGAACCCACCCCATTCTCTTCTTCAACCAAAAAAAGGTTGTCCTGTTTTATAAAAACCTAAAAAGCCCTAGGGACGAGGTCGGGCAGCTAGTAAGATGCGATACATAGGTGACCAACTTTTTAGCGCGCTTCAATTTACCGCCTACTTTTTTTTGACAAGCCTTCGCTCCTTTCCAATAGACGCATTTAATTATATTTATCGCTTTGTTTCAGGTCATGAACCAACTACGCCAAAGCGGGATTACTGGCGCTTGATAACGAAGTCGGTTTATCATGCGACCTGAGTCTGAGCCATGTTATCTATGTGTTCTAACAATGCCTTTAAGAAAAAGAAAATGAATGACCTCATTTGAACTTCCATGGATACAAGGAAAGAAAATAAACGTTTCTTTTCACGGATAACATAAATTGTTTCGGAAATGACCAAAGTTCAGATTTTATCAATAATTTGCGCATGCCACGAATGACGTCATTTTACTCCCATCAAGTTTACGGAAGTACAAAATACCAAGCTAGATCTGATATAATTTGATTAAACAACTTTGCATCTATTTGACAAAATATCGCTTGCAAAAAAAGGTTGTGTATAATAAGCTGTTTAATGATTTTTTTCGTTTAACATTTAAAGCTGTTGCTACGTCATTCCATGGTGATTGACACTCCTCTCGAGAGATGATACACGCCATGTATAGCCGTGTTATGTCAAAATGGCGTCATCCGGATCCGCTTGCACACAAACGAGCTCTTGACGAAAAATATCATCATCACTCCAACAAGAAGCTTTACAAGTATAAACGTAAATACAACCAAACTCAACACGATTTTCATAATCGCTGTCCGAAAAACAAAATCGACCGGAATCTGTTCGTTTTCTCTTTGTTTCGTTCATATCTATCACGGGAGAAGTTCCATTACCGCGTGGTTGTTCTTCGACTTGGTGTAAACATGACACCATATACGGCATCAACTGTAATTCGAATACTCTTTCCAATCCGCAGTACTGGCAGTTTCGAACGTGGTTAGTGACCGGAGAAACGGAAGATAAGAACAAAGCTTCACCATTTAACTCATATCTACAATAAACAAGTAGATAATTGATAAGTCATTCTGTACTTGCGACTTAGGAAAAGTATGGTATTGTGTAGACCGAGCCCCTCTTAAAGAAGCCCCCGTTTAAAAGATCAAATATTTACCCGCTTAATCGATGAGAATGGAATGGAGAACGGAAACCAAAACACTGTCAACAATTTCAGACGTAATAAATTGCAAGAGAATGTCCTACAATCAGTTATAAGTACCGTTACTATAAAAGATATACTAACTGCCAGTCTTTTAGAGGACTTTTGATGAGAATTTTGTGCCCTTTTTGAGATGGCGGCATTAAAAAAATTAATGAAAAGATTTTTAGGACATTTTGTCAAAGAAATTGAGGAGATTTGAGAAGATTTTTATAGTAGAGTCACGAGTAAAAAATAAATTTATACTACTGTCCCTACATAGTTTTAAACAACTAAAATTAAGGAGTTGTTAAAAAATCCAATTTTAGGAGAGATTTAAGGCGTTTTAAGGAGGCGTATACGCACTACAAACTTGTAAATGATCGTAAACGGACGTAGGGCTTACGATATAAAATCTTAGGTTATTTATTAAGTTTTAAAACCCTCGCTAATGTTGCTAACGTCATCATGTTTCCAATTTTTTTTTACCATAGCAAACTGTCCCGTAGATTGTTTTAGTAATTCTCAAATGGCACAACTGCCAGTAGCGTATTTCTTTAACGTTGTAACAGCCTGCCGTTACGGAGTTGTGGCCAGATAATTCAGTTGGCTGTTTCCAGAAATAAATAAAAATTGTCCTATAATATGGTTGAGATTCTAGTTCATCTTGCGCCATCTTATCAATTTCTACAGCTACTTAACAATAATTCAAAAACAAACTTGTTCACAATCAAGATGATCAAGATATACCTAATACACTGAGCAGGAGACTTTCTTATTCTTTTCTGAAATTGATAAAACCCACGGTCGCCGTGTTTCAACTCTGTCTTCTCATACCTCTCACCATTAGCTTTGTTTTCGTTTTTCTCCTTCGTATTCGATGCCGCCCCGTTTAGAGCAGGTCGATCTCCCACCCGGTTGATATATTCATCATACAAGCGCATTTCATGCTCGTTTGAGCTTTCCTCCACGGCATCTTTTTCGGAGATCACATACATGTGATATCCAACAAAGTGTTGTGCGGGTTTGTATGCCGGCTTGATTGCTAACTGTGCATTTAAATCTTTCGACAGTGTATCCACTGCTTCGTTGTTGGTGCATCTGAAAATATAAGCTATGACGTTAGAATCACGCAACGTCAGTGCTATTGTTCTTTTATTTGCATTATTTAAAAAAAAAGAAAAAGAAAGAGTGTTCTATTGTTATTACCGTCGCTGCTAAAGATTGAGAAATCGCAAAAGCACAGACAAGACTGTTGCAAAAATATTACGGCTAATCTCACATGCCAAATAAAAAGGTTTGATTCACAAACATTCCATTGCTGGACTTCTAGATTCTTAAACTTTCGAGATGAACCTTTTAAAGAACGTTAGATGGAAATATCAGGTATTAGACAACGTACTTTGGTTGATTGTGGTCATCACCATCATCATCACTCCAGTCGTTTACACCCCAATCATCTGTGCTCTATGAAAACACCAACTAAAATAAAAGCTGGAAGGCTAACCCTGACTAACTGAAAGTAAGAAAAATATGGATGGATAAAAATACCGTAAATGCTCTAAGTAAAACGCAGTCTCAATTTTACGCCCAGTCTTCATTTACGCCCTCAAATGTACGCTCCTCTCCCTTTAAAAAACTAAATAAACGCCGCAAATGTTTATTAGAGCATTTAAGGTATTGTTAATGTGCTTTATGCGGCGAAGTGGTTTCATCCGTGTTTGTCACAATAGTAGCACATAGCTTTAAATGTGGTGCGTTAGTGCAATTATGACGATGTCTGAAGTTTTTAGTGCTAATGTAGATTTCTTTGATGTAAAAAATTTCAGACAACTAAGATCAAAACAACTATCTTTTACCAAAAAATTAAAGATCAACCTCCCCCGTTTATGAGAGCCCAATTATTTAGATTGAACAGAATTCGAAAAAAAAAATAAAATTAAAAAAATGGCTTGTGTTAACATCTCTATAAGGAACCTTGGAGGAAAGAATACGGAAGGAGAAACAACTTCATTTCTGTGCGCTTTAAATGTATTGAATTTTCTATGGTTTTTAATTTCAAAAGAATCAGTGCGTGAGGTGCTCGACCGAGTCTTTTTCGCAAAAAAAATGATCAAATTCCATATTCTCCTTTAATAGGGGCTAACTTTTTTCTATTGAAATCTGACTGTAACACGCTGCAGGCAAGTGATTATTGTATGGAAAGTGTGCCTAATATAAGTCGGTAAACATTGCTGTTAAAAACTTCAACAATACGTTTGGAAATAAGCGTTTAACCATGATATTAACCTATTTTTGCAGGCTTGAGTATACCACTTTGATCATGAAAAACAATATAGATAGATATGCGCCGGACGAGTGCCGACAAAATGTGTGCTGGATTAATGTTTATTCTAACTAAAGAAATAACTTCGTATAACAGAACGTCGTTTTAAAACGAGATATAAACTTTTTCTTTTTGTTTACAAAAGTGTCGAGCATGTGCTTCTTCGCTAATTATGTTAACATAAAAACAAAAGAAATTTTACCGATTTCAATATGGCTTCTTGTTTGATAATATTATCAAATTCATCATCAAATTATCTAATTGTTTTTATAACCAATCATAGTTGCGGATTGTTATTCACGAATAATTTAGTCACACAACCGCCAAAATTTTAAATTAAGTTTCTATACACACACCTGCTAGAACCTCACGCAGTGTTTCAATAGAATTAAAAGAGTTGTTTCTCCTTCCGTATTCTTTCCTCCAAGAAGGAACACAGGCATACTAACCCCATCCTCAACTCCAATCCAGAATGAAAATCCACCCACTTTACTAACACCCTCCCATACCAGAAAAAATAGTGTAAACATGAAAAAATAAAATAAAAAAAATGTACATACAATTTTTGTTGCAATACTGTTTGCAACATTGTTTTCCTTTATGTCTAACTTTTGACATCTCCACACCACAACACTTAAACAAAAAATAGCCAGACATCAAAAATCAACTATTTTTAATGAAAGCCGAAATAAAGGGTTCATAAACACGTGCTTTGAAATGTAATTTCTGTATATAATAAATTTTGCGGACTAATGATCTGTTTTTGTGTAAATGCCCAAAAATAGTATGAAGAATGTAAAAATGTTATAGTACTAGGTGAGTTCTAAATGAAGAAGTGTAATGTTTAATAAAAAAATGAAAAAAGGAAAGACATGCTAAATTTCCTAACAATAAAACAATCAAAATAAGAAAATCCTCATTTCTGTAAACACCCACCTTTCATGTTTATTCCAACAACTTCGAGTTGTACAGGCGAAAACATACAATGCACGGTGGTACTTGGAAGTTTCAAGTGGACAATATACTTGTGTCAAAGGATACAACAACGTCCCACATAATTGACACCTTGGATAATCTTCCTCACTGACATCTGTCATCCATATCTTTTAAATGTCAAATACGAAATGTAATGTTGCAAAAAGGTTGTAAAATAAAACAGTGGTGGCATTGTATAAATACGTATTTTATTTGAAGTTGTTGTTTGAAATTTCACTGTTGTAATTTTGATTCAATCATGTTCTCTTGAAGGGAACCCGAGATATAAAATGATGTTAGACTTATAGAGCTAAAAAAGTTGGTTAACAATTTTTTAACAATTTTTTTAAAAGGAATTATGCTGCTAAAAATACATCACAGAAAATAATGCAACAACACAATACCGGATATCCACCAATCATATTGCAAGTCCAATCAACATCTGTGTCTTGATTAATTTTACAGTCCAACAGACCAAGCAAAGTTGACATTATTTTTTTTCTTGTTATCTCAAAGCATGCAATGTAAAACAATTTTATTTTATTTTTTCTATGATCAGGACTAAATTAACTTTAAAGTGTGTAATTTTTCCTGATAAATTTTTGATAAAGTATACAACCAAATAGTTTATAACCTGTAACAGAACACTTAAACACCAATTTTTCCATTTGAAAGACTGTTTTTAAGGTGGTCTGCTATGTTACAACATTTTAAGTTTCACAAACACAGAATATAACCTAAAAATGTCAAATCCAAAATAATCGATTGGAGCATATGTCCTGTACCTAACCTCCTAAGAATAACAATTACAGCAAATGTTTGCACAAAAATTGCTTTAGAGATTGAGGCATATAAAGCTATAAAATTTCATAGAAAAATAGATCTTCCGTAATGCAACTCTTGCTTTAAAATCGAGCAACCTTTCCAGTAAACAACACTGTTTCAATCTAATTTTTCTAATTAAGGTCGTACGGTTTCAAATATAACAAGTAACGCATCTTGTAATTGGGATAACACATGTAATACAAAACTGAAAAATGACAATGAATAAATATTTTTTTAAAATAACAACCAGTAATAACACCATAAATAAAATTCACAACGAAATTTGATGATAGTTGTTTCGATAGTTAGGCTACAGAGACTAATAGTTTTTCATAACATACAAAATAAAAACATGACCTTGCTGTTTGGTGTACACAAAATCAAGTAATTTATAAATGTTGCTAACTAGTTTGGTTGCTTCTTAAATAATCAACTGTATTTATATATTACTCCCGATGCGGGAATGAAAAAAGAGTAAATATGGTAACTTACTACAGTCTATTCAGATTTCATTTGACTGTTTTTTCGAATACTAAAGAATGAATTAAAATGAGGCTAAAGACAATTTTTCTTCTAAGTATGATTGGTCGAGCAGTTGCTGGAGCGTGTGGAAGCTAGCTGCTAAAAGTAATTTTGATTTTAACAAATCAAAATATGTTATTTTTCTTTAAAATAGCCACAAACTACAAAAAAAATAAAATGCAAAACTTTCTTAATATTTCTTAAGATGTTGTGTTTACCAGACAATAAAATTTAAGAAAGAACAGAAAAAAGGTAATGTCTTTCTTTATTAAAGACAGTATCAATATTCAGTTGTTCGCTCCAACGTCTTTAAAGCATTGTAACAACTTTATTTCTTAATTTTTAAAAAAATTAATAAAATGTTTAATATGCCTAATTTAATTCATGTACCCTTCATCAAAAAATCTGCAGAAAGGACTATACTTCAAAAATCAATAAAATATTTTATAACTATTTAATCCAGCTTTTTCTGAAGTGTTCTGCGAAATATCACTGGAAGCAACGAAACAACAGCAGAGCCAATAACAATTACAATAGATTTAAAGGAAAATGCATCTCCAGTTGTGGTCAATTCATACAATTCAACACCAGCACTTATAAAACCGAATGACGGCGGTGCCACACCAATAAACGTTCCCAAAGCAAACGGTAAAAGGGGTACATTCAGGACTGGTGATGTAATATTGATGAACCAGTTTGGTAAAAATGGCGTGATTCGTAAAAATGTTATGTAACTTAACAAATCTTTATTGTGTTTTTCAACCTGTTGTTTCCATTTTTTAATCCTTTCGGGAAAGTATTTTTTTACTACTTTTTTGCCAATCACAGACGACAATAAGTAACAAAACGAAGCTCCACAGCTTGAACAAAAACACACTAAAAATAGCGCCAGTGGAAATGGAAATAAAAATCCAGATAAAATGCTCAGGAAAATAGAACCAGGTATTGCAAATGACTGCAGGAAAATATATGTTAGTGTGAATGCAGTTAAAACATGTGGATAATAATCGTCCTTATAACTCGATATTACTTTACCCAAGTCCTTTGCATCATCAAGACTTTTTGGTAGCTTCACTTTAGCAGCATCATTTGTGGATAGTTGTGGTGAATTTAAGTATAAAAATAACATTGCAATGAAAGCGAAAGTGAATATAATGAAAATTGTAAGAAGAGCTGAAACAGTGTTGTCGCTTTCCTCTTCTTGTATCACATTTTCAATACCACCTTTAGCTGATGAGAAATCACCTAAAAAGAAATTGCAATTTTGTATATCCTAGATATTAGCACTCTATAATATAATACCTGTAAACGTCTGTCTGTCATGCAAAATCGTAACCGCAGTAGAAAAACACAAAATGTGGTATAGAAAGGACAGGCGGACCCGTGGATTTATCAACAAGCCATCGACTAGTGAATATATAATTTGTGTAACTTGATAAAATGCAGGTGCATACCTTCCTCTTTCTTGGACTTCGATTGTGCAGTCTTACGATGTGACATATTGCTTATATAATTATTATAAAAATGAGTTCTAAATATAATAACATATTATAATAAAAACTATAGCTAGTGAACAATACTACAGGCTGTATATATATAATTGCTTAAAATTTGTCTTCCAAGTGTCCTAAATTTCTCTACCTGTGCACAAAATTAGCAACGTTGCAGCCTGCTGAGACTGCAGAGCATTGCCCATTTGACCCTTTTGACTGTTTGAAAAATTTGAAAATGATGAAAAAACTGCCTTTGGTTAATTGGCTTTGTCTACTACTGTAGCTAACTATACAGACAAATGCCAAATTTTAGCCCAATTTCACTTCATAGGTACTATAGCTAGCTAGCTAGCTACACCATTCTGTGTAGTGCTACTAAAAACAGACTAGAACTATTAATAAAGTGATTTTTCTCAACAAATATTGTCAAGAATTGCTAGCTGGTTAGCTAGCTATATATATATTTGGCTATACGCGTTCTAGATATTTCATCGAAATATAACAATTATAGCAAGTAAAACTAGATCGATAATGGCAATAATATATATTTTACAAAAAGATATGTGGCAGGAAAGTAGAGAAAAAAATAAAATTGTTTCATTTTCTTCAGGATGATGTGCTAGCCTAGCGGGCTGTATGAACATAGTGTGTGTGGCCAAGCACATAATAAAAATTTATTGATTTATCGTTCGTAAATAAACAAGATGGCTGATCGGGGTAATCAGTGTCTGATGCGGTGGATTGGATTTACGGAACTTCATTTATTATTCTTTGTATTATTGTCTTTCGACTGGATACAAAATCATCCTTTTTTTGCCGTAATATACTCTTGCTAAAAGCAGTCTTAAGCTGATGATACACAAATCGATTAGTAGCTAGCTAGCTACGCTTTTACAACTGCTAGCTAGCTAGTTGCTTTTAAACATTTTGGAAATTTAGCAATTACAATTGCTTGTTTTAAGCCAATAGTCGTTAGCACTTTTAAACAATAGCTTGCATGTTACATGTGAGAACATAAGGCATCAAATCTTATATTGGTATGGTTAGGCCGCCATCAAAAATATGTTATGTTTGCATACGTCCTGAAGACCCCACAAAAATGAGTCGGTTGGTCGGGCGTATTTTTTCTCGGGAATTTCAGATAGGCGCAAAATTTGTTCCCAAGGCCAAAAAACGGTATATAGTGCCGCTCGACATCGTATGCAGACCCTTTTTTCGCCTCCCTGTAAACTTGCCATAAGTGCCTTAAAGAAATTAATTTTTACAGGAATTATATAATTTTTGCGGGTTTTGTCAATTTTGGGAAACTTAGTTCTCACGAATTATTTTTTCAAATATATCTCGTTTGGATCAAAAAGTTTTTTCCGGATTTTTTCCGACTTGCCGTCTCAAGTTTTTATTTCCAAAAGTGAGTCGGTTGGAGGACGTGAACATAACATATTTTTGATGGTGGTCTTAGTATATACCATCCTAATTATGTGATTTTATAAACAAAGGGCTTTAGAGCGAAGATCTGGTAACTCCGCTTGCCACATATCTTCATGGTTTTGACTATAAGCCATCCCTAAAAAGAACTTTGCAAAAGTGCTGGTGAACAAAAGTGCCTGCTTGCGTAGGGCCGAGCGAGAAAAAAAACCCGACTACAACGTCCTATTTCTGTGATTTACGTCTTATTAAGTTATCTATGTCTTAATTCTGTGATGTGTTTTTCTCAATATGAGATTCACTGGAATACACAAGTTCACAGTTTTAGCTACAGTACAGTCCAGATGTAAGCGTACGCGTACGCTTAAGTTTCACACCTTTTTCTCTGAGGCAGTAGTTGTTTGCCTTTTGTTCTTATTTTCTTTTGTTACAACGCTGTTATTGAGAATTGAAAAACAGAAATAAACTGTTATGAATTGATTAGGCTATGACCATGAAGAAAAGTGAAATAATTTTTTTGTGAAATATTTTAAAAAGAAAAGGTACTTTTCCTTTACATATGATTTAAGAAGGGTTACTGACAATAACATGCTGCAAGATAATTATTTCTCTAGAAAATGAGAAATCACAATGCCCATGGTGTCAAAACCTTATTAAGTTCACTCTGTTTACTTCCTTTTTTCAATACAGAAAATGAGCAAACAACTTAAACTGTGAAGAAGTATGTTATTTCTAAAGTCTAATTTAAGATTAAAATGGTTGCAATACTTGGTGACTTGTCTCAGATTAAACATCAGCATGCACTTTTTTCTGATGCTCCAAACACAGACGTGATATTAGGAAAATTAGTGAAGCGAATTGCCAAATGGCATCTGTGAAGGAGAACTCACATGGTAATCACATGGTAAAAAAATTGAAATTTCATACCCTCACAAAAATTTTCTTATCTGTGATTATTGAAGATTGGCAAGGCTGCAGGACTATCAGGTATTGTTGCAGAGATGGTAAAAGCATCTGGATATATTGGAGTTGAGCTTATTACAAGTCTTGCTAACCAGATTATGAAGGATGGTGCTATTCCGAGTGAGTGGCAGTCGAGTGTAATAGTGAACTGTTTCAAGGGCAAGGGTGATGCATTAGAACGGGGTAACTATAGAGGTTTGAAGTTGGTTGATCAAGTAATGAAAGTTATTGAAAGAGTGATTGATAAGTTACTTAGAGAAAGAATTGATATAGATAAGATGCAATTTGGTTTTGTTCCAGGGCGTGGCACTACAGATGCAATATTTTTACTCAGACAGCTTCAGGAAAAGTATTTAGGAAAAAGAAAGAATCTCTATTTTGCCTTTGTAGATTTAGAGAAAGCTTTTGATAGAGTGCCACGTAAAGTTATTTGGTGGGCTATGAGAAAATTAGGTGTGGATGAGTGGCTAGTTACGATGGTTCAGTCTATGTACAGCAATGCTAGAAGTCTTGTCAGGATTAACGATTCACTTAGTGATGAAATTAGTGTAAAAGTTGGTGTACATCAGGGTTCTGTACTTAGTCCTTTGTTGTTTATTCTAGTCTTAGAAGCGCTGTCGATGGAGTTCAGAACAGGTTGTCCATGGGAGTTATTGTATGCAGATGATTTGGTTCTCATAGCAGAGTCGATGGAAGAATTAGTTGAAAAGTTTGAGAAGTGGAAGAAAGGACTAGAAGAGAAAGGGCTGAAGGTAAACACAGCAAAGTCTAAAGTCATGATAAGTAGCATTGCAGCCAAGTGTGACCTTGTAGTTGGAAAGTGGCCTTGTGGAGTTTGCAGGAAAGGGGTTGGTAGTAACTCAATTTTTTGTCAGACTTGCAAGCATTGGGTACATAAGAAGTGCAGTAGTATTAGTGGAAGGTTAAGAGCTGACATACAGTTTGTATGCAAGCGTTGCAAAGGTGAGATTATAGAGAATGAAGTATTTCCAGCTTTAATGATGTACAACAGTGGCTCGTTAGAGATAGTTAAGAACTTCTGTTACTTAGGTGATATGTTGGGCAGTGAAGGGGGTGTTGGAAGAAGTGTTACTTGCAGGATAGGTTCTGCTTGGAAAAAGTTTAGAGAGTTACTTCCTTTATTGACTAGCAGAGTCCTGTCAATTGAGGTAAAAGGTAGGTTGTATGAGGCCTGTGTAAGAAGTGTTATGTTGTACGGTAGTGAGACATGGGCAGTGAAGCAGGAAGATCTTGACCGTTTAGAAAGGAATGATATGAGAATGGTTAGGTGGATGTGTAATGCCAGTCTGAGAGACAGAAAGAGTTCAGATGAGCTAAGAAGCAGGCTAAGTCTCCGTAGAATTAAAGATGTTATCCAGATAAGAAGATTGAATTGGCTGGGGCACTTGGAAAGAATGGAGGAGGATAATTGGTAAGAAAGTGTAGAGACTTGATAGTTCTTGGGGCAAAGCCCAGAGGCAGACCGAGAAAGACTTGGCAGGAGGTTATAAGGACAGACTTGATAGAGAGGAAGTTGAGTTTAGATCTAACACAGTCTAGATCAGATTGGGTCATTAATATACCCCGTCCAACCCATGCTAGCATGGAAAACGGACGTTAAGCCGAGAATGATGATGATGATGATGATGATGATCTACCTGCGCAATGTTTAGGATCTTTGCTCTGCAAAATGCACGAGTTTGGTGCCATTGAAAATGGTAATATGATAGATCTTAGAAGTAAGGCTCAGAATATCATGTCTAGCCATCAATTGTTACCAGTGAAAAGAGAAAGGTGAAATCACAGAATTAAAACGTTCACGTAATTAGGACGGTTTGCACTTGCAGTTAGCATATGTATTGTTCTGGTCGGAATGTCACTAGGTTCAACTTTTGGTTGAAGGAAAGCATGGACCTTTCATGGTCACACTTTCACAGTAGAAACTTTGATTAAACAAGAACTACAAGTAAATATCTTAATCAAACTAAAGCTAAACTAGCATAAACTCTCCTAAACAGGTTTAAAGTAAGAAAACATAGATTTTATGACAAATTCAGCCCCATGTTTAAAGAGGTGACTAGATGAATCGCCTGTTTTCCTCCTTAAATCATAATGGCTGCTTAAAAAATATAGAACCTGTAATTCTTTAAAAGTACCACTTGACATTTGCCGACTGGGGGAATAGGATGATATCAATAGAAGGCAATTAGTTAGTTAAGTTCATGTGTACACAAAACATATGAAGACATAAGGTTGTTAGGTAAAATTTTGCTCCATAGTTGGATCACAATCTGTACGTATATATATAACAACTTTTAAGACTTTTCTGTCAAAGATTGTACTTTAATTTTTTTACTATATACCTTCTTTAATGATTGTGGCAAAACCAGCAATCCGCACATGCCAGTGTTAATTAAATTAGTGAAAGATCAATTCTGTTCTATACTCTATACTATATATAATATAATAATAATAATATAATAATAATAATAATATAATATAATATAATAATAATATAATATACTATATATATTCTATATATATCTATATGTTCTATATGTTTTTTAAACCAATCCCTTTAGTTTTATTTAATTTCTAACGATTAGTTTTTTATAAAGCTGTCTACATTCATTATTTTTGACTTTTTCAACTTCTTTTCAACAATGTTTTGTTGACAAAATGCTTATGTTTTTAAGACATTCTTTCTGGGGTGAATAATGATGACGCATAGGGACTAATAGAGTTAAACAATTTGCTATGTAAAACGACCACGCTAAAGAAGTTATTTTAGTAACGCAAATATAAATATATATAAAGGGTCAATTTGAAAAATGCTTTATGTAAAAGAAGTTAGTAAGTTGTTATTGTATATAATGTTAGAATTTGCAGGACCATTTTTAGTAGATTTTACTATAAATTTAACGTCTTTAACAATAGATCAAATAAAACAAAAACATTATCCAATCCTAGTTTTTGTGGTGTTCCTTATCTTTCTGTTGTTGTGGGTCACAGAAAAGTTTCAAATTATTATTTAGGTAGATACATGTAACTTTTATAATAATATATTTCATGTAGAATAATGTTAAAAATGGATTTAAGAGCAAGTAAATTTCAATCTCTTTCCCCCTCCTTCCCTGGCAGAATAAGAGAAACATGTCTGTGTAATGAATTAAATTATCTTTTAAATAATTATCTGTAGAGTGCACAATTGCAACAGCATATATTTTCCAATACTGGATGTATTGTAACGCAGTTGGAGTATTTTCTGCACAATAAAGATTTTGAATAAGAGGAAGTGTAATTGCTTAATTTTTGTTAAAATGACATATGGAATATTTTTTTTATAAAATAGTTCTAAAATAATTGTTTGTAAATTAAAAATTCTGATATGTTTGTTCTTTTAGGTGACTCCAATTTAATTAGTTGTTCTACGGGCCCGACTGACTCTAATTTTCACGAAAACAAAAAAATAATAATATCAAGCAAAAAAGTTTTAAGAAAAAAACATGAAAAACAAACAAACATTTTCTTATCCAATCTCTTGAAAATATAATGAGCATAGAAGATATCAATGATGTTATTTTTTGTTGGTTGAATGTCCATCTACAATTATACTAAACAAGACGAATCAATAATAACGTTACTTTAGGACCACCGCCACTGGAAGTTGATTCTTTGTTCATGGTAATTTGTTGCGATAAAACTAAAACAGAAGTTTAAACTTTTATGTGATTTATACTTTCGCAAAAATAGTTATAATACAAGTGAAAAACAAGACAGATTATTGTCATGACACCCTCCATTTATATACCATTATTTATATACCACCATCGATATCATTTAGGAAAAATAATTAAAACAAGATAGAATATGCTTGTCATAACACCCTTCTCAGTTATGAATTAAAAAAAAAAATGATTTTAACGCTGGGAAAGACTTTAAAGATTCTCAACTAAACAACCATAGTCTGAAAAAGAATTTGCACTTAAATTTAGACTTTCCTATCAAACTGCGCAAAAAACATTAAAAGAAAACTAAAATTGTTTGTTTTGTTATAAGTAGGAGAAGAATAACTTGCTGTATAAGTTTCGAAACAGCGCATGTATAACTTGCTGTATATATTTCAAAACAATACAAGTATATTCTGTACAACTTTTAAAATAGCACAAAAATAATTCTTGCTGTATAACTTTTAAAAACAAGTTTTTGATCATGCAAGTATTTTTATCTTTTCACCTTGAGAACTAATTACATATTTTTTAGTGAGACAAATTATTATTATTCAAAAATACATGCGAAAATATTATGTGAAAATACATAGAAAAAAATTGTTGTTGTAACACCCTCCTCCGTTGTTATTTTTATTTTTTTTTTTTGTTACGATCATACATTCT
Organism: Hydractinia symbiolongicarpus; assembly: GCF_029227915.1. Classification (NCBI taxonomy): domain Eukaryota; kingdom Metazoa; phylum Cnidaria; class Hydrozoa; order Anthoathecata; family Hydractiniidae; genus Hydractinia; species Hydractinia symbiolongicarpus. Next base: position 9,887,093 of record NC_079880.1, on the reverse strand, counting down.
CGATAAGATTATTTTTATTTTGCCGACTGACCGACCGTAAGTTACTATCAACTTCACCTGTATTTTTGGAATTGCCTTGTAAAAATTTTAAAGGAAGATTATTGTTATTTAATATCCAGTTTTAATCATTTTGCAATTAAAAATTAATATTTTCAGAATAAATAAACAAGGATGGATGTAGATGGTGCAGAACAGCCGAGAAAGAAAAGGGATGGAAAGAAAGGTAAAAAGTCAAAGAGGAGAACCGCTGATGATGATGATAACAACAACAATAATGAAGAAAATGAAGATGAAATTGTTAACCAGGTAAAAACAAAAAAATAGAGGAATTATTTTGCTGGATCTTTAATTTCTATTTTGATGAAGAAATTTCTGTATCCAATTATAAAATTGATCCCATGTTTGCACAAAAACAACAATTTTTATTTCTAACCTAAAAACATCACGAATGTTACTAGTGTGTGAAATAGCAAATTTTAAACACAAATTTCTCCATAGAGATATTCCTATGTCTTAAGTCATCTTAGTTTTGTGAAGACGATGAAATCCATTCATATGACAGTAGTGCATCCAGTAGTTAGAAGAAGTCTTTATTTGTGTAGCCTTATTTGATAATATGTTGCCCTACATAAGATCAATAGTCCTAGTAGATTGTATTTAATTTTATTAGTATTAGCAATCTTGTTATATATGTTGCTAGGTTTTACTACTGTGTGTAACCTCATGATTATTTTTACAATATGTGTGATGTTCTGAGTACTAACTTATTTGTATAATAGGCTGGCATTGGTAAGCTTACGCATTGTGAGTTTTCAGGGTATTGCAACTTCAAACCAAACATCTTCTAGAGATAAAGTTTTTTATGAACATTGGAAAACAACATGAGAAATTTCAATTAATAAAGCTTATGATAAGTTGTTTTATTTGCAGGCAATGTGTATTCATAATTTTTTTCTAAAGAAAGAATGATTTGACTACCGAAATTTGACTACCTAAAAGTGTGGTTTTAGATTCCCTTCCTCAGAATATACCCAGAAGCAAGGTTTTAGTTCATTTAGCTGTAATTCATGTTGCTAAAAAAATTAATTTTAAATGTTGATTTACCAAAATTTAAAGGCCTGACCACTTGTTTCTTGTGGAATTGTTTTAATTTTTTTAATGTTAATATATTCAGAGTGCTTCAAAGACAGATGAGGAGAAATCAGAAAGTGATCGAAAAAAGCGTAAAAAGAAAGGACGTTCCAAAGATAGAGAAAAAAAGAAAAAGGAAAAAGTTGATAGCGTTGAAAATGTTGCATTCGAAAACGATTCTTTAGTCCAGGTTGGTCTATAAATATTAATAAATGTTGTGCGAAAACTAAGTTCATTTAACTACTTTAATTAGAGAAAAGGTGACAGTAGAAGTCTTCAGTTTTTTACAAATTTTTGCCCTTTTTATGAAAATTAACCCAAAAGTAATTGGGAAAATGATAGAATTAATTGATATGAATTTTCTGAAATGCTGATACTCAAAAAATAAACCCAGTGAGTTTTACTGTTATACTTTTTTTTAATAGTTTTACTATTATTAGTGTTACTATTATTACCCTTTACCCTAAAATTGTAAAACAATGGGCACTTATTTATCACTGTATTGGTTATAGACTGAGATACACTTTTCTACGTTTTATTGAATTTTTTAAAGATTTTGTTCAAAAGTAGAACATAAAACAACTAACAATCTGATTTATAACATCTTGTTATTCTTCTTCCTTCATTTTCTTGGAAAGTGCCTCACGATCACGATTTATAAAAAAGTTCTTTCTCATGTCCATCGATTTGATTTTTAAAGTGAGATTGATTAGGTTTGCAGCCTAAGTCCAACTTGAAATTTTTTAAGTACTCATTGTACATAATTAGGTTCCATATGATAGAATTTCAAATGTTTTCAAATGTTTTAAAACAAAATGCAACAATACTGAAAGGTTTTGTGTGATGATATTTAAATTATTTTATATATATATATACATATATTTCAAAATTTTATAAAAGTTAAATTAACTGCACCTTGGAAATAATATTTGGAAAATTGTCATTTTTATGGTCTTTCTTAAAATAGACAACCTGATTACTTGACTAGTTCTCTGCAGCAAGTAGGCTGCAATTATTGTGTCGTAGGTCAATTAGCAATGTCACAAATGTGCTAGCTGCACTTTCTAAATTGTCTGCATTATGGTACAGTCAGTTTTATAGCCTGTAAGGGTGCAAAAAATAGAGAAATTGGGGTACTGCACCAAAAATTAGTACTGGCTAAGCTTTTAAATCTAAACTAATAACCTAAAATATAAACTCCTAACTCTCTTATGAATATTGACAAGTAAGTTTTGACTAGCTCAGAGTGTATGTTCTTAAATAAAGAAATGACATTTTTAATTGCTTGTGATTCGATCTTTGAAGCTCATTCCTTTTTCCTTTATTATGTTTAGAGCTGTAGTCACTGTGCAAGTCAGACTTGCTGACTCAGCATAATGTAAAACCTTAATTTATAAAGAAAAGTCTTAAGAACCTCTTACAAAATTATGCAAATAACCTCCTTAAAAACTGTGAATCCATGAACTGTTTGCTTTAATGTAAATAATGTTTAAATATGTTGATGATGAGGAATATTTCTCAGTTTTATATTAAACTTTTATGCATAGGAGGAACCTAAGCAGGAAACATCAATCAATTTGGAAGACGAATCAGGTAAAAGTTGTAAAGTTCTTAAATTTAATTATAATTTAGGTAAATCTATAAATTTTATAGTCTTTATACAAGAAAAAACAGCCATATTTTGTTTAAAATGGTTGTCAAATTGACAATTTGTTCTAAAAATGCACGAAATAAGTGCTAAGCTATGTCCCAAATATATATGATGGGTGAGCTCCTTAGCTGAAAACTGCTATTAAAAACACTACAATGTTTCACTTCTAGCACGACCATCAATAGAAAAAAGATCTTCATCCTTAAAGGAAATTGTTGTAGAAAGTCCAAGAGCTCAGTCACCTGATGTAAGTCAAATCGCCATAATCTTTAATATAATCATTATTAAAATTGTCATGATCATTATATCTATATATATTGACATGCTTGCCTGGTCATGTATTTTAAAACTTTGTACAATTTTTATGTTTACCTGTTTTTATTTGCATCAAATGTATTTTTAACTTTGTTCTGAAGTATTTTTGGGAAGCACCAAGCCATGTACACATTTACATTTATTTAAGTACTGGGTTGTTATTATTACTAAAACTTGCTTATATTTTAATTGGTGGTTTGGAGTTTCTTTAACATTGTATGCATCAATGAACATTTGTTTTTATTGGCTTTATTAGAAAAAACTATAATACATCAAGTATTTTTAAGTACATTAAGTAGTAGCTTCTTTTGTACATAAAAAAACAACAACAAAATTCGGAAAACGTAGCATTATTAACTAGTTGTAAGATTTTCATTTTATTTTGTTTTTTAAACTAATTTGTTTGTTTTGTAAACCTATCTGATTGTTTATAGTTTATAAAGAACAACATTCTGACTCAGCCAAAGTCTAATTGCGTACAACATGACCAGACATTTGGGGGATTTTTAATGAACAAAGAGAAATTTGATAAAATGTAGCAAATAACATGACACTCGGGTACATTCACCAGAAAATTTATACTATATAATTTTTCTCAGTTCTTATTTCTTATGCTGTAATTCTTCATTTCGTATACCAGCATTCATGACAGAAGAGCCAACAGTAAGATTTCAAAAAAAAAGGCAAAATATTGTAAACAAAGGAATTCTATATGGTGTAAACTTTACTATGATGAGTATCAAGTATTTTATTAACTGATTCCGTGTTCATAATTTACATTACCCAAAACATTGGAAAAATATCACCCAGTAAAATGAGGAATCTACACCAGTTGAACTTAATAGAAATACTAAAAGTTTGCAGGACAAAGGCTTATTTTTTCTAAAACTGCCCAAAAAGAGGATTCTTAATCAATACAAAAAAATTAACCTGATTTATTCAGGTTTTGGGTTTAAATTGAAAGGGAAAAATGCACTAAGATGTGTACTTTCTCAGCCAAAATAGTGTTAGTGTATTTTAGATCAGTCTGCAAATTTATATGTAAGACCTAGAACACCTAATTTACACATACAGTTCAAACTACATCTGAGCCTATTTTAGTTTTAAAAGTTATCTGCTAATCTGCCTTAAATGTTCTATACTTTCTATTGTCTGTTAATTTGAATATTTTTTTCTTTTCGTCTGACAGTTCTCTATATCCATTTTTTTACACAAAGAAATTCAACATGTAATTTTAACCTTGGTTAAAAAGTTCATTTGTTACATTCTGGTGCGTCTCTGATTTTTTATCTTCTAAACCATCTTTGTTTTTTATTAAGGTTGCTATTGATATTCCTGATTCACCACGAAAAATCATAGAAGAGCCAGAATTTCAAAAAGGTAAAGTTACTGGCATTTTCCTCAATTTTATCCCTTTTTTGAATGATACATAGGAATAAAATCAGAATACTTGTAGTACACTCTTTTTTCTTTAACTTCACAATGTATTTTGAGCCCAGCCACAGTTTGCTTACATTTTTTTGCTAACAGTATGCTTGTGCTCATTTTTCCACATGCACATGTGTTCTAGTAAACACATGTGCGTGGTAGTAGAACTTCATCTTAGTTAAATTGACTGAAGCAATCATATGATGAAATTTAAGATTTTTTAGGGAAAAAAACATGTTCAATAAACAATGTTTGCATTTTTCTTCAGCTATAGAATGTGCCTTTGTTATGCTTAAATTGTAAGGAATCTCAGCTTAGATATGCTTGTAAACGTTATGCTTACTAAGAAACTAGAGGTTTTTTTCTGGTCAAGTTAAATTAGTACATTGTAAAAAATAGTTTGTTGTAATGTTGGTGTAAGAAGAATTGACAATCTGAGATATGCTGCATTTTGTATCGCTGTACATAATTTAGATAATGACAATACTGAAGCAATCGGTATGGAAGAGCAACAACAGCAACAACCAGAGTATGCAGAAAGGCCAAGTTCTGCTCAAAGAACTGGAACTCCTGAAAGGCCAAGTTCTGCTCCAAAAAGCAGCACTCTTGAGAGACCAAGTTCTGCTCAGAGAGCAGGCACTCCTGAGAGACCAAGTTCTGCTCAAAGAATAGGCACTCCTGAAAGACCAAGTTCTGCTCAGAGAACAGGCACTCCCGATAGAACAAGTTCTGCTCAAAGAACTGGCACTCCTACAAGACCAAGTTCTGCTGAGAGAAAAGTCACTCCTGAGAGACCAAATTCTGCACATAGAACAGGGACTCCTGAGAGACCAAGTTCTGCTCAAAGAACTGACACTCCTGTGAGACCAAGTTCTGCTGAGATAAAAGGCACTCCTGAAAAACCAAGTTCTGGTCAAAGAAATAGTATTTCGGAAAGACCAAGTTTTGCTCAAAGAAATAGTACCTCAGAAAGACCAAGTTCTGCTCAAAGAACTGGCACTCCTGAAAGACCAAGTTCTGCTCAAAGAAATAGTGTTTCGGAAAGACCAAGTTCCGGTCAAAGAACCAGTATTTCGGAAAGGCCAAATTCTGCTCAAGTACTAGACACTCCTCAAAGACCAAGTTCTGCTCAAAGAACTGGCACTCCTGAAAGACCAAGTTCTGCGCAAAGAAATGGTATATTAGAAAGACCAACTTCTGCACAAAGAACTGGCACTCCTGAGAGACCAAGTTCTGCGCAAAGAAATAGTGTTTCGGAAAGACCAAGTTCTGCAATTAGGTCTGGCACTCCAGAGAGGCCAGGTTCAGCTCAACAGAAAGACGTATTTGAAAGACCTAATTCGGCTGAAAGATCAAAATCGCCTGAGAAAGAGGAAATCGTATATACTGAGAATGTGAAAGAAGTTGTAGTAGCAAATAAAGAGAGCAGTGAACTGTTAGCAATTCAGGAAAGTGAATTAGAGGCAAGTGAGAATATCGAGAGAAGTGCCGAGACGGATGAAGAAGTAAGCAAATTAAATTCTACTTCGTTTATAAAAAGCTTCATGTTTGAAAAGTAAAGAAACCCTAGATAAGAAATGTTTGGAGGATATTATACAAATTATTTCAATTTAACTTGAGTATGAGTATGCTGAAGACGTCTTTTTTACGAGAATATTATTCCAGCAACAATTTTAAAGCTTGTTAAAAGAAAAAAAAAAAGATGTAAAGTGCAATTTCTATTCAATCTTGCAATTCAAAGAACTTTAAAGTTGAGAGTAAGCAGTATTGACTTTTAAATTTTAAACAGGTACGTCAAAGAAACTTAGAGCCTAACTCACAAGAAGATGCAACTATTGAAGGCCAAGACATGCAACCACCGGACACTGGTAATTTTTCAGAAATTATTTTTTGGTAGTAGATTTGATTACTAATGTTTTGTTGTTTCTACGTTTCATTTGATTAAATATTGTTTCATGTTTGTGTATGAAACAAATCAGTTAAATGGTTTTTGTATATATAATTTTTTTTTTCGTTAGAGTCAAAAGAATCTCAAGTTATAAATCCTCCAGAGGAAGGAGACCTTCCATGGGCAATGTACACTAAGATGAAGAATCGTAATGAGGAGGAGGTTGAAAAACAAAAGAGTGCAGAAGATGAAATGGCTGAACAATCTGAATCAGACGATGACCAGAAATATGGTGAGGAACAAAGTATTTTTATCTGCTGACACTGGGGTGTGATGTTGTCAAGCGCTAGATAAAAATTTTAGAAAAGAAAATTCTTTTGTCAAAGTCGGACTTTTATATTTTTCCTTTGTAATAATTTTAGGTTCTTTTGAATTAATAAAAAACGCTTTTTTTAATAGTAAATCAACATCATACATTTTCAAAGTGTCATAACATTCTTTGAATTGATTTTCCACTGGTGTTATGCTTTCCTTTCCTTTAAACCGGCTTAGTAACTGAGTAACAAAATGGGCATCACAAACAAGTAATTTTAAAACTACTTCACTTCTAACAGTCAGAGCATTTAATCACTTAACACTCAAAACTTTCAATTACTTAACCCTGTGTTGTAATGTCATCATTTCAACCTCGATTTTCTTTATCTTCATTTCCAACTTCCTTTTCAATTTTTAAAAATGCAATTCTATAATAGTCCCAACTAATCATACGATGATTTATACATATAAAACTCCATTAACAAACAAATGAGTAGCTTGAGAAATAAGGTAGGCCCAACAGTATTAGTAAAAAACACCTACAATTAATTCATCATTTGACGGCTTTTTACAATTTTACAATAGAACATGCACAAACAAAATTTTTAAAAAGTTTGGATCCAAAGTTTGGACCCTTAAAATTCATTGTCTTTCAAATATTAAAACAGAAATGTAAAAAAGAAGCATGCTTTGAAATGCTTTTGCAGGCGTCTTTTCATGCACTTAACATCTATGCATTGAAACCATTGTAAGCATTATCAGACATACTGGTTGAGTTCACTAGTTGATTTTTATCATTTTCTTATTACCTAATTTCGTAAATTTTCACACGCCGTGAATTTTCATACATAACAGCTTTGCAAAACTACCGTTTTTTCTCCAATAAACGTCCCTTTCTTATCAATGCCCTTTTTAATAACGCGCAAAGCGCATATTGAAGAAAATACCATAATATTCGCAAAGTAGGTCCATTTCCTAACCTGTCCCAGTCTTTTCTAAACTTTTTTAAAAAATTAATTCACATCCGAAATATATTTATTTATAGTTCCACCTACAAATGAAGATTTACCTGATTTGTATGAAGTAATGGGCTCACTGGATACGGATGAGATTCAGTTAAATTTAAAGACTTCCCCACCCTCCATCATGGAATCCGATCAACAGAAAATACATCAGAAACAAGTGCTGGAGTTAAAACAAGGCTTGGCAGAGGAAGAAATTAAAGTTTATCTAGATGAGTTTGAAAAACAAGTGGAACAAGAAATATTGATGATTGGGAATATCTCATTGGAAGATGTACAGGTAATCTGCATGCTACACTGTTAGAACATGTTTTTCCTATGAACGCTTGCAAGTTGTCATGTCATTACCATATTTCAAAACATTTTTTCTTGCAGTCTAAATGTTGTCATAGTCCTGTGTACACTCAAATTACATTTAATAAAATACGATATTTGTTCTACCATTCCCACTTTCTTGATAATACGGCCTTTGCAGTAGTCTCTCTATTTTTGTCATCTCTCTGTTGAAAAAAAATTTTCATCTCTAGTGAGCATTTTTTATCTTGACATCCTTGCTAAAAATTTTGGACAGCAAAAAAATGCAGTATTATAATAGACTAGCTATATTCCTCATTAAATATTAAAATAGTTAAGTTTTTTGAGCACTTAATACGCTGGTAACGAGCTTCCACTTCAAATCCTACTGTATACAAGTGCAACAATATTTTTTGAATGCTTAAATTTTTTTATTGTTTTTAACACAAATAAGAAATAGAAATGCACATTTTTAAAAGCAACCAACAAGCAAAATTTAGTGTTCAGATTTGTACTTTAGGAACTATAAAAAAATAAAAAGGATATTTAGTAAAGAAAAAAGAAAAATTTAAAAGTTGCTCAAAAAAAAAACTTATTGTGAGCAATTTTCAGCAACTTATAGTGGTAAAATTATTGAAAAATTAGCATCCTTGAGTGCAATGCTTATCACACTGCATAAAAATATATACCAAACATTTCTTAATGTCCATATAGTAGATTCTGGAAGAGTGCTACAATCAATAAGGAAATTTTGGAGTAAAAATACCTTTCTGTATCTTCTGTCTTTTTTTCTGGATTTGTCCGATTATTTTATGTTGTTTTAGGAGGCAAACAAAAATCCTATTAACTTCTCCAGCTATTTAGTATTTCTAGCATGAAGCCTGTGGCTTTCCAATGAAAATAAATAAACCTGGGAAAACAAATCAGCTATTTTCTCTATGAAATGTTATTATTTTAAAGATTGCAACATTATAGATGTTGTTGCCAAACATGAAAGAGAATATGCAAACTTTCATATATTTTTTTGTTTGCGTGCACAAGTAGTTTGTTTTGGTTGTAAACACATGGCACTGAAACTAAAGAGGTTGTGCGTAAAAATATACACTATAGATTGATTTGGTTATTGTTCTTATGAAGAGGATATGATGAGGGTACTAATGTACTCCTTAAATGGGATTCTTACTGACAACCTTGCTCAAATGAAAAATAGTTGTAACCTACCATAACTGCAGGTATTTAGAAAGTTACAGAATATTTTTTCAATCCTGTTAGGTTAAGAAGTTATATGCAGTTTGGTTTCTGTTCATAACACATATCTTGTTTTTCCTATTTTCTTGGTTATTTATGAAAACTTGTGTGGTGTCTTGTTATTTTTAGACAGACTGTCTCATTTTTTTGTTTTTTGTTTCGCAGGATGAAGAACGACGGTTGCGAGAAGAGCATATTTCGTTTCAACAACAGCAAGCGAAGGTTCAACGTCAAAGACAGCAGGAGATCTTGCAAGCTATGGAGCGTGCTAAGAAATATGTCATGAGCAAGTATAAGGAGAAATATAGAGAACTGAGAATGAGAGAGGTAAAAAAAATTGTTTGATGGAAAATATTTTACTTAACATTTTGAGGGTAAGAACTTTCTCTCAACTTAAAAAATATTATTTATCTGCATGAAACCCAAAACACACAGTTTTTAAGTTGAGTAGAACACACTGCGAGGACATTGTAAACACACGTGACCATTCAAAAAGCTCACGTAACCATTCGTTAAGCTGAAGATGCATTGAGCGTGAAATTCCTTTATTTTTATATACCAAGCCAATACATCCTACTTCCATGTACTAAATCTCTATAATAATAGCCGTCGTCTGTCTGTCTCTGCGCGGACCCCCCGCTAAGTTAGAAAATCATGTTACGGAATCATGAATATCAAATGCGATGTATTTTTATCCACTTTGTTGCGACGGGTAAATATAAAGGACGGGCGAACCCGTGGATTTTTTCACGGGCAACGACTAGTAACTTAAAATTGACTTGATATTCCTCAGTGATGTGAATTGCCCTAAATCTTAAAAATGGTTGGATGGTCTTTTAATGTTAACATTATTTGCGTTGCCGGTGAGAAAATATAAAATTGAAAAGTTTTGATAACAACTCGGTTCAAAAGTTATTTTGTTTTTAGGTTTTCTATGTATTTTTTTTCTTTTTAATATAGTGTATACTTAAACAGCTTTGACGTTTCGAAAGTTCATTTCTTCTATTTTAATTCTTCATCTTTGGGCTTTTTTAAAAAAAAAATCAAAATAAATCAATAAATTATTAACTGTTTTATTGTGTTTATTTCGCGTCATATTTTTTTCTTCTTTTTTCTTTTTTTATTCCTATGTATTCTATATACTTTAGTTGGTCAAATCAGATGAATTGATAAATAGTTTGAAAAAAATTGTTTTTCTTTCTTTATAGGAGCATTTGATGCAAAGAGATCGAACATATAAAGATGAAATCCATCGAGCTTTTCGCCGTTCTGAGAGTCAGTTAAGAAAAGCTCTGAAAAGAAGGAAAGCTGAAGTGAAGGTCTGTTGTGATTTTTACTTTGTTTTCGTGCCAGCGTTAGTTGTCTCTTGAACGTATCGTGTCAATTCTGTAATGTTTGAGAGGGTGGATTTTATTTAATTTAGTTAGCAAAAATAAGTGCAAATTTAATATTTATTTTTTTATAATTTTCTAGCGTTCTAAATTCTCCAAAATAATTCATTAACCACTTGAATGTGATTTATTTTTGTTACACGGGATTTTTTTTTTAAAAAAAACGAACGCTTTCTTCCATTTACTTTGCGGCAGACACAGGTGTTTAAATGAATGCGTAGGCTCGTCTTAGTAGTTTATTTCACCTCCCTCGACTTTCGCTCATGACGGTTTTAATTTGGCCAACCGTGGTCAAATTGTCTCAAACGCAATCCAGATGGTCTGACATGTATTATTTGTACGTTAGACCATGTATGGAGATTTGATCTTTGCTGATGGGCAGTACGGAGGAAGTAAGGGCCATCGATGGAAAATCGATTGGAATCGAGCGCCCCAGCCGATACAGATACGATTAAAGTGTTTACGAGGTGTGAAAGATAAACTGCCAGGTATGTTGATGAGGTGCTCACGTAAGTTTGTTGACATTTTTAACGCTGTCTGTCGTGAACACTATTCTTCTGTTGAAAGGTGAATTTACACTTCATTCGCCGTATTCGCAATAACACGACCATGCGTTTGCAGATGTGAAATGCGTACTTTTAGCATACTACGTAGTTTGCTGTCATTCTCTTGCATTTGTCGCAGACGTTAGGTCAGGTTTAGCAACCACAGGTAATGGGAATTTATTAACCAATTCGGTTTCCAATTACGATATTTGGAAGCGATTTTTAATGTTTACAATACATCTAAATTTTACCTTCTCAGCGGCAATATTTGATGTAAACATTGAATGAACATTATCAGTGGAGCATAGCAAATCTTTTAATAAGGACTGACGAAATTTCCTCTGGGAAAAAAGATTAGACGTACTCAGGTCTCTTTGTCAAAATTTTTAGCAACAGCAGAAGCTAAAAATTTGATTTGTTTGAAAACCCATCTTTGTCTTATCTTTGGTTTTTCGTAAAGTTTATTTTTGCGCGCCAGTGTGAATTGCATCTATATTAAAATAGTCGACTTTCTAAAAATGGTAGATGTAAGTAGCGTGGAGCAAATTGCACTTGGATTTTCCCGACGGGTGACTTGCTATGAATCTAAAATAGTTTTTTTGACATTTGCAGGAGAGTAGGCTACGGCGAATGAGTGTGAACCTAACTGAATAATCTGTAGATAACGTAATTTTTTCAGACTGCTGAATTTAAAGAAAGGGTAACGCTAGTCAAGTTCTGTTTCAAGTGAAAATGTGCTGAAATAAGTTTGTGTTTACTTAGGGAGTCGATATGTACTCATGGTATCGCTATACAACCGGTTAGGTGGAAACGTCATGAAATGGTCTAATTTGAAAGGACAGCAATGGGGAGGGGCCACGTTACCAATATATCATGCCGGAGAATTTTTCAACATTGAACTAAAGGTATACCGTTTTGTATTTCTTGTGTTAGAACTTCAGCTGTAGAACGGTATTTATTGCTGACTTTGAGACCCTCCTCGGCTACAAGTAGATGTAAACTTGTTTTTTTCGTTCTTTTAGATAGTCTTATTTTTTTATCTACGAAGTTTTGAAAGCAGTAGTATAATTTTTCCCTGCTACTCATTAATTCATGCCACGCCTGAATAAATTTATGAGCACCGGTATAGTTAGAAAAACTTTAAAAATATCATTTTGCATTGTCCTTCTCTTGTTTATTTTGTTCAATCTTCTCAGACATGCTTACAAGATATTTCAGCTACTTTGTTATAATTGTAAAAACAACATACGTTGCACGGAGTTGTTGTTGTGCTACATTACTCGTTAATAGAATCTGCTCAAATATCTCCTATGAATATAGACGACGGTAAGGATAGGAACAAGTAGGGAAAAGTCTTCTCTGCCAGGAACTCTGCGTGCACAAACACTTGAGATGTTCTTCTGATGTACATAATAAATCAGTAAATCCAGCGCCATTATTTTGACAGTCTATTTGTCGTTTAGATCGACCAAAGCGTGTTTACAGTGTGTCCATCACGTCCGGATATTCGTCCGGGTATGGTGCTCATCTTCGAGCTGTTCATACTTCGTGGTTCCGTTACACCAACCGATAAAGTTGTTGGGTGGGGATGTTTCCCCATCTGTGATGCGGAATTCAACGTCGTAGAGGGAAAGTACGTATAAAAAGATTCTTATAAGAACAACTCTAGAATTTAAAAATGTATGCCAAAAGCTTACTCGACGTTGAAATTTTGCCCCACCACCAAGAACAATTTTTTTGAGAACCGGTTTTTTCGAGTCATCTGCTAAGAAAAAGAACAGCTCATTCTTCAAGGACGAAACATATGATATCTTGAGTTAGGAAGTTTTTTTTCGTTGAGAAAAAGAATCTACCACTCATATCATATTTTATGTTCGGCTGTCTGTTTGTTTAGGTACAAAACGCCTATGCTGCGTGGAGATATGGACCCAGGTATCGATAAATTTGAAATCATCGAAAAACTAATGGCTGAAGATCTTGAGAACTGGCTTTGCAATTTTTACTTCGAAATTATAAAGCTACCAAGGTATCTTTACATAATTTTTTAAACACATAAATAAATTTCTTGTTTAGGAATGTTATCTTGCAACTTGTACTGCATTGTTTTCTTTCCTGCAAAAAGCAGGCCTCTTTAAACATTCTTTGTCCAAGGTAGTAGAGCAAAAAACAATCGAGATTTTTTGTCTTTTTTCCTTTCCACTCTCCTCTACACAATGTTGTCTTGTAAAACGATAAAGTTACAAATTCAACATGGCGCGATAAATGTGGAAGATCATACTGGTAGTAAGATCATTCTCTTGGCCGAGGTAGTCAAGCAAAGAGCAAAATAGATTCTTTGTCTTTTTTCCTTTCCTCTCTCCTCTACACAATGTTTCTTCTGAAACGCTAAAGTTACAAATTCAACATGGCGCGATAGATGTGGAAGATATAACAGCAAGTGAAATTTTAGTTTTGGTTATTTTGCCGTAGATACATGGCTGGACAGAAGGAGTATGAAGTTGAGTTACAATTCACATCAGGACTTTTAAGTTCTCCTGACCGCACAAAATCAGGCGAAGAAAATATCGACGGCGAAAAAGCCGTGTTTGGTTCCAGATCCGATATTAATTCGCCCGCCTTATCACGCGCGTCATATCGAAGTGGTAGTATATTAAGCTCGCATGTAGGCCCGTTGGACGAGAATGGTAACGTTAACTCAGAGAAAACAGCTATCCCCAACATATTGACCGTTGATACTGGAGAAGAAGCAGGAAGCAGTGGCAGTACTGGTAGCAGACGAAAGGTAGTGATAAGTCATTATCACCAAGCAGTGAAGGCATTTCATTTTTTATTGTCACCAAGTATTCATTAATAGTGGAGGCATTTCTTTTTCTTTTTATAAGCGTAGTACATATGTTTAAGATCTGTTGCGTCTCCCTCGTACGAACTTTTATCAGTCTGGGTAGCAAGTAGAATTATGCCTTCTTTTGGTTATTTGTGATTTTTTTAAATCATAATCTCTTTTTTTGTCAATTCAACTTGTAAAAGCTCTCACCTTTTTCTTAGTCTTCAATGGTTCTTGATTCCGAGGTGCAAATGTTCCGCGCAGAATCTTTATCAGCAAATCTACGGAAACGAAAGAGCTCAGTCGGTCAGGATACTGTAGCTGTGACTGATCCGTTGCTGCGTCCAATGACTAGTGTAGCAGCTTCACGTAAACTGGTGGAAGAGAAAGGTTTGCAGTTATCGGATGATGATGATGATGGGGACTCGAGTGGAACAGATTATGGTGAGCATGATATTTTAGCACTGAAGAAAAACGAAGGCTTTAAACCCGTCAAAGGACAACCAGGAATGTTTTACAAGGTATATAAATCTACTTTTATTGGTTATCTTCTTGATCTGCTTTCTTACTTTTTAAAAACAAGATTTGCGCATTTGCGCACTTTTTGATGAGAATAATTTATTTTTTTACTCGATTTGGTATATGATGGTTTACTGTATTTTCAAGAGAACTATTGTTTGAAATATACTTTTCTCAACTCGACTTTTTTCGATTAATTTTTTGTGCTTTTTGTTGTAAATTTTTTTGTTACTTCATAGATACATAACAACACTCCGTCTGATGTCTATGCTAAGAAAATATATACCATGATGCCCAAAACGGCTCTATTATCCAAACAAAAGCGAAAGAAGAAACTCACTCATTTAGAAGAGCTGGATACACATTCGTTTCCTGTTAAGTAGGTCAATCTTTCAGCTTTTTGAGTTATGATTTAACTAATATATATATGACAGACAGAAAAAAATGTTTAATTAATTTTCGCAGCTCTGTTAAAACCGAAGTTAAGATTTTACTTTTTTGTGGTCACCATTTCGAACAAAGAAAATTTTTTTTACATTAATTCAGCCATGAACTATTTTCAACTCGAATACAAAATCAATTTTAATCGAATGTTCATTGTGAGTCCAGTATAGCATTTTTGTAACTCGTATAGAGAAGCGATTAGGAAATAACAGCGAATAAAATTCTCAATTGATCAGGAACTTGGCCTGTGGATAAGGTTAGTGTACCTATTCAACGAAGTCTAGAAAACCACCTTTACCCTTAAACCAGATTTGCAAGTATATTCGCACAGTTGATCGACGTACAAAAGATTTGAGATGGTTCAGTACGAAGACTGTTTCCCTTTCTCCATTACAGCGTTACAGAATTCCTTATACTTTAGTTGTTTGTGCCAACCCTGCTGCTTTTGTTTTAGATCTCCGTGGTCAAACAAAGGTCACATTCAACATAAAGGAACAAAGAAGGTGCAATACATGGGACGTATGTTACTATCTGAGCTTGGTATTTCACAAGTAAAAAGTCGAGAGTTTTGGGCGATGATATTGATGTTGTTAATAACCTACTGGATGCGATTGTACTGTCATTATATTGGTCAGTGGATGGCGTTGCTGGGATTTCTTATCCCTCTCAACAAGTGAGTGTACAATGACTGTCTTCCATGCTATATACTCCATTGTTGGTGTCTTTTTTTTTATGCTAGCTTCGTACCTCAAATTTATACTTGCTAATCTTCTGCTTTTGTTTCAGGTTTGAGTTTCTACCCTACACAGTGAATTTGAATTATCAAAACACGCTACTACGCACGCGTGAAGAGATCGCTTTGATTGTGATTGGTCCGTTTACAAACATTATATTGTTCTTAATGATGGTCGTTATATCAGCTTTTATCCAGTTTTTATTCGGAAGATTCTCAAACATCTTTTCACGGTTTATTATCGCGTTTGGAATTCATTGTTTACTCGACCCGATCTGGATTCTAATTACAGATAGTGCATTAGAAAGGTTTGTGCTATTTAAGGATTGGGACTGGTATGGACACAGGGGGGGGGGGGCAGTTACATAAGACACAAGGAAAACTGGACTGCCTGGGGGAACTGTGTTAAGGTTTGATTAAATTGTAACGAGTGTTAAACCGAATGCAAGGATTAATCTTTTTTAAATAAAGCACTTATTTTTTTTATTTATGTAAGACTCAGAGAAATAAAATAACATTTTGGATTTGTGACATGATATTATAAAAGACTTAGCGTTAACTGCTGTCTTTGTAAAAGTTTTAATGTATAAGTTAGATGGACATTAGCATTGTCTTCTCATTGTGTCACACGCAAGGACATTGAGAAGACAATGATTGACTCGTAACAGCGGTAATGATATACTGTGGACCGAACCACTGTCCATATGATTACGAAGCGACTGCGCTAATCTATCCTTATAGTTTCCTGAACAAAAAACTGACTCTGTGTAAAACCAGCAGGCGGTGGACAAGAAATCAATAATGGTACGAAGTAGAAAATGTATAGAGTTTATGTGTCCTTTGTTATTTAGATTTCGTAATCGCGGTGGTGACTTTCCAATTGGAGATGCGTTCAAACTTTACTGGCATTTTAGTCGTTACTATAACAACGATAACGTCACTTTATTCGTCAGTATAGCATTGACGGTTTTCCTATACACCGTCACCATGTTTTCCGCATGCACCATTTTGTATATGTATTTTTTGCGTATCCATAACAACGGTCGATTGATGGATGTCTATTGGAGGTATGCTTTGTTTGTTTGTGTTTATTCGTTTATTTGTTTTTGTATTGTTTGTTCATTGGTTTATTTGGCATCGCGGAAAAGTACTGACATTGTCGTAAATCTTCGATACTGAATCGCACGGTAATCGTGATGTTTACTCAGTTATCTCTTGTGATCAGGGTCTTATTCATTGGACATTTAGATTACACGGAAAACATGGTGATTTTTTCATGGCGTACGATCTCGAGATATCGAATGAAGAGTTAAATTTTGTATGTTCAAAAGCTGAACGGTGGAGGGGCGAAGAAGGAGAGCGAAGAAAAACTGCTGTATATGATTATATCTGGGAGGAAGAGGAGGTAGAAATTGTTATTTTTTTTTCGAAAAGATTCTCCTAGTAGTGTTAAATTGCAAAATTTTGAAGATAGTATCTCCCCAACTTTGCACGAATTTGTACGAAATCTTATTTATTTATATGGCCCGTTAAAATCTACCATGTGATATAATAAGTACGTTCAGGGTTCCCACGCCTCCTAAAAATCCTAAATAATCTTAAACAAATAAAATCCTCTTAAATAATCCTAAAAATCCTAAAATTTCCTGATTTTTTGCAAATGCTGCTAAAAATCTCATAATAAATATTTAATATTTATATTCTGCATCAGTTATCCTATACTAAATTCTCCCAAAATCTTCTAATTTTTTGCATGTTTTTCCCCGCTTTTGAAAAAATCTCCTAAAAAAACTGCTAAAATCTTAAATATCCTAAAACGTTCTATGGTCTTACTTATTCAATTAAAAAAGGAGGTTGTAAGTAAAAATAACAAACATGCTAAAGACAGAACTTTATGATGACGTAATTTTTATCTTATTCAAGATGGCGGATGAAGATTGGGACAATCCGACGGCGGCACATGGTCGCAAGACAGGAGCACGTGAGACGACAACACACGTCTCCATTCACACATTGCATCTTGATGGCTTGAGAGAACTGTACAGACATTTCCTGAAGCTTCCCGATGGTGCTATTGTGGAGGTAATCCGGATTTTCTTTCTTTTGGTGGGGAAGTTTTTTATTACACAATTTCACTGAAGCTATGACAATTTTGGGAAATCATGAGAGAGAAGCATTGCTCAAAATATCTATCGAAATTTAAATTTCCTTGTACACTTTAAGCCTTAAATAGCTTGGTAATCTTTTCTAAGCTGGCTGTGATATTTTAATCCGTTTTAAAGGTATTTGGTGAGATGAATATTCCTGGTATCGACGAAGGTGTAAAACAGGCCCTAATCAAACGTACAACTTTTCAAACGATGACGGGTGACGGAGCAAGAAAACGACGTCCGTCACGAGGTAGTTCGACATCGTCAGTCCCGCGAGACGAACCTGGAAGAAAGAGTTCGGGTTCGTTTTTAGATGTGCCAGCAAGTAGCTCACTTGTTTAATCTATTAGAGTTTGTTTTTTTATAAGTAGCTGGTGTCCACCGTAGCGTAAGTGTTTTGTGTAACAAATGCTACTGATTTTCTGCTGGTGGGAACCAGGGACTCCCCTTTATAAAGGACATTTTTAAAACACACTTTAACAAGATGTGTTTTTATTATATTTGGATAAGCAAGCAACGCCTCATTTACTACTGTGTAAAAAACAAGAGTTACTTTGTCGTTCAAAAAACAAATCAACGGAACATTTCTTGTTTGGTATTTACACTGCAATGTGTTCTTACTTAAATAATATTTGTTGCTTGCTTTTCACAAGATTTTTTATGTTGATGTTTTTAACGTACTTTTATCTTGTATATATTTGAACTATTTGAAAGTTTTGTATTTATAATCAAGACGGCGCTCCATGCACATGCGGGAGTTATTAGAAGATGAAACACGATTTTTTTCACATAATTTCGCAAATATAATTTGTGTGGTGTTGCTATAAATATTTATATATTGATATGTAAATATACTTAATTATGTTGATCATATGTAAATTATTCTGTTTACATAATTTATTTTGTGCTCTATGTAGCCATGTGCACAGTTTTGTTAAAAAGCTTAAAAATCGTTACACATAAGCTCCGCTTCGCATAGCATGACATTGACAATTAAATTTAACATGACGATAAAATATGCAGTTTTTTTTTTAAAAAAAGTCATTCTTATAATATCGAAAGAAGAGAATGTATTTTCTTACTCGCCACATTTTTTACAAATACTGGAGTTTAATTTGCTTCCTGACAAATGATATCATAATATATTCTAATTTATGTCATTTGTATGACGGTATCTGGAATACCTGTGGATCTAAATATTGTTGTTGTTTTTTTATCAAGCTTCTGTGTACTAAATTTAAAAAAACACAGGGGTCTGGTGAAGAGCTTTTAAGAGTCATCACCAGTAGCAACGGTTGATACGTGGTAAACAATTTATTTTCTACTTAACAAGTTCGTG
Source organism: Hydractinia symbiolongicarpus (assembly GCF_029227915.1). Taxonomy (NCBI): domain Eukaryota; kingdom Metazoa; phylum Cnidaria; class Hydrozoa; order Anthoathecata; family Hydractiniidae; genus Hydractinia; species Hydractinia symbiolongicarpus. The sequence continues at coordinate 9,867,856 of NC_079880.1, read as the reverse complement.
TAATTTTGTCACGAATATTGTGTGAAATGGTAAACAACGTGAGAAGTGCTCATAAGAAATATTTGCTTGTTTTCATGTTGTAAGATGGACGAGAGCTCTTAAGGTAAGCCAACCGTGTGTTCGTGCATGAAATTTTTTATGTTTTTGTCAACCTCGTTCCCAGGGCTTGTTAGACTTTTTATATTCGAATATGAATAAAGAATATAAAAAGCCAAATATAAAAAGCTTAACAAGCCCTTGGGACGAGGTTGTGTTTTGTTATATGAAAATGTTTATTTTTTGGTGCATGAAATTCTTCATGTTTTGGTGGTCTAATATATAGATAGTGGAATAGGCTCATATAACAGCAGCTAGTGAGTTTTTGTTAAAAATTTAGCTATTGCCGAGCGCACGAACGAAGAACACAAAACGAAACGAGTTTCATCTCGGCGTAATGAATAAGCATGCAGATTTTAACGAAGTGTCATTGTTGCATTTTGTAAAAAAAAGCCCCTAAAAAGCAATTTTTATCAGACAAAAATTTAAAGACCATCATTGCCCCGGGAGTCTTCTTTGTGCCGTGTGGCGTTGTGGTTACGGAGTTGCTTCGCAATCACAAGGTCCGCGGTTCGGTTCACAGCGCAGGCATGTTTAGCAAGTGTCTTCCCCACAGCTACGGGTCAACCCATGCCATGTGAGGGAAATTTGGTAGGCAATGCCGGTGTGTACCTAATGTATTCAGAACACAGGACCAACGTTGATAACAGTGTTTCCAACACTGAAGTGGTTATATCCTGAATAAATACGCGGAACAATAGTAGTAAGTATCGAAAGTATGTTATTAAAACTACACGATCTAGAAACATCCGCCATTACTTATGTTAAAAATTTTTTTTAGTTTATCAGAGGGTGTTGGTTTGTTATCTTTAGAATGAAACATGGAAGAAATAAAACAAACATGGTTCATCCTTCTGCTCATTCCGGCATTCTATCTTACACTGGTAGAAAACTGTCCAACGACACAGAAGAATGGAAACTTCAGACTCATATCCACAACGTCACGTGTTACTCCTTTTAAGGAAGTGAAAACGAGTCACAGATTCTCTTGTTATTTAAAGTGCTTATGTCAGCATGATTGTGATTTTGTTTCATTTGAACGCAAAACATGCTCAATGTTTACCGTGAGTGACAAAAACACCGTGACTGAATTTCGTGGTGGACAATCATATTGGATGTTGGTCACGTGAAGAAATTATTGTCCAATTACAATCGTGTTCTTTATTTATACACGTATTTGTTTTTATTAATTACTACACACGCATAACAAAAGTATAATTGTATTCTTTATTATTTTCATATGCAAAATCGAGAAATAACAAACCTCGTCCCCAGTGCTCTTCTACTGCTATGATATTCTGAATGGGCTCTGTAATGGTCACTATTACCCAGACCCGGGTCCCAGGAAATAACTTAAATAAGAACTATCTGCTTTAAGAGTTAGCAGGATAACTAAAAGTACATCTGTTGAGAATAAGGTTTCAGATTCCTTGATAATTCTGTGCAGACCAGCAACACTCACTACTGTGGAGAATAATGGCTAAAATATCCAATGGTAATTTTCTTCTACGGCCTAAATACTCTGAAGGGCTTTGTAATAGTTACTATTATTATCCTGGGCAGCTGCATGCATAGAGCCCTGGGGACGAGTTTGGGAAATAACCTAAATAAAATCTATATGCATTAGTAGTCAGCAGGAAAACAACAGATTCTTTCATAATTTTGTGCAAACCATTAGCGTTGATGATGGTTTTAGAATGGTTAAGAGTAACAGATTGGGTGAAAAATAGCTTTAGTTACCACTGACCATTTACACGTACATATATCGTGTTAACTTTTTACACCCTAATTAAACCTGTTAACACACTAGTGTGAACTTGTGAAATGCAGAATTATTGCATTTCGTAATCGTCTGTTTCGTCGGTAAGTAATTTTATTATTGTCGCAGTTTTTAATCGCCTAAATTTTTTGGCCCGAACTCCAAAAATGATAAAATTTTGTTCAAAATAGCTCGCGAAACTTCGTAACTTTTCCACTGAATCTAATGACATTTTCATCTCCAAAATTCTTTGGGATAAACTTTTTTTCGCCAGTATTTTCTATTATTTATCAATTTCAACGACACATATGAAGGATAAAGTTTGACGACACGTCTGAGAGCGCCTTATAATCCGATAAATGAATGATACGTAATTCAACATCTATGTTACCGTAGTGCATTGCATGTTGAATATTTACTGAAACAATCAACATGTAGAAGTGGTTTTTCTTTTTTTTCTGACCATTTTTTTGATATTATCGGTAAAAAATTTTTTGACCGAGTGACTAATACTTTTCCCAATCAACTATTTTTAGCGACTTTATTATTTTTTTCAATTTATTTACCAACTTTTATTTTTATTTTTTTGTGATGGAATAAGAATCATGGTTTTAAAAATAAGGGGATACAAAGTTTTTTCCTTTTGAGTTAAAATTTTTACGAGAAGAAATTGGTCTTTTTTTTGTTTCGTTTCCTTTGCATCTTAGAGGAGGAAGGTTTGCATATAATTTTCAAACATGCATCTTTGTTAAAGTTCGAACTAAAGTATAAGGGCTCTTGGATCGACGCATGAGCTGACAGAAGTTAAAACTAAAAAATCTGCTGAGGAAATCTATTTCTCAGAATAAACTAAAGCAAATCAATATAAAGTCCAAATGTTCACACCACCGTACTGTTTCACACATACTAAAATAAAATCACTTTAATATTCCGACTAAAAACTAAAAAACAATGTTGAACAAATCAAAACATCTTATGTACAAAGAGGGCGCTGAAGATGTCTATTTGCTAATCTAAAAGTCATGCCTGCAACCAACATAATATGAAAATGGATCTAAAAGCAAGCCAGACGCAATATATAGCAAAATTAATTCGATGGCATCAATAATGAGGAATGACGTGATCAACGACGTCAATTCATGAAACACACAATAGGACATCGTTAAATTTGACGTTCACTGGACTATGTACACGTCATTTCTTACATCACGTGCTATATACAATACGAGCTTACAAAAACAAGCTAAGAAAATATAGAATATTAAAAGCAATTAATATAAAACTACTAAAAAATAAACAAAACAAAGGTGAAATAAAATATCGTCTAGAAAAAAACACACAGGAGGAGTGCAATAAAATAAAGTGTTCATCACGACCATTAAAAACCCGACAACACCGACAAATCGACGACAATATACTAGTAGCCAAATTCAATCACTTGTTTTCAGAAGTTTCCAATCGCGCCAACTCTAAGCTGTATACGCCGATACTTTCCATGTCATGAAGAACAAAGTAAATTTGCCTCAATGATGACGTCACTACAGTGACGAAATAATTTGAGATGGCTTTCAATATGGTCTGCGCAGCCGTTTGCTTCGGGAATTGATTGCTAAAAAGAAAGTCAGGTAAAATAACGAATTAAAATTCAATAAAATGGAAAAATAAGTCATAAAAAGCGCCCTGTTCCCTGAAATTAACACCCGTTCTTTAATTTAGCGCCCTTTTCGCACTTTTTAAACAAATTGTTTTTTTTACTATATAATCTTCATAACAATAAATGACTTTAATTAATTTAAAAAAAAAATGATCTGTTTGTTTATCGTCCCTATAAAATTCGAAAACATGCTCCTCCAAGTAAAATAATCGAAAAAAAACTTCTGTTCTATGAGGAACGCGCCAAACATTCGTAATGAATCTAAGGTCTAAGGAGTTTCTGAAGTGGACTGGCTAACATAGATATACAAACAAGTCGCATGTGCAACTATCTAGCTATCACATCACATTTTCAATAGCGACATACAAAATCCAATTTTGGTTTCAAAAATATGTAGACCAACCAACTTTCTGGTGATCTCGTAACTATAAGAGCTAAAAATCGCCAGTGGAAACTAGGCCTTCCTAACTTCATGGTGAATGCATAACTTGACATGCTACTCTATTGCGTACCTTTCCTTCTTTACAGGACCACTACAAAAAGAAAACAAACACATCAGAAAGAGGTTACAGAGAGGCTATACCATAAATGACTGATTCAGCACGCATTGTTGATAAATACTCGTGCGAAATAAGAATCTTAAAATCAGGATAGAAGTATCTTTTGAGAATCTTTGCCAAATCTCCCGTCTTTCCCATCTATTTAATGTAAATATAGCTACTTTGAATCTTTCAAGTAAATACGGCGCTCAATTTTTTTTTCGACATTACGTAACGTAAACTAACAAATGATATTTTCTAAATCTGTCATTCATGATATACAGAAATAATTAATACAAAACATAAAGTGCTGTCATATAGCTAGTCTAAAATTTGAATGTGCGTTATAAAAAAAACAAGTGTGTTGTTAAACTATACGAAGTTAGTTACAAGTCAATAAAATCAACAGAAATGTCATGCTTGACATAAATAAGAAATGCACAAGTTAAGGCCTATTTATCAGGAAGTAGTTTTACTCAAAACGTAACTACCCCAGACCATCATTCTAACGATCATGTGAAAAGCAATTTTGCTAAATTGGAAATACCGAAAAACTAAGAAATTAAGCCTGCATAAAGTCCAATTTTTCTGTGAGGGTTTCAAGAAAATTTACCATTTTCTCTTAAAATCGAAGAAAAAAGCAATAAAAAATGAATACGTACACCCCACTTCCAATTGATGGAAAGGCAATTGTTGTCAGATTTTTCTCATCAGCAAGTGTCAAAGCATTTTTTACAACAGTTTCTAGATCATCCTCTGCTTTTCCTTTACCCCACACAGGACTGTATACGTGAATGATATGCTTCGCCTGAAGGTTTGGTGCCTCTCCAACGAGTGCTGTGAAGAAAAGGTCACATTAGTGTAAAACTTGTGAAATATTTTGCCCTAATTTCAAAGATGAGAAACATCCTTAGAGAAAGAAAAAACCTCGAAATCTTCTTTAACCAAGAACAGCTGAAACGTCAATGCAAAAAAAACAACAAAAAAAACAACCTGTTTTAATTCAAGATGGGTGTCACTGATCAAACCTTTGCCAATAGCTCTGAATCTTTGAATTAACATGTAAGCTTAGCTAAACTTGTTTTAAAATAGTAAGAAAATCAGAGACAAGACACTATATCATTGCCCCCTTTCTACTTTCCAAAAAATCATATTGTTACCTACAAGGTTGTTCAAGCAGACTTTACCTGTTGCATAAGCCAAATCACCATGTGATTCATGAAGAGCAATGATATTCTTTTTTAAATCCTCACCACCAACTTTTAACAGTGCAGCACCTGAAAAGAAAAGTAAAGTAAATAAATGAAACAGCTAAAAATTGCTAAGGCTTTGCAGGTCAACCATGTTGTGCGACTTTTAGACTAGACTGTCTATAATGTTAATTGGTGTTTTAGGTCAATGCTCTCTACTTTAAGGCACAGCCTTATATAGATCGCAAACGAAAAACAATCAATTTGTTATACACCAGTTAGGGGCAACAGTGAATAGGACAATAAGGTATACATATTTACATGTAATGACTCGTTTATGAAAAATTAAGCTGACAATTATGAAATCATACCAACTTCCCCAGTTGTATTAAATGTTGCATTAGTAGGATGGACCAGAGCATCACATTTCAAACTCTCCATGTTACCTTGAACTATAGTCAGCTAAAGAGGGGTACAGTGGTCAATATTACACATTATAATTTTCATACTATCTGTCTTTCTGTATCTGTTACACTGGCAAATATTTTTTTATTAATCGAAAAGGTTACCTTCAGGGAAGAAAAGTTTGGGTAAGAAAAGATGGCAGAATTAAAGATTGTATATTCATGGTCGGAAAAATCGTAAAATGCGAAACTAAAGATTGCAAATTGGAAATCTGATATTGTGTCAAGAAATTTGCAAATTGCATATTTCTAGAAATTGCGGAAGAAAATAGTGCAAACCAGGCTAGAAATTGTGGAAGAAAAGATTGCGAATTGCGACCAAATTGGAAATCTTTTGTTCTGAAATCTTTTCTTGTGCAATATTTTTATCCTTAAGGTGAAACACCAACCTTCTGTCCAAGAAACAGAGTTTTTTCTGAGAGAACAGCAATTGAATCGCTGCCTTTTGACTCTGCCTTCTTTTTCGGAGTAGTAACCTAAGAAAAAAACAAGCAAAAGATGTAATTTACAAACCATGTCATTTCACAAACACTACATTTAAAAATAAACACCTTTTTAACAGGTGATTTGCTTGCAACAGGAGCTTTGGCTTTTACAACTGGTTTTGGTTTATTTTTAGCTTTTTGTATTCCAGCATTCTTAGCTTTTTGCAACGCTGCCCTAACTGCAGCATCATTTTTTGGAACGACAAACTTGCCACCATCTTTTCTTTTCAACAACTCAGGCTGGATGTGAGGCATGACTCCTCCTGCTGGAATTGTCACATTTTTTAACAGCTACAACAAAACAGAAGTTGTGAAAAGTATGTACACATAATATAAGATGATATAGAATTAGAAAAGATTAAGGAACGACAATAAAGGCTTTTAACAAATTTTATTTGAATCCATACTTTATTTAATTCTTCATCATTAGCAACAGCTAATAAAATGTGTCTTGGTGTTATTCTTGTTCTCTTATTATCTCGAGCTGCATTTCCAGCTAATTCTAAAATTTCAGCTGATAAATATTCCATAACAGCCGCTTGGTATATTGGTGCTCCAACAGCGATTCTTTGGTGATGCGTACATCCTTTTAAATAACGACGAATTCTGCTAACAGGAAATATTGTTCCTGCTCGAGTTGAGATGGAAACTCTTTGAGCTTTACTTTTTCCTCTTCCGGACATATTATTTTTGCTTAGGTAACAAAACAAGATTAAATAAGATGTTCAACAAAATATAAACCACGGTGACTTCAATTTAAACGCAAAAGAGAAATTATTTTAAGGACGTTTATCGCTATTTCAAACAAAGAAACAAAAACCTCCAAGATATTGGGCAAGATCTGGTAGAAGTAATATATACTTTCTAAACAGATATCAAACAGAAAAATCATCGAATCATGGGGATTCTTCCATTAATTAATTTTTCGACTGGTACTCAAACACGTGTTATTTGACAATAGTATCCATGTGGTGGAGAACATTAACGAAAATGATCATAGTGCTTACACTAATAGAAGACGTCTAATCGAAACAGCACTCACCGTATTAAAACGAATTTATAGAAACTGTTTCCATTAAACAAAAATATTGCATTGATTTTTGAGACGCAACGCTTCACTAAATCGTCTAATGGAAACCAAGTCTAATATTCTACCTGTCATTTCTGCACCGAACACAAGGAAAAAGTTGAACTTACTTCTACTTTTTCTGGAATGGAATGAAAAGGAAAATTTTCAACTCATGCAATGTAAACATTTAAAGATCGCATGCTCTGAAGCATTTTTATGCCTGTTTGTTCTGTCAGCCTTTAGTCTTACATATATCGAACACAAAAAACTATTAAATTTGAGTTTAAAAAACTATTTAAATTTGAATTTTCAATCTTTTTATATAGCTAGGAGAGTCTAGAGTTTATAAAATAAAGTCTGTGCATATAAAAAATTATTTTTGAAAAAAATGTACAAAACAAGCAACTTATTACAAGAACTGAATATTGTAAAAACAAGGGTTAGCTAAATTGTTAACTGCCATAGTATCTTCATAATGTAACTATCAGACCAGGGTTAGCAATTCAAAATACTATAAACTATTATAAGAGTTTAAAGTATAAAAGTTTAATCACAATAGAAAAATTTAACACATTTATATATATTTATGTTTTTCAAAATCCAGAATGAGTTATGACTATCCTGAAATACTAAAGATCTAAAAGTTACTAGAACTGAAAACAATTGCACTTGATGTAATTTCTTAAATTTCTTGATTTTTTTAATTCACAATATGTGTAACGATATCCTTGATCAGTTTTTCCCAGCCAAGAAGTGGAGCGTCACAAAACAATCTTTTTTCTGTTCTAGATACACAGACAGCCTTGCCTTATTATAAGCATGGGGCAGAGATTGCTAAATTGCTTTTTGAAAACAATAAATCAAGGGTAAAACAAAAAAAAATTGTAGGTATTTCCTTTTGCTTTAAACACTATATAATAATTAATGTTTATCACGCTCTTCCATTTCTTAAAATGTATGACCAGGGTTATTGCATAATTTTGGCCAACCTTTTAAATGGGTGAGTGCGCAAAGCGACACTTTAAAGAAAGTTAAAAGAACTATGGAGATAACTAGTTTAAAGCATAAAAAGAAAAGTTCAGAAAACAAAATGTACAGACAATACCTTTTCCATAAGAAAGCAACTTATAGAACAAAAGAGAAGCAAAGCTGTCTTTGAAAACAACATCAAGAGGTAGTTGGGTGTTTCAAAGAAGCCTGATTTGAGTAATTTAAAATGTTAATTTATAGAAAATAACACAGAAACTTTGATTGTTTTATCATAGTCGGAACTTTGTTGATATATTTACTAAAAGGATTACGATGGATATGCAGCTACACATTTTCCCTCATTGATTAAATTTTGAGTGATGAAATTTATCCAGCAAGCTCCTTGTTGATTTTGCTGTGTGATTTTATATGTGTGAAAAGAGGAATGAATTGCAAAGGTGGCTCTGTAGGCAGATAGAAATTAGGATAACTTTGCAATTTCAGTAAAACATTTGAACATGTTCTGATCTATATCTGCCAGTTTTTATACTGAAATAGGGACCTTAAAAAAACAACATAGTTATTTATGCGCCTTTAATGTTGCTAGGGGTTATTGTGAGGTTGCTTTTGTTCAATGACTTATGCGAATTACATGGGGCTTGATAAGTCTGCTACTTTAGGCCATAAAACCTTTCACAAGGTGGAAAACAAAAAAAAATGTTTAAAAAGACTTGACAGTGCAAGAATTTAGCATTATGGACTAATTGCAACTGTATATAACAGCCAAACTCATGATGTTCTCGTAATTTGTTCTGAATATTTGTTATTCATTTTGTTTTCCTTCAAATAATCCACAAAATTTTATTAAATAAGCATGTCTAAAATATTGATTTAACTTGCACAAGCAACATTTCAGTCTTATGGTAACATTCACTCATCCATACTCACCCAAGGGAAAATAAACCATGGATATCTGTGTGCGAAAGTTATAACCACCAACTATCCAGTTGAACTATCCAGCCACAAAAGCAGTTTAAGAGTTGCATTTAAGCTGCAGAGTTTGTGGGTTGGGGGTTAACAACATCAAATTTTGAAAATGAAAAGGAAAAAAACTTTTGAGTGAAATGAGTGGCATATTGGATTTATGACCAAAAAATACACAAGAAAATTGCAAGACCATGCAATTGTTAGAACATGATTTATTGTAATTTAAAGTTTATATCTGTATATTTGATTTGTGTGGTGAAGAAATTCGTAAAACAGCAAAGCTTGGCTACTAATAGAGGCAGTTGTATTAAGTGTATTAACTATAAAATTTGCGTGTTTCGCCACATTTTGATGCTGAATTCAAATATATATACTGCCCATTTTGGTTGAAGAAGATTAGAAAATTTTAACAATGTTAAATATGGATCCGAGAATCAATCAACATTTCTGATTAGGAGAAGATAAACAAAAAAAGATTATAATAATGATTCTCAGTGCATTTTTTAAACAATATAAAAATCAATTAACAGTGGCGCTGTAGATTAGTGTTTATAGCTCTCGTACTCTGTGCGGGAGACCGGGGTTCGATTCCTCTTGATGGCGATTCAACATGGGCGAGTGAATGTTACCATAGCCCCGGGTTAACCCAAGCCATGCTGGATGTGTTGCCAGGAGTTGTCTAGTAGAGCGCGGGCTCTAATTGGGTCTGCGTAGCTCAAAATGAGCATTAAATACTCTAGGACTCTCCATCTACGCCATGGCCCCTCCTGGAAATAATAGACAGGGTATATCCCTTGATATTTGTGAGGCTAGCCATGTAAAATATGCACATCTATCTATCTATCTATCTAATATTGCAGCCTCCCATTTTCATATATTGGACAAAATAGAACATGCATGATGACACATAGAGGAAAAAACATTAAGTGAATAGGTGGAAAAAAATTAAATGTTCCTGGCGACCAAGAAGAGTGACGTAAGAATGAATAAACACAAATCCAGAAAGCCTTCTTGCATTCGCAACAGAAGCGAGGTCTTGCTGTTTTTCGTGCAGGTGGTTTTAAAATTTCATAATGCGCCTGCGCTTCTGGGTTTTTCTAGGAAAGAATCTTGGGTCGCCAAACCAATTCATCCTTAAGGCATGAACTACATCGGCAATCAAACTGTTGCGGAAATTAGTTGCACGTTTCGTTTAAATGAGTGTTGGTAGTATAATTTGACCCTTATATTTATGTCCCGATTACACGACGCGAACGAAGGTCATGATGGCTGCTTCAACTGTGGGAACTGTTCGCCAAATAATATTGAGGAAATTAACAGACTCTTTCAAGGTAAACCAAATAAACAGAACCAGTAAGACGCCTTATTATTAAAATTATTTCTCATGTATATTTCCCTGGTAAATAAATCTTTTCTCGTGCAAATTTCCTGGCAATTAAGTTTTATTTTCGATCATATAAAGAAAATTATAATATATGTCGTGATGTAATCCACTGTATCTTTCATTAAATCCATGTAAACGATAGATAGATAGATGTGCATATCTTACATGGCTAGCCTCAGATATATCAAGGGATATTTCCAGGAAAAATTTTTACCAAAGACATTCAAAAACTCAAACATATTTTGTGAGGTCAAAAAAAAAGGATATTACAAAATATACATAATCTATAGTTTGTAACACGTCATACCAAAATTAGCTATTCAGTATTCATACAGCAACCCTCTCAAAGTTTTCACAAAATGTAAGAAATCAACAATTAATAACACATAAATAGAAACATAAAAAGCTCAAATCATTTTGGCCACATTACAGTAACAATAGATGAATTCTGTGTTTACATTATTGTTCGCATGCACACTAAATGGCAGGAAAGAAACCACAACGTACGTAGAAACAACAAGGGTATAGACTGTGCTGTAGCCAGATAGTTTAGTAGATGAGCATTTTTAATTCCTGCACAGCTGTAACACTCTATTTGGCAATCTTTAGCATCACAAGCAATCATTGTTGGGAAACTTGGACGCTGCCATTAGCAATATAACTTGACAAGCGTTTTATTTTTGGCATCTTTTGTACGGCTAACTATTTCAGTAATTCACAGAATTTTTCATCTTTTTCAATATTGATAAGCATTTGTGTCACCTGACTTGTCTCCTTGTGTCCAGATAAAAAATGGCAATGGTTGCTGTTGTACTTGAAAGTAGTACTGATGTTTTTTTTGTACAGTACAGTCTGAATGTAATCTACCGCGGACGCGAAACTCGCATGAATAGTTACATAGAATAATAACATTGCGATAGCTTTTGTTTTTTTAAGAAAATAATTGCCTCGCTGATAAACAATGACCCCACGCGATTGATTGTTTAATCACAATAGGTTGCAAGATCAATTTTAGCAACCTATTTTGCGCGAACTCTTTTGAAAATTTTAATTGCAGTAATTTAATATAAAAGTTTAGATTGCATTTTAAAATATTTTCATGATTTTTTTTTAACTAATTTTTTATAGTGTTCTAATGCAAGGGACTCCATTTTTCTCCTGTAATTTGTAGCTGCAGTGTTTATTTCTCTGTTGTATTAAATTGTCGTACATTTTTTGACTTTGTGTCATTTCAAAATCAATAAATCTTTTTTTGCCTGTAACATCCAAAGTAATATCATAAAATTTATTGCTATTGGTAAATACAGAGTGGTAAGGGGTTCTGGCAGATTACAAATTTTGTTTTCATTGTCATGCTCCTCAGTTGAACTTGTGTCATAAGCATCGCGAAGTATATCTATAGCCTTTAAAATAGCTGATTCCTTGCTAATCATTTTTAATTCTAACATTTTCCTCTTTTTTAATTCACATGAACCAGCCATGGGATCGTCGAAGCTATATTCATCTTGACTGTTTTCATTTTCAACTACTACTGGAACTTTTTGTGCAATGTTTGGCCTGGAGAAATTAATTGCAGTCAGTTGAGCAGGAATTACTTGTCTCCTTGATTTTATCCAACTACATAGAGTACTAGTGCAAGCAACTTTATTTAATCCCAACTGGGTACATGCTTAAGTTTTAAATAACAGAGCTGCCACGTGACTGCATACTGATCCTAATCTATAAAATATAATTTATTGATCATTTTCAAGTTATGTTTCTGTTAAATGTTTTATGTGATGTAAAAGAAGCAGATAAATTGTCAGTAATGTTTGCCATGCCTACCCTGCCATACACTTGCAATAAGCAGTATAGATCCACCCTACAGACTTGTTTACTGCAACTCATACTTCGTAGCATTGTTGTTTCTGTCCTTGTCTCTGACTAGGCGATACTTGAAAGTCAAAAGAAACATGTTTAAAATATTTTTTAGTTTCATATGGCTAGCTAGCTGTATTTAGAAAGGATACCTACCTCAGATTTAGTAAAATAATAATTACAATTATTGTCAATTGCATTGTAAAATACGTCCTGTGCATGACCACTTACATAAAAGTTATAGGCTTCCAACGACCTGTATGCCTTCATAGCTTCATGTGAAAATTCACTTGAAGTATTGATCAGATATTGGTACATATCAGCCCAAGTTAAATCAGGCATTAAAGGGATCCTGAGGTACTTTTACAAGTTGGACTTACCTGAAAGATTTTCATAAGAAGTTCCCAATGACATATTCCCTTTTTGTTAAAAGTTCATGTAACCCCAGATATTGTTTTTTAAATATTTTTTTTTCTGGTCGCCTTGATGGCCGCTTGATCTTCTTTGTTAAAAATTTCAGACTAGCTCCAGTCCTTTTTAGTGGCACGTGACCCTTTTACGTAGCATTTGAGTAGCGCTCACAAATTAATGACTTTCACTCTCTATTATTAATGACTTTCATAGCCAAAAAAAAAATTAATATACTGTCGCAGCAAAGTTAGAAAAATTCAACATACTTTCCACATTGATTTCTATGCGAATGATTTGTTGTTTTTTTTAAAAAATAATTCAACATGATATTCTAGCCATCTAAGCAATTAAACAAAAAAATAATATATTAGCATATTCAAATTTAAAAAATTTATTTCAACAAACAGGTTGTAAAAATTACTGATCTATAACCTGTCGACCTAGGCGAGGTATGATGCTCAAGTGAGTATTGTCAACCTTGTTTTCAAGAATTCTTGATGACGAGGTTGCCTAAGTTACTCAGTAGATGGATATATGTTTTATTAAAAGATTTCTCTTAGATATAAATAGCGCGAAAGCAGAAAAGAAAGACAGGTATCCTGTCTAGCATCAACGCGGCTCTACACCTCCATGATTAGACCTTTTAAAGCATACATTATACATTAATGTCCATCGAGACCCTCGTTATTCGCCATTTTTAGCATCGACAAATAACTGCTGGCTATATTCGCACTTATTAGAATACTGTGGCAGCTTCTAAATTTTTAAACTTAACAAAACACAAAAAATGTTTTAGCTACCTCCTAAATAAAAAAATATTATTTTTACCGGAAAAAAGCAAAGAAAATTAAAAGATAAAATAATAATAGCTAATTGCGTAAATATTAAAGTTCAATGCAGAAAAAACAACATTTTATTAAATATATTTTAGAGTATTCTGCAATGATTTAATCAAACTACATTGGTGACAAACTGTTTTTAATGATGCAGTTGAAGCGCAAAACTAACTGTTTTTTTTTGCTAAGAGTTTGTTGTTCGTGCATTGCCATAGGAGGCAACTGAACTATGCTGTGGAAAAACAAATACTTTTTTCTGTTGTTATATCTTTGGCTATTTTTTGCACGTCTGATCGAACAAGGCCTACGGACTTTTTATTTGCAATCTTACCACATCAAATAATTGCAGACGTGAATATACATAATTTGACAATATGTCAGTAATTACCTCAGCAAATGCGAATGCCGTCTTAAATTACAAAGGCGGTAACCGCCCTTAATCCTATTCGTGCTGGAAGGTGAGGGGTGATGCAGCCCCCTTTCCCTTCCCCCTTTAACTTTTTCTATAACTTTTTATGGGCTTATAGTCACACCTTGATATTTTGTTACTTATATTCGCCTTCCAAAATATATCCTTTTGAAATAAAAACCATACACAAATGTGTCACATGTTGAATGATCAGTAACTTTCAAAACCTGTGTCTTAAATAAAAGTCTTTGAAATAAGAATCATGCACAACAACTTGTGTCTCAAATAAAAAGTCCTTTGAAATAAAAATCATGCACATTTTATTTTTCGTTTGGTTGCTCAGAAATTTGAGAACATATGCAGAATTATTTCTATTTTTTGTAAAAAAAATAATTGTTCATAAAGAACTTTATGCAGAATTATTTTATTTTTTTTAATAAAATAATTTTTCATAGAGAGATTTCGTTTCACTTTGCAGTGCGAAGGTATATGTTCTGGCTATGCAGTCAGTAATAATTAAAGCGCTACTGAAATAATATGTAACAGGGTCACATGCCACTAAAGAAGACTGGAGCTAGAATGAAAATTTTTAACAAAGAAGAAGGTCGAAGATAACCAAGATGACGATCGAGCGACAAGAAAAACAAATATTTAAAAAGCTATATCTGGAGTTACATAAAGTTTTAACAAAAAGTAAATATATCATTTAGCATTTCTCATGCAAATCTTTCAGATGAGTCCAACTTGTAAAAGTACCTTGGGATCCCTTTAAAGCAACATTATTACTCCAGTTCTCCAGTATATAAGGATCAGGCAATATTGTCTTGTCTGATAAAGTTATTTTATTTTTATATTGTTTTCTATCATCCTCCTGCATAGAGGCATAATATTCAGATCTCTTCCACATGTCTAGGTCGCATTAAACGTGCTTAACCTAATTTTGTTATAATCCCTGGCAGTTCCTCTCACGCCGCAAAAATGTAAACAAATGACGTCACATGGAAATTCATCTATACTTATTATCA
This sequence comes from Hydractinia symbiolongicarpus, assembly GCF_029227915.1. NCBI lineage: Eukaryota > Metazoa > Cnidaria > Hydrozoa > Anthoathecata > Hydractiniidae > Hydractinia > Hydractinia symbiolongicarpus. The sequence continues at coordinate 9,852,722 of NC_079880.1, read as the reverse complement.
CTTTTCTTAAAATTAGGCATCCTGGCACTTTTAAACTACTTGGTATATTCTGGTTCATGAGCATAAGAAACTGTGAACTCTTTACTCAATGTGAGCAAGGAGGATAGATGTTAGTGAGACTTCATCCATCATCTTACAAATCTTGTTGATCTAATGTCACAAATCAGCAATGATGTAATTATTGCCTTTTGGGACCAAAATTTGTTTAGGGTATATATATTTTAAGTTTTACAGGTGCTACTTATATTTCAGCCAGAAAAAAATCACGTAGCTAGAAAGAAAAAATAAATGTATTTAGAGAACTTGTTAGAATTGTGCCCATGTTGTTGAATCGACAAAATCTGAATACATATGTACATATCAATTCTTAATTTCCAATCCTTCATTCAAATCTTTATCCTTCTATGGCTTGACAAATTTATTTTTAAAAGATTTCACTTTCAAATAATCATTTGACATAATATGGGAGGAAAAAGACTAGAAAATTCTTTTTAGAGAAAAGTTAGCAAGCACAAATATCTATTTCAGGCTATATATCACCCAATATTTTAAACCCTGGACATGTTAAACAGATTTTATTCAGATTTACTGGAGCTGTGGGTGAAAGGGGGAAAATATAAATTTATTATGAATATGAAGATTGAGCTTACAGGTAGGATGTTAGTCTGGTGGTTTTTAAACATCCACAAAGGAAACCTCTTGTTAAAACATTATAAAAAAACAGAAATAATGTGAAAAGCAACACAAAGCATTTATAAAACGTCACTCAATCATTTTAAAAAACTGTAAAATTATAATTTTGTTTGGTAATGTTTCTCTTGTTGTTTTTTAGCCATCCCATCTAGATGTCATAAATGAGAGCTTTATGCATAATGTACCGAAAGGTATGAATTACTTTCAGAATAAATCAATGAAATAAATATTGGTGGTGACATGAAATCACCCAAAAATACACAAAGCGATTTAAAAGGATGTTTAACCAATATTTTGATGTATAACTATGCAAAAATATAAAACCATTACTTTATGAAATTTAATTAAACACTAATAAATAACTTTAGGTGGACGCGACTATATATTCCTTTTGTTTATTGATTTTCGTTAGACTCAGAAACACATTTCAAAGTTGTAATCGTGTCAGATGAATTTAAAGAAAAGCCTTTAATCCAGGTACGTCTTCTCATTAGCTCGTGAAACAACCAGTAATTGCACACAACAGTGATTGCACAATAACCAGTCAGTATGCTATTGTTTAAAAATTTTCAAATATAATTAAAATCTTAATACAAACATTAAATTTAAGTGAAAAAGTTTTTTGTTGAGATTGGATTTCGAGTTCAGGCAGTCTGCTTTTGTCACATTTTTTCTCCAACATGTGGATGGTTGGGCCTTTTCCATAGCATTTTATGATGTGCTAAGTGAAGTCTTACAATATGTTGTTCTTGTTTTGTTTAGCGTCATCGCCTTGTAAATAATGTATTAAAAGAAGAATTTGATGCTGGTTTACATGCGCTATCAATACAGGTAAAAATACATCCTGGAAAAATACTTAATGTATTAAAACAGAAGGTGTACAATTTTAATTTTGATACAAAATCCTTATTTTTTTAGGCAAAAACTCCAGAGCAGTGGGAGAAAACTGGTAACAAAGTGTCTCAATCGCCACAGTGTATGGGTGGAAGTAAAAAATAGTCGACTAAATCTTATCTCAACCACTTCCAAGACAACAAAATTATTTTTATTGAGACAGAACATTTTAGAACATTTTAAATTCATTGGTCCTTATTTAAGCTAGTGTATTTTGAGCCAAAAAATTACGTTATACTGTGAAAAAATAGTTAACTATATACCAAGCCTTATTAGATTTTGTGTACTTTTTATAACATATCAATAATAAAAATACCCTTTTATATTTTATGTTGTTTTTATCTTTTAGAATACAAAAATATAATAACAAAATGAAAAGAATGACAAAATCTAATGATAAAATCGATTCACAGGAACCTGTTAGAAATGAACCTTCTAAAGAAGAACGAAGAAACATTGTTTTGGCTACTAATGCAGTTATAACCTTGTATGCGCTATGCTATTGGATACAAATTGGCGTCATGCCAGTAAGTAGTTAAATATTGACATAGTTTAGTAGAGCTTGAAATGCCAAGTGGCAATAACATTAGATAATAATATTTGAAACAAGTGCCAAAATTATTTTTTGGGGTGACAAAATTTTGTCTGATTATTAAAATACTAGCATAATAATTATAGTCTAAAGAAATTTTAAAAACAGACAAACAAACGCATAATACGAATAGGTAACAAAAAAATTTTGTCTGATGTGAAATTCTGCATTTGTTGCGTGATAATTTAATTTAAGGTATTAATTTTGTTAGAGTGAACTAGTCAATGAAGCGTGTGGAAAAATCCACTTTGTTCACTCATTGCCTCTATTGTGTAGAGCTTGAAATGAAGATCAAGAAATTGTGTGGGATGATGTATGTTTGGATGATGTATGTTTGGACGAACGGTTTAGGAGATAATGAGAGAAAAGGGTTTTTGATGATGTCATAAACCTGTCTCTTCCAAAACGGTTTTGGTTGACCAAGCTTTAGGAAATTGGTCCTAATTTAGTCCCAGGTTGTTCCTAATTACTCACACAGGAAATGACCTCAGTTATTTCCACCTATTTCTAAGCTATTTTGCTTTGAACTTAAAAATGCTATGTAATAACCTCAATAATCTAAATAAACTTGGTAAATGACCGAAAATTTTTATAAAGTAATGTTTCATAGACTTTGTTAAAAAAAATTATGAAAAATATTAATCCACTTTACAAAAGTCACAGTCAGACACTAAAGTTTTATATTATTATAAGATATTACCTTTTTTTTAGTACCTGACACGAAATCTTGGTGTTGATGCTAAAATGTTTGGATATCTTCAGTCAGTTTTTGCATTTGTCCAGTTATGTGGTGGACCATTATATGGACGTTTTGGTGATTTATTTGGTGGAAAATACGCTCTTATTATTGCTTTTATGTCATGCGTTGCGTCTTTTGGATTATTATCTGTCGCAGCTACCATTCCTGTTTTGTTTCTGTCTCGATTACCTTCTGTTCTAATGCACTGCATGCAAGGTAAATAATTTTTACTGATATAAAGAAAATAATAATTATGTAAATTTATATGTGTATTCTCTCAACTTAACAATACATTTTGTGAAGGCAGAGCTATTTTTGTGTATGTATTATGACGTTTGCGAAAGTAATCAATTTGTTTCCATTTTTAGGTGCTCAAATGGTTATTACCGATGTCACTACAAAAGAAGGTGCTTCATAATCCTTGATTAAATTTAATAAATCTTTAAATATTAACAACATATTTGTCGTCTAACTGCATTTGATTCTTCTCTTTATTAAAGATCTTGATTTTATATTTATAGACCGTGCCAGCGGTATTGGCAAACTTGGTATCTCTTACGGCATTGGGATGGTCATAGGTCCTCTTCTCGGTGGCTTCATAACTGATCATTTTAATGAACAAGCAGCTGCTTTTATGGCTGCTTTGGGCTCAGTACTAAGTATTGGTATTGTAATTTGGACTGTCCCGGAGAACACAAAAGATTACAATCCAGATAACAGAAAAAAGGGTCAGTGCTTAAATTATTTTTTATTTTGGGAAATTAAACATAAAAAAAATTTTCACTTTCTATTTCCTTGGTAATTTGATGCAATTATGTTTAGTCTGAATGAACTTCCTGAAATCCTAATTCTGACAGCTAAAGCTTTTTTGCTTCTACTGAGCCTTTTGATCACAGAAACTATTTTAACTGAATTAATAAGTATCCAGAAAATGAAAAATGTTTTTACTAAAATCTGATGTTTTTACAACTATGCATTGATTAATAAATGAGGTGCATTTTAAAATACACTCCAAATTCTAAGAAAGTGTGGCTAAGTGATTATGATGTTTGCTTCGTAATCATGAGGTCTGTAGTTCCAACCAAAACAGGTTGACCCATGCCCTGTGGGGGGAAATTGGGTTGTCAGTGGTGATGTATTCCTACTGTATACATTCTTATTGATAACAGTTTTCCTAAAACTGATGTGGCTATCCTGTATAAAAATTCAAAAATATTTATAAATCTGTGCAGTTCTTTTAATGTGAGACAAGCTTTTGTGCAAGTTAAAAATCTTAAAACTTGGGGAAATAAAAAGGTGAGGTTTCCCAGTTAGTGTAGAAATAATTAACTGTGACTGCATTTAGGAGAATCAAAATCATCTGGATCGCTATTCGACTATGAAAAGTATGCAAGCATATTTCAAGTACCACACTTCACATATCTGTTTGCAATAAAAATTATTACTGGCTTGCCAATTGGCATTTTTCAAGCAATGTTCTCAATTTTTGCAATGGATTATTTTCATCTCGAAGCGAAACATAATGGAATGGTTTTATCTTATGTAGGAGTGATGAGTATGGTAAGGTGTTGTTGTCATTTAGTTTGGTTATCGGGTCGTTGCTCAATCAGTCAATTATTTTATGGGGTACAATTATTTTAAAATATGACAATTTGGTCAACCCAATTTAAATTGTAGAAGAGCACTTGTTTACATGTTCAATTTCAAACTATTCACATTTCACCTACAGTTAATGTCACTCTTATGTTTATTCTTTGTGTAACTGATCCGAAGAATTCCATGGTTTGGGCCGGGACATTTTTGGGCCATTACAGGGTGTTATCCAGCGTTATCAGTATCTGTTAAACAGCTATTTCCCAACTGAAATTTATTCTAAATTTCCCAATTCATTACAGAAGGTTTTCCCAAAATATTGGACTTATAATCCAATTCATAGAAATTAGGCAAGAATAAGATTTCATTTATTCTTTAAACTATCTTAATTAAATTCTTATTTGAGATTTAACGACTCCTATATTAAGTTTCTAGATTACATCCTGCATTGGAAATGGAAACAAAAGACAGTAAAATTTAATTTTTAGAAAATCTCATTATTGTGATATCCTTTTATCCTAAAAAAACGCCCACACACATGATAAATAGTCAAGAGGGTAGCTGTAAGCAATGACCTGCGAATCCCAATAGGTTTTTCCATGGGAAGTTATTGCAAAAGTGTTCTTGAACAGGAATGATTTTCGTGTGAATGTGTGTCATATTTTTACACAATACCCTTAGATAATGCTTATTTCAAATGGTTTAGATTGTTCAAGGTGTGGGCATTCCTTTTCTTACAAAAAATCATTCAGAATCCAATCTGATAAAATATTCGGTTCTTGCAACCACTGTTGGGTATTTCTTGTTGGTAGGTTTTTTATGCTCTAATATACTTGTTATTTAAAGTATAAGTACTGATTGTATGCAAAAGTTATTATGTTCCTTAGTTATCTTCCTGACTGGTCTAATCCATTAAAATTTATGCATTTTAAATTTTAAATTCACGTATTTATTTTAAAGGATTAAAATCCTTGTTTTGCATATTAAATAGCAAATAAAATTGTGCAATCAAAATGTTTGATTTGCAATCTTTTACGTTAAGTATCTTTTAATTGGGTAGTTACCATATATAAGTTTCTGCAGTAAAGCATTCTTCCAACCAGTTGGTGTTTGGAACTATGATGATAACATTAACTATATACATGTTTTGCCTCGTAAGCTCTTAATTCAATTATAATCTTGCAAATTTAAGGGTTTGCATAAAAATCTATGTGTGCGATGTGTCACAATATTTGCTTGGAGAGCACTAACACAGCAGGTTGTTGTATCGCTTGCATGCCCTTCTTTTTTACAGACATTTGTTCAAAACATTTATGTGTTCATGGTTATCTTACTACCGTTAATTTGTGGAGGTGCTGTTCTTACTGTTATTATAACAAGTGTGATCACGAAAACAGTTCCATCTGCAGACACTGGTGCAGCTCTTGGTATGTTTTGAAATGCATAATAATAGCCCAAACTTATTATGTCGAGGACAAATATATAGTCAATAAGAAAGCATGTATTATGTCTGCGTAATATTTTGATTTTTTGTGTGAATTTCTTATGAAACCACAAAGGGTTGGACGTTTTGTCTCATAGTTTTTATAACGTAAATTATTTAAAGATTGTTTTTGTTTTATATTTATTAGGTTTATCCATGGCAACTAATTCATTGATTCGAACCATCTCACCAACAATAGGTGGTTTATTGTATACTACATTTGGTTTTCCTGTGTTTGGCGTTAGTGGCACGCTTGTAAATGGGTTGTTATTTGTTTATTTATTTGTCAATGGAAAAGAGAGCTTATCATCATAACTGATTTTTGTCGGATGGTGAGTTTTCATAAAAAAACGATTTCAGATTTTATCACAGACAACAATAACCACCTCGTCAAACAATCAAAATTCAGAGACCTGATGTAAATTTTGTATTGTATAGTTGCGCATTATGAAATCTGATTTTATTGTATTTATTTATTATTCTATTTTTATGCACTATTTTTTGAAGAATGAAAGTAAAATTTATTTGTAGGAAAGGTAGAATGTCTATGTTGAATTGTACAGATTACTTTTCTTAAATATGTTTTAAAACAATCTGAAATAATAGATGACTGTTTTTCTTTTGAAATGTTGATTGCTACAGTCTATGGACTAGTAATCTAAAGTATGCCGAAAATTGTCCTCGTAAAAAGTTTGATATTGCATTGTATGTATGAGATGTATTTTTTTTATAGTAATGTTGTTTTTACCTGTGAAAAACGCAAAAGTTTGTACAGTGTTAAAACTTTGCATTTTGTTGCATAGTCCCATTGACAACACTACAAGTTTTTGTTAAATCTGTTTTTCTATCAGTCTTTGTCGAAGCTGTTTTATTTATGTGGCATGATCAGCTAATTTAATTGTTTTTTTTGTTTTTTTTAACAAAATGTTGTTTATTTCTTTCTTTATTGTTGAAATAATTGAAGTAGTGGTTGACTAAATCAATCCAGTGGAAAGTCGTTATTATGTGTCACAGAGATAAAAACACGAGTGAGAATACCAAACGAAGTCTCTATCTTTTCTATCACGTGCACACATACACATATAGATACATGTAATATACAAAGCAGATATGGCACGTAGCATATAAAACACAAACAGGAACATAACAGTTATAAAATAATGTTGGTAATTCATTCACACAAATGAATTTGCTCAACTGATTTTTTAGGTCTACTTATCCATCTTTTGTTGAAGATTGTTTACAAAATGATGTCAATTGTTGTTGGGAGGGAAGTATGCTAAAGTTAACACTGGTGGATAGGGGAGGTGGGGAGGTTACAATACTGTTGATGTCAACCTTTACAATTTTTAAACCTTTGATTTTTCTAATCAAGCAAAAGTTTTTTTTTTTGAAAATGTTTACATTGAATGTGATGAGTTGCTATTATAAGGGGTATTTATCCAAAAGCTGACATCAACTCAGGGTAAGGGGAAAGATGACACAAGTTGATGGAGGCGAACAAAGTAAAAATCTTCAAAAAATGGATGACATCATTTGTAAACAAGCCGTTTTTTATTATTAGTTAGACAGACAGACGAATATATATTTCTAACTTTGTTACACATTGCTATCATACCACTCAAATTAGATTTTTTTCAAAAAAAATTGTTACACTAAACTTACGTTAATATTATTTTGAGCAGTTTTACAATATAAATCAAAAGTAAGCGGTGCAAGTTGTAAAGACATCTGTGCAAATTTTCCAGATGTGTTTTATATATTAGTGTATTTAGATCATAAATTATTTTAGCAATGTTAAGCTAAAAATATTTATATATATATAAATGGAACAATTTTTTATTGTATCTTTAAGCAATATAATTTGAATTGCGTGCACAAGATGTTTTATATGTTATAACTTAAAGCATTATACTCTCATGGTTAAAACTTTCACTCTTTTACTCAAAATATTACACAGAGGACGTTCTGTAATAAGAATACCCTTATTGAAAATCTACAATACAAATTTTTATCGAAAAAAAACTTGAGAATAATTCACGTTTTTAACTCCATACGAATGCTAATTTTATGATTTTTTGCTGTACTTTCTCGAAATATTTTAATACGTCAAAGTTAAATAAGAATCCCAGACTGTATTGCAATGAAATGCCAAATATGATTTTTTTATGTATTTGCGTGTCTTGTAACTTATTCCAGTGCTGGTTCTTTTTTTTGTTCAGACGTTGAGAAAAGATAGTGTAACAATAATAATAATAATAAAGATGTGAAAGAAAAACTTAAACACAGATTATACAAATGAATTCTTCTACCATATCAGTAAGTAAAAAACTGTTTTTTTTTTAAACTGTGCAAAAAACAGACTACTTGAGCAATGTGGTAGCCCTTTTTGATTATGTGTCTTTTTTTAAATAAACTCATAAATAGTCATTTCCAAAAAGTGACTCAATATGGGTTCTTATGTCTCGTAATGTTTTTGCCATACTCTTAAAAAGTTTGCGTTTGAATAGTATTCTCTAAAACAAAGGTACAATTTTTCTAAACAACTACAATTTTTTTGTTATAGAAACATACCTTTTGAAAGATATGGGCCATCGTTTGCTCCACTGGGGCCCTATCGTTGCGCTGACGATCATAATTGTTTTGTATTTGTTTTCACTACTGACCGTGTTCGTTTGGTTTCCGCCTGATAATGCAGTTGGGATTTTTAACCTGATATTATTGTGCGTATGGCTTTATTTGATTTTGAAAAACTTCTTGAAAGCAGCGTTTCTTGGTCCTGGTCACCTTCCGTATCAATGGAAACCGGTAAATATGTTTACTTGATTGATTATTTATTTGTGACGGAGAGTATAAATCAAGATTTAGGAATATTGGGAATTGTTTTTCATTTCAGTGCTGTATCTTTTGACATTTAAAAAAACATATATGATTCCCCACAGTCACAACATAGTTGCTAGTCTGATTCAAAGCTATGTTAGCGTCAGCAAAAAAATTGAAAAACCTGGAGATATTTTTTGTACTGTTAAGAAGGCGTTAGTTAGTTGCTATGTATTTCATAAAAATGATTCTTGGATGTTTGTTTAAAGTTGACCAACATAAAAAATTGTGTAAGAATGGGGATTTTTAGGAGAATGCAGAAGATGTAGAATTTCTTCAATATTGTAAACCTTGTCAAGGCTACAAGGCTCCTCGTGCTCATCACTGCAAAAAGTGTAAAAGGTAGGAACCTAATTTTCTCTTATCAAGTATGCATACATTGGATTCTTATCTCCCCCCTTACTTGGACAATACCCTCTCCGGCTGTCTTTAGCACTACTTTGTTTTATAATCTAGTTTTTTAAAATCAGGAGAAATAAGTTTGGACTGTAAAAATAACTAGTAAATCATGCGATAGATTATTTCTTGAATAAAATAACAACTTTAAAAGTCAATTATGTAATATAATCTGGCTTCTAATGAGAGCAACTTAAGCGTCAATTAAAGTATAAGCCAAAAAAAAATTTTTACTTTTCTCCAGCTAGTACTTTTTGCTGAAGTTATTTCTTTCTGTTTTCATGTAGCTGTATCATGAAAATGGATCATCATTGTCCATGGATAAACAACTGTGTTGGCCATTACAACCACAAAAGTTTCACATTGTTTTTATTTTTTGTTGTACTTGGTTGTTTCCATGCTGCTATGATGATGTTGTTCTGTGTCATTGATCATTTAATTTGGGTGGGTTGTTTGTTTGTTTGTTTGTTTTGTTTGTCGTTTTATTGTTCGCTTTGATTTTGGTACCATGCTCTACTTGACATATGCTTTGTGAGTGAAAATAAAACTAATACAGAACTAATATACGCCTAGTCTCTATAATAATAGCCGTATTTTGTTTGTCTGTCCGCAAGAAAGGTGTCGTGCAACAGACACACGAAATAGCGTCCATTCGCTGCGTGATTATATTCCATAACGTAGCAATAAACAAACCACATTTTTTATTAAAAAAGAAAATAAAAATTGGGGTGGATACACACCCTCTCAGAAAAATACAAAAGATTTACATATCTATCTTTTTTATTTTTTCAGATACGAGGTCGTTTGCTGTTGGAAGTGAATCCTTCTGCTAACATTCCAATGAGCCATTTCATTATGTTTTGTTTATTCTTTGGTATCGGTCTGTCCCTCGGAGTGACTATAGCTGTTGCTATCCTCCTGTTCTATCAGGTAATGTTGTGTCTATGTTGTGAAGACACCCATGAGCGTGTTCAATGGATGTATTTTTAATTGTTACAGCGATCCCTTAAGAAGTGTGGTCCGATGTTTTATTTGACATAGAGAGTTTATTAAGATGAGTATTAAAGGTGGTACTAACAAAAATTAAACAATTTGTATATAAGATTTAATATAAACGTTGGAAATAAACGAGGCAAATAGTTTAATGCCTTGCTAAACCCTATCTCCTTTTTACATCTCTGGACCATGAAAATTCGTTCCACGAAAAATTGTAAAAACAGGAAATATCCGACTATATGAAGCTGGTAATTCAACGTCATTGTGGAAATTTTTATTTTTTCCGTATTTTTTCAGGCTCGAAATATATTTCGAAATGAAACAGGCATTGAATCTTGGATAGTTGAAAAGGTAAGGAAATTCAACTCTCTTATTGTTTAACATTGTTTTAAGTGCTAATATAAGACGTTACTTTTTGTAGGCGACAGCTAGAAACCGTTATGATGGAGAAGTGTTTGTTTACCCGTACGATCTTGGTCTCACAGAAAACATCTCGCAGGTAGCACAAACATTTCATTGAGCATGCGTTTTTTTATTTTGCTTTATTTTATATCACGTTATGAACCTTTGTGATAGGTTCTAACTTGGTCACATGACTATGTTGGAGATGGAATCACGTGGCCAGTATTTGAAGGGTGCGGGAAGTACGATTTAACTGTAAGTAACTCATTAGTTAGTAACGTCTTTATTTTGCTTGTATTAAAATTTGTGTGAGCACACAGTTCACGCTGGCCTAAAACTGATGGTTTTTACCGCAAATGTCAAAAACATTTTACCACTTTACAGTGGTTGTTGTCGTTGTATGGTGTAGTTCTAAATAACTTAAGTGGAGAAATTTTGACGTGGAGTAATTTGGAGAGGATTTTGTTAAAATACGTGGAATTAAAAACAAAAGTCATTAATTCCTGCCAATATCGAAAACAATTTGTTGAAGTGGATTTTTGGGCACAATCCTTCCCGACAAAATTATCGATTAAGCAAAATGAACATGAGATTTTAAAGTTTTCTTTGCCAATATAACTAAAGTTAAAGAAAACGTTTTTCGTCACTAGCCAAATCAAATCTACCTCAAATTTTGTATCCGTCAAACATTAATTCACAACAAAAATCAACAACCCAAATAAAAATCACGCGGAATTTTTCATTCCTAGGTAGAACAGTTGGAACAAAAGGATATTAAAAGGGATAGAACTGTGAGTAATTTTTGTTTGTTTGTTTGTTTGCTTGTTTTGTTTGCTTGTTTTGTTTGCTTGTTTTGTTTAGTTTGTTTGCTTGTTTCGTTTTGTTTGTTTACTGTTGTTTATTAGTTTTTTGTTTTGTTTTGTTTCGTTGTTCTTTTTTGTTTTTTGTTTGTTTTGTTTTGTTTTGTTTTGTTTGTTGCTTGTTCATTATTTGCTTCTCATTTTTTCAGATCATTTATAAAGTAATAAAGCCATACACTGGGACCTGGTTTCCATTAAAATTTGGTTTTCGAGTTTTTTGTGACATACCGTGTTCGGACGAAGTTCGTGTTCCGATCGAAGTGGGGAATGTGTTTCATGCAACACGTTTCAAAAAGTAAGAACTTCTCTCATTTTAGTTGACTTTCGTTCTTTTGTTTTCAATCTTTCGTGAAATTTTCTGCCATTTCATTTTCAGATATTGGGTATATGGTGAAAAACAAGAGGATTTTCAGAAAACGAAAAGTATGCGTTTTTATTTTCATTTCTTAAATCGGGCGTCAAAACACCGCCCTATCGTTTCCAATGTTTTATTTTATTCCCATTTAGCTAACAAAAATTGCGCAATTCACGTGCAAGAAACTGATTGCGAGTGATTTGGAAACCACCACGCCCCTTTCTGAAGCATTAATCTCACCCATACAGCGCTCCTTTTAAAAAAAATTCCTTTTTCGCTTTCAAGTTTCGAAAAATATACTTTGCTTTCGGTCTTTTATCTTAAGTGTACCCTCGCCTTATAAAATAAAATCTTTAAAAATATCCGCCGGAGTTTATTTTGTTGGCGTTTTAGTATAAAGGTTGGGAGAGGGAAAGCTGACCCGGTTGTCATTTTTCACAATCTTTCTGACCCTACTCCCCCATTTTCTTTGTATGTTAAAGTATTAAATGGCCGTTGTCTGTTTGTCTCTGCGCAAAAAGGTAACGGTAGTAGCGAAACACACGGAATGCGGTATGTAAAGGACAGGCGAACCCGTGGATTTATCCACGGGCTTTCGACTAGTCTATACATGAATACCCGTGTTTTGTCTCTTCACAATTTATAGCCATGCTACGAACACACGAAAGGCGATATTTGAAAGATGAGCGAACGCGTGGATTTTTTTCTTGGTTAACGATTAGATCTTATATATTTAATTTTGTAACTTCGAAAGCAGAGCTCGTGTAAGCTATATGTTTTAAAAAAAGTTTTTTGAAATTTAATTTTTTACTAGTTGTGTTCACTAGTTGCTTAGGTAAATTTTTGCTCACCTGGCCTTCTCGAGAAAGGACTATCAATACCCTTGACAGCACTGATACATTTTTATTTCATTAGACAAAACCTTTACTCTTGGTCAAGAACATCGACTAAAAGGATGGATTCCGAGATGTTGTGTAGAAGAACTCGTGGAAGATGGTATCACATTGATCAAAAAAACGAGTTGAAGCCACGCATGCGTAGAATATTCTGACACTGATATTTTTTTGAATTTTTTATCCTAGGCGAATTTTTTATAGCTATATATCTTGTATTTAATTGAAGTATTGTTAACATCATGTACTGTTCGTATGTTTTTTATGTTGCTTGTCCGTGAGAAGGTGAATTTGGCCCCCGTGTTGGAGTTAGCAGAAATGCTTAAATATTTAACAATTATTCTAGCGAAAATTTCAAGGTTATGCAAAATGAGGATTCCTTGCTGAAATTGCAAACAATGTTGGAAATCTGGTATATATAGCCAAACACTTATGTTATGGCATTGGGCGCAAAGAAGAGGAAATTATTTCAACATATTCTGCCTGATTTTATGAATAACTAACAGGACTTGGAATTAACATCCCAAGCAAAAACTAATTTTGCATGCGTCTGCATTACGTCTGCGTTTAAGTTTGTGTCGAGGTAAAATTAGAAACGATCAACACTTTGAAGAACGAACGACAAAATATAATATTGGTATAGAAAAAAGTGTTACTCTCCCCAACAACAACAACTTTGATATTATTGTATTCCACGGAAAGTGACCCATGAATGCCAGTAGCTGGCGTCGTAATAAATTAATTCCAATCCGCGTTCTCGGCAAATTGTCTTGCCTCCCTAAATATCTATTTTCTGCAAAAAATTAAATACCGTAGAAAATGCACAGTAATTCACACAAAACACGACTTCAAAAGCGCGAAAAACAAAAAAAAAATATTTCCAATGCAATGTCATCACAAAGCAATGCAACGAAATCACTTTGTTGAAAATCAGAAGCAGTGTAAAACATAATCAACCATTTCCTATCCTGGCTGAAACCTCGAGTTTTACTTCATACTTTTTTCTAAAGGCATGTATAATTACTGTTTTCATTTTGGTATGTATTTATGTAACGATATGCTCAACCGATTGCCGAAACTTTGGATACCATTACATAGAAAATGTTATCGGCTAAAAAGAAGGCCGATAAAGAAAAACCGTTTACAGAATTCGAATAGATCTTTCTCATACTTCAATGGTTTAACGGAATTTAAATAATTATATTTGGTGAAGGCTGGTCTGCAATTTGCGACAGTTTAGAAAATTGTTGACGAAAAACCTTTTAGTTTTGCAAACACCAATACTTATATATTGCCACCATGGTTTTTCTTTCTTCCTGCTTGTCACATCACCTTTCCTGTCCAAGTCCAAAAACCTTCATTATTATGTGAGAGTCGTGATGACAACACGAGCAACAGTGCTGTCGCGAACAGCAAAGAGAAAATATTTTTTAAAAACTGTGAAGACATATTGAAGACGTCATAATAAAATTTGATTCGTTCAACAACATCAAATGAATAATTTACCGAATACAATGCTTCTCTCTTCAATCGGATACAAGAACTTAATTAGCCAGAACGTACAATATATGGTTTTTAAAAAAGTTAACTGGTGGAAATTTACTGATTATAATTTCCAGATATTAATTGCTAGCAGAAATGAATGAAAATATTTTTTAATGATAGATGTTATTAGATGTAAAATTTAATTATGAAGCAAATCTGAAAAAATAGATTGGATTCCAAAGATTTGCATATTCCACTACATTTTTTCATAAGAGTTTTATAATGAGTATATTTTGTTCAACTATAACACCCATGACTGTTGCCACCCTTTTGAAATATCCTCGTCTTCGAGGTAAAATCAGTTTTCAAAAAATTTCCAAGAATAGTTGATGTTATTATCTTTAGGTTGAATGTGAAAATATCGAAACAAGATTTCCACAACACAATGAATCATAAGGAGGGAAGGTATATCAAATATTTTGAAGCTTTTGATTTTCCGTTTCTTCTACAGGACATCTGTGTTTGCTACTTTCATCTCCCTCTACTGATTTCCTTCCCAACAAAAACGTCTTCAACAACTTTTACTGTTCCTCTTGTTTCTTCTTGTTACCATAAACAAATATTTTTCAGACTTCTTGACCAGTACAACAGTTTGCAAGATGAGAGCTTAGCACACTACTTTGCTAACGAAACAGTGCAAAAACATCTTCTTAAAGCTGGCCTGGTAAGTATGACCTCGCTTGTGATTAATATAAACCAATTGGTAAGAGAAAAACTAGCATGGTCTGACTCAACGTGGCCACACTCAATTTTAGATCACTAAGGATGGATATATCACAGACGAAAGCACACATCGTTTGAGGTTGAAACTCAAAAAACGTCAAAAAGAAATGAGGTTATTGCAAGAAAAACAAATAACGGAAAGAGCATTACATCAACAAGTATGTAGGAAAAGATGTTTTGTAATCATAGCCCTATTTGCTCCGGTGATTAATTATAACTTTTTGTGCTCTTTTCCCCGTCCCCGATATCAGATGATATGAGATACCCTATATCATCTGACGCCTGACATCGGAACGGCGATAAGTGACCCTGATAATAAGGTTGACACATGCGGAAGGGGTTAAAAAACTTTAAAGATGGATATCTCTCAGATATCTCAAGTAACTTACAGTTTTCAAAGATAACTTCCATTGCTGTACGTAATCTTTTTAATCTTTCAGCGCATGCGTGAACATAGAGCGCAAAAAGAATTGGAACACGCACTGAAAGTTGAATTGGTGAAGAAGATGCGCTCAGAACGACAGTGCAAAAGTTCGAAGGAATTGATTTCATATCTCCACCAGGGCAGACCCGATAGTACAGAAAAAGGAAGAAGTACTAAGTTGCCTAAAATAGGCGCGAATAATAAAGCTAAAAAGAAAACTCCAAAGGTAGGTTGTTTACCAATTAAATATTCAAAACTCGTACCCAGTACTCACTTTAGTTATAGCGGTTAATTTTGTAGTTTGTAGGATAGTTGTTGTTTATTTTTTGTTTATTTGTTTTTAGGAGAAAGACAACCATCGACAAACATCAGGAAACAAAACTTTTTCAAAGCCAATATTACCACCAATATCCAAGAAGAAAAAAGGCGTAAGAGATTTATTATAGTTACTTGTTCTTATTTTTATTTATAATACGTTATCAAATTTCATAATCATGATTTTTTTAGTTATCATCTGAATTTACAGTTAAATACGTATCACGTCCACTGGAAACAAGTCCTAGAGAAGTTCAAGTAATACAGCAAGTCGGGACGAGCTATACTTGTGTTTTCAAAGAATCCTTGTCAACGAAAAGTAAGTTGTTGTGGTTGTTTTTGTTATGGTTGTTGTCATTGTCGCTGTTGTTGTTCTTATTGTTAATGTTATTGTTGATGGTGGTGTTATTGTTATTTTTATTGTTGTCGTTGTCATTGTTGTTATTGTTGTTGTTGCTATTGTTATTGTTGTTGTTGTTGTTATTGTTATTGTTATTATTGTTGTTGTTGTTGTTGCTATTGTTATTGTTGTTGTTGTTGTTAATGTTGTTGTTATTGTTATTGTTATTGTTATTGTTATTGTTATTGTTATTGTTATTATTGTTGTTGTTGTTGTTGTTGTTGTTGTTGTTGTTGTTGTTGTTGTTGTTATTGTTATTGTTGTTGTTGTTGTTGTTGTTGTTGTTGTTGTTGTTGTTATTGTTGTTGTTGTTGTTGTTGTTGTTGTTACTGTTATTGATGTTGTTGTTGCTATTAGTTGTTGTTATTCTTGTTATTTTTATTGCTGTCAAAGATTCAGAAATTCGTCATCTTTAGGTGTGTTTTCATTCACGTTACAACGCCCAGTAGAATCTCGACTAAACTTTACCATCGCTGTTAATGCTGCAGTAAACGTGCGATTTAATGCTTGCTGTGAATACAAATGCCAGCCGGGTTGCAGGATTGGTGGCAAAAATAGTCAGTTTCATCTCGTGTCGATTGAGGGACCAGTATTTTGTTCTAGGTAAATAAATGAAGATATTCATAAGAATTATTGGGCAGCAACAAAATTGAGACAAACAAGTTTAAGTTAAATAGGAATATATTTTATTTCAGGTGCCAACTGTATGCAGATGAAGAACAAGAAGAAGAAGAAGAGGAAGAAAAGGTTAACCTTACCTTAATGTGTCATCGATTTTCTTATGCTGAATACAAATCTAGTTTCTTCTTTGAGTTTCTACATCAAATACAATTTCTGTTTCAGGATTCAGAAGAATTTAAAAAATCAAACAAACCCATAGAAAAGAAGGACACCTCAAACATTGA
Source organism: Hydractinia symbiolongicarpus (assembly GCF_029227915.1). Lineage (NCBI taxonomy): Eukaryota > Metazoa > Cnidaria > Hydrozoa > Anthoathecata > Hydractiniidae > Hydractinia > Hydractinia symbiolongicarpus. The sequence continues at coordinate 9,835,634 of NC_079880.1, read as the reverse complement.
TGTAGACTCTGATGATGAAGAAGAGATGAAGGGACAAGAAAACGTTGAAAGTAGTAAAGCCACAGAAAAGTTGGAAGAAAAAGAAGAAGGAAATTTGGCTATAGAAGAAGAGGAAGAAGAAAAAGAAGAAGAACAAGGACAAGAACAAGAAGAGGAAGAAGAAAGTACTAACCATATGGGCCAGAAGGACAAACATGATAGTGAGGTACTTGTGACAGAACCATGCGATGGAAAACATCAGGAAGAGGATTTACAGGATAATTTCGATCAGGACTGCAAGGACGACGACATAACGAAAGCTGAAGATGAGCTTGCCGTAGTGGCGAAACAAGCAGAAGATGAGGATGCCGATAATGAAAGAAATAAACTTGATTCAGCTAACTACGAATATTCTGATGATGACGATTTCACCACAACTGAAGATGGTTCTTCATCAACAAGTGACTCTGAAGATGATGAAAAGAGCCCCGATGAGGATACTGAGGATGAGAGTACTGAAGAAGAAGGCAGTGAAAAAGAAGGTCTTGAAGAAGAGGATGGGGAAGTACAGACTACCAAAGTAGTCTCCAATGATGAAAAAGTTATTGAAAAATTAAGTAATAGAGACGAGGAAGCAGGTACAGATGAAGAAAATACAGAACTGGAGGGTAAGGAAAATAAGGAAGGAAAGGGTAGCGGAGGGGGGATTATTGAACAAAATGGTAACGATGAAGATACCGCAGAGGAGGATGCAAGCGAACATAATAATGAAGAAAGTAGTAAGAAAAATGATACTGTTGAAGGAGGTATTGGAGAGGACGGCACAGTAGAAAGTGGGGAGAAAAGAGATACCGATCAAGTGGGTATTGGGGAGGACAGCGAAGAAGAAAGTGGGGAGAAAAGAGATACCGATCAAGTGGGTATTGGGGAGGACAGCGAAGAAGAAAGTGGGGAGAAAAGAGATACCGATCAAGTGGGTATTGAGGAGGACAGCACAGAAGAAATCAGTAAGGAAGAAGATAAAGTAGAAGATAAAGAAGAAGAAGGTACCCAAGAAAGTACAGAAAAAAATTCTACTGAAGAAGAGAGTATTGGTAAAAAGGTTACCGTAGAGGATAATAACAAAGAACAGGACGCAAATGGAAGTGGTGTTGGAAAAGTTCTTGACAGTTGGTTGGATTTACAAATTTCAAATGTCACACTAACGCAAGAAAAAGTAAGTGCTTTTACTGACAAAGCAGTGACATAACAGTGACATGATGGTGACATAGGTTTATGACGATAGGAGAATCTATACAAAGAGCTTTCAAAACCACTGGACGAGTTTTTTACCTATGCATCATTGCAATGGACTTTTTAATTGTTCTTGTTGTTTGTAGACCAACGATGTACGCGATGAAATCTTGGCTGGCGGAATAGAAAAGTTAAAAGATATTCTTAAAGATGTCAACAAAGTTGAAGTTAGTTGTTGAATTTAGATTTCATTATTATTATAGTTATTCCGAATTGTTTATAAAGGATATAGCCACTTCAGTGTTGCAAAACTGTTTTCAACGTGTGCCCTGTGTTCAAAATAGATTTGGTAAACACCGGCATTACCTACCCCATTGCCAAAGTGAAGGGACTCCTCATTTTTATTCTGTATTTCCATATTTTGAAAAACACTAAAAAACATTTTTAAGCAATTTTAAGGTATTCTTTGCATTTTAGAAACTTCACTTGCCATCAACAAGTATAACGAAAGAAGATGTGAAACACATTGCTGATGTTATATCAGATCCAAAGCACGAATTCAAATCGCTGGCGTAAGTTATTTATTTGTTACATAGATTTAGAAAGTAAGAAATTTAAGAAAAATTTATGCCGAAAGGTTCCATAAAGTAATATAAATAAAAATAACAAAGTTAAAAAAAAAACACACGAAAGGGGAGCTTTTTAAGAAGCTTTCACCCTCGTCCCCAGGGTTTTTTGTCTTTTTGATATCCTATCAAAAAGGCAGAAAAACCGTGGGAAAAAAATCAGTCATTTACTCTTTGTGTACATTAGGTTGAATGGAAATCCTCTAGGAGACGAGGGAATCACACTATTGTTAGAAGCAATGACCAAAAATGACAGCATTACTGATCTGGACATAGGTGGTTGCAATGTAAGCGATAAAGGAGCGAAGTCGATCAGTTCCTATCTTAAAGCAAATGAGTCTCTAGGAGAACTAACGCTAAGTAAAAATGGTTTGACGGTGACTGGATGGCAGCATATAGCAGATGCTTTAAAAGTAAACCGTTCCTTAAAAACATTATCAATAGACTCTAACAACATGTTGGATGACGGAGTCAAAGCTATTTGTGACGGAATAAGCGAGAACAAAAGTTTAGTGTCGCTTGACGTCGAAGGAAATTTCTTGGACGACGTAGCTGGAGAAATGATATACGAGGCTATAAAAAGATGTGAGACATTAGTTGATGTGACTTTACTGCCAGATAATAAATTTTCGGACCAAATTTTAAATAAAATAAGAAAACTAATATATGAACGTATTGAAGAAAAGACAGAAGCTAGTTCATAGCAAAGATCATTTTGTATATAGTATATCTATATTTATTTCATTATAAAAAACATATTTAATAAAGAAGATTCTCATCTTTTTTCCTTCACCACCGTTTGACATTCAAATATTGTTAAATGGATTCATTTGTTGTACAGGGAATAAAATTGAGAAAAAAAAATTACATATGTTATCGAGATAATGCTAAAATTTTTGTCTCAATATTAGACTGGCTTCTAAAAACACTAAAATCACATATTGTCAAAATAACAACACTAAAATCACACATTGTCAAAATTACAACCCTAAAATCACACATTGTCAAAATTAAAACCCTAAAATCACACACTGTTAAAATAACAAAACTAAAATCACATATTGTCAAAATAACAACACCAAAATCACACATTGTCAAAATTAAAACACTAAAAACACACATTGTCAAAATAACAACACCAAAATCACATATTGTCAAAATAACAACACCAAAATCACATATTGTCAAAATTACAACTCCAAAATCACATATTGTCAAAATAACAACACCAAAATCACATATTGTCAAAATAACAACACCAAAATCACATATTGTCAAAATTAAAACACTAAAAACACATATTGTCAAAATAACAACACTAAAAACACACATTGTCAAAATTACAACACTAAAAACACACATTGTCAAAATAACAACACCAAAATCACATATTGTCAAAATTACAACACTAAAAACACACATTGTCAAAATTACAACACCAAAATCACATATTGTCAAAATAACAACACTAAAAACACACATTGTCAAAATTAAAACACTAAAAACACACATTGTCAAAATTACAACACTAAAAACACACATTGTCAAAATTACAACACCAAAATCACATATTGTCAAAATAACAACACTAAAAACACACATTGTCAAAATTAAAACACTAAAAACACACATTGTCAAAATTACAACACTAAAAACACACATTGTCAAAATTACAACACTAAAAACACACATTGTCAAAATTACAACACTAAAATCACACATTGTCAAAATAACAACACCAAAATCACATATTGTCAAAATAACAACACTAAAAACACACATTGTCAAAATAACAACACCAAAATCACATATTGTCAAATCAACAACACTAAAAACACACATTGTCAAAATTAAAACACTAAAATCACACATTGTCAAAATAACAACACCAAAATCACATATTGTCAAAATAACAACACTAAAAACACACATTGTCAAAATTAAAACACTAAAAACACATATTGTCAAAATTACAACACCAAAATCACATATTGTCAAAATAACAACACTAAAAACACACATTGTCAAAATTACAACACTAAAATCACACATTGTCAAAATAACAACACTAAAAACACACATTGTCAAAATTACAACACTAAAAACACATATTGTCAAAATTACAACACTAAAATCACACATTGTCAAAATAACAACACTAAAAACACACATTGTCAAAATAACAACACTAAAAACACACATTGTCAAAATTACAACACTAAAATCACACATTGTCAAAATTGCAACACTAAAAACACACATTGTCAAAATTACAACACTAAAATCACACATTGTCAAAATTACAACACTAAAAACACACATTGTCAAAATTACAACACGAAAAACACACATTGTCAAAATTACAGCACCACGCACCAATAACACGCCTTGTAAGAACTACAGTACAAAAATCACACATTGTTGTCAAAATCACAGCATAAGTGGTATCAAATTACCTTGATTGTTAAATTGTGTTGCTGGAATTACATTCTGCATCATCAAGGTTTTTCTTCAAAGTAATATTAAGTTTTTGTTTAAAAATTTCCACATGCCCTGGGGACCAGGTTGTGTGAATTCTTGAATGATGGAAACTGTGTTAAAATTAGTATTTAAGAAAAGCGTAACGTTTTGGATTTAATAGATAATGACGCATTATACACTTTTTGGACCCGTTTTTGGCGGGATTTGATTATTATAAACATGTTTCATATTTCGGTTGGCGTTAAGGATAGTGCGATTTGGTTAGCGTTAAAAGAGAAAAAGCCCCCCTCACGTTGCCATGGCGTTAAGTCTAAAAGCACAAAAATATCAAAATTGAGTTCTCTTCAAACTAAGAGATGAAAATCAATGACCCAGAGCAAATTCCAAATTCTTGTTAACCAAAGAACACAAACTTACTTCGCATGTCAAACCCTGAATTTAAATTGGCTAAGTAAAAATCAAATGTGGCCACATATTTACTCTTTTAAACAGCGCGAGCATTTGTTTTTTGATCGCGACTATTTACTCAAAACATCGAAGAAGGAAAAGGTTTCCTTATAATTACGATGTAAGCGTAGAACAATACACATTTTTTGTAAATGGCTGCTTGTAAACATTATGGGGCGCTAAATTTCCTAAAATGAACGAAGCAACTTGTAGCTAAGCAACAGCCGGCCAACAAAGTAAATATAAAAAAGAAAACAACATGAATCATGAAAATAGCAATAGTATAATACAGAAATTTAAGCAACATTAAAGCTCAGCCTAAATTTGTGTGGTTTCTAAAATGTCGTGAAGTTCTGTGTGTTTTTAATGTTGCGCAAAAATGCGTTTAGAATTCAGTGTTATTCATCCCCCAATCTTACTCTTCCAATTTTCTGATGGGAAGAAAAATCAGTCACTTTTTATATAAGAGATAAAATTAAAATTTGATGACGACAAAGTTTCGGTTCCTAAAAGAACGAAATCTCCATCGCGAGTCTAATAAAAAATATCAAATAAATCACTTTTTGTTGTAGCTTTTTGTGTTCTGTTGAAATGGGAATTTTTTTAGTCCTTAAAATATTTTAAATAATGACTCAGTAATGATAAAGTACTTAAATAAAACGAACGCAGATTGTATTCTTGATTATGTGCGCAAACATAAAATTGTTGGAGAAAATAAGGCTAAGGCAAAACAAGAATCAACTTGAGAATATATTACGGAAAAATCGCACACACCACACTCCATGACGATGCCTTTGTCTAAATTAATTGTATAAATTTATTGAAAAAATAATATTGATTTGGACTGGTATAAATCATTGAACTTTGATCTGGTGTGAAAACAAAGTTGTTAAGAAAGAGGTATGAAACCAAAGTTGTTAAGTTCATGAATAAATAAATATCTACTGTGTTTTTGTTCGGTGAAATTAAATATTTATTAACTTTCATAGCAACCGCAAAACGAGGTTATTTTCAAGAAACATGGCCATTTTGTTGACGAGGAATGGGAAATCAAAACAACGGTGTTTCATAATTTTTAATTTATTTCTCTTGACGGGTTTATGCGACGCTTGATGTCATCGCACTGTTACTTTAGTTCACTTTAGACTTTATTCTTTGCGATTGGAAGGACTAAGAACTGCTTTTGATTTTTATATAATGAAAACGTATTAGCTAGCTATAGCTAGCTAGCTAGCTATTCGACTTTTTAATGTTGACTACTAAACCACTCTCTTGGGGTAGTTGGAGACTGCATAATTAATGTGATTTCCTAACTTTAGGTTGGAGGATCAGTTTTGAAGATGCATAGGGAAACCATCAACTTGCTAGGAAATGTATAGATAAATTCCACCACAACGTCATTTGTTTACTTTTCAGCGGTACTGAAAGCTCCTTGGCTCTGGCATTTGCATAGCAGAAAAAAAGATACTAGGATTTGATGAAGAAATGTCTTTTACTTTCGATTTCTTCCAACGGGAACATCGTTAGGGTTTATTATCCATGTAGGTCGATGCCTTCTGCTTTATTTGAATTCATTGAAAATGCTAAGAATGTCTTTGTGTGCTTTACCTGCGCCCCCATCTATTTTCCTGCCACGCAAATGCCAAAGGCGAAAGAGCGGCTAAACTATAGAAACCCCCGGTAAAAAAATTAAGACTATAAATTTCTGCAACCCAGCAACTCAATAAAAAATAAATAACCTAACAAATATAGCAGCAGCAACACAGCTACACAAAGCTCACTATTTCTAGATTAAAACACAGTTGGACAATTAAACTAAAGTAAAATATCAACAAGCATAACTAAACATTTCACAATATAACGACTTCGCTTTCATGTATACATTTGTAATGACAAATTTTTTGTTCTTTAAATAGTTTTCTAAATAGTAGGTGAGTTTTTGCATAGCTGAGTAACTGTGTTGCTGCGTAGCTGAGTATCTATGTTGCTGTATTGCTGTGTAGCGGAGTAGCTGTGTAGCTAAGTATCTACATTTCTGTATTGCTGAGTAGCTGCGTTGCTGTGTAGCTGAGCATCCACATTGCTGTATTGCTAAGTAGCTGCGTAGCTTAGTTGCTTCGAAAGAGCTTATCACTGAAAATGTAAACAATGAATTCGTCCATATATAGTTTTCTATTAGAAAATTTGTAGTACATTATAGTATGTTGCCTAGTTTGCTAACTGTTACCCAAAATGAATGGCAGAACATCTGTAACTAGTCATTCTTGACTGCAATCTTTTCAGAAGGCTTGCTGGCTATAATCAGCAGAGGTTGGGCATTCTTAAGACGGGATACGTTTCAGGTAAATATGTTGACCAACATAATTTATTTCCCATAACTCCTTATCAATGTTTCTCTATTATTGTGTGAAAACTTTTTTAGGGTTATTTTTAGAATTCCATCCGCCGAAATGTAGGGTTGAATTAATACAGCCAACGTTTCTGACTTGATTCTACATGATGTTTTGTTTTAAGCAGCATACAAAGAAATTCAATTAAACACTTAACGCAACCTATACAAACATTCAATTAAACTTAACAAAATAAAAATGCAACGTTCTTTGTTAGTGTGTATCTGCGTTGCATTTTTATTTTGCTAAAATTTTTTGTGTACATTTTCTAAATTTTCAACGTAGACACACACTTATAAAGAACGATAATTTTGATGGTTGCTGCAAAGCAGAGACACACGTGTAAAGTTTAGAATTATGCTAGCGTCATATAAATTATGCAATGCAGAAGCAGATACGAAGATATAAAAGAAGTTTCTATTATTATTAAAATTGTGAAACAAACCTGTTGATGGTTGATTAACAAATTTCCATAATGTATTTAAATTGATTTTGTATCCTTGCTTTAATCACATCTGCGACGGTCCATTTTATTGTATAAACCTTGAATCACTGATCAAAATAATGTGCTATATCTGATAAAATATTGTTAAAGACATGTTCATAATATCTTATTTTTCTATTCTTATAATTCATTTTACCTCTTTTGAGAAGAATTTGAAGGAAAACAGGCTTTTCATGGACTCTTACAATACTGATTTTCAAAGTTGTATGGTCCTCTGATTATAAAAAGTAACAATTTAATTTTTAAATTTTGTTACTTGTAAAGGACATAGAGACTAATGATAAAATTGTAATAAAAGCAATGTGATTCATTATTTATCTCCAGAAATGCCCCTGTTACTAAATTCTCTGTTATGGCTTAAATACAAAACATATTGTTATTTTGACATTTTAGCAATAATTTAAGTCCATTCGAGTAGTTTGATTGCTGTTTCTTTTCAAAAAATAGCCCATCTGAGCTTCAAATCTTCAATTGGGAGCACAAAATTTAATAATATATTCTTTAATTATTTGGGAGAAGGAGTAAAAGAGATTTAGATATTTTACTATAAATATATTATTATCATTAATGTACATATTTTCTTTTTCTGTTGCAAAAATTTATTTATTCGGAAAATTTTAAGACCAACAACGCAATTTTATAGAATAATATATTTCAAGTTTTTGTAACTCATCATCAGATTCATTCTGTATAAAACAAATAAATAACAGTTTAAAAGCAGTTTTATTAAAAAATATATGCACACCTTAAAAACAAATACTAAAAAATGTTATAACACATCTTAAATCAGATTTTAAACAATAATTATAATAAGCCATAGCTAACATCCCTGAAGTCGCCGTTAATTATATTAATAAGTAATGTATGACTTTTATTTTCGTCCTTTGTGTTTAAAGTTGGTTTAATTTCACGAATATATAATGCTTCCAACACTATTAAATGATGGGACGATCTGCTTGATGAAATAAGTATAATAACATCATCCATTGTGAGTGCGATGTTGCATGATATGAATTGACTACCAACGGGACTTGTTTATCTTGTATGCTCTTTTACGCGGGTTAGTAAATGCCAGATTGTTTTCCCGACATAGCACAATTTACACCGTGGACATACCATACTAGAGACTACAGGTCGTTTATACTTGCGCATTGCGAGGGAATGAAAATTCATAGCTGGACCTGTATCAGTGGCTTTGGTGTACCAAGTAGAGGACAATTTGCGCCCAATTTGTTTAATGAGAATGTCAAGAAATGGAAGACTACCATTGGATTCTCTCTCTGTTGTAGATTTCAATGCAAACAACCCGGCATTTACTAACCCGCGTAAAAGAGCATACAAGATCAACAAGTCCCGTTGGTAGTCACTTCAAATCATGCAACATCGCACTCACAATGGATGACGCTATTATACTTGTTTCATCAAGCAGATCGTCCCATCATTTAACGGTGTTGGAAGCATTTTATATTTGTGAAATTAAATTAACTTTGAACACAAAGGATAAATATAAAAATCATACATTACTTATTAAAATATAATTAATGGTGTCTTCAGGGATGTTAGCTATGGCTTAATATAATTATTGTTTAAAATCTGATTTAAGATGTGTCATAACATTTTTTAGTATTTGTTCTTAGGTTATTTTTTAATAAAACTGTTATTAAACTGTATTTATTTGTTTTATACAGAACAAATCTGATGATGAGTTACGAAAACTGGAAATATATTATTCTATAAAATTGCGTTGTTGGTCTTAAAATTTCCCGAATAAATCATTATGCCACAATGTTTTTACCTTTCAAAAAATTTTTTTTATTTTAGATTAATAAAAACACATATAAAAATAAAACTGAGTTATAAGAGCAAATAGTCAACATGAGTCACTCTGATGCAGGGTAAGTGAACTGTACATTCATTGTCTGCTGACTAACACTCAATGTTAAAACTGGTGGCTTGATTTGTGTCATTATGATTGTGTGTGTGATTGACTTTCTAGCCTGATTGTTGTTGGTAAGTCAAAACTCAAATATAAAGGCGAATGTTAATGTGAACACTGCCCTGATGTATTTCTTTTTAGTCCACTTGCCAACTACAACAGCTTACTTGATAAAAACCTAAGTGGATACTTCGGTAATACAAAAATGAAAAAGCATCTTGTGAAATCGGGCTTGGTAAGTTTTAAGAATTCCTGCTATCTTGTTTTTGGTTATTTCTGGCAAGTTTTTTTCCGATATATACATCTTTTTACAGATCACAAAATCTGGTCACATTACTAGTGAGAATGCATACCGCTTGAAAATGGCGAAGAAGGAACACCGTAAACATGTCAGAGATATCCTAGCCAATGCAATTGTAGAAAAGGCCCTGGACATGGAGGTGTGTATCTATGCCTGTTTTATTATTTTTACTTTGCTTTTTACTCTTTTTGCAAGGTTAGTGCATTCTTAGTTTTAGCCTTATTTTGGTGTAAAAAGGATGTGCCTAAATATGTCAAATAAACTGCTGAGATGGCAAAGACAGCAGTGTTAAATCCAATATTACCTTAGCTACTTTGTATTTTTAAACGATGTTTCTTTTTTAATTTGATAAGAATTTTTCTTTTGATTATTTTAGCGTATGCGTCAGCATGAAATCCGAAAAAGACTGGACGAGTTGTACAAAATTGAATTGGTGCAAAAAGTACGAACAGAGCGTTGTCAAAAATCGAACCAAGAATTGATAGCACTGCTTTCCCCTAGATCAAAGAAAAGTGCTAAGCACCGTAAAGCAAAAAGTGCTGTAGTGAGGGGAGAAGATCGTAACACAAAACTGCCTGATATTTACTTTGATGGGAAATCTAAAAATCTCTATTATGATGTAAGTAACTTGATGCTGATAATTACATGTGGCTGGAATTTGACTCATCCATCTCTCTAGTCTATAACTTTAACATCTAGCAAAACAAGGGCAAGGGCTCTATTGCTCTTTAATTTTGAGTGTCCAGCATCACACGTTTTCTCCTCTTACAACTTCTGCGGTGTGCCATAGACTTCTTTGGGTTCCCTCACGATGCTAAGCTCTATTCGTCTGCCTTATATATATTTCATTCATTTTTAGACAAATGAATCCCTTTATTCTGATAGTGTAATGTCAGATCGACATCAACACTTCCCTGAACAAAGACTAAAAAAACCACGCTCAAGCACAGCAAAAGCATTCACTCCACATCCACCTGCTACTAAGAAGAAAAAGAAAAGAAAAGTTCATAGAGTGAGTCTTTCACTTTCACTTTTTTCAATTTTTCTATTGACATGCTCTGTTTTTATGATAATTTTATCTTCATTTACATATAAATATGTTTAATTTCAGGGTTTAATCTTGGCGAAAAGCGATCAACTAATTGCACATCGTGTTCAAGTATGTTCTTGTTTTAAAATCTTTACTGATGATTTTTTGCAAGAAATAATGTAGTATTTGTTAATTAGGAATATATATAGATAGAAGGTCAACAGTATTAACTTTCGCAAATGACATAAAAATTTTGTCAAATATTTAAAACCTTCACAAACTTTTTTATTACCTTTTAACAGGTATTAATTTCGTGAATAATACTTATGGTTCTTTGTACTGAAGTATAACTGCTATCTCCAATAGGTTCAGTCCATGGCTGAAGTGACAATGAAGTTCCTTGGATCACCCCTCAATTTGACGAATGATATGTTTCCATCAAGCAAGTTAAGTGAAGTACAAGTCATTCAACAACATTGTGGAGCTAGCACAGTCTGTGTGTTTAGAGAATTGTTACCTGCTAACAGTAAGTTTGTTGTGCTTTTTAACCATGACTTGATTCCCCAAAATTTTGCTGGTATCCTTTGTTTTAAATAAACTGTGTTGACGACTTTACGTAAAATTGTTGCAAAAACTCTTAAAAAACAAAAAACAAAAATTCTAAATGTATTCTTTAGGTTCTCATTTTTTTGGTCGTCATTTTACGGGAACTGTTTGCATTTTCTATTTATGATAGCAATTTCTGTTTTTGTCGGACGAGATTACTGCTGGAAATAGATCAGAAACATGGAATTACTTCTGGGGAATTTAATTTTAAAAAACGAATGGCACATAAATGGGATAGTAAAATTACTCACTACTCTAACTGAGATCCAAACTGTTCCCACCAACGATGAAAAATAGCATTCACTATTTTTTATTATTATTATTATTATTATTATTATTGTAGCTGTGTTCACGTTTGTATCAAGAAGACATCGCGGATCTCCCTTTGGATTGACGATTTATATAAATGGCATTATCAACATTAGAGTCAGTTCCTGTTGTGAGTATAAACACAAACCTGGAAACAAGATTGGTGGAAAGAATAGCCAGTTTGCTTTGATTTCTGTGCAGGGAGCAGCACCTTGTTATAGGTAAAAAGAAATGCTATCATTTTAGTGCCAGCTCGGCAAGTACTATACACAACTCAAACTTTATCTCAGGAAAGTTTGTGAAAAGCTCAGAACATATACATGTTATTTCTTCATAAGCATACATAATTTTCGAAATCAGGCTCGTGTAAGCCTAATCCTAATTTCCAAAAAAGGCTCAGATTATGCTTGCGATATTCTTTTGTAATAAAATTAACCAGGTAGATTTTGGTCACCACACTTGTTTTTCTCGGTGCTTAATCATTAAGCTGCTTTGAAGTTTTGTAAAAGTAGTCCTAAATATTACAGTGATTGTCAATAGCGATTCAGCGCAACTGAGAATAATCTCGCTGATGATGTGCTAACCATATGCTTATTTTTTCACTTAACCTAAGCCTTTATATGGTTTAAGACGTTATGCATATAAAAATACAACATAATAGTACTCATTTAGGGTTATTAAATTGTTTTTTTACTTCTGGTGTATCGAAATGGTATTCTTGGAAATAACATTCGACTAAACTAGCAAGCTATTTTCTTTCAATTTTTTCTTGCTACTTTCTTGTGGTATGTTCAGGATTTATTTTACAATTTAAACTGTACGTCAGAGAAGTTTATGGAAAGCTCAAAACATATAGTACTCGTTTAGGGTTATTACCGTCTTTATGTACTATGTTGTTAATATTCTTACTGTAAACTGATCAAAGTTGTTGTTATGGCTCAACAAATTTTTATTTAAAGGTGTCAAGTACGACTTAATATGAACGAGGAGAAAAATAAAGAAGAAGAAGATAAAGAAGAAGACACGTCGAGTGATGAAGAAGAAGCTGTTAGAAGTTATGACATTATTGTTAGTCGAGGTGGAAAAAGAGAAGATGAAGGAGAAGAGGAAACAAAACAAAAAGAGAGACCAGGTACTGACCAATTATGCAACTTCTGGTTAAGGAAAAAAAATTGATATGATTTTTGTGAAGCGTAGCTTTAAAATTTTTAAAATTAGGTTTCATTTTTTGTGTTTCTAAATAACCAATCTGTTATTCTTACATTAATTTATCATTAATCCTGTATTCCCACAGTGACAGTCCCGGAGTAAATGTTTGCTTTTATGTTGTTTTCTTGTCTGTTAGATAAAGGTAAAAGCCCATGTAATGCATATTTATGTTGTTATCTATTAGTTTCTGCACACGCTACAACACAAACTGGCGAAGACGAAAATATAGATGAAAATGAAGCAGAGTATCAAGATGATGATTTTGAAGAAGAAGAAGAGGAAGAAGAGAAAGAATTTGATTTAAAAGAAGACCCGCGAAGTTCGAGTGAGTCGTCAGATTCTGATTCTGCTGATGAATTGGATGGAGAAAAGATCAAAAAAGGTAAAAATGTGGATACTGGCAGCAGTAGTGCAAGCTCATCATCTGAAGATGAAGAAGAGGGAAAGGAAGAAGAAGAAACAAAAGGAAACATTGAGGAGAGAAAAATTCAAAGTGAAGATGTGAGTGATAGAGACGAGGATAAGAAAGTTGACAGTGATGTTGATGGAAAAGATGACAGTGAAGAAGATAACAGCAGTGAAAAACATGAAGAGAAACCAGACTCCACAGATGATGTGAGCAGTGAAGCTGAAAAATCAACCGAAGTAGAAGAGACTACAGAACAAAGCGATAATGCGAAGGAGGGTGAAGACACTGTAAGTCACGTGTACTTGGATGATGCAGCTAAAGATGACTCTCATAGTGACAGTGACAGCGATAGCAGCACTTCTTCCAAGTCTTCAAGATCATCAAAAAGTTCCGATAGTGACAGTGAGGACGACAAACCAAAAGATGTTGACGAAGATAGAAATGACGCCAATGTAGAAAACAACGAAGAAAGCAGTTCCGAGAAATCCGAGGCGAAAGTAGAAGAAGTTGAAAGCGAAAGCACTTCTAATAAAAAGGAGGAAGATGAGCATAACGAAGAAGGTCCTGAAGTCGTTGTAGAGCATTCAGATGTTACACATGATGACGAAAACAATGAGGAGGAAGATGAGAACGCTGGTGAAAAGAATGACAGTCTACCATCCGTCATCAGTCGAGAGAGTACAATGGTGAGTATCATTAGCACTCACCACTCGTGCACGTCATTTTACGAGCATTAACAACTCGTGTATGTCATTTTACGAGACTCACAACTCGTGCACATCATTTTACGGGACTCACAACTCGTGCACGTCATTTTACGAGCACTCACAACTCGTGCACGTCATTTTACGAGCACTCACAACTTGCGCACGTCATTTTACAAACACTCACAGCTTGTGCACGTGTCTGACTGTCTTTTGCGTATAAACTTTTGCAATTTTTTTTAGTTGACTGGCAATGAAGATGGTGAATGCGAAAATGAAAATAAAACAATACAGTTTAACGAAGAAGTTGACGTAGTTGTAAGTGACTTTATTTTTCACCATTAGTATTTTAGCTGTGCACAAAACGGTTTTGGATTCTCTGAGACCGATTAAGGCACAAAACAATCTACTTCAAGTTGGCAACTGTACAGAATATAGGATTTTTTTGATGTAATTTACGTCGTTTGCTTTGAGTACCCCAATGTGTGGCCTGGTGGCAAAGCAGTGTGGTGGCAAAGCAGGTGTAACTCACAACCACCCAAAAACCACTGTAGCAATATGTGGATTACATAACTCGCGAGGGATTAATTTTTTTAGCATTACGAGAAAGTGGTTGTGGAACCAACACCCGAGAGCACGCCTCGTTCTGATGTGAGTGACTCTGATGAAGATTTTGACGCCATGCAACATATTAGTCAAAAAATCATGCTGACAGATCTGGGTGACGATGATGACGATGATGATGATGAGGAGGATATTGATATTGATGTTGAGAAAATAGAACAAAAGAACGTAGACGAAGGTATAACAGAGTAGCATAATTTTCTTGCTGTAACTTTTTTTCGCCATGTGAGATAATAATCGTTGATAAGACGTAATTGTTTTCCAAAACTTAAAGAGACATAAACCTCTTGGATTTGTAAAGATCTTGTGTTAAACACACATACTAGCAACCTCCTTTGTCGTTAGTTAACATTTTTCGTTAGTGTTATTTTTTGATTTATGATAATATGCAAAATTGCGGCGTAAGTTATTGATGAAAATGTTGACAGCGGTTTACGTATGCGTGTAAGCAAACAGGTTAAACCTTTCACCTACTCTCATGGTTTAAATCTTTTAATGCTTCTGAAACTTAAAGTAAGGGTAAAAAGTTCTAACTTTTTTTTCTTAATTCGATTCCGTGTCAACATTTTTATTTTTTTTTTGTAAATATTGTATACAAATTTCTCAAATAATTTTTTAGCAGATGTATAAATCCGAATAATTAACAATGCGGAAGAGAGTCGGAATACTCTCCGCCGTGGAGAACATTTTATCATACAATGTACACTACATAAATATTGAAAATAGATAATGTTATAATTCTTTTTGTGTTTATTTTTGCATGATGCCGGCTGTTGCTATCTGATGCGAAATCTTAAAATTCACGTTTTCACTAATCTTTGACTAATCTTACTAATCTCATTACTAACATTTTTTTCAAACCTGTTACTGATATTCTTTGATAGAAACTTTGCACAGGAGGATGTGTTACTGGTCCATTAAATATTAAGTGGTGCGACTGTCTACGTAATTAACTAAATAATGTATTTAAATTAAAACTAACACTGACTAATAAATATGGCTACTAATAAAACTAACACAAAAAAGAAAAATAACATTTAAAGAAAAGAATAGAAGTAAACAAAGTGTGCTGCTTTAATGTAAGATTTTTTATTTTTGTTTTTATGTTTTGTGTTTTTACTTTTTGTTGTTAGTGTTTCATGTTTTGAGTTGTGCTGTTAAACATAGGGACTTTTTTTTTTTTGTTGTTGTTGTTTTAATGATTTGAAACTGAACTTATTTACTGCAATCTTTCCCGGACACTAAGCTGAAGTATCGCTTTCTAAAGCAATATATTTGTTTTACACTACATACACTACGTTTTCGTTATATCTTTTGCGGAAGGCTACCTTAAGGGAAGGTATTTTCGCGAGAAAAATTTTTTGCGAACCAAGGGTCTGATAGTTGCGAATTTCGCGGAAGAAATTTTTGCGTCTCAAAGCTGTAAAAAATTGTAAAACTTAGGGAATATTTTTTATATACATTTATTTTTTTTATATTTTCAAAAATATGTTAGAAAGCTATGTTATTGTAATTGGAAGATTTCTTTAGGGAAATGTCATTTTTCGCAAAAAAGAATTTTTCTCAATGGAGGCATTTTTAGTATTTATTTTCGCGAATAAGGGAAATATTTCGTGAAATTTTTATTCTCGCGAAATTTCTTCCGCAAATTTTGCTTCATTTGAGGTTTGTTTTTAGCACCGTGTCCATCAACCTAATGTCATTATGAGCGTGTTTTTTATCTTCTTTAGATGACAAGTATATGGACAAAGGCAACGATCCTGACAATATATCTGAGGATGGCTTTGAGGCAAACAAAGTTAGCAATAATTCTGATATCACGAAACGCAGTGTACATGATGGTCCAGTAAAGTCATTGGTTGAGAGCTTGAAAGACATAGATTTGTCAAATCTTCTACTCTCACCTGAACAGGTTTGTTGTATTTGATAGGGCCGTGGAAAAATCAACTGAGGCATAAGAATAGGTTGTTTACGGTGTTTTGCTGACGTCAGCAATGTATATACAAAAAAATTGGCGAAATTGAGTTTATCCGTTGCCTGTAATATGTAGAGATTAAAACTCTGATTAAAATAATGTATAGGATCAAATATAAGGAGATGTATAAGGAGATATAAATGTTTTAAAATTTTGCTGGCGTCAGCAAAGTTCCCTAAAGTACAAAAAAATTATTTTAGACATTCGTATACCCATTACCTAGATCGTGTAGATCTCAAAACGCTTTAAAAAATGTATAGGATCGTGCACTTTTGACAAACTGTTACGGAAATTTGTGATTTAGAGGCTTTTTACAGACGTCATCAACCCGTTCATTTCGAGAATGATACGGGGACCTATGTTTGGAAAACTTATCCAATTTGGTTCTAGGTGGTCCCTAGTTACTAACGCGGTGAAAAATGACTGACGTCACCACCCCGTTTCCAAGTTATTTCCAAGTTATTTGCCCTCAAAGTTTTAAGTGCGTTGTAGTGGCTTCATTAATTTAATATAAACATCGAGTTGTCAAATCTTATACTTTCTTCTGAACAGGTTTGTCGTCCGCGTTTTTTATTCGCCCGTTCAGTTAGTATTATATCGCCTTTTCCTGTAAATGTAAACAAAGAATATATGTGAAAAAGAAATTTAATTTTATTTCATCTTTAGACCGATGAATTGTTGATGTTAATGAACGACAACCTGGGGGAAATTCAATCTATATCTTTGCGTAACACTCTTCTCCATGGTGGCGTAGAAAAACTGAAAGATGTCATTTCAAAGGCTGGCAATTTAAAGGTTATAATCTTTTGTTGTTTGTTTTGATTTTAAAATTTTCATGGTACTGGATCCTAAAAGTTACTGTTCTGTCAAAAATACACTTTCTGAAAACTATCTTATGGCAAACTTATTTCTAACATTTTAAGAAATGTTTTGTTGTAAAACTCTTGGTGTCAGCAATTCTTTTGTATATCAATTTGTACATACATGGACACAAAGGTAAGAAGCTTGAAAACGTTAAGTCGTTAATGCTGGATTACATTTTGCGGAATTAATATTTGCTGGACCTATTTTGCGAATTTGTTCAATATTCGCAAAGTTAAAAAAATTTCGTCAAAATAAGAAAAATAGTTCTTCTGCAAAAGTTTCCGTGAAAACCGCCTATCTGTAACAACATACGATCGCAAAAAGTTTGATATTTGATTTGCAAAAGTATATCCTGCGAAATATAATGTATTTTGTCATCGAATCGAAACAATAAACAAAAATCTATGTAGCTTTAATCCAGTTAATGCATGTCACTCTGCTCCAAATTGCAATTCGCACGTGCGCACAAAATGTATATGGATTATTATTATTATGTACTCAGAATAGCGTCTCTAGTTCCTAATAGAACTGTTATCAGTTATGTTCCTGCGGAGGGGGTTCTGGTCCATTTAAAGGTCCCATTTGAGCTATGGAAGGCGTGCCAGTACAACAGCTTCTCAACTAGACAACTGCCTAAGATATCAACCCTATTCTCACGCTAAGTATTAGTGTAAGGATCGATTCACACTTTTATAGTATGGCATGACTTGGGTAGGGTTTGAATCGTCGCTTTGTCTCCTTTTTGGTTGGAAATTGTCTTAACTTGATACTTTTTTTAGATACTAAATCTAACATTGACCAACATTGATGCTGAGGATGGGAAACATGTTGCTGAAAGTCTGTCTGGCGAACATCATCAAATCAAAGTGTTGATGTAAGATGAAATTATTAACTAGACAAATTTTTTGCACGAATTTTATTTCGCGAAGTCAAAAAATCGTATTTCTCGAAGATTTTATTTCGCGAATTTAGCATGTTTAAAAATTTACTATTTCGAAATATTTTTGGCAAAGTTAGCCAAAATCACCAAAATTTGTCTGCGCGAAATTTTGTCCGATTAATAGTATCTTGTGTGTATATTATCATACTTAATTTTCGTGTTGTAATCTTTTGGATTTATTTCTAGGTTGGATGGAAATCCTCTTGGTGACGAAGGTGTGACGTCATTGCTGCATGCGTTAAGTAAAAACAATACATTAACCAACCTGGATATAGCCAACTGTAATGTGCACGATGAAGGAGCAGAGGCGATCGGTGCATATCTTCAAGAAAATGAGTCGCTTATGAGCTTAACGCTAAGTAAAAACGGGCTGACTGCCATTGGATGGCAGTATATTGCAGATGCTTTAAAAGTAAATCGTTCTTTAAAAACATTATCAATAGACTCCAACAACATGTTGGATGACGGAGTCAAAGCTATTTGTGACGGAATAAGCGAGAACCAAAGTTTAGTGTCGCTTGACGTCGAAGGAAATTTCATAGATGACGTAGCTGGAGAAATGATATACGAGGCTATAAAAAGATGTGAGACATTAGTTGATGTGACTTTGCTGCCAGATAATAATTTTTCGGACGAGATGATTAACAAAATTCGTTCGGTAATTTATACACGCGTGGAGGAGAAAGTGAATTCTTGAGAATCGGATTCCGCTGTATTGGAACCTATTGTACATTGGTGGTTTCAAACAAACTTGCAAATTCCCGCCATTTTTGCTTTTCCTTTTTACGTCATTTCTTGTATACGCGCAAATGCGATTTTCATTTAGTATTGTATATATATTTATTCTTTAGTGCACGTTCACATAAGAAACCTCTCCAACTATAGTCAACTGTAAGCTAGATTGGTTAAGCAGAGTTTACTGAAAATCATTTTGAGGGTAAAACATTAGAGTTCGTATTTCGGCCTTATAAAATATCTTATGTCGGTGAGTGTACTTATAATACTATTAACATTATGAGGAATATTTCTGAATGTCAGGGATGGGGAGAGGGTGATTTGAAAGTTTACGCTAAGTTCAACT
This sequence comes from Hydractinia symbiolongicarpus, assembly GCF_029227915.1. Lineage (NCBI taxonomy): Eukaryota > Metazoa > Cnidaria > Hydrozoa > Anthoathecata > Hydractiniidae > Hydractinia > Hydractinia symbiolongicarpus. The sequence goes on along the minus strand of NC_079880.1, from coordinate 9,815,985 downwards.
TTAGCCCTTAAAACGAATATGTTAAAGTTTACTGGATATAAAACAACCCCGCGAATTTGTGTAGCTCAGTGACAGTACGAGAATGGTCAGGAAAAAAATTGTAATGCCGCGTGGATGTTCATAACGTTTTACGCTGTGTCATCTATCCCCCCCCCTGTGCATTGTCTCTCTGTCGTTTAACTACATTTGTGTGTCCTTCCTAAGAAGGTTTATGTGTAAGTATTTATGTATAAATCATAGGATTTCTTCCCTTTAAATAGCCGAATTGAATTTTCCACATAATTGTACATAATGCTAACACAAGTAATATATTTTTTTTGAAAATGTAAATCGCAAACTGCTTTGTATTACTATGGCGCCCTGTGGCAGGGGTAAGGGTGTGAAAAGTACGAACACGAGAAAGTGAGGGACAAACTACAGCCTTTTTGGCCCCTAAAATATTAGGTTTAATGGTATCGGCAGCATTAAGAAAAAGTGAGATTTTTTGCGATTTTGAGTTTTTTTCATGGCATGCATTTAGTAGTATTTAAGCATAATTAACTAATTCAATTCACGTTCATTTTACTATGCGATTATCTTCAAGAAACACAAGGGACAAACATGGGGTAAAAAAAATTAAAATTTTGTTCGCATAGGCGGAATTTGTTACTGCAAATCTTTTTTTTAGTTTAGTACTACCATTATGGAATATATTTGCCGCTCGATAAGTGGAACTTTCAAGAACCATAAAAAAATAGGTTCCACTTAGCGAACGTTAAATCTAAATCTAAAAGTTTTTTAAAAAAATTAATTCCGTAAAAAAACTGATTTAGCAGTTAAAATACAGCTTTGCCCTTCTTCAATCTCTTTTAAGCCGATCTTCTTCTTCAATCTCTTTTTGAGTCCATCTTCTTTAATCTTTTAAGGCGATCTTCTTCTTTAATCTCTTTTGAGTCGATCTTCTTCAATCTCCTTTGAGGCGATCTTCTTCAATCTCCTTTGAGGCGATCTTCTTCAATCTCTTTTGAGGTGATCTTCTTCAATCTCTTTTTTGAGGCGATCTTTTTCTTCAATCTCTTTTGAGTCGATCTTCTTCTTTAATCTTTTTGACGCGATCTTTTTCTTTAATCTCTTTTGATTCGATCTTCTTCTTTAATCTTTTTGAGGCGATCTTTTTCTTCAATCTCTTTTGAGGTGATCTTCTTCAATTTCTTTTGAGGCGATCTTCTTCAATCTCTTTTTTGAGGCGATCTTCTTCTTCAATCTCTTTTGAGTCGATCTTCTTCTTTAATCTTTTTGACGCGATCTTCTTCTTTAATCTCTTTTGAGTCGATCTTCTTCTTTAATCTTTTTGAGGCGATCTTTTTCTTCAATCTCTTTTGAGGTGATCTTCTTCAATCTCTTTTGAGGCGATCTTCTTCAATCTCTTTTGAGGCGATCTTCTTTAATCTTTTTTGAGGTGATCTTCTTCAATCTCTTTTTTGAGGCGATCTTCTTCTTCAATCTCTTTTGAGTCGATCTTCTTCTTTAATCTTTTTGACGCGATCTTCTTCTTTAATCTCTTTTGAGTCGATCTTCTTCTTTAATCTTTTTTGAGGCGATCTTCCTTTTTTAATCTCTTTTGAACTTAAGCAAACTTTTAGATTGAATCTTTTTTTCGATGCATGTACGGACGCCATGTTGGTGTTACAAATTTAGCTGTAATGTGTGCGTCTGTAATGTGTGGTGACACACGCACGTGTTAGTTTTAAAAAAATCCGTTATTCGAATGTAAAGAAAAAACACGTTTAAACGTTGGAATTCCGGAATTTGTTTTGAAATTCGAGTAAAAGTTCTAATTATAAGTGTGTAATTTGGCTCAAGAGACCAGCAAAGTGGTTCAACTTTTCCCCTTATCCGTATAGCAACGTATAGAAAACAAATATTTCAAATACCACACTATTTCGTGTACCTGTAGTGTGAGCTTTTTCTTGCAGACAGATAGACAGAATACGGCATTTATTATTATAGAGATTATTGTATATTTTCTGACTGTGTTTCTCTTTAGAAGTACTCAAAAATATCTATGCACAATGCCAAAATTTCAATTATATTTAATTTAGCTTTACATTCGACAGCTGTTCTGTAACTCGTCCAAGTTTAAGATTTTCATTTCTCTTCTTCTCTATTTCAACTGGGTCAGCGAGAAAACCTCGATTGTTTGGATCGGAATAAAATAAAATATGTTTATTTCCAGGTCTCGCAGGCCTTGGTATAATGTCATATTTCTCCGGCTTAAGTAAAGCTCTAAGTGCGATTCGATCGTGATAAACGCATTTTACTCTTCCTCCGTTTCGCTCGACTGCTTGAATGGCGTTTTGTGATGCACGACTCACTTCGATATTAATCGTTCCATCAAACCACGTGCAACCCTATAACGAGAATTTAAATCTAATTTTTATTTTTTCTTTAGAAAATTCACTCTCGAGCGAATATATACACTGCGAACGAATAAATACACATTTACTTAGCAAATCTAGCTACATTAGAACCGCGATAGCTTTTTTTTTAAAGCATCCGACTTTCTGCATATAGTACCTTTAAAATGCATATTGGTATCATTTAGTGTTTAAATTTACGGGTTTTTTTTACATGGAATAATACAATGGAAGATGCAGCCGAAAGTGTACTACGTGACTTTAAATATTTTAATTTTAATCCAATTGTTGCAATGACCGAAGCTACATAGCATTGCAAAGCAATATATTATCAACACGCCGCCATTTTTTATATTTGTGCCTTGATTATCTACCTTTTTGTGGTCGCATTTGCAAAAAGTGTTTTACAAAACCACAAAACTAACAAATATATGTCTGCCTTTTAAAAAACCTTAGGCATACAAAAACACCAGGTCGCACTTACCGCTCCAAGTAATTTCACTCCATCTTTAATGCGTCCGGATACTGCTCCGGACTTCCATAAGGTTTCCATGGTAATTTTTTCATCCGGATCAATACGCTTGCTATCAATGAAGTACTGTATCGTGTTCAGATGGACGGGATTGTATTCTTTTTTGAAACTGAAAAATTAAATGTGACGTACACGCGAAATTAAAATTAAAGATGAAAAAAGGCCTTATCTTAAAATTACATGGAAGGAATATACTGATCCAGTCAACATTTGTAGGAGCAGATTATCTTCTACAACCGGTGTAAAAAATCTCTTTCGCAACTATAAACAAATACATTCTCATCACCGACAATAAAACCGGATAAACGGATTACTTACCGTTTGTTAGTAAATCCATGTTTCGGAACTAACCGATAAAAGGGTGTCTGTCCACCTTCAAATCCTATGCGAGGTAACGTTCCCCTTTGACCTTGACCTTTGTGACCTTTTCCAGCAGTCTTCCCTTTACCGGATCCAGGACCACGCCCTACGCGTTTTTTCTAAATAAAAACATAAAATTATCACAAATTACCGAATCTTACTAAAAGTACACAGACAACAAAATATTTATACGTTTCCCTGAAAGAAAACAGTCTATTGAAACATTAGGTTTACATTTTAAAAATTGACTTTCAAATTATTACAATTTTTTCTTTAGTATACACAAACATTTTTTAAAATAAAAAAATATTTTCCAGTGCAGAAAAGTATGCGGTTAGAGTGCAAAGTATAATATACATGTATATGTAAAAAATTACGAGTTCGATTATTTCCAATTGCACGAGTAAACGTTCGATTACGAGCTAATCACACAATGAACTATTTTTGTAAGAGTAGCACAGGATGTCAATTTCAATGTTTTGATTTTTTTATTACCCGATTTATAAAAAAATAAATGCAGCTGACTAAAAAAATAATAATTTATGAGCTTGATGAAAAAAACTGGTAAAAACAAATAGATTTTATGCATGTAAAACCAGATATTAATTTTACTTATATAGGTGAATATTTATCATAGCACATTCGTATTTCATTCTCAACAGAGAATGCTTCACCCCGATCAGACCTTTGATTATGACGAGCGAGCATCATGCGTGTAAGTCAGAAGAAGAACTACTTTGTTCATCACTAACATACTGCCAAGCAGTGAGCGGGATTCGATCCGCGGTCCCAGAATTGGAAGCTGGAGACGAACCAACTACACCACGTGCAACCAATACAAAAGGATAATATGTTTGTATATCGTTCATGTATAATAAGCCATGTCAAAAAAAGACCAAGTTCACAGTTTAAAACTTACAATATTTATACTTATTAGTCGTTACCCGTGGAAAAATCCACGGGTTCGCCCGTCCTTTATATTTACCCGTCACAACAAAGTGGATAAAAATATATCGCATTTGATATTCGTGTTTCCGTAACATCATTTTCTAACTCAGCGGGGGATCCGCGCAGAGACAGACAGACGGCGGCTATTATTATAGAGATATATAGCTGATAACTTAGTTACCTTTTTAAATGCACCTTTGAAATCTCTGATATTGTTTACACCCACTCTCGGCATATCCTTTAAATATTTCAAATTTCTTTCGACATGACATACTGTCTTTGTTATTTCATTTAATACCATGACGTTGAAGAAAAGTTCTATATACTATCCTTTGTCTTTTACCTGTTACATAAATATAATTAACAGAGACATAATATATAAGGTTTAAATTTTGTATATTCGTAATGATGGTATCAAATGCTTCATCCACCTGTTACAGTTTTATACTCGCAAAACTTTGGTCAATAAAGTAGAATACACCAAGGAGGACATTTCAGGTTTTTTTCTCCTGAAGCAGCCTAGTTAACTAAGCTTTCTTCTTCGAGTTGATAAAATGAGTTTCTCTCAAACAAAAGCTTAGACGCGAACGAATGACTCAGCGTAAACCCGGAGTTTAAATATACAAATATAACTAATCGTTTCGGAGGCCACTTTAATTTATCTGAGTTGTTTACCAAGCTTGGCCACATCTTACTATGGTAAAAACTTTAATAGTTTACTAATGTTTGTTAGGGTGAGTGAAATCACTCGTTGGAATATTCGGATGAAAAGGGCTTTCCCCGACATGGACCATGTGAGCAAAGAACAATAGAATTAGCCAATAAAAAATGTGGCCAGATTTTGCCTGCAGAAAAATCGTTTGAGACCCAGTGTAATTTTTTCCACCTTAACTACTCCGATTTCCTCATGGTAAGAAAAATTACGCTGGGTCTCCTGGCTACTCCTGAGGTGAATTTTTGAGGAAAACAAAAACGCCACAGCAAAGTAAAGGAACAGATAGGGGTCTCAAGGGCACTGTAAGTATGGTCTGGGGCAAAGCTCAAAACATTTTCACATATTCACCTATATTTCAGCAAATACATGAGTTCACAGTTTCAGTTAACCATTGTTTTGTTACAATGCTCTTAATCAAGAATCGTGAAAAGGAAAAAGGCTCTTACCATGATGAAATAATTTTTTGTGGAAAATACAATTCCTTTGCATTTGTTTTAAAGAAGGGGACTGCCAATAACATACTAATTATGTCTTTAAAAAATGAGAAATATTATAATAAATAAATATTATACTTAAATTGTGAAGAGGTGTATTTTTAAAATTGATTTGCTAAAAATAATAACCTCCAAAGATTTTCCTTATTCTTTGTCTAGATTTCTTTTCCTCCTTTAAAAAATTCTATAGCTAAGTTTTAATGCATACAGTTTAAAGGGACTCTTGCATATGCCTGAAAAAATTAGAAAAATCAATAACTCTGTGCGGGAGATCGGGGTTCGATTCCTCTTCTCGGTGATTCAGCATGGGTGAGTGAATGTTACCATAGCACATTGGATGTTGCCGGGAGTTGTCTAGTTAGAGCGCGGGCCCTAATTGGGTCTGCGTAGCTCAAAATGAGCATTAAATAGGACTCTCCATCTAAGGCATGGCCCCTCCTGGAAATAATAGACAGGGTATATCTATCGATATTTGTGAGGCTAGCCATGTAAAATATGCACATCTATCTATCCATCTCTATCATTTGGTTTAAACCTCGTTCCCTACTCGTTGGACTGGCATATAGATAAACAATATAATGGTGGTACAGGTTTCAACTGCACTTTCAAAGATGACCTTGCTAGTTTATCAAGCTAGCTACTAGCTAGCTCTTAATAAGAATTATAAGAAAATAAAAATAAAATAACGAGGGTGGACCTTGCTGCAACTGGCACACCATCTTTAAACTTTGGTAGTCTCTAATGTACACGACAGCCGACAGAAGTGACTTTAAATGACTCCATCCTCGTCCCAAGGTTCTTTGCCTTTTTGATATGACAAAAGACAACGTCGTTATCTCTGGTATAAAAAAGGCAAAAAACGAATGTCATGAACGAGGACGACGGTAAAGTTAGCCTCACTAATATCAGCAACCTCATCCCATGTCCTTTTACATTGCGAACGGAAATCTGTAATACCTCGAGGGATATATATACCCTGTCTATTGTTTCCAGGAGGGGACCACAAGGTGCGTTCAAAGTACAGAAATATCCGGGATATAAACGTGATGTCTCGCAAAAAACGCAAACATCTATCTACTTTTGTCTTTTTATTTGTTCTTTCTTTATTTTTGAAGCGGTAAGATAACAAAGTCAAAATTTCTGCATTCGTATTGCTTTTTGATGCAAATATAGAAGATGTAAAAAAGAAAAGAGACAAAAGGTGTTTGGGGCGAGTTTGCAAAAATCTAATGCTATGTAATTTTTTCTATTCCCTTTCAATGATCAAGTCTTTATTTTTTTCTGTCCACAAGATAAGCGAGTTTTATCCGCGCATAAGGGTAAATGAATAACCATGCATTAAGTTTAGGCAGAAGAACAATATAAAAGACAGGAGATTTTAGCAATCCTAATTACGTCGTCAGTGCAAATTTTTTTTAACCTGATTCATTTATTGTGTAGAGATTAAAACTCTGATGAACATAATGTACAGGATCGTGTGCTTTAAGCGACAGGTTAAGGAGATATAAGGGTTTAAAAATTTTGATAATGTCATCAAAGACCCGTCAATGTACAAAAAAACTTCCTACACAATAGAAACAACGGGCAAACAATTTCTTTTGAAATAACCAATCAAATGGAAGTATTATTACATTTACCCACCCTGGTGAGGAGAATGAAATTTTTTGAAGCGGTTAAGTGGTTGTCATATGGATTTTCTCGAATAACATGCAGTGGCCCAGTTACGACATAACAGAAAAGGTGACAACAAAAACCTTGCTTTAAACTGTATTAATCAATCGATTTATAGTGGAAATGTTAGATTTCAACCGTGGAATAGTATATATATATTTTTAAATATTATAATAAACAATAAAAACAACATTAGATAGAAGGACCTACTGCACTCACGAGACATTCCACCAAAACACGAAACACTAGCGGCGTGAACGATCCAAATTCCATATTGAAAATTCTCTCATTATAATGCTTTTTCTTCTCGTTTATATTTTTTCTGTGAACGGCATCCAGAATTTGACTTCGGAGGCATTTGGCTAATGGGTTAAATGCCCTCATATCAGAAAACGCCCTGAATACAAAAACCTCTTGCTAAAACAGCAGCACGCGCATCATCTACTGTGTCAGCTTAGGTAGTTTCCGAAAAGATTTACCAGTTAGTGGCTGGAAAATTAGTTCTTTTGTCAGCTCTTTGCACGACTCGTTTAGTTTTTCAGCATTGATATCTCTAATATTATTGTGTCGGCTGATAATAAGTCAAACCTCTTGGGAACGTAAAATGTATGTTATACGTTGAAAGCAACGCCACAAACACAAATGTGTAGCGCAAAGGGGTGTATATTTAGAGCAAATCCATGTTCTTTTAATGTTAATGATGTCAGCCAAATGGATGATCCATTCTTTAGGGATGCTTCTAACGACTTAAATTTTTCGAAAAAAGAGACAGATTCTTGTATTTTGTTCAATTCTTCCTCGGACTTTTTGTTCTTTTCCAGTTTGATTGTATTCTTTTTAGTCAGATCATTGTTGCGCTCGAATCTCGAACTTTTGATGTTACCAACAGTTAATTTTGTTATTAGTCTTAAATACATGTAGCTTTGAAATTTTCGCGGGAAATTAACGTAAACACAAAAATTAAGAGGTGACTAAATTAACGAATAAATAATATAAACTTAACGCGAATAATTAAAAAAGAAACCCGTGTTAATTTCATCATTTATTATCGTCATCGTCTGGCACTATTGATGGAATTATAATGTTATGATCATCAAATTTTGGGGATAGAAAAATATTAACCGTTCCTTTGCATCGTATGAATAATCAACTAAAAGGTGTTTTATGAAGTTATCAATAATATCATCAACTGGCTTCAAGAGATTCAAAATTATTCGTACAGTTCTCATCACATAAACATAAATATGCTTCAGACCATGGCAACTGGCAGTGTAGGCTGAATGAGGTTGCGTTGTGGCTGTGATAATAATCGAAATTCGGCACACTATTTCTATGCTTTTTTTCCACAAGCGATTTTCATTGAACGTGCCAATCGCCCCTCCAAGATGACGATTTTCTTCATTGATCTGCTTATGTTTGAGCCAGGAAAGAATCCCACATACTCGCTATATTGTAGATTTTGATCCCACCATTGCCTCATATTTTTCACTGTGTCTATCCCGGTCAAATCGTCTGCCTAGGCCGACGTAGACGTAGGCAATGACATAAACCCGTTGGCATACATTGCAACAGCGCTAACTTGAGTTGTTCCTTTCCTGGATGCTATTTTCTTCCCGCCAACAACGAAAAGTCCTTCAGGTTCCCTATAGAATTTTGACAGATAAGTAGCAATTTCCGGGCACAATATTTTCAAGTTATGAAGAAGAACAGCTCTAATAATCGTGTTGAAGGCATTCGAAGCATCTATTTGGATGAATCCTTCAATATCGTCTTGAAACACATCACCAACAGCCGCCCCACACCCTGCCTCAATACCGGCGCATATTCGCTTTACCACATGCATGACTGATTTCCCCATAACTGGATGCAGGACTTCCGCCGATTCAAATAGGCCTTTAACCTAGTGATTTACCGAGTGGAATAAGTCTAAAAGAAACCAAAGCGAATAAATTTTCTCCCTCCGGTTTCCTAAAACAAATTTTGCGTGTCATTCTGCATGGCACAATTCACTAGAAACCAATCCACATACATTTTCACTTACTATTTTTCCCCAACTATCTGCATCAAACTAGAAGGACCAGATGCGCCCGTCGTTTGAAGAGCACATGTTCTGACCAAATCTCCATGCAATCAAATATCATCGCATTTACCTTTTTAACTGGTCCCTGAAGTAACGAAGTGTTATGTGTAGGTTGTACAACTGGATGTTTTGCAAGAAGACATTCCAATATATCTTCTGTTAGTTAGATAATGCCATGATTTCCTTTTCTTTTAATACACGCATAGTTGGATTAACTTTGTCAGCCATCATTAAACATAAGAAGCGTCTTTATAATTCTTCGGGATCGTTATTATTTATTTATTTTGCCTTGTTTTTGATGATTTATAACAACTATCACTTCATCTAAGAATTCTTGAATGGTACTTCCATAATTTCAAACGTCCTACAAGAGTGACCTTATTCTCAGATGTTGTTGATTTACTGGATGTCTTTGTCAACAGTAAAGTTGGCATAATAATTAAAAACATCAGGCAAACAGCATGATTCGGATAATTATCTACCCATTCATTTTCATTTATCGAATAAGGTCTATCCTTGAACTATTTTTTAAAAGTTTAAAGAAATCTTGGTTCAAGTAAATGATGTTTTCATACACATCTTTGACCTGACTTTTATAATCATCAGCTTAGCTTCATTTATGCCAATGTTTATATTGAACTGTATCGCAGCTTTCGCTTGATGTTTCGTTAAACGTTGATGTTGTTGAAGATTACGCTGCTTCTCGAATTGTTTTCTACATGCGCATTTTTTTCTTGATTTTGTGGTTTTGTACCATTGTTCGGTCGCGTAGCATTCAATATACGCAAATTCAAGAGATGATGACATAAATATAACACGTATCTAACGAATGATAGACAGCGTCTTCACAGAACGATTTGCTTTGATATAATTTTGTTCCCGTTCTTTTTTTTATTCAAGTTGTCGTTAACAAATCAAGTCCACTTTAGACATTACACTAGTTTTAGTTTTAGACTTTACGTTGCATTCTAATATCATGAAAATATTTCTTGTATCGTAATAGTGTCATAAACTAACTTAGTTATTTAGTAAAAGGTTACTACAAGTAAAGATGCGAATAAATTCGTACACGCTTCTCTATTAACCCTGTAAGTTTAACTGTGTCCAAGACCTGTGTCCTAGCTACATGCCCACAATCAGCACACCCTCAATTAGAAGTTTAAATAGCAGCATAATGTGTTGTATTGAAGCCAAACAAAAATGATTTATTCTGAGGAGTTAGTTAGGAGAAAATGGAATCTCATTAATTTTGCGCAGAAAAACTGGGTCGCCAACCTCGGGCTCATGTTTCTATTGTTTTGAAAAACAATAGAGAATTTAATAGATTCGTGGCACTTTTAATTCGAGTTTCGTTTCCTTCTCTCCATCCCCTTAGGTCCTAGAAACACCTATTCATCACAATAGATATATCAACCTACGCGTTAATTTTTTTTAGCGATATCACATACTAAAAAATATTACAGTCGATGCGCGTTATCTCGGCATTTCAACCTCCTCTAGGCTAAAACGCGTCTAATATCTCGACTACGCCCGTTATCTCTAACTTTTCTTATCTCGACCTAATTTTACGGTCCCTTGAGTACATTTTATCACGTCATCTCGACCTTTTCTAAAAACTTCGGATTCCGCCACACAAAAAAAATCGATCAGAAAAACATTCGAACGTCGAATCTCTCAAACTTTCTCAAAATCAAGATTTTGAATATTTACAATTTTGTGTTATTTTAAATTTCTACCAAGTATCAGATTGATGCTATTGAAGATAATGATGATCCCTTTAAAGATTCAAAAGAAAAGCTAGCGGATTTACAAGTAGAGGATCCCAACTTGATAACAGGAGAGGAATTTGTTGGCATTGACTATCGCAACAGATTACCCCGGTCACAAGTAAAGAATTTATCCATTTTGTAATAGACGTAGACGACAAAGAGGAGGAGAATAATGATAACGAAATTAAAGTATAAGATGAACTCATTAAAAGCCATTAAAAATCGATATTGACGTTGCCATAGAAACGTTAAAAACTTGATCCCTTTTTGGCGGCAATGGCAACGACATGCGCTCTTTATTACAGCGTTTGGAATCCTCTGTAAATAATTAGCGTTTTGAATTTTTTCAAATGATTAAATACATATAGCATAAAAATAGTAATAACTGATTCTTCTGAATAATAATCCATCCTTCACCAAAATTAAAAATTTTAATAATTTAATAAAAAACTTTCCTTATCTCGATTTTTTTTCTTATCTCCACCCACCCTCGCCCCAAGGGCTTTTTGCCTTTTTGACATGAGAGATGACGTTGAAAAATACTCTGGTATCGTTGACCTGGTTTTGTAATATCATTGGCTTTCACATTTTCGCTTAATTATTACGACTTTTTCTTTAGTCAGCACATTTTCAGGTCAAGATTAAAATGGCGCATTGAGCAGCGATTTTGTATTTTGTGAACAACAAAACTTTGTTATAAAGCTGAGTTACATTTATAAAAAACGTTTGGTTTTACTTTTTCAGATTTATTGAAACATCACTGGTTGGTTCATGATGTCGCATTGCACATTAAGAGAGAAGGTAGCGGCATAATAAAGTAGGCTACTGGCATAAGAAAAACAAGTCTTATGTAGCTAGCTAGCTAACAATGTTTTAATATGTTTTGCACGTAGTTGGTGATCAAAAACCTAATTTAGACGTATTGATGAAAGCTATCTTTATATATTTTAGCTTGGTATTTTGTTTACATTTAGTTATTGGCTACAATCGTGGCCAAATATGGACGAAAGAGTCAAACAGTCAATACTCTGCAGCCAGCAGGCTGCAAAGTTGCTACCTTTGCACACAAGTAAGCCAGGCAGAGAGCTTTGAAAACTTGCTAGTGACATTTTTTAGCATGCTCACACATCAAAATAATTCACGTCGGGGACCACAAAGAACCCGAAATTCGTGATTAATGGCCTTGATGATGTCAGCAACAATTAGCACATTTTATGAAAGTCGTAAGTCCACTCTGAACATTGACAAGTGAACTTTGACAAGTTCAAGATGTGTGAATCTAACATAGAATGAGCCTAGGCAATTACTTGTGGTAGCCAAATTCGAAATTCGTTTTCTTGTCCCAACATATTGTGACCACGATTGTAGCTAGCTTATCTTTTTTATAGTAAAATTTGCAGGGAAGATTAGAAACTTTGTTTCTTTGTTCCTTAATAAAAATTCTCCCAAAGACTTGCAATATTTGTTTCACATCAGATTCACAGGATCATCTAGCGTCTCTAAAAAATCCCTGAATTTTATAACTAACTTAACTGATTCATGCAGGGGCAGGTAAAATCAACCTACCCGCAGCCGGTATTTAGTGACCTTTTTTATGGGCTTTCTCCAATACAATTTTACAACACAATTGTGGAAGATTCAAAAAAATAGAAGAATATAAAACTGGTTTGTACCAATCAAACATGGCACAATTTTTTGTTTAGGCCCTAACATAACACTTAGACTCAAATTTTTGTACATGTATTTTTGTATACTTACAAAATTGATATAACTGTCAAAATCGTTTATTGGTGTCCCTGGTTAAAACATGAACTCAAAAACTATGATAATAGTGAAAATATTTTGTCTCAAATTTTTTTAAACCAGCCTATAAACATGCCAAGTTTCAAGACTTTATTTCAATCATACTTTTGGCAAAAAGTATGGTTACTTTTAGCTTTATCTCTTTCAGTACATAGACTCGTACTTGTTAATGTATCCAAATTAAAAAGATATTTTAACCTTCTAACTTTACAAAAAAATAGTTCTCATAAATGTTTAAAAGTGTTTCGAAAATTAGTACTCACAAAAATTAATTCTCCTAAAGTATTTCTTAATAGTTCTGATTTTTCACGTAACAGAACGGTCAGAAACTTTCGTAAACTATCTAAAACATTTGGTAAACAAATTTCAAGATTACTGAATATCTATGAAGCGAGACTTCAACAATTGTACCAATCATAGAAGCTTTTGTTCTATAATATAAACTTCATTTCTAATTAATTTATGACCCATAACTCCACTAAAAACAACATATACTTTATTTCCATTCCAAATGCAGCTATATATCTAAAGCAGGCTGTTGTAATCTGAAGCTGTCTACACATATTCAGAAATTATCCTGCTCTTCTCTTCACTCCCTTGTTTCTTTCTGTAGGATTTAGAACGTCACAAAAATAAAAACTTATTCCATAAACTGAAATTGAAATCTAAACAAAATGAACTATCTAGCTAAATAAAATTCTATTCAGCACAGCTAGCTAAACTTTATCAAAGTATTATGTAACATTTACATGAAACAGCACGACTTCTTTTCCAACATTTTGGTGTTTATTGCGTTGCCAAGATAATTTTTCCTATATTTTTTCACTCGTGAGACAATACAATTATCAGTATGTTTTTTATTGCTGGAACATAAATTTTCTAACCGCCATTTTTTTGATCGCATAAATTAACGTATTCCTTATGACGCGTTCGCATTATCTGGCCATATATTGGCCCAAAAATCACTCAAAGATACCAGAGTATTGTTCGTCGTCTTCTCTCATATCAATAAACCAAAAAAACCATGGGAAGAGGGTGATTTTGACCTTTTCCACAAATCCCGAGAAGGTCGAGATAACGACCGTTGACTGTATATCTGTGCAATTACTTAAATTGTCCAGAAATATTTTCTCTCAAATTGTAAAAAAAAGTTTCATGTTTTTGTTTCTCATATATTTGTGTTTAATATATTTTTGTGATTACAGCAATGATAGCTAATCATAAAAAATTGCACTTGCGTTGTTGGTAGTACCACCTGAACATATACAAGTCACTGTTATGGGGACCTGCCCAACTTTTAAGTTGGTTATAAATTCGTTATAGTCATGATTGTCCATGTCGTTCCAGACCCAAGACAAACAAGCACACAAACACAAAAAGTATAACAAACTAGTTCATAGTGCACAAATTAATATTATAATCTGTCTTTAGAATAATTTCTTGGCCTTAAGACCGCCATTTATTGGCCTGTAAATTTAAACGTTGTGTTGGAAGGTAGTAGTTCTGTTCTTAAGCGTGAACATTTGAAAAGTATGTCTGTTTACTTTAAAAATATTACCACTAGTCTGCTAAGGCATTTTCATGAATAAAATAGACATTGCCATGTCACGAACAGGTAAGTTTATTCTAGGCTACGTTTCAGCAGCTACGACTGTGATTGACATCTGTTTAGGTAATTGGTTAGTGGTCTGTTAGGAGACGATATTGAGTGGTGTTTTTTGAAATACTATTTATTTTTTTGAAGAGAATTTTAAATTAGTTTAAAATAAATAGGTTTGCATAGCAAACGCTCAAATAGTGAGATGGTAGCCGGTAATAGTTAGATAGGCAGTCGGGAAAGACCTCAAATACCATTTTTGTTATCCTAAATCTTTTACAGTAAGTAAGGCTACTTTTGTGGTAGCATGAATAATTTTACTGAAAAATCTTTTTTTGATTTTTTAGTTCTTTTTAAGTATTATTTCCACCCGGATCAATTTGCGTGGGATTGAGTAGGTGATGTTTTCGATTTTTCTGTGTCCATATAAAGAATTAGCAGCGTGCTCAGTTACTCCTGGCTTCTCCTGGAGACAGAATAGTATCATTGAAAGAATTTTTAAAAAATTAGTGAACTAATTATAGATACTGCTAACGTTTTGTTACTCATTGAAGTTATTGTCTTTGTCGAACCTGTTTAATGCGATAAACGTCCGGGAAAATCCTCCCTATCCTTGCTCACTTACCTTGGTTCAACTAATATTGGCTCCAACACCAAGTTTATTGTGACCAGCCGAAGGGTTTGAAAAGGATAGTAGCATGTTCGTTCGTGTTTATCACTGCTGGCCAAGAAAAGCTGTCTGCAAGTCGCCTCGAATCAAAATGATCGCTGTGATACGTCATGGTAGATGAAGTGTTGTTTATTATTTTTAGTTTTATGTTGTGTGCTTTGACCAAATTGACGGTTCGTATGTGCTTCTCTGTCTGTTGTTTGGTTTTTACTTAAACTTATCTTGTCGCAACAGATTTACTCTGATATCAAACAGCTTTGACTTACTCAAACACAAAAGATTTTTTTCATTTTTGGAAATGAGAGGATTGTTTGTATTTTTGCACAGTGTTGACATTAAATATAGCATTTCATTCATAATGAATCAATTTGCCAGTATTATAACCTAGTCATATTTCCATAAATGGCTGATTAAAGGAAACAGCGTGTTTTTTACAACACCGCTATGGAATGCTTTTGTTGTTTCTTAAAGATCTCTTGGTGGAAAATTTTAGAGGAACAGGAATAGTCTGAAACATTTTAATTTTTTTAATTTTCAGTTTTTTTTCTTGCAAAACATGATGTGTTTTGTTTATTCAAGAGCCTTATGTTCATGGAATTACAAAAAAAAATTGTAACGCTTCAAAAAAGTGCGAAAGTAAACAAAAACGTAACAAAAATAAAGAAATCGATGGAGATTCTGTCAGCCAAGACGCAATTAGGACGAATGGCGGAGCGGGTCGACCTGGTATAGGTGGTGAAGGGTGGCGTCGTATACTTACATCTAACAATCTGATTAAGATTCTTTCGACTTGTGTGGAGCTGTCCTTTGTCTGTCTGTCTGTCTGTCTGTCTGTCTGTCTGTCTGTCTGTCTGTCTGTCTGTCTGTCTGTCTGTCTGTCTGTCTGTCTGTCTGTCTGTCTGTCTGTCTGTCTGTCTGTCTGTCTGTCTGTCTGTCTGTCTGTCTGTCTGTCTGTCTGTCTGTCTGTCTGTCTGTCTGTCTGTCTGTCTGTCTGTCTGTCTGTCTGTCTGTCTGTCTGTCTGTCTGTCTGTCTGTCTGTCTGTCTGTCTGTCTGTCTGTCTGTCTGTCTGTCTGTCTGTCTGTCTGTCTGTCTGTCTGTCTGTCTGTCTGTCTGTCTGTCTGTCTGTCTGTCTGTCTGTCTGTCTGTCTGTCTGTCTGTCTGTCTGTCTGTCTGTCTGTCTGTCTGTCTGTCTGTCTGTCTGTCTGTCTGTCTGTCACGCAAAATGGTAGCTTAACTGCGCAAGTAGCGAGGCGCAGTGCGGTATAAGAAGGACGGGTGAACCGTGGATTTTTCCACGGGCTAGCGACTATTTATATTAAATAGCAGGAAAATTGACAAAAAAATGGCACAATGTTTTATATTTTTGATGTGTAGGGGGACAAGGTGCGATAATCGTATATAAGTCCTGTACACCCTCCACCTTACTTTTACTTTCCTTATTTAATGAGGAAAACGGCTTTCTTCTGCTCCGCAAGCAATATAGAAAGAATTGCGGAGCCGTGGGGGCAAGGTACCCTAGGTTCGCAAGTGAAAATATTTAGTGGGTCTTATTCTTAAAGGATGATTTGTAACATGGAATTTTTGTGGCATATAAAGTGGTTGTGGATGCAAGATAAATATGCTTTTTCATGCTGTCCAGGATTTGAGCCTGGATCTTTCATTTGCACAAGTGCAAGAACCATTAAACCAATAGGGCTTGAATATATATACAAAACTTTACAGGTGGATATTATATACAATTAGGAAATCACAGCAAACATAGCCTAGTTAATTAAACTTTTTTTAAGAAACACTGGGTTTAGCTACAAGTGACTGTGTTAACCGGCGTTGAATGTATTGTGATACGATTAATAAGATCTGTAAACTGTGCCGCACATTCAGGTGGAGTGCTTAAGTACAGGTATGCAGTATGTCGTAAGTCGAGGGAAGCAACGTTAAATTGTTTGACCTTAGGCTTTGTATTTTGCAGTACAACATCAAAACCGGTCAGTATCCGTTAATTACAAAATGTTGGCACTAAGATAGTATGTAAAAGATTTAGGATTACTCTGAAACTATTTCTTAAAACTTCAGAAAGCCATGACTTTGTAAGAATGTTGCTAAAAGGAACTTGGATATTAAGTTGTAAAACACAGTTATGTTGGTGTGTACTAGTTATTAGATTTTTAGGGTTTAGAAGTCCATTAGTGTTCCCCCTTGTTTAATCTGTTTTAGATGCGCTAGAAATCGCTTAATCTCTATAGTTCATTAATACGTAATTACTATACTCCCTAATGACTATCACTCACAAGTTCTTAATGTAAATAATTGAAATATTTTGGAGAAATTTGTTTACATATGCGACTTGGAAAACGAATTGAAAAAATTCTCGGGGAAAAAGAGCTCATTATACTTCTTTCATGGGAGGGGATGCTCAACATTTGTTTAACATTAGCCCAATGCCCCTGAAACTTTTTGTAGCTGTGATTTTTTCTTTCAAGCTCTTTCTTTTGTGGTTCTAAACAACGCTTGCGATTAGTTTCATGTTCCATCAACATCACCTGTAGAAATTACAGAAGGGGGAGTTCACCTCCTTGCAAACGCGTTTAGGAGAACCCAGATAGACCAGCATGAATAGGCTTGAAATTGATATTTTTTTTTCTTCAAGATAAGTGTCTCCGTTTGACATTTGATTATTCGCCGCGAATATAGTCATCCCTGAGCCATCAAATTACTTTTAAGGATTAAAAATATGGTGATAAGAATTAGCATGCACTCATATGCAGTAGCTTGCTATTTTCATGGGCAGTATTTCAAATAGTGACAATACTAGAAAAATTTGTTGAAAAGTTAAAGGTAAAGTAGAGTTAAAGAATTCTTCTTTATGAAAAATTTATCAAGAAACAGATTTGGCCATTAACTTACAAGAAATGAAACCAAAAATACTGCACTAGTACCCAAACCGCTCCGTATGAATGCAGGCAATTATCTTTAAGAGTCATTAATATAATTACTGCAAATTAAATCAATTAACTCTAACAATTGATTACGTAACGAAACAATATATCAAAGTAATTACTGGTGTTTGAAGACAGAAAAATATTTCTTGAAGTACAAACAGAAGTTTTTTGTATAGGTAAGTAGGAAATAAAATATATGTGATAACCTCGGAATAAACTCCCTCCCCAAGATTTTGATGTGTTTTATTTTTAGAAAGTTAGGCTTCTATAAAACTAATTGTTGAATAGAAATATATATGCTAGCAACGGATTTAAGTGGGAAAACAAGTCCTATCGGAAACACTAGTGCCAGGTCGAACATGGAGTGCTATGATTTCAACCACCTCCACCACGTTTTTTTAACGTAATTCGAACATTTTTATCAGTTAAAGGTATTTGTAAAAAGGTTTAATAACATCTTAGTCAGTAAAGATATTTAATGCACCAGTACAAAATCTAATCCCTTTTTCCCGACTAAATTTTACAAACCTCGAGTTTATTATTATGTATAATTGTGCCGTATTTCTTTTTTTTATAGAACTTTAAATTAAATAATTTTAAACTAAAAATGTCAAACGTTTGTATCTTCATTTGCAAGTATTTCATTTCTCACTAAAAATGAAAGTAATAAGCGGTATGCAATGCGAAAACCAAATAAAAAATAAAAATATATAAAAGAATTAATTGTAGAACAGGCTTTAATATGTTAAACAGTCGTCAATTCTTGATCACAGCTTTTTAAAAAAGTTTAAAAATAAAAATTAAGAATATTTATATGTAAAAACATTTTATGATTTAGATCGAATAAGCATGAAAGTTGAAATCAAGCTTCTCCTTCTTCTGTTGTTAATTACAAGTTGTTTGCAACTTCAAACAGATGCAAAGAAAATTCGTCATCACTTCCTTAGACGAGTGCGTGGAGGATATCGTCCAAAATTTAGAATGCATCCGCCAGTCCGTTGTCGCCATTATTGGATAAAAAGACTGTTTCGTTATGGACATTATAATATTTATCGATGGGTGAGAGTAAAGCGCTGCTGGTGAAAAAAGCGAGTTTTAAACATTGTTCTAGATATATTATGTTGAATAAACACTTATCCAATACTAATTTTTTTATTTTGTAAGCATGCTTTTTTTATAAATGTAGAGCTTTATAGAGAAAACAAAAAAAACAATCAAAAACAAATTTGAGTCGAGAAATATAAATCGTTATATCTTTTTCAGGTTATAATCTGGATGTGGCATTGCATATCATAAATTGTAACAAGGTTATTTCGTCTCAAAACACCCGTGTAGTAAGACGAGCTGTAACGCCTCCCCGCCCTTCTTTTGACTTTAAATGTCATTGAAGCGGTATAAGGTTGAACGCTTCTATGTTTTCACTTAGCCTAGCAATGATTTTTTTTAAGTTTTGAATAGCATAGAGAAAAGGGAAAAAAAGAATGACACACTTGTGGTAATGGTCACATCACATCTGGGGGCAAACAATACACTCACCTGAATTTAAATGATTTGCAAAAAATAATATTTTAGGAACATTTGACCACAGTGTTTGTCAGTCCCCAAACATGCAATAAAACTTTTGGCTAAAACCAAGCTACATGGCGTTTTGCCAAAAGATTTGTTTTTTGCATAGTATGCGAAAAATTAACAAAAATACGTTTTTAGATAATGTTTTGTTTCGTTTTAAGCGCTACGATATTAAAGATTTATGACTTAACTCTTTGTGGTCACATCCGTTTTAACCCTATTCGGTCCGGGGTTTTTCGAACATACTATCACCGGGGGGAATCCGCCCCCCCCCCCTGAATAACTTTTTATAGGGTTGTTCAAATTGAATAAAACGCTTATAGTACATCATAAAAGGAACAAAATGGCAGCAATAAATTTTTGCTTGCGTCGTCATCAGAAGCTTCAAATATGCTAAAATGCCACTATTTGCTTAAAATTTAATTACTTTTGTTCTAGAGCGAATTTTTGCATTCTGTTTGAAGTTTCGGAAAGCTAAATAAAAGGTATTCAACATATTTTCCGGTTTTTACGTGGATCGCATAAAAAATTGCCAAAAATTGTCCGAAAATCCGTTTTTTTCAGATTTTCGGGTAAAATCCGACGAAATCGGGAAATCGGATTAATCACGTGTCCAAATTATGTGAAATTCTTCTTAATAAAACAAAGTCGTGTTGCAAGTTTTAAGTTCTAAGGATAATCCTAACAGAAGTTATTAAATTTTCCCCATTATAAGGATTTCATAGAGATTTTTAGGGGTAGTTTCGAGTAATGGCCAATATCAAAGCCTTTGAAAAATATGGGATGTAAAAATTTGGCATACAGTCTAATAGATAAATATTGAAACTCAGTAAGTTTCATATCCATATAACATAGCAATAAGGAGTTATTAGAAATAAACCGTCAGCGGGGCGGAATCCGCCACCCGGACCGAATAGGGTTAAATTGAAAAGCTACGTTACATTTTATCTTCAATATGGCGTGGTCGGCCATTTCCAAATATAAAAAGGGTAATCAACGAAATGTTGCTGCCCAAACCAACACTTATACTTTGATTTAAACAATAAATACAACGAATTTATTAGTTTTTTACAATTATCAATAATTTTATAAAATAATTCAACCTTCCTACAACTAAGATCAAAATAAGGTTATGTAGTATAAGTTTTTGTTATCGGATGATATGATAAGATCGTAATCGCAGAAATAATTATTTTTTTACAAAAGACTTTATATTTTTATATTTTACTCCTTGTCTAACTTCACTTTCTACCCTTCATGCCATTTAAATTGTTAACCAAAAGCTTCAAAAAATTTAAAAAGATTGACATGTTTTTAGTGCTTGTACCACAGTAAACGCAGTATTCAATCTTGTACTTTCCATACTGTTTTATTTAATAATGTCACTGTTAGCAACTTTGCGCAAACCAAGACATCACAAGAAAATGATAATTCGAAAAGGCAATAAATACTGTGCAGAGAAGTCCATGCATACAGAAAGCACTAATTTTTAACCTTTCTTTCTTCACGAGCATCGCTTCACTCTCACCCATCGATAAATCTTATAACGGTCATAACGAAATAACTTTTTCACCCAAATGTAACGACAACGAAAGGGCGGATGCATTCTGCCTGTTGGATGGTGTCCTCTATTCACTCGTCTTAAGAAGCGACGATAAAATCTCACAGCATCTGTTTGAAGCTGTAAACAACTTGTAATTAACAACAGAAGTAGCAGAAGCTTGATTTCAACTTTCATATTGATTGGTTCTAAATAAAATTGTTGTATGAATAAGTAAAATTGTAAGTATGATTATAAAGTTATTTAGCAAAAAAAATTTACAAAAAGCCATACACGCAAGTGAAATGCAGATGTAAGAAATGCAAATAGATGGTGTTACACATTGCACGTTTTCCTAAGTAAGATGCGCAAATGTACAACAACCTTTTCACAGGGTATTGCGGTCCCTGAACCGTTCTTACTTACCAACAAGACGAAATACCCTTGGAACGAGGTTGATTGTACAGGTATGTTCTTACTTATTTCCAAAAACGTTCTCTCCTGATGTGAAGAATTATTCGTCTATCAAAATATGAACTTCTACTGACAAGAGTCATTTAAATCTTTCAATATTTAATCGTTTTAAGACGCTACGCTCATTATGGGATACAATGTTATATTTAATTGTTAATTTTATTCATCCTCATTAAATGAAGAAAATTAACAATAAATTATAACATCAGATTTATTGATACGTAATTACTATACTCCCTAATGACTATGACTCACAAGTTCTAAATGCAAATAATTTAAATATTTTAGAGAAATTTTTTATACTCATGTGACTTAGGTAACGAATTAAAAGAAATTCCTTTAATTTTCTAAATATATGCTATCTACGTCTACTACGTAACGTCTAGTAACGACATTTACGTCCACTTACGCCATTAACGCCATTTACGTCTATTTACGTCCATTTACGTCTATTTACGTCTATTTACGTCCATTTACGTCTATTGGTGCCATTAATGCCGATTACACCTTTGAAATATCCATGTAAACACGACTTACCCTAAATAAAATTATTGTGCACATATGCACAGTTGTGCGTTCACATAACACGAATATAAAAAAAAACAAAACGAAATTTTATAGTGGTTTGAAATCTAATATTGGGTAGATCTCATATCGGGCCCTTCCTTAGTGTGACTAAATTTCAAGCAATTATACAAATATTTTTCAAATTTTAAATTTCAGATGTTTCCAGATCTTTGCAGATTGAATTACGTCATTGACAAACATTGCGTAAAGCATAAGCGAAAGTTTTGCTAGTCGTTACCTAAAGATTATATATATAGCGATGAAGGTCTCAGCATGCTGATATCAACAGTGGAAATCCCGCAATAAAACAATAGATACAGTCGTGATTTGAGACAAAAATCAGAAATTTGAAAAAAGGAGCACGCTGTGAGTGAACATGAGGCATAAAAGTGAAACAAAAATCAACGACAAACCTTTTCTTAAATACCAATGACGCGGAAAACTTAGGTGCATCGCATTATCACATAATACAACTTTGCGTGTAGATTATAGTTACGATAAACGAAGTTTAAGAATTAAACTGCCAGCCTAAAGGCTTTAAAGTATTTACATAGAAATTTCCCCTTGTAGTATTGAGGATAACCCAAACAGCCCGCCATGAACGGAGTTGAAATAGGTAATATAATAAAAATAAATATCTTCTAAATTAGAATTTGAGTTTAATGAATTTCAGTTTGACATTTAACTACTCGCCTGTATATTGATCCGTTTTTGTTGTTAAGCTAGCAAATTATATTCATACTAGTCGTTATGGCCCGTGGAGAAATCCACTTACTCAGAAGGATTGTCCTTCTGAGTAGGTAGAAAATAGGTTGTTTTAGATGTTGTGATGACGTCAGCAACTTTTCCACACAAAAAAATTAGGACCTTGTTTTCACGTTGTCTCTATTGTGTAGAGCTTAATAAAACGCTGATCAAGAAAATGTTATGATCATGTGCCCTTGATGAACGTTTAATGAGATATTAAGCGTGGTAAATTTTGCTGACGTTAGCAAAGTCCCCAAAAAGTAACAACAATTTTTTTTAGAAAATATACCCGTTGTCTTCATCGCATAGATCTTGAAACGCTGATCAGGAAAATGTATAGGATCATGTATCTTTGACAAACGGTTGCAGAGATATTAGGGTTTGAAGGTTTTTTGATAACCTCATTAATCCGTTTATTCCGAAACGGATTTGGGGACCCAGGTTTGAAAACTTACCCAAATGGGTCCCAGGTGGTCCCTAGTTACCCACGCGGTGAAAAAACATTGACGTCACCACCTCGTTTCCAAGTTATTTGGCCTCAAAGTTTTAGGTGCAGTGTAATGATTTCACTAACGTTAATATACTTTTCTTTGACGTTTATACTATTTTAAAGTCAAATTGTGGTAAATTACAGAACGAATTGATAGGCGATGTTTGATAGACTTTATCAAAGAAAATTGTGGAGAATATAATCCACTTTGCAAATATCACACACAGACACACGGAAGCTCCGTATTATTGTATAGACTAGTTGATAAAGCCTGTGAAAAAATCCACTTAGGCAGGATAAAAATGCAAAAAAGCCAAGTGCCATTGAAATTTTGATGACGTCAGCAACCCAGCCACAATAAAAAATTGGAATCTTGTTTTCTATTTGCCTCTATTGTGTAGAGCTTAAACTGCTGATAAAAAGATTGCTGACGTCAGCAATGGCCCGTCAAAACCCCAAATTTTTTTTTACAAATTTGTTTATCTGTTGCCTTCATTGCATAGATTATAACGCTGATCAAGAAAATGCACAGGATGATTTACTTTTGACAAACGGTTGCAGAGAAAATAGGATTTGAATGTTTTGTGATGACGTCACTAACCCGCTTATTCCGAAACGGATTCGGGGACCCAGGTTTAGGAAACTTACCCAAATTGGTTTCAGGTGGTCCCTAGTTACCCACGCGGTGAAAAAACATTGACATCACTACCTCGTTTCCAAGTTATTTGGCCACAAAATTTTAGGTGCACTGTAATGGCTTCATTAATTAAATATAGGATATTGACGTTAAAGTAGTATTATTGACGTGGCGACGTAACGTCAAAAATTTTAACAGACATGCACAGACATTTAATTAGACATGCATTTTTCGGCAACATCAAAGCAAACAGACAGACAGACAGACAGACAGACAGACAGACAGACAGACAGACAGACAGACAGACAGACAGACAGACAGACAGACAGACAGACAGACAGACAGTCAGACAGACAGACAGACAGACAGACAGACAGACAGACAGACAGACAGACAGACAGACAGACAGACAGACAGACAGACAGACAGACAGACAGACAGACAGACAGACAGACAGACAGACAGACAGACAGACAGACAGACAGACAGACAGACAGACAGACAGACTAATATAGATGACTCTCAAAGATAATTACCCGTATTTCCGCATCGACAAAGTAATTTTTTGTTTGTTTTTTGGTGCGTTATGACCCAACTCAAATTCTTGGTAAATATCTCCTTAGGAATTTTATTTTGTGATACTGAAAGAGAAAAATTAATCATAATTCTTTGTTTGTAGT
This sequence comes from Hydractinia symbiolongicarpus, assembly GCF_029227915.1. Classification (NCBI taxonomy): domain Eukaryota; kingdom Metazoa; phylum Cnidaria; class Hydrozoa; order Anthoathecata; family Hydractiniidae; genus Hydractinia; species Hydractinia symbiolongicarpus. The sequence goes on along the minus strand of NC_079880.1, from coordinate 9,791,306 downwards.
TATAATTAACTTTTTAATAAATCTTATTTGCTCTATAGCTGTTACTAGCCTTCTCTGTAGTATTATTCGCTTCGGCAAAAACATTTTTTTGAAAAGACAGATTAAAAATTTCGAAATTTAAAAGAGCAATGAAAATGATCATGTACCATATTTGCAAGCCTATCTACAAAATTTAACACCACATGATTTGTCATCAATAGCACGTGATTAGATTCATTTTCTTGATCAGCGCTTTAAGCTCTACACAATAGAGGCAACGCAAAAACAAGATTCTAATTTTTTTGCACATTGGTTGCTGACGTTATCAAAGTTCATATGATGCTTATTTTTTAATTTATCCTGCCTCAATGGATTTTTCCACGGGCTTTATCGACTAGTTAATATAATTACTGCAAGTCCATCAATCAACCCTAAAAATTGATAGTAGTAGAAAAGGATCACTTAAAGTGGGATTTTGATTTTCATGGTCAAGTTCATGCTTCAGAGTCCCTTTGCAGCTACTCCGCAGCGTTCCCTAAAAATACCAAAACAGCTGACATCATCAAAACAATGACGCATGCGCAAAAATGGAGCCATACCTTTAAAACCGGCGACATCCGACAATGATGACGAGAGCAATATCAAGTTGTAGTAGTGTTTCAGGATGGTACGATTTTATGGTCTTTACGAGCCACAAAAACAAACATGAACAATCTAAAGAGGCGGCTATTTTAGGTATCAGAGGAAAATCGAAGATGTTTAGACCTTGTGTAGAAGCAGCATGGCAGCGAAATCTCGAAATCCTGACTAAAGAAGAATCGTGGCATGTTGTATATGATGGGTATTTGCTCATAGATCAAGATGCTGGAGAAATGATCGGTTGTGCCGAAGGAACATGGTAATGCTGTAGTTTTGTAGAAATTCATAATCTACAATAACTATCTACTGAATACTTTGGCGGGGCATCTAAGTAAAAGAAGCATACTGAACAGATCTTCCTTGTTTTCTAACTCTCGCAACTAGCTTCGCACGCTCTCGTTCATCAATGTTATTCACAATACGTTTCACTTTATGTCGCATCTATTCCCTTTAGCATATAGCGTTGCTTTTCCTGCAGAATTAAGCTAAACTCATAGTGTCATACTTGATCGCTTTGAAGATTAGATCAACGATATAATCTAGCTTCGACAGAAGGAAATAGACAGTTGTGTCAAAATTCCAGGTGAGCAAGTTTCTTCTTTGGTGGAAAGTATGGCCAGAATCTTAGAGTTCTTTCCCCTCAATAGGCATGTGTTATCATTGAGCTGGTGTTAGACAAGTCTTAGCTTCAGATAAACGTTCCAAACTGGAGGCTCAGGAAGACCTTTAAGTCTGCGGATGACCACCGTTATTCCATCATATACACGAAGCTTGCATAAGTCGTTCTTAAGCACGAATAGACCTTCACCTTTCTATTGGCTTGTTTGTTGATAATAATCGCTACATCGTCGATCCTGTACAACCTGTCCATGATCTTGATCCGGATAGGTTTTTTGAAAGGATCAGTCACATCTCTGATGGTGAAGTCATTGTTGCTATAGATGTTAAGCTACGTAGGTCGAATACTGGTCGTCTTTAAAGCGATTCTCGCACACTCACCTAGATAACCGTTAGCGATTGTGGATTTGACGACATGCGTGATGTAGAGTTGCTTCCATTTTCTTGTAGAAGATAGGATAAACATTTATTTGTCTAATTCAAGGGTACACGTACAAGTAGAAGCGGGTAGAATGTCCTCTCGGTGTCATCAAGATTGAACATCAAGATATATACATATCAGTGCTCAACACCCATATCTCGTAATATTTTCAAGGCTTACCAAGTATTTTGTGAAGGTTCCAATGCCTACACTCCACGATCCCTTTCAAGTCGCATAGCAGGCTGGACAGGTATATGAATTCTAGCAGAATAAGGTCAATTTCGCAGCACAGTTTGCAGCGGCAGCACACTGCGCAAAATAACCACGTATACGTACTTTTTATTGCCCGTATCATTCCGTATATGAATAAAATACGGACAGTAAATTTTCCGTATTATTTCCGTTTTTCTATTCCATATCATACCGTATTGATACTCTTCAAAAACGGAGCGTTATATACACTCCGTATTTGTGGACAAAGACGGATGTATACAGAGTTTAAATACAGAGATATTGTACACTCCGTATTTTAGAAGGAAAATACGGGTATATACGACGTTTTCGTGACATGTACGGATAAAAACTACAATAATCCTTAACCTGCGAACTGTCAGTATTTTTTTCGCATTTCAATTTGGCGTTTCTAGAAAATACGGAAAATAACGGCTATTTTGCGAATACTATTGGTCTAATTATTTTGGTATTGGTAGTAAGAATAACTAAATAATAAAGTAATATTTTTAATTTATCACTGCTGTTAACGTGTTCTTTATATACATTACTTGCTGCGTATATACAATATACAGTCCGTTAGTGTTCCACAAATACATTAGTTAATGGTTATATACAATATACAGTCCGTTAGTGGTCCACAAATACATTAGTTAATGGTTATATACAATATACAGTCCGTTAGTGTTCCACAAATACATTAGTTAATGGTCATTTACAATATACAGTCCGTTAGTGTTCCACAAATACATTAGTTAATGGTTATATACAATATACAGTCCGTTAGTATTCCACAAATACATTAGTTAATGGTTATATACAATATACAGTCCGTTAGTGTTCCACAAATACATTAGTTAATGGTCATATACAATATACAACCCGTTAGTGTTCCACAAATACATTAGTTAATGGTCATATACAATATAGATACTAGAAAATAAAATTAAGTCACTCCTTTGTAAGAGAATAAATAAGTTAGTCAAGCCTAAAGTTAATAAAACGAAAAGCTACATTAATCCCCAAAAGTTTTGGCGAAAAAAATTAGGACAGATTTGCAAAATAAAAAAGAACGAAGCAGAAAATCAACAAAAATAAAATAGGAACAAACAAACGTTGTTGTCTCACAATAAAACAAGATGGAGATTTTTTTTTACTAAACTAATAACTGGAAAAAATAAAAATTTCGGCTTTTTGACCAAAAGTTTTGTAACTTGGGGTTAATAATTAAATATCAAAAAAGAAAAAATCTTTTAAATATATGTACAAAAACTTATGTTTCTGAAAGATCGATTTTGAGCTCATAAGTTCCAGACAATGTATATCCGGAGCACGTTTTATGGTTTGCCATACTTTCCCACTATTCCCAGGGCAGCATAGCACCGGTGCAACAAATCGGTAACTTCATTATTTTGCCAATCCAATGTCCTGTGCACTTTCTCCTCATCTTCATCCGACATTGCCCGAACACGAAGCTTTCTCCACAATTTCAGATCTTCCCTTCCTTAGACACTTTATTTCCCGCATTGTATACCTTAAAGCATAAATATATAATGACTGATATTAATCACAAATCTAATATTAAACACAAATCTCTTTTTTTAAGATGTTTGCGGTGTTTTATGCAAAAATAAATCCTACAAAAAATATTTTTTACCACCAACCACAAAGTGAAATAATGCATGTAGCTACATTCTTTGTTTGATGGAAAAACGATTACTCACCCCGTGTCTTGCTGATACAATTCGTCTGATATGTTTCTGCCTAGCCTGTTCATCATCCGAGCATTGCTTTGTTTTGCATTTTCTTGTCTAGCTCTCGAAAAATCGAATAATTGCTTCTGAATGCACAAATACGTATAAGAAAAAATAAGTTTAATAATGTATTTTTTAAGACAGGATAATTAGATTCTTTAAAGTTTATCAGTCAAAATATAGTTAAAGGCTTTAGTATCTGAATATTTACTTCTCTGAACACGTCGGTCACTTTCGCATGGTCAGTCTCTGAGTCCTTCTAACGAACGATTTGTGACTGTCATATTTTCTTTTTCCCAAGTACGCACTTGGGATACTTGCAAAGATATTTGCACTAAGCCCGTCGTGCTTTGCGATCAAAGTGAACTTTACCCTTTATAAACACTTAAGCTGGGTGAGACATTTACTTGTGGGTTAACCTAGCGTTTTTAAAGCCGGGCCCGCGGCTAGTTGAAATTAAGTTGTGAGGTACCCTTTAACTTACAAGTTATTAAAGCAGAGTTTAATTATAAAAATAGGTTACTCGTGAAAAGTTACTGTGTAAGAAATGCTAACAATTGTCTGGAGTATTCCAGTGTTTTAATGATAATGGTCGGTGGCCCTTGGAAAAATCCACGGCTTCGCCGGCTGTTTTTCTACCGCCTTGCATGCGTTTCGCTACTCGCAATACTATTTTGCGTGACCGACAGACGTATACGAGTATTTAATATAGACTAGTCGACAGATTGTTACTTAAAACCTGGGCTAAGTTTTCCATGCACACAGACGTAGCAGCCTCTTCCCAAAAAACTTTACCGCAACCTTGATTTAAGAATAGGAAAAGCAAGTCGTTAACACTAGGCTGAGCGCCAAGTACGTCGAAACCGTGTTGCATATGCGTATAGGCGTAATATCCTTTTCCAAATATTTTTTATCGCAACTGCGGTTTAAATAAAAACAACGGAAACAGCCTGTCGTTACGCCATCCAGCCTGTCGTTACGCCATCCAGCTAAAAGAACTGCTCAGCAACTTTATTTTACGGAACTATTTTTTATGACGGTAATAAAAGGTGTAGCTAGCTATCTAACTGTATTTAGCAGAAAAAACTTGTTGTAGCCAAACTGCACTTAGCTACTTTAACTTTTTAGCCAGGGGTAGCTAAAGAGCTAGCTAAATAGCCAACAGGCCTACATAAAACAAATAATAATATAAAACACAATTTAATTTTTTGGTATTTTCAATAAAGGCTTTTTTGTTTAATAATAATATTATATAAACATTTTTAGTTTAACTTATTTGGAAGTCGTAGGTAATCTTTAAAAGTTTTGACTTTGCAAGAAGAATCTTCGTTTGAAGGTTCCATTTACATTTTACGAAATCAATTATTGTATATGTAGAAGAAATGGAGAAATTATGCTCTGGGAATATGTTGCGATTACGAGTGAAGGCTAAAAATGGTTAGCATTTTTGAAATACCGTTTTGATGAAGAAAGAAACCGACAATTTTAAACATATGTAAGATAAAAACTTCCCGACAAAAGTGACAGCAGGAATGATGTCTTGTAATTAACTTAAGGTTAAATAATTTTCGTTACAATTTGTCACAGATTTGACAAGAATTCTTTGAACGCAATTACCAGTTCTAATTATTAGGAAGGAAAATCGTGGGAACATGATGTTGTGTCCACACTCAATCATTTTCTCTGCCTTTTTTTTCACATTTACTTCTATTTTTTCCCATATCGTTTTTATTTAGATTTAATCAAATATTACCTAATTATTAGGTATTTTGTTAAACAGGACACATTTGTAAAGCAGATACTTTATCTGAAATGTTTTATCCTGTATAAATATTGATAAATAAATAAATAAATAAATAGATAAATCAATGAAAGTAAACAAGGTGGGGCTGTTTAAAACGTGCTTGACAACATAAACATTTTGTGAGAAATAAAACTAGATAGAAAATATAAATAGACGGACCAGGATACACTATTTAATTTCGATTTATAAACTGTATTACCTTGATGTAGACACGATCCTAAGTGGAAAAGCTGAATAAATTTTATATCTAACAACTTTATTGTTGGTGAGCGTACCTGTGATTATATCGTAGGTCTAACTTTCGCTTTGCAGCGCTGCCTTAATTCAAAGAAAGGAAAAAAATGTTATCATTTTAAATAAGGAAATACTTGCAAGATTTTCACTTAGTTCAATTTTCTCAAACAAAAACAGTCTGTTTGACTCTTGTTCTTTCTTTTTATATCTCTTTTCAAGTAGCTGTGTTGATAAAAAAAAGCAGTGGAATCAAATTTTTGTGGTGGAGAGCGTTTTGTTTACTCCAGTAAATATATAATTGTATATCCGATGAGATAAATTAATGACACCACAAGCCATTCCCATTCAGACACATTTTTTGCGATCAACACACAATTATACACTCAATGATTTGAATGGTTACAAAATGTTGACGTTTCCTCTTGGCCCTTTGTATTATTTATATTTATTTATAGACTACCGCACTGGCTTAATCAGTTTAACGTGTTTCGAAACAAAGGAACACGCTTTTATTTTTGAAAGCCCGAGTAATAGTGCACAAAATTCTAAGAAACATAATCTCACAATCGCGTTCTCTGGATTTTGTGCAGGAAAATTTATACTTTTTGAAGTCTTCACTCCGCTATAAGAAAGTGAGAACAAAGTCAGAGCGATGTAAACGTCATGTGATACTTTAAAACACATTTTTTTTAATATTGACAAGACTGAAATGTTACTTAAAAAAAAATAAAAAAAATGAAAACACTAATAAAATAAACATATAAAAATAACTACTATTGTTCATTTGAGCCTTTTATAAACACATATAGATTGAAATTCTTCCATAAATTAGACTTAGCCTTTATCTTAAAACTAAATAAATTAAAAGCAATCTGAAATAATCTAAAGGAAAGTAACAACATAGTAGACATGGAAGAGATCATTGTTTTGATAACATTCGTAGCTAAAACAATATAACGTAACTTCTTGTCTTAGGCAGTAAAAATACCAAAACCATTGATGTGTGTGGTTTACAAGAACCACACACTCAGTTAATGTTATTGTGAAATACTGGAACTTTATTAGGGTCATGTATGGTATGAAGAAAAATATTATAATTAGAAATATCAAGCAAAACAAGATAAAAATAAATTTGCAGAGATTAAGCAAAACTTTCTTATATCAAAGCAATGGTCTATTCACGTCTACCGTTTTGTTACATTTCCTAAAGAATACAAGTTACTCATATTTTTCATGACAAATATTCGAAACTTGATAAACAAGCTAATTTCAATGAAGGTGTGTTGACAGTTGGAAAATTTATGAAAGATGACGGAATTTTTAAATGTCTCGCGTTTTACGTCAGAATAGAAATGCAATGACGTTGAACAAAAACCAAATGAAGCTAACTACTTGCATTTTCACCCGTCTCGGTTGTAACATTATAACTCCAAATTTCACATTTTTGTTTTCAACTCCAAATTTCATATTTTTTTTCAATTTCATTGTACTTAACTTTTACCTTTAACCTTTGGCTGCTCTAAAAGGGCTGCAGTATCCCAGTATAAGTTACCTAATTAGACAATGATATCGGGTTTTGTCACCAAGTTTGAAGTTTTCGAAGAAACCCGTCAAGAAACTTTGGAACCTTTCGTCAGTTTTTTATATATAAAAAATCTAAATTTTGCACATTTTCAAAATCTGAATTTTTTTTTTTGCATTCCAAAAAAATAAAACTGCTAATTAAATTTCCGCTTTCATACCAAGTAAAATTCCTCAAAATAAACATTGACTAAGTCAAGTGTTCTTTAGGTAATGAAATTTTAATCCAAAAATCTATGTATGTACATGATAATCTTTATAGGATTCCACAAAGAGCAAGAAAACGGGAAACTGATAAAAGTTGGGGACAGCTATGATGTATTTATGCTAACAAGGTCACGTGTTTGTCACGTGTAATCCTCAGTTAAATTTACACGAATTGGCATTGAGTAAAAACAAGCTCTAGTATTGTTTATTCTTTACTTTTTAAAAAAATTTATACAATAACTTACTCACATAAATTTTATAATAAAAGAATCACAAAAAAAAATCTAACTGCGACAAAAAATTTTTATGTTGTTACTTGATTTTTTTCTTCGATGATTCACCTAAGAATATGACAGGGATGAAATATCGCTTTCGCTTTCCCGCGTTTCGGTGTATTATACCTATTTCAAAAATTTAACGCGAGCCAACACATTAAAACAAAACAGTGAAGTACAGAAAAAGAAAAAAAAACGCGAAATTATTTTACAACTATTTTCAAGTTAAAAATATAAAATAAAAACAAAGAACAATAATAGAAAAAAAAGTGGTTAGCTATTATATTCAACAAATAAATAAAATAAATACTAAAACGATTTAATTTAAATTTGAAATTATTAAATCCAATCTCTTTTGATGTCTATCCCAGGTTAGTAAAATACGTTGATTTTTATCTGAAAGTAAAAAAAAGTCTGCAAAAAAGATCGTTAATTTATAATTACAGAATTAATAGTCACTTGTTTAAAATATGTTTTAGCTGACTTTCTTTTACCAACTCGCATGCTGGATTTGAAAAAAAGTATGGTTGACTAGCAGGATTGCTAGACTACACAATGCTGAAATAAAATTCGTTAAAATATGGATATGACAAATATAGGCGATGAGTTTAAACACGTAGATATTCACTGATAAATCTCTTTTTAAAATACGCACGTGTGTAAGATTGAATACTGTCCTGTTTCCTCCATATGCGAAATGTTTTTAGAATGATATCTGCACAATGAGATTTTTAAAGGTTTCTCTCACAACCTATGAACTTAGTTGTTTAGATAACAAAAGCTCTTCTAAATCTTTTTTCATCTACCGAAGGCTGCTAGAATTCGCTTTCTCGCACTAAGATGCCATGCCTTTTCTTTCGTTCATATCTCTTCAATTTCTTTAGAGTGACCTAGAAGAATTTAACAAAATTTAAAACAATGCTATTGGTTAAGAAAGTAGGCCGTGTCTTCAAGAATAATTTTAAAAGCCTTTCATGACATTAAAAAATATATATATATTTCATTGCCAGAAACATGATTCGAAAGTCGTTATTGTTGCCAATTACACTAATTGTTTATTTCATTATCATACGTCAATCATTTCTCATTATGCATTCTTATTGGTTAAAATAAAATCCTGCAGCGAGAAAGATTATACCTTTCTATCAATCAAACTTTCACTTGCTCTTAAGAAGCAACCACGTGATCCCTGGCACGACTTCATGTAAGTAAGTTTGATATGCAATTGATCAAGTTCACCTTTCTTTAATAATGGTGCAATATTACGCAGCTGAAACAAATCACAGGTGCTGAATTAAATTACACGAAACAAAGAAAGTATACTATAGAGTAAATCCAATTTAGAACAGAGAAATAATCCATTTAATTTGCTACTTTGTTTTTACAGCGTAATATCATTGATGTTTTCATTTCTGGTAACAACACATAGATAGTATATTGTCTTACTTGGAAAGGGTCTGCAGTAATATTGAAGTATTCTTTAAAACCTGTTACAAATTCGCAATACAAAAAGTCGTGTGTGCTGTTCAAAGTTCGGAGGCACCAGTAGCTACTGTTTGGAGAATTCGTACAAGCTGTAAATGACGGACCAGTCCAAAATGGCGGAACCTTCCAGTGATTTCTATCAAAAAAGAAACAATTCATATCTCGGCCGCGTTTTTTCTTGGAAGGTTTTTGTGAAGCCTTCTTTTCGCATCGACAGACGCGTGTCGAATTTTGTGCGACTTTTCGAACTGTTTTTGTTAAAGATTCCGATAATTTGCGCTTCATAGCTCTATTCCTTGAAATGCGTAGACGTTCTCTTCTCCAGATGTCGATTTTTCTTAAACCTCGAGCGATTTTTCGATTTAATGCATCTTCTTTCCCGCTGCCTTTACTTATCGAAACTGAAGATGTGGAATTTCTTTGTTCATTTTGAGCTATAAATGAAAACAAAATTTGAAAGCCAACTCAATCACGACTTGATGTCAATATATGTCTTTTACTTGCTCCAACCATTACTTAATTGTACAAAGGATTAATGTAAATAAATAAACACACAAAATGCAGGATGGTCTAACGTTACAATATCAATTTGCACTTACATGTTCTGTCCTTACTATTTTTTTCTAAACCTCGAATTCCATGTCTCTTAATTCTTCTCTTCAGACGCTCAAATTGTTTTTCCAACGCCATCAGCAACATGCTAGTTTCGTCAACATCCGGTTCGCTGTTTTCTGTGTTAACAGAATCTATAAAACACACAACAAAGTAATTCATTGTATAATTGCATGAGCCATCTTTTCTTAGACACAGTGCAAGCAGTATACATTTTAACCACCGAAAACCTATTTTATCTGATTTTAAAGCACTGTCATGCAACATAGAACAACAAGTGGGTTAAAATAAGAAGCAGAGGCAGCGGATTACAGACGACGTATTGCAGCCAGATAAGACCAACATCCAGCATGATACTATCCGCCTTACCTGATATTTGCACCGTACAATAACAACTGGTAGACGGTCTACTTTTGTCGACAGCACAACTTTGTAAGTACCACGATCCGTTCTTTGCATGGCATGTAAATTTTTTATCGCTTGTGCATGGTGGTTTTGGATAATGTCTACTTGAACACATCTTATTTATTTTTCTTTCTGTTGGAAACAAAAGTCTTTCAACAAGATCACTCCTTTTAGCTACAGTGGTTGTCTTCATCTTCCTGTCAAATAATAGTTAAACAAAGCTTAAAAAATACAGAAAATGTTATCAAAAACAAAGGTGCTCCAAATAAAGTGACTGAGAAGACTTACCCTCTTTCAACCAAAAACGTGTCTTTCCAAATGGGTTTTAAGATTTTTCTAAACGTAAAAAAATATTGAGATTCTGAGAAAGCTAAATCTAAAAAAAAAGAAGAGAATTCAAAAGCCAAAGTCTGCATTGATCGCACAGGTAGCTAAGAGACTTTTCAACTCAGTGGAATAAGATAGGTTTTTGCTCTAAAACTAAGGACCAACATATTTAAAATATCAAAATTGAATCGCACTTATTGTCAATGAAGCATAAATTAAAACTCAAATCAGAGGAATTCAGTTTTCTTAGTCATCACGAAATATTTTATTTAAATCATTAACTTACCTAGTTGCAACAGAATCAAAAGAAGCTTACCTTTTTTTTCGGTTAATAACTCCCCCAACCGCAATATCCATAATACTGGTACCATCCACATATTTAGGAGGTTTTGCATGTGCTATATCCAAAAAGGTTGGAAGAAAATCAATATTTAGCGCTATTTCAGCAACCCTGGAAAAAAAGAAAGTAACGGTATGTTATTGAAAGATATAGGGTTGTATACAATAAGGAATATTATAAACGAATGGTTAAATTTTAGATGTGACTGGTTGTAAAAATGGATGTAAATAAATAAATAAATAAATAAATAAATAAATAAATAAATAAATAAATAAATAAATAAATAAATAAATAAATAAATAAATAAATAAATAAATAAATAAATAAATAAATAAATAAATAAATAAATAAATAAATAAATAAATAAATAAATAAATAAATAAATAAATAAATAAATAAATAAATAAATAAATAAATAAATAAATAAATAAATAAATAAATAAATAAATAAATAAATAAATAAATAAATAAATAAATAAATAAATAAATAAATAAATAAATAAATAAATAAATAAATAAATAAATAAATAAATAAATAAATAAATAAATAAATAAATAAATAAATAAATACAACAACAACACTTATTTAAAGAAACTTTTCTATCCACCTGTTTTTTGTATGTCACAGTTAGAGGTGAAAATACGCCACAAACTACTTGACGAAAACCGTAGTCACGTTCTTAAGCTTAAAAATTTGTGCAAGGACCCGTATGTTCTTAACTGCTTTTAAATTTTTGACCAAGATGTCACTTGTAATGTAGTCACAACTAGGCTCTAATAAAAAGCATTTTTTGGTGAACGAATATAAAATATTACGTCCAAAGTGAAATTGAGTAAACTAGTTGGTGGCCCACGTGTTTGTCTGTCCTTTATTTACCGCACTGTGTGTTTCGCTACTGCAGTTACCATTTTGCGTGACAGACAGACAGACAGACAGACGTATACGGGTATTGGGCCCCCGGCTAGTATTATTATATTAGCTAAGAACTTTAATTGATACATTGCCACCCGAGATAATATAGTTTATCCAACGTTAGTACCTGCCCTTAATTTTACTACTTTGAAAATGTGCTCGGCTGCAAAATCAATTCTGCAACAACATATTGACAAACTGGAAACGCTACAAGCAATAGACACGCGCATACTAAGCAAAACTACAAACAATGTAACTGTACTTACTCGACACCTTTTGGGATGTTTGGTCCCCGAATATAAAATGGAATTCTTATATCTGCCTCATATGGTTGTGCTTTCCCTTTAACTTGGTTAAATTGACCAAGGTGATAGCCGTGGTCAGACGTAAACATAAGGTAAGTATTATCCAGCTGACCCGTATTTGACAGCATTTTGTATAACCTCTCAATAGCATCATCGACCGAGAGCAAGGTTTGTAAACGTTTGCGGTGGAGAGCATCTGTGAAATTGGCCAGCAAAGGTGTCAACGGTGGAGTTTTTCGAATAATCCAATGTTTATCCAACGATGTGTAGTTATAATTAGGAGACCTAAAATAGTTATGATAATTATTGACTAAAATCGATTAAATGCTAATGGGCACGAATCATTATGTCATCAGCGGTTTCTTCTTTAATTCCCATCTCTTGTTGAATGTTTAATTGGTAATTATACCTAATGAGGCTTGCGCTTATTCGACACGAAAGTAATATGATATATATCATTTTGTCGAAAACGAATAAGTAAATAAATGAATAAATAAATAATTTTTTTGTTAAATTGTTGGAGTTGAATAAATAACTTTATTTTTGATTGTATTCTTAAGTATTTCAACTTTGTTAAAAAGGGATTAATTTGTAGTTTAAAAACAAAGAGAGTATAATTGTATTCTTTTTCGGATGTACTTTAAATATAAAACAGAAATTGGTACGTGATATGAGCAGCTTTAGCCACCAGGCTTCAGATAACTAAGAAACAATCAGATTAAACTTTTGACACCAACTAGATCCGCAAAAGAGATTGATAACCACTTTATTGGGGAGAAATACATAAACGGACAATCTCTGATGAGGTTGCCTTATCTATATCCTTCACATAACAGCGTCTATGGGGTATTGATTGAAGTTGATAAACCTTTGTCTTAATCGCTGAGTTTAATCGGGTTTACAACTCGTTAATGTTATCATTAAAAGTTGGAAAAATGATGTCGCCTGAGGCTGTGTTGTGAAATATTTGTTAAAATGACTCACTTTGAACGTGTTGTTGAAGGTACAGATGACGATGTTGGATAAAAGGTTGTCTTGAATGACAATTTAACGACACACTATGGGCAATAGTTGACCTGTGTGAACTTGCATTTTTATTTTAGAAGGTGAAAGCGATGCTGTTGTTGTCGTTTAAGCTTAAGAGTTTACGGAGGCTTAAAAACTGTTTTTCAAAAAAAAATCTTTTTGTTTTTTCATTTCTTTTAGTGTGTTTTGTTTTATATCTACGGATTAATTTTAAATATCTTGACAGTATGTATGAGTATGTCAATCCATTAATATTGTTGTCAATATTTACATTTTAACGGTGCATACCAGCCAAAACCAGACATATTAAACACACAAAACATGATGACCACAAAAACAACACACACAACATGATGACCACAAAAGCAAAAAATATTAATATAATAATACTATTTATATACATGTGGTTTTCAGATACAGCCTTTTTTTCTTACGAATTTTCTTGTTCCGTTTTCGAAGAACATATATAGCTTCTACTCGCCAGCCCGTGTAAAAAAGCCAAACGCTCACCTGTCCTTAACATTCCACATGAATTTACCTGTCGTAACATAGTTGATATAATATATCGCATTTGCTATTTCTTATGTCTGAGTGTGACAATTTCCCTGCGCACAGATAGAGTACTGGTATTTTAAGCCCATGAAAAAAACCACGCGAATTTTCCTGTTTTGTCCAACCTTGTCCGTCTGTTGGCATAAATCAATTGAAATGCTCTGTGGGGGGGGGGGGGGGGGGGCACATTAAGCTGCGAGCAACCATTTTGAAAAGACGGATAACGTGTATTATTATAGCGATATATATAGATATATATAGAAATAAGGTCAAGAACGCACACCATGAATAAAACATCTCTTTCTTCGGAGAATAAGTATGTGTAAGTGAATATGTATGCATAATTTAAAAGAACTTGTCAAGAACGTGTGTGACTTAGACACGCAATAAGAGTCGTGCCACATTTGAAACGAAAATTCGACATTGCAAAGAAGACATGAGTCTTCCAAGTTCGTCAACAAAACTAAATCTTTAAAATCGTTCATTCTAGTTACTAATTATTTAAATAATTTATCACGAGATGACAGAATGCGATATTTTTAGACATTTTATAGTGAAAAGTGTCAACAACATTAAGTTATAAAAAATCTTAACAAAAAGACAGTGCTCAGGAAACTGACAACAATTTTAAAAACACAGAATTATAATTTATGGCCTGCAATTTTAAAGAAAGGAATTTTTATCTGTTTATCGTTGTTTACTTTAAACATTTGACAACAACGCATATTTATTTCTACTCACCTCGGTGCCGTAATATTAAGAAAACGGTCTTGGTATTGTGGCGCGGAATCCTCCGGACCATGTGGGGCAGCCAGTGAGAGCACCATAAAAAGAGGCTTGGACACTACATTTCTGTTGCCTTTATGTTGCTTGAAAAAATCAATGCTAGCTTTAGTGAATATTTTTGTCGAATAATCTTTTTTATAATCTCCTCGGTGCCGTAAAATTTTGCTGTTGACATTTACCATGTAGTTGTAGTACTTGCTGTTTCGTATCAAACCATGCCAGTGATCCCACCCAGGAGGAACACGCTCTCCGTTGTAGTTGTTAAGATATTTTCCAAAATAACCTGAAGTGATATAATTATGGGCGTGTTGAGAAAACGAATGATACAAAAAAATTGCGGAGAAGTCTGGTAAAGAGGTGGTTTCAAGAACATCTATGACAATAAAATGTTGACACAAGTATGATTTCATTCGGTATTGTAGAAATTTGAGATAAAAAGTTACTCTCCTCACAACGAAAATTAACTGCAAAGTAACTTAATTAGGATTATGCAATCTATTCCGTTATACAAATAGAGCATAGTCGATATTTAAAAAGAGGGAATAAACAAACAAATGCAAACTTTTTTTGTCAGCTTAGTTTAAGAGATTATACCATCCTTTTACCGTTTTTGTAAAGCGTTTTAAAAGATCTTTTTTATTTCACATTTTAATTCTAAGTAAACATTACCTTATAACACAATAGATAAAATACAGGTTAATAGTGCAGGTAAATATGCAGGAAACAAAAACGGGAAAAACAGGAACGCAATAAAAATATGATGTAAATCTGTGAAGTGAAAATTTATTTAATGTAACATAATGGTTTGTTCTTATCTTAACATGATTCATATTTCTTTCAATATGAAACAAAAAATGACGTTTTTGCCATTAAAACTTTAGTAAGTTTGTCCATACCTGTTCGGTAGCCGGCATCTTGCATTAGTTTTCCAAATGTTTGTTTCTCCGGTCCATCGATCCAGCTTGGTCCGGAACAATTCTGATTGTTGGTATTCACGTGATGATTATGCGCATACCGACCTGTTAAAATCGACGAACGTGACGGACAACATAAAGGTGACGTCGTGAATGTGTTTTTAAACGTCACGCCCTCATCCCGAAGTAGTTTCTTCGTTTTCACCATCACTTCTGGTGATCCTAACACCACATCTAAATCGTCAGCCATGACGAAAATAATGTTAGGTTTTTGTCCTTTAATTACATGTCCTCTTTTTTTTTTCCTTCCACTGAACACGATAACACATAGTGTTAACATCAAAAGAATGACCAAAAATCCTTTCGTCATGTTTTAAAAACACTCCTTCCTTGACAAGCACTGTTCTCTACACTTTAAATTTATCTTCAATATCTTCTGGGTTGTCTTTTATCACTATCCACCACAACGGAATATCTTCACGTTAATCGAAAAAAAATTCTATAACTTATTTCTGTTGTTAATAATGTCTTGTTGAAATGATTACAATCCAACTGGCTTCTTTAACAGCATTCCGTCTTATACGAAGACATTAGGGATTGCTATGGTGATAGTGTGTTATTAATACGAGTGTTAAATGATCGTTTATTATACAATCTGTTTATTGATGAGTCGCATCAAATTATTGATCGCCTATCAGACAATGTCAAGACATTCCAATTTTGACAGAAGTTTGAAAATGCGTAATAGTTTTATTTATCCTTGTGCTGTGTCAAAATATAAGTTGAAACGGAAAAAGAAATGTTTTTTTCTACACGAGATTGTATTTCTAAAAAATAAATAGCGTCTCAAAAAAAAAACGGATGAATGTTTTTGAAAAGGTTTCGACCTCTTCTGTTCTTCACAATAGTATTGATGGCACGTTCTTTTCTTTGTCCGCGAGAGGTCGCACTTCTTTACAAGGTGTAAATACTTTTTACGCCTGTTATTGTTGATGTTTAGACAGACAACAGGACGTGGTTTCAGGAAAACAAAACAAAACAAGTCAAAAAGCTCAAAAGCAACAACAACAGCATTAATAACAATAAACAACAACAATAAACAACAACAATAACAACAACAACAACAATAACAACAGTAGAGTGTCCTAATGAATACAGAGTTTAGTTAAAAATACATCTAATGCATCCAATCAAGAATACTTTAAATATAAATTACCGACATAAAACTATCTGTAAAAAGTGACATGTTTTTCACATTACAGATGTGAATGTGTGTTTTGTGATAATTACCACGTGAGAAAAACACTCTAATGAGCAGGATAAAGAGATCCGATTCCACCGGGGTGCGATCTAGGGTGCCAATTAAATTAATACATGGTATTCATCTACGTGATTAGAACAAAATACATGTTGTTAAAAGAGAATTAACCTAAAGAAGAGCTTCATTCACTCTTTGAATTATATATATCCTCTTGATCTACGCAGCATATAGTGTTTAAAATATTTAAGCCTCCTCGTATATGTTCTTTGATATTTCTGTTCTTTCGTATTCATTGACTTCATTATATATGCTCTCTGATGTATATGCATTTTGTATGAATATTTTATGCTTGCGATTTCCCAACATCTTTTTTTTTAATCTGTATGAAAAGCGATAAAGAAAAACAAACAGTGATTCATACATGTTTGCAAGATTAAGATGTTTGAGAATATCCACAAGGAAGATTTTTTCTTTTATAAAATTAAAAACACTCAGAATACTTGATCAGAACATCGTGGGTGTATATTTTGACAGGTTTTCCAAAAACTTTTGCACAATCTATAAATCACGTGTTGTAATTTATTTATCAAGCTAACTAAAACTGGAAATGAAATATTCAATGGTGCAACAGAAGCTTCTAAAACAAATATTTCGTGAAACAATGGTTCCACTGATTTTTTACAACGGGGATGATGGTAATAGAATATCTCATGATTATTTGCATTATTCTGATGTTTGCCAAAGATAGTAACGGATCGACTTATTGTTGAATCAAAACGGTTTATACTAATACAATAATAACCGATTATTCAGGGCTTTACCGAAAATTCTCCCCCAAGGTCTGAATACCGACCGAGCTGGCGAAGTCAGTGCAATGACCGAGGACGATATATTAGGTTATTATTGGTTCTTCGTGCTTTTTTACAGTATAAGTATTTTTCTTGACGACGAGCAATACCGCTCCATTTAGGCCTGTTGTGAAGAACGCTAAGGTTAACAGAATGCTTAAAAACATGTATTTCCTACTTGCTAAATGCAAACGGTTAACAAAAATGCATATAAAATAATTATTTTTTTAAAGTTTTCTTCGAACTTTTATCAGTAGTAGTCTATCAGTGTTTCTATTTCTACTACTAGAAGTCAAGGTGGAATGTCCTCATTTTGCTTTGAAGATGGAACAATAATGCCTTATTTGTTAAGTTTCTGGACGTTACGGCGTGGCGTATGCATTAGACTCACGTCAATACATTGGTCAATATAAAGAACCCGCCGCAGTGCATTGTTTATCTTTAGGGCGAAACAACTTGAAAGCGAGTGAAAATAAGTGACTTCAACTTGGACTCAGTAACTAGGGGCATCTGGGGTCATAATTTGACCAATTCCCCAACGCTAGATCGATAATGACATCATGAATATTTATAAGTCCTGTTCCGCTTACATGCATTATCTTCGATAAATAGTTTAAATTGATTTGTCTATTCTTGAAAAAGTGCTGACGACAAGAAAAATATAATTACGCTTTTCGCGCCCCATACTACATATTGCAAGGTTTTACCAAATAAACTTTTATAAATTTTTATTTTTTTATTAAAAAGGAAAATAAAAAAGTTTAAAGCTTGTAGAGTGCTTTCTGTGTTTAAATTTTCGAAAGAAAATCAAGGGCTTTATCATATTTTGGTAACAAACACATACGAATATATAAAGTTATACTTAATTACCGTCGACAAGTGACTCGGACAAAAACAAGGTCAAAGGTCAATTCTTTTCAAATGACGTCATAGAAGGAAGTTTCATATCCTCAATAGATATTACAAAGGACAACTTTTCATGGTCGCAAAATGATAGTTAGGGAATTTTACAACGAACTCTAGAAATTCCGGAAAAACGATTCTTTCATGTTTCAGCAACAGGAGTAAGTTCACGCAGGCGATCGTAATTACGGGAAAGAACTGTTTATGACTTGAAAAAAACTGCCAATTTTAAAACATCATTTATTTAAAATACGCGTCTCTTCGTTATCCCTGTGGCTTTCCACTAAGCGACATTATGTACCTTCTGACGCAATGTCGTGGTTTCAGCTAACACTAATATTAGATTTTTATCACCGTTTAGTTTTTCATTCTTTCATTACGTGCAAGTTCTTGCCTTTAATGTCCTGGTAATATTTTTTAGAACAAGCGTAAAGTATCGTTTACACAATTCAACTACAACTCAAACAAAATATAGTGGCAATTCTCTCATAATAGTGTTCCTTCCCCCGTGTATCAGTGTTGTTTCCACATGTCAGGGCACAAAACCCGGCCTAAATCAACACTAATATTGGGGGAGGGGGTACACGGGGGTACACTGACTTTTCACTTAAAGAAATCACATATTGCCACTTATTTTGTCTGGGTGTAGTTAAAGAAACGCAAGTTGAATCACCTCGAGGATGAAAATATGTACGTATAAACAGCCTTTAGTTACTTGTAAACTTGATGCGCTCTCACGAATGAAAGAAAGAAAAACTCAGCATTACTGATCCACTGCCCCTGTTTTAGCAGTTTCCTAAAATGACAATAAATACAAAAGCTGTATAAAATTTCTCAAGCTTTTTTTTAATTTTTACATTTTACTTCATCTTTAATTCATTTTACTCATTCATTAAACGTGCTATTTTCTTAAACACATATTCGTCCATAAATGTTTTAAAAAGTTCTTAAAGATTGTGCTTATTTCCTTTAAACTGGTTGAAAGCAGGTTAAATTCTATTAACACCTTCTTTATCAAGTATAGCACCGTGAGAGGAGGAAGGGGGTTATAACTCCTTATGCTTAGATATAAAACTTAGCATACTTGTAAAAAGTCTTAATACAAACTGATCTCAGGTAACAAATTTAATTCGGTGACGTCATTTGGGACGGAAATAACGTCACATGCTTGAAATAGTCCATTTTCCCAAAATAAAATTGAATTTCTCAATTAGTAATGACGTTATGGCCTTAATTCTTGTCTCATTCATGGAAAAGAAATAAACTGATTTTATACAAAAATGTATTTTAATGACGTCATTGTAATCGAAAATGACGTCATATTTGTAAAAAGATCCTTATTTTAACTATAAAGGTAAAATGATCCGTTTTTTCCAGAAATATTTATGTTTGTGACAATAAACTTGTCGCATGTGTATTATATGGTGTTCCAGGTAAAGAAAAACAACATGGTGATTGGGATCCATCACTATTGGGATCAGAATGGACGTTATTTCGACGGATTGGTATTTCCTTCACATCTGGTCTGTATTTTATGCCTAGTATTCATATAATTCATAAAAAACTGCAATAACCCCCGCAGAGTATAATTTCATTCAAAAATTTTTCTTATTTCTAAGAAAGTCAATAAATCGGGTTAATCACGTGTCAAAATGTACAGAATGATTCCGTGTACAAAACTAAGCGACAACGTCAGACAATTTTGGGACCTAAAAAATTCGGCATGTAGGTGTCTAATAGATAAATATAAATACTAAGCCATGCAGCATAGCAAAAAGAACGTTATTGAGAATAAAAAGCATGAAATATAGTTGTGCGACTCTTTTATTCCCGTCTCTTCAATAATCTAGCAGGTGAGATTGTTTCAATTTCTATCGAGTCTTCTATTTTGACAATTTGGAATGCACAAACACGTTAGAGCTTCAATGAACCCTATTAGCACCCAGGGGAGGGGGGAGTGGTCATAAAACACCCGCAGCCTCTGTTACTTGGCAAACTTTTGCACAGCATGTAATAGACCTGCTGATTTTTTGTGACTTTTCCTAACTTTTATTGTTACTTACTAAAAACATTGATTATTTAGAATATTCTTATACTTTTTGGGGGCTTATTTTTTGGACAGCTCAATTTTTTGTAAATTTGCTGACATGCATATGTGAGTGTTGTAAGATGCAGTATTAGTGGCTGGGTCTGAGGGATAAAACACACAGATTACACGGAAATATCGATCTAGCGAGATGACGTAATTTCTGATGATGTCATTATGTCTCATTTCTAAAACATCGATAAACGCTTTATTGTAAACATATACCTAATTTCACATGAACTCAATACTTCTAGAGCGACAGATCTTTTTACCTTCATCATTAAAATAAAAGACTTTCGTACAAATACGGCGTCAATTTTTATTACATCATTAAAATTCATTTTTTATACGAAATAAAAATTTCGTTTTTCTTCAGTGGATAAGCCTATCAAGAATTGAAGCTGTATCATCAGTAATAATCGAGAAATTCAAATGTTTTCCAAAATTGGGAAAATTACCTATTTTAGGCATATGTGACGTCATTTCTGATTCCGAAGAAATTATTTTTTTACCTGGAGTCTGTTTGTGATAAGACTCTTTACAGGTATGCGAAGCTTTATTTTCTAGGCATAACAAGATTTGCATTTATAGCCCGCGGTAATTTTTGCTCAAATCAGTTAGCTTGATTGTTCTTTTAATCATTTTTTTGTCCGAAATTGTTTTTTTTAATTATACTCCAAAAATTAATCCGCTAAAATTAGTATAAAGCGCCGAAAAATATTTCATCTGGTGCCCATACTTACGTCAAAGTTGATCTCATCAACTTGTTTTTATTCTACATTGAGAAATGGAGAGACTTTAATCACTTGATTCAAAGTGCTTGGATACTTTTTACGCGTTATATTATATAAGCTATTTGAACGATTTTTTAATTTCGCACGACTTTATACTTAGGCAACTTTATACGCGAAAGTAGACGTTTTCTGGAAGTTAGATGACAAAAAAGGATTAATTTTAGTACAGAAAAGCTTAATGTATTACAGCGAAAAACATAGTTTTAAGTACAGCGAGGGCGAATAAATTAATCTTTTTAATTTCCAAATGTAAAAAATTGGATGCCCTTTCGTCCAGGTATATCAAAATCATAAATTTGACCGATATCTTAAATTGGATTGAATTGTTTCTGTTTGTTGTATGTTTTTTCCGAATATAATTCCAGATATTAAAATTGGTCCTGTGACAGGAAATAAAAAAAAATGTAATGTCATGAACTCAAGAAATAGCAACAACAACAACAACAACAACAACAACAACAACAACAACAACAACAACAACAACAACAACAACAACAACAACAACAACAACAACAACAACAACAACAACAACAACAACAACAACAAATGAACAAAACGGTGAAGCAGTATATTGACTAATTGACGAATAAAATAACAAAATGATCTAATTTTATAGTTACTAATGTATTGTATGCACTGTAACATGCAAATTGGTACTTGCACACATTTTTTCAAGTGATGTTTTGTTTTCACAGTAAAGTAAACAAACTTTATATTCCTTAAAAACTTATTTTATAATAGTTGCTATGCCAACTCTAAGATGTTTCGGATTCAACATTATCCTTCTCTCACAGAGGTGATGTGACTTGTCTTTGCATTTAACATTTACCACGCCTCTGTATTTTTAATCATCCAAGGAATCGCTGTTTGTAAAATTATATTAAAATGATCTACAGACAAAAAAAAATTATGACGACAATGAAAAGTTGTGATGATTTCTGTTGTTCAATTCAAAGAAATTTGAGATTTTGTTTCGTTTTAGCTTCTCAGAAAAGTAATTCTGTGCAAAAAATTAGTCAACAATTTTTCAGAAATAGGTTTTAATAAGTTTTACTTTAACAGTAGCCGATAAAAATAGAAAAAGCAGGTTTAGACCCTGCTTACACAAGTTATATATATGATCCTGATACCAAAGGCCTATTTTTCACTTCACGTTTTTATAAATTTAATTTAAAATAAGGTTGTGAATGAATTTTGTGAATGTAAGCAACACTCTGTTTACATTGGAGTGTAAAAAATGACAACAAAAACTTATTAAAGTGGAAAAAAATTATGAGAGTTTTCTTATTAGCCGACACACACCACATACGAAAGCACGCTTGTCATCCCATATAAACGTTATGTGCAGCTGCATCATAGAAACTCGATAAAACGAGTTAAGAAAAATCGTGAGCTCCGGGCATTGTGCAAAACACGATTTACCAGGCAGGTAAAATAAGTAAAAACCAGGTTTGTACTATCTATAATTTTTATTGTTAGAATGACAAATGATAAACAGAATAAACGTTGGAAGGGAGAGAGAGAGAAAAAATATAAAAATGTTAACTTTTAATTGCGACGGGAATATAACCGCTCCTTACGAACTGTCCGTGTTTACCTCTAGCACGTCATGTGTAATTGCATTTTTGGGGATTATTGGCAACTTGGTGATCATCGGTGTAGTTTCGTTGGATCCGTTAAAGAAACTTCATACGCCCTTTAATTTTTTTGTGGTGAACTTATCAGTGAGTGATTTGGTTCTCGGTGCAGTGTCTGTACCAATCGCGGCTTATGTTCACGCTTTGGAAGCTTTAAAAGAAGTTAACAATGCCTATTGGTATGTGTTCCGAGGCTCTTTCTTTATATCGATGACAGCAAGTATTCTAAATCTGATCGCGTTAACAGTGGACAGACACATTGCAATCACATATCCCATACAATACCGTGCGTACCTAAGTTGGGGAAGATGTTTCCTCATATCTGTAGGCATTTGGGTTTTTGCTTTAACTGTACCCTTCTTATATCTTACGACCACCCTCTTCCGTTTCCTAATGGTGTATGTTAACTCTGGTATCCTTGTCGCCTTTATCACTTTTGTGATCACTTACGTTCGAATATTAAATTTCTTGAAATCACAAAGCAAAACACTGAGAAAGAAGTTGATATCTTCATCCGCAGAAATCGACAAATTTGATTTGCAACGCGTGCACACGGAGAAGAAAATCACACGTGCGTTATTAACTGCTTTGTTTTTGTTTATATTAACATATCTACCTGCTTCTGTTATGATCTGTCTTTTGCAGTTTATGAAGGTCGAGGTAGAGGACTGTACAATGCGACATGTACTTCGCGATTTATTGTTTTTATTCATCGCTTTAAACAGCTGTATGAATCTATTCGTGTATGCGATTCGATTAAAACCGTTTCGAAAATCTATCGTGGCATTATTGAGATTTCGCAGAGAATAATTGTAGGAAGGAGTAAAGTAGTGTCTGAATTTTTGGAGACTGTACAAATAATTTGCTGAAAGAGATATTATTCTCCTATAGAGATAGCTCAACTTTTTATTACCGTCATAAAAACTTATTCCACAAATTGAAATTGCTGTGTTATCCTTTGACGGGGTAACAACATGTTGTAAACTGTTTTATTTCAGCTAAAGTTGCAGGAAAGTTATTTTTTGTAAAATAAAATACACCCAGAACACTATGATGCTGTCTGCTACCAAAGCGCTCCACCCGGATGTATTGCACAGTTTACGGTTTTAAGCTTAGTTTCCATTTGGCGTTAACTCGCTTTAAAGGAGAGGCGAACAAACAAAAATTTTGTGGCAGCCTGAAAGTAAAATTTAAGTAAGAGAAAATAAATAGATTTCTAAATCCTAAATTCTTCTAAATACTACGTAAGAACAACTAAATATCTATATATCTTCAAAACAACATTTTTACCGAATTTCCGGAGCTGTATGGGATGAAATAAGTAGGTTTTAGATGTACTTACCAGTAAACATCAAAAATAAGAACAACAGCCAGAGCAGCAGCAGATGCAGACAACTTTCTGTTGTAAGTGTGGTAATGCGTGAGGGTAGTGACCGTAGAAGGTATAATACACACTTGTGTATTATACCTTAAGTTGCTGCCATTTTTGTTGTCAATATTGAGACATTTAGACATTAATCTAGAGACATTTTTTTCTATTTAAGTAATCAACCTCAATCCAAATTTTTTACACATCATGCAGCAACACTGATCTATGATACATCCCATTTTATGTTCACAAGGGCGCTTATTTTACAAGTTTACTACATTGGCACAAGACGCGAATTTTCTACCTTTCACTTAGCAGGCAAACTTGGCTTGTAAATTCTCGTCAAAATCAAACCAGGATCGAGTAGAGTCATACGAAAGACTTATGGATCACCACGTAACATGCATCAATTGTACCGTGATACAGTGGTATTGGTTGCATAGATTCCGGTTCAAAACCAGGATGCTGAATTGTATAATATAATAAAATCTTGCATTTGCCATGGGCCTTGTGTTTACTGAAATAATAAATTTTCTTGCATGAAGAAGAAAATAGAGAAGGGTATCCCATGTACCATCGTCCTGATAATGGAAAACAGTAAGAATTCTAACTTGGGTGTTGCTAATAGTTGGGTTGTGCCCTATAACCCTTTCGCACCTAAGGAATATATCACACTTATTAAATTGAAACCTTGTATGTCAATTAAAAGTGTTAAGTAATTGTGTAAATATATCTGCAATGATACTGCACACATGGAAATCGATAAGGGCGTAGCATAACGACATTCTTAAATGCTAGATATGTATCTGTACCTGAAGCAACTTAGGGTCTCTGTGAATTTCCTATACATACTCAAAATCATTCCATTATAAGAGTTCCTGTTCGCAATCAAATTCACCCAGATGTATTTTTAGGGAAAGTGGTCTAGGAAGTACAGCAGAAATGATAGATTGTTAACTAACGTGAAACTGAAAAGATGAAAACGAATGGTATTTTTTGCGTGTACTTTCATTGCATGTTCCTGGCACTAATTCTTTTATCCTTCTTTTAGGGAATCCCGCCTTGCGAGCAAAGTCTTTACTTTTACACACACGTAGGCCAGGCAGACAGAAAAGTAGCTAGTCACGTTCCTTAGCACGCGCACACACCAAAATAATCCACGTGGGGGCCCACGAAGGCTCCGAAATTTGTGTAAATGGCTATGCTGACGTCAACAACAATTAGCACGAATGTGTGAACCTAATATAGAAATAGCCTACGGAATTACTTGTGGTGGCGAATTCGAAATTAGCTGTCTTGTCCAAACATATTTTGACCAAGATTGTAGCTAATGACAATTTTCGGATTCGCACTTTGAATGACTTAGTGGAATATGCTTTTCCATCTAAAATAAGAAAAGCGTTTTCTTCTATATTGAAGAAAACGCTTTTCTTATTTTAATTCGATTTTGTCTGTAAAAAGTTCAAAAGCTAATAAGGACTTCAAAACTGGTTTAGACAAGTTTCAGGAAATGATCCAAATTTTGTTTGACCTATCATAATAGTTTCTGAGTTTCTGAATTTAGACATTTTCGGGGACGCTGATAAGTAATTTTTCACAGCTAAATCAATTTCGACAGATACATATTGAGGAAACATTAAAAGCCCTTCCCATGCTAGAAAAAGTCAGATAAATAATACATTCTTTACATTCCAAAGGTTTTATCCAAAGGTTTCCTAAAAATGCATTTCATCCAAACGGTTTTATCGCTGCAACCCCCCCCCCCCCTTCCACATGCGACACACCCTATACCTTTACTAACAGTCGCCCCAGAAGGTGTTGTACGATATTAACCTCCGCTTAAGCGGGTATTCTGTCGTTAAACGGAAGGTCACACAGTTATCTGTGGCTTAACTCGATGTTTGGACGCCGGGTCCTTTGGCTAGTCTATTTAACAAAAGCCGTATCCTGTGTGTTCATAATGGTAGCACGAAACTTTACTCAGGCTCCTTTGCAGAGCAAATAACCCTTTAAATTTTATCCTGTAATAACTATCTGTGTGTGCACTAAAAAAACTCTCAAACTCCTTGATCTTTGTATAATAATAGCCCTATTCTGTCCGCAAGATAAACGTCGTGCTACGGAAACACGAAATACCTTACAGAAAGGACGAGCGAACCCGTGGATTTATCGACAGTTTTTTTCTGTCTGTTTGTCTGTCGATTCACAATAGTTACAAAATAGGAAAGTGCACGAAATGCGAATGCTAGAAAATTTGGGACTGGTGTATTTTTCTTATGACCAACGACTGTCTGTAATGGCAACATGAATATTTTTTTCAATTGAATCTGAAACTTTTTTTAAAATTAAATGTTGAAGTTTTTTAGAATATCAAGGGCTTAGAAGAATTATGTAAATAAGGCTGGTATTTTTATGCAAAAATGACGTAATTTCACATAAACATTTGACATTTTCCCTATTACGGAGTTTTATACCGCGCAGGTCTGGGCACTAGCGAAGCGCTTGTAGGGACAAATATTTATACCCCCCGCAGAGCGTAAGGCATTTGCTAAGAAAAACATGCACTGCGAAGAGAATTATTCACTTTGTCCTTTGTATTTCTACTTTTTAAACTGGTGCAATATATTGATTTTACAATTATTTAAAGGAAGGATAAAGTTCAAGACCTAAACTTGGTTATTAATTTAATTGCTTCAAGTTGTGGGGTACACTCATCATGAAATGTTGGCAGTCAAAAGAGAAAGAAACCTTATTTTGGTAGTTAGTTACATCACAAGTTTTAAAAAATATCACAGTGCTGATCAAAGAGGGAATGTTTTTTTTTCAATATTTTTTTTTCTAAACTAATAGTTTCATGCCCATTAAAAAGATACCTAGCTAGCTATACTATAAAAAACAATTCCAAAATTTCTTATTTTGTGTTTGCTACGAAACTTTATTTAACTAACCAGGGCGAAGCTACCTACATTTTTTATAAACCAAATTAAAAATTGTCAAAAAGCTGGCTGTATCTGTCTGGTTGTAGTTTTTGTTAGCTAGGGGTCACACTTGGTCACTCATATATATCGTTGCCTTATTCATACAGTAATCAGATATATAGGTAGGCAAGTGCCCAGATGCTAAAAATAGGATCATAAAAACTCATTTCTAATATTACTCAACTTAACAGTGCAGTTCAAACACCAACTTAACCTTAAAAATTGCTACGTCTCAATTTTGCATTGGAATAATTTTAATCTATAAAGTACAAAGTTTCGACCGCTGCGAAATATAAAATAACATACTGTGGTTAAAATAAACAAATTTAATGGAAAATAACTTTTTAAACAAATTTAGTGACTTTGTTTTCGTCAAATATTTTCGGTTGCCAAATTTTTCTTATGTCAATGTACCAAAATTACTATAGCTATCACAAAATTGTAAAATTTATTCTTGCATTTTACCAAAATTAAGAACACAGTAATACAGTGTAACATGCTATTATATACAACCCTTCCTAGCTAGTTATGTAATATTTATATACAATAATTTCTAACGAAAAGTCAAACCCAGTCATTATATCATTGATGTGTGTATTTTATTTTCAGTCAATTTCTGTGCTCTTTTTTATATAACTAGTTAGCTATACTTTGCAAATAAATCCTTTATTAAATGTTCTTCCACGTTAATCCATGTCAAACTTGCAGATCCATATATAGCTAGCTAGCTATAGCTTACTGTAAAAAAACTTCCTTCAAGTCTTTCTAGCTGGCTGTAATTTTTATTTCTTCTTGCCAAAGTGCATTGATAATGATAGAATAGTGTTTCTTTTTAACCATTACTTTATTCCTCACAACACAAAATGTATATGTAGTTTGCAACTTCGGTAAGCTAACCCCTAAAACCAACATCAACAACATGTCTTTTCTTGCCTCTCTAAAAAGTCAGTAATTTAAGTTTTCTTCGATTCCAACATCTTACCCATGTCAATATACCACAAAGAGGGTTAGCAACACCATTTAAACGTGTTATTAAAAAGCAAAACGTCAGTTAAAGTAAAAAATTAGTTGAAGAACCATCAGGCAGGATTTTGCATTTCTGCCTCTTTTCGCAGCACTAACCAGAATAGTTGTGAAAAACTGAACCTGAAAATTATCTGGGCTATCGAGACAAATAAAAACAAGCCAAAAATTTGTTCCTACAAAGCGCTTCGCTAGCGCCCAGACCCGTGCGGTATGAAACTCCGTAATAATCAGAAAAATTAGTATTAATAATGGAAAAAGGTAGGTGGGTCTGATTCCATGTTAGGTAATGACTGCACTATTTACATAAAGTGAGGTATGCAATTGCTTCTTTCGGTATCAGTAATCTAATAATATTTAATAAGAAATCTAAATTTTCTTAAAAGAAAGTAAATCTTGTAAATATATAGTATCTCTAGACAAGACATACCCAAATATATTATAAATCAACTCGCTTTTAAGCAAGTAAACAGGATTTGAAAAATAATTAGTTCGTGTGTTAGCAAGTTCGTGTACGAACTTAAGTAAACACACAAAAAAATTATTTGTAATAATAAAAAAACACGCTTTCAAAATAAAATTGAATATATAATATTTCAAGAAAAGAAAACTACAATAATCGTGTAACGTAGATTTGACTGTGATATAAAAATTTGAAGCTATTATAGAGATTTCATTGTGCTCGCGAGGATTGCAAATTCTTAACTATTCTTGTTAAAAGAGATGTTTCTTCTTGTAGATGTACTTATCTTTATAACCCAAACCAAATTTGAATTTTTATTATTAATGCGACAAACAACACAAACAAAACATCTCAAAAAAAATAAACGATGTTACACTGATATTGTGGACATGCAATCTATATTATCATGCTGACTTGGATAATCTTAAGGAGTATTTGGATCGACAGTATGGAGCTGGTTTTCATTCTAAGTAAGCACAAAAAACAAAGCATTTGCCTAAACAACAACCTAGCTAGTATAAAAGCAATCTGGATACCCCAAATGCATGATTGCGTTAGTAGAAAGTGAGCCTAATTGTCTATTGCAAATCAAAGCAATGTTTGCTCATCAACAGGGATCACAAATAATTTCTCTCAAGTAGAATGTAAACATGTTGGCCACATTGTTACGCAGGAAAAACTACATTAGCAATGTGCTCAATTAATAAATTTCTTGGGGGGTAAAAAAAAAAAGTTATTAAAAAGAAGTTGAGATCTGTGCCCTTTTTTTTTCAAGTGAACTCTAAATAACAGTTATTAGAAAAAATAAAAAAACACAACTTACTGTGAAAGTATTTGGAGGAGGAAAAGCATCTTTGTGGTTTTTATTGATGCCTTTCACCTGAAAAGACATGTGAACTATAAGAATGCTTATAGGATGTGAAACACAGGAAATAGACTACGTAAAAAGTATCAATTACTAGTAGCCAATAATTACCAAAGCAAAAGTTTGTTGCCGAACTTACCTTTACAATATATATAACGCTGGCTGCAATAATAAGTTAAGTGATAGGAGCTACCACTATTAGGACAATATAGAGAGTGGAGAATGTCTTGGTGGGTGTCACCTTTGTACTACCTGATTCGGTACCTGTTTGTGTAGTTTTTGCGGTTGTTTGCAAGTACTCACAAAGTGGACCAAAAAATCCATGCATGCATTTACATTTTAGCTTGTGGTTCGTAACATAACACGTACCATGATTGTTACATGGGTTCTTTGAGCAAGGATTATATTATTTTTTCACAATACTCTCCTGTATACTCAATACCACACTTACAATAGCTCTTGGATGTATCTTTACGACATGTGAAATTATTCATGCAGGGTTCTTTTAAAGAAAAAGTGTCCAATTGTAAACTTCTTAAATGCGTTGGCATAGAACAAACTCCTGTGATATTTTGTCTCCTACTGCAGAGTAAGTACTTTCTTATCTCATCTTGAAGTTGGCAATTACAGTCATAGTTGTTGTTGTCTGCCAGGATCTTCATAACACTCTTTGGCAGCATATCAAACTTAAACCCTCTCATATTGTTTCCTGATATGTCTAATTCTTCTAACTTAAAGACATTTTTTAAATTCTGATTCCAATACAAAATACTATTTTGACAAAGAAGCAGTTTCTTCAAGCCCACTAAACCTGTAAATGCATTCATTTCTAAAAAAGTAATGTTATTTTTGCAAAGATTAAATTCCCTTAATTCTTTAAAGGTGTTACTGCTTATTATGGTATGTACACTGTTATTCCGTACACGTGGAGTAGAAAGACTTGTACAGTCTGCGAATTCACGCATGTCCAACGTATGCAGTCTGTTGTAATCCAGAATTGCATGGACTAGTTTTGTATGTCCCCGCTAAATTCCTTTAATTGACGTCAACTTCTTGTAACTCAAGTTTATATACACCAAATTTTTCAAATGCTGAAAAGTGTCTGGCGGAATTCTCAACAGTTTGTTGCCACTGAGTCCAAAGTACACAAGCTTTTTAAGGTTGATGAAAAAATTTACAGACGGCATGATAGTGATTGTGTTGAACGACAGATAAAGAGTTTTAATGTTTCATGTTCCAAGGAATTTAAAATTTTATTATATTTAAGAACTAATTTACTTAATGATTGTAAATTGGAAACAGCAGATATATTGCCAATGTTATTATTATTAAGATCCAGCACTTCTAACCGTGTTGTTTTCTGAAAAGCGTTGGGATTAATATCGCGTAATTTCACATTGTTTAAGGTTAGAGATAGCAAGTAAATATTTCGATTAAAAGTCGTGTTTTTGATCTCTGAAATTATCGTTTTCCCTTTAACTTCCATTTTTCGTATGAACTTGAGCTTGTGAAACATATCATCTACAAATCGAATGTCCGTATTGATTGCTGCCAAGGCTTCCATATGTACTAAATTTGGTAAAAAATCAGGATCTATCGTGCAGTCAATCATAATTAGATCATTAAATCTTTCCGATTGGATATTGACATTGGAACATTTGTATCCCGTTTCGTTTGCCCAAGCCGTGCATGTACTGGTGACTGAATTGATAGAGAGGAACTTCAACAATAGCAAGTCCTCCTTTTCACAAGGGTAAATAAAAAATTTTCAAAAAATGAATTAAAAATATGATTTTTTATGCATTTTAGGACCCTATTAGATCCTTAAAATGCATAGAACACCAACAGCATTCAGGTTATCATTGGGGCATCTACATGTGCCATTAAACCACTATCTAAATCTATTTCTCCCATTTTAAAGCTATGCAGTTGACCAGGAAAAGTCTCATTTTTATTCCGGTGACAAATCTTTCTGGGCCTTACAGAATAATAAATCAGCTATCAAAAATATGTAGATACTAAATTCTGCTCTAGAAGAAAAGACCTGCCGATCTCGACTTTTCAATACATCACACCAAAATTCCACACCACAAATTACTTTATGTATTAAATGAATTAATTAACTTTTATTTTCAAGGTGGACTTAGCAAACATGTTGTGGTAACTGAGTATGGTGCTAAGTGGGTCTGTAACTCTTCTATACATGATATTACATTTGACAAAGCGAAAATTAAAACAGGTCTACAATATTTATGGATAATCGCGTCTTTACATGTAAAGATACTATATTTCACCAAGTAATAGGCTTTGATTGGCTTTCCATTGGCTTTGATTTTGCCTAATTTGTGGCAAATCTCTATCTATGTATTGTAAAGGGCAGTGTATAAAATTTTTAAAGAAAAGGGATCTAAATTCAACAAGAAATATTAGCAATAATTTCAGGTTTATTAACAACCTAGTTCCACTAAACTATGATGGTTTACATTACAAATCATTTTCACGAGATTAATCCTTTTGAACTTAAGCATGGTAGCGTGGAAGCATACCTATAAATTACCCTAGTCAATAGGACGTTTTCTCTATGTGTTTTTGATAACAAAATTACTTTTTCAATGTCAGAATGCCTCACAAAAGTAGTAATATACCATCAAAGATATTTTAGTCCTCGATTGGTGTTGAATCTTTCACGCAAATTCCAATCAACAGACTTCGTTAATTCATTGAACAAGGTATTAGCAAGATTGATTAAGCAAGGTGCTGAGATGGGAAGGAAATTAAGATATGACAAGCTCTACAGAATAGAATGAAACTTGGCACACTTGTAGTATGTCATAAGAAATAAAATTGAGGCAGTAATTTTTTGGATGTGTCAGCAATTTTCATGTGACGTCATCAGAAGCATCAACTTTATCCAAAATATTAGTATCTGCTTAAAATTAAGTTACTTCACTTCTAGGATGAATTTTACCGTTCTGTTTAAAGAGTCTGGTAGCCAAATTAAATTTATTTTTCGCATAAAAAAAGGCCAGAAATCGCACAAAAATCCAATACTCGGGTAAAATCCGAAAATTCAGGAAATCGGGTTAATTACGCCACTAGCCGAATGATTTTCCTTGATAAAACAAAGTTTTAAGGATAATCCTAACGACAGTTAATAAATTTTCCTGATTATAAGGATTTTATAACAATTTAAGGGTAGTTCCGAGTAATGATCAATATCTAAGGCTCCGAGGGGCTTGCACAGCTAATCATCCGACGGGAATCTAAGTTGGTGGACCCGTTTAACCGTTTTACTACACCAGTTAGTTCAAGAAAAGGGTTCGAAACCGCTGATGTACTTTGGTGAATTAGACATGATCTCCGATTGACCTTTTTCTCTTCTAAATACTTTGTATCTACAGAAATATTCATTTTGATGTTTTCACATGTTAAGACCTAGTTTTATAGCAATTTATAAATCTTAAACAAACCAATTTTTAGATTTTAGCTAGGAACGTAGATTTTGAGGTAGGATTCTGCTAGGAAGCTATACCTAACTTTATTTATTCCCATTCTTTTGATGTTTTTATTCAGTTTGGTATACCAGTATTTCTTTTTATGTTTTGGTTTTAGCTAGCTCTTTATAGCTATCTCTTGATAAAAAGTGAAAGTAGCCAAATGCTGTTTTTAGCTAGCTACAACAAAATTATTATATTTAATGCACTTAGGCAGCTACACCTTTTATTACTGTCATGAAAACTTATTCTGAAAATCCAATGGCTGTGTGATATTTTTAACTGGACGGGGTAAGGACAAGCTCTTTCCTGTGTTTTTATTTAAACCGAAATTGCGATAAACTTTTTGGGAAAGGGGTATTATACCTACCTAAGTGGATAAATTTCGGCGAGGATTAAATTTGGCGAATTTCGGCAAATTTCGCAAAATTAAATACCCGTCAAAATTTTAATAATTGACTATGCGCCAAATTAAATACTCGCCAAATTTGACATAATTTGCCATTCTCTAGATTAAATTCTCGTTAAATTTTTAAAAAAAATACGTTTCTTATAATTAAGAAAAGAAAAATGTTTTATTCCCCCCCCCCCTCCAAAAAAAACAAGAAGCCCTGCGGCTTGAAGATTTCCGCCTTAAGCAAACATGTTGGAAAGCAATTATATGCGTTGCGATCGAGGACAGTATTAATTTAAAAGTTTAAAATGCAAAAAAAAATAAAGGAGGTTAAAAACACGAAGAAAAAAGTTGTTTGAAGTCGTCTGTAAAGATTTTATGTTCCATAGGTTGTTTTTTTTCAAATCAGAGAGAGAGTTTAAGCCTGATTGCATCGTGATCACTGAAATAGACAGTTTTAACGAAGGTCTCGACATTAAAAGTATTTAAAACATTCTCACGGATATAGACATGGTCAATAAGTGAACCTGATATATGAGTTGGCGAGGTTACGACTTGTTTATATCCAGTAAGAAAATCAAGGAAATAGTTTTCATCGCTAAATGCATTCACATTAAAATCTCCGAGTATAATATCAACAGTTTCATTTCCCAAAAAATGTTGAATAAGGTATAATGACTCATCTCTATTGAGGGAATTTTTACGATATAGAAGCAAAACATTAATAGCGTTTTCGTGAAACATTCTTTTTGTCATTCTAAAAAATATTGCACCGGGAATTTTTACAATATCAAACAATTCTATAGTTTCATTATGACCAAGTAAAAGACTAAAAAATTTGTCCACATTGTTGTTTGGAATTAAAGTAAAGTAATCTAGTATTGCTCTGTTGCTCGTGTGTCTGACTTAATGCTTGAATTAGCAAATGTACCCGTTAGGTATAAACCGTCTAAACTTGTGACTCGACTTAATGCAACATATATTTGTCCTGAGTTAAAGGCTCGTTGTTTTAATAAATAAAAACAAACAAAAATTTTATCAAACGTTTTTCCTTGAACCTTGTGAACAGTACAGGCCCATGACAGCATTAATGGGAATTGCAGCCGTTTCATAGAAGGTGAAGATGGATTATGTTTGTTAAATTTGATTTCTTTCTCTACTCTATTAATTGGAACAACATTTTCTTGAATAGCATATGGATCTGTTCTCATAGCTTTAAGTCCAGTATATATGTCTTCCATTTTCAAATATATTCTTGTTACATTTCCTGAGCTATCGGTTTTCAACCGATGAACAGTACCTATCTGTCCGTTAATGAGTTTATCAGATACATCAATATTTGACGTCAACATGACTTTTGCATGAAGTTTTAGCAGAAGGTTTCGCGCAAGTCCACCTGTTTCCATTTGAGTGCGAGAATTAAAATTTTGGACTAATTGCACGGGTATATTTTCTGGAATTTTGTCAATAGCTTCGATATTTATTTCGTCCGATGTTATGCTATTAAGCATTTTTTTGTTATGCTCAGAGGCGGGTTGATTTTCAGCAAATATATGAATTGCATTTTTGGGGTAATGTGGGTCATTTGGTGAAATAAATTTAGATTTTATTCAATCTTCGTGTCGCGTTTCTAATTTTCCCACTCTGATATTGTTTAATAATTCAATCAAATGTTGATCACCACGCTGTCTCATAACTTCCGTTAGTTCAGCAATCTTAATATGCTTCCAGCAATGTGAAAGATTTAACAATGCATCTTTGTATTCTGCGTAAACTGGCCTTGCTTGAATTGGTGGAAGTTGGTAAAAATCGCCACATGCTATAACAGATATTCCTGCAAATGGAATGTCATCTGTGCATCCAAATATTTTGGTTAGCCGTTGATGAATATGTAAAAGTAACTTGTTTAAAACCATTGAGATTTCATCTATTACAATAACGCTTAGTTCGGAAAGCTTGTTTCGCAGCATACATTTCTTTTTATCACTTAACTTAGAAATGTTTTTAGTGAAATTTCTATCCGCTGGTATACCTAAGGCTGAATGTATTGTATTTCCCTCTATATTAATGGCAGCAACACCGGTTGGTGCTAAAATGAGAATTTTATCCTTTTCTAAGTTTCCTGCACGATAGGAAAGTGCTTTATTTAGCATGTCAGAAATTGTTGTTATTAAATGGGACTTTCCACAACCTGCACTTCCTGTTAGAAAAATGTGAATTGGCTTAATTTTATGGTCTGCGTTACATGCTAAACCTTTTACGTAAGTTCTAACCCAATCATTTACCACTTCAAAAATTTGCCTTTGTGTTTTATTTAATGTTCGAATCTTTTCATGGAGTTCGTCGTCGGAAATTCCAGGCTCAGTAATAGATAAAAAAGTGTTTCCAAAAACTGGGATGTTTTCGGTTTCACTTCGAATTTCGTCAGTGTCATGGTTGTTTATATTACTAATCTCATCAGAAACATCGTCGTTTTCCTGTTCGGCGAAAGAATCAAGATTATTTACATTTGCGTGAAAATTTATCATTGCTTCTTCAACAAGTTCACCAAATGGTTCGCATATTCTTTTATTTGTATTTATAATTTCTAATACACCGTTTTCCAATAATTTCTCTGTGTAAGTACCCGAGTTTTCACTTAACAATTCTGCTTCCTGGCGAAAAGGATAAAACATAAAGAGCAAATGATGTGCATATTCTTCTGGATTTTTGTCTCCACTAAGTACATGGTATCTTAGAACACATTTTTTTTTCGCAAGTTCAACATTTCTTTTGATGACATCAGAGGTATAGATTTTGGATAAGGAGATTCCATTTGAATCTCAGCTATTATTTCTTCAAGTACTTCTGGTTGACTGTCATTTTCATCTTCTGGTTTCGGTTTTATTTTCATAGAGTAGCTTGACAAGAACTCAGCATAACACATTTGTTCCAACATGGGGTATCTGCCCTTTTTAAATTCTAAATTTGGTCTATCCATGTATCTATCCAACATGTTTCGTTTAAAAATATCCGTTCTGTCTGCTGGTAAACTTAAAATTTCTTCTTCGTTACGACTTACCCTGTATCGCTTCTCAGGAATGTTACTATTTGCAAAAACTACAGCTGGAATTGTCTTTCGTAACCATATTTCTGGCATTATAGTAGCTACTCTTAAACTGACATTTCGCGATGATTTCGATACGCATTTGCAATTGACTTCATCTGTTCAAATAATGAATCACCAGTTTCTAGTGCTTGCGATGCAGCTTTTTTCATTGCCTCTGAAGATTCATTTTCAACTTTTGACAAATAAGCACACATGTAAGAAACTGCTTTATAATAATCAAGAACAGTTTAAATGTCTATGTTAGCTTCCCATGCCTTCAAACCCTCAGTAAAATAATTATTGATAAAACAAGAATCTGGAAGCCTTCGGAAGTGAATTTGAAATCCAGTATCAGGTGAGATGCTTAGTGCGTTTTCATATTCTTTATTTGTTATGGCTAAACTTTGAAGGATTTGTTCAATTGTACCTGGTTGGTTATAATTAGGTTCATCTGGATGAAGAATATTGTTGAATCTTGGATTCAAATTTGGATCTATGTAAGTTTTTACTTTTTCTAGTATAGCCTTTCTTTCTTTTAACCGTGTTTCTCTTTCTTTCTTTTAGATGTTATCAGGTAAAGGCTCAGCAACAATTGTACGGTCTGTAAAAAACTTGCCGAAAGAGTATCGACAATTCTTGTTTTTATATTTTTAGAATGAGAATGTGTTTGATATGTCGAAACTAGTTTGTAAAGATCTGGGTTGCTGTCTTTATTAGGAAGCTGACATTTAACTATGTTATCCACAAAGGCAATATATTCTTTTTTGTTATCGCTACGTAAAATTGGTGCATTGACAACCCATAATAAAGAGTGGATGTGTGGGCTACCTCTAACCTGAAATTCAACTCTAATCGCGTAGTAGTTTACTTTACCTAATGGTCCGTTGACAACTATGGTTTTAAAAAACGTCTCAACTCTGTATTGAAAATGTCTTGCTAGAAGAACTGGATTACTGTTAAGAATCTCTGTTCTTTGATAATAATTTAGATTTTCGATTTCTTCTTCAGATATGTCATTACCTTTTAATTTAGTAATGATTTTAACCAGTTCATTCCATCTTAAGTCTGCACAGGACAAAGTCATAAAAAATGTTGGAAGTCCTAACTGTTTTACCATAGCCAAAACTTCAAAGAGAAATCGTTTCCAATATGCAGGAGTTCCTTTCAACGTGTTCATAAACGTGAAAGCGTCGTCACTGGCTATAAACGATTTAACTCTTTCTTTAAAATTCGCAGACATCATTCCTGCTGTAAGACCATCCGCTTTAATTTTTTGCATAGCGATGTTTATGCGACTATTTAAATTAAGATGTTGAGTCACTGCATGAGCAAAGAATATATAGTCAGTATCAGAGGCAAACTTCTGTCTATAATTCAGTAATCTTTGGTTGAAATACTTGGTCGGGGAAAGTGGTACTTGTCTTTTCGTGTGATATCCGAATTTACCTGTTGGAAATAGATAGGGGTGGGAAAGTTCTTCACAATGCTCATCAGAAATTATTGGTATGGGAAATTTGTTCTCTCCTGGAGCAATAACAATATTTCCATCATCAATTTGGTCATGTGGAATAGTTGGAACAAAAGACGTTTCTTGGCAAGGCAAGCGATACTCGTTTAACGGGTTTTCATTCTCTTCTTCGCTATTGTCCAGGTAATCTTCATTCTTGGTTTTTACATCACCGATATTATTATTTGTTGTCGATTTTATTGCAAAATCAACGTTCATTTCATTTTCATTTTTTCCAGTTTCATGTTCTGATGTTAAATTAATCCAGGAAGGTGGTATGTTTGTGAGATTAATTTCAATATTTGAATAAAGAGGGTTAACCAGTTTCAGATAACAAAGAACTTCCCGAATAACATCTTGCCTTACCGATTCTAAATAAACGTTAGATTTGAAATTCAGTTTTTTCTTTAACGCAACTTGCACTACACCTTTATTATCCATTCCTCTTGGTAAGACATTGCTTATTTCATCGGCTTTTATTGGAACATTACATATTGCACCTTTTATTTTAGGACACTGACCTTTAGGCATTATTGCAATTCGTTTAAATAAAATTCTTTTAGATATAATAATTTTTTCTAATCGTCGTAATGTGCTCATTGATTCTGGGAGATCAAACATTTGGAGATTATTAGATACAGCCTGGGAAGGAATTTTTCGTTTTGTAAGTTTTGAATGGCATGTTGCACATATGTATTCTTTGCCATCAAAACTTTGTACTCTGAAGCGAAAATGCTCTTCTGAAATGGCAGGATAATCGACGTGGCGAAAAAATTTAATTGACCGCCTATATAAAGAACGATTACATATGACACATATATAAAATGGCCCATTCCCAATGCATTTTTTAAATTGGTTATCGCTTGGCCCTGTTTTGTTTTTTTGTATTTACTTTCCGACTCTCTTAGCTTGGATCGACCATTTACTGTATTTTGATATTTGCCTATAGACTCTTTCATCTTAGCGTGTCCCTTTTCTGTTTTCTGATATTTGCCTATTGACTTTTTTACTTTAGCTTGACCCTGTTCTGTTTTTTGATATTTGCCTATCGACTTTTTCACCTTAGCTTGTCCCTGTTCCGTTTTCCGATATTTGCTTATCGACTCGCTCAACTTAGCTTGGCCGTATATTTCGCGTATGTAGCTTTCAACATGTTGCAATGAATCAAATTTTAAAAGGACTGACGTACCCTGTTCTGTTATTTGTCCTAAACTAGTTCGGCTATGAGGATCAAATAAATAAATTTGCGGGTGGTCCCAAACTATAGCAAAACTAACACCGCTAATAATGCCCAGCATTTCTTGCCCTTTATC
Organism: Hydractinia symbiolongicarpus; assembly: GCF_029227915.1. NCBI lineage: Eukaryota > Metazoa > Cnidaria > Hydrozoa > Anthoathecata > Hydractiniidae > Hydractinia > Hydractinia symbiolongicarpus. The sequence continues at coordinate 9,751,875 of NC_079880.1, read as the reverse complement.
GGAATCAGATGAATTATGAAAAGTGCGTAATGAAGTGCTATCGTCTGTAATATGAAAAACATTTTCTAAACTTTGTATTTGTATGACCTCATTTTCAAGAACGAAACTATTTGGGAGCTCACTTGCGCTTAAGTACTGGTTTGTGTATCCTAGGTTTGTGTACCACTTTGTTCCTTCGGAAAGGATATGATCAAGATCACCTGGATTCCAAAAAGAAACTTTTTTAAGAGCCGACCAAACGATCGCAAACAGGGAATTACACATACATTGTGTACCAGTAAAAGTTCCAAGCCTAACATCCCCTTGATGAAAAGATCCCTGTACCGACTTTAGAATAGTGCAAGGCCCCGGATTAGTTTCAACATCACCAGAAAGTAAAAGTACCATACGGCGACAGCTTTTATATGCGAGGTTCAAATTAGCAGTGGTAACGTGTGATCGAGAAAAAAAAATCTTAAAAGCTAGAGAAACCTCCGTTTTGTAATTTCACCAATAAATTCACTACTAAATTCACCGATAAGTTCACTATTAAGTTCACCGATAAGTAAATTCAAGTTCAAGGTTCAGTAAGTTCAATTAATTCTGAATATCTGAATGTTCTGAATAACTAGCTTTTATACTCTTTCGACTTTCTTCTCTTTTATACTCTGCCGAGTCACGGTTGTCGAACCTAAAAAAAGAAAAGAAATTCATTTTAATTTTTTGTTTCAATAGCACGGTATAAAAATGTCTGCTAAGATACCAATACCTCACAAAATCAAGTTAAAAAGTATGTGACGCTAATTTTAATTGAAACATCCACTTAAAGCAGCTTACCTCACACTCCCAAATAAATTATAACCTGAAAATCGTTTATAAAATACTAGCTGTTAACCTGTTGTAATCCACAAGTTTGCTAGATAAGCTGGTTGTATACACGTTTTTATTCCTATAAGAAAAGCGTTTTTGACCTGCTTCAATTTTACTAGCAAAATGCTTCTAGGCTGAAACTTTCTTACTTTTTATTCTTCTCTTTTCTTTGTTTTAAAACACTATTTTCGTTGAGAAAAAAAGACTTATTTTTAGAATAAATTTTTCAGGATGTAACTTCAGTAAAAAAATTGTGTTGTTTCTTGACCTGTAATTGAAAATACGCGGGTTTTTTTTTCAATATAAGAAATTTTTAAAATCTTAAAAATGTTAAGACAATGCCCAGCCTCGGTATGACAGGATTCAATTCCTGGAGACCTTCATATTTACATTTTTATACAGTTATTTAATCACCATAATTTCAAAACAGCATATATCATGCTATATCGTTTATGTGTGGAAAAATCCATGGGGTCACCCGTCCTCAGACTTGATACAGAGGAAGTTGAGTTTAGATCTAACACAGTCTAGATCAGATTGGAAGAGGGTCATTAATATACCCCGTCCAACCCATGCTAGCATGGAAAACGGACGTTAAGCCGAGAATGATGATGATTTCGCTTGTGGTTTTACACAAGTCCCTTTTGGTCGACAAACAGACAAAATACGGCTAGTATCAATATAAAGACTAATCGTTTAAACCTGAAAAAATCCATGGGGTCACCCGTCCTTTATATATCACATTTCATTTCGCTTGTGGTTTTACACAAGTCCCTTTTGGTCGACAAACAGACAAAATACGGCTAGTATCAATATAAAGACTAATCGTTTAACCCTGAAAAAATTCATGGGGTCGCCCGTCCTTTATATATCGCATTTCATTTTGTGCGTGATTTTACACAAGATGCTTTTGGCCGAGAAACAGACAAGATATATACATATACATACGAAAGGGTGTCCAACGAACAGACAAAATATGGCTATTATTAATATATACTAATTGTTTACCAATGGAAAAATTCACAGGGTTGCCCATCCTTAATGTATCGCATTACATTTCGTGTGGTTTTACACAAGACGCTTTTGGCAGACAAACAGACAAAATACGGACTGACAAACAAACAAAATATGGCTAACTAATAGTTTACCCATGGAGAAATCCATACGGTCACCCTACTTTTATATATCGCATTTCATTGTATAAAAACCATACATTTACGTTAGGTATATACGTTAAGGGGCTTCGGAAAATTTTTGGGCCCTGTTAGCAGTATATTGCAGTTAGGATTCGGACGACCTCCCTCCCCCTCTTTAGCGGATTTCCGTCCGTGAAATACACGACGATTACCACAAACAGGGCCCAAAAATTTTTTCAAAAGCCCCTTAACCAACAAGGGTGTCAATAAGCTGCATATGCCGTAAAAGGTGCAGGTGTTTTCGAGCAAGTTCGGTGTTTTGAAAAAAACCTCAAGTATTTGCCCGACAAAAACCTGTATAGACCCGAATAATATATAATGATTCAGAAAATTAAAAAATAAACTTATATAATATATGGTAGCGAAGTTCTAAAAAGAACTGTTTTCGATAATTTTCAATAAGATTTACTTGATAAAAAACTGATATATTAACTTCTTTATGGACAAGTTCATAAATATCAGACACCGATTTGGACATTGCAAAAAAGCAGAAAAGAAAAATTTCCTCATAATTTGTTTATAAATCCACCTAGTTTGCTAAAATTTTGAGGGATGCTGCGTATGCTTGTTCTTCAAAAGCTAAGTTGGTCAAAATACTAAAAAAACCTGTTGTGGTACATGATTTTGATAAAAAAGTAACATTGTTAGTAATTTATCTTGGTTATCCTTGTGTTTTCAATCTCCTTATCCTATTTAAAGCACTCTTTAATGGTATATTCACTAAAAAAAATTTCAGGACACAAATTTATCAGAGTATTTGAACAATATACTGATAAATTTTTAACAAACGAAAATTATTAAAATGTCAGAATGATACTCATTTTCAATTAGATATAAATGTCCTGTATTTTGTAAAGAGCATTAAAATCATATTAAGTCTTATTTAATAATGCCTAAAAACAATTTTAGGGGTAATAAAATGATAAAATCCTAACAATTTACATAACCAAACTCTACTTGTTAGACTCATTGATTATTGAGTGCATAAATGGTTACTGCCACATATGGTTGAAAATGTTTACTATGTATGTTTACCATACTATGTTTACTATGTATGAATGAATTGGACAGGATTTGATAACAAAATAACTAGAAGTGCAGTATTTGCAAAGAAAAATATCCCGATTCAGATTTGTTAAGAAATTATCACATTTTTGCTATACATGGGATATAGTATTCAGTATTGTTCCAGTTAACTGTATTTTCATATAGAATAAGTACAAAAAAATAGTTATTTGTCTCTTTTTGTTTTGAGGTCACAAGCTGATAAAACCTAACAATTTTGCAGCTTTAAAGTGTCATATTTTTATCAATTTTGTGTCCTGGAAATAAAAAATATGCAAAATTGCTTAGAAAGTTCCTAAAAACATCATATTCAAAGCAAAATACATAACTCATAAAAATAAGGAGTTTAGAGCATTTTTTGTCAATTTCAAAATTCTGGGCTTGTTAATTTTTTATCAATTTATTGTTCCTGAAACAAACGATAATAACTATGTTAATATTTGCTGTTATGATACAGGGATTTCATATTCAGGAACTTCTGACTATAATGCTAAGTCTAAAATCAAATTGTTTTTTTAACTTATTCTCCATAAACATTTTCTGATAAATTTAAAACAACTGATACCAATGTCCAAAAATCATCAAAATATGGTCTGATATTAATGAACTTGTCCTTATCTTCAAGCGCCTTCTTTCAACTATCGACTGCGTGAACAAGGGTGCCGACTCGCCGGAAACCATGGGGCTGTCGGTCGAGTTCCGGCAATGTAACAAAAACTTGAAATTTCGCCTGGAGAAACCAGAAATCAACCCGAAACAACATTTTTTAAACATTTATTACCATGTATAATTTATTCTTTTAATGTCGAGGAATGAATGTTTTTTATAACATTTATTTCATAAATAGCTGTAATAAAATCCCACAAATAATAAACTGTAAGTACGACGACAAAATAGTACCTCCCTTCTTCTCGTAAGAATTTAAGGAGCTTGCCCGGGTTGCATTTCGGGCCGTTTCGGACAGACCCAGGCTTTTTAGAGCGGTTACAGACGAAAGAACCCCAAAAAAAACCCAAAAAAACGCCTGCGGCCGCCCTCACATACACAGCGTTTTCGGCGAGTCGGAACTCTGCATGATGTTACAAGAAATTGCACTTCAGGAATGCTCCGGCCGAGTTCGTGAAAGTGCGGGCGGTTTTGGGCCAATTTAATCCGAAAAATTCCCAAATTCGTCTCTACCTATGCGGGCGTTTGCGGCTTATCAGCAACCTCTTCTAAACTCAGCAAAATTTTTGTTAGGATCTAGCTAGAGAGAAGCTCAAAATCTTAAATTTTTTCCCTTGGCACTAACTATGGCAGCACCTCACAGAAACTCTAAACTAAGTTCACGCAATCTCCCATTTTACAGGATTCCAGGGTTGGAAGGTATGTAATTAGCAAAAGTGGTACATATATAGCTAGCTATACTTTATTTTTTCCCAGTCAGCATAAATGATGGCATGGGCATAACTTTGTAAATTACTTAAAGATTTATATATTTAGCCTAGATACTTAAAAATCTATTCCCTGTTAAGTTAGAAAAATACTGTAGCTACAGGGAAGTTTTAAATTAAAATATTAATTACCTATAATTCACACCACCAAAATTCAAAATTTCTTCAATGTTAGCTAGCTAGCTATTTGGAATGTTCTAGGTGATACCTAGCTCAACTTTTCGGTATGTTCGGTTGGTTCTGGAACGTTTAACAGACAGGAATTCAATATTATCTTTTTCGTCGTTTTTCTTAATGCAGATATAGCAGTTCTAGTCTTTCACCAGCAAGAAAATGGCTTTCTGGCTACCTAAAAAATTGCGACTTTGGGACGGGTCGTAAATGTTAATACTGTATTGTCATTGGTTGAAAACTATTAGCCTATAAACCATGCAATAAACTGAAAAAGTACACAGTATCTATACTAGGACTAACTACCCGCGGCTTCCAAGCTCTGTGCTGTCTCTATATATCTATATATATATATCTCTATCTTCCATCCGGCGATTTTAAAGATTCCGCCCCGCGTGGCGATGGCGGAAATCAAAAAACAAAAAAGACAACGAATTTTTCTTTATTGACGATGATGAAGAATAGAACTTTTAACTCTATAACAAATTTTGTGTTTATATATACGAGTATTATTATTTTTTATAAAATATTTCAAGACATAAAAATTCATTTCTTTGTGTCATTCGCCAAAATAAATTCCCGCCAAATTTATCCACTTAAGCTATATATATGCCCGTCTAACTCCATTTAACTCTAATAACCGATCAGCCATGTGTTAACAATGGACAGTTTCTTGTGTTTTTATTTAAACAGAGGCTGCAATGAAGTGTTTTTCAAAAGGGTATTATCCCTATGCGCCTTTGCGACAGCATTTAACTGTACTAAGCGCTAAGCCTGGTGTCACGATTAATTTTTTAAATTTCACAAAAACTTATTCCACAAAATAAAATAATAGTGACTGATTGTTTTTGCTATGACGGCGTAAGAATGGCTTGTAAACTCTGTTTTTATTTTAGCTATCGTTGCGGAAAAGTTATTTGAAAAATATGTTACAGTCGCGCTTCACTTGATTTGCGGCATACCTGTACTAAGTTTACGACTCTTATTTTTCAACGCCGGTCACACCTTGACTTGTGGCTTACCCCGGCGTTTCGACGGCGGATTTCCCGGCTAGTCTATAATATAATACCCATTTACGTCTGTTTGTCTGTCACGAAAAATGGTAGCTTAGCTGCGCAAGTAGCGAGACGTACGCAATGCGGTAAAAAAGGACGAGCGAATCCGTGGATTTTCCACGGGCAACCGACTATGTTTACAATTTTGAAACGAAACGCGATAAATAAGAAAATCCTTTATAAAATTATTTAAAAAATCCGTTCATTTTCTATGACGGATGTTTGCTTAACAATGATAGGTCAATGCCATAAATCTATTGTGGTATTTCGCTCAGCAATTACTCAAGCGCTAATTTTGTAAAAACTTATTCCGCAGGTCGACAACCTAGATCCGATTTTCATGCCGAAACAACTGCAAATAATTCTTACGTAAAAGGCCATATATTGGCTCATTGTAATGTATATTGCATCTGAATTATAACCATGCTAATACATGCCGAAAATGAACACCTCAGGTCCGCTTTTTATGGCGGAAGTTTACTCAACAATAAGTCAACCGTTATATTTTGTGTAAAGAGCTGTAGATTAAAGAAAATATGGTTAGATTAGGTGAGTTGCTTACCTTCTCCATTTGTCATTTTTTTCAGGATTGTATATTGCTAACGGATATGTACTGCGAGGTTTTACGATTCCATTCCTCAACATGGGTTTTTGGGGACGCGTTTTCGATAAATTCTTAACGGAGAGTGAAAACCATAAGACGTGTAACTTTTTATTATCTAGTTTTGTTATATTTGCCATGACACTTTTGTTAATGTATTTAAAAAAATACGCATTTAGAATGGTAAGGATGAAATCAACTCTTTTCATAACACTCTTTTTGGCATCAGTTCTGTCAATGTCAACAGATCGGTTTGAATGTGGCAATGGTGAAAAAATACCACTTGGATGGCAGTGTGATGGCGATATCGATTGCAAGGATAAATCTGATGAAGTGGACTGCTTTACGTTTAATCATACGTGCAAAACACCAATAGGTTTGACCAATACTTTATATATTTATTTATTTATTTATTTTTTTATTTATTCTTTGTTTGTTTGTTTGTTTGTTTGTTTGTTTTTTTGTTTGTTTGTTTGTTTGTTTGTTTTTTTTGTTTTTTTTTGTTTATTTGTTTGTGTGATTGCTTGCTTGTTTTTTTGTTTGTTTATTTGTTTGTTTGTTTGTTTGTTTGTTGTTTTTTTTTGTTTATTTATTTATTTTTTTATTATTTATTTTTAAATTGTTCATATGATATTTTTTTAATACATTACTTTTAAGTTTGAAGCCAAATCACTAAGTGGGTTGACTCCAAAGCTGGGTCAACCAACGTGTTTCTGAACTGATGAGTTGATGACCTCATTAAAATCCTCCAAACAGCCACAAAGAGCGTTTAAGGTCTGCAAAAGTGTTTTTTTCTGCCATGCTAAAAAAATGTTGCTTAAAACTTGCATCCTGCGAAAAGTCAAGTTGAGCTCACACGAAGTTGTCCAAAATTTCTTTTATTTTTCCACTTTCGCTAATTATGCAAAAATATGACATCATGAATTAGCAGTAGAGCATGTAATTGCTGTTATTGCAGCATAATTATAATAATTAAATATTTATGTAATTTATGTAAGATGTTCGAAATGCCGAACTGAATGGCCAGTAAAACTTCTAAATCAAAAATCTTTAGAACCAATCAAGGTTTTTTATAAAAAAATATTTTATTTCTTATATACAACCTAGACAACTTTCATGTGAAATTAACTCTTTTTTGTGTGAGAGATATCTTTTGAGAGTCAGTTTAAAACAGTGAAAAGCGCAAATATATCATTATTCGAATGCCAATGACACATCCACATTTTGTATTACAAAACATTAACTTCAATCTCCGTACCTGATAAACACGATTTAACGCCAAATGGAAACCAGGCTAAGCAGGCTTAACTATTCAATTAAAAAATGCTTTTAATTTTTTTACAGGTCTGTCGAACCGAAGTATAATTCCAGACACAAGTTTCACATCTGGGTCAACCCAAGTTTTTCGGCCGATTTTATTTTCTGCTTGGAATGCACGTTTATATGCACAATGGGATAATATTAAAAGTGGAGGTGCTTGGTGTGCTTCTTTTCCCCTTACGAAAGAAAGTTGGCTTGCAATTGATTTGAAAAAGGAGTTCTATATAACAAAAATAGGAACACAAGGTGATATTTTTATTGATTTGATTTCGATGTAAGAAACGTACAAAAGTACAACAGGGGGAGGGGAGTGGGAGCTATTTAATAATTACGTAACACCTAAATTTGCCATTTTGTACCCCCAAACTCTTGCAACGCATCGCAACAAATATATTACCACCCACCCCATTATTAATATTTCGAATCCTTTAACGAAAAATATCTGTAAAACATAAAATTCTCTGTTACAGAACAAAATAATTCTCAGGAAAATTTGTGTTGCGTGTTTTATTTTTTAAAGTGTACAAGACTGATTTAACACACTGGTAATATTAAATATAGGTGGTAACATTTACTTTCTCTTGCCTAATAAAACCCAAGACCGTCGCTATTGTGTAAGATCATCTTGGTTTTCAAGATTTTCAAGTTACCCCTTATAGTTTGGAGTTCGAGGTTTAATCCTCGCCTCTGAATACTTCATCAGTATCACCAAATGAAGATTTTTCCATAAAGCTCTCCGTGGCATCTACAAATTCCTCTACCGATTCATCGAAGTGATATCAACAACCATATCCCTCCTCACAATGTCATGAAGCTTTTGTCCAAGTGCCTGGGCTGCTGCCTTACCCCTGTTGGGTGTAGTAACATAGTAAAGAAAACCCAGGGCTCGCACGAGATCTGTCTTCAATCTCTTAATCATCTCCCCAGCAGCTCGCAACCCACCCTTATCTTTTGTAATTAATGCCGTAAGATTTATATCGTTAAAAAAAAGATGTTCCCCTTGCAGCCTAAACTCGTCGTAAGGTATCGCATTGGGCTTCCCCAACCTCTCCTCAAAACGATCGTAGAGCCCGTCGACGTTTGATTTTAGTAAATTCTGCCTCTGCTCTGAAAGACCAGACCCTGGAACAACCTGTTGTTCGCCTGACGTTGAAGGCCCCGGACTTGCCGGGGTTTTGGCGTTGATGGAGAATCTTCGGGTTTATTATCCCTCCCGCCCTCATCTGGAAGATCGTGACCAAATACTGGATTAGTTAGCATTTATGTCAGATTTGCGAGCATGAAAAGGCAAGGGCATTTTGCAAAGATTGCAAGGGGAGTCACTTTTGCAAGCAGGAAAGGGTGAAGTCCCAATGTAAAGAGTACAAGGGTAGTCAAATCTGTCGGCATGAAAAAAGGAGAGCTTGCTGTACAGAATGCAAGGGTAGTCAAATACGCCAGCATTAGAAATTGATATATCGCTGTCAGGAATGCAAGAAGAGCAAACAGTCGGAAGGAACTAAGAGCAGCCAAAAATGTAAAAAAGTGTTGGCCCTAGATTTAGGGTGTTGAAAAATGGAAAGACGGCAACAGGTTGCCTAGTTTGCCTGGATAAAAAGAAGGCGTCACGGGAACGTAACAGATGCCCCTATGGTAGGCGAAGGTCTCAATGTAAAGAATGCAAAGAATCCAGCCAGATTTACCGGCATGAAAAAAGGAGGGCCGATTGTAAGGACTGTAAGGGTAGTCAGATTTGCGAGCGTGTAAAACAGAGGGCTTGCTGCAAAGACTGCAGGAAGAGCAAACAGTCGGAATATATACGGTTTCATTCTGTGGAACATGAGCGACCACAACTCATGTTTGTCCCTAGGAGCAAAAACGAGTCAATATGGAAGGAACCAAGAGCTGTTCGAATTGTAAACACTAACTTTCTTTGGACAATTTTAGGATCAAAGGAAATGGTCAACTAACAAAATTGTGCATAAAATGCATTGATGCTAGCAAGGATTCAAAGGAACGCTCAAAGTGTCCGCATAGTAGTCGGAGGTCTCGCTGCAAGGACTGAGGTGGTAGAGATATATGCCATCATGAAAAATGGAGATCTCATTGATCTCGATGACCTGTTTAAATAATATATAGCCTCGAACGAGAAGACCCTAAAATTGTCCGACTATTACTTATCCTCGAAGCACCAACAAGACGGTGAACTCACGTTCAGTTTAGGCTCCTTGTCTCTGCTAGGGTTTTTGGCCTACAAGCATTTGTAAGACGTTTTTAACTTGTATAATAAACGCATATTAAAAGTACATAGTGCTATCTAGCAAGAGACGAAAAATCAAATTTACTATAGTCCAGAACATCTCTCAACTGGACGGAAAGCCATCAAATTGCTAGCCTCGGAATCTAGCCTATCAAAAAAGAAGGTCACCCACCGGCTATCCAGGCAGCTGCACTGGCTCCGGCATATCAGGGGCCCAAAACGTATTGATTACCCTCATTTCACTATTACAACACCCAATGAGATGCACCAGTTTGATCTTCTCTACATGCCACATGACAAACTATATGGTAGCATTGACGTGGTCTCAAGGTACAAGGTGGCTAGGCCATTGCGTACCAAAAAAGCCAGCGAGGTTGCAGGCATGATCAAGAATATTTAAAGTTTGATAATGGTTCTGAATTCAAGTCAGATGTAAAAAAATTGCTAGAGGGCTACCACCAAATATCATCATACGTTTACAGCCTTTGTAGAGTCCTACAACAAGGTACTTGCCGAAAGGCTCTTCAAACTTCAAGATGCACAAGATTTGGTTTCTGGGGAGTCTAGTACTATTTGGGTCAAGCACCTGTACGCTATTGTAAAAAGTCTAAATAACAGCAAAACTGCCACGATTAACATGAAATCTAACAAGGCGATCAAACTCGAGAAGGTACGGCTTGCTAAAAGTCAGCAATATCCCGAAGAAAACCCCCTACCTGAGGATGGTCTCTATCTGTATTTGCTACAACCAGGAGAGAAGCACGGTGACAAGAAAAGACGCGCAACTGACGCCTTTTGGAGCAAACGTACTTACAGATTGGATCGTATAGTAGCAGGTAGTCGTGTTTTATACTATTTAAGGGACGGTCACGAAAGAAGCTGCGTGTCGGAGGAACTCATGCAGGTACCAGAGGATGTTCAGGCACCGTCGGATGTTATCAAGGAATGGTAAAATGCTTTCACGAGATCCCCTAGTTGACCCAGGTATAGAACGGATATCCATAGACGATACCTTTTATGACATTGGGTTCATTTTGCGAATCAATATCGCCTAGGCGTCGATCTTCTATCACAAAGTTGAGTATATTGCCTACGGTTGTGATATCAGCTAAATCCGATAGTTTCAGTTCCTTATCCTTGATAACCTGATAACAAAGTGCCACATAGTTGTTCCTATCCTTTTAAAAAATATGGAGCCTTATACGTTCAATATCGTCCTCTAAATCCTTGTTGATTTCGCTCCTTGCAAATATTGCCTATACTTTTTCGCCTGATGCTAACCTGTTTAAAAGATCTTCGTCGGTAGGGTATTCAAACCCCTCGTAGTATACTCCTTCTCGATACATAAAATTAGGTAGGTTGAGCAATATCCAGTCACTGACTCTGCCTTGATACAACAGTTTAGTACGGGTACCTCAATATCATAGTTCACTGTAAATTGATTCCTTTGTACATAGGCTTTCATCTTTTGATATTTCGATAGCTTTAAACAAAAAGCCAAAAGGGTCAAAAAGGTATATTTCATAGGGAAGGGTTGGGAACCCACCACTAAATGAGGCCCTTATGAGAGGATAATTTTACTACCCACAAGAGTAGTAGAATTAGCGCCCGCTTATAACATATCAATGTCAAACATTCCCTTAAATAGCTCCCGTATATCATCGTCAGGTAACGTGAAATGGTTGAGGTAAAAATTCTCAATGCCTAAGGTATCGTCCTTGAATCAACACCAGGCATGCACTGCATTAGGATCATCGCATTCCGGTTTCCTAGCTGTTATATCGGGGTACATAGCTTTTAACGTGCTTATTCTTGCACTGAGCTGTCTACGTTGGCATCAGATCATGTAGTACCTATGCCCGCCTTTTTTCCACGTCCATGAGGATCGTTTTTATTAACCACGCATAGCACAGTATCATATTGATATCGGTGTGGAACAAGTCTCGCATATTCCTCGGACTGTACCTCAAGTTCGTCCCCGAGTACCATGAGTTGGTTGTCTCTATCCCCTAGATCATCTTCGAGTATAGAGACGGCAATACCTCTGTCCTTGGTTGCCTGATGCTTCTCCATTTCGTATTGTAGTTTTTTCACACCTGCCCCGCCAAGCCATTTAATTAGGCCAACAGCCTTAGGCTTTTTTTACCTACGCACAATCTTCAATGCGCGTGGCGAATACATCATGCAGATTTTACACTCTTCCAAGGGGTAGCTTGGCACCCTGGTCCTTCAACCCTACAATTTCTTGCCTTGTTATAGTTTCCTCGGCCAAATATGGAAAATTGCGCGCTATGTCAGCAATACCCAAAAAACGGCCAATATCGGCACGTTTGAACATAGGTTGATTTTGATTGCTAGACAGGGTTTCGATGGTCTCTGCGTTGAACATAACATGCGACGATATCTTTCTAATATATCAACGTAAGCCAGAGGATTTTACCGTCTATCATCTTCATGTCCGAGCGTTCATGAGGGTACCACAAAAAACAAGGCTATTTTCTGCCTTCTGAGGTTCTTAGGCAAGGCAGCATAGTCTGGGTTAAGAGCAATAGACTGTGTTTGCGATGCCTTCCCGAAAGAGCCAATTCAAGTAGAGGTTGTTGACACTTGTCGAGCCTCTCGTCAGATATCATGTCGCAACCACAAACAACGTCTCTTCTCCTGCCAGTAACGCCGACAATTTCGCTATCCATTCAAAAAGCTGGTCCCTAGGCTCTATTAGGAACACATAATCATCCTTCCAGAGCGATGCCCTCTCAAGGTATGTCGTATTCCACCGTATAGTAGGGATCAGTATCACTATATCGTGATAGTGTCCCCTATACTCATTTTCGAGCAAATCCAAAACACGTTGCGTTTTCCCGCAGCTTGTCGGGCAGTGAAGATTGCTTTTAAAACACCCAACATTTATTAATAATAGGACCATTTCCTATTATGAATTTCAGGGTACAGGGCGGCACATGAAGAACATATTAACACGCCACCGTGATTATCCACTAAAGACGATCACCGGCAGACAGGGCATAACTTGGTACTTTAAGTCTTATATTCGATGGGTAGGGGAGAATATATTATTTTTCTTTGTAGGAAACGCAATACATTGCGGTACCTCTTGACGAGCAGTGCCTTTTTTGGGCTGACACACTCGTGTTCTCTGATGAATTCAGCGTACTGGTGTATAACGTCACATGTGAACAGGGTATGGAGAAGTAGGTAATTCTCATCCTGTTGCAACTCCCGAATCTCTTTGTCAAAATTAAGAGGGTCTACTTCGTAGTCAATATCACGCTCTTTGCATTTGTTTTTTATTACGCCGCTGTTTCGCTTTGTGCATGCAACCTATACAACTCTCCGTTCGACTATTTCCCTTAATCTTGAACTTGTCCAGGGAAAGTTGCTCTTTGCACTTCGAACATTTGTCCTCCATTTACTATGAAGAGACTCGCTTTGTGTAATGCCCTGGGAACATCAACAAGCGTAGGATACCTCCCAGTTTCTATATACTTAAACGGAACCTTGTGATCAATATACAAGAAATCATAGTCTTCCCAAGTCACACCTTCGGAAAATTGAGCTTCAATATAGTCTATACAGATAGCCATGAGCTCATGTAGAGGCTGGTTGCCGGGGCGGTACTTTGTTGTACGCTCATTTGACACTTCTTTTGTATCGAGGCATTTGATGCATGTCCTCGTTAGCTGACCATTACGCTTCTTCTTGACATTGTCCATAGCTAAAAAGTGTTTACATCTCTGGCAACTCCTGGTTTCTTCCATATTTCTATTTGCCCATAGGGACAAATAGAAATCTTACTAAACGCTTATTTACTGATACTGGCAGGGATCCATCCCTTGGAAACAGCCATTTCTCGACTCGCCCTACCTGCCGCGAAGTAGGCAACCATCTTGAGGTCATCGTTGGTATTCATTTGTGTAGAAAGGCGTAAAATAACCAACAATTTCTTACCCGCCATGACATAGGCGAAGGTGAAACTAAGGTCTACAATGGTCTCATACAGCATGTCCAGAATCTCCTTTTCTTTTGGGGTTACGTCTCTTGTAGTCACCTATTATTACCGCATTTTGAAAATGTCGATCTGAGGCTGGCTTTGCCCTGATGGGGCTCTGGGGTCGCCGGCTTTTTAGATTCATTTTTACTTCCGCCAAACCTATACCAAAAGCCTACTCCTATTGCCAGTATGGCAAGTACATGTAGACACTACATACATGTAGACTGACTGTAGGAAACTGGTCCCAGAAGAGGCTTTGTTGTTTCATTTCTTCTTTTCTTTTCTTCATCAGTCATACTGGGGTCCTCTTTAATATCCCTGCGCAATTCGTCAACACTGTTTATATTCACTGTATTTCCAATCAGGTTCGCGTATAGGCTGATCACGTAAGTTAACGCCTTCGCTGTTTTTTCACCCTTTTCGTGGAGTTCTCGCTGTACATGCGCAGTATGGACCTTGTCGATTGCCTCGTCAGGGGCTTTGTTAAACCCTTCTGTACATTTCTTTGGTAAAAGGTACCCCTTGTATTTGCGTAGAGCCTGCTTCAAAGCCTGTTTCTCAACGTGTTCATATTACGCAGAGGCTGTTTCAAATCCTTGTGCACGATCTGACATTCTCTTTATTGTACGGCGATATCGAAAAAAGCAAAACGCGATCATGGTATAGGGTAGAAGTACAGCTATATACAAACATATGTCCATTTATTTCCGGGCGGACACCAGGCGGTAGTGGCCACAGGAAAGCGTCGTAATTTGATCAGATTGTACGATCTTTTATCATCCGCCCTGTTAAAGGCTAGATTCGACACCTTTTGGGTATATATTTGATGGTTCTTATTCTGAATCAACGCCCTCTTCAAGACATCGCCGGTAATCGTCGAAGGTGATGGACTTCTTCGTAACGCACTTCTTTACGCCCTTCGCTTTGCCATCGCCACCTTCTTTTGTAAGGCCTTCATAGGCTTAGAGTTTTGCCCTCAGGGTGATAAACTTGGTCATGAATTTCCCACCTAATTTGTCATTAGACCCACGACCTTCTTGTTCTGCCCCATAGGGAGAGGCCTCTTATCATCTGGAATTTAGGCGCTCGTATTGTAGCGTGTCTCGACATCCTGTGCAATGTCGCGATAGAATTCCTCTGTTCGAATGTGGTAAACGAAGGAGTTTGTATCCATATAACACAGCTGCAGCTTGCTTCCATAGAGAGGCTGTATACAGTCATAATGGAACTCGTATATGATCAACTTTGATATGTCCAAGATGGCATGGCCTATATATACAGGTTTGTTTATCTTGTACTCCGTTTTACCCATTTCAACGCCTAGGAGGTGCTTACTGAATCGGCTTCTGCCTTTAAAATTTGACTTCATGACGAGCTTCGTATACTTGTCCTCGTTGGTGACCAGCTGAATGCTGCGGTGGTTCCGGATATTCTCCATGGTCTTGCCAAACACTCAGAGGTTTATTAGCTTGTAGAAGTCCTTCTCGAAGTCATTGTTGGCAGCTGTTCTCAACCTCGTGTTGTGATCAAAATACCCTTTCAACCATGCCTTCTGGTTGAATTGAATGACCTTGTGCACCCTCTTCAATTCTAGACAATATTTAAAGCCTCGTGAAGGGCACTCATATGTACCACATACCTCCACTTGTGTTCCAAATTCGGTACCAATTTTTTGACTTTGTGGACCGTCCTGCGTTCCGACAAGAACGGCAACCCGTTATGTGTGTCGTGTAGCCTCTCGGGATAGTCGATGTCAACCTCTAAAATTTACCCATGTTTATTGTCCATAACGAGCTCTCGATTCGCTTTTCTGTAAATGCCTCGGTATTTGACACCCATTTGAAGCCATCTGTTTGGGACTCTTGACGCATCGCCCATCCGTATAGGTTGTTGGAATCTAAATATTGTAGGTAGGAGGATTCAACCTCTGGATCGTACTGGTCCCCCATGTACTTATTATTTGCCTTGGCATGACAATGTACGGCCTGGGTTATACCTCCCCTGATACCCTTCTCAAACAATCAGGAACATGTTGGGATCCGTGAGTAGGTCTAGCCTACTTCCGGTATACTTGAGTGCTGACTTCCATGCCAGGCCAGGTGCACTGGAAAAGTGCGCAAGATCAAGCTTGTAGTTCGTCAATCACACGTCTCGAAACGTCTCAAAAACGTTGGCCAATAGTAGTACATCCGTGGTCAGGTATGTATCGTGATAATCGCCCATGGTGACTATATCACCCTTTGGGGCAATACAATTCCATACCTTTTATGCGTATTTATAATCATAGTCCGATATGCCCTTCATGTTTAGCTTGCTGCAGAACGCCTCCCTGGGAGGTAGTTCCGACTCTTCGAATCGTTGCCAATCATCCATATACTCGTAAGGTTACACTCATTTTCGAAGCATCAGTCGGAAAACATCATCCTTGTCAATGAACTTTGCCATGGATGGCACGTTTCCTTTAGTTTCTGTTGGTTTAATTGCTTGGTGGTGTTTGAGCTGCAATTTTTACAACACAGTTTTGCCATATATTCAGCGTCTATGCTCTGGAATTCCAGAAAGTTATCTGCACACTGGTGGCATTTCATACCGGCGGCGTTTATCCTGATTAAGTGGCTTGTCAACTTATCTAAAGAGGGTGGCATGAATTTACAGCTATTGATGAACCTGATTTCGATCTTCTTATACATCTCACCATGGCCATATCCCATGCCTGCAAGTGGTAACTTGATTTTAACATTGAAACTGATATATTTTTTAGTATTCTCCGCTATCCGCTCAATATCCTGGGTGTCGTATTTTTCACCCAATTCTCGGATAAACAGGTGCGCATCGTACTTCGAGAGATTGTGGAAGATCACAGGTATATAGTTAGTTGAGGTTACAGCTGTTATGCGCCGCGCCCTTATACAGTCCCGCATAGTGACAATGGTCTCGAACTTTACGGTTTTTCTCGCAGTCGTCAAACGGCATTAGGCAGATTTGGCAATGCGTGGCCTCGCCATGTTCCCTTTTTAGGACCTCTGTCAGTTCCAGCATGGGTTGTTGCGGGTAGGTAATATATAACGTCTTTACTTCATCCTGCAGATGATTGACGAAGTGGGTTACACAGTCCTTACCCCTGCAAGGTACCGTATGCACACCATCCAGATGGTACATGCCTGTTCAGCCTTTTCGTCTTGGTCTCCTGGCATTTTCTACCGGAACTAGGAGGCTCTCGAAGTCTGCGTATATTGCAATATACGCTAGGTACCTTGAATTGTTGTTGGCCATCCCTGTAGAGTAACCATTTTTCAGTATGTTGGCATCGTGATTTTAACAGCCTCGTGGTCCTTGCAATATAATGCTTATCCCGTGATTCAACCGTGTTGAAGGCTTGCAGGCAATTCAGGAAAAAATTCATTGCATTCCTATTTTTTGAGGTCTTCTTGCCTAAGAGCCTCGGTAGACTCTTGACAGCCGTATAGTGGGTCTTTTTGTCATCTGTGATAAGCAACAGATTAACTTGCTTGTTACGCCTGATGTTTTGCTCCGATCGACGTAGAATATTGATCTTCTTTCCCATTATGTATAGGACGTTTACTGGAATGTCCTTGTTATTCCTTTCAAACTTTGATATGTTCTTGATAGTTGTCGGGAACTTTATATCCTCCCAATTGTAGAGGTCTACATAGGGTTTCATCTGAGATATTCGATTCGGGTTCCTTCCAATTTCTTTATGATGCAGGGACGCTATAACATTCCACTTGAAACACTCCTCATCTTCATTCACCGGGTTAATGACGGCCTTTTTCAAGGCTATCCATTTAGGCTAGTTCTATGTACGATGAACCCCTTGTTAACCGCAACTTTTGGAAGTTCACATCAAGGTATAGGATTCGACTAATCGTGAAGTCACTTTGGGGTAGGGCCGGATGTTGCACTTGTGTTTTGATTTGAGCAAAAATCCTATCCAGCATGTCGTCTACGTCGCTACCCTGGAAGATTGACGTCATATTACTATTAAAGGCCTTCTTCACCTCCATGTACTCGTCGTTAGCACTTTCCTAGTTTGTTTTCTTCTTCCACATGATCCAGAGGGACAGCTGTACCTTCGCTGATCCCATATCTTCTACCTGCTCCCCAACCAATGTTTTCACGTAACTTCACACCATCCCCATTTACCCGTCAACGTCGGCTCCCCCTATACCCGGAATGCGGAAACTTCGAAAGGTCCTGTGTAGAGCATGCTTATGTTCTTGAGGTGTATAGTCTTGCTCCGGCCGATAGTTTTTGGATATCCTTGAGGTAGTTTTTCCTGGCCTCTTTTTCTACCTCGTCATGAAGTGTAGGTCTCGTGTTAGCTGTTCTATTACGGAGCCCCATCACATTACGCTTGAAGGCTGCATAGGTTTTCTGACTTCCTCTTTCATAGGCTTTGGAACAGCGCCCACAAGCCAATTATACCACTTTTTCATCTTATTCTCCACAACCGAACGATTTTTCGACAGTTCCGGTTTCTCGAAGAGGTCCATCTCGGATGCGGGTAATAGCCAGCCATTCCCTAATTTTACCCCCCATAGTTGGACGGGTCTTTAGCATACCTTGCCTCTCAAAGAGGTCCATATCATCAGACATTATAGGTTTAACTAATTTCTGTGGCACATTCTCCAATAAAGCAACCAATTCGGGTGTAGCCCGTAATACCCATAATTCCACGACCTTTTGCGATATCGCGTAATTGTTTCACAGTATGTGTGTTCATTCTTTATTGTATAGATTTTTTCATCCTCAGGGGATTTCATCTTATTCTGCTAACACAGTTCACCTCTTTACTGCGCATGCGTTGATTTTTGATGACGTCATCACTTTATAAGGCAATTCCCCCTACTCGGTGTGCTTTTTTACTCATTTGCAGCATAGAAATTTACCTATGTTATGCATGGATAAGCAATGTATACTAGAGACTTAACGTTGAACTACATGGCTAAGCACAGCATGATATTGATTTGTTGTGGTTGACTGTGGCGTGCGCGTGTGTGCGTGCGCGACTGTGCTAGAAGAAACATTTCTCTATCTCTTCTATGCCTATTGCCACTGTTAATAACTCAAAAAAATGTTTTGTATTCATAAGACCTATCACGGTATAAGACGGGCTTTCTCCAAATCAAAATCACAAAATCAATTATTTAAAAATAATTTTAGTTTGCAAGTGCGTAAACACATATGGAATGTACTATGTGAACATCTCGATGATTTTTTTAGCAGTTGGCAAGCAAGGATAATTAATAATTTTCATGCGGTGTACAAGGAGGAGAGAATAGTGTCCGGGGCCGGGGCAAAAATGACCTTTTCCCGTAACTTACCCTGTGTTAGGTCGAGTCCACAAAACCTAGAAGGAATAATATCTATACCCCATATGTTGATTGTAAGCAATAATGTTTGCTAAGGTCAAAATTTTTCATAAAAGTCGATTTTTCAAAACAATAGATATTGTTTAATTTATATTTTCGGATATATGTGCATGAAACAATAAATATTCTGATGAAAAAATTTCACTGACTATAGCAGCATTCTCGTGTTACCATCGTTTAGTAATTTGTTTCTTACATTGGAAACTCCTCTATCACAAACTGTCTATGTTATATTGACTTATTTGCCCATTTTGTAAAAAAATTCTTAGGAAAGAAGTTATTGAAAATGGTAGCAGACAGTTTTGTTTTGAAAATCCTAGCAAAACTGGATATTTATGGGTTTTGTTTTGGCTCCACGCTGCTTAATTTCAGGATTTATGGCAGAACCAGGAAAAATACTTACAAAGGTTTTTTTGGGTCGGAAGGTTTGGTTTGGTTTTGGTTTTGATTTGGTTTTGGTGTGAGATTTGTAGGTTTTCTTTTGACTTTATCTCTTATAAATACTTTGTATCTATAGGAATATTTATTTCCTGTAAGTTTTCATCACATTTGAAGTTGAAAATATCATCACGTCTTCTAGCCATGTGAAAATTGTAAACAAACCAATTTAATGATTTTGGCTAGCTACAAAAGCAGATTTCGATTTTTATACGTGTGTACGAGACAGTTTACCTGTAGTAAGCGCTCAGCTTGAAGTTAAGGACGGACTGTTCCCTATGTTTTTTAAGTTGTAATAAGTGCTTTTGGGAAAAGGGTTATTAGATGGGGATGTGCCTGTAGTATGCAATTAGCTCGGTTTAACAAGTTTACTTTTTTCAAAATTGATTAGAACTTATTCCCGACAATAAAGTTACTGAGTGATTTTGTTAGCTGGATGGTGGTAAATACAACCTGTTTCCAGTGTTCTTGTGATAAAGAAAGTGTATTTTCCTTATGCGCATGTGCGACACGGTTAGCCTGGTGGTACAAAAATTTTTGAACTTTCCCAGAAATATATTTCGCAAAATAAAAGAATGTTGCCTGTTTGTGCTATGAAGATCTTTTATTTCAGCTAAGGTTGCCGGAAAGTTATTTGTTGAAAAACATGTTAGACCTGAGGCACATTATGTTGTGTGAGCTTCACTTCAATACGACACACTGCATGTCTGTACTGAAACGCTCCATCAAGATGCGTCTCAAAATTTACATCTCTTATTAAGCACTCCTCCGGTCGTTTACCGCTTGTTCGCATAGCTAATAGTTGCTTAACCCGGCGTTTCGACGCAGGGTCTCCCGACAAGCATTCTGTCTGTGGGACAAAGATGGTAGCAGCAATGGGGAAACTGCTTAGGATTATTCGTTAGATGAACCCCCGTGAATGTTTCTACGGTATTACTAGTTAAAATGAATATGCTGTTCAAATTGAAATGCACAATTGCGTATTTGATTCAATGCGAAGTTATATGATAACAAAAGTATCATTACAGAATCAAAATCATCCAAAAACCTACTAGCTACAATACAGAAGATAAGTATGGAAAAATTTCAGCTTAACCAAAACGCTTTTGAGCTAAGCGTAGCTGCCAGACTTCTTTATAACAAGTCTTTGTTGTTCGATTCTTTTTTTACATTTGTACTCTACTTTAACTGTACCAACTTTGTCTCTGCAATATGCTCCAAATGTGCTCTGTGTATTCTGAAATTTGCAAGTGGATTTGTTGTGACACACATTGAAAAAGATACCTTTTAAAAGTTTCTCCGCAGCATTCAGACTTTAATTGGGTAACATTCTATTCTCATCTTCAATAGTAGCTGGTCTCACTGTTGGTATTATTTGCGAGTTCTTTTACCATACTTTATTCTAATTTTCGCATTTGTTTATCACTTAAACTAATTTTATCTATTTCTCACAGTTTCCACTTAATTTGATTTAATTTAATTTGATAACACATATCAGATCAGATAACACAGTTTTTATTCGACTGTGTGATTTGTTTAGTAAGGGGCTGGTCATATAAAGCGAGTTAGTGCGTAGAACTGATATATTTTACGATGTAATACAATTAACCCTATTCGGTCCCGGGTTTTTCGAACATACTATGATTGGGTGGGCGAATTCTGCCCCCCCCCCCCATATAGGGTAAAACCCACTTATTTAATTCTAATCATTTTTTTATTGTATTGTATTGTATTGTAAGAAAATTTTTACACCACATTACTTAATAACTCTCTAGTGTAATTATTCAATTTTCAAAAGTGTATTTATTCACGATTTTCTATTTTTCGTTCAGTTGTTGTTCAAGTCACGTAAGACATACAAGAAAATTCAAAGTTTCTTTCGACTAATTTTCAAGGCGTGAAATAAAAGTTTAACTTCAAATACCACTTAGTTTGGTTCATGCACACTCTCAAGTAAGCATGTGGCCATCCGGTATGTTTATTTTATTTATTAATGTATATCTGAAATTTGTATAATCTTTGTATGTTTTGCAATATTTTATTTAGTTTGAACATATAATCACGTTACAAACGATAGTCATTCTTATCAATTACCTAACCGCCTCCTCAATAACTTTTCATAGGGTTGTTCAAATTGAATCAATCTTGGCACATTTATAGTACGTCATAAAAGGAACAAAATGGCAACAATAAATTTCTGCTTGCGTCAGCTCATTTTCTGTGACGTCATCAGGAGCTTAAAGTTTGGTAAAAATCCCACTATCTGCTTAAAATTTAATTACTTTTGTTCTAGAGCGAATTTCTACATTCTGTTTGAAGTTTCTGAAAGGTAAATAAAATTCATTTAACATATCTTTCGGTTTTTACATGGATCGCATAAAAAATTGACGGAGAATCCGTTTTTTTTTCTGATTTTCGGGTAAAACACGACAAAATCGGGAAATCGGATTAGTGACGTGTTCAAATTATGCAAGATGATTCTTCTTGATGAAAAAAGTTGTGTTGCAAGTTTCAAGTTCTAAAGGATCACATGAAGAAAGGTCACATGTAGCAAAGCTTGTAATAGCACAAATGAATTTTTAACGATATTATAACAAATTATAAATATATTGTAGAAAAATTAATAACAAATTATAAATATATTGTAGAAAAATTATCATTGTACTATAGAATATATTTAATGATATTATATAAGCATATCCCGGCCTTAACAAAGAATTTATGTTTAAGATGCACAACAGAATCACTTGCGTGATACTTTGCAGCAGGGTATGCTGCACAAGTTTTTCTTTGGCAGGAGCGATGTAGTTAAGCAAAGTAAAAAATGTGCTAGCTGCAATTTTGTAAGGTCCTGATAATAAAACCATTAGCAGCATGGCCTGAAAAGTCAGTACAACATTTTATTCCTCACAGGAACATTTTACCACAAAAATTGCACGGATCTAAAATTTTCACTGTAATTCGTTCTCCACTTTGCATAGGATCCCAAGTTACCACACCATGTGAGGACATTGTCATGCCACAACTGTCAAGAATTTTATACTTTAAACTGTGCTTCCGGGATCAATAGCAGAAATGACATAACGCCAAAGTTGCTTTCAGAAAGTGTTCAATTCCGGCCTGATGTCTTTGAACACTGGTTACTTGTTAACTGAAAGGTAAATTGTTATATGCCTGTATTTATAGCGCTCCACCCGGGTGTGTGGTACAGTTTGCGGTTATTAAAAACCCTGCAACCTGGCGTTCAACGCTGAGTTATACATTTACTTGTGGCATAACCCGGCGTTTCTGTATATCTTCTATATGTAACAAAACGCCGGGTTAAGCCACTAAAGCCACGTATATTTTCGTGTAACCAAATTCGTCGAAATAATATTAGTAATCAAGGATATCGATATCTAGCGAAAGGAACACGACCTTTTATTAAAAAGAGCTGTAAAAAACCTGATGCGGTAAATATTCGTGTTTGTTTGCTTATACACGATCTTTTTTTTGACAATATATATAAACAATAAGGATTGTGATTTCAATCCGCGAATTGACCATATCTTGCAATAACATAGTTTTTGTTTATCTTTCAATCTTTATATATTTATTTATATAAATGTGTACTGTTTCAATGATACCTTTTTGTGTAAAATTTAGCGTGTACAGCAGGTTTTTTTTGAAATGTAAACCCATACTGAATCCTATGTGCAAACGTTTTACCCTTGTTCCGTATGAAATTATGATTGGTTGCCATGGTTACCCGTTGCTACGTGAAATATAGGCAAAATATGATATTTTGCTGCTCGACGCGTAACCAAATAACTGAAAACCATGCGTTATTTTAAGCGCCTTTTGGGCCGCTTTTGCTCCTAAAGGGGCACGTGTATGGATTGAGTGAAGCACATTTTCGCATGCGGTATTTTTTGGACGACAGAGAAGCTAAAACAGGGCAAAACAGACAATATCTCGGCAAAATAACTGAAAGACAAAACTTCGATTTGAAAATCGGTTTCACTTAAACACTAGGTGGTACTAATGCCTGCATTCACAGAAGAAGTTGTAAAGCGCGGGTGCTTCGATCTTGAGAATTCTTGTTTCGCGTGGATTCCGAACTTAAACGGCAAAAAACTTGTTTAAAGATTATTTTATGGACATTTTTGGCTTGTGGATCGCCAAAAGGTGTACGCTAGCAATGTTTCCACCTGAAAAGCACCAAATACCCAAGTCCTAAGTCTAATTGATATCGAGTAAACTCTGACGAGTTCACTTTAATTTTTTATCTTCAACAATTCCATATCATATTGGCTCAATTATAATGAAAACAACAATGAAAACAAATGTTTAAAGTCATGGATCGTTTAACATTCCGAACTTGATCCAACCTATTGTTTATTTGCTATAGCAAACGTCGATTTTTTTAAATCATTTTAAAAGAACAGAACTTGCACAAATTCTTGTACAAGCCCATGCGCAATGCATATTAGCATCTGTTACACATAGCATTGCATTTCACAAGTACTTGCACAAGCACTTGTATGTTATTTGCTATTGCAAATTTTGCTACGTGTGACGGACCCTTAAGGATAATCCTAAATCCTTATCCTTATTAAATTTTCCCAAACAATTTAGCATACAGGTGTCTAATAGATAAATATTGAAACTAAGTAGGTATTATAGCCATATAACAAAGCAATAAGGAGTTAAAAAAACCGTCAGGGGTGGGGGCAGAATCCGCTAACTCCTCCCCCACTCCCCCCCTCACCCCGGACCGAATAGGGTTAAGATATGTGAAGGATCGACTCAGTTAGGCCAGCTAAAAGAAATCTAAAAGAAATCACAAAAATTTAAAATATTTTATAAAGTAACGTGAAACCAAGGTAAGCTACGATGTTTTTGTTAAAAATGTGCCACATTCATGCACAAAAAAGTTCAAGATGCTTTTTATTTGTGTATGAATTTTTTGTTAATGTTTTTCATGCACACGTTATTTCCACACAAAAATTGTTAATAAAACATTTTTTTAGTGAGTATTCTGCAAGAAAGTTTGACTTTAAATTAAACAGATTCAATTAAGCACAGAAATAAAAAATATCAGCCCGCTTAACCTACATCTTGGTTCAACAAAGCGAGGTCTCGGCAAACCGCTTTGGCTTGTTTCCCTTGTGATCGCATCTTACTCCTATGAGAAAACTTTTAAGCGAGATTTCAAGAATGTTTGGTTAAACAAGCGGGCTCGCTTCACAAGATCAAACCATAAAGGCGTCAAATGACATTAATCACTTTATGTATGTTATACGCATCACGTTCACACTAGCAGCATTTTGGCGTCAAAAGTTCTGATTTGTCACTAAAGTCTGTAGAACTTAATGCGGAATAATGAAGAAAACATGCAGAAATAGGTCAACTTTCTTTAATTAGCTGGCTAAGAAATCATAATAAGAAATTGATTTTAGAAATGCCGTCTAACAGGCGCTTAAGTGGCGCGCAATGAGTGTCTAACTCGCGCTGCAGTTACTTTTTATGTATATACTATGCGTTAAGGTATTTTAAACTCATAGATAGCAAAATTACCGCCGACTAGACGTCTAGTGGGAATCAAACTTAAAAGCTGACTTTAAAACAAATAGAATCTCCATGCTTAGCTTAAAATCCACTAAATGTTCCGAAATACTTTGATAATTGCTCAGCCGTGACACATTTAAAACTTTGCCAATGTAGTTTAGGGTTACGTTGTTACCTTATTTGTATTTTTGAAACGCTGAAGAATTTTATGAAAATGTTTGCTAATAAATTTACAGTCGGTGCGCGCCCGTCTTTTACGTTGCGCTTAAAGATAAACATCGTCTCTTTATTTTACTGTGGCGATTGGCACAAGTAGCTGACTTTTAAATTATTTTTGTGTTTTTCTGAATGCTGTTTCGCGTTCACCCTATGGTACGGTAAATCTTGGTTTCCATCTAGCGTTAATTCGCGTTAAGCAGGTGTGCCAATTGAAGTTAACTTTTAACGCTTTATTAAAACGTCGATGACTAATGCCCGCACTTATTTTAACTCCCCTTAACGCGCAGTTATTGATGTTTTAACGTGAATTAACGCGATCACACTTTTGTATAAAAATATGTGAGCATATCAGGTGTGGAAAAACTATTTCTACAAACATTTTTTTCTCAACAGGGGCGAAAATAGATTATCTTTAAGACCGTACATCTTAATTCTTCCCGAAGAACACAAAAAAATTAAATTATGTTGGAAAAAAATTTTATTATAAGATAATTTTTACTATTTTCCAATCGTGCATGCGTGCCTTTGATATTCTCTCCATTTCTTTTGATTAACATTTCGTTATAAAAAATTCTTAAATTAACACATAAACATATCTCAAAATGTGTCCTTTAAGCAATGTTCACACCAATGAGAATAACATAGCTAAATCTTATGCTAATTCGCATGTTACAGTGTGAACAGTTCCCTTATTCGCATGTCATTTTCTTCTCATAGTATTCGTACGAATTACATAAAAATTACATATTAAGTTTTTGAACATCAAAGCAACACCACTTGATATTTATTAACTTATGACGTAAATAAATTGCTTTTAAAGGTTTAATCGAAACAAAAAATTCTTTGATTGAAGAAAACAAAACATGATGCATTTAGCAAAATGCATTTTTGATTCTCTTTAAATAAACAATTCTTTGGACCATTTTTTTGTTTTTTAAATTTTTGGTCTTCTTCTTCTCATCATTTAGATCATAAAAAATCTCGTAGACCATGTCCTTATCGGAAAAGTCCATAGTTATAAAGCCAATACGACTTCGTGTTCTATTTGATGTGAACACATAAGTTAGAATCATTTCGAATATTTTTATTTCTGGAATTTCTTATTTGCATGCATAAATTTTTACGAAAGGATAGCGCTATTGGCATTGATGTGAACCTGGCTTCACTTCTCTAACTAGGAAGTTATATTTTACATTAGTCGTTAAAAAAAATCTACTTTTTCGATATGGTTAACAATAAACACATCATCAGATCCAGAAATTATATCATTACATTATTACAGAGATATATTTCACTCTATATATTTAATATATATTAATATATACTCTCTTCATAGAATAGAATAATATTTCTACATATCATTTAAATGGCACCAGAATCGTTATAAGGAAGTTTTTATTTTAATGAAAAATGTTACCAAATATATTTTTGTATCTAGCTTATTGATCAAAGGGTTAGCTTGATAAAACGCGTTATGGTAGCTTTGGATGTATTTTTTATTTAATATACCGAGAAAACGAAGGAACATGACAAGTCAAGACACCTGAAACACTAGTACATTAAAGTACGTAACGCACTGCGACACGTAGAAATTTGGACACACAAGGCACATAAATTAGCACACCCAAAAGATCGTCTAATCTAATTTTCTTTAAATAAACACCTAAATAAACCGTACTTCTTAATAGAAATGAGATTTAGTTGTTGTTGTTGTTGATTTTGTCACTGTTGTTGTTGTTGTTGTTGTGTTTGTTTGTTGTTGTATAATATTACATATAATATTTACAGGTGCATGTGTCTTCCAAAAATTAGTAAAAAAATTAAAAAAAAGGGAGATCAGTTTGCTAATTCTAAATTTCAGAGGGAAACCGAAGAAGGGCATTCTTAAAAGTAACTTTACTATAAATATTGTACTAGCAAATACCATCTTTTCTGAAATGAAGTTTCCTGTTAAAAAAGCCCTTCCTTCCCGGAAATCTTTCAAAACTGAGTTCCAAAAAATTTGCGCGTGATAAGCGTTTATTTATTTCTAAAAATAATTATTTATTTATCAAAGCGTGCTTATTTCAAGATGGTAGATCTTTTGACACTATTATATTATCTGTTGTCTAAGTGGCAGATTCACTACTTATATACAAATGGCAAAGGTGCGTAAATTTCTGGTACATATATTTAATAAGTTGTCGACCTGATTCTGAAGTTTGTCGTAAAACCTATAGAGACTTTTCTATGCTACAAAATTAATAGAGATGTTTAGAAACCTTTGAAAACGTCACCATTTTAAATTTACCTGAATTTTAGATATAAAGCTAAATATCAAGTCTTATCAGATTATTGCGTTTATTGAAACCCCTTTTTAAAGTGCAAATTTTATAAATTACAGCATTCCTCCAAAAAACGCCAATTTTTTTTAAATATCGTGTGTCTTTGCTTATTATAAGGTGAAATTTAAATGTCTTTTTATCGCACAAAAAACCGCCATTCTCCTAAAGAATCATAATCTGGATTATTTTTATTTTTATGATCATCACATTCGAGTCTTTGGTCGAACAAATTGACATGATATTTATATATACAAAGTGATCATACAGTGATTTCCCGCGATGAGAAGACCACACTTTTGAATTCCATTCCATACACTTTAACGCAATATAAGACGTATCGTCGGGAAGTATTTCATAGGAGTGACATGATGGAGGACGAGTCTCAGTTACGCCAGAAAAGTAGTCAACTACCTTTGTACCGTTTAAGTCATTTGTTGTTGCAATATGTATCGTTCTGTTATGCCAAGGTTTGCGGCAGTAGAAACGAAGTTGGGTGAAATTAATAAATTTTCGTAATTCACCCAAACCGGACACAGTCAAGAGAAACCTGCCCGTTGAAACATCATTGAGTAATGAGATGTTATCTGAATTGATCAGGTTTGTAAGATTTCGATCTGGAATTGAGCCATTCTGCACGACGTTGCCAAATTTTGTCCATCCTCCTATTAATAAGTAATCCTATCTTAAAATATTGATTTCCAACACTGAAGTGGCTTTATCCTGTATAATATTTACTAAATTAATACAAAATCTTAAAACAGGTTTGGTTTATGTCATGCCTTAAGGAACCGTTACGGTTAAAAATTATACCCTTTGACGATGTTCCTTTATACAAGGAATAGTTATACTTTTTAAAATTGTATATATGATGTCACTATACAAGTCTGTATATTGATTGGAACAAAAGTTTTGTTAAGTGAGGATGACCATGAAAGATGGTTGACTTTTGTAAGTAAGTAGCTGTTTGTTTTTCATCAATTTACTCGTACCTTTGATATAAATCTTTACAAAAAAATTTTCTCGACTTCCTGAACCTTCGCGGGCCATCGAATTAAATGTTTCATGATGCAGACATTCCAGAAACCACAACTAGTGATTTTTAACTTTCCTTTGTTCGGCCAACGCATCTGCCTATGCTTCGATAAATGGCCAAAAAATTCATTATAAAAAGGATTGTTGCGAACCAATGAGTTATGTTGGTATTTCTCTATTTATTATGCACGAGAGGAGAGGATTACACGATTACTCATTTATTTATATATTTGTGAGAGATCTGACGGAAAAAAAACTAATTTTTATTTTACGTGCCGTGGATTTTAAAGCTTTTGAGTGAATATTTTAGAAAAACAATACTATGATCTTTGTTTTCTTTCTCAACTTTAATTTTTTGATGCATATGCTAATTTGTAATCTTGAAATAATAAGGAAACTTTGGTTTTTGATGCATGTATACATCTGCTACATCATTTAAATAGCTAGTTATTATATATCCACAATCCTCCCTCTTTCTAAATATAGTGTATCGGACAAAAAAAAAGGTTCTCATTAAAATTTAACAGCCAAATTACCTCCCAGTGTTTCCATGTCGCAATACACTAACGTTGGTTGTTGCAGTTGCACCCAGTAGTAGCCACTTTTCAAAGTGGGATGATTTTCATTTATCCACTTGCACGACTTTGCAGGATATTCTAGAGAGACAACAGAATTACAGAGTAATTTGACAAAGAGCTATTTATCTTTTATATTGCCAGAAGCAAGGACTTTTTACGAACTTCCTGTATGTAAATAAATTAATTACAAGGCTTAGACCGCCATGTTTCCGCATCTAAGCTTATCAAAGCTCCACTTGATATTATGGACAAACAAAAATGTTAGTATTCGTTTTTGCCATAAAACATAAGTAACGTACGCAGTTTATCACATCGTTCCCCATGTGTTTCATTTCTGCATGTACAATTGAATCCAGGTGGTTCACAAATGTCCTCACAATAATGCCCTTTGCAAGGCGACGTGCTGGAACAAACATCTCCAACCTTAATAGATTTGATACTGTATGAACTTGTTACGTGTATGTGGTAAACAAAGTAGTTTTGCTAATTTTACTAAGGACAAAAATCGTTTACTATGACTTGCCATGATATACCATGTTTTGATGGTTAAAGGTCTTGCTGATTCATAAAGTTTGTTAACTAATTATGCTTGCAATTTACAAGTTGGGAAGAAATCCTTAAGAAAAGAAAGGGGCGCAATGGAGATACTAACTTTACCTCTTGATTATTAGGATCAGTTTCATAATGGGTCCAATTAGTAGCATAAGTAGCTTCAAGGTTATCCTCAGCAGTCGTATTTTTCAACAATTCGCATATCTTTGCGTAATCATTGTAATTAATCGATTGACAAGCACCATTCAAAATGCACTTCTTCACGCAACTAAGATCATCTTCTACCTGGTAAGTGTCAAGGATTCCAACCGTTAAGCGGGAATCTTTATAAAACAAGGAGAGGTCGGAATAAAATCCACATGATAATCGTAAGATTTTCCCAGTAATTAGGTAATAGTGCACTTCCAGCAGGAGAGTGCACACAACAATCCTACAGAATTTAAAAGTTAAATTCTATGAAAAATGAGCACAAGGAAAAAATATTACTATGATTCAAAGGTAAAAAACACACTAACCTACAGGCACTTTTCATTCTCCTATTTCTATCTTGTCTGTTGTTTTTTGCTAACTGGCTAGAAATACATTTTTTAAACATATTTGCCACATTAAAATGTGTTTTGTATTGTGTATTATATTATTCGTATTAATAGTTTGTACGTCAGTTGTGGTTAATTTAAAATTTAAATTCCAAAGCAGGCACGTATTCATCCTATTTAAGACAAGTATAATACATTTAACAGGTAATTTTTCTGTATTGAAACTTTGTTTTTAGCAATAGAGTTACCTATTTACTTTATAGAAAGTTTAAATTCTTGTTTTGAAAAGTGAGTTTTTTGCTATTTTTAGAAGGTGTAATTGCACAGTCTCTATAATAATAGCCGTAGTCTGTCTGTCTCTGCGCGGACCCCCTGCTGAGTTAAAAAATGATGTTACGGAAACATGAATATCAAATGCGATATATTTTTATCCACTTTGTTGTGACGGGTAAATATAAAGGACGGGCGAACCCGTGGATTTTTCCACGGCAACGACTAGTAGAACTATATTAACCTTACCTCAACTCAAAAGTCTTAAGTTTATTATTCTTAAATACTGTCAAGAAATGATATTGACGAATTTGAAAATAATTTTTATTTACGGAATTTTAATATTTTACTCACAATACCCGCGAACTTCTTTTTAATATTTATCGTTTTTTGATATTTTATAGTGGTAAAAACAAAAGGACAGAGCAGAATATAGACATTGTGATGAGAAAATATTTTGCATTTAATATTTGGGCTGTTTTGTGCGCCATTCAGCTTTCGGCAACTAGTCACCTACAGAATAAATTAAATTTAAGTTTAAAATAGTTAGCTAAGCTATATTCATTTGCATATACAGTAATATTGTCGCTTTATAAACAAAATATAAATACTGCATCAATCGTTGTTTATTGCTCCGATTGAAATACATAAAAACTATTTTCAAATTAATTTATTTAGAACGTATTAGTTATTCATCGAGTCAAATACAAAGTTGCTGCAGTGAGATACGTTAATGCTCAATAATCAATACTATACCATGCTAGAACGTCAATCACGACACTTGAAAACTAGTAAATCGCCATTTGTGCAAAATCTTAATGACGTTTCTGGGATTCTTTCGAAAAAAACAAGGGAATGGATTTTTAAATTCACAAGTCATTATTTTTCAACATTCATAGGTGGTTGTTTCAGTCTTTTCTATCATCCATGTAAATGGGAGAATACAGAAGTTCTATAGCGGCTACTTTTTCTTTGAAGAGAAACCTCCATTTTTATTTATTAAACATTCCGTCTTAAAAGACTAGTTCTGTCTACATTCCAATGTTGTTAATCCTGTTCTCCTTTTTTCTTCCTCAACATGTAAAAAAGTCTATATTTTTGAATTCTGGTTGTACTTATTTTTTAAAGAAACAACGTTAAGTGTGATTTTCATATTCATTCCAGTCAAAGCAATTTTTAAAATTATAAAAAGTATTAGTTATCCTTTGAAGGAAATGTAGGTATGCTAGCGATATACGATAATACTTAATTAACATGAGTATACCATATAAAAACAATTGAACTAACACTAATCAAAATTTTTTTTTTGTGAAGAAAAACATTCCATGTTAACCGTATAAATTTCTTTGATGACATTTCTTAAATTTTCTTGAAAAAAAATATAAAATTAGGAAGAGATGTAGTTTCTCACATAAATGTTAGTCATTTTTATCAATCTTTTTTTTTAAGGAATTTAAACTGAAAAATACCAAACTAAAGTTTTTCAAAAGCTGTTTACAGCTTCTTTTTTAACCCCGACTGGGTGGAAAATGATGTAATTATTATTGTTTTGTGTTGCTTATATGACAGTAATATAACGTCATGTTTTGTTGTAAAGCGTCTTAAGATTGAGAATGATTGAGAGGATTTGTTGTAGATAGTCCTGGAAAAAAATAATTTTTATCTCTAAAAGTCTTTGTGTTTTTTATTTTCATGCCTGATATGATAATACTTCTAGATAAGAGACTTGTAAAACATACGGCAAGACATAAAACAAAAATATTAAGATGCGAAGAAGAAGACAGAATATAATGCGAACGGTAATCTTATTATTCTTAAAAAACTCCTGGTTATTAATTAATGGTTCAGCTTTTGCAGATGGAAGCTCTACAGAATTTAAAAGTTACCTTACAGTAAGAAAAAGATAATTGACTACAAAAAGAATATATAAGCGTAATTTAAAGATAAGAAAATAAAGGTAAAGACTAACCTGTAGCCACTTTTCATTCTCCAATTTCTGTCTTGTCCGTTTGTGATTTTTGCTAACTTAAACTGCCACGATATAGATATTTGAAACATTTAACCAACATTTAAGTTGGTATGTATTGGGTATCATATTATTCATATTAATATTCTGCACGTCAATTGTGGCTAAACTAAAGCAAGTCCATATTCATCATATACAAAATACCTATTATACATGTAATTGGTTTTTTTTTTATTGAAACCTGCAAGCAAGAAAGTTAGATTTTATTTTATACACATTAGCGTACCTGTCTTCGACATGCATTAATAAATACTGCACCAACCGTTTTTTCAGTGCTTCACACCAAGGGAGAAAGATAAGAACTATTCTGGAATTTCAATATTTTCCGAATATACCACTTATCCATTAAATATGAATTTTCTAAAGCGAAATGTTTTGATGTTCAATAATACATAATTTACCATGATAGAATAAACGAGTTTACGTCAATCATGAAACTTGACTCTTTTTGTTAGAAAAAATGGCGAAAATCAATACTCTAGTCAGTAGCATAAATGTATATTCATAACTACTTATGCCAGCATACGGGAGAACACACTTAATATTTTCAGTTGCTATTTAATTTCTTTTAATAGATTGCACACAAAATATTTTAAATGAAATAGACAACAACAATGATAATGTCTAATTTCCCTTTACTTTTCGCAGCAAGTTAATTTATAACAAAGCAACTACGTTCACAAGGTTTTAAAACACGTCACAGCCAATTAAAATGCAACAGGAAAGTTCTTACCTAATGAAATTATTTCATTCTATCACGTGATTTGTAGTAGCCAAATAATAAAAGTATAAAAACGTTTTCTCCAATATAGAACATTTTTATAAAAGCTCTTTTAAATAAAATTGTAGAAAACATAATCCACTTTGACGGCCACAGACGAACACAGTTTTCGTATTATTGTGAGAGACTAATTAAAAAAGCCGTGAAATATTCATTTAAGCAAAGGCAAAATAGAAGAAAAAAATTCGAAATTTTGATGACGTCACCGGTACGTGTACAAAAAGGTTTTCTGAAGAGCGTATTAACCTGCGCAGAGACTGGAAGTATTTATTGCGCAGAAACTGGAACTGTGATCAAAATAATATATAGGATCATGTGTTTTAACCAACGTTTTAGGAGATGTAAAGGCTCTAAAATTTTGCTGACGCCAGCAAAGACGAACCAATATACACAAAACTTTCGTAAATATTGCTTACCCATTGACTTTATTGTGCAGACGCCATTAACTAGTCTGTTCAGAAACGGATGGTTTGAATCAGTTTTATGAAGTTAGACTCAGTCTTGACCCACGTGGTCCTTACTTACCATACAGTAGATGACAATAGTTAATTTCACCCAAATAATTTAGCAATAACTCCACTATATACTTCCTTTGACGTCAATATTGTTTTAATGTTTACCGAATAATTTTATTCATAAAAAAAAAAACAATTTAATAGGTGATAATTCATAGACTAAAATTGAGAAAAACATAATCCACGTCGCAAAAGTCACAGACAACACCTTTTCCGTATTATTATGATTTCGGATGTAACACAAATCTTATTTAAACGAGCGGTCGTTTCCTTCTTTTTCTTCTTCTTCTCCTTCTCCCGACTTTTTATCGATTGCCACAACGTCATGACTTTTAAAGTCCAACTTGACCCCGAGACTTAACGCTACGCCGGCTGTGTGCGAATCTTGATATTCGTGAAATTGAGAAAGAAGGAAGACTGCGTTACAAATTTGATCACTAAAATTGCTATAGACTGTTATTTTAATATTATTTGATGAGCTATGCTAGATACTCCATCAAATAATCGTTTCCAGTTATGTTTTTAACGAAGCGGATTTTGTTCAACAAAACCAAACTCAAGGGGGTTAAGGTACGAGTCTTCGAGGGAACTAAGTTCAAGGACACCATATGTATTTATCATCAAGTTGCGAACCAAGTTTTTTAAAGCGAACACAAATATTTGGTTGGGTAAGTATAATTTTTTAACTGCCTAAATTTCAGTTATGTCAACGTTTAAGATATTTTATTCATTGTGTCTATGTCTTTGCGTATTAAGACGATAATTTTATCACTTTTACTAGCGATGTGTAAATCTGAAAAAACAATTTAAAGATTTTAGCTACAAACGTAGATTGGAGCCAGCTAGCGGCAACTAATCTTATTTATTCTCATTATTTTAAAGTTTGGTGTAATACTTATTTTCATGTTGGGTTTGTTGATCTCTAGCTAGCTTTTGCTACCTCTGGTTGAAAAGAAAAAGTAGCGAAACTCAGTTTGGCTAGCTACAACAAAATTCTTAATCAATATTTCATATGGTAAATGCATTTAGTAGGGAGTGACACCTTTATTACTGTTAGGAAAACTTACTTTGTAAAATAAAATTAATGATTGATATTTTAGTCGGACGGGGTAACGACGGTCTGCAACCTCGTCCCCAGGTTTTTTTTGACTTTTTCATATGAAAATGACGTCGAAATACCCTGGTATCGTTGACCGGATTCTGAAATACGATTGGCTTTCACATTTTTGCATAATTATCATGAATTTTTTATTTAAGCCAGCACTTTTTCACATTAAAAATAATGGTACATGACGCCGTAATCAATCAGTTTTATAAACAAAACTTTATAAAGCTAGCAAAATTTATGAAAAACGTATTGGTGTTACTTTGTTAGATTTATTAAAACATAATTAACTTAGTCGTGGTGCTGTGCTAAACATTAAGAAAGAATAGCAGACTGCCAAAATAATAAAATAACATACCTGTCTTTTAGCAAGTGTTTGTAGCTAGAAACTAGCTAAAACAAGGTTTTTAATATGCTTAGCACGTAGTAGGTGATGAAAAACCTACTGCAGGATTTAGGACTTTATTCCTCCGTAAATGCCATAGCACTATATTTGTAAAAATCAGATGTACAAGAATAAATCTTACAAATATTTATTTTTGGGGGACCCAATTTGCAAAACTTTATCACATATGTACATAAATTATGAATTTATTCTAGAAAGGGAGTATAATAAAACTTGGAGAAGAGGGAATCAAGTGTCTCTGAGAAAGCTATGAATTTCAATAATACCTTAACCATATTCATGCAGAGGCAGGAAAATTTACTCACTCCACCTACAGGTTTAAAAAGACAATGTATGTTTAAAAAAATTGTCCCATTTGAAGTGAAATTTTGCGATTTTTTTATTGACAGAGTAGATTTCTATGACATAAGAAAATAAGAAGCTGTGTTGCACCAGTCAAGCATGGTACATATTTTTATTTAGACCCTAAGTTTCAATCATGAGATTTTTTTACACATATATCTTTATTAAAACTGATACATTCTCAAAAATCGGTTATCGGTGTCCCTGAAAACGGCTAAACTCAGGAACTATGATAATAGTGAAAATATTTTTCGACTCAAATCTATTAAACAAACTTAAGAACATGTTATAGCAAGATTCTTTACTTCAAGTCTTTACTTCAACTTTATATTATTTATAGTATTTTTTATAGTCCACTTCACTGGGCACTTTAACAGCTATTTTCCACTTTAGAAAAATTTTTCGTAAACGAAATGGACAGAGACAGAAAGTTTTCTACTTGTAATTTCTATTTTGTAATATTGGACATTTTTATACAAAAAGTAAACACGCTTTGCGCAATTCTCACAAAATTAAATAACCTGATTTTCTAAAGAATTCTCTAATTGTCTTTTTCACACAAAACCCAATTAAAAAGTTTGATTCTACATTACTCAGAACAGAATAAACAAGAACACTTTATGTTCAAGTAATGTAAACATTTTTGAGTATGCCTGCTCAGAAATAAAAAACGATATCCAAAAAAGAACATCTTTATTCGGGAAAGCTAGCTAAACTATATTAAAGCATTATGTAACCTGCTAATACGACAGCACACCTTTTTTTAAAGTTGATAAACGCTTATTGCAGTTAGCAAGAAAATTTTTCTTGTATATTTTAGTTGTGACACACAAGCTTAGTTGTGTTACGTGGCTTTGTGGTTATGGAGTTTGCTTCGCAATCACAAGGTCCGTGGTTCGGTCCACAGTGCGGACATTTTCAGCAAGTGCCTTTACCACAGCTACGGATCAATCCATGCCATGTGAGGGAAATTGGGTAGGTATTACCAGTGTATACTTAATTAATGTATGCATTCCGAACACAGGACCCACATTGATAACAGTGTTTCCAACTCTGAAGTGGCTATATCCTTTAAAAGTATTCGGAATAATAATAAACAATATATCAGTACGTTTTATGTGGCTGCAACATAAAATTCTACCCGCTAAAATTCCGCCATTGTTAGTTGCATAAATTAACGTATGACGTGTTCGTATAATCTGGCATATATTGGCCAAAATCATTCAACAATGCCAGGGTATTTTTTGTCGTTTTCTCTCATTTCAAAAACCTGTTTTACATGTAATAAGCGCTAAGTTCAATGTTAATAATAATTGTCTCCTGTGTTTCTGTTTAACCGAAGTTACGATAAAGTTTTTTTCACAAAAAGGTTATTATACTTATATGGATGACTAATCACTCAGCCCGGAGTAATACTTATTTTTGCACTTTTAATGGAAAAGTTCTCCAAAAAATGTTGGCCAACTATTTTTGCTATGACAGGGTAGAAACGAGTTGTAAACTTGTCTCTATTTCAGCTAAAGTTGTGGAAAGTCATCTTTTGGAAAATATAGTACACCGGAAAGACCATAATATTGTGCGCCTATTTTCAAAAAAAATATTACACCGGAAACACCATAATAATCTGCGCCTCATTCGGGGCGGATACTGGAATTTAAACAAGTTAGTCCATTTTTTTACAAAGTCAATAAGAAATGGGCGTTTAAAGCACGCAAGGCGCTAAATAGCGTGTTTTTAGGTGCATAAAATCAAAAAAACTAAAACAAATTTTTAAAAATGCATTAAAAACAGTTGGTGAGAACCAAGCAAGGACAGGTCTATTCGCCATCTTTATACTGAGGTTTAAAGCAAGTTTACTTATAATGACATGTGACCCGTTTACACACCCTGTGTTAAGATTAAAATTGAGGTCAAAAACTGACTAACTGACGTCATTTTCTGTGGCTAGACTGTACTTGGGACCAAAATGGGAACAATTTTCGAAACCGGCTTTTCCCCAACCCGTTTTGGAGGATACGGGTTGATGACGCCATTGACATACCCTTATAATAAATATGCTCGTTAAAAGTAGACAATCCTATACAATTACTTGATTAGTGTTTCAGGTTCTACATAATAGTGGCAGCGGCTTATTCTACATTGGTAGATGTTTTTGAGTTTTAAGCTAACGACAGATGCATGCTGCGGGTTATCAAAATCCTAAAATAAACTTTTTGTAAATCATTGATGACGTCATTAAAATTTTTTCCCATAGTTTTCTGTGCCTAGGTGGATTTTTCCACAGGCTTATTGACTAGTTAATATACTAACAGCCTAAAATTACAACCATGTGTTCGTACGGCGTCCCCATCTTATATCTTTCTGGCATCCAAATGGCAATAGGATCATGACCCGTGTAAAGGCCTGTTCACGTGACCATTTTACAACCCAGAATCTGGGTTTTAACAATTATATTTCCTTTAATAACCTAGGTTTTTCTCAAAGGTGGCCGTGTTAAGTAAGCATGCCATTTAAAAAGATCGAGTTAGCAAGCCATTTGAAAAGATCGATTTAACTGACGTCAAGATTAGGCTAAGATTTCTGGCGAGTGAAAAAGTGATGACCAAACGTAAGCAAGTGACAGAAACAGTAGTTGGCCAGGATCACTGATTATTTAGTTTTGTTATGTTACGGCTCATATTTATTGAAAGTTTTACCCAGGATAGCTTCTTCAGTTAATGGTGCTGCTATCAACGAGGATCCTGCGTGGACCGGGACCCTAGTGCATTCAAATCTCCTATTTCAGCTACAAAATTCGTGAGAACATCACAGTCGTTCAACTGGGCAACAGCCTAAAGATATCAATTATCTAAGTAGAAAGGATAAGTTCACCCTTTTATGGTCTCTGGCATGATCGGTTTGGGTTTGAACCCAAGGCCTTACACACTGGGGAGCATAAAATAATAAAATTGCTTTGCAAACACCAAATACGGAAACATTTATAGAGTTTTCCTAAACCTGTATGGATATAGCGTACAACTGAGCAATAAATAGCATTATATTTACTTTTCTCAATGCTATGAGTTTATTTTCTTACTAGTCGATTAGGCCCGTGGAAAAATCCACTTAGGCAGAAAAACAATTGCAAAGTTCTGTCATTTGAATTTTGATGACATCAGCAAATATTTCAGTATATTGAATATGCCTTTTACTAAAAAAAATTATCTGAAAATGCATAAAAAGAAAGTATATAAGTCATAATTTAACAAAAAAGTTCTTAAAATCTAACACAAAATATCAAATGTCAAATTGCATGAAATCCTCCCAACAAAACTTCAGACAAAATATGAAAAACAACGGCGTGCACGGTGTAAAATCTAGTTAGTAGAAAGTTACAACATTGACAGTCACAACCCAGACAGTTACGACAACAATAATAATAATGTCAGAAATAACACATATCTCAAATATGTATACATCTTATTATGTGATTATGTTGAAAACCTTCAATATTTTAATCTGAAGTGTCGAAAAGAAAGGCTTGCAACAGTAAGCACAGATCTATGAAATAAGTTCTTTACGCATTTTAAACATTGTCTTTTCCCTAAATGCTTATACAACAATACAACCTGAACATTATCAAAAAGCCAAACTTAAACAAACACAAAACACCTAAAAACAAAAAGTTGAACTTTGAAAAATCATTTATTCGGTTGCATACCATCCTCTCCCGCAAAAATATGCACAAAATGTAAAAATTAACCGGTTAACAAAACAATTTTTTGTCTAATGATCCGTACTGACTTGACCAAACATTTTAACCTGAAATGTCGAAAAAGCAATAAGCAATGAGTAAATTTCAAATCAACAAAAATCATTATTTTGAAAACATTGTATATATATATATGGTTCTTCCTCACAAAAGTTTACAATAAATGTAGAACACAAAGGTTTATGAGGAGCAAATCAAAACATGAACAAAAATCAGTTCAATTGGCATGTTCTATATTGTCTTCAGCCATAAAATCTTCCACAAAATTGATATGAAACCCATCAAATTCAACTCAGAAAAAGCAGTCATTTAAGTGCATACAAAAATACAACAAAAATCACTACACTTAAGGTACCAGAATTACTACATGTTAAATAAAAATCGTTTCGTCATTTTGCATGTAACCGATGTATATAAGTTTAGTTACACAAAATGTGAAAAATACATTATTTGCATACACAAATTGTGAAAAATACATTATTTGCTTAAAAACAGTCCTTAAACTCTTCTTAAATATTATGTAATACTTTTTTAAAAGTTGTTGTGGCTTGTTAATTTAAGCTTAAAATGTCAATTAAAATAAGTTACAGTCACATTCTTAGCAAAGACCACTAAGATTAGCTAACATGTAAAAAGCAACATAAAACTGAAGCTAACATAAGGTAGCTACAGCAGCTAATAGCTAGTCACTTAAATATAAACTGGAGACTTAGCTAGGTATAAGGAACATGGCTACATATTTATAAATTCCTAGCTACCTAGCTAGTTGTTGTTGGTTTTATGATGCTAGCTAACACATATGTCTCGCATCAATAATATCATCAAAACTGAAAAAAAACATAAACAAACCTTACAGAAATATTTCTATACTTCATTTATATACCATGCCCCTTTTTAAATGCTTTTGTAAAGATTTATTTTGAAGGAAAGAGTAGAAAATGCTTAAAAAGAACAGCCATCTTTTTTGCAAACACAATTTCCGTTACTTTGTGCTAGAACTTCATTTAACAAACCACATAAAACTCGCAGCTTTTCACGACAAAGAAGACATAATTTTTTCGGCGACTTTAAAGAGAATTGCGGCAACATCAAAGGAAAATGGCGATATCAACTTTGCCTGTCACAGAGACACGGAACTGGCGTATTATTATATAGATTCTTTCTATATTGTGCTTTGTTTACTTTGGGTAAGTTACGTAACTGCCCATTGGTACCATTTTAAACAATCTTTGAAATTTTCAGAACACGAACTATAAGATATTTTATACACTGGCTTGTTTTACCCGGTTGGCTTGTTTTACCCGGTTGGCTTGTTTTACCCGGTTGGCTTGTTTTACCATAAATTGTGATAACTTTTTCAATGGCAAGGAAACTGTTGCTCCACATTACCCGTCAGTCATACATTTAATTTTTCCTGGCTTTTTAAGAGTGCTGAATGTATTATTGCAGATTTAAATGGTAATTAAAGCAAATACAGGTGGCTATAAATGAAGAAATAGTATTGTCCAATAAATAAAGAAAGTGTGATACGGTATTTGACTTCTAAGGTACTTGTTTTACGTGAACAAGACAATTTTGCATTACTTGTAATTTATTTCAACATTATGTAGCAATCAAACATTTCTAAAAGGATTACACACATTAAATAATAAACTAAAAAACTAATTATTGGCGCCAAAAAGAATTACGTATATCACACAAAAGAAAATGATGGATAGCTAGAAAGAGAAACTTAATTTGGTAAGAGTGGCTATTCATTCCGAAGGGCGACATTGTCTTTTCATATATTATCAAGAATTTTTTAAAACCCTCCTGTATAAACATTGTAGGTTTCTTTTTAATTATCTTTTTGAACGATAGGTCAGTCAAATTGACAAAAAACACTCTTATCTGTGTTACTACTAATTTAGCCATGATTGAAACACAACAACAATAACTGTTCAAATTAACTATTTAAATTGTTTTATAATACCAAATATGTTCTAAAATACGCATAATCAAATGAAATGTGAAACATCGTTTTAAAGATGCAATTAGATATTTTTTTGATTTGGTAAAAACATTGTGCCTATGGTGGCTATTTAAGGATTAATACCACTTTTAAATTTTTGTTTCTCGTACCTACAGTAATTAATTTGTGCATAAAAGTATACATGGCGCTTTAGAATTCT
Organism: Hydractinia symbiolongicarpus; assembly: GCF_029227915.1. Classification (NCBI taxonomy): domain Eukaryota; kingdom Metazoa; phylum Cnidaria; class Hydrozoa; order Anthoathecata; family Hydractiniidae; genus Hydractinia; species Hydractinia symbiolongicarpus. The sequence goes on along the minus strand of NC_079880.1, from coordinate 9,709,948 downwards.
GTAATCTAATTCAACTTGTAATGTTTTTTCAGAACTGATGATGATCACAGGATTAAATTATATTAAAAATCATTCTTGGTCTTATTCCTCACATGAATTATTTTCTATTAATATATTTTCAAACTTTTTTTAAAGATGATTAAATAGTCATTTCAATATCACTTAGTAATCAAGTTCTTAAGTAACAATTAAAATACGCAATGTCCCTTTTTCAATTCGAGTAGCCCTCGTTGACTAAGGCAACATTCTTCCTGAATCCGCCGATAGCTACTTTATCGCTTCCATCTGAATTGTATGCAACCACTCCATTATTATCAAGTTTGGCTTTCTTGTCAGATGTTTGATTAACTGTTGATTTGATATTTAGCGATTGTCTATGCTGCTTCCGGTACAACAGAAAAATGGCACCCAAAATTGCCAAAATTAAAATGACTGCACCCACGACAGGCACAGCAATTACAGTGATGGTGTTATCAGAAGTGGAAGCCTGCTCAACTGTAGTTTCTAAAACAACAAGAACATATTAAAGCTATGCTAGTGTTATCTAAATTTCAAACAATATTTCTATCTTAAGAAAGACCAGAGAAAAGTATTAGATGTTTGACTCTAAACGGATACTGACTGGTGAAAAGCCTGTTGTGAACTTAATCATGGTTTTGATTTTTTATGTCAAAGATAATGCTATGTAAAAAAGAACCTGTTTTCCTAAACACCGTGTTGTTATTAAGTTTTCCTTCTAATTTTTAATCAGTAGGGCAATGAATAATTTATTAATTTTATCATTATTACACACTTTTAGGAGAATATCGATTTTGTTTACCAGGGTGATCATTATTCTTATATCTTCATTGTTCTAGACAATAGACATGTTGTGTCGTAACATAATATTTCTATTGAACCTATTCTTATTAGAAAGGCGTTTATTATCATTGATGAGCATTCTTTCCACTTGCTGTGTTATTCTATACCTTATGACGCCGTTCGATTTCCTCTTGTATAGACCAACCAATAAAAAAAGGGTAATAATAATGATGCAGTTATTTTTATCAATGTTTAATGTCATATACAACTTACTTTTTATCTTGCAAAGTTTTCCGTCTGCAGCTTCATCACATCTAGAATGGTGTCAAATATTTATAATAGAGCCAGGAAATTTGTCTATTCTCTGCTTACTGTAACTATCTGATAATATCATTAAGTTATCTATCTGGTCAAAAAGTAAGTGTTGTTGGCATAATAAATAAAAGACTTACAAAAATATACATAATTAAAAATGTTTATATTTAAGCATTGAACTGTAATTCCAATTTTGGTAGTTAAAGGAGCAAATAAGCAAGGTTTTATTGAGCAACACGGTCTAAAAATGTGTAAATTCTTGTATAAGATAAATATTATCTATGGAAGTTACACACCTTTCTCCTTTACATCCCTCGGGACACTTGCAAACACTTTTGTCACCCTGCCATATGCATATCCCACCATTCTGTCCTTCACATGAACATATCTCTACATCATTCACAAAGTTTCGTGTGGTGCTTAACCCGCATGGATCGATTGCTTTTACTATAAATTCATATCTTCCAGCTTTTGTTGGATGCCATGTTAAAACACCATGTGAAGAGACTGTCATACCATAATTTTCACCAACAAGTTCGTAACGCAATCTCTGCATCTCCGGATCAGATGCGGATATCACATGTCTCCACTTTTGTTTTCTAAATGACCTTAGATTAAGGTTGGTACCACTGAAGACTGGAGGTTTGTTGTCTAAATGATAATTTTAATAGAAAACAATGCAAAATTAATGCGCAAGCAATATACGTAAATAACAGTAAATATTTAATTGCTTAACTGTTTCAATTACAAAACATATGTTCTATCTTGGTAGTTTAAAACTTTTGTAAATGGGAGGTGTATACTTATTATTATTCCGAATATTTATACAGGATATAGCCATTTCAATGTTGGAAACCCTGTTATTAATGTGGGACCTGTGTTTCGAATGTATACATTAAGTATACAGCGGCATTGCAATCACATGGCATGCTGCGGTAAGAAAACTAGCTAAACATGCCCGCGCTGGGGACTGAACCACAGACCTTGTGATTACAAAGCATACTTCATAATCACCAGGCCATGCGTCACTTTTAATAGCAGCTAAGAGCAAGTAAAGCCCGGCAACTACCACTGGATAATTGCTTACCTGTTCGTTTGACGAAACCTGTCAGAGATTGTGCTGGATTACAAATCTGACACCAGTCACTTGGATTTGCGTCACCATGTGCAAAGCAGTAGTTTCTTATTTTGCAGGAATTTCGCTACAAGAATAAAAGAACCTGCGTTTTGTTCCTGCAAAACAACTAATGTTTACAACGGTGAATAATTATTGTATTGTTGAATTACAATACATTATTCGTGACGAATTATTTCTCTAATTTTAAAACGGTATTCTATTTTCTATTTTCTTTTGAAACTAATTTTTGTTTATAAAATATTAATTACTGGTCTTTACCTTTTGAAAACAACTTTCGTAATTTTTGTTACACTCCATGCATTTTGAATCATAAACCAAAAACAATGCGCTGTTTTCAGTAAAGTTCACACCGTTATTTGAAACTTTGATAAGAAATCCTCCAGTTGGTTTTCCATAAGATGTTGCAGGATTTCCATTAATTTCAACAGGTGTCTGAGGCATGAAGCAACTTATTTCACCAAAACTGAGTAATTGACCACCAGTTGTGCTATTGCGTTTCGTTATAACATATGGCTTGTCACTGATCTAAAATGAAGATGCTTTGTGAATAATGAGTTATGTAATGTTCTCTCGATTTACCAAAGTAAATTAAACAATAGAACGTTTATTTGTTCTGCATTGTTTATAATGCACACTTAATTAATTTACCCGTTGAAATTCCGTACTTAAGACAGTTTCATTTCTTATTATTAATAGACCGCCGCAATAAAAATATGAGGTTTTTGAGTTGCAACTATTTAATTATATTGTTATTCTGTATTGTATTTGTATTCTTATTTCGTGTAAAATCATTTCCTGGATTATAAAGCTCTAGCTATGTATTTTTGGTCGAAGTGCACTGATTTCTAATACATCAACCATTCTATAAATTAGTTAAGGTTTATTGGACATTTATAAAACTACAACTTACAATTACTTCTGTGATGTGACACGACAAATTCTTTGAGTCAATAAAATCTGCTCCCTTGACTCTTGTACGAATGCAATCTCTTTTTCGGATATCACAAAGCCCGTGAAATGGTATTCCATATAGCCTTGGACTTTGTCCTATTGTTAAAAAAAATTTCCTTTAATAAAAGAAGATTAATTGAACCTTTAAGAAAGAAGACTTTGATCTTGAAGACAATCATTAGACTATTCAAATCATTACAGCTACAATCGTGGTCACAATATGTTGGGACAAGACAACGAATTTCGAAGTTCGCCACCAAAAAACTGCCTTAGTCTCAATATTTTTGTCCACGATTGTAGCTGTTTTGATATCTAATTACTGGCTGTTCAGTATTAACATCTTTCGTTTTAAAACTTTAAATTTTACTTTAATTACATACGTGTCACAAAAGCCTTAATCCCTTGAGCAGAATTGAGCCGTTTTGGCCTACGAACTTTTGTAAGAATTACCAAAGAGCAATATTTGAAGCAAAAATGCATGACTAAACATATTTAAAAAATATGAATAATACTATTTTTAAGTGTTTTTGTTTTTAATGCACTAAAAATAAAAATAAAAATCGGTAACTTAATAGACACAAAACAAGTTGGTAAAGGAGCCGACCGATAAAAAAATACGATCGATAAAATACATTATTGAGCCAAAATCTGGTCCATTTTTATCAATTTTTTTTGCCTATAAGTACCTTTTTTGATTGAGCAGTCCGAAGAAATGTAATCTTCTTTACAAATGCACGTGGCATTTTCACAAGTTCCATGACCACTGCACTCATTTGTGCAAAGGCTGCTTCCAATCTCTTCAGGAGGTACTACTACTCCAGTGGAATCCTTCTTCCAGTATTTTAATTCTTTTAATGTTATTTCTTCACAATCACCAGTCATTGCAGTAATAGCTGATGCAGTGCTAACTTCATAATCATCAGTTACCTGCAGAAATAACGAACGTGATATTAATACGGAGAAGTCAGAGCTAAAAAAATTTCATTTTTCAATATTTTAGATTCTTCTGATTTCCAAACAGGAGTAAAGTAATATTTTACTTAACTAATTCATGGCCCGTGAATTAATTTACTGGTTTACCCATCCTATATTTACCGCATTTTGTGGGCCTCACTACTGCGGTTACCATTTTGCGTTACAAACAGACGTATTATAATTAGGCTAGTCAGTATCCCGCGGATAAATTCGCGGGTTCGCCCGTCTTTTATATATCGCATTTCGTGTTTCCTTAATACGACTTATTCTAGCACACAAACAGACAGACGGAATACGGCTATTCAACCTCGTCCCCAGGGTCTTGTGGCCTCTTAGCCGTTATTACGGAGTCGTTATCAACTTTATCAACAAGGCAAAATGCCCTGGGAACGAGGTTGAGGGCTATTATTAAAGAGATTAAATTTAGTGTCTTAATTACTGGTGTGAATCTAAAATACAATAATTAAGTTAGACGGTAATTAAATCTGTATTTATTTAGATCTCTATCTTCCATGAGCATTTTGCAACTTTATCATTATGGCCTTGTAGTTATCTTTCAAATGTTGTATCTTTTATTTATAATTTTTTTTCATAGCCGAGTTATGTATTAAATTAAATTGTCCTACCTGTACGTCTAACACACATTGATCAACAAATCCACTAATATCATATCCTTTTATTTGGCTCATACAGGCCTTTCCTGCAGACGACTCTTGAAGCGCTTTCGTGCATTTGTACTCCGTACCGGTTCTAGTTTTTCCAGTTTTAGTTGGAAAATCTGCTATCGTACCATTAGTTTGTTTGGGATCGTAAATATATATTCCTGTGTCTCCATCATCTGGCAAAGTAATGAAACTTTTATCAGCAACAGAACGTTTTTCACGACGATGACAATGGTCGAAAACTAAAAGAAATATGGTTTAAATGTTAACGATTGTACAGAGGTTTGGGATTTCTCTCGTAAAACTATTCATTGCGTATCAATGTGTAACTTACTTGGATGCTGAATTCCTATCACCACTGCGTTTTCGTGTGTGTACTTAGGTCCATCAGAAAATTTATTCAGGCATTCAATGACCTTGTTTTTTCCACATACGCAATATTTGTCAGCACGACTAGGTAAACATTTTGAATGACCTCCTTTGTAGTAAAATAAACTTTCACCGACTGGGATTCTACGGAAATTATAAGCGATTTCGTATCATTGCTAGGTATTAGAAACTTCAATAAAATAGGCAGTTACTTAAAATACCCACTTCCAACTTTCAGTAAAATTTTTCTGATGTTCCTTTCCTGTAAAAACCGTTCCATCTTTAGCCTCCATCTCGTTTTTCGTATTAACATCAAAATTGCCACACAGTCCTGCGGTACTTTCATACTCATCTGATGGGACTTGGACCTGTATATTTGCTAACCAATGATTTGTCCAATTTATTGCTTGAAATTTTACAAATGCTCCAGAAGGAAAGTTAACCTTAAAGAAAAACAAAAGCTATATTAAAACTTTAAGACTTTGTATAACTTTTTGAAATTTGAAGTCACAATCCGAAAAAGAAATTAATAGACACTTTGCATCCTTGGCTGTGGTTCAAAATAGACATAGGCATATATGGGCTATAATAACTTTGTTGCTGTTAGCCTGCGGGGACGCCATTTGTAACATAAGAGTATTTTTAGAGCATTTTGTGCTACGATCCATCACTTTATTTACGAAGTGATACTTTGAGATAAATATTTTTGATACTTTGAGATAAATATTTTTATACTTGATTTTACAAAAGTTAAAGAACTAAGCGAGTTTGGTGATGGGATATGAAATGTGTGTCTTGCAGAGACATGAAATGTAAAATACTTTCCAAGGCAAGCAAATAAATAAATTGGTACGAAAATCGAATTTAAGGAAACTTATGGTCTTATACACAAAATAAATTAGTTTACTCCATGGAAAAAGAATCTTTAGAAGCAATATACAACTCATTGAATACGAGTCTGTCCCTTATGGTTTGTCTAAATAATTCTTCTAATTCGTTACACATACATACACAACTTTCAAATATCTACAGCTACGCATACAAATGTTCAATTAACAGTATACTTAACGTTTTTTAAAATCATTTCATTAAGAAATTAAACTAATATCGAGGTTGTATGAAAATAATGTGGCAAATATTAAATTCGCAGCTATCCCAGCATGCCAAGAAACAGTTACTTACAACAAAGATTTTGCCATTATCATTTCTTTCTATGATCGTTCCGACTTGTGGTTCATCTGTGCTCGCAAATCTCACCCGAGGGATATTGTCTTGACACATATCAATAACAATGACGTCGTTGCCTTCTCTTACAGCTACTCCACAATTACACGCAACACTGTCACACTGGCGTGTTCTCACATGAACCTGTATTAAAATTCTAACGACTTAAAGTGCAACTTTCAGGCCGAGGAATAGAGTCATAAATGCTCTTGTCTAGGGTTTTGGATCTGTAAATTCTAAAGGTTATTGAAGATAGATGTTGAAGGCAAGGATTTCAAGTGAGTTAGAATGCAGAAAAAATAAGAACTTGGATATTTCTTATAAGTTCAGTTTTTATGTAAGCTAGAGCTAAATTTGGCGCCATCTAATCATAACAAACTTCATCGTTCGAAGCTCGTAGTATTATATGAAAAAGGGACTCAAAACGTAGACCCCGTGTAATTTTTCTTACCACCGGGAAATCGGAGTAGTTAAGGTAAGAAAAATTACGCTGGGTATCAAACGATTTTATTGCGGCCAAAATCTAGCCGCGCTTTTTGATTGGCTAATTCTATTGTTTTTTGCTCACGTGTCCATGTCGGGGAAAGCCCTTTTCATCCGAATATTCCATTGAGTGGTTTCATTCGCCCTAACAAACATTAGTAAACTATGAAGTTTTTTCCACAGTAAGATGTGGCCAAGCTTGGTAAACAACTCACAGATAAATTAAAATGGCCTCCGAAGCGATTAGTCGCATTGTCCAATTTAAACTCGGGGTTTCCGCTGAGTCATTCGTTTGCGTCTAAGCTTTAGTTTCAGAGAAACTCATTTTATGAACTCGAAGAAGAAAGCTTAGTTAACTAGGCTACCTAAAGCGTGGAAGAATATAGTAATGAGCTTAGTAGATTTTAGGATTCAGAAATCTATAATATTTTTTGTCCCGCTTAAAATTTATTTTCTGGCTGCCACAAAATATTTCCCGTATAAACCGGTTAAAATAGCTATCTATATAATAATACGCCAGTTCCGTGTGTCTGTAACAGGCAAAGTGGATGTCTCCATTTTCCTTTGATGTTGCCGAAAAATGCATGTCTAATATGTTAAATTTTCTGACGTTACGACGCGACGAAAATAACACTACTTTAACGTCAATATCCTATAGTAAATTAATGAAGCTATTACAGTGCACCTAAAACTTTGAGGCCAAATAACTTGGAAACGAGGTGGTGACGTCAATGATTTTTCACCGTGTGGGTAACTAGGGACCACCTAGGACCAATTTGGGTAATTTTTCCAAACCTGGGTCCCCGAATCCGTTTCGGAATGGACGGGTTGATGACGTCATTAAAAAACCTTTAAACCCTAATATCTCTGCAACCGTTTGTCAAAAGTACATGATCCTATACATTTTCTTGCTCAGCGTTTCAAGATCTATACGATGAAGGCAACAGGCATACACATTTCTGAAAAAAAACAATTTGTGTTCTGACATGTCTCTGCTGACGTCATCAAAATTTAAATGACGGTTGTTTTTCTCTGTTATCCTGCCTAAGTGGATTTCTCCACGGGCCTTATCGACTAGTCTATATAATAATACGCCAGTTCCGTGTCTCTGTGACAGGCAAAGTTGATGTGTTCATTTTCCTTTGATGTTACCGAAATTTCCTTTGAAGTAACCGAAAAATGCATGTCTAATATGTTAAATTTTCTGACGTTACGGCGCGACGTCAATAACACTACGTTAACGTCAATATCCTATATTAAGTTAAGGAGGCCATTATAGTGCACTTAAAACTTTGAGGCCAAATAACTTGGAAACAAGGTGGTGACGTCAATGATTTTTCACCGCGTGGGTAACTAGGGACCACCTGGGACAAATTTGGGTAAGTTTTTTAAACCTGGTTCCCCGAATCCGTTTCGGAATAGACGGGTTGATGACGTCATCAAAAACCTTTAAATCCCAATATCTTTGCAACCGTTTGTCAAAGATACATGATCCTATACATTTTCTTAATCGGCGTTTTAAGATCTATACGATGAAGGCAACAGGTGTACAAATTTCTTAAAAAAAAATTTGACTTTTGACGGGCCAATGCTGTCGTCAGCAAACTTTTTAAACCCTTATTTCTCCTTGGGTGTTCCTTGAAAAATATATGATCCTATACATTATTTTGATCAGCGTTTCAAACTCTACACATTACAGTCAACGAATAAACTAACTTCTCCAAATATTATTTTTTGTATCTGCACTTCAGACGTCAGCAAAAAATCTAAAACAACCTATTTTACCATTGTCCCCCGGACTAAGTGGATTTTTCCACGGGCCTTATCGACTAGTCTCTATAATAATACGCCAGTTCTGTCTGTCTGTGACTTTTGCAAAGTGGATAAAATTTCTTTGATAAAGTCTATAAAACATCGTCTATAAATTTGTTCTGTAAATTACCAAACTTTGACGTTAAAGCAATATTGACGTCAAAGGAAAGTATATTAAGATTAGTGAAGCCAATGCATTGCACTTTTAAAATTAAGGCTTAATAACTTGGAAACGGGTGGAAATAACTGACGTCATCTCCTGCGCGGGTAACTAGGGACTACCTGGGACCAAGTTGGGAAAGTTTTCCAAACCTGGGTCACCAAATCCGTTTCGGAATGGACGGGTAAATGACGTCATAAAAAAACCTTTAAACCCTAATATCTTTGCATCCGTTTGTCTCAAGTACACGATCCTATACATTTTCTTGATCAGCGTTTCAAGATCTATACGATGAAGGCAATAGGTACACAAATTTCTTGAAAATAAATTTTTGGGTTTGACAGGCCATTGCTGAACAAAATTTTTAACACCTTATATCTCCTTAGGCTTTTGTCGAATACATATGATCCTATACATTATTGTGATCAGCGTTTTAACCTTTACACGTTATAGGCAACGAATAAACTAAACTTGGCCAATTTTTTTTGTACCTGCACTGTTGACGTCAGCAAAAAATCTAAAACAACCTATTTTTCCATTGTACTTCTGCCTAAGTGGATTTCTCCACGGGCTTTATCGACTAGTCAGTTAATAATAAATTTGCTGGATTTTTTGAAGGATGTCAAATTTATTTTCTCTCAATGAAAGGTTACACACAGAGAAATGTCGGAGGAAAGTACTAAAATTCAAGTCCAATTTAGCAAACCCAAAATAACAATCAACCAATCAACACAAAATCGGCGTGGTTACGACTTACTCTCTTCAAAAATTTAAGAATTAGTTATATTTGTTTAGGTAAGGGAGGCTATTCGCGCTCAAAACAAAGGATTTTCCGATATTGACCACGTGAGCAAAGAATAATAGAAATAACCAATCAAAAGAGTACGGTCAGTATTTAGACCGCAGAAAAATCAAATGGAATCCAGCGTAATTTTTCCATCTTAGCAATTTCGATTTCCCGGTGGTAAGAAAAATTATTCTATGTCTCCTGGCTAGGTAAATCTAAGTTTTTTACATTTCGGGTGATAGTTCTTAGGAGAGGATGGCGTTGTTAAATTGCTGTATTTAAAAACGTTTTTTGTCACGTTTTTTGTCTTTGCTGAGAATTTTAAAATACTTAAATCTGAAATGTCAAGGAGAGCAATCTGCAAGAAGTGAAAATTTAAAATCAACAAAACCAATGTCAAAAACCAGAATTGGGAACACATTACCTTTAAAATTAAGTCATGTCTACTTTATTAGGACAATTTTTTATGGAAAGTAAATAATGCTGTTAACAAAAACAAAAAACAACTTATAGGCCCTAAAGTTTTAAAAGAAACAGTACAAAATTTCCACTTTCATTAATCTGCTAAAATTTATTGTTATTTGTTCTTATTATTAAGTGAATAATTAGAATAAATACAATTTTAAATAAAATAAACAATGGTAATTATCCTTAAACTTGCCATAGCAAAGCGACAGCATCGCGGGAACAATAAAAGTAACTTCTCCTGACTTTTATATAATAAAATTTGTAAATTTAACGAAGATTTAAAAAAAAACATGCAGCTGGAAAGAAGCAGCCTAGCTGAAAATATTCATCATATAAATTCAAAATTATTGAAGTTCCATCCTTATCATATCGTTTCGATTGACATACACGCCTGACTGAGCAAGCAAAAAAGTAAATTTAATCTTTAGTACAAAGATACAATATCGCATTTGTAGACTTTTGATAATTTTTTCTTAATATTCTCACCTTGAGGTAAGGAAAAAAAATAGGATATTAGATCAAAGAAAAAAGGTCCGAAAAGTTAAAAAAGCTATCATAAAAAAATTAAATGAAAACAAATTACCTGAAACAAGCGTGCCTTACTTTCCACCAACACATAATCGCCAATGAAGTAATGGTCGTAATAGACGTTGTCAAATGTTTTAATATGTGGGTCACCGTCGGATGAGCATCGACTGGTCCTTATATTCCTTGTTTTAACCTTAATATTAATTACTCATTCTCAACACAAAAGGGTATAGAAATGGTATATTAAAGGAAGAAACTATCTTAAGGATTGATGGACAATTTTATCCTATTGCTTAACACCCTTGATAATATATTTGGTTTCTTCCATGCATCAGATCCACTCCATGGCAGAGTGTTGCAACAAATCAACGTTGCCTACCTAAAGCTTTCATTTTTCTTCACAAAAATGACCGAAACGGCTGCGAAGAGTTGCAATTTGAAAAAACCCTGAATAGTATACAAGGTTTATAAACACTGTTTGGTTTTAATACACAGTATCGCTAACCGGCTAGTTATAGCTGCATAAGTTACTAAGCGTACAAGAAGCTGGAATAAGTATTCGTCAGTTTCAATCATGCACTTCGTTTGCACAAAGCTCCATTTTCTAGTCTCTCTTCTGTTTTTGACCAATTTTGCACAGTGAACAATTTTGTTTTTATAAAAGTCACAATCAGAGACTTTATTTTCTCATTAATATAAAATGGGTTAGAGGATAGGCAGGAGTTGCTGCCAGTGGAGAAACTAAGTACGAAAAATTTGTCTATCGGACTGGTAAGTAAGGAACTTACCAGTACATCTGGGATTTTGGTGTGGTTAAGCCAGTCAACTGCGGGGTAATAATCCGGAACGTGAAAAGATATGTGCATGATTTTATTTCCATCGTTGACAAAATCACGCATGGGAGCAACTTGTATAGTTTTAGTTTGACTAGCATTAAACTCGAGGACACACCATTCCATAACACTTTCTCTATTGTCTTGAGCAATCTCCAATTCTACTTTACAATTCTCTATTTTTTGCTGACAAGTAACAGGTACAGTGGCCGTTACGTTAATTATTACTGGTTTATCCTTTTCGGATATATCAATGATGGTTGGTGAAATCTAAATGTAAACAATTATTTTTTTTATACCTTAACATTAACTACCTATTTTTCTCATAGTATTTCATGGTGTTTTCATAAAATAGAATCAAAAAGAAATTAATGTAGAATTACGGTTGTGCTATGTATTTTATGTTATAATTTGTAAATAAGATGATTCTTAAAGTTTGTTTTGCAAAATTAAGTACAATTTACTTGCCTTTATGCCAGCAAAAAAATAATCGCTTCTTCTTGGAGCACTTTTTATTGCTGGAGTTTTGTTATAATACGACTCAACCTGGCAATATATCTAGAAAAGTAAGCAAGGTATGCAAGTCAGTTAATTAGCAAGTGCATTTTGTGATAAAGTTCTAAATATTAAATTAAATTAACTGGTTATCTAAGCCCGTGAAAGTATCTACTTAAAAAACTTAAAAACTTAAAAAATCATTCTGAGGTTGTTTTTGTTAATTTCATTATTTATTTTTCATGTTAGAAATAACGAAATGTGTCTTTGCCCGTATATTAATATATAAATAAAAAGCCCTTGCAGGCTAAAAGATTTCAGGTTCTTGTTCGTGTGTAATTTTGTTCCCTATACCTAGGTTGCCAGCAACCTGTTTTGTACAGAACTTCTACAATGTTGTTTCGTTATTTGAAACAAATTATCCCGTGGTATTATTTTGAACTTGCAAAATGTGTCATGTTATGGAATATACAAAAAATTGATTTGTGAAAATTAATCCTTTAACAAAACTGCACTACACTTCACATTCATAAGGAAAATGTTTTAGCAATTTATTAAATATTATTGATCGTGGTGTACTGATTTTTTGGAAATGTTTTACTATACCTGCGACATGACTAAAATCGTTATGAAATTTAAGATATCTAAGATTTGACCATGAAGTTGGATCCTACAAGTTTAAAAACAAAAAAAGCAATGGAAGTAGGCGAAAGGAATAAAAAGGTTATGACTACGTTATAATAGGTTTCGAATTAACAAAAAAGAATAAATCCAAAATGCAATTCCGTGGTATTATTATTTAGACTAGCTGGGAAAGCCGGAGTCGAAAGTAACTGTGTTAGCTGGAGTCATAAGTAACTGTGTTACCTGGCGTTGAACGCCTGGAAAAGCGATTAAGAAGAAGTGTAAACTGTGTCACACATTCAGGTGAAGCACTTTAGTATAGTATGTCAAAAATTGAGTGAAGCACAGAACATAGTGTTTCCGGTGTTATGTATTTTGAAAAAATAGGCGCACAACATCATGGTCTTTCCAGTGTAATATATTTTTCAAAAAATTATATTCTCTGTGATTCAAGAACTTGTCATGGTAAATTTAAATTAGTAAGCATTCAGATTTTCAGTGAATTAAATATTTTTCACATGATACTTGTTTTTGTAAGAGATGTTTGAAAATTTGTCCCGGCATGGTTGTAAATATGAAAAGACGAAAAGATTAACCCAATCAAAAGACGAGTATAATCAATGTATTCAAATAGAATTTAACCTACATTGTGCATTGCTAGCATATTGTCTGACAGCGAGCGAATATTGATCTGCTACTATCTCCCCAGAACGAAAAAAACAGCAGATGAACCCACTACACTACGGGCGAAAATATAACAGTGACGCACGGTGATAATTTTTTATCCTTTCGACAGATGTAACCGCGCCAACAAGACATTCTCAATTCTTAGCGGTTATACGCCAGAATATTTCAAACAATACAGCATGTGTTTTGAAATTAGCAGGTCCAACTCACAGTGTTTCAGTTGGAGTTTATCCTAAAAATCACCGGTATTCAAATGATGAATCTATACCAGGAAGATCTGCTAATGTCAAAACACAGGTTAATGTCTGACGAACGAAAACGGTCGAAGTAAAATTGACTTTATAGTTCTTTTAAGTAAATCTCAGTCGTCCGTTTTTTATTAATCAGTGGTTCTCCATGAAAATAAAGCAGTTAAATAATCGTCGTAAATTTGCATCATATCCTGATCAATTAACTTCGGAGTGGACGTTTCTTTTGATATCCTTGAAGTTGCCACCTTATATGCATATTCTTAACATTGTTAAAAAAGGGCTGGTGTAACAAAAGCCAAAAGATATGCAGGAATCATGCGATAAATGCCAAAAATGGTATTATACTTACATTTTGTCCAAGAAGAAATAAAGGTTTATCATCCGTTTTACTCTGAATGTAAGCTGCTGTCTCACTTCCAAACAAAATGTTTGTTTCAGGTATTATTTTCACTATTTTTAACGGAGAAACTTGATACCAGGTAACAATATGACGAGTGTCAATATTATGGCGAGTGCTAATATATTTCGGATTTATTTTACATTTAAACCTCAACCTTTTCTCATGTACATCAACAGAGAGGACCGGATCATTTTTCAATTCTGGGTAAATCTCTAAAATAAAGAATTGCAAATTATCGATCCAGACGATTATTCTTATTATTATGGAGAATCCGTATTTAACACTATTTATATCTATAAATTTTTAACCGTATTACTATTCCATACTTAAAATATTTATTTAAATAGTTTTAAATATGAGAACTTTAAATTTTAAAAATCTACTAAATCATTTATTACATCACGTAAAACAAAGAAAAATTATTACGTTTTTATCCGCAAAATCCCACACGAAATGTCAGAAACCACAGTTTAAGTAGACCAAGGAAAATCAGTCATATCTTCCCAAAAACATTTACACCAAAAAACAAAAATTTGTGTAGTCTACAACAGTTTACAAAATTCAGTTCTCTCTGAAAGTGTACTTTCTTCATCAGTCTTCTGCCATGTAAGTTACATATAAACCTTTTTGCTTTTTTGACACAAAAGATGAAGTTAATGAAGTAGGATTTTGTGACCAGTCTTGCATAGTTCATGCTAAAAAGGCTCCAGCCAAACCAATAGGGCCATATTTCTAGCAAGGTCACCTTACTAAGAAAATTTTTATATTACTTCCTTGTAGACCATGGAGTAGAACATTTATTTAATATACAATTCCTTATTAGTTCTATATATATATCTAAATTATTACTACAAATTTTTCCTCCTAATTATATAATCTATAAAAATCCTTAAAACTATACAAGCATTTAACATAATCTTAAAACTAATATGCAGAAAAACAGTAATTCCCGAGATGTGAGTACCCAGAGAAATTTATAGTCGTTTTTATGCTTATGATACCATCATAATTTTGAAAGAAGTAAAAAATTGCATCCTACGACACTGACAGTTGAAAAATAACATGAGGTACTGAGCTTAAGTTCAGCTATCTGAAGTATGTGCATTTATTTAATAGGCAGGATTTAAGGGCTGGTATTCTTACAGAGAACCAGGGAAAGTGGAAAACAGAGCGGCGTAGATAATAATAATGGTCTGATGTATAGTCATGTGATTTAAAAGCGCTGCTTAATCCTTCTCTGATAAAACAACTAGTTCAAGAAGAACAATGAAAGCGGGAAAATGGTGTTTCCAGCTCTCGCATTGAATGGCAAAATTCATTAGCGGTGTTTAATATGCAGACTTGTCTCATATCCCCTTGTTTTTGGTTTGATGTGATTTGATATATAGATACATAAATAGTATTGTTGCCAAATATTATAAATAACCTACTTGTACATCCAGGTGTAAATCCATTGGGAGAAGTTTCTTCCGGTTTACACTTTGTTTCATTTCCTATGAAAATTAGGTGCATGAATTTTTATTGACAAAATTTCCTCTACTGCTCGGGACTGATGAAAGAACAAGTAATCAGAGAAAAAATTGATCAAAGTTAGTATTCTATGAGTATCCTGTATTAGCATCCTATGATGACATTAAGATTTTTAGGCAGTTTTAAACCGACGATGAAACTACTAACCAGCACAATATCTCATAGGACATCCTCGCGTTGGTGGAAGATAATAGACAAGATATTCTTCTCCATTTTTTGAACATCTTTTTACTTTTACATCCCAAGAAACTCCATGGCAACATTCTTTTTTGTACCGCACGCAAGCTTTCATAGTTTTTACTTCTCCTACATCCGGATGTGTTCCTTTAAGCCAAACTGATCCCATCGATCCTGTAAAAATGAATCAAGCATTCCTCTCTTAGCTAGTCCCTTCTCTATGTAACGCCACACATGTTATTTGTCTTAAGATTTACTAAATTAACTACTCGTCTGGTATAGTAATACACTAAGTCTGTGTGTTTGTACGCAATATTGCGGATATACACTTTTTTGCCTTCATGAATACGCGAGAAAGTATATCTTAATTGCTAACCGACAAATTAATTGTTTGACGTTACGTCACAATGTCCATATATTAAATTAACGTCATTTTTTTAAATTAAATTTGTCTATCCATTACATTGAACCACAATTAGGGCAGTTTACCAAACCTGGATAAACTCACCCTTTTGGAGCAGACAGTTTAATGACGTTTTCAAAAAACTTTTACTCCTCAATAGCTCTGTAACCGTTTGTTAAAGCACATGGCCTACATAATAAATGCAACAGTTTAACCCTATTCGGTCCGGGGGGGGGGGGGGGGGGGGGCGGATTTCGCGCTTTTTTTTAATAACTCCTTATTGCTATGTTATATGGCTATGAAACTTATTGAGTTTCAGTATTTATCTATTAGACACCTACATGCCAAATTCAGGTCCCATACCTTTCAGAGGCCTTGATATTGGAAACTACCCCTAAAAATCTCTATGAAATCCTTATAATTGGGAAAAATTCATAACTCCTGTTAGGATTATCCTTAGAAGTTGAAACTTACAACACAACTTTGTTTTATTAAGAAGAATCATTTTGTATAATTTAGACACGTGATTAATCCGATTTCCCGATTTTGTCAGATTTTCCCCGAAAATCGGAAAAAAACGGAAAATATGTTAAATAACTTTTATTTAGGTTTTAGAAACTTCAAACAGAATACAAAAATTTGCTCTGGAACAAAAGTAATTGCATTTTAAGCAGATAGTGGCAATTTTAACAAATTTCCAGTTTCTGATGACGTCACAGAAAATGTGCTGGCGCAAGCAAAATTTTATTGCTGCCATTGTGTTCCTTTTGTGACATGCTATAAGTGTGCCAAGTTTGATTCAATTTGAACAACCCTATGAAAAGTTATTGAGGGGGCGGATTCTGCCCCCCAGTCATAGTATGTTCGAAAAACCCCGGACCAAATAGGGTTAACAAATTGCAGAATAAATATTCTAAAATATGCACTACTAATGTAATTAAAATTCATAAATCGTCATGTCCTTTCTATCTTTTTTCTGCCTAAGTAGAAAATTTCATGGGCTTATTGACTAACTTGAAATAAAACTAAAGCACATTTCATACCGCAAGAATATTGCGCTGGACAGGTAGTCGGCATTTCTCCTCCAGCTCCACTAACAAAACGATACCACTGTTTTCGCCATCTACGGTCACATGCAACGGCACGGTGTGGCACGATATTAAAACCAGTGCTTCTTTGAAAATTATTCACTTCAACGTATGTATCTTTGTCGCATGGTTCTAACATAAAAAAAACATGCAAGATTTTTAAAAAACCTGGAAAAAGGGTTAACACATTTCTTCGATTAAAACACATAATACCTGTCTAATGCTATTGCTTTTTTTAGCTAAATATAATATATATAGAAGTTGAGAATGAACACAAACATTCTTTATCATCATACAAGTTCTTTATGTTATTGTATTCTTTACAACTAGTTGATAAAGCCCGTGGAAAAATCCACTAAGGCAGGATAAAAATGAAAAAGAACCGTCATATGAATTTTGATAACGTCAGCAACCCACCCACAAAAAAATTAGAGCCTTGTTATCACGTTGCCTCCATTGTGTAAGCTTACAGTGTTGATCAATAAAATATATATGATCATGTGCTTTTGATGAACGGTTAATGAGATATAAGGGTTTTAAAATTTTGCTGACGTAAGCAATGAACCATCAAAACTTTTTTTTAAAAAAATTTGTGTACCTGTTGCCTTCATCGTATAGATCTTGAAACGCTGATCAAGAAAATGTATATGATCGAGTACTTTTGACAAACGAATGCAGAGATATTAAGGTTTAAAAGTTTTTTGATAACCTCATTACCCATCCATTCCGAAACGGATTCGGTGACCCGGGTTTGGGAAACTTACCCAAATTGGTCCCAGGTGGTCCCTAGTGAAAAATCATTGACGTCACCACCTCGTTTCCAAGTAATTTGGCCTCAAAATTTTAAGTGCACTGTAATGGCTTCACATATGTTATTTTTCGTTAATATTATTAACGTTAAAGTTTGGTAAATTACAGAACAATCTTATTGGCGATGTTTTACAGACTTTATCAAAGAAAATAGTGAAGAATTTAATCCACTTTGCAAAAGTGACAAACAGACAGACGGAACTGGCGTATTATTATGTAGATTGTCAATAAAGCCCGTGGAAAAATCCACACAGGCAGAATAAAAATTTTGATGACTTCAGCAACCCATCCACAAAAAAAATTAGAATCTTGTTTTCACGTTGCCTCTATTGTGTAGAGCTTTAACTGCTGATCAAGAAAATGTATGCTCGTGTGGTTTTGATGAGCGGTTAATGAGATATAAGTTTTAAAAATTGTGCTGACATCAGCAAAGGCCCGTGAAAACACAAAAAAGTTTTTAAGAAATTTATATACCTGTTGCCTTCCTCGTATAGATCTTAAAACGTTGATCAAGAAAATGTATAGGATCATGTACTTTTTACAAACGGTTGCAGAGGTATTGAGGTTTAAAGGTTTTTTGGTGACCTCATCAACCCGTCCATTCCAAAACGGATTTGGGGACCCAGGTTTCGGAAAATTACCCAAATTGGTCCTAGGTTGTCCCTAGTTACCCACGCAGTGAAAAATCATTAACGTCACCACCTCGTTTCCAAGTTATTAGGCCTCAAAGTTTTAGGTGCACTGTAATGGCTTCATTAATTTAATATACTTTTCTTTGACGTTAATATTAGTTTAACGTTGAAGTTTGGTAAATTACAGAACAATTTTATAGGTGATGTTTTATAGACTTTATTGAAGAAAATTATGAAAAATATAATCGACTTTGCAAACGTGACAGACAGACACACGGAACTGGCGTATTATTATAGAGATAATAATTGCTGCTCACTTGGGAAATTTAGAGTGTAATTGATCAGGCAATTCGTATAAGTTGATGTTTGGAAATGTTACTTGAACTAAAGGAACTAATTTAGACTTATTATTCATGATAATATCTGTCATCAAAACCAAAGTGGAAATGTATGTAAATTCAACTGAGTGGTAAGCGGCAAATATTAGTATGTGAGAGTTTTTCAAACATACGGAGCATCTTTTATTAGTTTTTCGATAGGAAATCGAAAATATCGGAGCTAGCTTTTCGTAACTTTTGTGTGGTAAAAAAAGTTAGAAATATATAGTCAACTAAGTTGTAGACATTCTATTTGTTTGATTGAGAAACAAATAAACACTTTGTAAATATTTGATTCTTATCTCATTCAACTTTTACGTGAGAATGATATCGTTTAAAATAAAAATAAAAGTTTTTGCCTACATTACAATCTTATTAGGTATTTCTATGGCCTGAATTTTCAACACTCGACCCCTCTTTAGCTATTTACCTACCAAAAAAGATGGTTACATTATAGAGAAAGCCATTTATCTGACTTTCGTTTATCTCTTATAATAATACGGAGAGTGTGTCCGGTGTCCGTCTGCTTGTGACAGGCAAAGTGTATGTGTTCATTTTCCTTTGATGTAGCCGAAATTTCCTTTGAAGTCTCCGAAAAAGTTATATCCATTTTGCTAACGGGTTTACTTTGCTTACATCACGTGATCAAAATGGAGCAACTTGATTTGTTAAAGTAAATTTAACGGCTTTCTTTACAAAAATGATGTCCCTTGACACCAAAAAAAAGAACAACAACAGAACGGTCCCTTCGTCTTGAAAAAAATACAAAAAGTAATTCAGAGAAAGAAAAGACAAAAAAGTGGAGTGAGAAGTGGTAGCTAGAGCTAAAATTAAAGTAGTAAAGTTAGAAGTAGAAAATAAAGGCTAGAATTTGAAGTGGATTTGAAATCACAAATAGTAAGAACTTTCATGTTTTCAGACGTTTAGTTTTTATGTCACTGGAGCAAGCAGACTGGCATTTTCCAAGAAAAGCCTCAAATTCTTGAAGTTTTATATTTTACCACTTTTATTTAAAAAAAACTAGCCAACACATTTGTTTATCAATCAATCAATCAATCAATCAAAGAAAAAATGATTTACATGGCCTATGGATTAATTATGGAGTACCTATCCTGGAATACCAACACTGTTAGCAAGCTATTGAGTCATATTGGTAATCAAAAACAATACAAACATCAAACAACACATTACGTTACATGACATTACAGGACAGGACAAACAAAAAGTAGCTGTTCGTAATAATAAATAACTGATTAAGTTAGAAAAAAACATAATCAATATATAATGTACGAACCGCGGAGACACACCCTAAGTAGTTAATCAGTGCTTTCTTGAGGGTAGATTTGAGCTCATATTCAGTCAAGTCAAGACGTTTTATACTTGGACATTTATCATGACAAAATTGCTATGACATAACGGCTTGATGACGTATAGACTTCGTACCAAAACTACTAGTGCAAACAAGTTTAAAATTAATCCACGAGCATTAGCCCTGGTATTATGGGAGTGGGAGAAGTCAACTGCAAATGAAGGTTTTTTTGAAGAGGAGAAGGAACCTTCTGATGATAAATACGACGAATTAAAAGAGAATTTTAAAAATGAATAAGATCAGTAAATTTCATTAATCCTAGTTGAATAAATAAAGGATCAGCAGAAGCAAAGTAATTAATAAAGGTCATCAATCGGATAACCCAGTTTTGCAAGGTAACAACCCTCTTAATAAATGAGCTTACTGATTGTCCCCAGATTACGGAGCAGTAGTTTAGATGAGAATAAAAAAGAGCTTAATAGATAGAGAGTAAAACATCTTTCGGAACCAAGTGTCTTAGTTTGGCTATGATTGCATTAGTCCCTCTTAGTTTAGAAGCTGCAGTATCAATCTGCGGCTTCGAAGTTAGGTTAGAGTCTAGAAGCATTCCTATGTATTTAATAGATCTGCTTTGAAATAATCTTTCACTTCCTACAGTAAGTTGGATTTGTTTAAAAATAATGTATTCCGTTTTTGTGGCATTTAAGGCAATTTTATTAGCATTAAGCCAGTGCCAAAGCAATTTTAAATCAAGATTTAATTTTTTGTTAAGAGATCGAATAAAGGCTGTTGTTAAAGATAATGGCTTTTTTATATTTCGTATTTTTTGGTGGAGAACTAAGCTGTATGTGATTTCATTTTTGCTGCAAGAAAGTTTTTGTTACTTTGTCTGACAAAAGCTTTTTTGTTTTTTATATTTTATGAAATGCCTGATTTTTCTTTAATTTCGAGTGTTTTATAACCTTTCTGTGGAAGATTTATGGGCAATGGCAATATAGAACATGCTAAATGAACTGATTTTTGTTGGTTTGGATGTGCTCCTCACAAACCGATCTGTTTTACATTTTGTGTAAACTTCTGTGAGTACGGACCATTACACTATGTTTTCCAAAAATAATATATGTCTTTGTTGATTCAAATTTACTCCTTATTCTTTTTGACATTTCGTTTAAAATGGTTGGTAAAGGTTACTGCAGATCATCATACTAAGAAATAAAATTTGTGTTCTTAACCGGTTTTTTGTATATTTTTGGGGAACAGGATAGTTGCAACCGAATGAATGATTTTTCAGATATAAATGTGATGTTTTTGACACTTCTGGTTAAAATATTAATCCTTTTATGCAATGTAAATATTTGAGATGTGATATATGAGCCTTTATTATTACTGTTGGTATTGTACATGAATCTATACATTATTTATGGTCAACGTTTTAAGCTCTGCACATTGAAAGCAATGTATCAACAAATTTTAGGAAAAAGTATTGTGTATTGACGGGTCCTGGCACACGTCAACAAAATACAAGTTACATTTCTCTTTTCTAATGTACTCCTTCCTAAGTGGATTTCACATCACAAATTTTAACAAAAATTTTTTTTGTACTTTATAGGACTTTACTGACGTCATCAAAATTTTAAAATTTTAAGACACTTATATCTCCTTATGCGTTTGTGAACACATATGATCCTATATACTTTTTTTACCAATTTTATCAATTTGTACGCATAACAGGTAGCAGATAAATTACATTTTGTCAATTTTTTTTTGTATATCCACTGCTGACGTTAGCAAAACCTGCAACACTACCTTTAATCTTCTGCCTGAGTGGATTCTTCCTCGGGCCTTTTCGACTAGTCTATTATAATAATTCAGAGACTGTGTCTGTCCGTAACAGGCAAAGTGGATATCGTCATTTTTCTTTGATATCGCCGAAAAACTTATGTCTAATATGTTAAATTTTCTGACGTTACGGCGTGACGTCAATAACGCTACTTTAACGTCAATATCCTATATTAGATTAATGAAGCCATTACAGTGCACTTAAAACTTTGAGGCCTAATAACTTGAAAACGAGGTGGTGACGTCAATGTTTTTTCACCGCGTGGGTAACTAGGGACCACCTGAGACTAATTTTGGTAAGCTTACCAAACCTGGCTCCCAAAATCCGTTTCGGAATGAACGGGTTGACGACGTCATCAAAAAACCTTTAAACCCTAATACCTTTGCAACCGTTTGTCAAAAGTGCATGATCTTATACATTTTCTTGATCATCGTTTCAAGGTTTATACGATGAAGGTAACAGTAATTTAAATTTCTGAAAAAAAATTCGGGTTTTAAGGGTTTAAAGATATGATCATATTCATTATTTTATTCAGCGTTTCAACCTCTACACGTTACAGGCAACGAATAAACTAATTTTCGCCAATTCCTTTTTCAATTTGCAATGCTGACGTCAGCAAAACGTCTTAAACAACCAACTTTTTCAATGTCCTACTGCCTAAGTGGATTTTTCCACGGGTCTTTATCGACTAGTCTCTATAATAATACGGAGCTTCCGTTTGTATGTCTGTCTGTGTGTGTGTCTTTTACAAAGATCATATATTTTTACCACGCGAATGCGCGAGTTTTTCGAGTTTTTTTGTCAATATCTTTTAACGTCAATATCTTTTATTAAATTAATGAAGCCATTACAGTGCACCTAAAACTTTGAGGCTAAATAACTTTGAAACAAGGTGGTTACGTCAATCTTTTTTCACCGCATGGGTAAATAGGGACCAACTTGGACCAATTTGGGTAAGTTTCCCAAACCTGGGTCCCTGAATCCTCTTCGGAATTGACGGGTTGATGACGTCATCAAAAAACATTCAAACCCTAATATATTTTAAACCGTTTCTCAAAAGTACATAATCCTATACATCTTCTTGATCAGCGTTTCAAGATCTATACCATGAAGGCAACAGGTGTTCTACTACAGGCTATCTAACAAAAAAAATTGGTATTTTTGACGGGCCATTACTGACGTCAGCAAAATTTTTAAACCCTTATATCTCATTAACCGCTCATCAAAAGAACATGTATATCTCATTAACCGCTCATCAAAAGCACATGATCATATACATTTTCTTGACCAGAAATTTAAGCTCTACACTATACACGCAACAGGTAAACTGAATTTCGTCAATTTGTTTTTGCATATGCACTACTGACATCAGTAAAAAGTCTTAAATAACAAATTTTTACAATGTCCTCCAGCCTTTATATTTATAAAATTCATATTAATAAAGTAAACATATTGCAAGTACCCATAACTAAAAGAACTTTATCACTATAATTACTTTTTCACATTTTCATCAGAAGATTTTATAACGCCAGGAGTGAATAAATACGATCTTATATTATTGTTATTATTATTACCCTTTTGATAGGATTTATGAATTTATAATAAAGATAAGTTTCTAAGTTGCTGGACTTATAGTCATATAATTAAATGTAGTATATAGTCATATAAATAAATAATTAAATTAAATGGAAAAAAATTATGTACCTAGAACCTACCCCAAAAATATATGATATAATAACAAAAAGAAGGAATTACAAATCAAGGTACCAAAAAAAGAAGTGTTTAATGGCTTTATTTGTGCATTCTTCATTAAACGCCCTTCTCGAATAAGCGTCCATCTAAATAACCGCCGAAAGGCGATCTCAAAATGTTTATTTTTGTCTTTTCTCTTAAAAATGCGTTATTATTTCATTGACGTAAAGGGAATTTAACCATGAAAATTTACCCTCAGCGAGGAAAAAGGGAGGGGGGCATGTTATTTATATTTGTTACGTATATCTTCTGTTTTTTAATTTACAACCATAACAATTTCTAAAAAGAAAGCTTTTGCATAAAACAAAAAATGTTTTTTTTAAGCGCCGCTCCTGATTTTCCTCAGGCGCCTAATCGAACATTTACGCTAACTTGTTAATTGTTCTGTATTTACTTACTAAACATAGACATAATATTGTTGTAGTGTAATCATTTAAAGTTGTTTATTTATTCACATTTATTTATTTATTTATTTATTATTCAAAACGAAGGATTTACATGACTTTGCAGAATCTATAAAAAGGTTCATAACAGCGACTGTTCCAAGGTAGGGCGGCTGCCCAAAGTCGGACATTTTTTAATCATAACCCAAGTGGGGCAAAACTATGCAAAGTAAAACAGATTCCTTTATCAGATGGACTGCATTCTTGCGTCTTAAAATAACTTTATTAAACTACTTTAAGCTTTACTATTTTTATGCCTGAACTTAATTTAACGAAAATTCGCTCTTATGAACACATACTTAACCAAAATTTAAACAATTAATCTACAACTATTTCAGAAAAAGCATGCCCAAAATAGAGCATACATGATATCCAATGCATACATGAATACCCAAAGTACCCGACTTTGGGCAGGAGAAAACACCCGAAGCAGAGTATTTTTAATATTGACGATTTTTGACTAACTTTGCGCAGGAATAGCAATTCCCCAAAGTAGGGCACTTTTATATTGACGATTTTTGACTGACTTTGGGCAGAAAAAAACCACCCAAAAGTAGGGCATCTTAATATTGACGATTTTTAACTGAGTTTGGGCGGGAATAAAAACCATTTAAAGTCTAGCAGCTTTCCGACCAAATACTACCTCGTAGGGTGTCATTTTTATGCTTCGCACAAATGAAGTGTTCATAGCATCTATAACATGTAAAAATATTAAGATTAGTTACCTTTAAAAAAAATTTTAGAAATATAAACAAAAATCAGGAAAACTTCGCTGACAGCAAAAAACTTTTATTAGATTTTGAATTTATTCAACAGAAAACACTAAATTATCTTAAAAATTAAAAAAATTATCTTAATTATCTTAAAACTAAATTATCTCAAAATACTAACACTGGATTTTTGGCAGCCAATCAGACCAGTTGCATGTTCCCGTCTACATTGTGTTACTTAAGGGCAGAAATTTTCGCGAAGATAAAAATCGCGAAATTGGAAGAAATTTTACAGAAAAAAGTTTCGCAAAATCTCCAAAACATTTATTTTTGGGAACAAAAACCTTCGCGAATGACAATGAATTTCAGGAGAATGAACAACTTAAAATACGAACCAGATAATGTTTTTGACAGGTTTGCTAAGAAAACAGTTGATAAAAATGGAGACACAGTTGGACACTTGCGAAAACAAATATCAAGAGTGACAAAGTACTTTTGGGATCGATGTTTCACAATGCTATGCAAGCTGACTTTAAATCATTACTACCGTTCATCTTTAGTTCAAGGTGGACTTGAAATCAAGTGTGAAGTCATGATAAATGCACGGTTAAAAATGTTTCAAACAAGACTGATAACACGCTTAGAATTGGCTCACAATATATACACTGAACCTGTGGAACAAAAACTGATCAATTTTGTGATGAAACTTCCTCCGTTAATTAGCATGCCCGGTACACAATTGAAGAAAAACAAAAGAAAGAAAATGTCAACTTCGGATCAAAATTCTGGAAATTGGAGTAGAGATATTCGTGAAATGTTTTTGAGCGGCAAAAAAAAAAAGAGAGTCCAGCAAGAAAACTGTATTGTTATATAGAAATATGACAATACAATTATATAGAAAAAATTCGCCAAATTATTGTCTCTTCGTTTTTTTCTTGAAATTTGAAATTTCTGATACGAAGATATTTAAACTTTTCCGTTTTTTCAATTTTAGCTGATTTCCCCACATTGAGTCGGACTTTAGAGTTGAGTTTTAGGTCAATTTTTCGTACTGATTTTTTTTTTTTTTTTTTTTTGTGATTCTATTATTTCTACCCTTCTCCTCGAAGCCCTCGTTATTGAAATAGCGTGTAATCATAGTAAATAGCGTGAAATCTCGAAAAATGGTCCACGATGTAATATAGCCATTTTAATTGCCCATCTGGCTTCCTCTGCATGTCTATTAGATCAATCTGAAAAAACACGTTCTTATTTTTATCGTGTTAAATACACGGTAAGTTTAAACGGACCGTTTAATTGTAAGAAAAACTTATAAGTTTCGTTGCAGGTAATATACCTGTCTACACGTTAAGATAAAATGTATCGTTTTTTTTTAAAAAAAAATCTCTTTTCACAATGAATACAAAAGGAAAACACGTAAATCTCCCGTTGCGTGTATTGTTATAACAGCAGCAGGGTAAATCTTGGAAGAAAAAAAGAGGTTAGATTAGAAACGGAAAAATATGCTCAAACCTTTAGTTTAAACAAAAGCTCATTAATCATTCTGTTAATTTCAATAGAAAAAACTTAGCAAAGTTGAACATGTCCAACTTTTAAAAAAACTAATAATTCTTTTTTTTTTTTCAATAAGCACTGTAATTTTTCATACATGCACCACATAGGGTAAAAACTTTTAAAGTCAGGCGGCTAAAGCCAGACAAATATTTTCCCCCGACTTTGTATAAGGCCTGACTTTGTGTGGGACACGACTATGAATGAAAGAGGAGAATTTAATGCCTATTAAGTAATTTTCCGTGCAAAAACCCGTGCCATTTTTATTGCCCTTCTTATAGTACTGTAGCTCTAGTCTTTTTGTCAACTTTTCTTAACTCGAATTGTCTTCTTATCCACAATGACTGAACTGTGTATTAGAGCGAAAATACTATCAAAAGAATTATGCTTTAACAAGAATCACAACTTAGAAGACCTCAATCAAGGAGCTGTTGTCTTCTACGTCCGTATAATAGGTGTTTTAATTGATGTGATCTAATTGGATAGTTTTCTTTCATTTCCATCCTTTTATTACCTTTTCAACTAATAATAAAGCAATTCCGATCTTTGCTGGATGACATTGTAATTTGTTAGCGCGCAGGCAAACCCACGAGATTACTCCCATTCATTTGGATTTATATTCTCAACAATATGACGGTTGATAATTTGAAAACGCCTTCTGCTCTAAAAACGTCTATGAAAGAAAACCTCGATAACTGATGAGGACTGGGAAACAACGAATTTAATAGGGTGGATTTCCATTGCCAACTAATTTTTTATTATTTTTTATTATAACTCCTAAAATTGTCTTCCAACAAGGACTAACTTTATGATAGTTCTATGCCCTTCAAATAAGTTATTCTCTTCTCAGGGAGGATGTCTGATACTCATATATTTTGGAGTACCGTCTCAGTACAAATAATTACAACCGTTCACCTGTTTTAACTGTTGCGAGCAGCCCAATTGCATACAATGTTAAGATGAAATAACCCATCACTTTCAGCTTGGTCCACTGCAAAAACAGTAGCTCTTGTTGTAAATTTTCCTAATAAACTAAAAATAATTTTAAATGGGTCCTTAATTATAGTTTAGCAAATATGATATTTGTGTTTCGACACACCTTATAGAAAGAAACCTTATTTTTAACAACTCTTTATTAGACTACATCACACTTAGTGCGCAGGTCTTTTCGATGACCAAAATTAACCAACTGATATTTCGTAGCATGGAAATGGTTTTTTTTTGCGTGCTGCTATGACGTAGAAGGCAGATTAAAAGTTAGAATAGTAGGATTACAATATTTGGCATCACACCAAAAATATTTTCTTAAGGCTAAAACTTTCATCTCGGTGAACTTTTCATCATAATCATAATATTTACCGTAACTTTTAATTTTTATTGATTGTTTGTTTTAAATGTTTATTGGAATCAATATAATGTATATTTACATCTAAATGCGTCTGGGGGATTTCCGCTCCCGTACTGATTTTTTTTTTGCATCAATTTGTTATATACCGTGTTTCCGATTTTTTATTTCTTGTAGCTACCTCCGAAAACACTAGATAATAGCTCATTGAAAACTGAAATTAATAGAATATTTGTATTTGGTATAACATAATAACATTGTGATTATAGTTAAAACATAAAATTAGCATTAACATTTTATTCTATCAAAGTGAATTTTTGTGCCAAATATGACTATATTCATTTTTGCAGAAGTTGAAACATGTGGAAGTGTAATAATTATTCTTACATCAAACCTTACTTAAATAGATGGATTGTAATCAGCCACAGGTATTTTGAAAAAAATAAAAAACGTCTTGTGACGTCACTAGTGCGTCTTGCTACCTGCGCAGCTAAGCTACCATTTTGCGTGACAGATAGACGGACGGACAGACGTATACGGGTATTATAATATCGATAATTAAAATCACCAATTTTGTGTGTAAGAAAAGTGATGATCTAACAAATATAAAACATGTGTAAAGAAGCGTCAAATATTTGCTATGAAAATCCTTGCAGGAAAGGAAGACTTTGTTGTTTGGCAAAATCTGTAGAGCGTTCCAACTTCTACTTATTGCTTAACCAGCTGTCATTAGACAAGCATCATCATCGCAGCCTGCTGTTTTGTCGCCTCGGTATCATTACTATGGTTACACTTTTATCCATTCTATTATTTTTCTGTCTTTCATTTTTGGTGTTTACAAAAAAATTGGAAAATAAAATTATGAGTGACAGAGGTACAAACATGACTATGTTGACTTTGTAAAGTTACAATTGTTGTTTACATATGATGAATTTGGAAAATAAAATTATGAGTGACAGAGGTACAAACATGACTATGTTGACTTTGTGAAGTTACAATTGTTGTTTATATATGATGAATGGAGATTGAAGTACTAACGTAACATTAAGAACATGCTTTAATCATAGTTTAAAATTCGTTAGTTCAAAAACAATAACAGTTTCGGGCTAATCAAATATCTTCAAGGAATAAACCTTCCCCAGTCAGTTTTCATGTGCAACAAAAAGCTAGGGCTCGCAACCCTTACTAGTTTGGCCACATATCTACAGTAAAATTGTCATCGAAGTCCTCTACAATTTTTCCATAGGTGAGTCCTGGAGAAATTGATCCCGATAGTCGGTTAAATTATAATTCAATAATGCAAAGTGTTCTCAGTAAAAATTAATCAACTGTTCTATTTCTTCATTGGAAAATTGTGCAGACTTTATTTGTTTAAAACTGCAATTAGAAAAACCATATCGTCGTAAAATTTGCATTTCTTTTTGTTTCTTCCAATTCCACTACCATTCTTTACTTCTTTGAGCGTTAATTAATGAGGGTTAACTGTATTCCAAAATAATGCGTTATATCTAAAATCACATATTTTTTTTCACGAACAAATTTTGGAATTATCCACGGGTTAACGACCAGTATAAAGTTGTTTACGTTTCGAATCTTTCAATTATATATAATTCATAAGTTTTAAAACGCATTTTGATTCGTTTAAAACTCACATTCTACATAAAAAGGTTGCTGTGGGTGACATTAAAAATTTTAAAATTTTCTTTTTGCAGCATAAAAAACGTTACCGCAACACTAATACAATAATAACCAAAAATATCGCCCTCAGTCATTGCACCGACCTTGCAAGCTCGGTCGGCTTAGACCTCGGGCGATATTTTGCGGTACAGCCCGGGGTAATCGGTTATTATTGTATTTGTTAACCGTCTAAGTTAGATAAAAATATAAAATAAGATTTTTAGTTTAGTGTTCTTATAATAATACAATTCACTACTTTTGTTAATACTACTTTTGTTAACACTCGAGGTCAAAATTCGAAACAGTCTTGTCTAAAAACAAACATTCCCTTTAGAATTCGAAAGTCCCTAAAGAATAAAACTTTGTAAACAAGACAATAAGATGTTAGACACGTATAGAATAATGTGTAAAGTTGAATGCGGAGCTAAAATATAGCTACAACGAATATTGAATAATTTTTTTAACTAGCTAGCTAGCCCATAATGACATGGGCTTCAACGAGTTTTATATTGACTCGGCAACCACAAAGCTGAAGAAACGAATCTGAAAATGGGAGGAGATGTATTTTTCATGATTCCGCCCTGTATTTAGTATTTTTGACAAAATTGGATATCAGATCATCGTTTTTTTTTATGGACAATTTAGCTAGTTAACTAGCTATGTTGAAGAAGCATCCAGACTAAATGTTGGTGAATCTGGTTATTTTAACTGTTAAATTTGACATTGTTGTTGTTTCTATCCTATGAAAATGTTTTTATCGATAAATGTATTGTAGGAGTTAGATATATAATCATTTCCAATGCTTCTTAAAACTTGTTTTTCGTGCTTATTTGCATTATAAGCTACCATTTTTCTTGACGACGGGCAATACCGCAAAATATTGGCCCATCGTCCAGAGCGCTAAGCCAATCAGAATGCCTAAAAACCCATATTGCCCGCTTGAAAATGCAGACGAGTAACATGGCAACAAAATAAACTGATTTGATTTTGTTGCATTGTTGCAGCAACATTTTTTGCTTCATTGCAAATGAAAAAAAAAATCTATGTGTTTGTTACTCGTTTTAAGCTCAATATCTTAAAGAACCATAAACAGGGCTACTTTTTCCTCGAAGATCTCTGATTTAGCAAAATGAATTTCAGCTACTTTGATTGACACCCAGGATCTCAATAGAACTGTTATCAATGAGGTTCCTGCGAAGGGGGTCCTAGTGTGTTTAAAGCTCCCATTTGAGCTATGGAACGCGTGAAAACACAACAGCTGCTCAACTAGACAACCGGCCTAATAATCCTATTCTTATCCTATTCTTAGATTCACACTTTTATAGTCTCTGGCATGACTCGGGGTTTGAACTCAAAATCTTCCGCACTAGAGGCGAACGCTCTTCCACAAGGTCAAAAATGCACTTTCGCAAGGCTTTTTAGCTGAATGATTTTTATATGTAACCACTTCTGCAGAAATTTTTGTACAGTTTAATTAGACTTTTAACTAACGTTTTGCTAGAGGGGATATACGGAAAGATCTGCAAGGTACAAAAGATATCACATCTGAGTGCAACCACATCCTATATAAAAGCTTTAAATGGGTTAATAGAATTGCCAGTATCGAATCTTCACAAAACCATGTTTCTTTCTTCTGTCAAATCAATGGACGGGTTTTAACCCTATTCGGTCCAGGGTTTTTCGAACATATTATGTCCAGGGGGGGGGGGGGAGTAAATCAATAGCTTTTCATAGGCTTGTCCAAATTGAATCAAACTTGGCACACGTATAGTACGGCACAAAAGGATCAATTTTTGCTAACGTCTGCACATTTTCATTGTAGCCATGCAACATAGCATTAAAGAGTTATATCATAATTTTAGCTTAAGCCGTTCGTTAGCTCTCCAAGCGTAACTGCAGTAAACATATATAGGACATTGATGCATATCTTGGGTAACTTTTTTTTATTTTAAACTTCTTTCCATCGGACTGTTTTATATGTGAAAAAATACTTACTCAGTTGGCCGTATGTTACAAACGGTATAATATGTTATAAACATATTTTAATTGGCTTCGCAGAGAGAAAATGCATGAAGAAATGCTGAAGTCATTTAAAATAAGTAACATATCTGCGGAAGACCTGTACAGGTGTTGTTAATTAAAAAAGAAAGCACTGAATTTTATTGTGCTGGCATACTTGGTAAAAACAGAAGCGGAGATACCTGAAGCATCCTTATTAGTTCGTTTTAAACTTAAAACTCATCCCCTGTTCTGAAGATTTTATTGCTTGATCTCGTTTCTATCGGATTGGGATAAAATGGCGTAAAAAGGAATAATTGCATATGCGTCTTTTTGATAAATTAAAATTTAAAACTCTTCTTTATGAGTTTTGTTCGATTTATTCTGACACAGTTCGTATGCGTTTCTCGGTTCATGTTTATTCTAGATTATACTTATTTATTTTGTTGAAAAAGCCTTAATTTTAATTCTTTTAATCAACTTAGCCTGACTTTATAGTTATGCTTCTTCGCCAACCACCTAAGATTTACTATGACAAACAGGATAGTTACTTTGCAAGGTTAAGGTTGTAGCAGGATATGACAACATTAGCAATGTATTACCGCCTCGAAGATGTAACAATTTTCAATTTTTATTTGTTCGGAGCGGTTTTATAAAAAAAGGTACCTAAAGAAAACTAAAAGCAATAGAAAAAGTATCCTGCAAAATCCATTCAAGGGTAATTTTATTTTATTTAAAAGCAAAATTAGAATTGCAGTTCAAATCCTCACATACAAAAATTATACTAACAAATTTTGTGATGCCGTTATCAAAACACGTTTCTGATTATCAACCAAGTTGAACTTCAGTACTAAAAAAAGCGTTTCAGTATAAAAAGCGCGGACGCGTTGAGAGTCATGTGTGTTTATTTACAGGAGTTTACGGAGATTGCTACGCAGAGTTAAAAAAGTTTAATGGTCGAACACTCCTCGGCGCTTTTGTTCCAAAATGTAATACAGATGGATCTTACCAACAAATGAAATGCCATGGTGAGGTTTTGGTATATGCCACTTTTTACAATAATAATTTTTAATTGACTTTATAAAATGTATTCCTCCTTGTTTTTGTACTTATGAAAAAATGTCACGAAAAAATTACGAAAGAAAGAAAAAAAATATATTTTCTTATTTATTTCTTTATGATCTTTAAGCAGACTTTTCAACTTCTTTATCGTATAAAAAAAGCTGCTGCTGCTATCAATCTACGCCATATAAATTTTATTTGACACTCACTTTGACATTTTCAGGGTTACTGCTTTTGCTTTTTCTCTCGATCGGGAAAAAAAGTCCTTGGTACCAGAGTGCGATTTAGTCAGCTAAAGGCATGTGACATGACACGTGAGTAATATATTCTATTTCAGTTACGCAACATTGAATTTATTTTACTTGCTTCGGAACGATGGAAAAAGAAGAAATATTCATCAACTTACTGTTGTGGATCATCCACAATGTAATAAGTTTAACATTTAAATATAAATTTTAAGACGCTTCCTTTTATAGGCTGCTTTAAGGACAGTCATCAAATTTTGATGTGATGTAACTGGAGTGAGAGTTGCGTCATGCGATGAGAACGGTAAATTCGAGAAAGTACAATGTCACCCAAGCACTGGTTTTTGTTGGTGCGCTGATCCAGACACTGGTAAAGCCATTAGTGGAGCAACACGATCTGCGCTCAAATGTTAAGGAGGACGTTTGTAACATGCTTTATAAGAAAAGATTTAAGTACTTCTACAATTATTTGACTTTCTTTTTGTTAACATTTATTCTTAAAAAATGTATATACAATATACAAAGTCACTAGCACATGTCAGAAAAATTTGAAATTGCAACTTTTTCTTATTGTCTTAAGGGAAATGAAAGCATGGCGGCGATTAAAGAGTTGCTTTAACTATGTATGTATTCTGTAGGGCTGGTATGTTTGGGTCTGCAAATCTTAAACTATTTCATTAATTGTTTTAAATGTCTTAAGACAAGAGGGTTAAACATATCTTTGGTTGCGTTTCTTGCTTACCCCGTTATGCAAAGTTTTTACCTGAAAAGTCCAACTTTTTTTTTCTTTTTGGAGCGACATCTTGACGACTTGGTGACAATTTCTTAGCTTTGCTCGTACACGATAGTTTTATCAATCCTAAACGCACTGCTGCGTCAAGTTTATACATCGCGGCTGCTACATGGTTGAAACTTCTACACATCCCTGCCATACATGTTCAGGGACAAGCTCTAATTTTGACATTTTTTTTTCAACCATCAACCACAATGCATGAGAAGAATCATTGATCGACTGAGATTTGTGACATTCTCCTTTAAATACACAAAGCTTGAAAACGTTATGCCTGATATCCAACCACTGTATGCTTTAGAAATTTTATAATCATTAAATCTTGAATTCCTAATTCTGCTGGGTAAAAAATGAGATAATAAGCAGATATTGCAGGGCCGTTCGTTAAAGAGTGGATAAATCTAATAATCGACGAACAGGCATGCAATACATGCTTCATTACATACATCTCTTTTTTTGTCAGACATTTTTTATTTTTCTATTGCATTTTTTCCAAATAGAAGGCCCATGGAAGGGAGTAACGATATCTCGATTTTGTTTTTGTTTACGGAAGTCATTGCATTTTACGGAAGTCATTGTATTGTAAATTAAAAATACCAAAACAACCTTGGAATATCGCGTCAGTTATTGCAAGGTTGTACGGAACATTTAGATTTATTGTATATAAAGAAGGGTTGGCAGATATATAATAATTAAAAGTATCTCGATACATGAACATTAGTCAAAATAATATTCCTAATGATATTCATCTGAAATTTTATAAGGTTTCTCTAATAAGTCATATAATCTATTTTAATTACGTTTTAATTGTTTTATTTTATACTACGTTGTCGCAAGTTATAATGCAGGATCTTCTCCTTAACTCCCGCTTAAAGAGTCAGGTCGAGATTACGAAATTTAAAAAGGTTGAACTAGTGTATACTTTATGTTAAATTATTTCATAATGTCTTAGCAGCAAATAAATTTTTGGTTGAAAAGCAGAAGAATAAAAAAGAATGTGTCCCGTAAAAAAATATAATCGATTTTTTAAGAAAAAATGGATTCTTTGTGTTCGATATGTATTCAATTTTTTGTCTCAGCTGAATGCATCAAATGTGGCTTATCCAGCTGTAGGTACACTTAAAATTCCTTAACAATTTTGCAGATTTTAATGCAGTTGCTTATAATTTCGTTGGTTATCAAAAAATATGGCCATAGCTTATATTATTAGACTCCGGTGCCTAGTGTTGCCATTCGGCATATTACTAAATACAGTAGCGTTTATTTAAAAGGTTACTAAAAAAGACTCCTTAGCAAACATTTTGTAGAGAGTCTTGTCTTTAAAACTTTCAAGCTATGAAAATGGTGTAAGACGTCTTTAAAGTGAACATCCACGCCCTTAGACCAATGGAGATATAGTCTTAAAAATCACCCAACATGTTTATGTTTTATTTGTCACTATAATTTTCACTCATTTTGATTTTGCTTCTCCTTACGTTGGAAAAAGTTATATTTAAGTTATATAAAGTTATATAAGAAATATTTATCTGTAAACTTTCAACCAATCAGAAGACAATCTTTTGTGTTTATTTTTCGAAAAACGCATTACTCAGTCAT
Source organism: Hydractinia symbiolongicarpus (assembly GCF_029227915.1). Taxonomy (NCBI): domain Eukaryota; kingdom Metazoa; phylum Cnidaria; class Hydrozoa; order Anthoathecata; family Hydractiniidae; genus Hydractinia; species Hydractinia symbiolongicarpus. The sequence goes on along the minus strand of NC_079880.1, from coordinate 9,674,650 downwards.
TGCACCGACCTTCCAAGCTCGGTCGGTACTTAGACCTTGGGCAATATTTTGGGCAATATTAAGCTTTCAAACTTCTGATCACACCTTGATCCATTAGCTTGGTTTTAGATGTCGTGTTTGGTGGCAGGAAGATTAACTCAATAGCATGTAGCCCTTCGACAGTAGGATGAGCAGGACCGTTATCGATAATTAGGGCGACCTTTCTCTCCTGGGCCTCAAACTTCCGATCCATCTCCGTAAGCCACTCTATAAACAGGTACCCATCTATCCTGCCTTTTCTTGGGACCGATAGCGGCGAGGTAACTTCTTAACTCCCTTGAAACAGCGTGACTTTGCGGATTTTCCAATAACAAATGAAGGCAATTTTTCCGTTTGCATTTCCAGCTTCTAATCCGGAAAATCTTACCCTGCTATGCCTACCACCACTGCAACGGTTTCCTTTGGAGTGAAAAGATTTATATTGGAGTGCTTGGGAGGGAGTGGTAGTAAATACCAAATTCGTCAGCGTTGTATATATCTTTTAGCTCGTAACTTGACAAAACTGTTGGGAGGTCTCTTTCCAGCTTGCTATCATTGTAGGGGTAACACTACTCTCTTTTCCCGAAACAGCTTTAAAAGTTACATTGTGTCTCTGATTCCATTTCTCCAACCAACCCTCGGAAGCTTTGAAATGAAGAAAGTCTAGACTTTTGGAAAGAGAGATAACTTTTTCTTGATAATAATTCCGTTGACAGGAGTATTGTGTGAACGCCCGTTTCAAAACCATAGAAAAACAGCTTCATCAAGGTAGTTGTTGGTGCTCTTTTTAATTTTTTTTGACTGGAGTTGAATTGACCTGATTGATAAGCTTCGGTCATTTTTTATTTATTTGCAATCCAGGTCGAGACAATGTTGTTACTCGCTTCATTTTCATTCACTTTCTGTTTTAATTTGCCTTCTTCACCGTAAAAGTTTTAATAATTTTTTGCGTTTTGTTTACACTTAGTGTTTAGATTTGAACTTTTTTGAAATTTTCTGGTTTGAAACACTTAAATAGGATGACATTGCATTGCGTTTTCTTTTTTCTGTAAGTAAAGTATTGTCTACGTGGTGAAGAAATATTGAAAACATTGTGTGTGTTTTGGTTTTGTTTGTCGTATTTTACTTTGAGTTTGTTATATAGAGGTTTTATTGGTTCAGGGGACGGAAAATTTGGTTCGCTAAATCGAGGGTTAGTTATATCGTGAGTTCAATACATGGAGGGAATTTATAAGAGTTTCTTAAGGCAGAATCCAAGGGGAATGAACTTTGGTTTGTTAAATAATGGTGTTCGTAATATTGGGGTTCGTTATATCAAGAGTCTGCCGCATCATGAATCCAAGCCAAAAATTATTGTGAAATATATTAACATAAATTGTTAATTATGCCAACATTTTCTTTTATTATTTTTGTCAATATAAATATTATTATGTCTTCATAATATTATAACATCGATTTGATATTATTCTGTTAAGATAATATAATTTATGTGGACTTTATATTATTATGTGGACTTAATTTTCTTATGTTAACATAATATAATCAGACAAAATAATACTGTGTCAACAAAATAAAAATATGTCGACAAAATGAAATTATGTGGAAAGATTAAATTATGTCGAAAAAATAATAATATTATGTTGACAGTAATAATATTATAAAATACATTGTTTACATCATATTATCATCTGCACATAATAAAAACATGCACAGATAATTCATGAATATTACTTTTTTCAAACAATACACCATGACCGTTTTATGCTTTAGTAAGAACCAGATACCTAAATTTAGAATTGTTACAGCAAAACATTTAAAAACTGATGTTTCAACTATAGTTTCTGTCAATCCCTAGCCTTGTTTCAAAATTGTGTTTCAAAATCTGATTGATTGAAAAAAATCATTCACCGGGGTGGTGAAACTAAATCCAACTACTGCGGCGAATGCTGGCGAATGAGAGAAAGTTGCGTAAAACAAACGTCGCGCATGTGCAGACGCATTGTTGCACATTTGCGCGACCACAATGACGTGTAAATCCACTTTTCAAGGAAAGTTTGTTGAACAGTGTACAACCTTACACCGTTTGTCTGTAAGAGCTCAGAAATGTTGTAAGTGCTGCCATTACGAATCACTGTTAAGGTTGGCAAAGGGGTCTAATAGCACTAGGTCTTATCTAACAACTCCACCTGAATGTAAAATGAATATCTGTTTCTTACTAAATGTAAATGTATGTCGTTGTATTGATAGTTAAGATTGTGACTGTTGGTAGCGCTCTGTTAGTTCGTTTGCAGTGTGGTTTGACACTCTACACTAGAGCATAAAATGTGGCAGAGTTGTGCTAGGTTCATGTCTATCAAACATTGCTGGACATTTTTACATCGTTATGTAGAAACTAGTTTGAATGGGTCATCTTCCGATTGGCTATGAAATTGAGCGCCTTGACTTATACCAACTTTCTTAAAACATTACTTTTACAGTGGCGGTTGGTTGCACTTCGCCATTGTTTGTGGATGTAGTAGGTGGCTAAGCTATGTCGTTTATGATACAATGCTCATTTTAGTAATCTTAGGATAAGTTACTTATCTCTTGTTCACATACTCCATAATTTTTATAGCTATATTAACAACGATTTTAACTGTAACTGTCTTGATTATTACCCCCAGTCACACAACTCTCTGTGTAGAGTAGGTTGAGTGTGAAATTAAGGATGAGATGACAGAACAGCAATCTATAATTATAATACTTGTTTTAAGACAGTTGGTTGTTGCAGGTTGTATCCTCTAAAGATTGTGCATTTTTACAAAGTCTTACTTGTTACAAAGACTTGAAAGTCGTTAGGTTAGGGAATACAATGACTTTGGGAAATGTTTGTGTAATAAGATGCATAAAAACAGTTGAGATGAAAAACGACCAATGTAATTATTACGAGATTTATAGTATAAAGTAATACAATAAACTGATACAAATAATTAACATACGGCAAGTTGCCTAAAGTTACTAGAATGCTAGCTAGGTTAAGAATGAAAGCAATAGCATCAGGCTTATATGCAAGTGTTAGACCAATATCCTTGTTCTCCCAATTTATTGTTAGCATTCATTCAGGGATTTTAAATTCGTAAATTAAAACTGACAAACAGGACTATCATACAACATTAAGCTCTTTTCGGCTTTTGTCTTCATCTACATAAGCGACATGAGCGACGACAAATTCTCCCAAGTCTGCGACATAATCTTCTTCTTTGAAGTGGAACCAAGTAGCATATTTTTAATCTATCGCGACAACCTAAAAAAAGACACGTGATCATGGGCTACCATTTTGTAAAAACTTCGTTAGATACTGTGTATTTATGTATGGTTCTTTGTTAAATTCTGATTGTTTTGCCTAAAATCCACACACGTATTTTCAGTTGCAAAACCTTTCTCTGCTAAGAGGATTTATTTTAACAAAGTCTCTACAAATGAAACCCTGGAGGGCTAATAATTGAATAAGTTGTGTCACAACAGGCTGATATTTAAAGGAAATATAATGTTTTAGAAAACTATCTTCTCAAAAATAGAAACGCTATTTGAGAATTTGCTTATTGTAACATGCATGCGCCTACTCTGGGCGAAAACATTTAAAGTAAACAAATTACGGTAAAGTGAAATCATTTTGTCCCGTCGTGAAAATAAAACTCAAGCACGGGTTATATACAATTTTAAGAAAAGCAAAAAGGCAAACAATGTCATCAAGTGAAAAAAAAATTAATTGAAGTGTGAAAAAATATAAAATCAAAAAATAAAGGTTAAAGAACTGTTAGAGTAACTCCAAAGTATCTTACGTTGAGTTGTGGTAGAACTCGTTGTTGTTGCAGGTGTGGTGGTGGTGGTTGTAGAAGTAGTTTCTTCAAGAGTAGTTGCTGCAGGTGCGGTGGTGGTGGTGGTGGTAGAAGTAGTCTCTTCAGGAGTAGTTGTTGTAGGTGTGGTGTTGGTAGTGGTGGTAGTGGTGGTGGTAGAAGTAGTCTCTTCAGAAGTAGTTGTTGCAGGTGTGGTGGTGGTGGTGGTTGTAGAAGTAGTCTCTTCAGGAGTAGTTGTTGCAGGTGTTGTGGTTACAGTCGGGGTAGTTGGAGCATTGCATTCGTAAAATAAATTCATTTGTTCGATGTCTTTTTCAGTCAGTTCATTTCCCCCTAATGGCAAATTCGGGTCAGCTTTCCAAGTTATTGTTGGACCATCACCATTTGAGAAAGCATTGCTAAATTTTAATTAAATACAACGTTTAAATATTTGCGCATGTTTTTAGTTTCTTCTGAGCTTTTCAATCAAGTCGCTTCACTATGAAGAACATGGATGAACACTTACTTGCCATAGTGCATCACTGATTTTGGATCGTATTCAACGTCCAAGCTATCAGTATCTTGTTTGTCAAAGTTAAATTCGCGACCTGTGAGGTAGAGTATCGAGGTTGTTGTATTCATTTTTTCACGCGTTTTGGACAAAAAAAAATAGACAAAAAAAGACATATTTTTACGATTACCTATTAATATATTCTGTATATTGATTGTAACGTAACTTTCTCTGTCGGCTCTCGCTTGTTCGTGGTGGACACCAAGCGCATGAAGTACTTCATGTATGATTGTCCCTGAATTAATACACCCCTCCTGTGCCAAAGATAATTGTTGTGCGCCCCCTATTTTTCCAACGTATGACCAGCACCTAGAGTAAGAAAAGTATAAAAAATTATTAAAATAGCTGACTCTTGTTACGAGGAAGGGGCGAAAACTACTCTTGGTGATATCTTAATGCAGAGTTTGGTAGTTTACTAAAGATCTCGTCTTAAAATGTATTGTTATTACTTTCTTAAGAACACTTAATACAGCAAACCCTTGTGGATTTAAATATTTTAATACTAAGTAACTAAAGAAGAAAAAAACTTTCTTCAAAGAACTTGTTAATTCACTTTTTATTCTTCGTAAAATACAAAATTACCAGAATTAACAGGTATGTGTTGATGGAAATAAAAAGATATATCTTGCTAAATAGTTTTGATGTTGTGCTGTAAAATAGAGAGCCGATGCCAAAATTACAGGCTGAGCTTCGACGTGGGTTCCCCTTAATTGATATCAACAGTGAAAGATTGAAACAGCGCAAAGAATGGAATGAGTGTTCTGTAATAGAAAAAAACTCTTGTGATTTCACAAGAAGGGTTTCAATCATTATCTCTATTTTGAGATGATTGGATGGAAAAATGTTTTATCCTCTTTAGTATTTCATGGTTCTGCTTCGCAATTTCAATAACCAACTAATCCCACGCGAGAATCGCAGTTATATGCGATTTTTGTATCCGCTAAGTTGCAAAAGAAGGTAGAAAGCCAGCCTGATACAGTGCACATCCCCTAATTTGAATAAGGAAAGGGTCGAAAATATGTTCAAACGAAAGAATTTTAAAATTAAGCAGTAGAAAGCATCGAAAGTATAAATGTTCCAATTAGTGGCATTCAAATTCACCGTTGTTAAATTTATAATTAAAAATTGTGTTGTAGTGTAAAAAGGATTACAACAAAGCCTTACCCTGATCTTGGTAATATAGCCACATGATCTGGTGGTGCACTATTGGGTGCGTATTCGGTGAATTGGATACATGTTACTGACCTGATGATATCTATAGCGTCGCGAATGCTCGTTTTTTCAGCTTCAGCTAAACAAAGAAGAAAACGTTGTTGTGTCAACAACGAGTAGCAGATACCATTTCGGTTTTCCTTTCAATTGGGGGTAGTGGTTTAACTAAATCTAGAGATCAAGTAAAATAACCGAAAGAAAGTTGAAAATTCTCCTATGGTTTCGATATGATAAGCTAATTAAAAAAGCTTTAATGACTAAATCAGAAGTTTATGAATCAAAGTTTTATCTATAGCTGCTTTTAATGCGTGAAACTGAACTTCTTAAAAGATAAAACAAAACAATAAACTAGAGTACAACTTACAGTAGCTCTCAGATAACGTGTAAGGCATTTCGTTATTAGGCTATCTCAAGTTGGCACTTTTCTTTGTTAGTCCTCTTCTTTTTCTTGAAACACCAAACTGATCTGGAAAAAGCTGTCTCATTTCTTCTGTTGTCAACTTTTCGTCTCCAAAAAACAATGCTAAAAGAAATATTTTGCCATAATTAGTAATTTTTGTAAAAATGTAGCAATTATTTTTGTGCATCTTTGAAACGATCTCCAAAATCCGGGAACCTAAGAAGTGGGTATTTGTTAGCAAACAAAGCAAAATACAGATGTCGACAGCACTACTGGCAAGACTTGATCTGCGCAGCTACAATGTTGTTCATGCTATGAAATTATCAATAAGTGCTACCGTAAAAGAGTAAAATAAAGTTGCTTTCGTTTTTCTGTTCCCTATTTGTTAGATATGGACGTTTTATTTTTGGAAATGCAACTGCACTGTGGGAACAGGTGGTAATACAAATGCATTAAGAACTTGCTGGATAGTGAATAAGACTTCCGTTTGGTTTAAGAAAGTACACAGAACGACAGGATCAATAGTTTCTCTTTGGCCCCAACATCATGCGTTATGACACGCTGAAGGTGTGTTTATACGTATAGAATGCTTAAAGAAAGAGTATACTTTTAGGCAGAAATGGTAGCGGGCACAAAGCTTCGCAAAATTGAGTCGATAACTTCCGCGAGCTACGAACAATGGAAAGACAGACGTTGCTGCTTTATAAGCTTTAAGGCCACTTCGTGGTGCAAGAAATTAAATTCTCTTAAAGGATCAAAATATTAAGGGTGCAAAACAGAAACAAAAAAAAAGAATTCTCGAGAATTTTCGGTAACATCGCAAAAAAACATTTTACCGGATTTTTTTTTTTGATAAGTTTTGAACGAGTATAAAAGCGTGACATATTCTGCTCGCAAACCTTCCTTCCAGGAAACATCCATCCAAGCAATGATTATCTTAAACAAAAATATCATACGATGACTTACTTTTGTCGTTATCATTTACCTTCAATATTTTGCTCATAGCTGATTCGTCTTTTTGTTTAGATGCTAAAAATATGGAGAATATAAATTGACATATATGCAATCGAAGAAATAGCTAAGTAGTCAAATGTTGAACTGACTTACCACATAGTCTTGCAACAAGTAACAAGATAAACACGAGCTTCATTTTGTGGTTAAACTCCTTTCTTGAATAACAAACAGATAAGCTGATATGGATGATTACTCTGTACCCTTAGAACTGTGCACTGTCCAACCCGTTGCCTTCTTTTTATAGATATTTCCATTGTAATTAAATTTTCGGTTTTCATTAAAAAATGTAATCAGAGGAATCGGATATGGAAATTTGTTTTTCCGAATAACAAATTATTATTTGTTTTAGCAACCGTGTTGCATTGTTATTAATGCGACCTAGCTTTAATTTAACAAAATAAATTGTTTCAATTTTTGATTTCCTTTGTGGTCTCTGTTTTGAAATTAATTAATCTGTTTGCTTGATGTAGACATACATAAATCACCGTATTAATAAGCTTCTAAATCGGAAAAAGCTTCCAAAAAAAAAAAAAAATGATAGTTAAATTTATGTCATTACGCAGGTTACTTTGTATGTTTTATAGAATCCAATAACAGTCAAAATTTGAGAGTTTTTATTTTTAAAATATCATATATAGTTTAGATATTTCATAAGACGGGTGAGTGAAATATAAAGAACTGAAACAAGACAGGAATCTTTTTGTGAAAATGGGCGACAATTATTTAATCATATATAGCGAACACAAATCATTGTATTTTGTACACTCGGTACACTAATTGTTAAATCTCAGTCATAGTTCAAGAAGTTTCTTTATTTTGAATAATTGAATAAAAGGAAAGTCACATTCAATGTATTACAAATCCCTTAGAAGTCAAAAGTGAACTTCTCCTCGGTGGAGGAGAGCACTGACTCCTTCGTAGCAATCCAGTGGTAATATGCGAACAAAAGAATAATTAAATCCTGTATGATAAAAATGTTTTATTTTCGTCTTTAAGAAAACTATAACTTTACTTAACCAATCCTAGGATTGAAATAATGAAGTAAAAAAATTGCACTGACCTCAATCAAACCCAATCAAAACGTGAGAAAAACTCGACCATATTTAAAAAAATAATTTTATCATTTACGACATATATATCCAGCAAGATTGTCTAATGTAAATGCAATATTTCATATTTTACATGCAAAATTTTCAAAAGTCTGGGTCATTAAAGAAAAAAAAAATGTTTAAAAGAAATAATTTGAATTTTGAAATTATTTTCGAAAACATATATGTAATCCAATAACTTTTCTTAATTCCGTTTGTATTGTGGTGACAGGCAAATACGACTTTATTGTCCACAATATTCTACAACAACAGCTATCGGATCTCTACAAAAATATTCCGTATTTTATTAAACTGAAAGTTCAAAAGAAAACATCCTATTACTCAATTGTGGAAAGTGCGTTATTAACTGTTTCCATTTATAGTCACGGGTTTTACACGAGACATATCATAATTTTTCTAATTAAGTGTCTCCGAAAAAGTAATAATTATGGAAATGCTGCAGTAATAATAAGAGGAGATAAACTGTCTGTCATGTCATCAACTCAAACTGCACAAAAATTTAGAGGGAAATTTGATCATTACCGCACTAAATTAGAGGGGAAAAAATAACAATCCTTCTTGTGTCTTTATTATACTTTATTATACGTTATTTTCATCATTTTTCCATTTTTTTGTTTTATTTTTGTCCATTCTAGGTTACTTCTTCTTTTTCAACTCACTTTTCATTTTTTGTCTTTCTGCCTTTAAAGTATTCAATCTCAGCCAAAGTTTTTCGTGCACAGTTTGAAGCGTAACTTTGGATGGTACAATGATCCGCCCTATGATTATATTCACAGGGGAAAAAAGTTTGGTTGAAAGATATTTGGTCGAAACATATTAAACTAATGTCAGAGACACTCGATTTTAAGAATCCGTTGCTTACCTTCGATGCTTTTTCAGCACATAAACTGATGACGTGGAGGCTTAGTGCAGTAGAAATCAGATTTTCTAATGATTCCTGCTGGTTGCATTTCTTTTAATTCCAGCCTATGATCGTCTGTATTAACAAGCTGTTTAGGGCCATTTTGAGAAAACGCTGGGTTGCGTATATGGTAAAAAACTCCATTTAGTCGCCGAACCTCGGTTGATTGGGTAGAGGAAGCTTACAGCATGATTTTACTCGACACCGAGATAGTAAAAAGATCTTTTTGATGTCTGTGGAATTACGTCTACAGACAAAGATAAAGTTCAAAATGTATCCTTTTATAAAATATGCATGGCAAATACTTCCAAAAATGAAGGTGATGCAGATGTTGATAAAGGCAATCCTTTTGCATTGCAAAATTTAATGGTAATCGACAAAATTTTTTGGTAGTCCATCGACAACATAATTAGAGGAAATTTTGACCTTAACTGCACTAAATAAGAGTAAAATAGAAAATTCCCAATACTTTACCCGTGCTAATGCTTAGAGGACAAAAAGTTATTTGAAATTCGCAGAAATGGCTCTCCCCACAAATTAGAAAACTCACGGTAATTCAATCTTTGTCTTTATTATTAAAAAAATTTAATTATTCCGGCGTTAGATTAAAATCTACAACTTTTTGATGAAAAACACATGAAATAATGGAGTCCTGCAATTTTAGAATCATCTTTTGAGATTTTTTAAACTAATGATAAACGAGTTAACACATTGAAGACTGGTACAAAGTCACATAAAAAAGAAAATTCGTAAGATTTTTTGTGAGTCACGAAAAAAAAGTGTTATGTTTGTAAAAAAAAGTATACGTACTTCCATACCAACATTAGTTATTTTTATCGCAAGTGGAGCTTATTTTATGTGGCTACTTCATTCAATTTAAATTTTTGATGTTTTTTGTTTTTCTGCTTTCGCTGGTAAATATTGTAGGCAAATTTTTGCAAAAGGGGAGTTCTTTCTGTTTTGTAAAACACTTAGAGTGTTCCAGCGTCTACCTTCTGTACAAAAGGTTGTCATAAGACACGTATCATCAATACAGCTACCTATTTGTCACCTCTTCTTTATTAATCTCTTTATTAGTCATTTCAATTAGTTTTTCTCTCGATAATAGCTTACCCGTTAAGAGCATATTAAGGTACATAAAGCATGCTAGAGTGCTAGTGTCAATGATAATCCCCAGTACACAATGTAACTATATGGAAGTTATAAACAATAAATTTAAATTATCTGTGGTTGTATAACAAAAATGATAGGAGAAAACAGACACATTCTCTCATCACTCTAATACAATGTCTTTTTTATTAGGAATATGTGTTTTGAGGATTCTAGGGTCAGCTTATTTGCTTATCATACAATGAAGAGCCAAAAGATTGAATGTCAGCCACATCTTTTTGTTAATTAATATTTACTTATATTTGTAGTTGAATTTTAGAGATTACCAGTTTAAATTCTTAAAGTAACTTAAATATAGTACTTTTTTAAAAACGTAAGATTTAAGCGATTGCTTTTTCATTATTTATTAATACTTTTGATTGGGTTTAAAGGCAAAAAAGAATATATTTCTTTGTAAACTATGTCACATCATCATCAGATAAAATTAATAACATAAACTACATTTTAGTAAAAACAGTTAAAAAATAAACTTGACATAATTACTCTATAGACAATTTAAAAATCTTAAAATTGTTATAAAATGTTCTCCCAAAATAGGAGAAATTGGAGTACTTTTATCTCAACTTTTTTATTTAATAATGACCTATTATATATTTTAATAGTCATGCTTTCGTTGAATTTTCATTTCACATAATCGTTATCCTTATATGAAATTTTTATATCGGTAATTTCTTGTTTTGTCTTTTTTAAATGTTCTTATAATTCCGACGTGCATGTCTCGTTTTTGTTTGCAGGGATCAACTGTATATCATAACTTTATAAGAAAATAATAAGTTGTTAAATGTACATGAAACATAAAGGTAGCCATCTTGCGGTTATTTAAGCAGGGGCGCTTATTATCCTTACTTAAATAAAAAAAGTAAAATATGTCATTTCAGTATACACAGACCATGAGAAGGTAGCAAATATCCTCTCAACTAAGTATAAAAAATTATGAAAATGCTATAGGCAGGAATTTAACATACTTCGTCTTGGTAGAAACATTGTAAATGTAATTCAACAATTTGAAAGAAGGCTCAACAATGTATATATTTTTGGCAATATATTTCGGAGGTATACTCCATCTCCAGATCAATATTTAAAAACAAAAAATAAAAACAGTTGTTTGCTAAAGATATAAATAATACACAGCTAAAAAATATATACACACATTATCACTCCATATTCACTACACATTCTTACAATAAAGTAATTATATTTTTATTGTTAGTACGCGGCTATTGTATTAATCCTTTGTGTTTATTAATGGTTTTAATCGTCTCATATAGAGAGAGTCCAGAGTCATTAATTTAAATACATTACTGTTCGAGTCAATTATTTTCATATCATTGAAATTAAGGTTGCAAGTTACATGAATTTGTTTGAATGAATGCTTTTTCAAGGGTTTTCCCTCGTGAATATGTTTCTTATATCGCGTAATTATATGTCGAGCTGTCTGCCCCACATAACACGATTAACATACTTCAAGTCTATTTTTTTAATGACGACTGGGTAAAGGCTGAATTGTAATAGATCAATGGGACTTTGCATGCAATGAGTTTGTACAGATTTCCCAATTTTCATGATTTTTTGTAGATACTATTCTTAACGTGGAAAGTGGCTCCTTAAAGTGTTTGTGTGCGTAAGAGGGCGGGATAAAATTAGAAATAAATTACAAAATTGACGATCGTTCTGTTGCAGTCATTCAAAAATCCTTTCTATTCAAAAAAGTGTCGTCGACGGCCCTGCCTCATCAAGCTTCATAGGTATAATGTTTGCGGTATAATCAGTTCCCTTTTATTGCATCAGTCTTTTGCTAAAGTTGTGAAGAGTAGTATTAAATTTTCAGTTCTACACTTGCTACTTTGTAGTTTAATGTTATTTTTTTGATATGTTAGATCATACAGAATAAAGCTTTGTTTTACTTTTCCAATTTTAATCCTGACCTAGCAGTTGTTAAACTTCCAAGTGAAATCGTAGCTTCGTCCTTTAGCAGCTCGGTTGCCGTAAAAGTATTGGGATGAGCACACTCTACAAACAGATATTTAAAGGAAAGAGGGTAGAAAACCTGCCTAAATGCGAATAAACAAAACATGAATGTTTCTTTTTAAACCGAGAAACAAGTTTAGTTTTCTATTGACAACTTACGCAAAAAATCACGTGTTGTGAAAAATGTCAAATCAAAAACATTTAATTTAAGTCCAACTTTTGTGTCAATGACATTTTCTGAATTTGAAGGAGAGCAATAATTAATTAATTTAATTTTGACAAAAATTCTAGTCAGTGGATTTTAGTCAACATCGCCCAATAAAATAGATAAGAACAATAAACATGCGAAGCAGTTTTAAGGCGCCTTTGTTAATTATTGCATATTTTGTACCATTGGTTACAACTGTACCACCAAGGTATTTTAATTCAGGAAAATACGTTTCACGTAAGGTATGTTATTGATAATTTTACCAGCGCCTAGTCGTTATTAATGTGGAAATACCAATTTGAAAGTAACTTATCTAAGCAATTAAAAGAACAGTTTATGTCCATCACTTAACGTATAGTTATGACGAGTAGATTCTTAAACCACTTCACCCGTCTCAACGTAGGTATGTCATACTAGGTGTTTTAACACAAGTTAAAGCCTTGTTCGTCCAAGCATATTATGCATTTCATCATAGATTATCGGTTAAGGTCTTATGCTGCGCCTGCTAAACTTAGAATGTGGTTAGATCCAAAATGTAACATTTCACGTCGGTAGGATTGGCCAAAATGAACCTTTAAGCCCGTGCGAGATCTCCCTGTAAGCAGCACCTTAAAGTGGCACGCAGTTTCGAATCACGATACATGCTTGAGTTCGATCTGATTGACTTGTCGACCTTAACGACGACCTAGTATTGGCTGTTTCGCATGTTAAGTTTAGTTAACAAGATTTTTAATACGCAATGGAAACTTTTTTAAAAAACTAATTACTACTAAACAATGTACTCGAAAGCTGCAACAACAATGTCAAGTTTTCGTGACAAATACACCACACTCAATGTTATGCCTAGACGTTTCTTCAACACATCTAGTTCACTGCCGATATTTGTTAAAAAGGATAATTAAGATGAGGTAAATACGTTTTCCCCAATTTCAAAAATCATACTATAGCTTTTTAGTTACATTTTTCGTAAAATTGATGTAAACTAATGTCGTTTCTAACCAAATTAAATTTGTTGCAACTAAGCTACGCATTTAACTTGCCACATTCTCTACTTCAAAGTTCAAAGGAACAAATTCTACATAGAATGTTTTTGTTTTGAATTTTTACCTTGTGAATTGTAAACAAGTATTGTTAGAAAACTAAGCCAAACTCTTTCATTTTTTTTATTTTTCTGACTTAGACAAATACTATCACTTAACAAATAAACTCTCGGCCATTGTGCATACATTGGAGTGGTCGGTCAGCACATAGACCCCGGACGATATTGTGTAGTATTCGTCTGGCTTATCTTTTATTATCGCAATAAATGAAAAACTCTCGTCCAATTAAACGAAATTAAAAATTGTCACGAATAAAAATGTAAAAATCGGGAGAAATATTATAAGAGCAATGGGTTATATAATATAAAATCTTACAATGAGGAAGATTTTGCTTAAATGCAGAAACTTAAGAGGGTTTGACCACTATATAGTATAATCGTTTGTCATCAGACAAGCATTCTTATTACAACTGTTTTGTCATATCATAAAAAATTTATGTTTTAATTGCCCTTCATTTCGAAGCAATTTATGTAATTCATTCCTAATTGTAAAACATTATTGAGACTTAGGCAGCTTTTTACTCCTTATCCAAATATGGACAAAGCAGTCAAATAGTCAATACTCTCCAGCCGGCAGGCTGCAAAGTCGCTACTTTCTAAGTCCACTCTGGACAGTTCAAAATGTGTGAATCTAATATAGAAATAGCTTACGCAATTACTTGTGGTGGCGATTTTCGAAATTCGTTGTCTTGTCCAAACATATTGTGACCACGATTGTATATTCTCTAGACATTTAATTCTGACTCTCAGTGGTCGCCCTTTAAATTCAAGCCAGTAGAACTTACAGGGGTTCAAACGACAAGGATTTTAGGCAAGTATAATCTTGCGTATTTATATCGTTCAAAAATTGCCCAAATCCCTTATTAAATGCCGAAAAATAAACATTAATAATGTATTTTGAACATTCCGATTGCAACGTTTTTTATGAACGTAAAAAGGGCGATAAAAAAAAGCCAAAATTGTGGCATTTACTTTAACAAATCGGGTATTTTCCACAAAATATTAGTCCCGTTTGGGCAAGTTTTGTGGCGTGCAAAAATGGCTGACGTGGGAGATGACGTCAGTTAATTCCACCCGTTTCCAATTTATTAAGCCGAATATCCACTAGGCGTTCCAGAACGCGCTGAGCGTGGCGGCTATTGTTTTTTCAGTCCCAAACCCGTTTCAAAAGTCAACTTTACTTCGACTTTTACGCGCGTTTTCAATTAAGCTGCTTCAAGGCCACGTGATATAAACAACATTTTGCGAGAGCCATCAAAAACATCGCCTGTGACTAGATATCTCATTGTGACACAAGGCCTGTCATTTGCACTTATGGGCTCTGTCAACTTTGTTTCGCTTTTTGTAATTAAGGGAACAACCCAAGATAAAAGGGTTTCAAGTTTATTGGGTGAAAAAAAAGTTGACTGTCACACAATTTCATATCTTGAACAAGAAGATTGAATTCTCCTTTTAGTTTTCCTTCTTGATACAGTTGTCTCATCTAAAACTATTTTGCATACTTTTTTGTTTGTTTTCTTTTATTATCATTCAGCAACAACAATAGTTTCAGAAGATTTATTTCCTTAAACAGCAATAATTTTCTACGTAGAAACGTTCATGTTTACATATTTTTGTCGTCTAAATGTTTACGCGCTCTTTCTGTCGCTTTTAACAAGTGGAAATCAAAAAATAACATTCGAAGCGGATTTATAAGCGACTATTGTTTTAAAACAATAGCCGCCTACGCTCAGCGCGTTTTAGACCGCCTAGTGGAAAATTGCCTTTAGGCCTCAAACTTGTAAGTGCACAGTAATGGCTTCATTAATCTAATTTAAGTTACTGACGTTGAATTATCTTTGTTGACGTAAACAATAAGGTAAATTAAATATTACCTACTAGTCGTTAACTGGTGGAAAAATCTACAGGGTCACCCGTCCTTTATATATCGCATTTCGTGTTTCCGTAACAGAAGGACAAACAGACGCACAAACCAGGCAGACGAAATACGGCTATTATTAAAGAGATAAGGTTGACCGAGATAGACCTAATTTATGATATTAAGCCGGGTAATCCAGCGTCACACGCCCGGGTAAGCCACAAGTAAAGTTGTTACCCAGCATTTAAAAACCCTGTGGTGCAATTAATAAAATCGTGAAGTGTGCCTCAAATTCAGGTGGAGCACCCGCTTCAAGCTCAAAAATAAATGTTACTCTAGGCAGCGTGCTTAGTACAGGTAAACTGTGTCACACATGCATATAGACGTAATAGCCTTTTCCCAAAAAGATTTATCGCAACTTCAGTTGAAATAAAAAACATACAAAACAGCCGGACGTTTGTTACAGGTAAACCGCATCACACATGAGTAATAGGCGTACAGTAGACGTTGGTTAATTCGAGCACGCAAGGGAATAAATTATTTCTTCGGATTAACGAATGTTCGGATTATCAGAAGTTTAGAAAAAACAAGAATTTTAAAAAACGTTTAAAGGTTTTATGCTAATATAACTTTTTTACAACCCTACTACAACTTTTTATAAAAATCTTTTAACGCTGTTTGCTTGGCGATGGGCAAGGCCTACAATTCCTTGTTAAATTTATTTTATTGCAAATGCCAATTTAATTAATAAATTAAAGAAATTTTGCCACCATTTATGCATAAAGATGTTTTTTTTATTTTTCCATAAGATTTTATTTATCGATACACAAAAGTTCGAATTAACAAGCATAATGTAGCCTTGGGACTAAAGATATTGTTCAAATGAGCGACACGTTCGAATTAGCGCAGTTCGAATTAAAAAGCTCAAAATATAACACTTTATTAAACCAAACTCAAGGAACTTGGCAATTTGTTCGAAATAACAGAAAGTTCGAATTAAGCGGCATTCGAATTAACGGACATCTACTGTATATTATTGTTCAACAAAACTTTATCACAACGGTTTAAATAAATCACAAGAAACAGCCCATTGTTGCTTTGGCCAGCTAAAAAAATTTACTTCGCATAATTTTCATGACAGTAGTAAAATAACTATGCATTACATAACTATATTTAGCATCATAAAAATTATTAAATACGAAATTTGTTGTAGCTAGCTAAAAACTGCAATTAGCTACTTTTACTTTTTAGCCAGATGTAGCTAGCTAGAAAGTCACAACCTGAACATAGAAATAAATATTAACATATTAAACTGAAGAAAAACTACCTTACAATTTACGTTCCTAGCTAAAAACCTAAGATTGGTTTGTTTAAGATTTATACATGGCTAGAGAAAGTGATAATATGTGATGAGTAGATAGCATGAGAAATATAAAGGGGTTAAACGTTAAGGTTTAGTTAAGTGCGTCAAAGAACATGGAAAAAGATAGTGTAAAAGCAATGTAAAACCACGCCTCATGGTTGGGATATTCTGATGAATTATGGAAGCCCAGGCCTAACATTAAACGCCAGGTTGCAAAAACACGTGAACTAGGTTTTTGATTGGTCAAAATTAAGGTCCGGCGCAAAAGGTTTGACAGGTTAAATACTTCGGATTATTAGTCCACATTAATGGTTCGGATTAATGGTCGGGTAGCTTACATCCAGAGTAAAACGGATGATAAACCTTTATTTCTTCTTGGACAAAATGTAAGTATAATACCATTTTTGGCATTTATCGCATGATTCCTGCATATCTTTTGGCTTTTGTTACACCAGCCCTTTTTTAACAATGTTAAGAATATGCATATAAGGTGGCAACTTCAAGGATATCAAAAGAAACGTCCACTCCGAAGTTAATTGACCAGGATATGATGCAAATTTACGACGATTATTTAACTGCTTTATTTTCATGGAGAACCACTGATTAATAAAAAACGGACGACTGAGATTTACTTAAAAGAACTATAAAGTCAATTTTACTTCGACCGTTTTCGTTCGTCAGACATTAAACTGTGTTTTGACATTAGCAGATCTTCCTGGTATAGATTCATCATTTGAATACCGGTGATTTTTAGGTTAAACTCCAACTGAAACACTGTGAGTTGGACCTGCTAATTTCAAAACACATGCTGTATTGTTTGAAATATTCTGGCGTATAACCGCTAAGAATTGAGAATGTCTTGTTGGCGCGGTTACATCTGTCGAAAGGATAAAACATTATCACTGTGCGTCACTGTTATATTTTCGCCCGTAGTGTAGTGGGTTCATCTGCTGTTTTTTCGTTCTGGGGACAGCAGATCAATATTCGCTCGCTGTCAGACAATATGCTAGCGATGCACAATGTAGGTTAAATTCTATTTGAATACATCGATTACACTCGTCTTTTGATTGGGTTAATCTTTTCGTCTTTTCATATTTACAACCATGCCAGGACAAATTTTCAAACATCTCTTACAAAAGCAAGTATCATGTGAAAAATATTTAATTCACTGAAAATTTGAATGTTTACTAATTTAAATTTACCATGACAAGTTCTTGAATCACAGAGAATTTAATTTTTTGAAAAATATATTACACTGGAAAGACCATGATGTTGTGCACCTATTTTTTTCAAAATACATAACGCCGGAAACACTATGTTCTGTGCTTCACTCAATTTATGACATACTATACTAAAGTGCTTCACCTGAATGTGTGACACAGTTTACACTTCGTCTTAATCGCTTTTCCAGGCGTTCAACGCCAGGTAACACAGTTACTTATGACTCCAGCTAACACAGTTACTTTCGACTCCGGCTTTCCCAGCTAGTCTAAATAATAATACCACGGAATTGCATTTTGGATTTATTCTTTTTTGTTAATTCGAAACCTATTAACGTAGTCATAACCTTTTTGTTCCTTTCGCCTACTTCCATTGCTTTTTTTGTTTTTAAACTTGTAGGATCCAACTTTATGGTCAAATCTTAGATATCTTAAATTTCATAACGATTTTAGTCATGTCGCAGGTATAGTAAAACATTTCCAAAAAATCACTACACCACGATCAATAATATTTAATAAATTAATATGCTAAAACATTTTCCTTATGAATGTGAAGTGTAGTGCAGTTTTGTTAAAGTATTAATTTTCACAAATCAATTTTTTGTATATTCCATAACATGACACATTTTGCAAGTTCAAAATAATACCACGGGATAATACCTTATTTATTTCAAATAACGAAACAACATTGTAGAAGTTCTGTACAAAACAGGTTGCTGGCAACCTAGGTATAGGGAACAAAATTACACACGAACAAGAACCTGAAATCTTTTAGCCTGCAAGGGCTTTTCATTTATATATTAATATACGGGCAAAGACATATTTTGTTATTTCTAACATGAATAATAAATAATGAAATTAACAAAAACAACTTCTGAATGATTTTTTAAGTTTTTAAGTTTTTTAAGTAGATACTTTCACGGGCTTAGATAACCAGTTAATTTAATTTAATATTTAGAACTTTATCACAAAATGCACTTGCTAATTAACTGACCTGCATACCTTGCTTACTTTTCTAGATATATTGCCAGGTTGAGTTGTATTACAACAAAACTCCAGCAATAAAAAGTGCTCCAAGAAGAAGCGATTATTTTTTTGCTGGCATAAAGGCAAGTAAATTGTACTTAATTTTGCAAAACAAACTTTAAGAATCATTTTATTTACAAATTATAACATAAAATACATAGCACAACCGTAATTCTACATTAATTTCTTTTTGATTCTATTTTATGAAAACACCATGAAATACTATGAGAAAAATAGGTAGTTAATGTTAAGGTATAAAAAAAATAATTGTTTACATTTAGATTTCACCAACCATCATTGATATATCCGAAAAGGATAAACCAGCAATAATTAACGTAACGGCCACTGTACCTGTTACTTGTCAGCAAAAAATAGAGAATTGTAAAGTAGAATTGGAGATTGCTCAAGACAATAGAGAAAGTGTTATGGAATGGTGTGTCCTCGAGTTTAATGTTAGTCAAACTAAAACTATACAAGTTGCTCCCATGCGTGATTTTGTCAACGATGGAAATAAAATCATGCACATATCTTTTCACGTTCCGGATTATTACCCTGCAGTTGACTGGCTTAACCACACCAAAATCCCAGATGTACTGGTAAGTTCCTTACTTACCAGTCCGATAGACAAATTTTTCGTACTTAGTTTCTCCACTGGCAGCAACTCCTGCCTATCCTCTAACCCATTTTATATTAATGAGAAAATAAAGTCTCTGATTGTGACTTTTATAAAAACAAAATTGTTCACTGTGCAAAATTGGTCAAAAACAGAAGAGAGACTAGAAAATGGAGCTTTGTGCAAACGAAGTGTATGATTGAAACTGACGAATACTTATTCCAGCTTCTTGTACGCTTAGTAACTTATGCAGCTATAACTAACCGGTTAGCGATACTGTGTATTAAAACCAAACAGTGTTTATAAACCTTGTATACTATTCAGGGTTTTTTCAAATTGCAACTCTTCGCAGCCGTTTCGGTCATTTTTGTGAAGAAAAATGAAAGCTTTAGGTAGGCAACGTTGCTTTGTTGCAACACTCTGCCATGGAGTGGATCTGATACATGGAAGAAACCAAATATATTATCAAGGGTGTTAAGCAATAGGATAAAATTGTCCATCAATCCTTAAGATAGTTTCTTCCTTTTAATATACCATTTCTATACCCTTTTGTGTTGAGAATGAGTAATTAATATTAATGTTAAAACAAGGAATATAAGGACCAGTCGATGCTCATCCGACGGTGACCCACATATTAAAACATTTGACAACGTCTATTACGACCATTACTTCATTGGCGATTATGTGTTGGTGGAAAGTAAGGCACGCTTGTTTCAGGTAATTTGTTTTCATTTAATTTTTTTATGATAGCTTTTTTAACTTTTCGAACCTTTTTTCTTTGATCTAATATCCTATTTTTTTTCCTTACCTCAAGGTGAGAATATTAAGAAAAAATTATCAAAAGTCTACAAATGCGATATTGTATCTTTGTACTGAAGATTAAATTTACTTTTTTGCTTGCTCAGTCAGGCGTGTATGTCAATCGAAACGATATGATAAGGATGGAATTTCAATAATTTTGAATATATATGATGAATATTTTCAGCTAGGCTCCTTCTTTCCAGCTGCATGTTTTTTTTTAAATCTTCGTTAAATTTACAAATTTTATTATATAAAAGTCAGGAGAAGTTACTTTTCTTATTCCCGCGATGCTGTCGCTTTGCTATGGCAAGTTTAAGGATAATTACCATTGTTTATTTTATTTAAAATTGTATTTATTCTAATTATTCACTTAATAATAAGAACAAATAACAATAAATTTTAGCAGATTAATGTAAGTGGAAATTTTGTGCTGTTTCTTTTAAAACTTCAGGGCCTATAAGGTTTTTGTTTTTGTTAACTGCATTATTTACTTTCCATAAAAAATTGTCACAATAAAGTACAGAAATGACTTGATTTTAAAGGTAATGTGTTCCCAATTCTGGTTTTTGACATTGGTTTTGTTGATTTTAAATTTTCACTTCTTGCAGATTGCTCTCCTTGACATTTCAGATTTAAGTATTTTAAAATTAGACAAAAAAAACAAAAAAAACAAAAAAAAAAGACAAAAAACGTGACAAAAAACGTTTTTAAATACAGCAATTTAACAACGCCATCCTCTCCTAAGAACTATCACCCGAAATGTAAAAAACTTAGATTTACCTAGCCAGGAGACATAGAATAATTTTTCTTACCACCGGGAAATCGAAATTGCTAAGATGGAAAAATCACGCTGGATTCCATTTGATTTTTCTGCGGTCTAAATACTGACCGTACTCTTTTGATTGGTTCCTATATTCTTTGCTCACGTGGTCAATATCGGATAATTCTTTGTTTTGAGCACGAATAGCCTCCCTTACCTAAACAAATATAACTAATTCTTAAATTTTTGAAGAGAGTAAGTCGTGACCACGCCGATTTTGTGTTGATTGGTTGATTGTTATTTTGGGTTTGCTAAATTGGCCTTGAATTTTAGTACTTTCCTCTGACATTTGTTTGTGTCTAGCCTTTCATTGAGAGAAAATAAATTTGATATCCAGCAAATTTATTATTAACTGATAGCTATTTTAACCGGTTTATACGGGAAATATTTTGTGGCAGCCAGAAAATAAATTTTAAGCGGGAGAAAAAATATTATAGATTTTTGAATCCTAAAATCTACTAAGCTCATTACTATATTCTTCCACGTTTTAAGTAGCCTAGTTAACTAAGCTTTCTTCTTCGAGTTCATAAAATGAGTTTCTCCCAAACTAAAGCTTAGACGCAAACGAATGACTCAGCGGAAACCCCGAGTTTAAATTGGACAATGCGACTAATCGCTTCGGAGGCCATTTTAATTTATCTGTGAGTTGTTTACCAAGCTTGGCCACATCTTACTGTGGAAAAAACTTCATAGTTTACTAATGTTTGTTAGGGCGAGTGAAACCACTCACTGGAATATTCGGATGAAAAGGGCTTTTCCCGACATGGACACGTGAGCAAAGAACAATAGAATTAGCCAATCAAAAAGCGCGGCCAGATTTTGGCCGCAATAAAATCGTTTGATACCCAGCGTAATTTTTCTTACCATAACTACTCCGATTTCCCGGTGGTAAGAAAAATTACACGGGGTCTACGTTTTGAGTCCCTTTTTCATATAATACTACGAGCTTCGAACGATGAAGTTTGTTATGATTAGATGGCGCCAAATTTAAATAAACATACAGACCGGAAACATTCAACAACAATTTGAACGTGCAATATGATGGCTTCATCTTGTTTTTTTACAAATCCATTTTCGACCACAGAACTCTTTGAGATAAACTCAAAAGTAGTACTTTCGGGGTTTTAATCTCATAGAGCTCTGGGGACGAGAATGTTACAAATCTTTACTTTCTTTATCTGTACTGTAAAGTAAAATATCAATTTGTTCAGCACTGAATTATAAAAAAAATTCAGCACTCACAAAGATGTAAACAAAACTGATATTTACTTAGTTTTTTATGTAAACAAATATAAAATTTGAGAATGTTAGTGGCTTTTTTCATGAGAAATGCGAGTTTGCTTGACAATTTAAATTGTGCTACATAAAAACGTAATACCTAGCTCTAGCTTACATAAAACTGAACTTATAAAAAATATCCAAGTTCTTATTTTTTCTGCATTCTAACTCACTTCACACTCTTGCCTTCAACATCTATCTTCAATAACCTTCAGAATTTACAGATCCAAAACCCTAGACAAGAGCATTTATGACTCTATTCCTCGGTCTGAAAGTTGCACTTTAAGTCGTTAGAATTTTAATACAGGTTCATGTGAGAACACGCCAGTGTGACAGTGTTGCGTGTAATTGTGGAGTAGCTGTAAGAGAAGGCAACGACGTCATTGTTATTGATATGTGTCAAGACAATATCCCTCGGGTGAGATTTGCCAGCACAGATGAACCACAAGTCGGAACGACCATAGAAAGAAATGATAATGGCAAAATCTTTGTTGTAAGTAACTGTTTCTTGGCATGCTGGGATAGCTGCGAGTTTAATATTTGCCACATTATTTTCATACAACCTCGATATTAGTTTAATTTCTTAATGAAATGATTTTAAAAAACGTTAAGTATACTGTTAATTGAACATTTGTAGCTGTAGATATTTGAAAGTTGTGTATGTATGTGTAACGAATTAGAAGAATTATTTAGACAAACCATAAGGGACAGACTCGTATTCAATGAGTTGTATATTGCTTCTAAAGATTCTTTTTCCATGGAGTAAACTAATTTATTTTGTGTATAAGACCATAAGTTTCCTTAAATTCTATTTTCGTACCAATTTATTTATTTGCTTGCCTTGGAAAGTATTTTACATTTTATGTCTCTGCAAGACACACATTTCATATCCCATCATCAAACTCGCTTAGTTCTTTAACTTTTGTAAAATCAAGTATAAAAATATTTATCTCAAAGTATCACTTCGTAAATAAAGTGATGGATCGTAGCACAAAATGCTCTAAAAATACTCTTATGTTACAAATGGCGTCCCCGCAGGCTAACAGCAACAAAGTTATTATAGCCCATATATGCCTATGTCTATTTTGAACCACAGCCAAGGATGCAAAGTGTCTATTAATTTCCTTTTCGGATTGTGGCTTCAAATTTCAAAAAGTTATACAAAGTCTTAAAGTTTTAATATGGCTTTTGTTTTTCTTTTAGGTTAACTTTCCTTCTGGAGCATTTGTAAAATAATGATTCAAGCAATAAATTGGACAAATCATTGGTTAGCAAATATACAGGTCCAAGTCCCATCGGATGAGTATGAAAGTACCGCAGGACTGTGTGGCAATTTTGATGTTAATACGAAAAACGAGATGGAGGCTAAAGATGGAACGGTTTTTACAGGAAAGGAACATCAGAAAATTTTTACTGAAAGTTTAAAGTGGGTATTTTAAGTAACTGCCTATTTTATTGAAGTTTCTAATACCTAGCAATGATACGAAATCGCTTATAATTTCCGTAGAATCCCAGTCGGTGAAAGTTTATTTTACTACAAAGGAGGTCATTCAAAATGTTTACATAGTCGTGCTGACAAATATGGCGTATGCGGAAAAAACAAGGTCATAGAACGCCTGAATAAATTTTCTGATGGACCTAAGTACACACACGAAAACGCAGTGGTGATAGGAATTCAGCATCCAAGTAAGTTACACATTGATACGCAATAAATAGTTTTACGAGAGAAATGCCAAACCTCTGTACAATCGTTAACATTTAAACCATATTTCTTTTAGTTTTCGACCATTGTCATCGTCGTGAAAAACGTTCTGTTGCTGATAAAAGTTTCATTACTTTGCCAGATGATGGAGACACAGGAATATATATTTACGATCCCAAACAAAGTAAGGGTACGATAGCAGATTTTCCAACTAAAACTGGAAAAACTAGATCCGGTACGGAGTACAAATGCACGAAAGCGCTTCAAGAGTTGTCTGCAGGAAAGGCCTGTATGAGCCAGATAAAAGGATATGATATTAGTGGATTTGTTGATCAATGTGTGTTAGATGTACAGGTAGGACAATTTAATTTAATACATAACTCGGCTATGAAAAACAATTATAAATAAAAGATACAACATTTGAAAGATAACTACAAGGCCATAATGATAAAGTTGCAAAATGCTCATGGAAGATAGAGATCTAAATAAATATAGATTTAATCACCGTCTAACTTAATTATTGTATTTTAGATTCACACCAGTAATTAAGACGCTAAATTTAATCTCTTTAATAATAGCCCTCAACCTCGTTCCCAGGGCATTTTGCCTTGTTGATAAAGTTGATAACGACTCCGTAAAAACGGCTCAGAGGCCACAAGACCCTGTGGACGAGGTTGAATAGCCGTATTCCGTCTGTCTGTTTGTGTGCCAGAAAAAGTCGTATTACGGAAACACGAAATGCGATATATAAAAGACGGGCGAACCCGCGGATTTATCCGCGGGATACTGACTAGCCTAATTATAATACGTCTGTTTGTAACGCAAAATGGTAACTGCAGCAGCGAGACCCACAAAATGCAGTAAAGATAGGATGGGTAAACCAGTAGATTAATTCACGGGCCATGAATTAGTTAAGTATAATATTACTTTACTCCTGTTTGGAAATCAGAAGAACCTAAAATATTGAAAAATGAAACTCTTTTAGCTCTGACTTCTCCGTATTAATGTCACGTTCTTCATTTCTGCAGGTAACTGATGATTATGAAGTTAGCACTGCATCAGCTATTACTGCAATGACTGGTGATTGTGAAGAAATAACATTAAAAGAATTAAAATACTGGAAAAAGGATTCCACTGGAGTAGTAGTACCTCCTGAAGAGATTGGAAGCAGCCTTTGCACAAATGAGTGCAGTGGTCATGGAACTTGTGAAAATGCCACGTGCATTTGTAAAGAAGATTACATTTCTTCGGACTGCTCAATCAAAAAAGGTACTCATAGGCAAAAGAAATTGATAAAAATGGACCAGATTTTGGCTCAATAATGTATTTTATCGATCGTATTTTTTTATCGGTCGGCTCCCCTACCAACTTGTTTTGTGTCTATTAAGTTACCGATTTTTATTTTTATTTTTTAGTGCATTAAAAACAAATACACTTAAAAATAGTATGATTTATATTTTTTAAATATGTTTAGTCATGCATTTTTGCTTCAAATATTGTTCTCTGGTAATTCCTACAAAAGTTCGTAGGCCAAAACGGCTCAATTCTGCTCAAGGGATTAAGGCTTTTGTGACACGTATGTAAATAAAGTAAAATTTAAAGTTTTAAAACGAAAGATCTTAATACTGAACAGCCAGTAATTAGATATCAAAACAGCTACAATCGTGGACAAAAATATTGAGACTAAGGCAGTTTTGTGGTGGCGAACTTCGAAATTCGTTGTCTTGTCCCAACATGTTGTGACCACGATTGTAGCTGTAATGATTTGAATAGTCTAATGATTGTTTTCAAGATCAAAGTCTCCTTTCTTCAAGGTTCAATTAATCTTCTTTTATTAAAGGAAATTTTTTTTAACAATAGGACAAAGTCCAAGGCTATATGGAATACCATTTCACGGGCTTTGTGATATCCGAAAAAAGAGATTGCATTCGTACAAGAGTCAAGGGAGCAGATTTTATTGACTCAAAGAATTTGTCGTGTCACATCACAGAAGTAATTGTAAGTTGTAGTTTTATAAATGTCCAATAAACCTTAATTAATTTATAGAATGGTTGATGTATTAGAAATCAGTGCACTTTGACCAAAAATACATAGCTAGAGCTTTATTATCCAGGAAATGATTTTACACGAAATAAGAATACAAATACAATACAGAATAACAATATAATTAAATAGTTGCAACTCAAAAACCTCATTTTTTTATTGCGGCGGTCTATTAATAATAAGAAATGAAACTGTCTTAAGTACGGAATTTCTACGGGTAAATTAATTAAGTGTGCATTATAAACAATGCAGAACAAATAAACGTTCTAATGTTTAATTTATTTTTGGTAAATCGAGAGAACATTACATAACTCATTACTCGCAAAGCATCTTCATTTTAGATCAGTGACAAGCCATATGTTATAACGAAACGCAATAGCACAATTGGTGGTCAATTACTCAGTTTTGGTGAAATAAGTTGCTTCATGCCTCAGACACCTGTTGAAATTAATGGAAATCCTGCAACATCTTATGGAAAACCAACTGGAGGATTTCTTATCAAAGTTTCAAATAACGGTGTGAACTTTACTGAAAACAGCGCATTGTTTTTAGTTTATGATTCAAAATGCATGGAGTGTAACAAAAATTACAAAAGTTGTTTTCAAAAGGTAAAGACCAGTAATTAATATTTTATAAACAAAAATTAGTTTCAAAAGAAAATAGAAAATAGAATACTGTTTTAAAATTAGAGAAATAATTCGTCACGAATAATGTATTGTAATTCAAAAATAAAATAATTATTCACCGTTGTAAACATTAGTTGTTTTGCAGGAACAAAACGCAGGTTCTTTTATTCTTGTAGCGAAATTCCTGCAAAATAAGAAACTACTGCTTTGCACATGGTGACGCAAATCCAAGTGACTGGTGTCAGATTTGTAATCCAGCACAATCTCTGACAGGTTTCGTCAAACGAACAGGTAAGCAATTATCCAGTGGTAGTTGACGGGCTTTACTTGCTCTTAGCTGCTATTAAAAGTGACGCATGGCCTGGTGATTATGAAGTATGCTTTGTAATCACAAGGTCTGTGGTTCAGTCCCCAGCGCGGGCATGTTTAGCTAGTTTTCTTACCGCAGCATGCCATGTGATTGCAATGCCGCTGTATACTTAATGGATACATTCGAAACACAGGTCCCACATTAATAACAGGGTTTCCAACATTGAAATGGCTATATCCTGTATAAATATTCGGAATAATAATAAGTATACACCTCCCATTTACAAAAGTTTTAAACTACCAAGATAAAACATATGTTTTGTAATTGAAACAGTTAAAGTAATTAAATATTTACTGTTATTTACGTATATTGCTTGCGCATTTATTTTGCATTGTTTTCTATTAAAATTATCATTTAGACAACAAACCTCCTGTTTTCAGTGGTACCAACCTTAATCTAAGGTCATTTAGAAAACAAAAGTGGAGACATGTGATATCCGCATCTGATCCAGAGATGCAGAGATTGCGTTACGAACTTGTTGGTGAAAATTATGGTATGACAGTCTCTTCACATGGTGTTTTAACATGGCATCCAACAAAAGCTGGAAGATATGAATTTATAGTGAAAGCAATCGATCCATGCGGGTTAAGCACCACACGAAACTTTGTGAATGATGTAGAGATATGTTCATGTGAAGGACAGAATGGTGGGATATGCATATGACAGGGTGACAAAAGTGTTTGCAAGTGTCCCGAGGGATGTAAAGGAGAAAGGTGTGTAACTTCCATAGATAATATTTATCTTATACAAGAATTTACACATTTTTAGACCGTGTTGCTCAATAAAACCTTGCTTATTTGCTCCTTTAACTACCAAATTTGGAAGTACAGTTCAATGCTTAAATATAAACATTTTTAATTATGTATATTTTTGTAAGTCTTTTATTTATTATGCCAACAACACTTACTTTTTGACCAGATAGATAACTTAATGATATTATCAGATAGTTACAGTAAGCAGAGAATAGACAAATTTCCTGGCTCTATTATAAATATTTGACACCATTCTAGATGTGATGAAGCTGCAGACGGAAAACTTTGCAAGATAAAAAGTAAGTTGTATATGACATTAAACATTGATAAAAATAACTGCATCATTATTATTACCCTGTTTTTATTGATTGGTCTATACAAGAGGAAATCGAACGGCGTCATAAGGTATAGAATAACACAGCAAGTGGAAAGAATGCTCATCAATGATAATAAACGCCTTTCTAATAAGAATAGGTTTAATAGAAATATTATGTTACGACACAACAGGTCTATTGTCTAGAACAATGAAGATATAAGAATAATGATCACCCTGGTAAACAAAATCGATATTCTCCTAAAAGCGTGTAATAATGATAAAATTAATAAATTATTCATTGCCCTACTGAATAAAAATTAGAAGGAAAACTTAATAACAACACGGTGTTTAGGAAAACAGGTTCTTTTTTACATAGCATTATCTTTGACATAAAAAATCAAAACCATGATTAAGTTCACAACAGGCTTTTCACCAGTCAGTATCCGTTTAGAGTCAAACATCTAATACTTTTCTCTGGTCTTTCTTAAAATAGAAATATTGTTTGAAATTTAGACAACACTAGCATAGCTTTAATATGTTCTTGTTGTTTTAGAAACTACAGTTGAGCAGGCTTCCACTTCTGATAACACCATCACTGTAATTGTTGTGCCTGTCGTGGGTGCAGTCATTTTAATTTTGGCAATTTTGGGTGCCATTTTTCTGTTGTACCGGAAGCAGCATAGACAATCGCTAAATATCAAATCAACAGTTAATCAAACATCTGACAAGAAAGCCAAACTTGATAATAATGGAGTGGTTGCATACAATTCAGATGGAAGCGATAAAGTAGCTATCGGCGGATTCAGGAAGAATGTTGCCTTAGTCAACGAGGGCTACTCGAATTGAAAAAGGGACATTGCGTATTTTAATTGTTACTTAAGAACTTGATTACTAAGTGATATTGAAATGACTATTTAATCATCTTTAAAAAAAGTTTGAAAATATATTAATAGAAAATAATTCATGTGAGGAATAAGACCAAGAATGATTTTTAATATAATTTAATCCTGTGATCATCATCAGTTCTGAAAAAACATTAAAAGTTGAATTAGATTACAGAATTCTAAAGCGCCATGTATACTTTTATGCACAAATTAATTACTGTAGGTACGAGAAACAAAAATTTAAAAGTGGTATTAATCCTTAAATAGCCACCATAGGCACAATGTTTTTACCAAATCAAAAAAATATCTAATTGCATCTTTAAAACGATGTTTCACATTTCATTTGATTATGCGTATTTTAGAACATATTTGGTATTATAAAACAATTTAAATAGTTAATTTGAACAGTCATTGTTGTTGTGTTTCAATCATGGCTAAATTAGTAGTAACACAGATAAGAGTGTTTTTTGTCAATTTGACTGACCTATGGTTCAAAAAGATAATTAAAAAGAAACCTACAATGTTTATACAGGAGGGTTTTAAAAAATTATTGATAATATATGAAAAGACAGTGTCGCCCTTCGGAATGAATAGCCACTCTTACCAAATTAAGTTTCTCTTTTTAGCTATCTGTCATTTTCTTTTGTGTGACATACATAATTCTTTTTGGCGCCAATAATTAGTTTTTAGTTTATTATTTAATGTGTGTAATGCTTTCAAAAACGTTTGACTGCTACATAATTCTTTTTGGCGCCAATAATTAGTTTTTTAGTTTATTATTTAATGTGTGTAATGCTTTTAGAAACGTTTGATTGCTACATAATTCTTTTTGGCGCCAATAATTAGTTTTTTAGTTTATTGTTTAATGTGTGTATCCTTTTAGAAACGTTTGATTGCTGCATAATGTTGAAATAAATTACAAGTAATGCAAAATTGTCTTGTTCACGTAAAACAAGTACCTTAGAAGTCAAATACCGTATCACTCTTTCTTTATTTATTGGACAATACTATTTCTTCATTTATAGCCACCTGTATTTGCTTTAATTACCATTTAAATCTGCAATAATACATTCAGCACTCTTAAAAAGCCAGGAAAAATTAAATGTATGACTGACGGGTAATGTGGAGCAACAGTTTCCTTGCCATTGAAAAAGTTATCACAATTTATGGTAAAACAAGCCAACCGGGTAAAACAAGCCAACCGGGCAAAACAAGCCAACCGGGTAAAACAAGCCAACCGGGTAAAACAAGCCAACCGGGTAAAACAAGCCAACCGGGTAAAACAAGCCAGTGTATAAAATATCTTATAGTTCGTGTTCTGAAAATTTCAAAGATTGTTTAAAATGGTACCAATGGGCAGTTACGTAACTTAGCCAAAGTAAACAAATCACAATATAGAAAGAATAAGAAAATAAACTCATAGCATTGAGAAAAGTAAATATGATGCTATTTATTGCTCAGTTGTACGCTATATCCATACAGGTTTAGGAAAACTCTATAAATGTTTCCGTATTTGGTGTTTGCAAAGCAATTTTATTATTTTATGCTCCCCAGTGTGTAAGGCCTTGGGTTCAAACCCAAACCGATCATGCCAGAGACTATAAAAGGGTGAATTTATCCTTTCTACTTAGATAATTGATATCTTAGGCTGTTGCCCAGTTGAACGACTGTGGTGTTCCCACGAAATTTTGTAGCTGAAATAGGAGATTTGAATGCACTAGGGTCCCGGTCCACGCAGGATCCTCGTTGATAGCAGCACCATTAACTGAAGAAGCTATCCTTAACTAAAGAAGCTATCCTGGGTAAAACTTTCAATAAATATGAGCCGTAACATAACAAAACTAAGTAATCAGTGATCCTGGCCAACTCTGTTTGAAGCAAAAACATACTGTTCCTGTCACTTGTTTACGTTTGGTCATCACTTTTTCACTCGCCAGAAATCTTAGCCTAATCTTGACGTCAGTTAAATCGATCTTTTCAAATGGCTTGCTAACTCGATCTTTTTAAATGACATGCTTACTTAACACGGCCATCTTTGAGAAAAACCTAGGTTATTAAAGGAAATCTAATTGTTAAAACCCAGATTCTGGGTTGTAAAATGGTCACGTGAACAGGCCTTTACACAGGCCATGATCCTATTGCCATTTGGATGCCAGAAAGATATAAGATGGGGACGCCGTACGAACACATAGTTGTAATTTTAGGCTGTTAGTATATTAACTAGTCAATAAGCCTGTGGAAAAATCCACCTAGGCACAGAAAACTATGGGAAAAATTTTAATGACGTCATCAATGATTTACAAAAAGTTTATTTTAGGATTTTGATAACCCGTGGAATGCATCTGTCGTTAGCTTGAAACTCAAAAACATCTACCTATGTAGAATAAGCCGCTGCCACTATTATGTAGAACCTGAAACACTAATCAAGTAATTGTATAGGATTGTCTACTTTTAACGAGCATATATATTATAAGGGTATGTCAATGGCGTCATCAACCCGTATCCTCCAAAACAGGGTGGGGAAAACCCTGGTTTCGAAAATTGTTCCCATTTTGGTTCCAAGTACAGTCTAGCCACAGAAAATGACGTCAGTTAGTCAGTTTTTGACCTCAGTTTTAATCTTAAGACAGGGTGTGTAAACGGGTCACTTTATGAAACATGTCATTATAAGTAAACCCGCTTTAAACCTCAGTATAAAGATGGCTAATAGACCTGTCCTTGCTTGGTTCTCACCAACTGTTTTTAATGCATTTTTAAAAATTTGTTTTAGTTTTTTTGATTTTATGCACCTAAAAAAACGCTATTTAGCGCCTTGCGTAATGGACTAACTTGTTTAAATTCCAGTCTCCGCCCCTGAAATCAAATGAGGCGCAGATTATTATGGTGTTTCCGGTGTAATATTTTTTTTGAAAATAGGCGCACAATATTATGGTCTTTCCGGTGTACTATTTTTTTCAAAAGATGACTTTCCACAACTTTAGCTGAAATAGAGACACAGTTTACAACTCGTTTCTACCCTGTCATAGCAAAAACAGTCGGCCAACATTTTTTAGAGAACGTGTCCATTAAAAGTGCAAAAATAAATATTACTCCGGGCTGAGTGATTAGTCATCCATATAAGTATAATACCTTTTTTGAAAAAAACTTTAGCGTAACTTCGGTTAAACATAAACACAGGAGACAGCCATTATTAATATTGAACTAAGCGCTTAGTAATGAGAGAAAACGACAAAAAATACTCTGGTATCATACGTTAATTTATGCGACTAAAAATGGCGGAACTTTAGCGGGTAGAATTTTATGTTTCAGCCACATGAAACGTACTGATATATTTTTTATTATTATTCTGAATATTTACAAAGGATATAGCCACTTCAGTGATGGAAACACTGTTATCAAATGGGCCTGTGTTCGAAATGTATACATTAATTAAGTATACACTGGCAATACCTACCCAATTTCCCTCACATGGCATGGATTGATCCGTAGTTGTGGTAAAGGCACTTGCTAATCATGTCCGCACTGTGGACCGAACCACGGACCTTGAGATTGTAAAGCGAACTCCATAACCACAAGGCCACGTGCCACAACCTTGGAGGAAAGAATACGGAAGGACAAACAACTCTTTTAATTCTATTGAAACACTGCGTGAGGTTCTAGCAGGAATATCAAGATTCGCACACAGCCGGCGTAGCGTTAAGTCTCGGGGTCAAGTTGGACTTTAAAAGTCATGACGTTGTGGCAATCGATAAAAAGTCGGGAGAAGGAGAAGAAGAAGAAAAAGAAGGAAACGACCGCTCGTTTAAATAAGATATGTGATACATTCGAAATCATAATAATACGGAAAAGGTGTTGTCTGTGACTTTTGCGACGTGGATTATGTTTTTCTCAATTTTAGTCTATGAAATATCACCTATTATTTTTTTTTTTTCATAAATAAAAGTATTCGGTAATTTATCAAACTTTGACATTAAAACAATAATGACGTCAAAAGGAAGTATATTAAAGATAATTAACTCCTATATATACGGAGGTGTGGCACTCAAGGGCTAAAATATGCTGATATCAGCAGCAAAAATCTAAAAATCATAAGGCAGAACCACATTTTTTCAAAGTTACCCAGGGTTCCTCGACGTTGTCCATCACATTGGCTAGCGCTGAAACTTGTGAACGAGACGCAGTTGGAAGCTAAGGAATCGTGGCTTCGAACTGAAGACATGCTGAGAAATGCCATGAGTCGTGCAAGGGAAAGGAGAGAAAGTCTTAGTAATTTTTTTTCATTGGATTTACAAGAATTCGAGGTACCCCAGAATGAGAAGTAAAGAACAGAAACGCCTTTCTGATGTCTGATGATGAGGGATGGTCACATCTGGATAATATTTATTTTGTGATTTTAAGCTACCTAGCTAATACCATGCCAGCACTTCAGGGGCACATTTGTTATTAAATAATTAAGTGATAAAGTACAAGAGGTAAATATATTAGTTTTATGAGGCTAGCTATACAAAAGATTTTTCAAGGCATTCTGTCATTTTAAATAAAGATAGCTACTTGCTAGCAATTTGGACCTCCCATAACAGTGAACAGTCAAGACTTGAGTATATAGCTAGTTAGGTGTGCAAGGCATTGCATGTTGGTTAAATATGTTGTCACAACAAACAGAAACCTATATTTCATAAATAAATTTCTGCAAATGTTCAGGTTTCTTTTATCGAACAGAAACCTGTTTTTCATAAATAAATATTTGTAGATTTTCAGGTTTCTTTTATGAAATAACAAAATTTTGGAAAGTATAGCCAGAAGTAATATTCGCTTGGAGCCGGAAGACGTAAAGTCTCTGTCCAGGTTAAGACTTAGTAAAGGGTAAACTGTGTCATACGGAGGACACTTAGTGTAATGTGTTACAAATCCAGTGGAGTGCTTATAGCATAAAGGTATAATACATTTTTCATAAACCAACATTCACAGGACTTATGATGAAGCCTATTGTTACTTCTGCAAAGCAAATACAGTTGTTTAGCATTTTTCATTTTGCATAATAAGTTCCTGTAGATATTCAAAAATTAATTGTGAGTGGCACCAGGCTGAGCGATTAGTGCAAGTAAACGTGTTGCAGATCCAGGTGGACAAAAAAATAACTTCTAACAACTTTGAATTTATAGAGCTGGATAAGGTATATGGTCCTAAACCTGGGACACATTTTATCTGTTTGAATTATTTTAAATCCTGAGAATCACTTTGAATGTTATCTGTACACATGGCTTGTCAAAATAATATGCTTTCAAAAAAGGTTTATCGGAGTCCCCAAAAATGGCTAAATTCAGGAACTCAAGAACTATAATAGTAGCAAAAAAATTTTTTGGGTTCATTTCATCAAACTGGTCTAAAAACATATAATACTAAGTTTCAAGTCATTATTTCAATTTTTACTGAAGTAATAGGACTTTTACTTATTATGGTTTTAGCATAGTTTTTCATACTGCTGACACCAAAATGGCTGCAGGGACTAATTGGTTTGAAATTAATTTATATTATTTTTATAACAACCTTTTTCTATTTATGTGTTTTTATTTTCCTGCAAAAGTTGTTCCATAGCTTATGTATATGACATTATGATAAGGACGAAAAAGTTACTGTGCGACATGGGTTTTAAACCTTATAAATTTCCAGCGAGAAATTTGAAAACTAATAAATGACAAAATCGCAAAAGTTCATCTTAAAAATTTTCAATTTTTGTTAATGTGAAAGTAATCCACTTGAAAAGGTTTCTGAGGTTTTTTATGAAGAAATCTTCCATATTACCCATATGGGGTAACTTGATGAACAATGAGATTTCCCGCAGGTGTTCTGTAGTATGTGTAATATAATTTTAAAAACTGCGATGTAATTTTCCTCAGCTAAAAAGCTCAGCCTTGTCCTTTCATACTTAGTCTAGCTAGCTATAGCGAAAAAAATTAATATTTAAACTTGACCTATTTTACTGAGTATTAAGTAATAAATGCTAGTTTAATCCTTAATGTAGCTATATAGGGTAGCTAAGCTACCTGTAAGAACAACATAAAACAACGTCGAGGCTGTTCTCTTTTGTAAACAAACCCAGTGGTATTTTTGTAATAAGTACCAAAATTTGTGTGCATTTCTTGCGCTTATGAGTGTAATCAAAGTGCCCTGTACGTAAATCCTAAAAATTTATGTCATTGGCTCACTCTTTACGAATGACACCATATAACAAAAAAACCATGCTTTGCTATTTCCCTTAACCTCTACCGAGATTTGGTTGTGATATATATCAGAATTAATTGTCTTTAAGATAAGTAGAATTATTGCTAAATTTTTCGGGTGGAATTAACTATTGTCATCTACTGAATGGTAAGTAAGGACAACGTGGGTCAAGAATGAGTCTAACGTCATAAAACTGATTCAAACCACCCGTTTCTGATCAGACTGGTTAATGGCGTCTCCACAATAAAGTCAATGGGTAAGCAATTTTTACGAAATTTTTTTGTATATTGGTTCGTCTTTGCTGGCGTCAGCAAATTTTTAAAGCCTTTACATTCTCTAAAACGTTGGTTAAAACACATGATCCTATATATTATTTTGATCACAGTTCCAGTTTCTGCGCACAAAATACTTCCAGTCTCTGCGCAGGTTAATACGCTCTTCAGAAAACCTTTTTGTACACGTACCGGTGACGTCATCAAAATTTCGAATTTTTTTTCTTCTATTTTTCCTTTGCTTAAATGAATATTTCACGGCTTTTTTAATTAGTCTCTCACAATAATACGAAAACTGTGTTCGTCTGTGGCCGGCAAAGTGGATTATGTTTTCTACAATTTTATTTAAAAGAGCTTTTATAAAAATGTTCTATATTGGAGAAAATGTTTTTATACTTTTATTATTTGTCTACTACAAATCACGTGATAGAATGAAATAATTTCATTAGGTAAGAACTTTCCTGTTGCATTTTAATTGGCTGTGACGTGTTTTAAAACCTTGTGAACGTAGTTGCTTTGTTATAAATTAACTTGCTGCGAAAAGTGAAGGGAAATTAGACATTATCATAGTTGTTGTCTATTTTATTTAAAATATTTTGTGTGCAATCCATTAAAAAAAATTAAAAAGCAACTGAAAATATTAAGTGTGTTCTCCCGTATGCTGGCATAAGTAGTTATAAATATACATTTATGCTACTGACTAGAGTATTGATTTTCGCCATTTTTCTAACAAGAAGAAACAAGGTTCATGATTGACGTAAACTCGTTTATTCGATCATGGTAAATTATGTATTATTGAACATCAACACATTTCGCTTTTGAAAATGCATATTTAATGGTAAGTGGTATATTCGGAAAACATTAAAATTCCAGAATAATTTTTATCTTTTTCCCTTGTTGTGAAGCACCAAGGGAAAAAACGGTTGGTGTAGTATTTATTAATGCATGTCGAAGACAGGTATGCTAATGTGTATAAAATAAAAATCTAACTTTCTTGTTTGCAGGTTTCAATAGAAAAAAAAAACCAATTACATGCATAATAGGTATTTTGTATATGATGAATATGGACTTGCTTTAGTTTAGCCACAATTGACGTGCAGAATATTAATATGAATAATATAATACCCAATACATACCAACTTAAATGTTGGTTAAATGTTTCAAATATCTATATCTTAACAGTTTAAGTTAGCAAAAATCACGAACGGACAAGATAGAAATTGGAGAATGAAAAGTGCCTACAGGTTAGTCTTTAATTTTATTTTGTTATCTTTAAATTACGCTTATGTATTCTTCTTGTAATCAATTATCTTTTTCTTACTGTAAGTTAACTTTTAAATTCTGTAGAGCTTCCATCTGCAAAAGCTGAACCATTAATTAATAACCAGGAATTTTTTAAGAATAAGACAAGAAGCCCTGGGGGCTCTAAGAATTTCCGCTCGCTACCAAAATATTTGATGACAACCTACTAATTCGTTGTGTTATCGTGCCAAACATTCGAAGAGGTTTGGTGCATGAAGCTCTGAAGATAAAGCACACAAGTGACATTATATGTTATAACAACCGCAAACAAAACGCAATGTTTCATAATAAACTCACATTTTAAAAGAAATTGATAACAAAAAATACAGCCTATCATTCATGGTTGAAAGTCTTGCGGTTGAGACGTTTATGATTTTAAACAGCATTTTATTGACAAAAAATCAAAAATTTGATGTGACCAACATTTTCAGCATACTTTCTTTATTAACTGTGCCAATTTTTGTCGAAAATAAAGTAGTTTTAATTTTTGGACAAATTTTGGCCTAAAATGACATTTAAGGTGACAAAAAAAACAAAATTTTGATGTCACCATCATGTTCAGCATACTTTATTTGGTAACTGTGCCAAATTTTGTTGAAAATAAAGTAGTTTTAATTTTTGAACAAATTTTGGCCTAAAATGACATTTAGGTGACAAAAAACCAAAATTTTGATGTCACCATCATGTTCAGCATACTTTTTTTGTTAACTGTGTCAATTCTTGTCAAAAATAAAGTAGTTTTAATTCTTGGACCAATTTTCGCCTAAAATGACATTTAGGTGACAAAAATCAAAATTTTGATGTCACCATCATGTTCAGCATACTTTATTTGTTAACTGTGCCAAATTTTGTTGAAAATAAAGTAGTTTTAATTTTTGGACCAATTTTCGCCTATAATGGACATTTAGGTAACAAGAAATCAAAATTTTGATGTCACCATCATTTTCAGCATACTTTTTTGTCAACTGTGCTATATTTTGTCGAAGTTTTAATTTTTGAACAAATTTTGGCCTAAAATGACATTTAGGTGACAAAAAACCAAAATTTTGATGTCACCATCATGTTCAGCATAATTTTTTTTGTTAACTGTGCCAAATTTTGTTGAAAATAAAGTAGTTTTAATTTTTGGACCAATTTTCGCCTAAATTGACATTTAGGTAACAAGAAATCAAAATTATGATGTCACCATTATGTTCAGCATAGCTTTTTGTTAAGTGTGCCAAATTTTGTCCAATTTTGGCCTGAAACATCATTTAGATGATTTCCCAGTGCTTAGGCAGCTTGGGTACGAAGTTTTAATCTGTGACGTTCAATTGACCATTTGGGACAGGGTTAGTTAGTCAGTTCAATACTATCCTCCTCTCAGATGAACGTGAAATCCCAGGGTCTATTTTTTCTCAAAAAATGCTCCGAAAGAAAAAAACGACGGTTTTAAAGAATTTCCTACGCCTTCGGGCGCGGAAATTCAATAATAAGATTACCGTTCGCATTATATTCTGTCTTCTCCTTCGCATCTTAAGATTTCTGCTTTATGTCTTGCCGTATGTTTTAAAAGTCTCTTATCTAGAATTATTAGCATGTCAGGCATGAAAATACAAAACACAAAGACTTTTAGAGATAAAAATTATTTTTTTTCAGGACTATCTACAACAAATCCCCTCAATCATCCTCAATCTTAAGACGCTTTACAACAAAACATGACGTTATATTACTGTCATATAAGCAACACAAAACAATAATAATTACATCATTTTCCACCCAGTCGGGGTTAAAAAAGAAGCTGTAAACAGCTTTTGAAAAACTTTAGTTTGGTATTTTTCAGTTTAAATTCCTTAAAAAAAAAGATTGATAAAAATGACTAACATTTATGGCAGAAACTACATCTCTTCCTAATTTTATATTTTTTTTCAAGAAAATTTAAGAAATGTCATCAAAGAAATTTATACGGTTAACATGGAATGTTTTTCTTCACAAAGAAGAAATTGTGATTAGTGTTAGTTCAAATTGTTTTAATATGGTATACTCATGTTTATTAAGTATTAACGTATATCGCTAGCATACCTACATTTCCTTCAAAGGATAACTAATACTTTTTATAATTTTAAAAATTGCTTTGACTGGAATGAATATGAAAATCACACTTAACGTTGTTTCTTTAAAAAATAAGTACAGCTAGAATGCAAAAATATAGACGTTTTTACATGTTGAGGAAGAAAAAAGGAGAACAGGATTAACAACATTGGAATGTAGACAGAACTAGTCTTTTAAGACGGAACGTTTAATAGATAAAAATGGAGGTTTCTCTTCAAAGAAAAAGTAGCCGCTATAGAACTTCTGTATTCTCCCATTTACATGGATGATAGAAAAGACCGAAACAACCACCTATGAATGTTGAAAAATAATGACTTGTGAATTTAAAAATCCATTCCCTTGTTTTTTTCGAAAGAATCCCAGAAACGTCATTAAGATTTTGTACAAATGGCAATTTACTAGTTTTCAAGTGTCGTGATTGACACTAGCATGGTATAGTATTGATTATTGAGCATTAACGTATCTCACTGCAGCAACTTTGCTCGATGAATAACTAATATGTTCTAAATAAATTAATTTGAAAATAGTTTTTATGTATTTCAATCGGTGCAATAAACAATGATTGATGCAGTATTTATGTTTTGTTTATAAAACCACAATATTACTGTATATGCAAATGAATATAGCTTAGCTAACTATTTTAAACTTAAATTTAATTTATTCTGTAGGTGACTAGTTGCCGAAAGCTGAATGACGTACAAAACAGCCCAAATATTATATTTCAAATATTTTCTCCATATTCTGCTCTGTCCTTTTGTTTTTACCATTATAAAATATCAAAAAACGATAAATATTAAAAAGAAGTTCGCGTGTATTGTGAGTAAAATATTAAAATTCCGTAAATAAAAATTATTTTCAAATTCGTCAATATCATTTCTTGACAGTATTTAAGAATAATAAACTTAAGACTTTTGAGTTGAGGTGAGGTTAACATAGTTATACTGTGCAATTACACCTTCTAAAAATAGCAAAAAACTCACTTTTCAAAACAAGAATTTAAACTTTCTATAAAGTAAATAGGTAACTCTATTGCTAAAAACAAAGTTTCAATACAGAAAAATTACCTGTTAAATGTATTATAATTGTCTTAAATACGATGAATACGTGCCTGCTTTGGAATTTAAATTTTAAATTAACCACAACTGACGTACAAGCTATTAATACGAATAATATAATACACAATACAAAACACATTTGAATGTGGCAAATATGTTTAAAAAATGTATTTCTAGCCGGTTAGCAAAAAACAACAGACAAGATAGAAATAGAAGAATGAAAAGTGCCTGTAGGTTAGTGTGTTTTTTACCTTTGAATCATAGTAATATTTTTTCCTTGTGCTCATTTTTCATAGAATTTAACTTTTAAATTCTGTAGGATTGTTGTGTGCACTCTCCTGCTGGAAGTGCACTATTACCTAATTACTGGGAAAATCTTACGATTATCATGTGGATTTTATTCCGACCTCTCCTTGTTTTATAAAGATTCTCGCTTAACGGTTGGAATCCTTGACACTTACCAGGTAGAAGATGATCTTAGTTGCGTGAAGAAGTGCATTTTGAATGGTGCTTGTCAATCGATTAATTACAATGATTACGCAAAGACATGCGAATTGTTGAAAAATACGACTGCTGAGGATAACCTTGAAGCTACTTATGCTACTAATTGGACCCATTATGAAACTGATCCTAATAATCAAGAGGTAAAGTTAGTATCTCCATTGCGCTCCTTTCTTTTCTTA
The DNA here is from genome assembly GCF_029227915.1 of Hydractinia symbiolongicarpus. Lineage (NCBI taxonomy): Eukaryota > Metazoa > Cnidaria > Hydrozoa > Anthoathecata > Hydractiniidae > Hydractinia > Hydractinia symbiolongicarpus. The sequence goes on along the minus strand of NC_079880.1, from coordinate 9,633,868 downwards.
AGGATTTCTTCCCAACTTGTAAATTGCAAGCATAATTAGTTAAAAAACTTTATGAATCAGCAAGACCTTTAACCATCAAAACATGGTATATCATGGCAAGTCATAGTAAACGATTTTTGTCCTTAGTAAAATTAGCAAAACTACTTTGTTTACCACATACACGTAACAAGTTCATCATCAAATCTATTAAGGTTGGAGATGTTTGTTCCAGCACGTCGCCTTGCAAAGGGCATTATTGTGAGGACATTTGTGAACCACCTGGATTCAATTGTACATGCAGAAATGAAACACATGGGGAACGATGTGATAAACTGCGTACGTTACTTATGTTTTTATGGCAAAAACGAATACTAACATTTTTGTTTGCCCATAATATCAAGTGGAGCTTTGATAAGCTTAGATGCGGAAACATGGCGGTCTAAGCCTTGTAATTAATTTATTTACATACAGGAAGTTCGTAAAAAATCCTTGCTTCTAGCAATATAAAAGATAAATAGCTCTTTGTCAAATTACTCTGTAATTCTGTTGTCTCTCTAGAACATCCTGCAAAGTCGTGCAAGTGGATAAATGAAAATCATCCCACTTTGAAAAATGGCTACTACTGGGTGCAACTGCAACAACCAACGTTAGTGTATTGCGACATGGAAACACTGGGAGGTAATTTGGCTGTTAAATTTTAATGAGAACCTTTTTTTTGTCCGATACACTATATTTAGAAAGAGGGAGGATTGTGGATACATAATAACTAGCTATTTAAATGATGTAGCAGATGTATACATGCATCAAAAACCAAAGTTTCCTCATTATTTCAAGATTACAAATTAGCATATGCATCAAAAAATTAAAGTTGATCACAAAATTCTTAAAACGTACTGTATGTGTTGAAATCCTCTATTCAGGCTATTGCATACGCTAACACTGCAGGGAATTGACACAAAATCTAAAGAAATTAGCAGTTAACAATACATGAAAAAATAATTCACAAAATTCAATTATGCTGCTATATTACGTAACGCCTGTAGCAGAAAAATTATTCAAAATAAAAAAGAAGGAACACTTTTCGAGAAATAATTTTAAGGCTTACACAAAATACAACAAAAAGAAAACTCGGAGAGGAAAACCAAATTAATTCTTTTGACATGCATATTGTCTTTAAAAATGAAATCTTACACAAAATGACAAAAAACCACGATTTGGAAAACATTATATTTGAATCTAACAAAATTGGTCATTTTAGTATATTGCATACATTCCTCCGTTACAGTGACTATGATACTCCCGAGCAAGAAAACAAAGATCATAGTATTGTTTTTCTAAAATATTCACTCAAAAGCTTAAAAATCCACGGCACGTAAAATAAAAATTAGTTTTTTTCCGTCAGATCTCTCACAAATATATAAATAAATGAGTAATCGTGTAATCCTCTCCTCTCTTGCATAATAAATAGAGGAATACCAACATAACTCATTGGTTCGCAACAATCCTTTTTATAATGAATTTTTTGGCCATTTATCAAAGCATAGGCAGATGCGTTGGCCGAACAAAGGAAGGTTAAAAATCACTAGTTGTGGTTTCTGGAATGTCTGCATCATGAAACATTTAATTCGATGGCCCGCGAAGGTTCAGGAAGTCGAGAAAATTGATTTGTAAAGATTTATATCAAAGGTACGAGTAAAATGATGAAAAACAAACAGCTACTTACTTACAAAAGTCATGGTCTTTCATGGTCATCCTCACTTAACAAAACTTTTGTTCCAATCAATATACAGACTTGTAAAAGTGACATCATATATACAATTTTAAAAAGTATAACTATTCCTTGTATAAAGGAACATCGTCAAAGGGTATAATTTTTAACCGTAACGGTTCCTTAAGGCATGACATAAACCAAACCTGTTTTAAGATTTTGTATTAATTTAGTAAATATTATACAGGATAAAGCCACTTCAGTGTTGGAAATTAATATTTTAAGATAGGATTACTTATTAATAGGAGGATGGACAGAATTTGGCAACGTCGTGCAGAAAGGCTCAATTCCAGATCAAAATCTTACAAACGTGATCAATTCAGATAACATCTCATTACTCAATGATGTTTCAACGGGCAGGTTTCTCTTGACTGTGTCTGGTTTGGGTGCATTACGAAAATTTATTAATTTCACCCAACTTCGTTTCTACTGTCACAAACCTTGGCATAACAGAACGATACATATTGCAACAACAAATGACTTCAACGGTAAAAAGGTGGTTGACTACTTTTCTGGCGTAACTGAAACTCTTCCTCCATCATGTCACTCCTATGAAATACTTCCCGACGATACGTCTTATATTGCATCACAATGTATGAATTGGGCATTACAACAGTGGTCAACTTCGCATAAAGACAACAATAAACTGAACAATCACTTTATATGGATCAGGAATCACCATCATGTAAATTTGTACGACGAAAGACTCGAATGTGACGATTATTATAAAAGAGATAAAGCACAGTATAATTCTTCAGGAGAATGGCGGTTTTTTGTGCGATAAAAAAGTGCCATTTAAATTTTCCCTTATAATGAACGTAAATACACGATATTGAAAAAAGAAAAACACAAAAAAACACAAAAATCACAAGACACGCGCACGTACCATTTCAACATTTTAAAACATCCTTTTTTATTAACCGCAGATGTACACCAGGTCTATCTCACATGTTTACACTGTATCCACTCGGATGAATACCGGGTAATACGTAACTTGAGGTTTCGGAAAAAATGCTCTTATTTGCACTTTAAGGAGGCTTTTATTAAACGCAATAATATGATTAGACTTGATGTTTATCTTTATATCTAAAATTAAGTTAAGCTAAAAATGGTGACGTTTTCAAAGGTTTCTAAAATTCTTTATTAATTTTGTAGAAGATATAAGCCTATCTGATTTTTAACGTCAAACTTATAGAAACAGTTTGACAACTTATTCAATACATGTGCTAGAAATTTACGCACCTTCACCATTTGTTTCTAAGTAGTGGATTTATCAATTGACAATGGGTAATAAAATTTAAAACTAAAAGATCTACCATCTTAAGTAAGCACACTTTGACCAACAAAAAACATTTTTTAGAAATAAATAAACGATTATCGCGCGCAAATTTTTCTGAACTCTAATTCGATTTTGAAAGATTTCCAGGAAGGAAGGGCTTTTTTTAGCAGGAAACTTCATGTGAGAAAAGATGGTATTTGTTAAGATAATATTTATAGTAAACTGTCCTCCTTTTTTAAAAAAATGTTTTACTAATTTTTGGTAAGGGCATCCACCTGTAAATATAAGATGTAGAAAGAAGCCAACAGTTTTTATTATATTTAATACAACAAAAGCAACAACAAACAAACACAACAACAACAACAGTATGACAAAATCAACAACAACAACAACTAAATCCACAACAGCGGTATAAATGATAATAACAACCACAACCAGCTCATCTCATTTCTATTAAGAAATGCGGTTTATTTAGGTGTTTATTTAAAGAAAATTAGATTAGACGATCTTTTGAGTGTGCTAATTTATGTGCCTTGTGTGTCCAAATTTCTACGTGCCCTAGTGCGGTACGTATTGTAATGTACCAGTGTTTTAGGTGTCTTGACTTGTCATATTCCTTCGTGTCCTCGGTATATTAAATAAAAAATACATCTAAAGCTACCATAACGCGTTTTATCAAGGCTTAACCCTTTGATCAATAAGCTAGATGCAAAAATATATTTGGTAACATTTTTCATTAAAATAAAAACTTCCTTATAACGATTCTGGTGCCATTTAAATGATATGTAGAAATATTATTCTATTCTATGAAGAGAGTATATATTAATATATATTAAATATATAGAGTGAAATATATCTCTGTAATAATGTAATGATATAATTTCTGGATCTGATGATGTGTTGATTGTTAACCATATCGACAAAGTAGATTTTTTTAACGACTAATGTAAAATATAACTTTCTAATCGAAGAAGTGAAGCCAGGTTCACATCAATGCCAATAGCGCTATCCCTTCGTAAAAACTTATGCATGTGAATAAGAAATCCCGGAAATGAAAATATGCGAAACGGTTCTTACTTAGGTGCTCACATCAAATAGAACACGAAGTCGTATTGGCTTTATAACCATGGACTTTTCCGATAAGGACATGCTCTACGAGAATTTTTATGATCCAAATGATGAGAAGAAGAAGACCAAAGATTTAAAAAACAAAAAAATGGTCCAAAGAATTGTTTATTAAAAGAGAATCAAAAATGCATTTTGCTAAATGCATCATGTTTTGTTTTTTCAATCAAAGAATTTTTTGTTTCGATTAAACCTTTAAAAACAATTTATTTACGTCATAAGTTTATAAAGATCAAGTGGTGTTGCTCTGATGTTCAAAAACTTAATATGTAATTGTTATGTAATTCGTACGAATACTGAGTATACTGTATGAGTATACTGTAACATGCGAATTAGCATAAGATTTAGCTACGTTATTCTCATTGGTGCGAACATGGCTTAAAGGACACATTTTGAGATATGTTTATGTGTTAATTTAGAAAAATTTTTTATAACGAAATGTTAATTATAAAAAAAGGAAAGAATATTGAAGGCACGCATGCACGATTGGAAAAAAGTAAAAATTATCTTATAATAAAAATTTTTTCCAAAATATTTTAATTTTTTTGTGTTCTTCGGGAAGAATTAAGATGTACGGTCTTAAAGATAATCTATTTTCGCCCCTGTTGAGAAAAAAATGTTTGTAGAAATAGCTTTTCCACACCTGATATGCTCACATTTTTGTATGCAAAAGTGTGTTCGCGCTAATTCGCGTTAAAACATCAATAACCGCGCGATAAAAGGAGTTAAAACAGGTGCGCTAATTAGACATGGACGTTTCAATAAAGCGATAAAGAATCACTCCAATTGGCAAACCTGCTTCACGCGAATTAACGCCAGATGGAAACCAAGATTTAACGTACCATGCGGTGAACATGACACAGCATACAGAAATTGCAGAAACACCAAAAAATAAAACAAGTTTAAGCGCAACGTAAAAGAAGTAAATTTCATTTGCAAACTTTTCAAGTCTTCGGAAATTTTTTTAGCGTTTTCAAAATACAAATAAGGTAACAACTTAACCATAAACTACATTGTCTTTAAGAACATTTCATAGATTTTAAACTATGCAAAGGGATTCTAAGTGTGCATGTTTTCTTCATGCTGCTACATTAAATTCTGCAGACTGTAGTGACAAAACAGAAGTTTTGACGCCAAAAATGCTCCTAGTGTGAACTTGATGCATACATAATTTGATTAATGCTATTTGACGCCTTTATGGCCTGATCGCGTAAAGCGAGCCCGCTTGTTTACCCGATCTCTCTTAAGATCTCGCTCAAAAGAGTAAAATTCGATCACAAGGGTAACAAGCCAACGCGGTTTGTCGAGATCTCCGTTCGTTGAACGTAACGATGTAGGTTAAGCGAGCTGATTATTTTTATTTCTGTGCTTAATTGAATCTATTTAATTTGAAGTCAAACGTTCTTGAAAAATACTAACGAAAGAATTGTTTTGTTAACAATTTTTTGTTCAAAATAATGTGTGCATAGAAAAAATTACCAAAAAGTTCAGGTACAAATAAATAAAACCTTGATTTTTCTTTGTACATCAACGTGCCACATTTTGCACAAAAACGTCGTAGCTGAAGTTTACCTTTACTTGTAAAATATAAACAAAGTTTTGTGATTTCTTTTAGCTGGCCTAATCTCATCACTCTCATCTCATCAAAAATACATCAGCGCGACTGGCTAACCCGCTTTACGTGATCGGCCCTCTACGAAACGAGTCACTTAGTCAAATAAAAACTGTGTTATCAAATAATCAAATTAAGTGCAAACTGTAAGAAATAGTTGAAATCAGTTTAAGTGGTGATAAACAAATACTGTAAATACAATAAAGGATGGTAAATGAACTCGCAAATAATGCTAACAGTTAGACCAGCTGCTACTGAAGATAAGAAAAGACGGCGGAAGTACAACAAAGATTAGGTATAAAAACATTGTGTAATGTTTTGCAGAAGAATGTAGAGTTGATATGATTGATATTAAAATGTTTTTATGAAGAATAGAAAAATGTTAAAAAATATTACGTAGCAAACTGAAGAATATATTGAGTAGTTTCTTGTTCTCCATAGGAAAGATATTAATACGACATATTTAATTAAAAATCCTTATTTTAAAACCGGTACACATCTGTCTGTCACGCAAAATAGTAACCGCAGACAAACGAATTTTAGTATAAAAAATACGGGCGAACCCGTGGATTTTTCTACGGGCCACCGACTAGTTTATTAACTTTCAAAAACGAAGCTTCTCCTGAGCGTTATTACGTCATCAGGTATTTATCAGGTTTGTCGCACCTAAAGGTAATATTAATAGTGCGGAATATGGATTCAAATGCAGTGTGGAATATGGATTCAAATACTTATTTCAGTACAAATCAATGTTTAATGTAGCTACAAAAGAATTTTTGTTTTAGATGCACAACAGGACTACTTGTGTAGTAGTTTGCAGTAGGTATATAAAAAAATTCTATTTTGGTAGGAGCAATATAGCTAAGAAAAGTAAAAAATGTGCTACCGCAATTTTCGTAAGATCTTTATAATAAAACCGTTTGTAGAATGTCCTGAAAAATCGGTAGAATGAGGCGTATCGACGTCGCCAAAATTGGTTTAATTTTGGAACTAAGCAAACCTGAAACCTAAGTCAAGTTACTTTATTAGAATCAACGTTATTACGTTGTCATTCGTAATCTTTAAAATTCTGCCGTTCTTTTCATCATATTATATTAGAAATTGTAAGTCTTAATATGTGCTCTTCTATAATCTACACATCTTTTTTTCTTACATCCATTTGGACAATTGTAACCACTTTCACACCATTCCTATTGCATTACCGTCATTTGATTCCTCACAGGAACAATTCATCACACCAACAGCAAACTTTTCCGTCGCACATAAACCGCACGTATCTACAATTTTGAATGTAGATCCATTTTAGGATGCCAAGTTACCACACCATTTAAGGATTGTCATGCCAAAAATGTCACGAATTTATAACTGTGCTCCCCGGAATCAATAGCAGGAATGACATAACGCCAAAGTTGTTTTCAGAAAGTGTAAACTAAAAAGTAAATTGTTAACATTATATACAAAATACCCGATGCACATAAATCTTTCATACAGTGTTTAAAAATACAGCTTCCTAATATAGTCGTATACATGTAATACCTAAATTGATTGGTTCTAAACATTTGATACAGTCTAATTAACTGTGATGTTTAAATAATTAAGACTGTGTTTCTGTTGCCAAAAAAATTACAAATTTTTCTTTTGAAAGTAAGACGACTTGATTTCATATAAGAGTTTAATACCTAATTACTTTAGTTATCTTTTGCAACATATACTACTCCTGAAACATTATGATGATGATGTGGGCGCTTTACTTGATTGACGACATAATGAATATACCTGTATTTATAGCGCTCCACCCGGGTGTATGGTACTCTCAACCTGGCGTTTAACGCTGAGTGATACATTTACTTGTGGCTTAACCCGGCGTTTCGGTATATGTTCTATGTGTATCAACACGCCGGGTTAAGCCGCTACAGCCACCTATATATTCGTGTAACCAAATACTTAGAAATAATTTAAGCCACTCGTTTTTTTTCAGCAAAAACTATGATATTGATATCTAGCAAAGGAGCACGACTTGTTATTAAAAAGAGAAAGGAAAAAAAACTGATGCGGTAAATAGTCGTCTTTGTTTGCTTATTAACTGATCTCATTTTTTACAATACATTTAAACATTAAGGATTGTGTATTTCAATCCAAGACATGTTTAAGCAGCCGGAAAAAATTTTGAAGTGACCAAATCCTCTGAATCCTGTAAACATAAGTTTTTGTTTATCTTTTAATCTTTATATATTTATTTATATCAATGTCTACTGTTTCAATAATACCTATTTGTTTCAAATTTAGCCTGTACAGCAGTTTTTTCAGTTAATTTTGCGCCAATCGTTGTTTTAAAAAATGTGAAGTCAGTATAAATAAACTGGTTTGAAAATCCTATTGATGCAAAGGTTACTTCAAATAAACATATACCTTTGTTTGTATAAGTAAATAGAAAAGGTTGCAAGAATAATTTTCGCATAAAAAATGCATACCAAACTTCTTCCTGTGTATGCTTGGTTGTTGTGCTATGTGGAACAACCCATGGTTAGGAGAAATGTAAACCCATACTGAATTGTATGGGGAGATTTCTCACCCAGAAAGGCTATAGTATCACTGATATGACCAAAGACGCCTACCGCACGAGTATAGGAAGAATAGAAGAGTTTTTACCCTTGTTCCGTATGAAACGCGCAAAAGAAATATCGCCATTTATATGCACAAATTAGTTGGCTGTCTGTAAAAAGGACCAGATAAGGACAACTCGTCCTTGTCGGTCACTTTGTGAAAAAAATAAAACAGGTTGTGATCTACTTATTACCACATATGGTTTTATTGGCCATTTAATTGCAGTCAATATCCAAGCGAATCAGACGAAGAATGTCTCAAGTATAGCCACATGACTGATGAAAGTTCAATCAAACCAGAAAATAAAACACAGAAGAAATATCAAGGCGAAGGGTAGAAGAAATTTTTATACTATCAAGACATTTTTGTACTATCATTTTTGTTTTCGTTACAAGAACTTCTTGAAAATGTGTTAAGTAAACATTAGAAACATAACAACGTTATCTATAATTTTTTTTGAAAGCCAGTCACATAAAAAAACTCGTGAAAGTTGATAAAAAAATTGCACCCAAGTGACGATGTGAAAAAAAATTGACAGCCGAAATTTGAAATTCATAAAGTGAAACTGAGAAAAATCGTTAAGAACACAAGTAAATATATATATTTTCGTTTTTTTTTTGCTTTTATCTGTAGTATTTTCATGTTAAATTTTTACCTCATCAAACGATCTGGCGTTCTATCCACAACGTCCTGCGTCTATGCCCTTGGCCTTAGTTTTGTAAGGTCTTTTTAGACCTCTTTTACTACGCGTCCTCATAATTTGAAGGAACAAATTTATGATTTCCATACTTTCTTTTTAGTTTTTTTTATTGTTTTTGTTGTCTTTTCTTTTTATAGGACAAGTTAGAGGTACAGCAGGGTCAACTATGATAATTGAGTGTGCTACAGGCTACGTTGTCGATATACAGAATGTTACCCACTCAAAGTCTGAATGCTGCGGAGAAACTTTTAAAAGGTATCTTTTTCAATGTGTGTCACAACAAATCCACTTGCAAATTTCAGAATACACAGAGCACATTTGGAGCATATTGCACAGACAAAGTTGGTACAGTTAAAGTAGAGTACAAATGTAAAAAAAAGAATCGAACAACAAAGAGAGTTGTTAAGACTTGTTATAAAGAAGTCTGGCAGCTACGCTTAGCTCAAGAGCGTTTTGGTTAGGCTGAAATTTTATATACCTATCTTCTGTATTGTAGCTAATAGGTTTTTGGATGATTTTGATTCTGTAATGATACTTTTGTTATCATATAACTTCGCATTGAATCAAATACGCAATTGTGCATTTCAATTTAAGCAGCATATTCATTTTAACTAGTAATACCGTAGAAACATTCACGGGGGTTCATCTAACGAAAAATCCTAAGCAGTTTTCCCATTGCTGCTACCATCTTTGTCCCACAGACAGAATGCTTGCCGGGAGACCATTCGTCGAAACGCCGGGTTAAGCAACTATTAGCTATGCAAACAAGCGGTAAACGACCGGAGGAGTGCTTAATAAGAGATGTAAATTTTGAGACGCATCTTGATGCAGCGTTTCAGTGCAGACATGCAGTATGTCGTATTGAAGTGAAGCTCACATAACATAATGTGCCTCAGGTCTAACATTATTTTCAACAAATAACTTTCCGGCAACCTTAGCTGAAATAAAAGATCTTCATAGCAAAAACAGGCAACATTTTTTTATTTTGCGAAATATATTTCCGGGAAAGTTCAAAAATTTTTGTGCCACCAGGCTAACCGTGTCGCACATGCGCATAGGGAAATACACTTTCTTTATCACAACTTTGGTTTAAATAAGAACACAATAAACAGGTTGTAGTTATCACCATCCAGCTAAAAAAATCACTCAGTAACTTTATTGTCGGGAATAAGTTTAAATCAAGGTTGAGAAAAAATAAAAATTGTTAAACCGGGATAATCGCTTAGTACAGGCACATCCCCTTCTAATAACCCTTTTCCCAAAAGCACTTATCACAACTTAAAAAACATAGGAAACAGTCCGTCCTTAACTTCAAGCTGAGCGCTTACTACAGGTAAACTGTCTCGTACACGCGTATAAAAATCGAAATCTGCTTTTGTAGCTAGCCAAAATCATTAAATTGGTTCGCTTACGATTTTCACAAGGCTAGAAGACGTGATGATATTTTCAACTTCAAATGTGATGAAAACTTACAGGAAATAAATATTCCTATAGATACAAAGTATTTATAAGAGATAAAGTCAAAAGAAGACCTGCAAATCTCACACCAAAACTAAATCAAAACCAAAACCAAACCAAACCTTCCGACCCAAAAAAACCTTTGCTATTTTCTTTCCTGATTCTTCCATAAATCCTGAAATTAAGCAGCGTGGAGACAAAACAAAACCCATAAATATTGAGTTTTGCTAGGATTTTTAAAACAAAACTGTCTGCAACCATGTTCAAAAACTTCTTTCATGAATTTTTTTACAAAATGGGCAAATAAGTCAATATAACATAGACAGTTTGTGATAGAGGAGTTTCCAATGTAAGAAACAAATTACTAAACGATGGTAAAACGAGAATGCTGCTATAGTCAGTGAAATTTTTTCATCATAATATTTATTGTTTCATGCAAATATATCCGAAAATATAAATTAAACAATATCTATTGTTTTGAAAAATCGACTTTTATGAAAAGTTTTGACTTTAGCAAACATTATTTCTTACAATCAACATATAGTGTATAGATATTATTCCTTCCAGGTTTTGTGGACTCAACCTAACACAGGGTAAGTTACGGGAAAAGGTCATTTTTGCCCCGGCCCCTGACACTATTCTCTCCTCCTTGTACACCGCATGAAAATGATTAATTATCCTTGTTAACATTCGAATAAGTTTGTAGTACGTGAGCGTGAATCTCACTTTTCGCGAATATACACTCATATATCCATAGATGATTTAACCTTTCACATCCAACAGTTTGTAAAACAATTCAGTTCAACATATAAAATGTATATTTGCACTTTTTGTTAACTTTTGAGAAAAGACCCTTGGATGTTTGAAGATACCTTATAAGGACAAATTCCGTTGAGGAAAAATTCCAATGAACTATTTAGGAGAAAACAGGGTACATAAGCCCTTCTGTGGAGTCAAGAACCACTTGAAAATTAAACTTGAGTGAAAGCGACACTTCGTAGACCTCTGAATGAATGAAAAAGCTTTTATTTGAGAGATATCAGTCACATCAGTGTAATTTTCTGAAGATAAGTAATAACAAAACAAAAACAAAATTACTTTTAAATTTTAATTTAAAATCAGTAATTCGTCGAGTCAAATTTTTATTAAGAAAAATGTTTGCCAACTGCTAAAAAATTCATCGAGATGTTCACATAGTACATTCCATATGTGTTCATGCACTTGCAAACTAAAATTATTTTTAAATAATTGATTTTGTGATTTTGATTCGGAGAAAGCCCCGTCTTATACCGTGATAGGTCTTATAAATACAAAACATATTTGTTGAGTTTTTAACAGTGGCAAAAGACATAGAAGAGATAGGGAAATGTTTCTTCTAGCACAGTCGCGCACGCACGCCACAGTCAACCACAACAAATCAATATCATGCAGTGCTTAGACATGGAATTCAACGTTAAGTCTCTGGTATACATTGCTTATCCATGCATAACATAGGTAAATTTCTATGCTGCAAATAAGTAAAAAAGCACACCTAGTAGGGGGATTTCCTTAATAAAGTGATGACGTCATCAAAAATCAACGCATGCGCAGTAAAGAGGTGAACTGTGTTAGCAGAATAAGATGAAATCCCCTGAGGATGAAAAAATCTATACAATAAAGAATGAACACACATACTGTGAAACAATTACGCGATATCGCAAAAGGTCGTGGAATGAGGGGTATTACGGGCTACACCCGAATTGGTTGCTCTATTGGAGAATGTCCCAAAGAAACCAGTTAAACCTATAATGTCTGAGGATATGGACCTCTTTGAGAGGCAAGGTATGCTAAAGACCCGTCCAACTATGGGGGGTAAAATTAGGGAATGGCTGGCTATTACCTCCATCCGAGATGGACCTCTTCGAGAAACAGGAACTGTCGAAAAATCGTTCGGTTGTGGGGAATAAGATGAAAAGGTGGTATAATTGGCTTGTGGGCGCTGTTCCAAAGCCTATAAAAGAGGGAGTCAAGAGAACCTATGCAGCCTTCAAGCGTAATGTGATGGGGCTCTGTAATAGAACAGCTAACACGAGACCCACACTTCATGACGAGGTAGAAAAAGAGGCCAGGGAAGACTACCTCAAGGAAATCCAAAAACTATCGGCCGGAGCAAGACTATACACCTCAAGAACATAAACATGCTCTACACAGGACCTTTCGAAGTTTCCGCATTCCGGGTATAGGGGTAGCCGACGTTGACGGGTATATGGGGATGGTGTGAAGTAACGTGAAAACATTGGTTGGGGAGCAGGTAGAAGATATGGGATAAGCGAAGGTACAGCTGTCCCTCTGGATCATGTGGAAGAAGAAAACAAACTCGGAGGGTGCTAACAGTGAGTACATTGAGGTGAAGAAGGCCTTTAATAGTAATATGACGTCAATCTTCCAGGGTAGCGACGTAGACGACATGCTGGATAGGATGTTTGCTCAAATCAAAACACAAGTGCAACATCCGGCCCTACCTCAGAGGGACTTCACCATTAGTCGAATCCTATACCTTGATGTGAGCTTCCAAAAGTTGCGGTTAACGAGGGGTTCATCGTACATAGAACTACCTAAATGGATAGCCTCGAAAAAGGCCGTCATTAACCCGGTGAATGAAGATGAGGAGTGTTTCAAGTGGGCTGTCATAGCGTCCCTGCATCATAAAGAAATTGGAAGGAACCCGAATCGAATATCTCAGATGAAACCCTACGTGGAACTCTACAATTGGAAGGATATAAAGTATATCAAGAACATATCAAAGTTTAAAAGGAATAACAAGGACATTGCGGTAAACGTCCTATACATAATGGGAAAGAAGATCAATATTCTACATCGATCGGAGCAAAATATCAGGCGTAAAAAGCAAGTTAATCTGTTGCTTATCACAGATGACAAAAAGACCCACTATACGGCTGTCAAGAGTCTATCGAGGCTCTTAGGCAAGAAGACCTCGAAAAATAGGTATGCAATGAATTTTTTCCTGAACTGCCTGCAAGCCTTCAACACGGTTGAATCACGGGATAAGCATTATGGATATTGCAAGGACCACAAGGCTGTTAAAATCACGATGCTAACATAATGAAAAATGGTTAATCTACAGGGATGGGCAACAACAACTTAAGGTACCTTTTGCAATATACGCAGACTTCGAGAGCCTGCTAGTTCCGGTAGAAAATACCAGGAGACCAAGACGAAAAGGCTGAACAGGCATGTTCCATCTGGAGGGTGTACATACGGTACCTTGCAGGGGTAAGAACTGTGTAACCCACTTCGTCAATCATCTGGAGGATGAAGTAAAGACGTTATATAATACCTACCCGCAACAACCCATGCTGGAACTGACAGAGGTCCTAAAAAGGGAACATGGCGAGGCCACACACTGCCAAATCTGCCTAATGCCGTTTGACGACTGCGATAATAACCGTTAAGTTCGAGACCATTGTCACTATACGGGACTGTATAAGGGCGCGGTGCATTACAGCTGCAACCTCAACTAACTATATACCTATGATCTTCCACAATCTCTCGAAGTACGATGCGCACCTGTTTATCCGAGAATTGAGTGAAAAATACGACACCCAGGATATTGAGTGGATAGCAGAGAATACTAAAAAATATATCAGTTTTAATGTTAAAATCAAGTTACCACTTGCAGGCATGGGATATGGCGATGGTGAGATGTATAAGTAGATCGAAATCAGGTTCATCAAAAGCTGTAGATTCATTCCACCCTCTTTAGATAAGTTGACAAGCCACTTAATCAGGATAAACGCCGCCGGTATGAAATGCCACCAGTATGCAGATAACTTTCTGGAATTCCAGAGCATAGACGCTGAATATATGGCAAAACTCTGTTGTAAAAATTGCAGCTCAAACACCACCAAGCAATTAAACCAACAGAAACTAAAGGAAAACGTGCCATCCATGACAAAGTTTATTGACAAGGATGATGTTTTTCGACTGATGCTTCGAAAATGATTGTAACCTTACGAGTATATGGATGATTGGCAACGATTTGAAGAGTCGAAACTACATCCCAGGAAGGCGTTCTACAGCAAGCTGAACATGAAGGGCATATCGGACTATGATTATAAATACGCATAAAAGGTATGGAATTGTATTGCCCCAGAGGGTGTGTAGTCACCATGGACGGTTTTCACGATACTTACCTGACCACGGATGTACTACAATTGGCCAACGTTTTTGAAGCGTTTCGAGACGTGTGATTGACGAACTACAAGCTTGATCTTGCGCACTTTTCCAGTGCACCTGGCCTGGCAAGGAAGTCAGCACTCAAGTATACCGGAATTAGGCTAGACCTACTCACGGATCCCAACATGTTCCTGATTATTTGAGAAGGGTATCAGGGGAGGTATAACCCAGGCCGTACATTGCCATGCCAAGGCAAATAATAGGTACATGGGGGACCAGTACGAAACAGAGGTACTCCTACCTACAATATTTAGATGCCAACAACCTATACGGATGGGCGATGCGTCAAGAGCCCAAACAGATGGCTTCAAATGGGTGTCAAATACCGAGGCATTTACAGAAAAGCGAATCGAGAGCTCGTTATGGACAATAAACATGGGTAAATTTTAGAGGTTGACATCGACTATCCCGAGAGGCTACACGACACACATAACGGGTTGCCGTTCTTCTCGGAACGCAGGACGGTCCACAAAGTCAAAAAACTGGTACCAAATTTGGAAAACAAGCGGAGGTACGTGGTACATATCAGTGCCCTTAATGAGGCTTTAAATATTGTCTTGAATTGAAAAGGGCACACAAGGTCATTCAATTCAACCAGAAGGCATAGTTGAAAGGGTATTTTGATCACAACACGAGGTTGAGAACGGCTGCCAACAATGACTTCGAGAAGGACTTCTACAAGCTAATGAACCTCTTGGTGTTTGGCAAGACCATGGAGAATATCCGGAACCACTGCAACATTCAGCTGGTCACCAACGAGGACAAGTATACGAAGCTCGTCATGAAGCCAAATTTCAAAGGCGGAAGCCGATTTAGTAAGCACCTCCTAGGCGTTGAAATGGGTAAAACGGAGTACAAGATGAACAAACCTGTATATATAGGCCAGGCAATCTTGGACATGTCAAAGTTGATCATGTACGAGTTCCATTATGACTGTATAGAGCCTCTCTATGGAAGCAAGCTGCAGCTGTGTTATATGGATACAAACTCCTTCGTTTACCACATTCGAACAGAGGAATTCTACCACGACATTGCACAGGATGTTGAGACACGCCACAATACGAGAGCCTAAATTCCAGATGATAAGAGGCCTCTCCCTATGGGGCAGAACCAAAAGGTCTGGGGTCTAATGACAAATTAGGTAGGAAATTCATGACCAAGTTCATCACCCTGAGGGCAAAACTCTAAGCCTAAGAAGGCCTTACAGAAGAAGGCGGCGATAGCAAAGCGAAGGCCGTAAAGAAGTGCGTTACGAAGAAGTCCATCACCTTCGACGATTACCGGAGATGTCTGGAAGAGGGCGTTGATATATACAAATGTCAAGTGCTGATTCAGAATAAGAACCATCAAATATATCCCCAAAGGGATCGAAGCTAGCCCTTAACAGGGCGTATGATAAAAGATCGTACAATCTGATCAAATTACGACGCTTGCCCGTGGCCACTACCGCCTGGTGTCCGCCCGGAAATAAAGGGACATATGTTTGTATATAGCTATACTTTTACCCTATACCATGATCGCGTTTTGCTTTTTTCAATATCGCCGTACAATAAAGAGAATGTCAGATCGTGCACAAGGATATGACACAGCCTCTGCGTAATATGAACACGTTGAGAAACCCATCAATAAACGTCAAGCTTTGAAGCAGGCTCTACGCAAAGGCAAGGGGTACCTTTTACCGAAGAAATGCACAGAAGGGTTTGACAAGGTCCCTGATGAGGCAATCGACAAGGTCCATACTGAGCATGCACAGCGAAAATCCACGAAAAAGGTGAAAAAACAGCGAAGGTGTTGACTTACATAATCAGCCTATACGCGAACCTGATTGGAAATACAGTGGATATAAACAGTGTTGACGAATTGCGCAGGGATATTGAAGAGGACCCCAACATCAAGGATTTCATGACAAATCTCGGGATCCTTGTGTACTGAACTATCGGGAGGTGTCTAGCACCTATCTTGGTAGCGGGACATACGGCGAGGCACATGGGTAGGAAAAAAGAGGTGGGGGAGGCGAAAGAGGCTCGGACGGTGCTATAATAAATAAGTGACGAAGAGAAACAAGAAGAAAGAGTCATCACAAAACCAGTAAAGCATCCGGGGCGTGTGGCGCAGGGACACAGGCTGGCTGCACTGATGAAAAAAAGAAAAGAAAAAATGAAACAACAAAGCCTCTTCTGGGACCAGTTTTGACAGTCAGTCTACATGTATGTAGTAGGTAGACTTGCCATATTGGCAATAGGAGTAGGCGTTTGGTATAGGTTTGGCGGAAGTAAAAATGAATCTAAAAAGCCGGCAACCCCAGAGCCCCATCAAGGCAAATCCAGCCTCAGATCGACATTTTCAAAATGCGTTAATAATAAATGACTACAAGAAACGTAACTCCAAAAGAAAAGGAGATTCTGGACATGCTGTATGAGACCATTGTAGACCTTAGTTTCACCTTTGCCTATGTCATGGCGGGTAAGAAATTGTTGGTTATTTCACGCCCTTCTACACAATTTGATACCAACGATGACCTCAAGATGGTTGCCTACTTCGCGGCAGGTAGGGCGAGTCGAGAAATGGCTGTTTCCAAGGGATGGATCCAGTATCGTGCCGAAACCTAAATGAGCGTTTAGTAAAATTTCTATTTGTCCCTAAGAGCAAATAGAAATATGGAAGAAACCAGGAGTTGCCAGAGATGTAAATACTTTTTAGCTATGGACAATGTCAAGATGAAGCGTAATGGTCAACTAAGGAGGACATTCATCAAATGCCTCGATAAAAAAGAAGTGTCAAATGAGCGTACAATAAATTACAGCCCGGCAAACAGCCTCTACATCAGCTCATGGCTATCTGTAGAGATTATATTGAAACTCAGTTTTCCGAAGGTGTGACTTGGGAAGACTATGATTTCTTGTGTATAGAAACTGGGAGGTATCCTACGCTTGTTGATGTTCCCGGGGCATTACACAAGGCGAGTCTCTTCATAGTAAATGGAGGCCAAATGTTCGAAGTGCAAAGAACAACTTTCGCTGGACAAGTTCAAGATTAGGGGTAATAGTCGAACGGAGAGTTGTATAGGTTGCATGCACAAAGCGAAACAGCGGCGTGCCAAAAACAAATGCAAAGAGCGTGATATTGACTACGAAGTAGACCCTCTTAATTTTGACAAGGAGATTCGGGAGTTGCAACAGGATGAGAATTACCTACTTCTCCATAACCTGTATACATGTGACGTTATACACCAGTACGCTGAATTCATCAGAGAACACGAGTGTGTCAGCCCGAAAAAGGCACTGCTCGTCAAGAGGTACCGCAATGTATTCCGTTTCCTACAAAGAAAAATAATATATTCTCCCCTACCCATCGAATATAAGACACAAAGTACCAAGTTATGCCCTGTCTGCCGGTGATCGTCTTTAGTGGATAATTACGGTGGCGTGTTAATATGTTCTTCATGTGCCGCCCTGTACCCTAAAATTCATAATAGGAAATGGTCCTATTATTAATAAATGTTGGATGTTTTAAAAGATTCCCAGACGTGTTTTGGATTTGCTTGAGAATGAGTATAGGGGACACTATCACAATATAGTGATACTGTGCCCTACTATACGTTGGAATACGACATACCTTGAGAGGGCTCTGGAAGGATGATTATGTGTTCCTGATAGATCCTAAGGACCAGCTTTTTAAATGGATAGCGAAATTGTCGTCGTTACTGGCAGGAGAAGAGACGTTGTTTGTGGTTGACGACATGATATCTGACGAGAGGCTCGACAAGTGTCAACAACCTTTACGTGAATTGGCTTTTTCGGGAAGGCATCGCAAACACAGTCTTTTGCTCTTAACCCAGACTATGCTGCCTTGCCCAAGAACCTCAGAAGGCAGAAAATAGCATTGTTTCTGTGGTACCCTTAGAATGATCGGACATGAAGATGATAGACGGTGAAATCCTGTGGCTTACGTTGATATATTAGAAAGATATCGTCGCATGTCAAGTTCAACGCAGAGACGATCGAAACCCTGTCTAGCAATCAAAATCAACCTATGCTCAAACGTGCCGATATTGGCCGTTTTTGGGTATTGCTGACATAGCGCGCAGTTTTCCATATTTGGCCGAGGAAACTATAACAAGGAAAGAAATTGTAGGGTTGAAGGACCAGGGTGCCAACCTACCCCTTTGAAGAGGGTAAAATCTGCATGATGTATTCGCTACACTTGATAGCGCATTGAAGATTGTGCGTAGGTCAAAAACGCCTAAGGCTGTAGGCCTAATCAAATGGCTTGGCCGGCGGGTGTGAAAAAACTACAAGACGAAATTGAGAAGCATCAGGCAATCAAAGACAAAGGCATTTGCCGTCCCTATACTCGAGGATCATCTAGGGGATAGAGACAACCAACTCAAGGTACTCGGGGACGAACTTGAGGTACAGTCCCAGGAATATGCGAGACTTAAAGAAAGACATGTTCCACACCGATATCAATATGATACTGTGCTATGCGTGGTTGAAAAAAAACGATCCTCATCAACGTGGAAAAAAGGAGGGCATAGGCACTACATGATCTGATGCAAACGTAGACCGCTCAGTGCAAGAATAAGCACGTTAAAAGTTATGTACCTCGATATGACAGCTAGGAAACCGGAATGCGATGATCCTAATACAGTGCATGCCTGGTGCTGATTCAAGGACGATACCTTAGGCATTGAGAATTTTTACCTCAACCATTTCACGTTACCTGACGATGATACGCGGGAGCTATTTAAGGGAATGTTTGACATTGATATGTTATAAGCAGGCGCTAATTCTACTACTCCTGTGGGTAGTAAAATTATCCTCACATAAGGGCCTCATTTAGTGGTGGGTTCCCAACCCCTCCCTATGAAATATACCTTTTTGACCCTTTTGGCTTTTTGTTTAAAACTATCGAAATATCAAAAGATGGGAGCCTATGTACAAAGGAATCAATTTACAGTGAACTATGATATTGAAGTACCCGTACTACACTGTTGTATCAAGGCAGGGTCAATGACTGGATATTGCTCAACCTACCTTAGACAATTTTAGGTATCAAGATGGAGTATACTACGAGGGGTTTGAATACCCTACCGACGAAGATCTTTTAAACAGGTTAGCATCAGGCGAAAAAGCATGGGCAATATTTGCAAGGAGCGAGATCAACAAGGATTTAGAGGATGATATTGAACGTATAGTGCTCCATATTTTTCAAGAGGATAGGAACAACTATGGGGCACTTTGTTATCAGGTCATCAAGGATAAGGACCTGAAGCTATCGGATTTAGCTGATATCACAACCATAGGCAATATACTCAACTTTGTGATAGAAGATCGACGACTAGGCGATATTGATTTGGAAAATGAACCCAATGTCATAAAAGGTATCGTCTATGGATATCCGTTCTATACCTGGGTGAACTAGGGGATCTCGTGAAAGCATTTTACCATTCCTTGATAACATCCGACGGTACCTGAACATCCTCTGGTACCTGCATGAGTTCCTCCGATACGAAGCTTCTTTCGTGACCGTCCCTTAAATAGTATAAAACACGACTACCTGCTACTACCTGCTACTATACAATGCAACCTGTAAGTACGTTTGCTCCAAAAGACGTCAGTTGCGCGTCTTTTCTTGTCACCGTGCTTCTCTCCTGGTTGTAGCAAATACAGATAGAGACCATCCTCAAGTAGGGGATTTTCTTCGGGATATTGCTGACTTTTAGCAAGCCGTACCTTCTCGAGTTTGATCGCCTTGTTAGATTTCATGTTAATCGTGGCAGATTTGCTGTTATTTAGACTTTTTACGATAGCGTACAGGCGCTTGACCCAAATAGTACTAGACTTCCCAGAAACCAACTCTTGTGCATCTTGAAGTTTGAAGAGCCTTTCGGCAATTACCTTGTTGTAGGACTCTGCAAAGGCTGTAAACGTATGATGATATTTGGTGGTAGCCCTCTAGCAATTTTTTTACTTTTGCCTTGAACCCAGAACCATTATCACAGAGGAAGATTTTAGGGTATCCAAGAGGTCCCGCTTTGTAAATATTCTTGATCATGCCTGCAACCTCGCTGGCTTTTTTGGTACGCAATGGCCTAGCCACCTTGTACCTTGAGACCACGTCAATGCTACCATATAGTTTGTCATGTGGCATGTAGAGTAGATCAAACTGGTGCATCTCATTGGGTGTTGCAATAGTGAAATGAGGGCAATTAATACGTTTTGGCCCCCTGATATGCCGGAGTAAGTACAGCTGCCTGGATAGCCAGTGGGTGACTTCCTTTTTTGATAGGCTAGCTTCTGAGGCTAGCAATTTGATGGCTTTCCGTCCAGTCGAGAGACGTTCTGGACTATAGTAAATTTGAATTTCCGCCTCTTCCTAGATAGCACTATGTACTTTTAATATGTTTTATTATACAAGTTAAAAACGTCTTAAAAATACTTGTAGGCCAAAAACCCTAGCAGAGAAAAGGAGCCTAAACTGAACGTGAGTTCACCGTCTTGTTGGTGCTTCGAGGGTAAGTAATAGTCGGACAATTTTAGGGTCTTCTCGTTCGAGGCTATATATTATTTAAACAGGTCATCGTTCAACTCGAAAAGACTCTTCCCCGCTTGTAGCTGCAATTCCCGTTGCTTGTTAAACCATTCCAGCTTGACTTTCCGATTTTATATCCATTGCGCCTGAGCTGCGTAGCTTTTCCATTCCGCTTTTCCGAGCCCTGCAAGTTTACTGAATAGAAAGTTCGTGCGATTAAAGGCCAATGCATTGATTGCAGCGCCTGCAACAATAACAGCGATCGTTGCCATTTATTCTAAGACATATCAGTTGCCATTTGCAATATTCTCACTTGCTTACATGGGTTGGGTATTGAAATAGTGCAGCCTTTTCGCCACCTCAGCAAGCGACAGAGCATCGCCATTTTCTTGATACTTGAGTGGTATTTTATGATCAATGTGCCACTCTCCATAATTATCCCAGTTCATTCCCTTGGAAAACTGTTTGTCATTATGGGCCCGTAGTGTAGCGATATCGCAACCAGGATACTTCTGGGAGCTGAGCTCTTTGTTTCCCTATAGGACTTTGTGGGTTTGACATCGTATAACAGAGGCAAGATGTCCAGCAGGGTCGCAAATGGGGCATTTGGATCTTATCCTTTCATGTTTACAAATCTGACTTCCCTTGCAGTCCTTACAATAGGCCCTCATCTTTTCATGCTTGCAAATCTGACTTACACTCTTTACAATGAGATCTCAATTTTTCATGATGGCATATATCCCTACCACCTCAGTCTTTGCAGGGAGACCTCCGACTACCATGCGGACACTTTGAGCGTTTCTTTGAATCCTTGCTAGCATCAATGCATTTGATGCACATTTTTGTTAGTTGACCATTTCCTTTGATCCTAAAAATGTCCAAAGAAAGATAGTGTTTACAATTCGAACAGCTCTTGGTTCCTTCCATATTGACTCGTTTCTGCTCCTAGGGATAAACATGAGTTGTGGTCGCTCATATTCCACAGAATAAAACCGTATATATTCCGACTGTTTGCTCTTCCTGCAGTCTTTGCAGCAAGCCCTCTGTTTTACATGCTCGCAAATCTGACTACCCTTACAGTCCTTACAATCGGCCCTCCTTTTTTCATGCTGGTAAATCTGGCTGGATTCTTTGCATTCTTTACATTGAGACCTTCGCCTACCATAGGGGCATCTTTTACGTTCCCGTGACGCCTTCTTTTTATCCAGGCAAACTAGGCAACCTGTTGCCGTCTTTCCATTTTTCAACACCCTAAATTTCTCTAGGGCTAACACTTTTTTACATTTTTGGCAGCTCTTGATTCCTTCCGACTTCCGACTGTTTGTTCTTCTTGCATTCCTGACAGCGATATATCAATTTTTAATGCTGGCGTATTTGACTGCCCTTGCATTCTGTACAGCAAGCTCTCCTTTTTTCATGCCGACAGATTTGACTACCCTTGTACTCTTTACGTTGGGACTTCACCCTTTCCTGCTTGCAAAACTGACTCCCCTTGCAATCTTTGCAAAATGCCCTTGCCTTTTCATGCTCGCAAATCTGACATAAATGCTAACTAATCCAGTATTTGGTCACGAACTTCCAGATGAGGGCGGGAGGGATAATAAACCCGAAGATTCTCCTTCAACGCCAAAACCCCGGCAACTCCATGGCCTTCAACGTCAGGAGAACAACAGGTTGTTGCAGGGTCTGGTCTTTCAGAGCAGAGGCAGAAATTACTACAATCAAACGTCGAGGAGCTCTACCATCGTTTTAAGGAGAGGTTGGGGAAGCCTAATGCGATACCTTACGACGAGTTTAGGCTGCAAGGGGAACATCTTTTGTTAACGATATAAATCTTACAGCATTAATTATAAAAGATGGGTTGCGAGCTGCTGGGGATTTGATTAAGAGACTGAAGGCAAATCTCATGCGAGCCCTGGGTTTTCTTTACTATGTTACTACACCCAACATGGGTAAGGCAGCGGCCCAGGCACTTGGGCAAAAGCTTCATGACATTGTGAGAAAGGATATGGTTGTTGATATCATTTCGATGGAACCGGTAGAGGAATTTGTAGATGCCACGGAGAGCTTTATGGAAAAAACTTCATTTGGTGATACTGATGAAATATTCAGAGGCGAGGATTAAACCTCGAACTCCAAACTATAAATGGTCACTTGAAAATCTTGAAAACAAGATGATCTTACAAAATAGCGAGATCGACAAGGTGAAAGAACTCGAGAAGCAGAAAGTCGGGGTAGACGAAGGACGAAAGGCTAATCTTGAGAGGGAAATGGCAAAGCTGGAGGAAAAAATTGAACGATTTAAAAGAGGCCACACAAAGTGCCCATAGTTTATTATTCTCTGATATCTACAACCAGCTGAAGAATATTAAGGAAACGTTGATGAAAATGACACGTCTTTGCTTGAAAAGCTAAAGATCCTCTTTAAAGAGCAGGGTATAACCATAGCGAGTATCGTATCTGCTATTGGTCTACTGATAAGCACCATCGTACTTGCAGTTACAGGAGCAGGTGCTGCTAGAGGTGCTGCTGGAGGTGCCGCAGGGAAGGGCTTCGTAGAGAAGCAGCTGGAACGATTGGGCAAATTCCTGAAGTATTTGGCAGGTAAAGCAGTTGCTCATTACCTGGGATTATGGGTACCATAGTCTCATTCTTTTTGAGAGTAGCGGCAACCGTTGTCGAATATGCAGCCTAGCATCTGTACATGGCAATCACAGCTGCCGTTGGGTTTTTCGTGGTCTACGTTGGTATGACAAAATAGGTCTAATATTAGCTATTTTTTAAGCCATATGTAGGCAATGATGAGCCCAACACCTGTCGTGATCAATGCGGTCTTGGTATCCTCGTGTTGTCCCCTTGTAGGGTATGATCAGTGATACGTATAGGAGGTGTAGCATGCTTCGGAGGTATAGATGGTATAGCCTGTATAGTATGATCGGGAGTATGTATTGGAGGTGTAATAGGTGTAGCATGCTTAGGAGTTATAGGAGGTGTAGTATGCAAAGGGGTTTTGGTAATATGCTTAGGGGGTATAGTATGTATAGGTATTGTGATAGTATGCCTGAGGGGTGCAGCTGCCGCATGCCTCACAATAGGCTTGTTATTCATGTCAACCTGGACCCCAACGCTTATATTGGCAGGTGCTATGAGGATGTTGTTGTTGTACCGTTCAATTTTTCCGATACGAATGTTCATATCAGAAGGCAACATGTACACGCTGGCCATGGCGGCAAAATTCACCGGAGTTCGGGCATATTGAAGCACCTTCTGGGATTCGGTGATGTCATGCCCTATATTATCCTGGTGTTGTAGCTTGGCCTTAAACTTTTGCAGTAAAATTTGCCTTGCTGTGTAGTTGTCAGCACCAGACCAGTTTAAGGATGCCTTAGCTCCTGTTTGCGATCCCAGCTACAAGACTACGTAAACCCGGATACTTTCGCTTAGCTTGGTCAGAACCCTCCAACGTCAAGCCCTGACTTGTGGGAATGATAAACTTGGCCTAATCAGCGACTTGGGGCCACCAACGGCCGTTGGTGAGTGAGGACATGACAGCCTTGAATTTGTACAGGCTATTAGAATCTATGCCGTATTCAGGACACATTTGTGCGTATCCAGAGGTGGAATAGGGATTTTTGTACTGAGAAAACCCATCATCATACGGCATGGGCACCTTCATCCTTGCCAATATACACCATGTGATAATACACATGAAATTTGAAGATCGGGTTGAAAAAGGGGTACGGAACCCGTCATGTGCTTGGCAGATATGCCTAATTCAGTGCTTGCGCAGTGGGTAGCAAAATTAACCTGGGTATTCCAATAGTCCAGGGCCTGTCCTGTCCATCCCACTCTAACAGGGTCATTCAACAGATTGGTGGGGATTGTTATGGCATACTTGGTAAACTCAGGGAATGCCACCTTAATGTGCGAGTCTGTAGACACGTAGAGGTCCTGATGCTCCAATTTGTAATACAAAGTGCCCATTTTCCCTTGTTTGACTTGTGCCTAGCTCTTGGATTGTATGAATACATGTTCATCCTTTCTTAGAAGAAAGTATGAAGTAACTGTATATCACTGATATCGAAAAGCCAACGCACTTGAGGACTACCTGGGGCAGGATAGTAGGATAGCCTTGAAATTGATCAGTTACAGGCCTGTATTGCTGAACTTGTACAGTAACAATGAGTTTACTATACGTAAAATAGGGCCTGGTCAGAGGGTGACTCGAATTGAGATCCTCAGTGGCCTGGACAGGATTGAGGATTTGGCGGCTATAGTGAACAGTCAGGCAGACGATGAAATCAAACTGTTTGTCCTGAAAAATGGACTCTGCGGGCTACGTGTCAGTGACGGACACTCGGTTGTGATGAACCAACAATTCCAAGAGCTTCTGGGCTTACCCTACCATCCAGCGAAAAAGTACTATATGAAGGGTGACTATAATGCATACTATAGGACCAATGTTTACCAAAGATTGAGGCTCGTTTGTCCACAGTTGGATGAAGACGACTGCCTACTGGATGGTAAAAAGTCTAAAATTCTGGCCTTGCTTCCCACCAAAGAACTAAACGCTTGGGGACATACTGATCTGGAGTTTTAACACGATTGTTTACCTTCTTTTGAAGGGCTCCACGGACCGTCTCAAGTTAATGTTAACGGATGAATTTCTCCATGAGAAGAAAGTTTCGTTTACCGGTCTCACAATGCATTTGTTGATAAAATAAATGAGCGATATAGCCAAGCTGTACCCGAATTTACCAAGCGCACCTGCAGAGGACGATACTATCCACGGAAGCCAAAAGTATAGACTTTGGAAGATTGAAAAGTACCTGCAGGATGAGATTAAAGAACGGAACAGACTCGCATTTTTTCGTCAGGTTTTCAAGAATATGATACAAAAATCTGGTAGGGGTTAAAGTAAGGTCTGTAGAGATAAAGTAAAGTCTGTAAAACGGTTTACATTAATTTATAAGTCGCCAAAAATTTTACTTTTATAGGTTAAATGATTTAAAGTAGCTCAAATTTCGTAAACAGTACATCGAAAGTTTATTGCTTTTTTTAGTGTTTGTTTACATCTCGAAATATATGAAAAGTCATTTTTAAGTACCTTGGTCACTCTTTCTATGAAAAATAATGTTGAAAATGCCCAGTGTCATTTTAAATGTAGAGCTTAAATATAATGGGTGGCAGTGTGACCCTAGCTAGGTTTATCATACAAAAAAACAAGATGACGTAATATGAAGTTCCGCATATGCGCATAATTAATTTCCACTCCCGTGGTAGCGGCAAACGAGCGTAAACAAGATAAGAAATCATAAAATAATAAAATCATGGAGTTGCATGGTAGCAAAATAAAAAATGACAAGAATTCTCAAAACAAGAAAAAACAAACCAAACGACAAAAACAATTTAAGGAAACTAACAAATAAAAAAGTATAAACAATGAACCAAGCATGCGTCATGTGATGCCAACTTAATTACTATCGGTTTCAAGTCAACGATGCTATTAAAAAGTTGTCTTGGTTTCTATTGATATATTGTGAAATGATGTATTTAATTTAACTACCTAGCATTTATCCTGAAAGTTGTGCTGTCAGCTCGTGTACCTTAGCCAAAAGAAAACCTGTATCTTATATCTTAGTTTGATATATGCAATTTACTCTAGTTAGTGCACAATCAATTATCATGTTAACACATATATGAGAAATTCAGAAGTGATGCTAAACCCTTAAAACGAGACTGACTAAAGGACAATGAAGAAAGTTCTCATCATCGCATGTTTTGGCTTGCAAGTGCGACATGTGTGTTCTGGTTAAACATGTGTTTAAAACGATTATAACGTAAAGTTTTGTATTAATGGAACGCAGACTTCTTTATACCTTTATTATTGTATTTTTGTGTAAGCGTGCAAAAGTATTTAGATATGACAACACTTGGTTTGCTATTTGAATGACTCTACTGACTCTACTGTTAGCCTTGTATTTCCATAAATTTACTTATTTTAGAGTAAATTACTTTCAAGAGTCGTAATACTAAGGAAGTGTCTTTTAACAAGGAAGTGAAACTTAACGGGAATGAAAGAGTTAAGTGAATAAGGGGTGTTAGTAATCTACGTGTATGAACCTTCGTAACGGCGTTTGGAGAAAAGAAGTAGATAATCTTTTCATGTTTCACATGTTTTCATAAAATAGACGTAAGCACGTAAGAACTTCCCTGTCGCTACACAGGCCTACAATCTTTGACTCAAAGCCAAAAAGTTGAGTATTTTAATGTATAATAGACGGTAGCCCGTGGATAAATCCACGGGTCCGCCCGTCCTTTACATATCTTATTTCATGTCTCTGTAACACGCGCACAAGCAAACAGACGGAATACGGATATTGTTAAAGAGACTAGCTGGGAGACCCTGCGTCGAAACGCCGGGTTTAGCTACAAGTAACTCTGTGACCCGGCGTTAAACACTCTGTGCGTTTAATAAGAGCCGTAATCTGTGTCACACGATCAGGTGGAGGGCTTTAGTACAGGTATGCAGAATGCTGTAAATTAAGTGAAATGCACACACCATTATAGTGCTGCGGCTGTAACTTATTTCTCAAAAAATGCCTTTCCTGCAACGATAGTTGAAAAAGAACAACAGAATACGTCCACCTGTTGTTAACACTGAGCTAAGCGCTAAGTACAGTTAAACCAAGTTGAACAGACGCATAAGCGTAACACTCTTTTCTAAAAAAAACTTTATTGCAACTTTGGTTTAAATAAAAACACAGGGAACATCATGAGTGAAGTGTTTGCAATCTTAACAATTCAGATCAGATGGTGATGCCTATGAGATAATTTTTAATGGAAATTCAACAAATGTCTCCGATATTAAATTTTTCAGACGTCCAAGCAGTGTCTTTAGACGTCCTTTAAATGCCTTTTTTTATTTAGCTTGTTAGTATTCTCATTCCAGGTTGGCCTGGACTGATAAAATGGTTTTTATATGATATAATATGATATCATATTATCATGATATCATGTTATAAGTTAAGGGCAGAGCTCTGCTTACTGACAACATATTTTTTAAATGCTACGTTACACTTACCTGAAAACAGAAGCTTACCTAAAAGCATTTCCGTCTTTTCTTTTTCACAACATGTTATTGAATCAGTAAATAGTTGGTCAGTGAATAGTAAAAACAGTAAATCGATGTAACTTTCTAAATAGTAATTCACAATTATTTTGCAAAAGTAATCTACGCCCATGGAGTTAAAAAAGGTTCTAGTACGTCAACGTTAATGACACGCTTAAGTTTTAGAAGATAAGATGTTTGTTTGTTGGCATTTTCCGTTTAGAGTCAATAGAACTCTCTTACAATTTCCTTATGGTAAGGCGCAGGTATAACAGGTATAACCATCTTCAGTAGTTACCGGTTAAATTATAACCATTTGTCTATATTTGTTGCATAACTACACATTTAGTCGTTATCAGAGAAGCCAAACAAAAAAACAACAACAAACTAACAACACACAACAACAAACAACACACATCAAAGCAAATATAAATCATCCGGCCCCAAGTCGGCTACTATCAGTTTCTTATCAATTAAAAGTAATACATAATGCATTTATAACTGACTGATACAATAAACCGATTAGTATTAAAAAATTACGATGGTTTAAGCAACATCGAGACTGATTAGTAAATTGTTTCGGTTTCTGTGGGTAAAATATATGAGATCTTGTCGTGTCAGAGTAATGAACTTTTACTCGTTTAAGAAAAAAATAAATTCTGAGAAAAAGCAGCAAAAGACATGTAACTGTGTAAGAATAATACATTTTATCCGGAACATACAGGTCGTACTTGCCATCTACAAATACTATGACATGACCACTAAAATCATACTCCAACGTGTTTGTATCGACATGAGTTGGGGAAAACCGCGGCTCGTTCTCTTAATACAAATACTTCCTGAACGCAAATGACAAACGCTAAGAACAAATTAGGCTTTTAAAATGTTGCTGACGTCAGCAAAGACCCGCCCAAAATACAAAAATGATCACCTTGGCTATTACACATAAAACAAGGAAGTATCCTATTAATATAGGCGATGTCCAACTTAAACGAGAAAAAATAGAAGTACCATGTGATTATGGCTAGTTAACAGATAAACATTTGATTAAGAGTACAGTAGCTACGATTTTATTCCTCTTTTCGCCTTTACACATTTGTCCGTTTGAATTTATATTTTGTGCCATGTTATTCAGAACTTAACCACAGTGGCCATGGTAATGAGCAATATCAAAAAAACAATTTCCGCTATGAAGTTAATTATAACCAATCAAATTGCATCATTTTCGACAACACCGCCGCCTCCTTACTCAGGAAATAATAAACGGTAAACAAAACAAACTTAACAGGTAGCAAATTTTTATTTCTTATTTGATGCGGAAGCATCCAATTGGACGCTCTCAGTAAGAAAGATAGATCGTTTCAACAAAATCAACTTCTTAACAAGCCGTTCTAGAGGAATTTGAAAATTCTACAACAAATTGTATCAAACACAATAAAGAAATTTCTTATCATTGGCTGTGTTATCTTCCTGTTGTTACTATTCTTGCAATTTGACTATGGTGAAGCTTTGAGAAGAAGGGAAAGAAGAATATCAAAGACTAGAGTACAATTGCGAATACCTACAATATCAAAAAAGGTAGGTGGCGCACCAAAACGATGTCGATATGAACATGTAAAGATATGTCACAGACGTTGCTTTCGGTGGAGATGTTATAAAATTTGTAGATGGCAAGTGCGACGTGTGTGTTCTGGATAGGAATGTTGAAACCATGTGAAATTTAAGAAAACTTTTAACCTAACATTTTGTAATAACAAAATCTAAATTTCGTTATATTTATAGATATATTGTTTCTGTAGCCGTGTGCGAATATAAAATTACAGCTTCCTGAAACAAAAATGTTCGTTGTATCCCTTCGTTTTACCTTGTACCTTATTCATCGACTTTGTTGTCTATAAATGTTTGAAAAGATTATCTATGTTACAGATAACAATAAAATAAAGTGCTTAGAAATTACATATCCAACTACGTTTGATAATTCTTAAACTACATGTTGTGTATTTACTAACACTGGCATTCTGTTATTGCAAGAAATGCCAAATTATGTCTTTATAAAAAAAGCAATTAAGAAAAAGGAAGTGAAATTTTAGTATCCAATAACGCCTTTGTTTATGAGAAAAAAATCCAAATAGTTTATTGAAGTTGAAATAGTAACCTAACAATTAAATAGTTTCTGTTAAAGATTTACGTGTTGACGTTTGGAATGAATGAAGCAAAATGTTCAGCCCAATCTTAATCTAACCATAAAATCTTTGTTATCAGACTAAGTAGAAAGTGCTAATTTAACTGAAAATAGCTGTTGACACGTTGCCTTCTTAAAAGAAGGATTGAATAAGTCTTTTGCTAATGAAAAATTGGTAGCAAATCTAGATAAAATTATCTACACGTATTTTTATAAGCAACAAGTTTATTAGTGTCTGTACTAAATTCTAGTATAATGGATGTTAACAACAAAGATATCATTTTACTTTTCTTGATAGAGATAGAGAAATGCATGTTCTGGCGCAGCCGTGCACGCGCACGCACACACGCCACAGTTAAACCCAACAAATTGATAGCATGCTATGCTTATCCATGATGTTCAACGGTAACTCCCATCATGCGGTGCTTAGTCATGGAGTTCAGGTAAAGTCCCTATCATACTGAAAAGAAGTGAAAAAATTCTAGCGCAACTAGAGGGGGAATTCCTCTGCATAGCTATGACGTCATCAACAATCAACGCATGCAGTCAAATGCACTAGTTTTTGGAATGTATATGTAAAATGGTATTCTGTTACTGGTGCTCTGTAGAACTATGCGACAAAATCAGATGCCCCATGAGATACAACCCTCCACAGGTAAGTACAAAACATACGACGAAATCTGGCCTTTTTCATGTCAAAGAACACATGGCTGTCCAAATGAGCAATGGTGGTGAGTACGTGTACGAGGGCTACTTTTGTGGAGATGCGTGATGCTTGACTTAAGTAGAAGAGCGAAAGGTCTATAATAGTGCGTACGAAATGTCGCTGTGGCTGTTGAAAAGGGGCTATAAAGGAAGCCCACTCTAGACTGGAGACGATTTAGAAGATTTAGGGGTGACTTGAGGCTGAAGAAACTTTGGGGGTTGGTTTGAAACCAAGGTTATCATTTCAACCTTGTTGTAGGATAAAAAAATACTACTAACAAAATTTGCATCAAATGTCAGAGAAAATTTGATAGATTTGGAAGTGCAGTAGTCATGACTTTTATAGCCGGTATTGGTCTCTCTCTGTCACTAATGTCGTTGGCCCTGGTACAAGAATCGGAGAAGGAGAAGGAGAATGCAGCAGCTGCTTTGCCAGATAGGTAATTCAAGAACCTTCCAAGCCTTTCAAGCTGCTTCTCTATAAACCCTTTTCCAACACCCGCCGCGGCACTTCCTCCTGCAGCACCCGCTGCGGCACTTCCTCCCGTAACGGAGAGTACGATGGTTCAAACCAGTAGACCAATAGCCGACGCGATGCTGGCTATAGGTGTGAGAGTGGATCAGAAATAAAATGTTTCAGACGTCCAAGAAGTGTTCTTGGACTTCCTTTGAATGCCTTTTTTAATTTAGCTTTTTAGGATAATCTTATTCAAGGTTGGATTGGACTGGTAAATTGGTTTGTATGATATATTATGATATCATATTATCAGGATATCATGTTATAACTTAAGGGCAGAGCTCTGCTTACTGACGAAATATTTTTTTTAAAAAGTTACGTTATATTTACCTAAAAGCGTAAACTTACCTAAAAGCATTTCCGTCTTTTCTTTCTCACAACTTGTTTATAAGACCAGTAAATAGTCGGTCAGTGAACCGTAAAAATATAATTAAAGATATAATAAATCAATTTAACTTTCGAAATGGTAGTTCACAATTATTTTGCAACAGTAATGTACGCCCATGAGGTTAAAGAAGGTTTTATTACGTCAACGTTAACGACACGGTTTAGTTTTAGAAGATAAAATGTTTGTTTGTCGTGATTTTCCGTTTAGAGTTGATAAAACTCTCTTTTCATATGGTAGGGCGTAGTTATAACAGGTATAACCATGTTCAGTAGTTACTGGCTAACTTTTAAACGTTTCTCTAACTTGTTGCACAACCACACAATTAGTCGTTATCATAGAAGCCAAACAAAAAAATCAAAAACAACAACAAACAACAAAGCAAATATAAATCATCCGGCCGCAAGTCGACTACTATCAGTTTCTTTTCAATTAAAAGTAATACATAATGCATTTATAACTGACTGATACAATAAACCGATTAGTATTGAAAAATGCCGATAATTTACACAACATCAAGACTGATCAGTAAATTGTTTCGGTTTATACGGGTAAAATATATGAGATCTTGTCGTGTCAGAGTAAAGAACTTTTTACTCGTTTTAGAATACAATAAATTCAGAAAAATAGCAACAAAAGACATGTAACTATAAATAAGAATAATACATTTTTATCCGGAACACACACGTCGTTCTTGCCATGTACAAATATTACGACATAACTACTAAAAGCACTGTATATGGCATACCCCAACGTGTTTGTGTTGACTTCGTTTGTGGGAAACTGCGGCTCGTCTTCCTAAAATAAATACTTGCTTTTGTTTCTCGTCTCCCTCTATTTCAAGATTAAACTTGTATTTTTCGCTAGAATATCAATAGAAGGCACACGCCTGTGATAAAAAAGAATTCTACATCACTTCAATTAATCTTAGTTAATTAAAAGAAGTTGTTTCAGCTTATGTCTTTGATGAGGCATTGTGTTCGTTTAATTCATTAACATACTGTGCTTGAAGACGCGTTGTGTTAACCTGTAAATACTTCCTTGTTATTAACGTAACGGCGATATAAAACAATGGCACCGAAGTAAAAATATCCGAAATGCAAGTAAAACACTAGAAATTAAAAAAAGGTTGCGAAGCATTACGCAAGTTTTCAGAAGGTACGAGAAATTTAGATCGCGCGAAACTAAACAAAAACGATAACTAAGAAATTTCGTAAAACCTCTTTTTCAAAGAATTATAAAATTAAATATTGATAATAATCACAATATTGTAAGTGGTGGCCGACGTAAATTCAACATTGATGAAGCTTTTAGCGCCAAAAATCCATGCAAAGTTATACTTTTATAAAGTTAAAACCCTTATTTTGAAAGAAATGCAATACATCGAGTTGTACAGTCCGTAGTGTGCGAAAATGTCACAAATTAAGGGGATGTGCGTCGTAAGGTACACTTTTTCAACCAGAAAATGATACTCGGAACGCAGATAGTAATAGAGACTTTCGCGTTAACGACTTTAGAGATGAGAAGGCGAACGAAGCAGCTTGTGGGTTTTTTTCACGTAAAAATAACGGCACTAGTTATGAAAACCGATTTCTTGAAGTCACAGAATCTGCTGCAATGAATTTCGAAATCTCACGGGAAACAATAAACAAAAACAAACGATCTACAGAAACGAAAACAATTTATTAACTTTATCAAGATTTATAAAACAGCTTCAAATTTTTTACAGAAAAACAGTAACAACGCGGTATGAGGTTTCGCTTTCTTCTTTTTATCTCACGTATTGAAAGATAACATTTCTCGCTCTCATTGTAAGCAATCCTAAAAGAAACAGAGAACACTTTTATATAGTATATTATATTATATATATAGTAGAGTCTCTAAATACATTAAAATCCAGTGCCTTTGAGGGACGATGTTTACAGCTAAATTTCTAAACTACAAATATATATCATTTTTTGGGTGTGGGAGTGCTCAAAAAGTCTACAATATGCTTGATATAATCTCATAGAATCATGCAACTCTGTTTACTCTAAGGGTTGTGTTCTTTTGGGGATTGCTAGTTCAGTCAGTAGAGCTTCACTTCATATTCATTTATGGGTTCAATCACACATAACAGTTGTTCCTTATTGAACAGAAATTGAAAGGGTTTCTGTAGCTCAAATGGAAACTTTTTAACACTCTACAGCCGTCTATGTTTTCCCTCCTGGAAAAAAATTGACAGGGTAAATTTTTTGGAATTAATGAGGCTAACCACACAATATATAGAACACTACTTTTGGTGACCAAGACAACAGAATTGAAAGCACTGTTTTCCATTTGGAAAGTACAAATTGTATTTAACAATTTCCTCAAGGTTGCCCTCATACTTATGGCTTTATTGGCCAGTTGAAACGCATACTAATCTGCCATACTGAACACAAAAGTTACAAAAAACACATATTTGATTAAGGTGTATTATGTGGTTCGACATTCTTAAAGGGTCATTTAAGAGTAGTTTTTACGTATCATAACTTAGCTATACCACATTATTGTAAGCTCATGAAACACAATGCAAAAACATAAGGTTGTAAAGAAAATGACGCGGCCCTAATTTCTTTTTTAAAATATTTTTATATATGTCCAAACTTAATCTCCCAAAAACAATAATTACATTAACGGATGCCACCATTATCGCACAAAAGTCCAATTGGTCATTCGTGACTTCACATGTCGTACATAAGCTCACTTCTTGAAAAATTTATTGCGAGGTTCAAGTGTTGAAGATATTAAACAAAGTAGAACTTCCAGGTAAAGGCACAATTTGATAAAATAATTCAGATTTAGAACATATATCAGTAAAAAGACCCTAGTAGCAACAGTACAAAAGTTTTTAACCACAAATGAGCAAATACTTTAAAGAATGAAGAGGTATGTTTTCCCCTGTAAGTTTTGGAGTGGTGACTTAAATTTAGGTCCACGATGCAACAAAAAAAGAAGCAACTTGAGTTTTAGGAATATTTAAAAATTGTATAACAAAATTTAAAAAAGAAAGAGTTGCTTTATGGATTGAATTTTCTTCTTCTGACTGTAGCTAGAGGTAGTTAACTAATGATTCGATTGAAGGATGACTGCAAAAAATATTTCCATGATGGCCACAGGCACCAGAAAGTGATTTAGTTAGCTAGCTACATCAAACGAAGGAAAAAACATAAATATAAAATTCAAATCATCCATACCATCGCAACTCACTTTTCTTCTGCTTTAATGAAAAGTGTATCCTTTTCATTACAGCAGACATGTCAATTCATCACAAACATGCCAATTCAAGCTGATAATTTGCTACTTTAAAATCTTCTTTTTAATGAAGCCATAAATATAACACGTGCGCATTATAAACTTTCAAATTAATATAACGTGCCTTGAAGAAAAGGTATATACAAGCTTTCCAACTCGAAATATTAAAAGAAATAGCATGCCGGCTAAGCCAATTATTATCAGGATTTGGCATAAAGTATATGTTTGTGTTAGGTCTGTAAAATACACGATAATTCAAATTAGCCGATAGCCTTTTTCTGATTGCTTGAGTGTACTTCCCAGTCTTTCGCTTCTGTCAAACGGAAAATCGGGAAATAACAGGGGGATACCAAAGAGGGGGGTAGGGGGGTACAGGGCCTATTTATTGACATTTTTACCTAACATTAATAACAGCTGCTCGGTCCAAACTTATTTGCAAAAAAATATAAGAAAAATGAACACTTTGCCTGTTACAGAAAAAAACAAGGAAGTAGCCTATTAATATAGGCGATGTTCTACTTGAAAAGAGGAGAATAAGAAGTATCATGTGACTATAGCTAGTAGTTACAGATACACATTAAGTTAGGAGTACAGTAGATATGATTTTATTTCTCTTTCGCGCTTACAAACTTTTTTCCGTGTGATTTTATATTTTATGCCACGACTTCAAATATAACTGGAGTGGCCATGGTTTCAAAACAATACCAAAAAACAATTTCCGCTATGAAGTTAATTCTAACCAATCAAATTGATTCATTTTCGAACACACTAATTCTGCTTCTTCCTTTCCAAGTAATAATGAAAGGTACACAAAACAAACTTAACAGGTTGCAACGTTCACCATAAAATATCAATCATGTCATTTTTATTTCTAATTTGATACGGCAGCATTAATTTCAGCGCTTTTAGTGAAAATGATAGATCAATTTAACAAACGAAAATCAACTTCTTAACAAGCCGTGCCTGAAGAATTTTAAAATTGTACAATAAAGTTACATGAAACACGATGAAAAAAATTCTTATCATTACCTGTGTTACCTTCTTCTTGTTACTATTCTTGCAATTTGACTATGGTGAAGCTTCAAGAAGAAGGAGGAGAAGAATATCAAAGACTAAAGTGTAATTGTGAATGCCTAAATTATCAAAAAAGGTAGGTGGCGCACCAAAACAATGTCGATATAAACATGTAAAGATATGTCACAGACGTTGCTTTCTGTGGAGATGTTGATGGCAAGTGCGACGTTTGTAACCGAAAATTGTAACCTAACATTTTGTAATAACAAAATACAAATATTGTTAAATTTTGTTTCTGTAGCTGTGTGCGAATATAAAGTCACAATTTCCTGAAACAAAAAAGTTCGGTGTATGTTTTTCTATTACTTTTGTACCCTAGTTATCGACTTCGTCGTCTATAAATGTTTATTTTACCAAAAGCAGTAACATGAAGTGTTGCGATCCAGAAATAACATATCTAATGACGTTAGATGTGCATATTACATATTATTAATAACATTAAAACTCTATCATTTTAAGAAAGGTAAAAAACACCATTAAAAAATCTACCATAAAAAAAGAAATTAAGAATAAGGAAGTGAAACTTGAGTATCCATAATGCTTAATTAACTAGTTTAATTATGGGGAAATAGTAACATAAGAATTAAATAGTTTCTGTTAAAAATTTACGTGTTGACGTTTGGAATGAATAAAGCAAAATTTTCAGCCCAATCTTAATCTTACCATAAAATCTTTGTTATCAGACTAAGTAAAAAGTGCTATTTTAACTGAAAATAGGTGTTGACACGTTGCCTTCTTAAAAGAAGGATTGAATACCTTATTCCATGAAATTAACGAGTCAAGAAATTAACGCGAATTAAATTAACCGTCATGATATTAACGCCGTTCAATAAAATTAATTTAAAAAAGGCATTTAATTAACAAGAATTTGAGAATATGCGATATCACACGACGCAAAAATTACGGCAACAGTGAAAACCACGATAGTGAAGCGGGGCTTCTCTAATTTAAGGCGATTTGGAAATCGATAAAAATTTGAAGAAAAAATGCTGCCAGTTAATTTTCCACTTGAATCAGAGTATAAAAATTATACAAAAGCTATTATAAAAAAGATCGCTGAGAAAGAGCACACCGTTGAGCTATCGTCCGATGAGGTGAAAAAAGTAGAAAATTTGTAAAAAAAATTGTATATTTATGTTTTTTAGCTTTTTATATATTATAAAAACGTCACCAAATTAACAGTATTTTAATAAACAAGTCATGAAATTAACACTCTTTAAATTAACCCTGTATTTAATTAACAGTTATTAAATTAACGCGAAACCGCGTTAATTTCATCACTCGTTAATTTCATAGAATTAAGGTAAGTCTTTTGCTAATGCAAGACAGGTAGCAAATCTAGATAGTATAATCTGCACGTACTTTTATAAACAACCAGTTTATAGTAACTATGCTGAATTCTAGTTTATTTGATGTTAACAACAAAGATATCAATTCATTTTCATCGTTTTAAATCAAATGACTATAAGCTGTGTGTAATTAGTAGGAATTTGACATCGAATAAAAATTGTGAGTAACTTTGAGTAACTCTTAGTAGATTTTTTCAAGATTTTGTTCTTAGAAACTGATATACAGCTATTCTGTTAAGTTAAATGGCTTTTTAGGCCGAAAGTCAAGTTGCTTTAAGAAAAGATACGTGTACAAGCGTATTAAACATATACAAGAATTATCTACCCGTAAAAAACATTTTATCAAATAATTTTAGGAATTAAATACACAGCGATACTTATCGTATTTTTAATAGTATTTACCATGTACCCACCTCTCAAATAAGCGCTTAGGATCAGTTATTAGAATAAATTACCGAGCCAAATGAGGCGCTGTTAAATATTTTGAAATTTTTTAAAAAAAACTAATTTTTGTTAAAATTTTCCACAGTGTGAGATTTTATGTCAAAATGTGTATATTTGTTTTTCGTTTAACCAGTTTGTTATTATCTCATTGATGTTGAGAAATTCTAACCCAAAATAATTACACTCAGGGTCATGCTATTTTTCCTGCTACTTATATATTTTCTGTTCTTGTACTTTACATTCATTATAGCTTCCAAAAAAGAAAGCTTTTATACCACGCGAGAATGAGACTTTTTTTAATAAGCACCCCTCTTTATTTGCCACCTCTCTCGATTAAGCGCCGGGATGGTTAATGGAACTTTAACGGTATGCTTTACCAGAGGCTGTTATAGCTTTGTTAAGATAGAGCAAGCAACAAACCGTTGAAATTTACAAATATTTCCTGACCCAAAAATTAAAAAGAAGGATTACAGAAATCGCAAACAAAAACAAAATTTAGTCAGAGAAATGAGTGTTTGTGGCCTATATTTGCGTAATGTAACGTCAAGAAGTTAGCCAATAAGATAACAGTGTCCATAGAGCTTGTTTTGTTTACAGATTGCAATCAAAGGTATTTTAAAGAAGTGAAGGTTGTTGCAACTTGATGTGGAGGCATGGAGGCGAAGGTGAATCGGTAACGAAAAATTAATATTGCGCTTAACTGACGTGTTATCTTTGCCCCCAAAAGCAAAGGTCGGAGCAGTAATAGTGGCCATAAAATATAATAGTCACTTTAACATAATTTAGTCACATTTTGCCGACTAAATTTTTAATTACTGGATTAAAAATGACCACAACAATTTAGATTTTCAAACTTTGTTCTCTTTCAATAAAAACTGAAAGGAGAGGACAATGAGAACTATATAAATCAGACAATTTAAAAGGTTTCTTTTTCATTTTCTTATAATTAAACAATTTCTCTGTTTTATTCCTCAACCTCTGCTTCGTTCTTTTTTTCCCTCTGCTACGCTACACTTTAAACTTATTTAGAAAAAAGATTAGCGTAGGGACTACTACTTGGCTTCGTGTTCTGTTTATTACTATTATGGTTTCATAGATACTGATTTAAAAATTGAGCGAAAAATAAAAATGAATAGAAAAAAGGAAAAGCCAGCAAAAAATGGTGGTCGGTAAAAAAATTTAGTTAGTTAAAAAAAATTGCCAAAATTTAGTGGGGAAAAATAT
Organism: Hydractinia symbiolongicarpus; assembly: GCF_029227915.1. Classification (NCBI taxonomy): domain Eukaryota; kingdom Metazoa; phylum Cnidaria; class Hydrozoa; order Anthoathecata; family Hydractiniidae; genus Hydractinia; species Hydractinia symbiolongicarpus. The sequence goes on along the minus strand of NC_079880.1, from coordinate 9,594,306 downwards.
TAGTCATTTAGAAAACATTTAGTCACTTTTTGTCTCTTTTTTTCCAATAAGGTTATAGGATGCAATCTTTTCTAAAACCTTTATACTAATTTTCTTTCTGTTATTGTATGCAATAAAAGACTTGGACAAAACTACGGTAATTTGCTTGATTTTCTTTCTTTAAATGTTGTCCTCTCGAGTTTATCTTCTATGAAAGAATTAAAGGGTTGTCTATATTACTTGATGCAGCATAATATGGTTTGATGCAAAAATTACAATTCTAAACATTTATTTTCTAGAATTGAAAAAATTTAGAAACGCATGGATTAGAATAATATCATCAATCCGGAACATAAATTAATGCAAAGGACGCTGGAATTTTAAATGTCGTAGCCGCAAGCAATTGAAAAAGTCGTTTTTATAGTTATAAGTAACATGCACTTCGAAATTGCGAAAGGTTATTCGCAGTGTGAACAGCGGACTTAAAAGTTACGTTATTTGGTTACATTAAAAATCATAAACATGTTAACTTTTGCCGACGTCAGCACCCCAAGATTCCGAATTCTTCCGCATCTTTTCAGGTCGTAGACTGGATTATTACACGATCATTGGAATGTATGTAGCAAAGATATTTAAAACAACGGGAAATAATTGCATGAAAAACGTCAAAACCATTTCCAGAAAGATTAAAAATTTTGAAGTTTCACCGTATGATTCTAAGAGATACCTAATCAAAATTCGTCGTTTCGTATTATTAGCAATCTTATGAAACAAGGTCAATGAGCATATACATTGTCCTTCAAAATATTAAAAAGAAAGAGGCACTGGAGGTTGTACGTTGATCGCAATAAAGATTCTCCTTCGTTGAAAGAGCTCTCTAAAGTTCAAACACAACAGTAAAATTTGACATAAATGCGCAATACCATATTTTTGTGAATGTTTTGTCAATTGGTTTATAGCGAAAACTCTTACTCGCTCAGAGTATTGTGTTCTAATCCCATACATTACAACAAATAAATAGAAAATTACTATCAGAAATTCTTTCCTTCGATTTTCTGTTCCAGAAAAAAAAACTTTTAATGTAGCACTTAGGAAAATTATTTTGTCTTTATGACAACTGTAACCTCTTGTTCTTGATATTACAATGAAGTTTATTCTTCATTTCTGTCCCGTCTCCAAAATGCTTTATCGAGGTTTATTATAGAAAGTTTATTGTAAGTTCAGGTTTCTTTTCCGTTCATTAATCGATGAGTTTATTTTCTCTTTCGCATGTTCTTGCATCTTTTTTCGAAATGCAGCCGATGTGTTTTTCTCCGATTTAAAACAGACCGTGTAGACTTTGTTTCCATACATTACGATTAGAAGTGTAATGTTGCAGCTCAATATCAACATAACCTGTAAGAAGACTTGTGTAATGGGATTCGTAGCACTGTAATACAAAGGTATCATGCAAGCTGACATGAGAATTGACAATAAGTTGGCCATTGTAATATACTTTGTGTCGTTAAAAAACGATGGCAACTTCCATGCTCTTAATCCTTGAACAACAACAATTAACATGATAATAACGCAACACAAATGCTGCAGGTTCAAATGAACACCAGTGTTACAGTACAAATTCCTCACCAAAGTTTTTTGATCAAGAGATTCTAAAACGATTGCCGGTGAATACGATAACATAAACATTGCTATTATCACCTGTACGGAAACAAATAGCAAAGCCCAAAACAAATCAATTAGTGTCGCAACATATCTTTCTTGCTTGGAAACTCTCAGATGGGAATTAAAGATAAACATTAGCTTCTGAGTTCTAATAAATATCAGTGAACATACTATTGTAAAGAAAAGACCAACAAATATATGCCTGGTTTGACATTTAATTAAAACTGGTTCGCCCACAAAAACCACAGGCGTGATGAGGAACAGTATTAAATGACAACCTTGTTGAATTGCAGAAAGTCTTGTATTGGCGGATTTTATGATTGGAGTTGTCCGATATTTATAAAATGTGTAAACAATAATGACATTTAAGACGGCTCCTACTGCTGAAAATGTAGAAACAGCAATACCTTGCGTACTATTGTATGAAAAGTAGATGTTGCGATATGGGTCGTAACATTGGGTTCTCTCTATATTTGACACCAACAATCCAGAACATTTCGTGCATTTTCCTGATCCATATTTCGTTTTGATGCTTCCTTTTTCGCATGGAATACATTTCCAAAATTTGCGACCGTTTTCCTTATTGTCAAAAAGTATCGTAAGAATCGGGCGATATCCCGCCGGACAGTGACGTTTTGGGCATTGTGTTTTTGGTGGACCAGAGAGTTGGCTGCCCCAATGTACTTTTAATGGATAATTTGTAATATCAAATCTTTCACATGTCCGATACAATCTTTCATTTATTTTAAACGCACTAGATTTCCCAGTACTCGTATTGTGGTAGAAGCAATTAAACCCCCTTTGATCTTTTTTTAAAGATGACTTTAAGGCGGAGAAAGGTAAAACACTCAGTAGCATATCTGCAGCAAATGCATATGCACTAGACAATTCTAGTATATAGGCTGTATTTGATATGTCATATCCACGATTCACACCACCTCTGAGAACTATGGCTCCATCACTAGCACCGACGGCGACGTTATACAAAGTTCCAACTGAAGGATAATAATAATTCCAAATCCAGTTTCGTCCTGATAACCCTAGTTGATGTGAAATGTTTACAAGTTTGAAGAACTTATTTTTATTTTCTCCTGTGGATGTGTAACACAAAATTATTTTTTGTTCTTCCTTGGATTTAATTGCTTCAATGACTTCCTTCATTCGGTTCGTGTCTTCGTAATCAACATTGTATCGTTCAACACAGAGTCCTAAATCTTTCTGCAATAAATCATCCCAAACGCTTTTATAGGCTGTGTCTCTTTCATTATGAGTCAAAGCTATGAAGGCTATATTGTTTAAATTAAAGGCTTTGATAATAGAAATAACCTGTTCACTGTATGTGTTAACTAATAATTGATTAATATTAGGGTATCGCTTAGGATCTATCGTATCTTCTCCTTTGCTCATAATCCTTACAGTCAATTGGAAAGGCAAAACCATGCTTGCTACTTGTAATGTCATGTATTGCGGTAAATGAGATTCAATAATGTAAATATTTGACTTCCCGTTCTTTTGAATAAACCTTTTATCCAACAACAGTGTTAACACAATCTTCTGCATTTGCTCGATGTCATTACAAACAAAATATTCTAAAAGTCCGAGGGGTTTAGTTGGTGTTGCACTTTCGTTCCGAATTTCTTGGTACAGTTTTTCGTCGTAGGAAAAAGGATATAAAGAAATATAAAAATAATCTGTGCCAATAATTGGTTCTTTTACTTGAATATTGCAATGCTGAATTGTGGAGCTTGCAAATATCATTACAAAAGAAACACATGAAAACCAAATCATCTTGTCTTGTCGTAATCAATCCTAAGAGTATGACTTCGAGTAGCTCTTTTAAACTCTGCTATGTAGATAATATTCTGAATTCTTAAAACTCTCTACATTTAAAAGGTTTCCATTGACAAACATTGCACGCTGAGATTTCGAATTTTACAACAATCAGGCATAATGAGATACAAAATCATTTAAAAGAAACGTTTTAAATAGAATTTACAGCTTGCAGTATGGTGTCGCAAAAACCTTTATGTGTCATGTGGATTTATGTAAAAGTCAAATTAAAATATTATAAAGCTTGAAAATGGGATGAGACACTAGTTGTGAAAGAAAAGGAGCAGCAAAAGATGAAAATTTAAATAGAAGATGTAAACAGAACAAAGAAAGTTTGATCGTGGCTACAGGTGCTTATCTGTAATAATAAAAGAAACAACTCAAGAAGCTACAGTTAGGGTAACTTGGTTTTAATTTAAAATTCGAATTATAAAAAATCTTGAATCTACTACTCTTTTAACATCAAACCGATGAACCTACAAGTTCTTTTCAACCTATCCTCGAATCTATTTTAAACTTTTTTTCTTGCACCCTGCTGTTGCTTCGCATGCACAACGTGTAGTATTTCTTACTATTTTTCGTTTAAGTCCTTAGTACCTCGCACCTGTCTTCAAATTTTAATTAAATTTAAATCGATTGAATTCTAAATTAATTTCTCGTTTTCCTTATCATAAAGCAGAGGCAGAATACGAACAAAATGTTATTGTTCACCAATAAAAACTCTTAAAAAGAGTTTCGCAATAAATATTTGAATTGACGTTAAATTGTTTTGCTAAATATCTTTATTTTTTATATGTTTTGCAACTACTATATTTTCTATCCTAATACCTACGTCTAATGGTCCAAACTTTACTTTCAAGTAAATAGTTCTTCGTCGGTGCTAATAAAGCAGAACGCACATAAATTCATAAAACAACTGGAAACTTCTAGTTGCTACTTTATGAGAACGTTGTAATATTAGGCGATTTAAATATTGACACGTGTGAAACTTCGTTCAAGAAGTTTAGTTTAACACTAATCTCAATATGAACGTGAAAGGTTTGACGTGCTACAAGTTAGTCAACAATCGGACTACGATTGATCATATATGGACAAGTAAGAAGAAGACCTTCGCGAAAACAACGGTTCATGAAACTGGTTTATCCGTTGTCATCAATTCACTGTTACTGTGTTGAATGAAATAAATTAAAGATTATAACCTATCATAAATTCAACAGAGAGCAATTTACTTTTGAGCTGAATAACATGATCGAGAATATCAATGAAGCAGAAGATTAAGATTATGACAGTTTTGATAGAATCTTAAACAATCTTTAATAAAAAAAAGCATACACTGAAAGAGTCACAACTCCAATTGAAAATAAAATATCATTACTGATAACAACATAGCTGAGATAATGAATTATTGTTACGTCAACTTTACATCATTAAAGCACTTAATAATCCATAAATAAAAATGGCATGAAGAGCGTGATGTGGGCCAAGTAGTGGGTTGTGTATTGATTGTCCTATCAAAAGCTTTTGAAGATAAATGTGTCCTCAAAGGTAGAGGAAAATATGATGTTGAACTTATTTTGCATATTAATAAGTTTGTTTTGAAGGAATTAACACATGTAAAATTGCTGTGCAATGAAATTAACAACTAGCTGTCATACACAAAGCACATCGAAAAAGTTTATAAAAAAGTTGTTTCCAAAGGTAATGCCTGTTTGAGTCAGACTAGAAAATGTAAGAAAAGAAGGGAGCGGGGTGGAGGGCGTTTTCCTACATTAATAAATCTAAACTGCTATCACTTAGAAGTTTGGCTTCCCCAAAGCATTGGTTTGACGATTTTGAATTACTGGAAGTGTGTAATCACATAAAACTGTTGTTGATACTTTTACGAGTTGTTGATACTTTATAAGTTTGGTGAGGAAGGACCGTATGCATTATATCAAAAAACTTTTTATTGCATTACAATTTATCCTTGCAATCCCTTTTTAACACCTTAGATAAGAATTTCTACTTGGCACAATTTATTGTTTATTTTTCACATTTTGTGTCAACCTTTAGCAGGGTTTGCAATAAACTAACTGATTTTAACACATACAATTAGAGAGATTTGTGTTTGACATTGATCAGCTTTTTTTGTATATTTATATGTGACGTTTTGAGTGATTTAAATGTTATGGGTGAGATGTATGTTGAAATGATTTTGAAAACTTCTTTCCGAATAATTTTCGCATTTGTCAGATGGTCAGAGCAGTAATTTTAGTAGATTTAGATTTTAAATGTCACATATATACTGCAGTTGTTGGACACCTTTAATTTTTTTGGTCATTTATATAGTAATGCAGATGTAAGATGCGTTCTGCTGTATTGTTTGTTTTTTGATGGACATATATCTGCTACATATTTTAAATGAGAATACAGTGGATTCTTCCACGGGAAACAGCTAGTATGTACTTTTGATAACCACAAGAGGTATGAATGAAGTAAGGTGAATAAACTAACAAATCGTACCTTTCTTATTTTATACTCACGATAGAGAGCTTAACACGTAAAGGCAGTATAACAAAGCAATTGTCATCGAAGCTATCATTTAAGTTATCATCCTTTGTTTGTCAGTCTGATGGTGAAAATAAAATATTTTAATTGCTAATAAAAGGTGGGAGAAAACAAACGTAGCTATACACAAAGTCCTCATTATAGTTTCTCTCTGTGTTACTTCTTTACCAACCTAAAAGGCGAGCGTGAGACAAAAAAGGAACACATGCATGAGCTCATTCTAACAATTCAATAGTTAATAAGTAGTGCTTACAAGGTTCTTTTTTATTTTATTTTGATGAATCACACTGATCGTTGACTATTGTGTAATTTCACTTGAAAATTATATCAGGAAAAAGAACTTGTGTTGCGATCGGTATTCAAGGCGTTAACAAAGCACAAGAAGACAGCTCTAATTTTCGATATTAAAATGGAAAAAGGCAAATGCATTTAAATATGTAAATAGGGTTTTGCATACATAATTAAAATAACGACAAAAAGTGAACGAAGTTTTTTAGGAAAACAAACTTTAAAAATTGTAGCGTCACAAAGACCTTGAAAATTAAACTAAAGTTACCAAGGCAATTAATCAATCACTTGTTTGTGTTCCTTAACTACTAAAAAAAGTAACAAATAATAGAAAAATATATTAAACAATTCAACAACAAAAATAACAGTTAAGATAATCAGATATAACAATGTATATTGCAAAACTGTTAAAATTAATGAAATAGGCTTTTCACACTAATTTGTTTGGCTGGATTTTTTTTTGAAAATATATTGGCACAATTATTTTTAATTTTGAAAAATTAAATAAAATGTGATAACAGACTTTCTAGACATTGTTGTTTTCCCGTATCTTGCTTAGCATTGTGTATACCGGTGCTTTGAGCACCTTGGAGATGGTTACTATTTTGTTTCTATTTAGTGCATGTATGTATATAATATCAGATTGTAACACAAATGGCGAATTTTTCACTTTGACACACAGCAATCGATTACGTGGTACTGTTTTAAAAGATGGATCCACGTCAGCAATTCAATGCGCGTTAAGATGTAACTTGGACAAAGCGTGCAAGGAAGGTGGAGTGGTTCACATTAGCGAACGTGAAAATAAATGTATGATGAAAAATGAAAAAGGAGGAATGTTTTTTGAAGGCAAAAATACCATAGTGATGACAAAAACTCAACTTAAGAAAGGTAAGATAAATACACTGCTGTCCTGTTGCATGGTGACGGTTACTGGGCGGTCACCAATCAGTTACTAAGGTGGGTATATGATTACTAACACAGACTAGCTTCAAAGGGAGTATATATATGCGGAAATAATATTACTTACAAGCCTAATTACGGCATATTACAATTTTCTACCGTGGCACTCTTCTTCAACAAAATTTTTCTATGTTTTTTCAAGGTTTACTGACGTCTGACGTATATTGTATTAAAAAAGTTCTTAACACATTGATCAGAATAATAAAGAAAAAACTGCGTGGTTTAGTGACACTATCAAATTTAATTTGTGATAACATGTTTTTATAATTTTATTCGAAGTGTATTAAGTTCGCTGAACTTTCTGTAACAGACATGCGGATACTTCATGCTTATGCTGGTGCTGAATAGACCAAAGCAGCCCAAACAGGGTACACATGTTAAATCATCCTTGTTCAAAAGAATCATCTGGCCTTTTGATATATAACATTACATTATTATTTGATTCCAAGGAAATGTTTTTGCCAATATCGCGATTTTATACAGTAACTAACCTCAGAGTATCCACTAAATATTTTGACGCATTAATTTTGTGATACCTGCCGCCCTTCCCCTACCTAAAACTCCCGACATTCCCCTCGTTTTATACCTTATTTTAGACCGAGATTTTATACTTATTAAAACCTTCAATCATACTAATAATTTCAGTTTGATTGCTAATGTTTGATAAGATTTTAAAAGAAACAATGCTTAACTAAAAATATTTGCAAACCAAAGAGAAATTGTGGAGTACCTTAAATAAATAAATAAATATGTAAAAAAGCCTTTTAAAAATGAGCAAACACCCACCCATGCGATAGGACAGGTGCACCTGGAAGTAATTCACGCATATAATATATCTAAGAGACATTTTGTTGTGTCAAGCCTATGTTCGTTAAAAATATAGCAGAGCGTACAAATGTTTGTTATTTTTCCTTCTAAATATAGTAATGGCGACGGATGCTTTTTTATCGGATTTTATGGGAGTGAAACTCGCAGTGTTAGTATACAATAAAAGAAATACGTTAGTAATAACTATAAAAAAACAAGACATAAAGCTGTCATGATGAGTTTAGTGTAATGAACCTTTTGGCTAAGTTTGTAGAGGCTACACCCTCTAAACATTGAACCACAGTGTAAGATCTTCCATACTGCATACTAGTTTTTAAACATCCTCTGGGTAGTCAATGTTGTTGACTTTAACTGTTTATAATGCATCCTATGTCTCGCAGAGTGTCACTAATTTTACCCAATGCCAAACGTTATACAATCTGATTGGTACACTCTCCAATAGTTTAATCAATATTTTGCAATTCACTTTTATAAACATTGTCATATGGAGATAGATACGAGGCAAATGACTGTAAAACATTAGCTGCCCAACACCGCCAAGCTTGATGGTTGAATTTCAAACGTAATCTTAGTGTCATTAATCGCCATGACATTAGTTTCAATCAAAATCATTTCTTGTCAATGATGATGTCAAGGATCTTCACATACCTTATCCCTTTCACTAGCTATGAAAAATGAAATGGATAATAAAATTCACGACTTCTTACTTACACTTGCACTATGGAATTACGGAATTAGTTTCGTAATTCCATAGTGTACGTATTGCAATTGTCATGGATTGTTCTCATGATTCTGGTGCTCCATCATCAGAAAACTCAGCAAATAAATGATTGAAATTGTTGTTGTAACCACATTAACTTGTCATGCATTTGTTTAATAAGTAGCACAAAAGGGCAGTTTTTGTGATAGCTGTATCTATGTATCAAAAGTTGGTATTTATAGGGTGCGCCAACTCCAAGAAAATGAACAACTATAATGGCGGAAAGTAAAACTCCGTTAGTAGTCAAACTTCCACGTTTACAGAAACACATTACAGTATCTATTTTATTTGAAAATTTGTATACACCTTCTCAAGTAGTCAAACTACAACTTTCATTTTAAACTTTTGATCAGAGCACAGTAACAATACAATCCAAGAAAAGGCTAACTTTTGCCCCAAAACATCAAAATCCCCCCCCTCTAAATACAAATATCAGAGCAACTTCCAAAATCAAAATCAAAGAGCCAAGTACCTACGTTCGCATTCCGTCAATATCTATGTGGCTTAAAGTTATTAAATTTAGCTGCAAACCACAATTAATACTAAATAACACAATTTTTTAACTTAACAGTGCCAAAATTATCATTTAAACCTTGCATTAACACCTACTTCGGGTAAAAACAGTAAGGAATAATCACCCGTGAGCTATATTTATTCAGTTTTATGCATACATATTGTGAGTTTTCACAACAGAATAGATCTGCTAATGGTAGACGTAGTTCTGCAGGCATATGCGGGCCAATTGGAGCAAGTTCGACACTGTTTAGTTTCCCCATGAATGATGTCATAATGGTAGATTATTGGCACAGAAAAATACTGGCGTTAAATACTTGAAAAATGTCCACAATGTCAACCAACAAGTACATAGCTAATTTTGGTAATAAGATTAAAAAAGCTCAAAATATACGTTTCAGTGAAAAAGCGGCAACTCTGCAGGACTAGTGGTACACTGTACGAAATCGTGGATTACTAATTTTAAGAAAATGAAGCAGGAGCAACAACAAAAAATGACGATGAATCTTCACAAGCGTGGAAGTTGGAAGTTTTACGTAAATGAACTGCTAAAAACCAAGTGTGTCAATGGTGTAGAAATATGAACGTATTTATATGTTGCTCTTCTTGTAGCCATAAAATGAAGTTAACATATTCACGTTATCACGTTCGCTCTGTTCAATGAGGCCCCGAGAAATCTGTTGATTCTTCTCCAGTAAAGTGCTTCTCAATACATTCTCCATAAATTAATATTAATTCGCTTCAATTCAAAAGCAACATTACAGTATCTAAAAGGATAAGAGACGCCGGCTGTAGTACTAATATATTGAATACAGCATGGAATAAGAAAATTGGAAATGTAAACGTATCTTACATATTATCAAAAGAAACTTCACAACGGAAAGCATTTGGTGTTGTTCCGTAAGAACCGTGATGCATTGCACCGTCAAAGCTAGCTCTTTTGATCGTATAAAACACCCGAACGTTTCTATTCTCTTCTCGCATAATAACGGGTCAAAAAGAAGCTTACGGCAGTTCGGGGTAACAATAAACCTTTGCAAATGCAAATTCGATAAATGACCAGTACAATCTTGGCTTTATCTTTTCTGTTAGAAGAATAATCTTAAGTCCAAGAAAACGCAAAACGAACTCGCCGGGAATCAGTGCCACACCACGTGAACACACACAAGAAAGAGAAGACTGTCCAGTTATAGCATCTCATACGAGCAGTGACAGATAGAAAATCTTGTTTAAGCCAACTAAAAGAGAATATATTGCAAAATGGCATTTGAGAAAATTTATACTGACAAAAAGTGAACAACTTATGATTTTTTACTCCAGAGTAAAAAAAACATTGTTGTATTTTTCCAAATATCAACTCTATGGTTCTTTTAAGTGGACTAACTTTCCGTTTGTCAGTTATGGAAGTCGACCTAAAAACTAGCACTTACAGACGAAAATATCCGTAAATGTAATTTTTTAGACCTACAAAATAAATTACGTGAGAGAAATATTAATGACATTAGGAAGCGCGTTTAACTAAAACTAAAACGTTAAACTTTATTTTAGTACTTAGTATTTTAGTAGGGAGTAAAACATCAAAGTGTTATAATATTCCGTGCCACAAGTCTCTTACTTTAGGTCACATACAAGTCGTCATAAAGTAAAAGCAAATGTTTTCTTTAAAAAAGATCTGTAACGCTTTTTGTTCGTATTTTAAATGCTTCAAACAAGTGCTTAAAACTCATTCCAGCAGTTCCATCCAGTGTTTACGAGGTATTTAAAAATTAGATTTGAATCTACCTTTTTGCGGAACGAAATATGACGAATTCACCTGTGTCGAATCTTGTGCATTTTCCAGCTTTGGATGGAAAGTTCTTTTGAAGCTCTACTTCTGAGTGACCGTTTATCCTGACATATTAAGGAAACTGCTTACATCCCTGACTTTTTCTTGTTATTTTGAAATTTCTGAAAATTCTGAGAGTGGAAACCCTGACTTTTTTCCAACTCTTAAGGTTATACAATAAAAGCGCGTTACATTTATGAGAGTTTGCAAACTGTAACGTACATATTTTTAATGGTTTATCACTTTCACTCTAGATCACATTTTAGTATTAAGAAGAGTGAGTGATTCTGTCTCTTTTGCAAGAACGTGGTTTGAATACAAACATGGATTTGGAAATGTCAAAGGAAATTATTGGATTGGAAATGAAAAACTACACGAAATGTCACAACGAAATGTAAAATTAAGCATTGAGTTCACACGTTTTAATGGAGAAAAATATTACGCTGAATACGACAGATTCCAAGTGGAGAATGAAGGGGATCAATATAGACTTAACATTGGCGATTAGACAGGTAAATATATTTTACTTAGTGGGCGGAAATGGATTATTAAGGTTCTCAATAAGCAGAAGATTGAACACAAGTTGCGCGATAATAAATTGGAATCTTTTTACACAAAGGATTATTAACTAGGTCGAAAGTTGGCACTAAGTTGCCTAAATCTATTTTATCATCAGCAACGTGAAAATATATGTGATCAAAATGTCGCAGTCTTCGATCGTTACTGTTATAGATTCATTATTGTCTTCAAATAAAATTCGTAACCTTTGTTAAAAAGCCTGTATGTTCAGTTAAGACATCGTAAACTTTTATTTTTATCAGCATAACTGTTCGAAAAAGCTTTTATAAAATAAAAAGATGAAAACGGTAGCAGGCATATACTACAATATTTTAAATATATAATAGCTACATATCAGCTTGCATGTCAATAAAAATGTTATGTTATGGTAGGAAATGCTACGGATGCTATGTCATATTTAAATGGCATGAAGTTCTCGACACTTGACAGAGATAACGATGAAAACACTTCAATAAATTGTGTTACAACCTTTCCAGGACTTGGTGGTTGGTGGAACAACCAATGTACACAGGTTGTCTTAACAGGCAGATATTATGGAAAAGGGGAAACTAGTCCAACTAACGGTGGCATACACTGGATCCCAGTGACTGGATCAGGAGAATCATTGAAGTATGCGGAGATAAAGCTTTTGATAAAAAAGTAAAAAAGAATACGAGTATGAAGTGGACAAAACATTACAATCCAGTCACATTCTGGAAATTTTAATTCATATGAATGAATAAAATTACGGAGACTTCTATACAACAAATCTTGAATAAAATGAATACAACTATGTAATTAACCTGTCCGGTCCATACAAAAAACTTGAAACTTTCCCGCAATATCAGCCCAAATAGAACAGACTACAACCTGTTGGCGTTGCAGTCCAACAAGTTCATGGGGAGTAAAATGGGTCATGATCTGCCAAAATTTTTCCACCTTGCGGAATAAGTACTGGTAAAGTTTCAAAATTAATCATAAATGAAACAAGGATAAGCACACATAGTACAAGCTAAGCATGTTGCACATTTTTAAAAAATAACTTTGTTTCAAACTATAATTGAAATAAAAACGCAAAAGCGGCTGGATGGATTATTAATAGATCATCATTACCCCATCTAACTAAAAAAACGACTAAGCAATTTTATTTTACAAATAATTTTTCGTCAACTTTCTATTCGAAAAAATCGACTGCAGCAACTTCCAGTTAAACCAATCACCTCAACTTCAAGGCCAGGATTCGCCATATTTAAAAAATAGCCGATTTTGCTTCCTTATATGTCTGTGAGTATAAATGTTATTTAGTTGCTGCTTTTTTGGTAGTATGATCTTCCTTTTTAAAAAGGTTTTACTACGATATGGAAATAGTAAATATACGGATTTTGACGCACTTTCCGTCTAGAATAACAACTTAATTATGTTATCAAACGGATACTTTGCTCATCCTTAAAAAGGCGATCATAATTATCTCTGACATAAATAATGTCGAATTTACATCTAATGTTATTATTTGCATCATCTCAACCACTGAAAAATTATTTTTTTTTAATGTTTAAAACAAATTCTTGCGAGATCGGTTGCATGTGTTTTTCGAAAGATGTCGGTGCATGATTTCATAGGGATCGGCTTTTTTATTCATTTACAAGCCTATCCCAAACCAACTTTCAAGTCTCTCAGTGATTTTTAGCATTCGTAAGATTACTCAGGAAAACGAAAGGCGATTCCGAAAATTATGCAAAACGACAAAATGAAATAACAATAGTTCATTTTGAACACTTTCTACATTAAAAATGACGTAATTATGCATACATTACGCAAGCAAATTGTATATGTTATTAAGATTTCCGATTACATCGGATTAGATCTTATTAAAACGGGTATTTTTCTTCTTCTACTTCGACCGATTTTTTAACCGATAGCGTAACGTCACTGCTTTTATAGTCCGACCTGACCCCGCGACTTAGCGCTACGCCGGCTTTGTGCGTATCTTGATAATCGTAAAGAATGAAGACTGCGCCACGCATTTGATCACAAATACTGTTGTATATATTTGAATATTATTTGATAAGCTATGCTAAATACTCCTTTAAATTTTCGTATTCAGACATTTTTAACGAGGTGGATTCTGTTCAATTAAACGGATCTCTACGGTTTAGGGTACGAGTCGTTCCTTTCGAGGGACCGAGTTAAAGCAAAGCGAAGTTTTTTGAAGCGAAGAGAAATATTTGGTTGGGTTAGAATAATTATTTAACTGCTAAATTTCAGTTCTATAAACCGTTATTGTGTCTATGTTTTCACATACTAAGATGAAAATATCATCACGTTTGTAAATCTGAAACAAATCAATTTTAAGATTTTGGCTAGCTACAAACGTAGATTTCAAGGCTGCATCCTGCTTAAGCTGTACCTAGCTTTATTTATTCTTTTTCTTTTAAAGTTTAGCATATTATTATTTATTTTTATGTTCGGGGTTGTGGCTAACTATCTCTTTAGCTACCTGAATGAAGAGAAAAAGTAGCAAAATGCAGTTTGGCTTGCTAGCTAGCTACAACAAAATTTTTAATCAATATGTTTTATATTAAATGCAGTTTAGGTAGCAACACCTTTTATTGCTGTTATAAAAACTTACTCAACAAATTAAAATTGCTGGAGGATTTTTTTGCTAGAGGGCGAAGTTGCAATAAATGTTTTATTTGGATAAGCGTATTGCGTCTAAACATATTTGCAATACCGTTTACCTGTACTCAGCGCACAACCCATTGTTAGAAACAGATTATTTCCTGTTGTTTTGTTTAAATTGAAGGTGTGATTGATATGGATATGCAACACGGTTTACCTGTATTAGCCAAGTGTTAACAGTGTGTATCCTGTGTTATTATGTAAACCGAAATTACATCTAAGACTTTTTGAAAGAGGTATTACGCCTAAACGCATCGGCGACACAGTTTACCTGTACTAATCGCTCATGCCAATGTTAATGATGGCTGTTTTCTGTGTTTCTGTTTACCGAAGTTACAAAGTCTTTTTTAAAAAAATGGTTTTATACCTATGCGACGTTGTTTGCCTGTACTCATCACTCAGCCCGGAGTAATATTTATTTTCGAATTTTAGGGGGGAACGTTCTCTAAAAAAATAATAAAGGTTGGCAGACTGTTTTTGCTATAACACAGGGTAGCAACGAGTTGTAAATTGTGTTTTTTTCAACTAAAGTTGTGGAAGGCTATTTTTTGAAAAATATATTACACTGGAAACATAATGTTGAGCGCCTCACTTAATTTATGACATACTATACTAAAGCGCTTCACCTAAATGCGTGGCACATTTTATAGTTCTTAATAATCGCTCTTTCAGGCATTCAACGCGTGGTAACATCGTGGCTTAACCCGGCGTTTCGTGTCCAGATCCCCAGCTAGTCTAAATATAAATACCACGGAATTGCATTTTGGATTTATTCTTTTTTGTTAATTCTAAACCTATTATAACGTAGTCATAACCTTTTTGTTGCTTTCACCTACTTCCATTGCTTTTTTTGTTTTTAAACTTGTAGGATCCAACTTCATGGTCAAATCTTAGATATCTTAAACTTCATAACGATTTTAGTCATATCGCAGGTATAGTAAAACATTTCCAAAAAATCACTACACCACGATCAATAATATTTTATAAATTGATATGCCAAAACGTCTTCGTTTCTTTCTTATGAATGTTAAGTGTAGTACAGTGTTTTAAAGTAATAATTTTCACCAGTTAATTTTTTACAAGTATCTGATTCTAAAGTCTGATCGGCTTGCGCTTTTTTACCGCTTTGGGCATCATAAACTTATGACCCTTGCTTTGCCCGCTAACAGTAACACGTTGGTTTGTACTAACTTTTCTCTTTTTTTAAGTAACATTTATACAATGTCAGAGTCAGTTAAAACTTGTCAAAAATGTTCCTTTTAACATCTGCACCTGCTGCATTTTCTGCAATCCTTTTTGTAGTTTTAACAGAATTTGTGGGTCGGCAGTACTGTCAACAAAACTTTTTGGGTTGCTAACAACATTTTCGGTCAACTTTGCTTTTCTACTATTAAAAAACTAGTCAATAAGGCCCGTGGAAAAATCCACTTAGACAGAAGACTAATGGTAAAATAGGTTGTTTTAGATATTTTGCAGCAGTGTATATGCAAAAAAAAAGAAAAAAAAGGCGAAATTTAGTTTATCCGTTGTTATGCGTGGAATTTTGAAATCCTTATATCTCATCAAAACCACATGATCATATACATTTTCTTGATCAGCTTTTTAACCTCTGCACAGTACAGGCAATGAATAAACTAAATTTCGCCAAAAATTTTTGTTATTGCACTGCTGACTTCAGGAAAAAATCTCAAACAACCTACTTTTCCAATGTCCTTTAGATTTCTCCACGGGCCTTATCGACTAGTCTCTTATAATAATAGGGAGAGTGTGTCTGTCTGTTACAAGCAAAGTGAATTTGTTTACTTTCCTTTGATATCGCCGAATAAAGCATGTCGAATATGTTAAATTTTCTAACGTTACGGCGCGACGTCAATAACACTACTTTAACGTCAATACCTTACAATAAATGAATGAAGCTATTACAGTGCACCTAAAACTTAGGGACCAAATAACTTGGTAACGAGGTGGTGACGTAAATGATTTTTTAATGCGTGGGTAACTAGGGACCACCTAGGAGCAAATTGGGTAATTTTCTCAAACCTGGGTTCCTAAATCCGTTTCGGAATAGACGGGTTGATAACGTCATCAAAAAGGAAATGAAGTCAGTTATTTTCACCAGTTTCCAATTTATTTAGCCTTAAATTTATAAAGTGCAATGGCGTCATTAATCTTAATATACTTTCCTTTGACGTCAATATTGCTTTAACGTCAAAGTTTGGTAATTTACGGAACACATTTATAGGCGATGTTTTATGGACTTTATCAAAGAAATTTTATCCACTTTACAAAAGTCACAGACAGAAAGACAGACGGAACTGGCGTATTATTATTATAGAGACTAGCCAAATTCCCGTGGAAGAGTCCACTGAATCTCTCATTAAACTGATGTAAGGGATACCATACAAAAACATACAACACAATAATTTGAATTTTCAAAACCCACATTTCAACCTCGACCCCGGGCTCTTTGTCTCTTTTATACCGGAATGGCATAAAGAAAAAAAGCCCTGGGATCGAGGTTGTTCACAATCTGCATTATTCTGTGTTTATAAAAGCTTTTACAAAACATCTAAAAATATAAGTGTGTGCAACAAAAAAAATTATAAAACAAAAATGGAAAATGTCCAAAAAAATCAAAGGCGTATAACAACCATTACGTAAAAAGCGAAATACGCTAAAACTATATACTTGCTTTGCCATTCCAGAAATACATCAGAAAAAACGGATACCAAACAAAAATCCAACATTTTTTGTTAAGTCATACAAAATCATCTACTCAGTCTGTTGCATACGGCAAACCTTTCAAAGTCATCCTAAAAATAAAAGGAATTAATAGTTGAAAACACATGAACATGCATGCATGCCCAATATTATAAAAAACAGTTTGCTTTAACAGACCCAAACTTATAATGAAGAAAATCACGCATAAAATCAAATAAGATAACAATGCAGCGTTTTCGAATTTAAGAATCGAATATAATTCAAATGATCGTAACGTAACAGATGTAAAGATTGATTTAAGTTTAGGTTCTAGGTCTGGGTTTTTTATAACGACATCAACACTGAATCACACCGTCTGTAGTATTAAAAACAGTAACCACGGAAAAATTACTTTTTGCAGTTGATGTTAATGCCGTTTTAATTAGTTTATATTATGTCGGGTATATGTCTTGGGAACAACGCACGGTTGAACTGCTAAGTCCCCAGCGCGTTTTTGCTTATAAGGGCGTTTTTTGTTTGTTTCTGCCCAGAAATTAAAATT
The DNA here is from genome assembly GCF_029227915.1 of Hydractinia symbiolongicarpus. NCBI lineage: Eukaryota > Metazoa > Cnidaria > Hydrozoa > Anthoathecata > Hydractiniidae > Hydractinia > Hydractinia symbiolongicarpus. Next base: position 9,576,612 of record NC_079880.1, on the reverse strand, counting down.
TAAACAAGCTGTGTGTAGTGGAAGTCTACGCAGGCGAATGTTTAGTGTCTAATGGCGAACAAGGTAGTAAGTTATATTTTATTTGATTATTTATTTTATTCTAATTTGTGTCCCTGCGTCTCTTGATCCTTTGCACCCACTAGTGACGCACACTAGAGGGTCGGAGGATCGCAGTAGGATTTAAACGATTTCTTTATGTCAATTTTAGTTTGTTTGGATACTATATTTTTTTGTATCTTGTTTAGCAAAAAATCTTCAACGTGTGTCGAAGCAAGCGTATCTTGATTGATTGCACCCGCCCCAACAAAGTAGCTTGATCCTTGCACACAATGAAAAAGTCGTCGAGCATGCCAGATGTGGTTGGTGACGTCAGTGGACGTAGACGAAAAGTGACGTACAATACTTTGGAAGTATCTATCTTCGAAAACGTCAGAAGTTGAATTTGAACATCATGGCTACGATTTCAAACATCAAAGAGTCAATGAGAAGCATCATAAATGTGACGAAAGTTCGAGAGTTGTTGTCAAGACTGGATTCCTTGATGAAGGAATTCATAGAAGTCAGCGAACAGTACAGACGCACTCTGACACCGGAAGAAACTGCTTTAGATGATCAAGTGGTGGATAGAGCAGATGGTGCGGTCTATCTTCTGAAGACCAGAAGTATCAAGTGATTGCGCGACGCTGAGCAGAAACTGGAGCACGACGTCTCTCCTTCGCGTGCCTCGACCAGAAACCGCTCAGAAAGCCAACTGTCAAGAAGAAGACGTTCAAGTAGAGCGACAAGCAGCCAATTTTCAAGAAGATCGACACAAGAAAAGATGGCTGATGAAGCGGCGAAGCTTGCTGAGGTTCTAGTTGCAGAAAATTTTGCTGAAATCCAGCATCTTTTGGCAAGAACACAGCTGCAAGAGAAAATTCCGAAGTCAGAAGCAAAAATGGCTGCGTACAAGACGTTCACCTCGAACCAACATGGTGACGTCAGCAATTACGACAAGGTTAAAGAAGAAACTTGCCTTCACAGAAATGCAACATTTGGGTCTAAGGACCTGAATAACCATCATCATACTGGAGGCGAAACCTATCAAGACGCAAGTCCCAGCTTATCGCGAGCTGTTGGCTATGTTTTCAATTTACTTGGAAGAAGCAATATATCAGCCAATCAACCAGATGTTACAAACTTCTACCAAGATGATGATGATGAACTACATTCAACATTTTCGAGGAAGCATGAATCAACGCGTGATCAAGATCTCGCGGCAGCATTGCGAGATTTGTTGCTGCAGCAAGGTGCCCCCGACGGTGATTTGGACATCTTCGATGGCAACGTTTTGGAGTTCACGTACTTCATAACCACAGTTGAAGAGATGGTTGAGAAGAGAATCAAAGATCCACGTGGACGACTCACAAGATTGATCAAGTACACACGTGGAGAGGCGAAGGAGCTGATCAAGGGATGCATTCAGAAGCCTCCCACCAGTGGATACATCCTTGCAAAGCAGCTTCTAAAGAAACGCTTCGGAGACCCGCACAGAATATTGGCTGGATATCGAAAAGAGCTGCGTTCGATGGGTCAACTGAAACCTGGGGATGCAACTGTGTTTCGAACGCTGTACACGTTCCTGCTGAAGTGCAACAGTATAGTTGAAGGGCAATATTGGAATACGTTAGACGCACCTGACAATCTTTGTGCGATTGTTAGCAAACTTCCAAACAGCAGCAGAGACAGGTGGAATCATAAAATCCTAATGCTACGAATGCGGCATGGAAGAGAACCGACCCTCAGTGATCTTCTGGAATTTGTCGACCAAGAATGCACGTTGGCCAACGATCCGTTCTTCTCCAGAGAAGCGTTGGAAGAACATTCAAACCAACGACAGAGAAATGGCAAAGAATCTGGAAAGACCAGACCAGTCAAAACTTTCTCATCCAATATCAGCAAATGCCCTGCGTGTGACAAGAATCACGATCTCTAGAAATGCAAGGACTACATGGACAGATGTTATGGCGCTGGACACATCGTAAGTGCGTGTAAAAACAAACCCTAACCCTAACCTTAACATGCACCACATGCAAAGAGAAACACCCGACTGGTTTACACGAATATCATCAAAGCAAGATGGAGACCAAAAATGATGAACGTGAGACTTCACCAGATCAGGGGAGCAACATCAAAAATTGCACCATTGCTTCCTCAACTTCGTCAGAAAGATCCATCAGTATGTGCGTCGTTCCAGTAATTCTTCGACACAAAGATGCGATGACCGACATCTTAACGTTTGCGTTGCTTGACAATTGTAGTCAAAGTAACTTCATCCACAAAGAACCCCTGTCTTGCTTTGGACTGAAGGGTACTGAGAGTGAGATAACAGTAAAGACACTCACTGGCGAACAGACGGAAAAATTTTCATTGTTAAATGGTCTCTTGGTGAAAGGCGCCAACAAAGATACCAATGATTGGATCAAATTGCCGAAAACTTTTTCAAAAGGTTCCATCCCTGTAAGCAATGAAGAAATACCGGCGTTAACAAAGATACGTCAGTGGACGTATTTAAATGACGTAGCGGACCAACTGTGCGAATAACGTGACGTAAGGATTGGTTTGCTAACAGGAGCAAATTTTCCTCGTGCTTTGGAACAAGAGAAGGTCATCGCAAGTCAAAACGAAGTACCTAACGCCTTCAGATTCCAACTTGGCTGGTGTGTGGTTGGACCAAAGGCTGAAGTTTTAAACGAGTCAGCGAGATTGTATAAAAGAATTAGCGTGACGTCACTCAACAAAGAGCATTGATGACATTCTGCAACGAACCTATACTTCACACAAAATTGCAGACACATCATAAATGATGATCTTGAGGTGTTTCAGGAAGATCTACAATTCATGGAATTGATGCGTCACAAAGTCAAATTGAAGAATGGGCATTATAAAGTACCTCTACCATTCCGTCGTGGTAATCCAAAACTTCCCAACAACGAATCCATGGCCAGACGACGAGCAGAGAGTTCGAAACGCAGATTCATGAAAGATCCAAATTTCCACAAAGAATATACTGCTTTCATGAATGACATGCTTAACAAGGGATATGCAAGGCAAGCGAAGAAATCTTACGAAGATGGAAAGTCGTGGTACATTCCTCATCATAGTGTATTTCATCCCACAAAGAAAAAGATACGCGTTGTCTTTGACTGTAACGCAAAGTATGGTGGTACTTCGCTGAACGAAGAGTTGTTGTCTGGTCTGGATTTGACCAATCAGCTGGTGAGTGTGCTGATAAGATTCCGCCAAGAGCAAATAGCCTTCATTGGAGACATTGAGGCGATGTTCTACCAAGTGAGGGTACCAAAAAAACAACGTGGATATCTGCAATTCTTTGGTGACCAGATGGTGATTTCAACCTTCCCTTGATGGCGTATAAGATGTGCGTGCATATTTTTGGTGGTGCATCTCCATCATGCAGCAACTATGCATTACGACGAACAGCAAAAGATGGTAAAGAGTTTGAGGAGGGGTTGTTCTGACGCTTCAAAGGAATTTCTATGTTGACAACTTGCTAAAGTCGAAACCCAACATTCAATCTGCTGTGGCACAATTGTGAAGCTGATGGAGATTTGTTCAAAAGTAGGATTCCGTCTCACCAAGTTCACCAGCAATTAAGTCGAAGCACTTCAGCAGATACCTGAAAATGAAAGAAGAATGGGTGTGAAAGATTGCGATCTTGAGATGACGAATCTGCCGTTTGATCGTGCACTTGGAGTACACTGCAAAATGATTCAATGGGCTTCAAGATCAACCTCCAAAGTCAACTAGCAACCAAATGACGGTTGTTATCAATCATAAGTTCCATCATAAGTGAAATTGCGTATGGACAAGTGAGCTATGTTAGACTTGTCAATGAAGACGACAAAATTCATCGCGCATTGGTTATGGGCAAAACTAGAGTAACGCCGTCAAAGCAAACTACAATGCCTCGCCTAGAGTTGGTTGCTGCAGCATTGGCCGCTAAAATTGGCAACTTGGTTAGAAGAGAGCTTGAGTACGAGGTTGACAGCGAATCTAAGTTGTCCTTGGGTATATCAAGAACAGTTCGAAAAGGTTCAGATTGTTCGTCGCCAATCGTGTTGCGTACACACGAAGAGTGACGAAACCAAATCATTGGCACTATGTATCGACGAATTCAAATCCTGCTGTGAGGACTGGTGGTCCAAAAAGACACAGAATGACCCTGAGATCCGACGCGGCCCCTGGTCCTGTTCTGGTCACTGTAGATGACATTCAGAAAGCTGAATTCTCTCCCATACGAATTCTACAGCAGCATTATCTGGCTGAAGATTACAAGAAGTTTTTGAGCAGTGATCAAAATGAATGGCCCACAAAAGGTTCCCTGCAGAAGTTGTCATTGTCTCTCGATGACAACAACCTGATTCGAGTTGGTGGTAGACTGCCCAAAGGAGTCTAAAATTGCGGTGCTGATTGTTGAATGGTGTCATAAACGAGTATGTCATGGTGGAAGAGGGCTTACCATCAACGAAGTCAGAGACAACGGGTTTTAGATTCCCAATTTGAACTCGTTAACTCGATGCGTGATTTGGAAATGTGTAAAGTGTCGGACCCAAAGAGGAAAAGTTGGAATACAACAAATGAGTCCTCTGTCAGAGGATCGTGTAAACGAGGCTGCTTCGTTTACTTATTGTGGAGTTGATCTGTTTGGCCCATCTTGATAAAGAAAAAAGGCGCTTAGAAGTCAAACGATATGGTGTCATATTCATGTGCTTGGCAGCTCTGCGACGATTCATCACACGTCGTGGAAATGTCAGAACCATCAGAAGTGACAACGGCACGAATTTTGTTGGTGCTGATAACGAATTCAAGCGTGCTTTTAAGGAATTGGATCGTGAAAAAATTGATACATTTCACAATGACAATGGTTGTGATGCAATTGAATGGCGAAGAAATCCACCTTATGCTAGTCATTTCGATGGTGTCTGGGAACGGCAAATTTGCACAGTGAGATCTATATCGGAAGATCTTTTGAAGACCCATGGCCACAGCATCAACGATGAAAATCTGCGCACACTGCTATGCGAAATTGAGGCTGTTGTCAACTCGAGGCCATTGACGGTGACCACCTTAAGTGATCCAGAAAGTCTGCTGCCGATTTCGCCAAGCAACCTTCTCATGACAAAAACAAGGGTTATTGCACCTCCACCTGGAGCATTTGATGCTGTTGACGTATACAGTAGACGTCGTTGGCAACGCATACAGCATATCACAAACGAATTTTGGAGTCGATGGCAAAAACAATTTCTTGCAACGTTGCAAGAGAAATCCAAATGAAAAAGCCGAAGGAATTTTCGTGTTGGAGACATCGTACTGCTGATGGTACCTGACGCACCTCGAAACTCCTAGCCGATGGCGCGAATAACCGATGTATTTCCTGACAAGTTCCATCATGTTCAACAAGTCAAGTTGCGTGTCATTGAAGAAGAAGTTGTCCGTGCGATAGCGAAGATTGTACTGCTTGTTGAGTCCGACTCCCCATCTGAGGAGCCGTGACAAGACTTCGACTGGAAATCTTGTGGGGAGCCAGATGTTAATGCCGTTTTAATTAGTTTATATTACGTCGGGTATATGTCTTGGGAACAACGCACGGTTGAACTGCTATTTGTTCCTAGCGCGTTCTTGCTTACAAGGGCGTTTTTGTCTGTTTTTACACAGAAATTAAAATTTAAACAAGCTGTGTGAAGCTTTTTGTGATGATAGAATCTCAATGTGGATTTAGTAGAGTTCAGTGGAACTCTTGTTTTACTTAGTGGAAGTGCACGCGGGTGAATGTTTAGTGTCTAATCGCGAACAAGGTAGTAAGTTATATTTTATTTTAGTGACCCTGCGTCTGTTTCTTGATCCTTTGCACCCACTAGTGAGGCACACTACAGGGTCGGAGGATCGGAGTAGAATTTAAACGATTTTTTTTGTCAATTTTAGTTTGTTTGGATACTATATTTTCTTGTATCTTGTTTAGCAAAAAATCTTCAACGTGTGTCTAAGTAAACGAATCTTGATTGATTGCACCCGCCCCAACAGTTGATGTAAATTCTTCTCTAGGATACACACGCTGTTTTTATGAGAATTGTGTGTTTTAGTTTCAGCCTTGATGTTCTTAACTTTTTTGACAAATGCTATCCTCATTATTCTCAATATGTTCTTAACATCACTATGGCCTGAAAATAAATAATGCCTTAATAAAATAAAGCATGCTATAAGTTCCTGGCTAATGGCAATTCTACTACATGTGACGGCCCATCGCTTGGACACGAAAAAATTCAGCTATTTTGATATACAATAAAAAAAGTAAACTTCAAATCAATTTTGTGCGTCATAGTTTATAATTAAAACAAACTATCAAGCTTAGACATATTCTTAGGATATTCTAAACTCCGCACTCATTTTTCAGAGTATGTCTTGCAATCAGTTCAATCAGTTTTTTACTTCTAATACTAAACTTTGCTTTATTCCAAAGAGAACAAATTGAAGATGTATATAATAGATTTATTTCCATATGCATATGGTTCCGCGAAATATGCATGCGAAAATGCAGAATAACATGAAAACCAGATTAGTTGTTAGCAAATATCGAATGCTGGTTGTTTACATGCAAATTTAAAGAATGTATCAACAAAGTGTTGACTTTTATAGCTTTTAACCGACAGTTTCAAAACGTAGTTAAAGAGGGTGTTGGTGAAAATAATTTACAAAGAGGTGGCAAGCCACCGCAATGATGAACTCAACCTGTTAGGTCTTTGGTAATAAGCTAGAGGTTGTACTCCTCTAGAGAACATGCCTCTAAAAGCACAAATCTCCCTTTTTACAAGGAATTAATTACAAAAATTATGACAAAAAAGTTAAAATATTTACTACAGCTCAATAAAAGGTTAACTAACGCTCAGCGGTACTTCGTATTACACTGATCATTTAAAAAAATTAAAATTAGCTTGCTGGTAGCCAAAGTAGCCAGCAGGTAAAAGCTACACCCTCGAAAACATATTGTGAATATCATTTTGAGCTCTCCATTCCCCATAAATCAATATTGAATATGCTTGACTAATGCTAACAGAAGTACTCCAGAAACCTGTAACGTCGGGGGAAAGGGGAGGGAGCAGTAAAAGAGATTTCAACATCAAGAAAAATGGAAAGGCTGGATTTTCCTATAGAATTTTCACAAGTATTTTTTCCAGGGTTGTTGCCTACAGCTTAGCTGCATGAGTAACTAACTAATCATTTTTCAAACTATTGGCTGTTGTGATTATGAAACTGTCACACTCCCTCTGTCAATTCTCCCGCTCTTACTGACTGTCAATAATCGTACATTTTAATTAAACATTGTGATGGTTAGCTTTAATACTTACATTTTTGTAAGTATTTAGAATAAATTTTCTTATAAGAATCTCTGGATTTCGGCTGTAAACCTGCTTAATTTTTGTCAAAATCTCAGTCTTAATGTTCTTAAAAACCAGGTCCTCATGTATTTTGTTTTCTTGCTTACATGAATGCAGAATTGTTCAAATTGTTTATTTACATAAAAAAAAAACTGGGTGAAATTTTTCCAAAGTGTCGATTTGTAAAAATAGAAAACTCACTTCACATTGTTTTCACTTATTAAAGTTAAAGTTCAACATGACAAGCATTTTGTGCACAGAATTTTGCGGAAAGTTTAATTTCTAGGCAGTTACCTCAGTAACTATTTTGTGTTTTTTTTCAAACAATTTTTAAATTGTTTTGTGAAAAGGAAAAAAAGTCCAACTTTCCCCATCATGTCAAATTAGTATCTAAATTCTGAAATCACAAATGTGTAAATTGTGAGTTATAAATAGTTCCAAAACTACCCTCCCTTGGAAAAAAATAAACGAGGTAAGGCACCCACAAGGAACTCAACAACTATTTAAAAACTATAGTTTTTAGTAAGCCTGGGTAATGTTATTTTCACAGATGTTGTTTAAAAAATAAAGTACACTCAATAACTGGAGACACAGCATATATACCAGCAACAACACTAATTTTGATAAACAGCTTGAAATTTCACGTTTGTTTTAAACAAGTCAGCCAGTCAACTAGCTAGCTACTCATATCATATTCAAAGCTAGCTAATACCTAGCTCCTTTAACACCAAGAATAATAAACGAAAGCATTGGAACGGCCCAATGATACATGCTATTACCCCATATTATCACCAAATGTTAATAACAATCCGTATGACAAATAAATTTTGCAAATATTGCAAGTAAACAAACCATACCTGCACTACTTCGCTGCAAGCTAAAAATTTGCTTATAAGTAATCTCGCTTTCATGTTATTCGGTGTTTTGGTATGTATATTCCGCGGAACGAAAATGATGGAAATAGGTCTATTGCCTGATACATTTCCAATCAATTTCTTTTGTGCCTGATACATTTCCAATCAATTCATTTTTTTGATGTTTTATCATCGTACGTTTTTCTTCGTTTTATATTACTGACAACAACATTAACTTCGTTTTCTACCTTTAGATTCGAATTACATTCATATTGGAATGCGACATAACCTCCGTCGCAGCACACAAAAATGAAGAATATAGAAAAACATATTGGCTTTTTAAACTAACCTCATGATGAGAAAACATTGGCATGCCTTCTTTGAAATAACTCCTTACAGGCTTACTTTGGAAAAGAGACAACCCTCTTCGCTTCGGTTTCCTTTTTCAGTTGATAAAGAACTCGTTTCCGTGATATACGGCGCGCACATAGTAAACCGGGGGTAAAAATTAATTATTCCATAACGATCCCGTGGGGCTTTTAAAAAACAAAACAAAAGAATAAAAACGTTTAAAAATAAACAAAAATTGAGATCCCCCCGGGATTATTTTCCAACACAAAGAAAGTCGACCTGCACCCTGATTGGTGGTCCTTTCCGTCACAAAAATACTCGAACGTGATTGGTTGCACTATACGGCATTACAAGAAGTTGCCCCCGCAATGGAAACATCATCGATGGCGTTTTGGTCAAATTGCCGGACGAAAAAAAAAAAAGAAAAAGAAGGAAAATTGGCCGGTTTCAATAAATCTCCTACGCTTGCACATGTGCTGCAAATAGTTATTTTAACGCAACTTTAACGAACAAATATTCGGTTAAAAAACATCGGGAAATGTTTTTGAGACCCAGAATTTCACGTAAGCGCATTTATGTAGTCCGGGGTTAGGGCAAAAATAAACGCGAAAAAACGACTAAAAAAATAAAAACGTCGCTCTCCGTGAAAATGTTCTACGCGACGAAATAATGGACAACAGCGACGGTTCAGCAGATGTAGACAATCCATGCTTGTCGATATTCCCTCAGGGTAAGAACAACAAACTACATCCTTTTTTATTCAGTTCTTTCGTTTCTTGAAGGATTCATTCTCTAAGTTCGTTCGAAATGCCGCTCTAAATGAACCCGGTTATGAGTTTATTTTAAACATCGTAAAAAATATATACATATATATTTTTAATACTATCTTTGTGGGATGTGGATCTCCATAATGTTTTTAAATGTCATGCGACTATCAGTTCTTTACCAGTTATTTAAGCACTCTTTGAGCTCATTACAAAAGGAGGGATATTAGCGTCTTGTTTCCATTCCTTTTTACGTCAGTACATAATAAATAAAAATACATCAATGGAGTGTTTCTCAAAAGCGTCATATAAATGTTTATCCTATGGGTTCGATTCTGAAGAAAGCATGTTGATAAGTATATGTCGTGTAATAACCTTCCCCATCAGCAGATGTAACATATTAACTCTTCGTATATTTAGCATATCATCACCAAGATACTCAAGAACATTTAGACTATGTTCTTACACGTTGAATAGTTGTTTTAATGCAGCAGTTGATTCTGATTTGATTCGTAGCTTGAAATGTTGATTACTATTACATAGTTCCAAGCCATATAACGTTTTGAAAAAAGCAGAGATTTATAAAGCGTGAATATTGTGTTCGGTTGGCAAAAGCGAGCTCCTGAACGGAACAAAATATCAGTACAAGCTCTAAATTCTTTCAATCTTTGTTCCACTTGAGATGAGTCAATGGAAGCAAGACAGTGTTTAACCAATCAGTAAAATCCGACGTTTTTATTTTTTTATTCGACCTTACATCAGTGTTATCAACGAAGATCTTGGGTTCTCTAATGTGCGATTTCCTAGATACCATAAATTCTGTTTTCTGCCCATTAAATTTTATTTTGTGTCTATAACCATAATCAATACATTTGTCTATTTTCTGCAAACCAGATAAGGTGGAGCTCATCAAGGTTATATCATCCGCATAAGCTATTATACCAGTTTTAAGGCCATTGATGGTAGTACCTACATTTAAATTATTAATTTTTTCCAAAAGATCGTTAGTATAGATGTTGTAGAGATGAGCTGAAAGAATTGATCCCTATTTAACACCTGGTGTAATTTGAAATAATGAAGACTGGTGACCACAATACGTGGCATTTGCACAACTCTGCAAGTAGAGGCTTTTGAGGCTAACAATTATATTCTGGGTATCGCTACTGATTCTAATTTTTTGAATAAAATTTCCCAATCACAACTATCAAAAACTTTCTCTGCATCGAGACTGCAAACGAAGACAGGACTTTTATGTTTGTTTGTATGTTTTATTGTGTGATTAAAAGCAAATGATGCATGGATGGTAGATGTTTTACTTTTAAATCCAAATGGCATTCAAGCAGTTTCCACAAAATAGGTATAAAACTTATTCCTCTATAATTATTTGAATCTGACAAAGAACAACTTCACAGTGGGAATTATGGTGCATTTGGTTAATGATTTTGAAACAGATAGTAGTGATAAAATATTATTATAAATAGAGCATAGTTTGTTTTATAGTTGAATATTGTTTGCATATATCACTTGTTCAGCAAGTATCTCATCTGGTTCACTTAATTTACTCAATAGTAGTGATATATATAGATAGTAGTGATAAAATATTATTATAAATAGAGCATAGTTTGTTTTATAGTTGAATATTGTTTGCATATATCACTTGTTCAGCAAGTATCTCATCTGGTTCACTTAATTTACTCAATAATAACAGTAATGTTAATGTATCAGCACGCTCGAAGAAAGAAACCAATTCGTAAGAAAAGCATGTGGGTTCGAAGACTTATTAAAGAACTTAAATACAAAGGAGAATTTTATGTGTTGGTGAAAGATTTAATGTTGTTTGACCACTATTATTTCTTTCGAATGTTCAGAATGAAGCCAACAAGGTTTGAAGAACTTCTGTCTTGGGTTGCACCATTCATATTAAAGAGCTCCAGAACTAAAGATGTAGCAACACCCAGTGAAGGACTTTGTATAACGTTAAGGTATTTAGCTACTGGTGATGCACAAGGAACAATTAGTAGTTGTTATCGAGTAAGTCCTTTTGTAGTTGTAAGTTGAATAATCCGAGAGACGTGTTCTGTAATTTGGAACATTCTTCAAGAGGAAGGTTTTCTTCCCGTTCCATCAACAGTTGAGGAATGGATAAAGATTTCTCATGAATTTGGAGAAAAATGGAATTTTCCACATTGCCTTGGTGCTATAAATGGTAGGCATGTGGTCATGCGAGCTTCAGCAAGATCTGGGTCTGATTATTTTAATTTAAAAAAAGAACTCATAGCATAGCATTGCGTTGCTTGCAGTATGTAATGCTACATATGAGTTTACGTTATTTGATATTGGTGATGCTGGTCGTCAAAGTGATGATGGAGTTTATAAAGGCCGTAAGCTTGGATATGTTATTGACAATAATTTAGTAAATGACAAATAATGATATGACCTCTGATGGCAAGCACTATCCATATGTTTTTGTTGCTGATGATGCTTTTCAGATGAAGCTATTCATGCTTAAACACTTTTCAGTAAGTGGATTAACAATGCAGCGTAAAGTATTTAATCACCGTTTGTCTAGAGCACGACGCATAATAGAAAACTGCTTTGCGATAGCCACATCACGGTTTCGGATATTCAGGAGACCAATCATCGCACAAGTGGAAACAGTTTCCTTGATAACAAAAGCAGTTGGTGCTTTACATAATTACCTAATGAAAAGTCAATGTTTATTCGGTGATTACAATTATTGCCCTCCTAGTTTTGTTGACCAAGATGATGCCGAAGGACAAATAGATGGGGACTGGAGCAAGGACACTGAAGGTTTCACTGGCTTAGTAACTAAAGGTTTCACTGGCTTAGTAACTGCAGGACAGCTGGGCTCTAATAATTATTCAAAAACTGCAAAAGATATTCGTGATGGCTTTATGGCATACTTTAATTCTCCAGAAGGCATGGTGGATTGGTAGTGGGACTACGTTAATAGAACACTAAATCCATTTGATAACTTACATCAGTGAAAGTTATATTTTAATGTATATATATATAAGTTTTATCTAGTGATTTTTTTTTTATTTTGTACATATTTGTGAAAAAAACGAAAGTCTTGGTCGTCTAAAGTAAGACATCTACATTGTAGCAAATCCAGGTGCAAGTTCTGGCCAAGACAAATTTGTATACTAAGAACATATATATAGCATAGTAATGTAAATATACAACATACTAAAATGATTGAAATTTTTCCAAAACTTCGTAGCAACACAAGATTGCAAAGTATTTTCATAAAAATTACGACACGTTTTATTTTTAACATGTTTCGACTTTACCAAAGTCATCTTCAGAACATTATACAAAAGTTGATACATACACTCTTTATACAAAAATTTTTTTCCGAAAGTTATTTAAATATTTCCCAAAAGTACAATTTTATATGAATTATACACAAGCTAATCCATGTTGACAAAATAATATTAGATAAACTAACAAAAGTTAGTTAAATAAAATTTATATACACAATTTGTTTAAGACAATTAAATATTTCCCAAAAGTACAATTTTTTAATTTTATTAAATGAATTTACACATGCTAAATCAATATCTAAGTAACAAAAACGATATTGAACAAGCGGCTAATACAAAACATAAAATTAAACGGATAAATTGATGATGCAATGCTGAACTTGTTTATTGAGGTCTGGTTTCAACCAAGAAATATGCATACCCTCTTTGAGTTTCCTCTGCCAATCAGTGTCTGCATGATCCAAAATAGAAAAACAATTTTCGTTACATAGTAATTTACAGTTAAGATTTGACTGCATATGCTTAAATATTTGTGAGTTTTTATCAGTTTTCAAATGTTCTTTAACTCTACTAGAAATGTGTCTGGTGGTTTCACCCACATAGCTAGCATTACAACTAGCACAAACAAATTTATACACAAGTCCAGATTTAAAAGATTCAGGAACTCGGTCCTTGCAAGAAAAATAATCTTTAATTTTACACGACTTAAAAACGAGGCACACATTGATTTCTTTACACATCTTATTGACAAGTTGATTGACTTTTCCTTTGGCAGTATTAGAGTACTTGCCAATAAAAGGCAATTTAAAATACCTCTTTTCTAATACATTAGTTGTCTCTGTACTGACAGCTGTAGAAAAATTCTAATCAAGGTAATTTGAAATATGGCGGTTTACTAGTTTTGTAGGAAAAAAGTTTTTTCTCAAAATTTCAGTCAGAGCCCTAATATTAATGTCAAAGTGTTTCCAACTGTTGTTAATTTTGAAAGTCCTGTCAATTAGTGTTTTAATGAGACCTATTTTATAGATTTTGGGAGTGAAACTAAAATAATTAGTTAAAATGCCAGTATAGGTTGACTTATGGAACACAGAAGTATAAAATTTGTCACTGGTGTTCTCAATTAGAATGTCAAGAAAAGGAAGTTTACCATCAACTTGTTTTTCTAAGGTAAATTTTATATTAGGGTGTCTCTGATTCAAGTATTCAAAAAAGGCCAACGCTTCACTTTCATCGTTAAATAAAGCAAAGATGTCATCCACATATCTACGGTAGTATGTTGGGCCACAACCCGAGTAATTTTTTATCCATTCCTTTTCTTTAACGCCCATGAAAAGATTCGCTAAAATAGGTGCCAGCGGTGAGCCCATGGCAACACCATCGACCTGTTCATACATTTCATTATTGAACAAAAAATTCGAGGATGACGTTGCAAAAACGAATAATTGTTTTAGTTCAGATTTTGTGATTTTGAGTTTACGATTTCCGGCAATTACAAGTTGAACTGCAAGATCTAATGTTTCATTCAATGGTATGTTCGTGAAAAGACTACAAACATCAAAAGAAACCATAAACTTGTTGGATTTACTCACCTTTTTTAATTCCTCAACGAAAGTGAAAGTATCTGCAGTACAGTAATCCTTGGGAATTACATCAGATAATAAACCACCTAAAAACTTGGCAAGTTGATAGTTACATGTGCCTATAGAAGATATAATAGGCCTAAATTTAGGTAAATTTCCAAAAGATTTATGCATTTTAGGAAGGCCGTATATTCTGGCCGGTTGAGAACCACTGGGATATATATCGTTGTACACTTTGTCACTAAAAAAACCTTTTTTCTTTAAATTCCTAAGAAAACGTTGTAACTGTCCTTCTCTCTTCAATGTTGGATCTTCGTCGAGTTTTTTAAATTTAGTAGTGTCTAAAATGATATCCAAGATGCCTTTTTCATAATCCTTTCTGTCTAAGATTACTACCCCATTTCCCTTGTCCGGCTTTAAAATAACAATATTGTTTTTCTTCAACTTTTTCAGGATACCATGTTTTTTAATAACTTCGCGACTGGGTCGGTAATCGTGGTAATAACTGTTCGCAATATGTGATAGGCTGGACTTTAAAAGATTATCATCATTTTTATCTTTCAAATTTGAGGACATAAATCGATAAATCATTTCAAACGAAACAAACACATCTGTTTTCCTAAGTGTTGATGGTGGAATGGCAAAAGACAGACCATTTTTTAAAATTTCACTCTCATCATCAAGCAAACTGTACGAAGATAAATTGGTGACAATTTCGTCTGCTGTAAACGGTGGTGCGACGTTTTTAGTTAGACTTCTAAGTTTCTTCTCTTGGGTAAAAATGCATTTTCTAATAGCGAATCTTTTCATGGGCGTTAAAGAAAAGGAATGGATAAAAAATTACTCGGGTTGTGGCCCAACATACTACCGTAGATATGTGGATGACATCTTTGCTTTATTTAACGATGAAAGTGAAGCGTTGGCCTTTTTTGAATACTTGAATCAGAGACACCCTAATATAAAATTTACCTTAGAAAAACAAGTTGATGGTAAACTTCCTTTTCTTGACATTCTAATTGAGAACACCAGTGACAAATTTTATACTTCTGTGTTCCATAAGTCAACCTATACTGGCATTTTAACTAATTATTTTAGTTTCACTCCCAAAATCTATAAAATAGGTCTCATTAAAACACTAATTGACAGGACTTTCAAAATTAACAACAGTTGGAAACACTTTGACATTAATATTAGGGCTCTGACTGAAATTTTGAGAAAAAACTTTTTTCCTACAAAACTAGTAAACCGCCATATTTCAAATTACCTTGATTAGAATTTTTCTACAGCTGTCAGTACAGAGACAACTAATGTATTAGAAAAGAGGTATTTTAAATTGCCTTTTATTGGCAAGTACTCTAATACTGCCAAAGGAAAAGTCAATCAACTTGTCAATAAGATGTGTAAAGAAATCAATGTGTGCCTCGTTTTTAAGTCGTGTAAAATTAAAGATTATTTTTCTTGCAAGGACCGAGTTCCTGAATCTTTTAAATCTGGACTTGTGTATAAATTTGTTTGTGCTAGTTGTAATGCTAGCTATGTGGGTGAAACCACCAGACACATTTCTAGTAGAGTTAAAGAACATTTGAAAACTGATAAAAACTCACAAATATTTAAGCATATGCAGTCAAATCTTAACTGTAAATTACTATGTAACGAAAATTGTTTTTCTATTTTGGATCATGCAGACACTGATTGGCAGAGGAAACTCAAAGGGGGTATGCATATTTCTTGGTTGAAACCAGACCTCAATAAACAAGTTAAGCATTGCATCATCAATTTATCCGTTTAATTTTATGTTTTGTATTAGCCGCTTGTTCAATATCGTTTTTGTTACTTAGATATTGATTTAGCATGTGTAAATTCATTTAATAAAATTAAAAAATTGTACTTTTGGGAAATATTTAATTGTCTTAAACAAATTGTGTATATAAATTTTATTTAACTAACTTTTGTTAGTTTATCTAATATTATTTTGTCAACATGGATTAGCTTGTGTATAATTCATATAAAATTGTACTTTTGGGAAATATTTAAATAACTTTCGAAAAAAATTTTTGTATAAAGAGTGTATGTATCAACTTTTGTATAATATTGAAATTTTTGCGGTATAAATTTTATTTTATAAATCTATCGTTAAAGTATAGCTGCCCTGACCAGGACTTGAACCTGGATTTCCCACAATGTAGGTCTCTTAGATTAGACGACCATGGCTTGTTTTTAACATATAGCTTTATACTTAAATACATATATAGAAATCAACTTCTTCATCAACCTCTAGATCGTATAAAAGTTGTTAAATTTCGATTCGAGCCTTTCTATTCTTTTTTGGGCTCAGATATCTCAATGTTCGAACCAGGCTTTTACAGAACAGCATTGTGTCATCTCCTTCTTCTGGCTCTTATCTGTCATTATGGCCCTTGCTCATCATTGATGGATTGCAAAGTAGAAGCAGTGTTGCTCAACTGGTGAAGTATCTGATGATCTCGAATAGTGTGGAAAAAGTGTGGAAGTGAATGATGGCGATATGTTTTAATTGGACCTGATCCATGTACGAAATCACATAAAAATTATTAAATTTGAGAAAAGCAGTGAGTTCTGCTGAAAATGCATTTGACTTTCTACCAGGAGTTCACAAGGAATTGTCATAGATAAGTAAAAGGAATGATTGAAAATCTCCACATATGATATGCATGTGCGCATATTCACGTGATCTATTATTTAAATTATGCTCAAACAGTATTTCTGATACAAATTTCACACTATCCCTATAACACAATCCCAGAGAACATTTTTTCCTTTGTCTTGAATGCTATTCTAATCTATTTATATCTTTGCAATCACATAGAGTACATTAAAAAGATTTCTTTCCAATAATAAAACAGTATAGCAGGTCTCATTTGTATGTGTTACTGACATGTATTTCACAACCTAGTGCTCAGGCCTTAAATATGTAAAAACCCTAAAATTAAACGTGTAGATAAGATTTCTTCTTTATCTGCGCTACCTTCAAGCAACAGGTGGCTACTGGAAATATAGTGAAAAAATTAAAAATAACACACCCACAAATATCTCCTCCCAGTGATGCAATTCATTTTATCATACACATTGTGATTGCTGAGATATAAATGGATAACAAAAATTATATAAACACTAGAAAAGAATCTGCCGTGTATCGCTGTTGCAGACAATCCGTGTTAATTGTTATATTGTTAATTATTTTTATCTCAAGAAAACTTAAATATATATACATAAAAAATAGTTACTTTAGGTTTAACCCTGACGAAACCTTAGTGATAATAAAAAACTCTCAAAATAAGTTTTCAATGTCGGATCTAAAAATATAAATTTAACACTTAAAAGCAGAGTTACACTTTTGTGATATTATTAAAAACCTTGTGCGCCGTCGATGAAAAGAAACCTAGATAACAAGTTTGTAAAATAAAATAAAATAGCCACACAGAAAAAAACTTCATAATAAAATAGATAATCGTATAAATCACCTAGTAAGATTTTATCATGAAAAAGCTGGACTCTTAGATTTCAAAAACTATTCACAGTAATGACAACTTTTACATTTACATTATCGATTTTGTATCTCTTCGATCCTAATAATAAGAAAATCATTTACAAAGAGGTGGCTAGCCACCGCAGTGATGAACTCAACCTGTTAGGTCTTTGGAAATAAGCTAGAGGTTGTACTCCTCTAGAGAAAATGCCTCTAAAAGAACAATGTCCCTTTTTAAAAGGAATTAATTAAAAAAATATAAAAAAATAAAAAGGACACAACACATTTAAAAAGATGAACAGAACTTTAACTAAGGGCAGGTAGGTTTCGACCCATATTTCTGAACCTAAAAACCCTGAATGTCTAGCTGGGTCATATCGAAGAGGTCCGCGGACGGTCATTAGCAGAAACTAGACATCCCTTTCTTCCTAAAGTAAACTTTGACCACTTTCTGTTCAACTGTGCTATTCCTTGTTTTTAACTTAGGTAATAAGTGGAGTCGTTACTCTCTATATTATAATACCCGATGTCTGTCCGTCCACCTGTCTATCACGCAAAATGGTAGCTTAGATGCAGAGGTAGCGAGACGCACGCAATGCGGTATGAAAAGGACGGGCGAACCCGTGGATTTTTCCACGGGCTAACGACTATTTAGTTATATATTTCTTTGTTATACATTTTTACATTTTACAGCTCCGATGATGAAGATAAAGTGTTTTGTAGACAGCAAAATGTGAGGTAGGTTAAATAATGTTATTTAACCTACCTCACAGTGTTATAGAAGTATATGGATAGATATAAACCATTGATTATGCTATAAGAAGAATGAAAATTACAAAGCGCACGCACAATGATAAACTCGACCAGTTAAGTCTTAAAATTGAAATTCTAGAGGTTTTGCTCCTCTAAAGAAATGCTCATATAAAGGAACACAATTCTTCCTTTTTCCAAGGAGGTAATTGGCACAAAAATTAAACAAACAAACAGACAGAGAGAGTAGGACAGGACTCCTGTAAAGGGTACAAGGGTTTCGACTCATATTCCTGAACCAAGGTACCCAAAATGTCTAGCTGAGTCACCTTAAAAGAGGTCTGCGAACAGTCTTCAGCAGGAACTGGACATTTCTTTCATCCATAACTTTTCATCTGTCCTACTCTGTACAATCTTGTGTGACTGGGGTAAGAAGTGGAGTCGTCACTCTCCAAAGATAAGACCAGCGCAGTCAAACGCCCTTGCTGACATAATTTTTATTTTGTTTTTTGTTTTTTTCCTTTTTGACTAGGGTAATAAGTGGAGTCGTCACTCTCCAAAGATAGGACCTGGTACAGTCAAACCCCCTTGCTGGCGTAATTTTTTTTGTTTTTCGCTTTTATTTTGACTGGGGTACCAAGTGGAGTCGTCACTGACAAGACTACAAAAAAAAAAAAAAAAAAAAAAAGAAAAAAAAAAGAAAAAAATAATAGTCAAACCCCCTTGCTGACATAAGAAGGAAGTTGTGGTGCTGACTGCAATTTACCTAACCTCTTTAAGGAAATGGATATAAGGTTGTACACCATTAAGCAAGCTTTGTTTGCAAGGGACCACTGCTCTGTCGTTGCAATAAAACCACTTACCATGCACTTGGTTATAAGCAACAGTAGTGTAATGACCATTGTTCAAATTTCCGGAGTGGTTAATTACAGCCCTTAAGTTGTAGTGCTTGCGACAAGAAACTTCACTATCTACAGTGATACGTATAGAAACGGTGCCCGGGTAAGATGTGACAGGAGAAAAAACCTTAGACACAAGACCTTTATTATAGGCAAAGCGCTTTAATTGCAGAACCAAAATTGAACTGCACTCTGCGACCTCTTTTTCAACTGTTGCAGTTTGGTAACTATTGCAGTAGTGACAGAAGTACGAGTTGACACCTGACAATTCTTCGCTCTCCAAAAAGTTATCTATTGAAGATTGTACAGTCGATGTCAAGGGCAGTTGAAGAAATGGACTTACTTGCTCAGAGGTGCTAATATTATTGCAAGCGCTGCAAGTAGTGCAGATTGTCACACGAGTGTTGAATAATCTACCAAAGAAAGGAAAGGCTAAGGAAAACTCTGGTATGAGATACTCAAGAATCTCTAGGGCATCTTGCTGAGAGAACGGATTAAAAGCTGCACCCCTTGCATTAGAAACATGGCCTTTTAATGCATTTAGAAATGAAGAAGTGTTCACTGGAACCTTGGAGGAGGATAGTTTGCGTAGAATACTTACAAAACTTTTACCTATCGGCATATTGGAATCATTTGCAGAGATGGCTGTGGCGACTGCAGGTAACACATAAAAACACTGCAAGATGGAATTGATGTAACATGTGTTGCCCAAATTTAGCAAGCCGCTGTGATTCTTGTGCAGGCAAGGTAGTGGAGCTCTTTGTTACTCCCTGGGGATTCGTGTCCTTAAATCTCAAACTCGTCCCCAGTGCCTTTCGTCTCTTTTTTTTTACTGAACGGCGAGACGAAAAGACACTGGAATCGTAGGCCGAAAATGGCCAATATATGGCCAAATTATGCGAAAAGATAATATAATGTATGCGTGGCGTTCTGCATCGTCATATTATAAAGATGGTGCATTCAAGCGGGCTTCTTGTGTTCAGTCGGATTCAAGTTCAAGTAAAGTTAAGCGAAAATGAGTAGTACACGCGTTTTTGAAGTTTTAAATAGAATCCAGGTTGCACTTGGTAGGAATTCATTTCCCGATATGAACTTTAAACCAAAGCAAATAAAATGCTTAGAAGCAATTTTAAAAGGAAGAAACGTTTTAGCTGTTCTCCCAACTGGTTATGGGAAATCGATCATTTTTCAGTTGTTGCCAGATTTTCTTTCAAATGAAGAGAAAGGAAGTATGATAATTGTTATCACTTCCTTAAATTCGATTATAGATGACCAAATGAAATTTTTAAAAAAAGTTGGAATGGAATGTTTTCACTTGAAAAGCCCATTTGACATTGAAGAAGCAAGAACAAATTTGTTCTCTGATTCCTATCCTGACAACGAAGTTAATAGTACTGCACTACCAGATTTTTCAATAAAAAAATTTAAAATCTTGTTTTGTCACCCTGAAGCAATTCTAAGTGATGTGGGGAGAAACTTACTAAAGACAAACACACTCCAAAAAGAAGTAAAAGCCATTGTTGTAGATGAAGCACATTGTATAGACACTTGGTAATTTTTTTCTAATATGAAACTGTTGTTAAAAGCTGTAGCTATGCTGAAACTCTTTCATTTTTTATTTAGCTGATACTTCATATGTAGCTATTTAAAAATTCGGGTTCAACTCCCGAGAAGGGTTATTATATCTTCATAAAAAAAATAATGTAACTATATATATACATATATATATACTATGTCTATAAAAATTCTAGCAAATATAACCAACATAGATATATAATAAATAGAAACTGTGCCAGTTATATAGTTTATATATTGTTAAATTTCAGGGGTGATAGCTTCAGAAAAGAATTTCTTAATCTTGGAGCCATTAGATCCTTTTTTCTGGACATTCCTGTGCTTGCCCTAACAGCAACTTCTACAGTTAAAACAACAAGCAGAATAAAAATTGTTCTTGGAATGAGGGATTGTGTTTTTTGACTATCAATCCAAACCGCTCAAATGTATTCCTGGTTAAAAAAAAAAGATACCACAATTCATATGGAATCGAAGGTATCAAAAAGATTTTGTTACCGATTGGAGAAGATTTAAAAAAACAAGCGAAAGCATATCCACAGACTATCATATACTGTAAATTAAAGTATTGTGGATATGGGTACAAACTTTTTGAAAGTATAATCGGCCCTTTGCAATATGTAGGAGGCGAATGTAAACCATCCAAAAGCTTGTTTGTGCAATTTCATGCACCCCAAACTAAGCACATGAAGCATGAAATTATTTCAGAATTTTCAAAAATCGACAGTAACATCAGAGTCATTTTTGCAACTTCTGCCCTTGGTATGGGCGTAAATGCACCTAATATGAAACAAATTGTACATATTGGCCCTCCTCCAACATTGGAGGAATACATACAGGAAATAGGCAGAGCAGGTCGCAGAGGACAGGATGCTGTAGCTGTGTTACATTACAACAACTCTGACATTAGTATTGATAGAATTACGAAGGGATTGATTGACAAACAGATGGCTGAATATTGCAAAAATGACAGTAGCTGCTTGAGATCTTTGTTGTTGAAGCATTTCAAACATAAAGCACCACCACAACAAAAATGTTGTATTATATGTCATCCAGAAACCGACTATGGTAAACTTGATCACGTCTTGGTCAGAGAAAAAGTACAACGTAAAATTAGTGAAGTTGATTTGCAAAAATTGTCACAAGAATTTAATAACCTGCTTGCAGATTTGGATGCAAATTTAACAGATGATCCGCCAAGAGAGTTTTTTGGTCTTAGTATGGATACTAAAGAAATTGCGGAGAAGTTTTCAATGATATTGGATAATGTCACTGAAATTGAAAATGAAGATAGCCTTTTGGGATTTGGTCTTTGGGACGAAGATGTATCGAAAAAAGCATATGAGCTCATACAAATTTACACTACAGAATTACCTTGAGTATGAAAACAGTATATGTAATTGTTACTTTTTCTTGGGACACCAAATTTCTATTTATGTATAAAGAATACCTAATTTGTACTTTTTAACCATGCATCAACAATTGAGCTTTTTACATAAAAAATTGTTTCACAAAAAGATTAAAAAAAGCATTTCCTAGTCAAGACTTTGATTTCAAGAAAATGCAAATAATTAGTACAAGTACAATTAGCACATCTGTCTGCAAACGTTTTGTACTTTAAAGCATATATATACCTTGAAAGAATTAATTTTTGTGACGATGTAGGTGTGAAATCCTCAAAAAAATAATCCTAGTAAAAATATACCCTATTTAAATATAATGTTCAGTTATATACCAGACATATTTTTTTGGTAAAGTTTTATCCAATTGTTATAGTCATTTATATTGAGATATTTCATTGGTGACCTTTGTATATCTGGGAAACAAGCGTGAAATCGTCCAGCTGAATATTCAAAGGGATTGAGTTGAATTAACTCTGTAATCATTCCAAGTTCATCATTGAACGCACTTGGAGCTGTATGCTGTGTACTATTTCTATGAATGTTTAGTTCCTCATCCACTTTTTCTACAACAGTTCTTATACCAGTTGTGGCTTTGCATATGTCACTAATGCTTTTGAGAGTTTTGTTTGCTCCAAGTCTTTTGACAGCATTCTTACTGATGCAATTAAAAATTTCTTGAGTCAGGTCATCCTCTATATTTTTTCCATTGCCACCAGTCCAATTGTTAAAAAATCCCCATTTCAACTCATTAGAAATTCTCTCTGAGGATAAACAGTGACTTAACAACTAACAACTTCAATCAGTGCTATAGAAACAAACATTTCTAGTGCATACTTACTGTAGGCGTTCATCGATTTGAAGATAGTCATTAACAATTTTTGATTTGTGAGATTCCTTTCTCCATCTCCTTCAGCAGCAGCATCTTTTAATTGCAAAACAATGACAGCTAAATACATTATCATCAAGGAGTAATTTTTGACGTAGTCTTCTTCTCCAGGGTTGGGTGCCTGATTTCTTTGAAAAATGTAGGCATCAACAAATGCTCCAATAACCGAGTCAAAATATACTTTTATATCTTCATCGCCTTTATGCGACATGTTAGACATAAATTTGTGCTTTGTTGGGTATTCATCAACACTTTCCATCCCAAAAAAGTTCAATAATGCAACTACAAGGGATTTCGCGATTATCCTGCAACTTTGTAATGGTATCCTGTTAATATGATATGCACTCACAATTGCTCTCCACATTGGAATATATATAGCTCGAGCTGCCCCAGAGTTCCTGCAGTGCTCAATACTGGCTCTGGTATCCGCTGACGAAGGCTTGTTAGCCGAAATACCAAAGTTGTCTGGATTCTCACGAATCCTTTTGCCGACGACGTGGCTCAGTGGATAAGAGCCCGCGGTGCATCTGATGCGACGATCCCGGGTTCGAGTCCCTGGGCTGCCGAGGCAAAGGGATTTCGCGATTATCCTGCAACTTTGTAATGGTATCCTGTTAATATGATATGCACTCACAATTGCTCTCCACATTGGAATATATATAGCTCGAGGTGCCCCAGAGTTCCTGCAGTGCTCAATACTGGCTCTGGTATCCGCTGACGAAGGCTTGTTAGCCGAAATACCAAAGTTGTCTGGATTCTCACGAATCCTTTTGCCGACGACGTGGCTCAGTGGATAAGAGCCCGCGGTGCATCTGATGCGACGATCCCGGGTTCGAGTCCCTGGGCTGCCGAGGCAAAGGGATTTCGCGATTATCCTGCAACTTTGTAATGGTATCCTGTTAATATGATATGCACTCACAATTGCTCTCCACATTGGAATATATATATATATATATATATATATATATATATATATATATATATATATATATATATATATATATATATATATATATATATATATATATATATATATATATATATATATATATATATATATATATATGTAATGGCCGCATTTGGTAGACATTTTGTGCCAAAAAATGCAACCTTTGGTAGACACGGTCATTTGGTAGACAATTTCGTGTCCACCAAAATATTTATATATATATATTTTGCATTTGGTAGACAAAAAAGCAGTTTTCTTTTATGCCACCTTCTTCTGCACCAAGTACTCTGTTAACACCAAAAATTTGAACTCTATTAGGTCTTTGGCTGCTGAGAAATATCACTTTTAAAAATGGTTGTTGTATATATGCGAAAGTCAAATGCGTCATCATTTGGTAGACACGGCATATATATCGACTTTCATGGAAGCCTGGTACCTATAAATTGGAATCAACTTCGCCTTAAACAGTGTCTTAATACTATAACATGGTAAAAAAAATATTAACATTCCCGTTATTTGTTTATGGCTTCCACTTGAAAATATATACTTTATACATTTATGCTGGGCGTATTCCACTCCATCCTGTTGGGTTTTTTTTAATAACTGGTTTTTGCTCTGATAAAAAGCAATTTTCTTTTATGCCACCTTCTTCTGCACCAAGTACTCTGTTAACACCAAAAATTTGAACTCTATTAGGTCTTTGGCTGCTGAGAAATATCACTTTTAAAAATGGTTGTTGTATATAAGCGAAAGTCAAATGCGTCATCATTTGGTAGACACGGCATATATTTCGACTTTCATGGAAGCCTGGTACCTATAAATGGGAATCAACTTTGCCTTAAACAGTGTCTTAATACTATAACATGGTAAAAAGAATATTAACATTCCCGTTATTTGTTTATGGCTTCCACTTGAAAATATATACTTTATACATTTATGCTAGGCGTATTCCACCCCATCCTGTTGGGTTTTTTTTAATAACTCGTTTTTGCTATGATACTTATTGAGTCTTTTTATATTTATCTATTAGGCAATCACATGCTATTTTGTTAGGTCTAAGACCTTTCAAACCCTTGGATATTGTCTATTACTTAAAACTACCCCTTAAGATCATAATCGGGAAAATTTGATAATCTTAGATAGGATAATCCTTAGAACATGAAACTTACATCACAACTTTAGTTCATCAAGGGAAAATATTCCGAAAATATTGAAGACGTGCTTAATCCAATTTTTAATATTTTTGGATTTAACCCAAAATCCTGGAAAATCGGATTTTCGTGCAATTTTGTATTTGGTATTTCATGCTTCACAAAAAATGTGCTCACATAAGTAAACAAGTTTTGCTCCTATTTTGTTCCTTTCCTGACGTATACTATGTGCCAAATGGGATTTAATTGGACTCTTGCTAGTCATAACATGATTGAAATATTCCCAGACTGAATAGTGTTAAATTGTCCCATTAACTGCAAAAATCGAACTTGCATTTAAATTACTTTATTCTTTAGGGAATTATTGTTAGTTTGTAATTTTTTTATTTTTTTTATTCGGACATTTATCGATAAAATTGCTTAAATACAATATCACCTATGGATCCTTCCGAGACTCTGTATAGGCTAGCTTAACGATTGGTCCTCCCGTTTGTAAACAGATCGCTGCCTTGAAAGGTGGACCAGAGCATTAAAAGATTGGACAGCCTAACTATAAGCGCGTGCGCCCGTTGTTTAAAAAAGGGTCACAAATTTTAACTGTTAACCATTGTCGTTATGCGAGTTTTTGAATAAATGAATTCAAAGTGGAAGATGGGTCAGGACATCGTCACTACTTTTAATTTTTAGCTCTCTACTTAATACTTAATTTGCCGTTAATGTTTTAAGTACAAATATTTCTAGCTCAGAAAGATGCCTTTATAAAAACCTAACCTGACCTAAATTTTTTCAACTAGCTTCGAAGATCTCACTTTTGTTTTAGTCACAGAAATAAATTAAGCAACTTGAACTGAACTTAATACATTTCAGTTACTTAAATAAACGTCCGGAAAAAGCAACTCTTCTATGGAACCATTTGAAGAGGACATATATACTTGTTTTGACCTTTTTACGTTTCAAGACCTTTACTTTTGTAATATTTGTTTTTGATAAATTTGACATGTTAAGCGTTTCATCACGGTTTTTTAAATCATGTATAAATCTTAAGCAAATCAAATCAAATATAAGATTTTGGCTTAAAACGTTGATCATGCGGAAGCAAAAAATATTCAACTAACTAAGCCAACTGTACTATGTTGTTCTAACCAATTTCATTGTTTCTTTTTTGATTATTTTTAAATGACGCGCTATCTATGGTAAACTCTACTAAAATACATTCACTTTTTATTAACCAAACTTGTTGAATGCAGATTCTACAGTTAATTCTGTAACGTAGCTAGTCTATATTTTTATTTAAATAGGCCATAGCTTTAAACATTCAACCTTTTCACGAAATAAATCTAAACGGAGTAACAACACTAGCTGCGTAGCCTGTGCTTTTATTAAAAACAAGGTTGTATATATACAATAAATAATTCCTAATTTCATGTTTTTAAAACTTTAATTTACCAATATTTTTCTTATCTACAGCTCAGTATAGGTAAATTAAAATGCAGTAACTTGTTTGATATTCAAAATTTCCTGCTTTGGCGACGTTATTGTCACAGTCAAACCGCTTACGAGCATAACTTTTAAACGCTTACGAGCGTAACTTCAAAATTATCAAACAAACTGCTATAACAGATTATTTATATGCATTATTGTCTTGAAAATTTCACACTTTATTATAATTTTGGTGAGGATCTCAAATATTTTATCCATTTTACTGTTAAATACTTTTAAAAAAACTAGGATACAACAAAGAGAATAAATATAAAAATACGGTCAGTGTCTATTAATTTTTAAAAATTAAACTTAATAAAACTGTTTTGTCACTGCTTTAGTTTAAAGGCGTAGCCACAGTCTATTGCTTATATCATTGGAGTTTTTTTAATTAAAGCGCTCTATCTGGCATATACCGCCGATTCACTGGTTTAGTTTCTATAATAATTGTCATTGTCCGTCTGTCGGTCAAAACTGGATTAGACTAAACCACGTACTAAATCTTCAAGCTACAAGTAACAAATGACAGAGATCTTGCTGTCCCGTTGAATTGCTTTCTAATTTTTGTAATCTATATAATAATACGCCAGTTCCGTGTCACTGTGACAGGCAAAGTTGATGTGTTCATTTTCCTTTGATGTTACCGAAATTTCCTTTGAAGTAACCGAAAAATGCATGTCTAATATGTTAAATTTTCTGACGTTACGGCGCGACGTCAATAACACTACGTTAACGTCAATATCCTATATTAAGTTAAGGAGGCCATTATAGTGCACTTAAAACTTTGAGGCCAAATAACTTGGAAACAAGGTGGTGACGTCAATGATTTTTCACCGCGTGGGTAACTAGGGACCACCTGGGACCAATTTGGGTAAGTTTTTTAAACCTGGTTCCCCGAATCCGTTTCGGAATAGACGGGTTGATGACGTCATCAAAAACCTTTAAATCCCAATATCTTTGCAACCGTTTGTCAAAGATACATGATCCTATACATTTTCTTAATCGGCGTTTTAAGATCTATACGATGAAGGCAACAGGTGTACAAATTTCTTAAAAAAAAATTTGAGTTTTGACGGGCCAATGCTGTCGTCAGCAAACTTTTTAAACCCTTATTTCTCCTTGGGTGTTCCTTGAAAAATATATGATCCTATACATTATTTTGATCAGCGTTTCAAACTCTACACATTACAGTCAACGAATAAACTAACTTCTCCAAATATTATTTTTTGTATCTGCACTGCTGACGTCAGCAAAAAATCTAAAACAACCTATTTTACCATTGTCCCTCGGCCTAAGTGGATTTTTCCACGGGCCTTATCGACTAGTATACAATTAATATTTCAGCACGGTCTTAAACTGGATCTTGACAAATGTTAACTAAATGACAGTTTTCTCTCTTTTCAAACTAAATATTATGGAAAGAAAAATAGAACATCATAATTGGAAAAAAACAAGACACTAAGCGAGCAATGGTGAGAAGTTCCAGATTGCCAGATATTTTCACCTCAACAAATAAATTTAAACGCGCACAAAGACGATTAATAAGTGCGTGTTTTTGTCGAATTTCCACATTTTCAAAAAGCCATGCATACAGCATTTATTGTTTTCCACGGCGAAACGGCTATTTACAAATTTTAGAACAAGAAAAAAATATTCGGAACTATAAACGCTCCTTCAAGGTTGATGATGTTGTGTTGGTATCGGAGATTGGAAGATGTACATGTTATCTTTTCTTACGGTAATTGAACAAACTATAATGATGAGAAATTGTAATGGGCAACGAACACTCTATTTCAAATTGGTTTTACTTGTTGATGTTAGTGAAGGATAATGCCCCAGCGAACCAAGAAAAATAGTCTTCTTTAACTTTTTATGCATTAACTCTGTGCAGGAGTTTATGTACCTTAG
This sequence comes from Hydractinia symbiolongicarpus, assembly GCF_029227915.1. NCBI lineage: Eukaryota > Metazoa > Cnidaria > Hydrozoa > Anthoathecata > Hydractiniidae > Hydractinia > Hydractinia symbiolongicarpus. The sequence goes on along the minus strand of NC_079880.1, from coordinate 9,547,841 downwards.
ATGCACGGAAGACATTTCGAAGGAAGCCATAATGTTATTGCTGTTCGTAGGCAACACATTGGAGTGAGCATTGGGATCCCTTCCCAGTTGTGATTTATTATAGTAAGTTGTTTTCTTGCTGAGAATACCACTCTTTGCACTAATTGGACTAATGCCTAGTGTCGTAAAATAGGAAGTATTTTCAGTTTGTGCTGCTTATGGCAGTTGTGGTGAGTGGTTTGTAGTCCTTTAGCTCTACGTGTTTTTATTTTGCACATTTCCTGGTTAAATCTTCTGACATTGTGTAATAAAACCATAATTTTTACACAAAGTCAAAAATTATAAGTATGGTTAATTTGTCAGATGTGTCAGAAATTAAAGGCTCAAAAATGAAGCCTTTGGTAGACAATCAGAGGAAAATTATATTATGCCGTATTATCTAACATTTTAAAATTTATATGAACAAAACTGCAGCATTTGGTGGACACTAAGTAAAAATGTGGTTTTATTACATAGAATAAAAAACTATAGGGACAAAAATGAAGCATTTGGTAGACAATCTGAGGAAAATTACATTTTGCCGTACTATCTAATAACTTAAAATTTATATCAACAAAAATGCAGCATTTGGTGGACAATGGATGATAGATTGTAGCGTTATAAGACAATTTTGAAAATTATAGGCACAAAAATGCAGTACTTGGTGGACAATCAGAAAAAAGTTGCATGTTGCGGCATAATCTAACATTTCAAAGTTTATATAAACAAAAATGCAGCATTTGGTGGACACTAAGTGAAAAAAATGTGGTTTTATTACATAGAATTAAAAATTATAGGCACAAAATTGAAGCATTTGGTAGGCAATCTGAGGAAAATTACACTTCGCGGTACTATCTAATATTTTAAAATTTCTATGAACAAAAATGCAGCATTTAGTGGACAATTGCGGCGTTATAACACAATTTTAAAAACTATAGGCACAAAAATGCAGCATTTGGTGGATAATCAGACGAAAATTGCATGTTGCAGTATAATCTAATACTACAACATTTATATAAACAAAAATGCAGCATTTGGTTGACAATGGATGACAGATTGTGGCGTTATAAGACAATTTTAAAGATTATAGGCACAAAAATGCAGCATTTGGTGGACAGTCAGACAAAAAGTTGCATGTTGCGGTATAATCTAACATTTCACAATTTATATAAAAAAATGCAGTATTTGGTGGACACTAAGTAAAAAAATGCGGTTTCATTACATAGAATCAAAAATTATTGGCACAAAATTAAAGCATTTGTTAGACAATCTGAGGAAAACTACATTTTGCCGTACTATCTAATAACATAAAATTAATATGAACAAAAATGCAGCATTTGGTGGACAATGGATGATAGATTGTGGCGTTATAAGACAATTTTAAAAATTATAGGCACAAAAATGCAGCATTTGGTGGACAATCAGACAACAATTGCATGTTGCAGTATAATCTAATACTTCAAAATTATATATAAACAAAAATGCAGCATTTGGTGGACAATGGATAATAGATTGTGGCGTTATAAGACAATTTTAAAAATTATAGGCACAAAAATGCAGCATTTGGTTGACAATCAGACAAAAATTGCATGTTGCGGTATAATCTAATACTTCAAAATTTATGTAAACAAAAATGCAGCATTTGGTGGACACTAAGTGAAATAGTGTATTTTGACGTGATTTTTTGACATTTAAAACATCTATATATACAAAAATTGAGCATTTGGTGGTCAATAAGTGAAATAATGCGCTTTTATTGCACAATATCAAATATTATAGGCTGAAAAATGGAGCATTTGGTAGACAATTGGAGGAAAATTACCCTTTGCGGTACTATCTAGTATTTTAAAATTTCTATGAACAAAAATGCAGCATTTGGTGGACACTAAGTAAAATAGTGTATTTGGACGGGATTTTTTGATATTTAAAACACCTATATATACAAAAATTGAGCATTTGGTGGTCAATAAATGATATAATGTGCTTTTATTGCACAATATCAAATATTATAGGCTCAAAAATGGAGCATTTGGTAGACAATCAGAGGAAAATTACATTTTCCGTACTATTTAATGACTTAAAATTTATATCAACAAAAATGCAGCATTTGGTGGACAATGGATGATACATTGCGGCGTTATAAGACAATTTTAAAAATTATAGGAATAAAAATGCAGTATTTGGTGGACAATCAGAAAAAAGTTGCATGTTGCGGTATAATCTAACAATTCAAAATTTATATAAACAAAAATGCAGCATTTGGTGGACACTAAGTGAAAAAATGTGGTTTTATTACATAGAATCAAAAATTATAGGCACAAAATTAAAGCATTTGTTAGACAATCTGAGGAAAACTACATTTTGCCGTACTATCTAATAACATAAAATTATTATGAACAAAAATGCAGCATTTGGTGGACAATGGATGATAGATTGTGGCGTTATAAGACAATTTTAAAAATTATAGGCACAAAAATGCAGCATTTGGTGGACAATCAGACAACAATTGCATGTTGCAGTATAATCTAATACTTCAAAATTATATATAAACAAAAATGCAGCATTTGGTGGACAATGGATAATAGATTGTGGCGTTATAAGACAATTTTAAAAATTATAGGCACAAAAATGCAGCATTTGGTTGACAATCAGACAAAAATTGCATGTTGCGGTATAATCTAATACTTCAAAATTTATGTAAACAAAAATGCAGCATTTGGTGGACACTAAGTGAAATAGTGTATTTTGACGTGATTTTTTGACATTTAAAACATCTATATATACAAAAATTGAGCATTTGGTGGTCAATAAGTGAAATAATGCGCTTTTATTGCACAATATCAAATATTATAGGCTGAAAAATGGAGCATTTGGTAGACAATTGGAGGAAAATTACCCTTTGCGGTACTATCTAGTATTTTAAAATTTCTATGAACAAAAATGCAGCATTTGGTGGACACTAAGTGAAATAGTGTATTTGGACGGGATTTTTTGATATTTAAAACATCTATATATACAAAAATTGAGCATTTGGTGGTCAATAAATGATATAATGTGCTTTTATTGCACAATATCAAATATTATAGGCTCAAAAATGAAGCCTTTGGTAGACAATCAGAGGGAAATTATATTATGCCGTATTATCTAACATTTTAAAATTTATATGAACAAAACTGCAGCATTTGGTGGACACTAAGTAAAAATGTGGTTTTATTACATAGAATAAAAAACTATAGGGACAAAAATGAAGCATTTGGTAGACAATCTGAGGAAAATTACATTTTGCCGTACTATCTAATAACTTAAAATTTATATCAACAAAAATGCAGCATTTGGTGGACAATGGATGATAGATTGTAGCGTTATAAGACAATTTTGAAAATTATAGGCACAAAAATGCAGTACTTGGTGGACAATCAGAAAAAAGTTGCATGTTGCGGCATAATCTAACATTTCAAAGTTTATATAAACAAAAATGCAGCATTTGGTGGACACTAAGTGAAAAAAATGTGGTTTTATTACATAGAATTAAAAATTATAGGCACAAAATTGAAGCATTTGTTAGGCAATCTGAGGAAAATTACACTTCGCGGTACTATCTAATATTTTAAAATTTCTATGAACAAAAATGCAGCATTTAGTGGACAATTGCGGCGTTATAACACAATTTTAAAAACTATAGGCACAAAAATGCAGCATTTGGTGGATAATCAGACGAAAATTGCATGTTGCAGTATAATCTAATACTACAACATTTATATAAACAAAAATGCAGCATTTGGTTGACAATGGATGACAGATTGTGGCGTTATAAGACAATTTTAAAGATTATAGGCACAAAAATGCAGCATTTGGTGGACAGTCAGACAAAAAGTTGCATGTTGCGGTATAATCTAACATTTCACAATTTATATAAAAAAATGCAGTATTTGGTGGACACTAAGTAAAAAAATGCGGTTTCATTACATAGAATGAAAAATTATAGGCACAAAATTAAAGCATTTGTTAGACAATCTGAGGAAAACTACATTTTGCCGTACTATCTAATAACATAAAATTAATATGAACAAAAATGCAGCATTTGGTGGACAATGGATGATAGATTGTGGCGTTATAAGACAATTTTAAAAATTATAGGCACAAAAATGCAGCATTTGGTGGACAATCAGACAACAATTGCATGTTGCAGTATAATCTAATACTTCAAAATTATATATAAACAAAAATGCAGCATTTGGTGGACAATGGATAATAGATTGTGGCGTTATAAGACAATTTTAAAAATTATAGGCACAAAAATGCAGCATTTGGTTGACAATCAGACAAAAATTGCATGTTGCGGTATAATCTAATACTTCAAAATTTATGTAAACAAAAATGCAGCATTTGGTGGACACTAAGTGAAATAGTGTATTTTGACGTGATTTTTTGACATTTAAAACATCTATATATACAAAAATTGAGCATTTGGTGGTCAATAAGTGAAATAATGCGCTTTTATTGCACAATATCAAATATTATAGGCTGAAAAATGGAGCATTTGGTAGACAATTGGAGGAAAATTACCCTTTGCGGTACTATCTAGTATTTTAAAATTTCTATGAACAAAAATGCAGCATTTGGTGGACACTAAGTGAAATAGTGTATTTGGACGGGATTTTTTGATATTTAAAACATCTATATATACAAAAATTGAGCATTTGGTGGTCAATAAATGATATAATGTGCTTTTATTGCACAATATCAAATATTATAGGCTCAAAAATGGAGCATTTGGTAGACAATCAGAGGAAAATTACATTTTCCGTACTATTTAATGACTTAAAATTTATATCAACAAAAATGCAGCATTTGGTGGACAATGGATGATACATTGCGGCGTTATAAGACAATTTTAAAAATTATAGGAATAAAAATGCAGTATTTGGTGGACAATCAGAAAAAAGTTGCATGTTGCGGTATAATCTAACAATTCAAAATTTATATAAACAAAAATGCAGCATTTGGTGGACAGTAAGTGAAAAAATGTGGTTTTATTACATAGAATCAAAAATTATAGGCACAAAATTAAAGCATTTGTTAGACAATCTGAGGAAAACTACATTTTGCCGTACTATCTAATAACATAAAATTATTATGAACAAAAATGCAGCATTTGGTGGACAATGGATGATAGATTGTGGCGTTATAAGGCAATTTTAAAAATTATAGGCACAAAAATGCAACATTTGGTGGACAATTAGAAAAAAATTGCATGTTGCGGTATAATCTAATACTTCAAAATTATATATAAACAAAAATGCAGCATTTGCTGGACAATGGATAATAGATTGTGGCGTTATAAGACAATTTTAAAAATTATAGGCACAGAAATGCAGCATTTGGTTGACAATCAGAAAAAATTGCATGTTGCGGTATAATCTAATACTCCAAAATTTATGTGAACAAAAATGCAGCATTTAGTGGACACTAAGTGAAAAAATGTGGTTTCATTACATAGAATCAAAAATTATAGGCACAAAAATGCAGCATTTGGTGGACAATCAGAAAAAAATTGCATGTTGCAGTATAATCTAATACTTCAAAATTATATATAAACAAAAATGCAGCATTTGATGGACAATGGATAATATATTGTGGCCTTATAAGACAATTTTAAAAATTATAGGCACAAAAATGCAGCATTTGGTGGACAATCAGACAAAAATTGCATGTTGCGGTATAATCTAATACTCCAAAATTCATGTGAACAAAAATGCAGCATTTAGTGGACACTAAGTGAAATAGTGTATTTTGACGGGATTTTTTGATATTTAAAACATCTATTTATACAAAAATTGAGCATTTGGTGGGCAATAAGTGAAATAATGCGCTTTTATTGCACAATATCAAATATGATAGGCTCAAATATGGAGCATTTGGTAGACAATTGGAAGAAAATTACCCTTTGCGGTACTATCTAATATTTTAAAATTTTTATGAACAAAAATGCAGTATTTGGTGGACAATTGCAACGTTATAACACAATTTTAAAAAATAAAGGCCCAAAAATGCAGCATTTGGTGGACACTAAGGGAAATAGTGTATTTTGACGGGATTTTTTGATATTTAAAACATCTATATATACAAAAATTGAGCATTTGGTGGTCAATAAGTGAAATAATGCGCTTTTATTGCACAATATCAAATATTATAGGCTGAAAAATGGAGCATTTGGTAGACAATCAGAGGAAAATTACATTTTGCCGTACTATCTAATAACTTAAAATTTATATCAACAAAAATGCAGCATTTGGTGGACACTAAGTGAAATAGTGTATTTTGACGGGATTTTTTGATATTTAAAACATCTATATATACAAAAATTGAGCATTTGGTGGTCAATAAGTGAAATAATGCGCTTTTATTGCACAATATCAAATATTATAGGCTGAAAAATGGAGCATTTGGTAGACAATCAGAGGAAAATTACATTTTGCCGTACTATCTAATAACTTAAAATTTATATCAACAAAAATGCAGCATTTGGTGGACACTAAGTGAAATAGTGTATTTTGACGGGATTTTTTGATATATAAAACATCTATATATACAAAAACTGAGCATTTGGTGGTCAATAAGTGAAATAATGCGCTTTTATTGCACATTATCAAATATTATAGGCTGAAAAATGGAGCATTTGGTAGACAATCAGAGGAAAATTACATTTTGCCGTACTATCTAATAATTTAAAATTTATATCAACAAAAATGCAGCATTTGGTGGACACTAAGTGAAATAGTGTATTTTGACGGGATTTTTTGATATATAAAACATCTATATATACAAAAATTGAGCATTTGGTGGTCAATAAGTGAAATAATGCGCTTTTATTGCACAATATCAAATATTATAGGCTGAAAAATGCAGCATTTGGTGGACAATCAGACAAAAATTGCATGTTGCGGTATAATCTAATACTTACAACTTTCATTGTTACGACTAAATTGAAAACGCGTGCAGTTCACCACAAGTTATAACTTTTATTGGAAACCAAGCTATATTTAATTATCAATGACACTTAAAATATTAATGCAACGCATTATCAATGTAACATAACTATGCATATGAAATATACTTACAATAAACAAAGAGATAATCGTCCAACTTCAAAGTTTCGAATTATTTGATTAAGTAGCTATCCAGTTAGTGCCAAGTTTTACTTTGGAAAGTTATCTGTTGAATCGGAAGGTTATGTTTAATATAAATAGAACTATTCGTTAGCCTGTGGAAGAACCCACGGGTGCGCCGGTCTGAGCCTGTGCTCAGATTTTCACCTATCATGAGATTGCTGTTTTATGACCCTTTTATGTGACACAAACAGAATGCAACTATTATTATATAGCTTTACTTATGAATAAATAAAAGTTTACAATGAGTTTAAATTTGCATTTTCCTTATAAATAGAGCTAGTCTGCTTCGTGGTTTGCTCGCCTGTAACGGCCAATTTGCTTCTTCTTGACGGGGATTGCTGTTGTTGCAAGTAACGCGCATTGTTTAGTGAAACAAATTTGTGAACATTTTCTGGAAAACTAGCGGAGTCCTAAAATTTATCTTTTACTTACTGTTATTCACGTGGCAACGTTTTCTTTGTCGATTAAAATTTGAGACATGTATTTTTTGGAAACTTCAAAGGAAAAAGAACATTTTTACTTTGCTTGTCACAGACAGATAAACATTTTTTTTACCTTTGTACTTTCTTTCGAATTTGAGCAATTTTGAGAAAACCTTCTCTTTTGTAAGTCCGAATTTTGGTCTAGTTCGGTATTTTCAGTCATAACTTGGAAGAAAGAAAACAGACAAACGTTGTGTATTAATAAAAGACATTTTTGCATTAAATACACGCATTTCAAGTCATTAGAATATTGAATGTGTTATGTAAGAAACTTTCGCGGAAATGGAAATCAAAATAAGGCAACTGCAAATGTGTCCCCTGAGCGTATAGAGGACCTTCCATCTAGTGTGAATAATAAATTCATCATGTGTTAGTTTCTGTTTGACCTCGTATCTCCGAAAGAAGTCAAAACATTTTATTAAAATATAAATTTTCTCATCACATTTTTTGAAAACGTTGCCTTTAAAATGGCGGAATTGCTAATGTAATGCAAGTTACGACTACGCAGACGGAAGATATGCCTAATAGGGGCGAAAGAAAAACACCTTCATCTTTTTCACTTTCTTGAATTAAAAAATCGGAGAAGAAATTATAACTATTTTTTTAGATCCACCAATATCAACAGTAGATGTTTAATAATAACAACAACGCGGTACGTAAGAGATACAAAATGAGTACTATTTTTGTGCAATAATTCTATATATTCTTATTCCTGGATTACATTTCAAGAGGAATTTTGTTTTAAAAATCATTGTAAAGGAATTCATATCCTGGAATGTCCTCATTTCATGGCAAAATTTAGACTCGGGTTGTTTCAGTTTTAGAAGCAATATTTAAAGATTGAGGCTTTTTTTATTTTGGGTAATTTGACATCTGAGGCTTGTGTCTTTATAAAAAAGTGTGTATTCCGTGTAGTTTTTCATCATCGTAAATTCTTGTCATCGTATCAATTATTTTGCGTTATTCTCTCCTCTAGGCCTCGTGGTCTTTGAAAGAATAGCACTGGACACGAGAAGGCAATCACTACTTTAAGCCGCAATGTTGCTTCATCCCTGGACCTACATCACATTTAAGTGTTCAATTATGACTTTCCTGAGAGGCCGCTCACACGTTAAATTTCATCCCAGGATGAGTTTCGTACGCGGATGAGTTCATCTCTGTGTCTACTGAAAGTCCTCACAATGTTTACATGTTTAAGGCGGAATAAAATTTTATCCCGGGATGAGATCATCACGTTAAATTTCATCCCTATCCTAAAGACAGGGTAAAATCGTGTCTCGGGATGAGATTAAGAAAAAAAACAAGTGTAAACACAATAATTCTTTTCATTCCGGGATGGAAATGCTGAATGTACACTTTTCACACTTTTTGAACATTATTTTAAATATAAGAACTATAAAATGAATCCGATCATTCTTTTTGTGACAATCGACGCAAAGAAGTAAAGAAAGCATTTGGAAAAAATTATGAAGAGGTTGGTTGTAACTTTCTTCGTTAATTTATATATGAAATAACGAAATTCCATCCTAAATTTATACGAGTTCAAATATTATTCCAGCATTAATTATGGTTCTCATGTGTTTGTACGAGAAAGTGTTTTAATAGTGCACGCCATTTTAATGTTATGCCTGCTGTATGCTAAAATGATGGTGTCTGTTTAAATTGGTAATTATTGATTTTTTATAGGAAATGTTAAAAAAAAATAAAGAGTGTACTGATTGATAGCGACGCAAAGGAAAATGAAGTGGAGGAAACTTTGCCGATTGAAAATAGTGAGGATTACACGGCCAACGGCGAGCCACCAACCTCAATCTTGCTCGTCGACATCTAGTCAATGCTTTGTTTCTACCAAACAGCTTCCCTCAGAAGAATTACATTGTTTCTATATTACTCTGCTAGTTGTATTAATAATACTATATGCAACTGTAACAGAAGGGATGTTATAGTTAAAATTGTTGATATATTTGTGATCAACAATATTACACTACTTCTCTCAGGCGCCATCGTTCTAGGTTTCTCGTTTGACCTTTCTACTCAGGAATTAAAAAATATCACTTCAAATTATCATACGCAAAGTTAGCAAAATTAATGTTTCATCCCGGGATGTGATTACTCATCCCGAGATGAAAATATGCTGATTTCATCCCTCGATGAGGCTCACGTGTAAACACTTTTCGTTTCACGCCGGGACGAGTTCCATCCCGGGAAGAGATTTTGTCCTGTATGCGTATAAACGTGGTCTAAGTTTACTGACAAAGACAATGTAGTGTTTTATTGGTTAATCTGAGCTTACAAAATTATCGTTATCAACGTGCGTAACTTCTCACTGAAGATTATTATTGGGATGGTTTATCTAGCTTTTCAGATATAAAAGAAGACAACAGGCTCTGGGGTCGAGGTTAGAATTTGACAGCCTACAGTAGTGCAATTAACTGATCTTAGATTATTTTTAACCGTAAAATGAAACAAATGAACAGGAAAACAAACAAATTTTACAAGTTTCTTATGTGGAGAAACTTGTAAAAAATTCGCAAATCAACTATTTATAAAAAATTTATTATTTGTTGTATCATGTGCAGCTGCGAAATGGAAGCGCCAAAAAGGAAAAGAAAAACGAACTTAAGAAAAATTGCAATATCGTGGACATTAAGATACTGTTTTGGGCCATTTAATAATTACTTCATGCTAGCGGGTAGATAGATCTTCCCGTTTTTTCATGACGTAGCGTGACGGTAAATAAGGGGTCGATAGGGAATAGTAATAATTAGTGTTTTAGTTTAGAATTCGAACGTTTGTAAACATGCATTTCAGTATAGTTTTGGCTTTGAACATACTGTTTATTCGGGAGTAAAAATGGCGACTTCATTTGCCTTCATTTTCCACAGCGTATAAGGGCAGATTTGCTTGTCAAAACAAACACGTTGTTATTGTAAAGTGTGTGTGGCAAAACATGAGAAAGGAATCGTTCCCTGAGCTGATATCTCAAGTCATTGCTCTAATTAAAACATGGAGGCATGAAAGAAATGCTGCTTAGCCTATAAAAGGCACTATTCTATCGCCTTGGAAACACTCTTTAAAGAAAAGTAAGTGAATTTCATTTGTATTCACAATGAATTAAATTAACAATCTTTCATAAGAATAATAATATTATTTGGACCTCTTTTCTTTGCTTTTTTAGGTGCAGCGGATTTATCAAAAACTCCGGTTCCGGCTCCCACCTCTTCTCCCGCTTCTAAAGTTAAGGAAACTTTCACAATTGATGAGGGAGAGAATTATAGGTTGGCAGAAAAAACTCCGTCCGAACAAAACAAAAAAAGCTGAACAATCAAATTAACATAGAAAATGAGATGTTGGTTGTATTGTATCAGAAGAGAGAACTCAATAAGTTGACCAAAAATGCTTAAAGTGGAACAAAAACACGTAAAGGAAACCATTTATATCTTAAAAGTATCAAATCGAAACTATTTATTATACCGCCGAACAAAAGAATCGCGTGCAGTTGCCAAAGCTTTGAAACATGAAAAGTGCGACCCCAAAGAGTTGCAGCCCGCCGAGAAAGAGAATTGCTATATGCATTGCGTTTCAGGAGCTTAAAAGAAGTGCGGACTCAACCGAGCGTGACGTCACGTAAAAGGGGTCTAAAATGAAAACGTGATGGAGCGTGACAAATAGGGAAGGGTGGTTCTAAAACCACCGTGACTTAATTAAAAAGATAAATTGTAGTTTATTTATATAGATAGTTTTACTTCATCTTTGCCTTCCTACTATCAAGTATTCGTAGTTTGTTCTTATAAGCATTAATTTCCACATGTAGTTTCCGGCAAATCCCCTTTTCAAATGCTATTCTGGATCCCAGTAAAAATTATTCCCTAAACATTTTATGAGAATATCCCTGTTACACAACAGTCACATTTCATTGTAAAAATATGTTATTCTTCTCAACAGAGTTATGGTATTATCTTATTCTTGACACGATTTTAGGTATATGTAGCTATACTTTTATTTTTCTTGCTCATGGTTACATATCTATTTTTATCCTGACAAAGCTGTGATCATTTCGATTTGTAAACTCGTCGATGGGTTTACTTCTAAATTTTCGGTTTGTATTAAGTTGAACAACCTTTTTAAGGTCATTGCTCACAATGACGAACTCAAATATTGAAATTATCAAAAAGTTAATTTTTTCATTCCGGTGAATTTTATCCGTGAAAATAAAGTCCCTTAAAAATTGGCCCCGCAAAAACTTACCGTTTAGATTTTTGACAATAAAGTACCGCATTTTCTTTACTGATTGTAGCTTCTTTCTAATTAACGGACACTACAAAAGCCGGGTGCTTTTTCACGGATAGACTTGGTTACGCCAGCGAAACTCCGGTCAACGTCTCAAAGAAAATTTTGTAAAAGAGCACACTATTATCCGTCCATTTCATTCACCAAATGGACTTCTTCAAGTTTGTTTTTATTTAGCGGACACATTTTTTAAATCTATTTATAATATACCCAACTAATTTTTAATCTATCTAATCAATGGAACTAAAGATTAAATTTCAATTCATCTCAACACAAGCATGAAGTTATTTCACAGCTACTATACCAAACACCTTAGTTTGTAGCTTATGTCCCTCATCGTGGCTTACCCTTTTATTCACTTTAAAATGAGGTTTGAGGTATAGTTAGGAACTTAATGATTTAACAAAAAAATGTCCTGAAAATAATATACTTTCTAAAACGGGGATACCTCTAATTAGTGAAACTTTTGCACCAGTGATCTTTGCTAATCTTAGGGATTACTATGAAGTTTTACAATCTTTTGGCGCTGATTCCACAAGCTTAATTCGGCTGATGGCTTACAAACACAAAGAAGAACATTTTAACATTTCCATTTTAGAGTGAAATATTTTCTACTAAGAACATTATTACGATAAAGGTTCAACCAAGGGTACCTTATCAGGAACAAAAAAGTTGGAAAAACATTAGTCGGCAAAAATAAAAAGTCACTTTTTGCCGACTAAATTTTTTAATTTAGTCAGTTTTTGCCGAGTAAGTTTTTGAATTTAGTCACTAATAAAGAATAATTGCATAAAACTGATAAAAATTGGCAATAAAAAAGTACGCGAGTTCAGCATATAATTGATTTTTTCAGTGCACATAGTAATTTCTTTACCACTTACAACTTCAACTGCCAATTTTACGTTATGCATATTCCTTTAAAAGTGCATGACTGCAAGCAATGGTCAAACAATTACAAAATAATTGCATAGGTGCGATGCGCTGATTAATTGTGCAAATCGCTACGCTACTACTAGGGTGTAATAAACTCTTTTGGACTTTTCGTCATATTGGCCCATTCAATAACGCGATTATGAACTAGTGTAAATAAGTGTCAAAGTATTTAAATATTAGATTCAGATATTTTTATGCCGAACTAACAACAATGCTAATTAAAATATATATTTGGAAACTTAAATGTTAACAAAATATGGTGACGTTCACAACGCAGGGTAGCAGGATCATTTACACCATCCTTTTCCTTCTTTTGTCTTGTAAGCTATAGGTATGTGGGAAATGGCACACCATAGTTTAGGATGATTAAAACGTTTTTAACAATAAGATAAGGAAGTCAAATAGACAAAACACTGGGAAAAATTGAAGTAAATATCTCCCTATATCAAAACAGGAGAAATGTTGATTCCTTTTCTTTGTTCCATAATATATAGATTAGATATTCCCCTTGTTATTGCTACAATACAAAATAATGAGACATTTGTATTCTATTACTTATACCAGCAAAATTGAAATTTCTTTTTGCTCCAAAAGTTAAAAAAAGTAACTCCACAAACAAACACAAAAAAGCACGCTGTAATTCCTCATGTTTCAATTTTTTTAAAATGGTATTAATATGTTTCTTCAGATAACAATTCTTTCTTAGTAACAAAAAATGCCAAAAATGGCTTAAAGGTGTTCAAATGTGATTTTATTATGATAATTTGATTCATATTCACACGATAAGGCTGAAAGGTCAAGCAGTTAGTTATGTTTGCTCGAGAATTTTGAGAACTCAAAAAAAATGTATTTTTCTGGATGGATAAGTAAAAGAGCCGGTGAATTATCATGGAATTCCTTAATATTCATCTTTAAACTGACCCCTTTCCACGCCTCTTTTCATTAGCTACAAGAATAAACTTGCTCTCTAAAGTAAAACACAAACAAAATTTTAAAAATAAAAAATTTCTTACTATAGAAGAATGTTATTATTAGCAAGAAACATCATAAAAGAACATGTTTGGACTACAATAAATGTACAAAAACGTATCAAACTTGAATTACGCATATTTGTTATAAGTTCCCTGTGTTTCAATTTAGGGAGCTTTCTACAAAAATAGATGAATTTACAAAAACATAAATAAAAAAAAGTTAGTTAATTAATTAATCAATTAAATAGTAACCTTGCAAGGGTTTTGAAATTTTGACAGTAAAACACCTAAATCTTGTTAAGTTAAATGAGGTAGCCGACAAAATGCAAAAAGTGCTGACATGTGCAATAAAAAGCGTGGTTGACATAAAAAGACTGTTTTTTAAATTTGACACAACTTATGCAAAATATATACATTTACTACTATAGAGGCATTTGGTAGACATGTCTACCAAATGATGCTATAAGTGATAATATATATGGTCGTGTCTACCAAATGAGCCTCTTAGGAAAGGCAACGTTATTTGGTGGACATGACAATGTATTTTTTAATCTCGGTAATATCTTTACGTACCCCATGCAAAATGAAAGTTTTTGAGGTGATGCACGAAATTATTTACTTATAAGTGACGTAAATTTTTAGCAATATGCATTGTCTACCAAATGCTTCATTTTTGGACTTTGCGACCAAATGATGCTATTAGTAGTATATATATATATATATATATATATATATATATATATATATATATATACATATATATATATATATATATATATATATATATATATATATATATATATATATATATATATATATATATATATATATATATATATATATATTAAAATATTTGAAACAATTTGATTATTATTTTTTAAATACAGTTCTGTGAGGGTATACAATTACCTACCTTTATTAGTTTTTACAAATGAGTTGTTCACACTTTTAGGAGAAATTGCCATTCGTTTAACAACATAATTTTTAGTTGATGATGATTGTACTGACTGACATTTTTTGCGAAAACTGATAACGTTCTCAATAAATCTTAAACACTTTCGGCATATAACATCGTATGTTGCGTCAGATACTATGATTCCTGTGACAGTTTCAATTTTAGCTGGCAATCCATCTGCCACTTTGCTTCCACCAAAAATACGTATGTATCTCCCACAGTTACTTTCTCCACAGAGTCTACAGAATCTTTGCTGCCCATCCTCAGTGTTACCATGAAAATATACTTTCTTTGGAGTAGTATTTTCTTTTCCTGGAAGTGACAAAAAAGTGCACATTTTAAAACTATATCCATGTAGCCTATCTATTACCAAAATAATACAAAAAAGATATTAGAGGGAATGCACAGATGCTCATTACAATACATAAGGTAAACACGAAATAGATAAACACAAAGAAGGTACCAAAAGACAGAAAAACGTTGATGTATTTTTACATACCTTTGTGCATGACATAGTATTGATACACTCGAAGGCATTACTGATATTTTTACCACCAAAATTATAAGAGAAATGAATTGACTTACCATAGATTACGCGAGACTTTCATTTTCCAAATGCATTTTTTAGGGTAAATTGCAGGGTAAATTGCAAATGAATTACAGAAGCCAACAATGTTATTAACAAATTTAGTGACCAAAAACAACTGAAAATAAAAACAACAACAAAAAAATTTCTATCACTTCTTATACACCATTTTCTTTCATCGTCGAAATGTGCTTGCATGGTTACGGCATAATTCTTAGAAATGCGTATAATTACGGTAATTATACCCAAGCAATCAAGTGCAGAATTCCGGCCTACGATTCCAGTGTCTTTTCCTCTCGCCGTTCAGTAAAAAAAAAAGAGACAAAAGGCACTGGGGACGAGTTTGCAAAATGCATTGTTGCGTCTTCTACATGAAATTTATATTTAGTACCGCGGTTTTCTCCCGACGTTATTTCGTTTGACTTGTAGAAAAACAATCTAGCAAAAATTATTTTTAAAAAGTGTCAAATACATTTAATGCAACCTTGTCCCCAGACCTCTTTTTATCTTTTGAACAAACTTACACGTAGAGCAGAAAAAAAGAGATCTGGGCACTAAGTTGTGGTCAATATGGACCGTGGAACTAAAAAAATTAAATAAACAAAGTAAATAAAATAAAAATGAAGAGTGAGCGGGTGATCAAGTCGGGCGCGTTTTTAGGGCGCTTTTCCTTGTTTTTATTGCACAAACGGCGCCTCGTTCGAAAGCTGATGAAATCCGCGGCTATTTACAGGAATCTAAATCAAAAAATCTCATTCACAACGATTTTCAGACGATTTTGAATTTTGTCTAGAAAAATGTCAGGACAAAAAAGGAAAATGACATATGACATGAATGATATAGTTAATTTTATGACTGAAAAAGTGATGGGGAAATTGATCTTGGGGAAGATTTTGACGACACTGATGACAGTGATTGGGAGTATGATGAAGAAGAAAGAAGAAAAGCTGTCCCTGAACCAAACCACCCTGCAACTGCACCTGCAGCACCGTTACTCAACACCGGTGAGGAGTCTGCTACCGACCAAAGTGTACAAGATAGTGACGATGAAGACAATTTGCCATTGAACTTATTGCGTCCTGACAACCACAATGCTGATATTAGCACAGTTGAGACAGAGGAAAATACTAGTGAGGGAGAAGCCACTGAAAATGAGGGAGACAAAAACAACAACAATGATAACAATAACGCTGACAGATGGTTAGAACGTGGCAGAGGTCGTGTTCGAGGTCGAGGACGAGGTCGTGCAAGGGGACGTGGTAGAGGTAGAGGACGTGGCAGAGGTAGAGAACAACTGCAACCTAATGGTAATGATGAACAGAATTGGAGCTGGGAGAAGGAAAGGGAGGTTGGTATTGACAATGAGATACGTGAGCATATTTGGACGAAGAGCGCATAAAAGTTCCTCTACCTGATAACCCAACGCCTTTAGACTTTTTTTCGCTCTACCTAACCGATGAAATATTTCAGCTTCTCGTTAATGAAACAAATCGGTTTGCTGAACAACATTTTGAACATAACCCTGAAAAAAAGAACAATACATATGCTGGGATGTGGATACAAGTAACGTTGGAAGAAATCAAGTCGTTGATGGGTATAATTCACAAACCGTCAATTGATATGTACTGGGTGACAGATGAATTGTTATGTACTTCTGTTTTTTCTAAAATTATGACAAGAAACAGATTCCAACTAATTCTGAAGTTCTTGCACTTCAATAATAATGAATATCCTAACTTTGATCCACAAAATGAAGATAGGGACAGGCTTCACAAAGTGAGACCGCTGATTGAGATGCTGCGTGAACGATGTTATGCTGTTTACTACCCAGGACAGAACTTGAGTGTTGATGAGTCTCTCGTACTTTTCAAAGGTCGTTTGAAGTTCAAACAGCGGAATAACTCTTGATTTTTTAGTGTACTGTGGAAAAGGTATGTTTTATGATGACGACGGCAATGAAGGGATGCCAACGACTGAACTTATTCCTGCATCATTGATGGTCCCGTACCTTTACAAAAATCAAATCTTATTTACTGATAACTTCTACACCAGTCCGAGTCTTGCTGAATACTTTTTAAACCATGGCACCCATCTTTGCGGAACAGTTAGAAGTAATCGTAAACATTTCTGCAAGGATATCATCGATGTCGCGTTGGAAAAAGGAGAAGCATCTTTTTACAGATCAACCAACAACAACAAAATAGTTGTTTCAAAATACAGCGCTGCAAAGGACAAATCTGGTAACAAACCAAAAATTGTTTTTTTGCTATCAACATGTCATTCAGCCATAATGTCAGAAACTGGTCAGGCAAACAAAGATGGTGTAGCGATCCGCAGACCCACTATGATAAAATCGTACAACAGCCACATGGGAGGTGTTGACATGGTCGATCAGCAGCTGCATAACATAGATGTCCTCAGAAAACACTACAAGTGGTACAAAAAGGTTGCTTTCAGATTGATTATGCAAGCAGTATTGAATTCCCACAAACTTTTTCAGTTTCGTACCGGGAACGAAAAGAAGACCTTCTTGGAATTCCTACAGGATGTTATTGCAAGTTTAGCCAAGCAGAATGAGCTACCACAGAACTATGTCCCTGATGATGGTAGAGAGAGACTTACTGGTAGACATTTTCCATCAGTACGAGTTGCAGACGAAGATGCAAAAGACAAGAGGCCGTCCAAAAATTGCCGTGTTTGTTATGCAAAAACTAAGCGCACCGATAAAGGCCGTCCGCTGAAGACTGTCTATATTTGTGAAAAGTGTCCATCACAGCCAGGACTTCACCCTGACAAATGCTTTGAGATCTATCATACTCAAGAGCATTTTGGTGAATAAAGGGATGTTCTTGCTAATATTATGTAGAAACAATACGCGTACATTTTGTCACCTTTATGGACTTTTTAAAAGTTATGACGTCATCAGTACCGCTTATGATGTAAATTTTTCTCTTTTTTTGGTTCTATTCAGTATTATTTCATATTTACTCACACTCTAGATGTTTTCTTTTGTTTCATTTGCTTTTTTGATAAGAATTCAAGCAGAAATTGCCTTATACAAAATATTAGCCTTTTCAGGCACCGTAAATGTTTACCGCCATCATGGAAAAGATTTTTTTTAATAATTTTTCTTGTTTATATTTTATGTTACCTTATAGATTTTCTCAACTATATCTAATTGATTTATGTGTTGAAAAAAAAATTTAATTTAATTTTTACCATTTCTAAACAAATATTTGTTATTTTTCAATAACGGTGTAAGGATCTATTTATAGATTTTGACGTCACAAATTTTAATTTTAATTTTTTTTTTGAAAGTTTTGTTCCAAATTATATAACAACAAAAGGGTAAAAATTTCATGATGATTCCTTTTATACTTTTGTAGATATTAATCGACCGCCTGAAGGCGGTCACTCCCGGAGGCCCTGGGTGCGTAGTCTTTCTTGCAAAAAATTTCTGCGTTCGTAGCTGTGGTCCCATGTTGAATGTAAAGGTTGCGGAATGATGGAGATACAGCTGAAAACAGTTAAAGATTTGCTGGCTTCGCCATCATATGATGAGCAGCAGACTGCCCTTGAAAGAACAAGTGTGCACGCTGCTGTTCAATTCTCTGTATTTCAAAACGAACTTTACTATAAGCACGTGTTTGTAGTGGCGGTATTTTCACAAGTAAGTAGAATTATTATAGAATTTTTATTTCAACGGATGAGCGTGAAGGCTCGAACGAGCATGAAAGCTTCACTCATATTTGATTGTTTAGTAAAGTGAAACTCGTCTAAAAAATGTTCATTTCTCAGCGCTACCATCTCTTGAATGCGGTCCTTAAAAGTCCAGGTATATACAGCTGTGCAATAGACACATTTTTAGAGTTGTGTTACTATGTTTTCTATCCATATCTGAAAAATATTCATCCAGATATGACACATTTCTGTCACAAAATATATGACGCATGTGTCAAATATGACCAACATCTATCTTCTAATGTCACTGATCTTTCACTAATTTACGACTTGATCGCCTATAATGTTAGGGATCCCATTTGGACTTTGATACAATCAAGATGTCCCTCATTTCGTAGGAGGGACTGCAATGCTCAGTTCTCAGAAATTTTTCAGGAATCAGTGTTTGGATCTTTGAATGATTCTGAAAAAGCATTATTTATCACATCTTTTCAATATAATGATTGTTGCGAGTGTTGTGGGAGGATTATATGCGGTTCGATGTGCAGTTTCATACAATACGTGTCTAATTATAGATCTCTTCCACTTGCTCATTTCAATGACAATTGGCATATGTATTTATTTGCACATAATTTTTTTGTCACTAAGATTGTTTGTCCTCTGTGTGGAGAACGTACTACTGTGCCAAATGCTTTGACCACCCCAGCAACAGTTTTGTTCATTGAGTTTTCCAATGAAATGCAGAATCAGTTGAAAATACAGACCATCATTGAAGTGGGTGGTTTGCGGTATAAACTTTCAGGTGCAGTGAAAAATAAAAATATGCATTTTACGACATGTGTTACTTTTCAGAATTCATGGATGTATATAGATGATTTGCGTAGGCAAACAGAAATCTTCACAACTTTTTCGGAATTGTTACTGAAATATCCGGATGGCTGGTTCTTTTTTTGTTACTGTCTTGTTGATTATGCAACGTGTGACACCAACAGTTTGGATTCTGTAACAAATTTTGGTGGTGTAGTTTGCAATGATCATAATTACTGTAAAGCTGCACTAGTTGATAATTCTACACCTGATGAGAATTCATTTGAAAGGCATGATATGAATCATAGTGAAAGTGTTGTGACTTATTCTGCAGAGCATATTATAACAGGTCATCAAAATTCAAGTGCTGAAAATTCTTCTCCCACCAGTATGGCTTCTGAATTTACTGATAATGCCTTTAACCTGATATTTAAATTTCACAAAAAAATGAATAACCTTCAATTGAATCAGTGTAAAATTTGTTATGAGGTTTGGTGCGGAATTACAGGAAATATTTGTGGCCGTTGCACAAGAGATAAAATAGAACCCCGGAAATTCAGCAGTGAAAATAACATGGTGCCTTCGTGCGTACCACAAGTATTGTATGCTTTAACACAAATTGAGGAAATGTTGATTGCGCGGGACTTTCCAGTGATGAATGTGTACTGTAAACCTAGAGGTGGACAGCGAGCATACAAAGGACATGTTATTACTTTCCCTTCAAATGGTCAGACAGTTTCAACCAGGCTTCCCAACTGTCCTGAAGATCTTCCTGTCATCAGACTTGTTTCGAAAAAAACAGATTTTCAGTCTAGAGATTTTCGTGTCCGTCGCCTAAAAGTTCTTCATGCATTGCATTGGTTAGTTGAAAACAATCCTCTTTATCATGATGTAATAATAGATAATTCTAGAATAATTGAATTGCCAGAAGATGGTGATATATCAAACTTTAATGATGTGGTTATACATGATGATGATGATGATGAAATGCAATATCCTGTCGACAGAGGTCCTGTTGTAGAAAATGAAAGCATTGCAGAAAATGAAAGCGTTGCAGAAATGAGATCGTTCCTCCCAGTGCCCCTTAATTCGAAAAAACAGAAAGACTTGCTTCTTCAACACTTCACAGAGGCACTCGAAATTGATTTGGTGGGTGAAAACCCATTCAATGAGTTTCGCACAGAATTTATCGCATCTATGGCTTTTCCAACTCTGTTTCCAGATGGGAAGGGTGATCCCACCAACTTTTCTATTTTACGTGAAATTTCATCTAGTGACACGGAGTCTTTTGCATTGAAGTTAAAACATTTGCTCAAATTTGCTGAGAAAATTGACCAGAAATGGTTTTATCGGTTTGCTGCTCACCCGCGTTTTGCTTACTGGGCTTACAATATTTTATACCGGAAGCGGATTTTAGCTAAGGGGAATCTCTATGTCAAAAGAAATCCTGGGGAAGCTGAGTTCACTTTTGAAGAGTTCAATGAGATGCTATCTTCATCAGATAATGGGTTGTCAAAAATATTCTATTACACAAAGGAAATCACTGGTTCTAATTCATATTGGAATCGCGTGAGACAAGAGCTCAATGCAACCATCAAACAAGTTGGTGTTCCAACAATTTTCTTCACTCTTTCTATGGCTGAATATCATTGGCCAGATCTACTCAAATTGTTAAGTGTTGCAGAGGATGCCCCTACTAGTGAAATTAGGGATGCGATCACAAACAACCCACATCTTGTAGATCGGTTTTTTACTGAGAGAACTGAAGCGTTTGTGAAGTCTTGGTTATATGATTATTTAGGAGCATCATGGCATTGGTTCCACTACGAATTCACTGTATTACGTGGCTCTGTGCACTGTCATGGACTCGCTAAACTGAAAAATGACCCAGGATTAGTTGAACTTACAGACATCGCACTGAAAGGATTTTTAGCAACTGAATGTAGTGTCAAAGTTGACAAACGTAGCATGTCAGAGGATGAATTGGCTCTTCTTGAGTATGATATTGAAGTTGGTAAATATGCTGAACAAATAGTTTGCAATTACATTGATACACTACTTACTACTATTAATCCTGAAGGTGATTGTGTGTGGAGCAAACCAGTTAAGCATCCATGTAAAAGACTGTTCAGTGAATTACAAAATCCTGAACTTTTACATACTGATTATGTAGATCTGCTCAATTCTGTCCAAAAACATGTGTGTAGTACCTTGTATTGTTTGAAAGATAATGGAAGTGGACTGGTGTGCAGATTCAAGTACCCATTCGAAATGCGTTCAAAAACTTCTTTGAAATTTAAGAAAGTCAACACCAGAGATGGATCTCTAAAATTGAGAGCAGAAATAGAAACTGCCAGAAATGATCCCAGGTTGAACAGGCACCAACGTGTACAGCTTCAGGGTTGGAGAGCTAATTGTGATGTAAGTGTTGTGATTGATTATCATTCTTGTTTAGAATACCTCACCAAATATGCTTCAAAACCTGAAAAGCTTTCTGTAGTTGCAAAAGATGCATTCACTCATGTTGCTAATAGTGTATCAAATAGTGAGTTTGATCCTGTGAAAGTTGTCAAAAAACTTATGATGCGAGCCGTTGGCTTGCGTGACATGAGTATCCAAGAAGTGTGCTACCAAATATTGAAGCTCAAGTTGCATAGTTCATCATTTGAAGTAATTACAATTTCTCTTGATGGATCGAGGAAGGTTGAATCAGTAGATGGAGAGCTGATAACTCGGTGGTCCTTATCAGATATATATGCTAACCGGCATGATTTTACCTCTGATGTAAAAGTGATCAACTCTAATTTTATCAATTTCCATTCTCATTATTTTTTGAAAGATGGTCAAATAAAAAAACGGCGGAAAATGGTCATTGTGAGAACTATTCCAACTTACTCTTCATACCGAAAGGGTGTTAACTATGGTAGTTATTGTAAGTTTAATCTGATCAAGTATAAACCATGGTCTCGTACCATAGCTTCACTGTGGAATAACAATGAAGAGTGTGATAAAACATTCATAGGAACATGGGGTGCCTTTTTACAGTCAGAAATACAGACTTGGTTCCTCATTTTGCTTTTGAATTAGAAAATTTACAGAGCTCAACAATATATGAAAAAGAAAGTGACGCTTCTGATGATGAAAATAATACAAATTTGTCCAATCAGGATGAGAAGGAGGAATGGATGTTTCTCTCTGAGCTTCTCATCAACAATCCCAATGACTCGGATGAAAATGACAGACTGGAAGATGTGCAATACTGGAATCAACAGAGAAGTCAATTTACTGAACAGGAAATCAGCAATATGCCAGCCTGGATCAGTGCCCAGAGAAGCATTCATCTCAACGATTATGTTTTATCAGTTCCTTCTGATGAATCGGAAAATATTGAGAAGTTGAATTTACAGCAGCGTAAAGCATTTGACTTGGTTATTCATCATTCTAAATCTGATACTTGTGAGCAGCTTTTACTTTTGATCATTGGTAAAGCAGGTAGTGGTAAGAGTTTCTTGATTGACAGATTGCGCTATGCTCTAAATGCAAGCTGTTACATTTCAGCTTTGTTCGGTATTGCTGCTTACAATGTAAGCGGCAAAACACTACACTATTTACTTAAGTTGCCTGTGAGAGGGAAGCGTAACCATGATCTTCAAGGTGCCAGCTTATCACAGATACAAAATACATTTTGTAATAAAAAGTATCTGATCATAGATGAGTATTCTGTTATCAGTCAACGAGATTTATCTTGGGTCAATAGAAGGTGTAAGCAAGCCACAGGTATAACTGAGAAAGCATTTGGTGGCATAAACATTATTTTAGTTGGTGACTTGGGTCAGCTACCTCCTGTCAATGGTAAGGTTCTTTACCATTATAAACCTTCTACAGAACATGACTCAGAAGGATTTTTTTATACAACATGTTTCAAACAGTGATAGAGCTATCAATCAACGAGTTTCTGGAAACAATCAGGACTGTGTTGAATTCAAAAATTTGCTCTCCAATATCAGAGATGGTAAACCAACACTTCACGATTGGAACACTTTACTAACTCGCACTCCTAGAATTTGTAATAATATTGATTCTTTCTCTGAAGCCTTGAGATTATCTTATGGTAACAGAGAAGTTGCAGAGAATAATTTTACGTCATTAAAATCTCTTCAAAAACCAATTGCCAAAATAAAAGCAATCCATAGCAAAGCTTCTGCTGCTAAATTTTCTGCTGATGATATGGGTGGTCTGTCACCATGTATTTATTTAGCTGTAGGTGCCAGAGTGATGCTCACAAGGAATCTTTGGACAGAAGTGGGTTTGTGCAATGGTTCTTTAGGAACCATTCATAACATCGTGTATGCATCTGCTTACGAACTCTTTCCAGTAGCAATTCTTGTTCAATTTTACACTTATTGTGGTCCATGTTTTAATAACGACAATGTTGTGCCAATTGCACCCTGCTCAAGCACTTCTGAATCATATGGGTCAAACTTTGAAAGGACACAATTTCCTTTAAAATTAGCTTGGGCCATTACAATTCACAAATCACAAGGTCTTACTCTACCAAAGGTGTGGATTGACCTTGGCAGCAGTGAAAAATCACCAGGATTGACTTATGTTGCATTGTCGAGAGTCCGAAAATTGGAAGATCTTATAGTTGAACCAATGAGTTATGAACGTCTTACATCCATAAGCAACAGTGCAAATTTTCAATACCGTATTTCAGAAGAGCATAGACTGCATGATATAGCTATATAATTCATTTTTAGTGTCTGATGTCAAAAGATGAGAAAAGTAGTTAAAAAAGGTTGTTTTTTTCTTTAATTAACTTCATCTTCACTAGACTACGTATGAAAAGTAATAAGGTTTGCTTTTTTTATTATTAGCACAACTAAAACGAGTGGATGATACTCCCAATGGTTCACCACCTATAAATGTACCTGACACAGGTAACTTTTTTCATTTATTCATATCTATCAAACTGTTAGAAAGCCTTTGCATTGTACAAATATTTTGATGAGTTGTGAATTTTTTCATTCTAACACAACCAAAACAAGTAGACAAAACTTTCAATGATTTATCTATTCAACAGCTAGCATATAAATACTACCTTTCCCTCTTCATGAAATTTGTTACTTGCCTTTAGAACAAAGTACACCCAAGAAACGAGCATCGACATCTTTAATTTCAGATAGTCCATTAACTCCAAGCAAAAGACTTTTCACCAATATATCTTCCCCTTATTCACCCTCAGCAACATCAACTGCTATTGGTAAGTGAATAAGTCTGATACATATTTTGCTTAGCATAATGATTTACTTTATTGTAGAGAAATTTTAGCGGATATGTTTCCAACTGCTAAAAATTGATTCTATGATGCGTGATTTTTTTTATAAGCAACTTAGGATTTTGATAAGAACTCAAGTTGCTTACTTTTTGACCAATTTTTGTATCTCAAGTTGCTTATTGGTTGCTTATTTTTCTTGATAAACTTTTCGGTGTTATAATAAAGAAAAGAAAAATTGCAATTAGGCTTAATTTACTGGTAGTTTTTTAAAGGGAAATACAAGGAAAAGGCACAATTTCGGCACACGAAGACGAAAATAGTGCGTTTCTCTTGGGCTTTGAATTATTCATGTGCAATACTAATTTAGACAGTTGCTTATGTTTGGAATTGTCAAGAACTGAAGTTGCTTAATACTTTTTGAAATCAAGTTCAGTTGCCCATAAACGAGTTGCTTATAAAAAACAAAATTGTATCTGAAAAAATCTTGAAACAATACTGCAATAATCTCAAGGTACATATTGAGAAAAATTTTACACACAGATGAAGTTGACGATTCTCTGTATTCTGTGAATAAAAAATCCCTGATTCTGTACAAGCAAACTAATCCTGTATAATGCTCCTCTTTTTTAGACATAACTGGCTTTGTCGCATCGTTTTCACCCATCAAACAAAACCAACAGAAAACCCGTGATTACTTTTTCATTTTCATCAAAAGTGGTCCTACGGACTTCAAGAAAATTTTGGTTAGCAACCACAAAAATATCAAAATCATTAGACAGAAAATATTGGATGCTTTTCATAACAAAACTCCAATATTACTTGCGAAACTTGTACCTAGCAAAGATCTTTTCTTCTTCAATGCATACTCGGTCATCTCACCAGCATCAGATGCCATTGGCTTTGATTTGAACGATGCTGATGCAGTGCGTTTAGCTGATATAGATGATGATGGTTTAGTGACATCAGTGGTTGGTCAAATAAAATTCACTTCAGAAGAAACATGTCAAGTGTACACGAAGCAGGGTAAAAATCGCCAGGATAGAATGAGAGAGGGCATCTTTAGTGATGGTACGAGAACATTGAAGATCACTATTTGGGCTGATTTATTGGAAATTGTTAAGGAATTCCAATTGATTCAAATAGCAAATGCGTCAACCAAGACCTTCAATGAAGAGCTGGTTCTTACAACCAATTATTCGACAATCATTTGCTTTTTAACAGAAGCGTTGGATGTACAATTTGATGAGTCTGTAGCGCAAAAAGATTCTACAGCAACATCGCCTAAGGAAATGATCGTATGTTGTCCCGTTATTGAGAGTATTGTCGTGAAAACCTTCTTACAATGCAAAATATGTAAGGGAAAAGTAGATATTCGTCCAGGAACTGGTTTGGCAACCTGCACCAATGTTCACTGTGGTCGAGATTTCTCAGTCACTCATTTAAAGCAGCAACCGAACTGCTGCCAAATATGTGTTGTTTTGGATATGTGTAACGAATATGTTGCTTTAACCGTAACTGCTTACAGAGAAGTCCTTGAAGAATATTTCGGCGAAGAAATTGCGGATGAGGTGAAACTGCGATCCGATTTGTTGAATCTCACAGATGTTGATTTTGTTATCACCAAAGGTCAAAAAGTTAGCAAAATGACCATGCATAAAAAATGAACTATTCGAAGATGATTCCACTATGGCTTTTTTTGTACTACTTGTGTTATTATTACCGCAGGACTGTGAAAACTGCTTATTTCATGCTATATATGTACCAATTTGTCAGTTGTAGAAATTGAGCTGATTTGAGAGATCATGATCCAACACTTCGTTTCTCGTTAATTTTCTATTACAGCTTTTATATGAAAACTCTTTTTATATCATGTTGATAGCTGGTCTAACACATAAAGATCAAACACTTTTTTGCTCTCTATTTTTTGTTATTATTTTGATAGGTATGTGACTTTTCTTTATTTTCACATTGTAAATATTTACTTTAAAAACAAAAAGTACGTTTGGTTTTGTTATACCATGCTTCGTCAATTTCCAATGCTGAAAAGTAACTACGCAATGTGGCCTCTTCCCGCGCATTATATTCTGTTTTTTCATGGCCAAAAATTTTCCAATGAAAAGTTAACCTGCCCTAGCCGTACTGAACGATGGAAAAATGAATTTCGCGGTATTGCAAATTGGTCACCTATCGTAGCGTACCACTTTTCCAACTGCTGCGCATATGCAAGCTTTGCAGAAAATAGGATAAGTTCTTGCATAGAAAGTATGGAACCAGCAGCATATTCAACTGATTCAGGTATACAAATAGGTTGAAAGGCAGTGAATAATAAATATCTGTAATATATATACATATAAATTGGCCTTCAACAAAAGTGATGATATATATGACCACAAGAAAACTTATTTATTTGAACTAAAAAATTGATGCACGCAGCGGTCGCACCAGTGTGGACACTGCCCTAGTATTTAAGTTAGTAAGGTTGAATTCCAAAGAAAATGCTCTGGGAATATAGGGGAAAAATAGCTGGGAGTGAAAGGGTTAAGGTTGAATCTAAGTGTGACAATAATCTCCAATCAGAGGCCAGGTGAAGGATACCTTGAATTTTAGAACGCCTTTTGGTGGGAAGACGTTTACCAGCTGGAACAAAGGATATTTTATGACATCTAGATGGTTTTGCTGGCTCATAATCGTATAAGAAGTTCTGAATGGCTGTCACTAACACACGTAGAACAGTGTCGTGGCGGTACATGAATCTACCTTGTGGAAGGTATAATTTACAAGCGCCTAAAATGTGGGACACGTTACAAGAGGGTTTTTTACATAGGGTGCAACCCCCACTTGACAAGATTTGTAGGAGAAGGAAGTGTGTCATAGGTTGCGACGATGCAAAACGAAGATAAACTTTGCGGCAGAGACAGTAGGTTCTTCCAAGAAAGATCGTATTTAATAAACAAGCACCATTAGTCCAGTTACCTTTGACATGAAGCTGAACGGCTCGAGCATAATAGATGTCTTCCTCATTGTCCTGCACAACATCTGATACAAGTTTGCGGTAAGAATGGGTACCAATTGCTGGTACACTCTTATGGCTTACCAGTCCCAAGCCTGCTCAACCAAACTGGTGGAAACCAAGTATTTTCTTAAACTCGAGTTGACTCTCTGCTGATTTTACTGTTTGATCTACCTTCCAGTGTCCAGCCTTAAAGTCTGGAGGAGAGCCTGAGACCAGAGGATCAGCTGAATCTCGGAGGAGAAGATAACCGCTGATCTTAGCAGATTTTAGTACGGAAGATAGACTTTTTAAAGGTAACGGGCATGGCGATGAAGCGGAATACAAACTTATGTTAGAAATAGAGTAATTGAGTCTGAGCCACTTTCTTATGAAGAAAGAAAACTTTTGTTCTAGTGAAACAATACGAGATATCGGAACTTCGTAAATTAAAAAAGGCCATCGTATTCGGGGAATTAGAAGATGATGCAAAAATTACACTTTGTGAATGCCTCTATGAGAAGACTTATCTATGAGTTTGACCTGCTCTACAGCGTTAACAATAACCTGTTGGACAACAGCTAAATCTGACAATGTTGAATTTATCGTCCGGCCGAGAAACTTAACTGGGTTTGCGTGAATAGATGGGATTGGTTTTTGCAGGACACAAAAAGGAGACTCATCTAAAACTTTTCCATTAGCTATAACAATGCTTCGTGATTTTGAAGGTCTAAAGCCCATTCCAGCCCAATGAAGGGCTGTTACACAACGATCCAACAAGTTTTGAGTTTGAGGGACACTTGAAGACATTAGAAATATGTCATCCATAAAAGCCTTAACCGGAGGATGGTCTGAATCGCCAGGCGGAACACAACAACACATATTCAATGATTACATTATAGCTGCCAAAAATAGTATGATTGATAATGTACATCCAATAAAAATTCCTCTAAAGTGTTGGTGCCAGCTGGATAAGGCTGTAAAAGAGAATGACTTGCTCCAGAGGCTGCCATAGTAGGCGTTAATAAACCTTATCCAAGACTCTGATACACCATAGCGACGAAGGGCCATGAAAATGAGTTTATGCGGTATAGTGGGATACGCATTCGCCACATCAAGCCATATTGCAGATAGTGCATTTTTTTAGACTTGGCGTTTCTCAGAGCAGCCCAGACAAGAGACATATGCTCCCAGCAACCAGGAACTTTTTCCATACATCCTTTTTAAATGGATTTGTTAATAAAGTGTTTTTTTTGAATGATGTGGTTTTCTAGGCGCTTTGACACAAGACGGAAAAAAAGTTTTCCTTCCACATTGAGGAGAGCTATTGGCCGAAAGTCCTTAATGGATGATGGAGATGGAGGCTTGTTTTTAGGGATATAAACTTCTAAAGCGACCCTCCACTGAACAGGAATGTAGGAATTCTTTAAACAAGATTGGAAAAGGTTGAAAAGAAAGGACAAACTGTCCAGGTCATTGTGGTTTATTGATGGAGCACCACCAATTAGGCCAAAAATGTTTAAATGTAGCCAATTACAGCATTTATCATGTTCAAGAAATGATAAAGTTTCCACAGTAATATGAATACTGAACAGACAAACCAAAATAATATCTTCAATAGCATTGCGATATGCTTTAAAAAACATTGTCTTATGTGGCTTATGGTATGGAAATAAGAAGCCTGAATTTGATTTTCCCCCGCTACATTTTGTGCAGGCTGTCGAAAATTTGAGGGAAAATGATTTCAATGCTATGATGAATAATCAGAACATTTCCTTCAATTTGAATATACAAGCAGGGTTAAGAGAATTGCCTGCATGAGCACCTTCTCTTAATTTAAACAGTTTACTGGGAAATTTGGATGCCCTATATGCTACCATCCTGGGCAGAAGCTAGGTAGAGATTCATATCAAAATGAAAACAAAAGGGCAAGTAAAAGAACACATGAT
Organism: Hydractinia symbiolongicarpus; assembly: GCF_029227915.1. Lineage (NCBI taxonomy): Eukaryota > Metazoa > Cnidaria > Hydrozoa > Anthoathecata > Hydractiniidae > Hydractinia > Hydractinia symbiolongicarpus. Next base: position 9,517,730 of record NC_079880.1, on the reverse strand, counting down.
GAATTAGAACTTCATGGGAATGCAGCTGAACAAAACAACACCATATTATTCGGTTTCAAGGGGAGATCTGTATTACTTGACATAATGAACTTACCAGCAAAATTCCACTTGACTACATGCACTTAGTGGTAAAAGGAGAATTTAGAAGAAAGTTACTTAATTATATTTTACTCAGAAATGGTTTCCTTTATAAAGATGCCTTGTCCATCATCAATAGTAGCCTGATAAAAATGAAATATCCTCATGATTTCTTAAAGAAACTTGCACAATTAATGAGTCAACAATAAAGCTAGCAAAGGCCAGGGATCTCCAGTTACTTCTGCTCCGTGTTATCTTACCACTATAGAAAGGTTCTATTCCAGATAAAATTTTCTGCCATTTTGGTCTTTTTGTTACAGCAATTGAAATTTTGAATGAAGATACTGTTGCTGACCAAGATGTGGAATTAGCAGGAAAAATGCTAGTGAAGTACCACAAGTTGAATTGTGAGTTATATGAACCTGGATCACAGACCTTCACCAATCAAACGTTGCTTCATTTGGCAGAAACACGTAAAGTACACGGATGTGCTCTAGTTATTTGTCCAATTTTGTTTTTGAAGGATTCATTGGAACTTGAAACGACAATTCCATGGCACTAGAGGAATAATTGATCAAATGGTAACCAACATCTCCACCCTCCAAAATGCTCACCTTATTGCAAAAAAATATTGGTGGTGATTACAATATGCAGCATCTCACTGCAACCCTATGTGGAAACATCGGGCCTGATAAAATAAAGGTTGATACACATACTTCCTGATTATGATTTGCCAGAGGAACTTGACAATAAATTTCCTCTGTTCACTCAATACTGTCAACGTATATTACATAATGATGCTGTGTATCATAGTTTATCATGTGTGTACAAACGAAACTCCAATAGCAACATGGTGGCATATTTTTCTAATAATATCACCTTTAAAAAAATTTATTTTTTGCAAAAACTACAACTGGTGCAATGTAGTTTTCAGAGTTCTATATGCTACAGGAAGATCATTATATCCTAACATTATGTTAGGCAGTCTGAATAAAACTGTTGATGATTTTATTGAAACCAAAGTGCTGGGAAAATGCTTTTATCACGTAATTAAACTGATGACATACTAATTATTTCACACAGGCAACTACACAGTAGAATTATATTTGTACAAGTAAGTAATGATGATGATGGATATGTGTCATTAGTTCTAAACAGCTACCGACATGATTGATAGACGATCTCAGAAAATAAACCATATCAAAATTGTTAAAGTAATCTGCCACTTAGACTCTTATTTACAGTCATTTTGAATACAAGATTTTGACGATTTCTCGTGACAAGAATTTATAGGATATAAGATAACTAACATCAGTAATATATAAAGATATATACACTTTAAAGGTTATTGGCATTCCGTATGTGTCGTAACGCAATTAGGTAATAAATTTTAGCAACCTAAAAGCATCTTGATGTGAAGAACACACACACATACATTTTTACAATTGATGATGAGGTGACAAAACAGCTAGCTGTAATGATATTTCTTGCCTAATGACTGCTGGTTCTACTATAGTTAGAGGTTACAATCTTCTAAAGATTTTTCTAAAAAGCAAAATCCCCCTTTTTGAAGGGATTTCCTAAAAACATTGACCGTAAAGGGGCAGAAAAATGCAACACAAAACAATAAATATTAAAGCAATTCAAAATAAATTGAATAGGAACACATGAGATAAATAACACTTATCATAACGTGAGTATCCTTAAACGGATAAATTTAAAATTATTCTTAAAGGAACGTGTTTAAGTTAAAGCGGACAATCACCCGATCACTAGGACTTGTGAACCTGGCAGTAGCTTTCCACATGTGTTACGGGATCCCAACACTCAGTCTTACACCGGTAATTGTCGGTTTGGACCAGCCATTTGCTTCGGACCAGCCGTAGGTCAGCACCAGCCTGAAAACAGTGGAGTAATCTTCGTGGATATAAAGTCACGGAAACAAGAAAGATAGAAATGAAAACCCCTTATATGGCTTCTTCGTAACATTAGGTATGGCAGGATCGTTAACCCTGTAGACTAAGTGAGCCAACTTAGCCTCCATACAGAACTGGGGTTATATATAGTCAGGATAGTTATAGAAATCTGTTAAGAAATACGTGAAACCTACTGATCGGAATAAGAAAAAAAATGTGTACAAGCAGTAAAAACGTATCATAAGAAAAATAGGAGAACATGGTATAAAATTATCAAATGTAGTTTTCAAGACTTACAAAGACAAAGCAATTGCCAAGACCCCTTGCTAAGCTTCTTATAATTGCATTTTGGAAGGCGGCGAGTGAGCAAACTCGTGAATAACGTTAAACTGTATCTAAAACACACAGCAGGGTAATTTCAAACCGCTAGGAAAAAGAGATCCCTCTCCCTTTTGAAAAAATGTACTCCCGTTTTAGTGCAAATTCACACTATTTAAATTTAGACAAAAAAAAAACAATTACGGTGGATGTAAATAAAACTGGGATTAGGCTCCCAGAAGAAGGTGCTGAATGCACTTTCTTGCTTCTTACAAGCTTGAGTACATGGTTAGCTATGTTTCGCATATATACTTGATTTACAGAATGAAGAAAACACAACCACAACGGAATTTTGGGAAAATCCTAAAGCAGAACCAGAGGACGACTTTATTGTTGTTGTTGGTCATCATGCTAACCATCATAACACCAAATTCATCACTCTAGTATTACAAGCGATGCATATTTTGCAAAATAATATTTTTCTCTCTAATAACACATTGGTAAATATTTTAAGATTTACTGATTTGTTTATCGCTCAACAAAATGTTTGGTTTACACATTCTTGATGAAACATTGAAAAAATTTCCAAATTCATTAAACATGGCTAGACAATATCTGGCTCTGGATCGGAAATTTTTTACAAAGATGTTGTTTGCACGTTATGTCAATCTTGGTATTCCTTAAATTAATGCTGTAAAAAAGAAAATACAGGTAGAAAGACAAGCAACAAATGTAGTCATGTGACATTCCTTAATCACCCATTTGTATCGTTTGAAGAAAATATAAACTTATATCCAAAAAAGGTTTCAGCTTATCAGAGTATAAAGACTGTCCTAGAAGAGTTGCTGGCACGTCCAGGTTTCATGGAACTATTGTTTACTAAACATGATGACCATGTCAAAATGTCAGATATTTTTGATAGACAGATTTGGAAAAGTTTTAAGGACAGCATAGGGGACTTACATTTTGCAGATAAAAGAAATTTGGGCGTTATGTTAAACCTACATTGATTTAATCCGTATAAGAACAAAGTGCATAGTGTTGGTGTAATTTACTTCTCAATTTTTAATTTAGCAAGGCAACATCGATCGCTATGGGAAAACACACTCATTATAGGTATTATTCCTAGTCCAAAATATTAAAATCTATACATTAATGAAGAGAATAGGAGTAATTACATCGCAATGCAGATATAACAAACCTTTTAAGACAGAGATGTTAATGAAAAAAGGAGGTTTCTCTCCAAAGAAAAAGAATGCACAGGAATTACAGGGATAATCGAAAAGTTAATTGAGTTCGGCTGTACTGAAACAAACACCTATGAATATGAAAACACGAGGATTGGTGAAATTCACTCATGCTTGGGATCTGGTGCAGGCTCTTGAGTAAGCATCCCCTGCCTCCTGCTAGACACCAGCCGAACTAAATGACATCATCCGCAAAAACCAATAACTTGTTGAACGTTGGAAAAAAAATAAAGCAATGGTTGATGAGATTTTATAATATTAGAATGGTGTGAATATAAACTTGGTGACTTTACTAATTATTATGGATCTGATGTTGATGCTAAGAATTGCAAACTGGAATAAATCATAAAAGATACGCGTTTCATGCTGCCAATACCAATACGAAAAGTAAAAGTGAAAAAAAGACTAAGAGAAGACGGAGCCCGTTATAGCGAAATACATAGATTGCGAAAGCTTTTGATAGTGTAAATCACAAAATTCTTTAAAAAACACAAATATTATGGAATCAGAGGGATAAAATTACATTGGTTTACAAGCTACTTAAATGAAAGCCAACAAAAAACTAAAATAGGAGATACTGTTTACATAAGCAAAATCATTCATTGTAGGGACCCCAAGGAAGTGTCGTGGGGACCTTGCTGGTAATCTTATATATCAATGACATACGCTTAACCTATAAAATTCTTGAATTACACTTTCCAATTTATTTGCAGATGATAGTATTTTTTTTTTCTCATAAGAACTTAAAATATCTTGACAAACGATGAATGCTGAATTGTCACTTGTTTCAGACTGGTTGAAGGTAATAAATTAATCGTGAATAAAAAAGGTTTGCAATACAGTAAGCTGCACTGAAATATTTTGTCTATAGGGAGGGTGGATGTCAAAACTGGGGTTAGGCTCCCAGAAGAAGGTTCTGAAAACACTCTCGGACAATTTAAGTCGCGTCCGTCAAACTGGCCACTTCCCCTTGAAAAATTCATAACTTTGTTTAACTAAGGCCTTTATTTTTCCTATCACATTGCAAAAAGAGCTGTACCCTAACAAAAAAAAATTGATGGCCGTCATTATATCGTTAAATTGTGTAACGTCATTATACACACCGTATAAAAATCGCGCCAACTTTCCATGAACAAGCAGAAGTACTTATTGGTACGCATAGTTTTAAAGGCAGGCGTCCTGACGCGGAACTAAGAAACAGCTATTTTTGGCCAAACGTATAGAACGTACGGCATTTTCATAATTTTCGTGCTACGGTTGTAAATTTAGGCGCATAAATATGGTAGTTGAGTTAACGGATATGTTTTCTTGTTTTGAAACCAGATATAATTTTTGAAAGTCATGGCAAAAGTCTTTCAATGTGGATTTTTAAGGGTTTTTTTAATAAGCGCACATAAGAAAATTCATTCGTCGAATTATGACAAAAAATATGAACTGTTTGAAGCTCAAGTTGAAACCACTGGAAGTGTTATGGAGAAAAACATTTCGTTAGAAAATCGATAGCGTTTGTTGCCTATTCGAGGAGAAAACGCTGGCATGGTGCTGCAAGGGAAAAAATATATTTCTGAATTTTTCAACCGAAGTTTGGAAATTACTACCTGCGCACAGTAAAAGAAACCCTCTCCACCACTGTCGAGACTGCTATATCACTTATCAAAGATCACAAAAACTATATAAAATCTTAGATGGACTTTCAACAACATGGGGAACAATTGCACAGGTTCCAATTAGCGAAAATAATATGGGATTTTGAAGTGAGTGAAGTTTGAAGTGAAAACAGTCAACAATTTGATGGTAGGGATATGGAATTTTCTTAGGGTACAAGGTAATCACATGCCCGCTATGAACAATATCGAAAAAGCTTGTACTTAAAAACAACTCCAGGTATGATTAGATATTGTATTACTTTGGGAAATATAGAAAAATTTGGATTTATTAATTTTGACAAGCATCCTTTAAATCAAATTCTACCAAAAAGATTCAATTCGTTTGTTGGCAAAAATCTTGATAAAAAATCAAATTGAAACAAAAATTGGACAAATAAAAAAACTGGGTGAGATTTTAAAATACATTTTGCCCATATGTCAGCAAATTTCAAAATTTTCACGCTATTCGCGAGAAACAGGTAACTTATGAATCTTTGAAAAAGTGCAAGAAATTAAAACTTTCAAAGGACACCAAAAAATATAATGTAATGCATAAAATATACACAATGAAAACGGAGCTCTCTAGGACACTTTCGACTTATCACCGTTTTTCACTCAAAACCCCAATTTCAAGGGTCTAGGACAGCACTGTTTCCTCGCTATATTGATCCTCTGACGCACTCGCCGTGTCTCACTCAAAACCCCAATTTCAAGAGTCTAGCGCAGCACTGTTTCCTCGCTATATTGATCCTCTGTGCAAAGGGTCAATACCGCGGGCAATTACCGCTGTCCTGCAGCACTCTCGTACGACCGCAATGTTGTCACCCTGGTTGGGGTCAGCTACATAAACAAATGGACAAACTGCGACAAGAAGCTAAAGCCTTAGGTCTCAAAAGGTACTCTACGCTAAAGCGAATAGACCTTATTGAGGCCATACGCAAGGTCAAGTATAAGGATGCGTCGACACAAACGGACGGACCGTACTGCGAACTTTGTGTTAAAATTGCATGGCAGAAAAATCTAGCTCAATATTTGAGGGATCTCGCTCAGCGACGTGTCGTACATGATGGCGACTTGCTCATAGATCAAGATACGGGAGAAGTGATCGTCTAGTATGTTGACCAACATATTAGACCCTGTAGGCGGGTGGGGACTCTAAGTAGCGCTGGCATACTGCGCAGATTGAAGTTTTTTCAAAATTTCATCCTTGGCTTCTTGCCTGCCTTGTGCCACCAACTCTGCGCGTTCATTCTCGTTGATGGATTTCACAGCTTTTCTCGTTCGTTGTCGGATCTGCTCCTTGAGTATCATGTAGCGCTGTTTTTCCTGCATGATCCATGTAAACTCGTAGTCTGAAATTGTACCATCTTGGATCGCTCTGGAGATCTTATCGTAAACAGTGTCTAACTTCGACTCTGCCAGGAGTTTGATGGATTCGTGCTTGTGCACCTTATACTGTATCCTTTTGGAAGCATTCTTCAAACCTACTTGGCCCATTCCCACTGCAAGAGCCGCGGCTTCAAGACCAATTGCTATGGGGGCTCCGAATCCGGTTGCGAGCGTGGCAATACCTGCCGCGGAGGTGATGACTGTAACAGCAATCATACCATGATCTGCATACCGAAGCCCCATTCCCCAAAGCTTGAACTTTTTGTATAGTTTTTCTCTCTCCTTGATCTCAGCACGCAGGTACTGCTCAATTTCTTCGATCTTCTTGAGCCTGTAGACCTGACTTTCGTGCCCCTGCGGAGCCGCCAGGCGATCAGGCTCATGCTCAGGCGCACTTGGCGGCAAAGTTGGGTAAAGCTTCATTGTATCAGTCATTTATTCTATGAGTAAATGCATCGTAATTCCAACGAACGAAACATTTTTTTCATGATGATGCTCGTCCGTCAGCATGAACTCCAGTCTGTCTGTTGAGCCTTTCAAAGGAAGGTAGATTGGAGTGTCAAAATTCCATGTAAGCATGTCTCCCCATGCGTTTAACTCTTTGGTGGGAAGCAAAGCAAGAATTTTTGATTTCTTCCCATCCAGTAGGCAATCATCTTCATTCAGCTGGGGGCAAACGAGTCTCAATCTTTGGTATACGTCAGTTTTGTAGTAGCTGTCATAGTCGCCTTTGGTAAAATACTTTTTTGCAGGGTCGTAGGGTAGCCCCATAAGCTCTTGCAGTTTTCGATGAATTACCACAGTATACCCGTCACTAACCCTAAGCCTACAGAGTCCATTTTTCAGGACAAACAGCTTAATCTTGTCCTGTGCCTGACTGTTGACGATGGCCGCGATATCCTCGATCTTGTACAGACCGTTCATTATTTCAATTCGGGTAACAGTCTGATCAGGTCCTACTTTGCGTATTGTAAAATCGTTGTTACTGTAGAGGTTCAGCCATACGGGCCTGATACTTATCGATTTCAGGGCAATTCTCGTGTCCTGCCCTAGGTAATCGTCAAAAATTGTAGGCCTCTCTATATCCGTGACATACAGCTGTCTCATGTTTATTCTTAAAGAAACATGAACATTTATAGCTATAACCACAAGGCAAAATACAAGTCCAATAGAGGAGAATGGCCCCTCGGTGTAATTAATCTAGAACATCAAGACCTCTACGTTTCTACAGAATCACACATTCCCGTGACCTTCTCGATGTTCACGAAATACCCTATAAAAGTCCCCACTAACCTGTTGAACGACCCGGTTAGTGTAAATTGGACCGGTCAAGCCCTTGGCTACTGGAATATACAAGTTAATTTCGCCTGTCATTGCGCTAGCACCGCCTTAGGTATATCCGCCAAACACTTGAATGGCTCCGTGCCTCTCATCAACAGTATCTTTAAATTCCACGTCTATTACCACATGCGGCGTATCCTAGCAAGAATGAAGGTACCCATGCCATACGATGACGGCTTTTCTCAATACGAGAACCCCTACTCTACATCTGGATATGCCCAGATTTGTCGTGAATATGGTGCCGACCCCAATGCCCAATACAAGTTTAAAGCTCTCATGTCCTCGCTCACAAATGGTGGCTGGTGGCCGCAAGTTGATGGGGACTGGGCCAAGTTTATCATGCCTACGAGCCAAGGCCTGACATCGGAAGGTCTGTCGAAGCTTAGCGAGAGTATTCGTGTTTACGTGATTTTACTACTAGGATCCCAAGCTGATGCCAAGGCATCCCTTATAGGTTCGGATGCTGACAATTTTACAGCGAGACAGATACTACTACAGAAATTCGAAGCCATGGTACAACGTAAGGAGAACGTAGGCCACGATATCACCGAGTTTCAAAAGGTGCTTCAATATGCCAGGACCCCAGTGAATTTGGCCGTGATGCACCACGTGTACATGCTACCATCCGATATGAACCTGCGTATTGGTAAAATTGTGGGGTATAACAACAACATCTTGATTGCGCCGGCGAGTGCGATGATTGGCATAACGCTAAACCTAAACAACAAGCCCACACAGCCTCAGGGTTCAAAACGAGTAAGTCCTACCCAAGCGGGGTGGGGTGCCCTAACCCGGGGGGCTGAAAAGATGCCACCGATACCTCAGTCAGGTCTAGGAGATGGAAACCCTCACGAGGACACCAAGACCACCTAGGTTACTGCGGGAGTAGGTCTCATCTTAGCATATCTATGGATTAAAAAATAGGTGCTCATGCTGAGACGGGCTTTGCCCTTCCTCTGACACGGCCGCAAGGCGATTTAATATGTTTTTTGTCAACATACTAGATCATCTACGATAGTTTACCTCTCTTCCCAACATATACCACAACAAGAGCAGCAGCGGCAGCGATCGCCATGTATAGATGTTTGGCTACATATTCGACAACTCTCGCAGCCACTCTGAAAAAGAACGAGACAACCGTTCCAATAATCCCTGGTAGCGCCGCACCTGCCTTACCTGCTAAGTATTTTAAAAATTTTCCAAGCCTTTCCAGCTGTTTTTGTATGAAACCCTTCCCTGCGGCACTTCCTCCTGCGCCTGTTGCGGAACCACCACCACCTGTAACTGCGAGTACGCTGGTGGAAATCAGTAGACCAACGGCCGCCACGATGCTAGCTATAGTAATCCCTTGCTCCTTGAATAAGATTCTAAGCTTTTCAGCCAGAGATTTATCGCCTTCTGCGATTTTCATCAGCGTTTCCTTAATTGCTTTCAGTTGGCTCTGAGTGTCAGATGATAGTAAACCGTGTGCTTCCCGTACTGCTTCCTTTTGATCTTGGAGTCGTTCTTAGCCTTTGCAATGTCTTCGTTCCAGATAGTTTGCTGCTCCTCTGATACTCCAGGTGTAGCTTTCTTCGTCTCAAGCCTTTTCACCTTGGCTTCTGCCTTGGCGATCTCGCTGTCGTAGAAGATCATCTTGTTTTTCAGGTGCCTCAGGTTATCCCTTAGCGTTTGAAGCTCGAGGTTGAGCCCTCTTCTTTCACGCTCTGTGAAGCCAAAAGGAGTCTCTTCCTCCGGTAGGCGATCGATCAGGCTCTCCGTTTCATCAAGGACGTTCTCGAGCAGCGGCATCATTTCGATATCATCGGCCTTCTGTTGCTGAGCCGCTAGGCGATCAACGTGAACAATCTCGTTAAGGAGTTTCTGAGCCATTACCTTACTGCCTTTTTTTGGTGTAGTATAGTCGGTAAACCCCATGGCTCGCAAGCGATTTGTACCTAACCTCCTCCGTATCTCGGCAACGCTCCTTAATTCACCATGCCTTTTCGTGATCTCTATACCATCGAAAAGAAGCTGGTTTCCTTGTACCTCAAACTCGTTATAAAATCTCGCGATTGGCTGCCCTAGCTCCTCACCAAGGTGTTCGTAAAGATCGTCGACCTTTGATTTTAATAGCTCTTCCCTCTGCCTTGTTGTGGTGTCAGTGAGGTCGCCTCGTGCTGAGCCGGATTGTTCCTGATCTTGCTGGTGATGTTCTTGCAGAGCCGCCAGGCGATCGGGCGTTAAATTGGCATCAGGCTGGAGCGTACTGAAATCCTCGTCTGAATTTTTTTCCTCTGGCGTAAAGTCGTCTCCTTCGTATATTGGATTAATTGGCATTTATTTGAAACGAATATCAGCTAATAATAAAGCATGAGTAACATATTCGGAACTAACTCCATCCCTACGCGGAGATTAAAACAATGGTGGCTATGAAAGGGAAGAAGCAGCGTGTAAAAGTAAGTCATGTTCCTAGTATGATTAATCAGAACGAGGACTTGTATGTTGACATCCCCAACATGGGGCAGAACGATGTAATTTTTCCATCTAGTATCAAACTACTTTTTGATCTGGAACTTACGGGAACAAACACGAAGCGCACTATCGTCAGCAATATAGGTAAATCCTTGGTGCAAAATCTTCGTATTACTTTGAAGGACAACGAGGTGCAAAATATTAGCGACTACAGGGTGCTCGCTACCTACAAGGACCTATGGTTGCCCAAGTTTGATCGGGAAAACAACCTGATCATAGAGGGGATCAATCCCAACGACGGTACAATCCGCGCCCTACAGCGACTGATCATGTAGGCACGGATGAGGAAAAAGCGATCGTCGCAGCCTATGGCAGCACGTTTTGCATCCCTATCAGTAAAATGTTCGAACTCGCGAGGGATCTGCCGTTCTACCAGCCAGGGCTACGCGATAGGTTACAGTTTGTGATCCATTTTGCATCATATGGTGACGTTATAAAGGATGCCGGTACCCCAGCTGTTGGAAGCACGGCAGCTAAACCCGCAGACAGTGCGTACAAGATCACTAATATCGCACTAGAGTTTGACAAGGTTAATAACGAGGCTCTCGCGAGCGCTATGATGTCACGGTATAGTCGTTTGGCGCTACCCTATGAAAGGGTACTCCGCAGCAAAGTTGTTACGATAAAAAAGGCTGATACCAGCTAAAATTTGCAAATTGATACTCCAGCAAAAAGTTTAAAAGGCGTCTTATTATTGTTCGTAGATCCTGGAAAAGTGAAGGCTTACTCGGGTGCTAACGAGGTCTTCTACAACCCAAAGATCGAAAAAATCTCGATCACTGTCGAGGGTGAGCCTAATGAGCTCTACACGCACGCGATGCTCCCGAAAGATAACCTCGAGCAGATCGTAAACTTATTCGGTAGCCACGATTCAAAGGTGACGATTGGGCAGTTCTTCACAGAGAGATACGCCCTGTTTGTTGATTTCCGAGCATCACCTGATCATAGTCTACACGGTTCCGGAAGGCCATTACAGAGAGTGTCAGACGGTATAACCTTGCATATGACCAAAAAAGCAGACGGAACAACGGGGGATATTAAATGCTACGTTTTCCTACTTCAAGATGCTCAGCTGAACATCTTAGATGGGTGTTTTCACGGTGCCAAATATTAAACTAGAATCCTAAAATAAAGATGGCAAGCATATTAGTACTCGCGGGTGGGGCTATAATCAATGCCCTCGCGTTCTCGGGGAGCAACTATTTGTTCAGTAAGCTGTCAGGCCATGGTGAGGCCGAGCGTAAAAGGCACGACAAGGCGATTGAACAACTTCAAGCAGCTCAGCAACAGTGGGTAAGAGATCGGCAGGCAAAGATCGATTGGTATAACCATCAACGAGAGCTGAAAAGGCAAGCTGGAGAGAGCTTGAAGGAGCTCGATGAAGCTATGAGAGACTATTACATCGCAACGATCGAGAAGGCTCCTAAGTTATCCGACTTCTACACGCCCAGCAAACAGCAACAAGACGGCGAGCTGACATTTATCGTAGGATCCTTAGCCCTCCTTGGTTTTGCAGTGTACAAGTTCGCCTAGACGGTGGGCGTAAAATGTTTTCGACATGTCGAATATTAAAATAAACATGTCGAAACATATCATTACTCTAGAAGAAGTGAAAAATTCAGCAGTATTTACTATCAGCCCACACATCTCTGGATCGGAAACGAAGCCATTGAAAAACTTGTTGAACTTAGTGGCTTGTCTGCGAAAAAGGTCAAAATCTACCTTGCCCACCAGGCCTTCTGGCAGGTTCACATTCCAGGGCCAAAGGTGGTAAAACATCCTCATTACACCGTTACCGTTCCAAATGCAGTACATCAATTTGATTTGCTTAGCATGCCTCATGATCGCCTGTATGGCTCGAAATACAAATACATTCTTACTGGAATTGACATTGCCAGCAGGTTCAAAGTGGCGAGACCCCTGCGAACGAAAAAGGCTGCAGAAGTGGCCAAAATGATCGAGGACATTTACGCGAAGCCCGGAGGCAAGGCCAGACCCTTGACGTGGCCCGAGACTGTCATGATAGATGCAGGAACCGAGTTCCTTGCAGACGTTACAAAGACCTTTCAAAAACATGACGTCAAGATCGACAGGACGGTGGCAAAGTACCATCATAGACACACTGCCTTTGTGGAAAACTTCAACAAGCAGCTCCCCAAACATCGGAGGCTACGATGCATTGACCTTTATCCTGAACGAAGAATGATCGGACTTGCTTTCCTTTAAAGTAATCAACCACAAGAGACATCTTTCTTATACACGCCAAGGCTCAACCACAGTTTTTTTGTGATTCGAAAAAAGTCACAAAATTACGAGGTCCAATAACCAACACCAAGCTGAGGAAGCCATGGATATTTTTTGCATAACTCTTCAATATCCCGAGTCGTGTTTACCAGTTTGCTGTCATCGTCATCATGCACTGCATCCATTAGTCTAGAATGGGCTCTCAAAAGAGCTTGATACACAGCTTTAATTACGCTCTCATTATCCATCTTTCTTATATGTCAAGAGTCTAACCAACAATCTTGTAACTTCTAGGATGCTCCAGTCTTACGTACAAGCAAGCATGCTTGTACTTCTTGAGCTGAGCCTTAATAATAGAAATTTCTTCCCTACTTGAAATTACATCGTTCTCTTCATGAATGAGCTCAAACTCCTTTCGATTCTTCGGATACCAGACAAAAAGCTGTTTCATTTGATCCCTTACTGTTATTGGGATCTTCTTATATCTCTGTGTTAGTAGCCAGAGACTGTGTTTGCGATGTCTACCCGAAACAGCTAGTTCTATCAACGCACCACGAGTTTTGTCGAGACTCTCGTCGGCTATCATATCGTCAACGATAAACAACGTCTCTTCGCCCGCCAGCAATGACAGTTTTTGGATCCACTCGAACAGCTGCTCCTTGGGCTCTATCAGAAAGACATATTCATCCCTCCATAGCGAGGACCTCTCGAGATAGGTCTTGTTCCAGCGGATTGTAGGGCAGAGAATGACAATGTTGTCGAAATGCTGCCTATACTCGTTCTCAAGCAAATCAAGGACACGCTGCGTCTTACCACAGCTTGTCGGTCCAGTAAAGATTGCCGTATGCGGCTCCTTGACAATGTCATTTTATTTTAGGTCCTTCGGGTCACACAAACCTTGTAGGGCGCTTACTTAGAGATGAAGCGGTTACCTTTTCTAATGTTCTCGCTTGCCCACATTGGTTGGGTATTTGTATAGTGTAGTCTTCTCGTTGGTCAACTATTTTGGAGGCATCATGGAACGCTTATACCACCCTTGTTTTATCGCGTAATCGTCGAATAATATCGCTCCTGTCATATAGCCAGCGAGCTTCAAGCCGTCCCCCATGTCCATCTTGGCCCCCGGTCTAGAAACTCCCAGAGCCTTTTTCGCGCCTAGCGCCAAGACAATAGTATAGGATACTAGTCTGACAGATTCCCACAAGGAATCGACGACTTCTTTCTGATACTCTTTGCTGCTTATTTATTATAGGTTTATCGCATCTTGAAAATGTCAATTTAGGGTTTCGAAGGCTCTCGCGTGTGCTGCTGAGACGCACGTACTCCTGTGGAGACGGTTTCAGCAGGCTTCTTAGAACTATGTTCCGCGCTGCCACGTATGTAATAGACTGCCACGCAAACGGCAAGTACGGCAGCTAGACCTCCAGCGACATAGAGACTGTCTGGGAACTTGTGAGGACTTGCGACAGGTTCCTGACCCTCTTGCGAAGTACTTTTGCCCAAGTTCTTCTGTAAGTCAGCCTTGTTCTTGCGATTCCATTCAGCAAGTCTCTTGCCAGCAGCAACACGACCCTCATTCTTCTTAGTTATGACTTGGTTAGATTCACTCATTTATTTGTAAGGTGAGACCTTGGAAAAAGATGAAGACAAAAAGCCTTTATCTGAGGTCTCTAGAGGGGGTGACCAGATGGGGTGGTGGGGGACGATTCATCCTCCACCTACAACGAGGGAAAAGCCATCTATATTAATGAATCGATCAAAGGCACGCCTGGGCTAAAAATTTTGTAAAGAGCTTTACAAAATTTCCTCGTAGTGACGAATCAGTGAATTTTCGACTTTTCTAGTAGAGCCAAGTTTTGCTCAAAATTCTCCCATACCTTCACCAAAGACCTACAGACCATCGTGTAAAGTAACGATGGTCTCTCTTCAAACCTTATAACAGCCTGAATGTAATGGCGCCTGCCGCGTTTGTGGAACGAGCTAAGCAAAACTGGAAAGAGGCTCAACCCACTCTCCACAAGTACGTGAGAAATAACGAGCCTACATAACCTCCCGTTCCCATCTTCGAATGGATGGATATTAATCAAGTCTATAAACAGCCTCACCGCGTTCCATATCGGATCGTCAGTCTCTGTAGAGTAGTATCGATCCAAGGCGTTTGTCGTTAACCTTGGGATTGCAGAAACAGGGGCAAATTCGTGAAAACCAGCGAATGCCTTAGTCGTCCTGTATTTCCATGTCAGCACGGGTTTGCCGCCCCTGTGTTTTTCCCCGCGCATCATGATTTCATGGATAGTTTGGATTTTGTCAGGCGTGAGACGTCCACAGCCCTTCATCCATCTTAGAGCGCACATAAAGTTTATCATCTGCCTTTTGAAACTTTTCGTCTTGCCGTGTGCGTCTTCAGGATCTTGCATCAGCTTCCAAGTATCAGATGCTGAAAAGTTGGAGCCTACCTCCCCTTCGGATGTGTAGGTTCCGTACGCGAACAGGACTTCCCACCCTTTTAGAAATTCCTCTACGTATGCGTGGGTTTTTCGCTTTCGCGAGAGTTCGGCTAGCGTCGCAGTCTTTCTCAAAACATTTTGGTACTCGTCCCCGTCTGCCATCCAATGCTGCCTTTTCAATTTTTCCATTTTGTTAAATTCACTCATTTATTTGTAAGTCGTTAGACGTACAAATACATCAAGACGGCTTCTGCTCTGCGAAACTTGGTTCTCCTGTTAATCCATTTATTTCATCCGGAAAATCATTTCGCAGTTTGATTTGTGCTTGACGCTCCTCGGCAATTTCGCTGAATTTTTTCCAGTTCAGATGGTTGAAAACTGTGCAAAATAGAGAGACGGGAGCGAGCCACAGCCCGCACTTTTCATACATGTATGACCCTACAACTTCCATCGGAGAGTTCCCTGTGGTGAACAATTTCTCCGTTACATTACCAATCAACTCTGAAGTCGAGTTTTGAATCAGAAAGTTTGTGTTTATGTCGCTCATCATGGTCTGAAAATTGTCAACACCTGACATTTTCGACAGCAAGGCTTTTGCTGCTGCAATTTGCGAATGTGCCTCGAGGTTCCTTAAGAGGTCGTCAAGTTGTTTCTCTGTCGCTTTATCCAGCAACTCAGGCGTCCACTGCTTTTTTCCTAGAGAGTTGACGAGACTCAAGTTTTGCTTGACTTTTTCCCGCTTTCTCATTGCTGGTGACGGTGTGTCTAAGACGTCTAAAATTTCATTCAGTTCTGACATAACTTTTATTAGAGAAGAAAACTTGCAGTAGACGTACAAAAAACTTACGTACAACATTACCAACAAGAGTTCAAGTATCATTTTATTAATGCATTTTCGTGATCAAGACCATGCTGAATGCAAACGTTTGAAACAGAAAATTTTGACATTTTGAAAACACTGAGACTGATGTGTGTGTGAGATGCAAATAAATTTTTGAAGCATCCCGCGAGACTCAAAACATCCATGGTTTAACATGGTCGGGATGCCACACTCTGGTGAGCAATTCTTGCTTGCAAACGCTTGTCATCATCAACACTCAGCGCAATTTTGTTCAGCTTTTCGGTGAAAATCTCGTGTTTTCGACTGGTAAATCTCAGTTGCGTGCGATACAAATTTTGACAGGTCTGTAGGCTGTTCAAATAGTCTTCGAACGTGATCTGTTTCTTGACGACACACTTTTTTGTACCTTTTGCCTTCTTTTGCACGTATCCTTCGAGTGTCTTGTACGCATACATTTTTGACCTCAATGCAACAAATTCGATCATGATTTTGCCACCAAGTTCATCCTTCATTAAGCACAATTTTTTCTTGTTTTTGCCAATAGGCAAGGGACGTTTGTCTTCGGGACTGTAATTCGATGTGTCAAACCTTGATTCAACGTCACCTGCGATATCTTTATAGACATCGTCTGTTTTGATGTGGTAGACGAAACTATCTGTGTCCATGTAGCAAAGCTCTGCGCCTGCACCAAACTTTGGCTTGATGTAGTCGTAGTGAAACTCATACATCGTGAGTTTGCTCAAGTCCAAGATGGAGAGGCCGAGGTAGACAGGTTTGTTCATGACGACCTTCACTTTGTTCATTTCCATTGCCACAAATTTCTTGTCAAATCTTGATGTGCTGTGATAGTTTGGAGCTGATGCGAGCTTCTTGCGCCTCCATTCCGTTGTCACCAGTTTGATGTCACGGTGCTTGCGAACGTTCTCCATGGTCTTGCCAAACACGCTATTATTCATCAGCTTAAAAAAGTCTTTCTCAAAGTCATTTTTGGCATCCTTTCGCAGCTTTGTGTTCATGTCAATGTAGGGCTTCAGCCAAGCACTTTGCTTGAACTCAATGACTCGGTGCACCTTGGTGAGAACCAATCCATGCTGCAGTGCCTGCTGCAATTTGCGAATGTGCAGCACGTATTTTTCCTTGTCAAACACATTGCACGTCAACTTTTCACAGTCGTTGTTCAGACGCATCTTTTCAGGCAAGAATGGAAGGTCGTTGTGGAGTTTGTGCAGCTTTTTCGGGTAGTGGACATCCACTTCAAGAAAATAGCCATCATCTCCATTTTTATAATTTTCTATTAAAGCTTGAGTAAAATTTTCGAGGTCTTCACGCCACTTAAAGCCGTGTGTTGGCAGCTTTTGTGACATGGCACCTCCGTACAGATTGTTGGCATCGATGTACAGCAGATACGAGATCAACAAGTTGACATCAAACAATTCCCCCATGTACGGATTGTTCGCCTTAGCCTGGCGCTTGATTGCTTGGCAAATACCACCCCTGAGCCCCTTTTCAACCATCAGTAGCATGTCGATGTCTGACAGAAGCTCGAGCTCCTGACCCGTCACTTTTAGAGCTGCTTGCCATGCGAGGCCTGGATCAAGCTCGTAGATGTTTTGACAAGTGTCTCGAAAATTTTCAAAAACGTCTGCTAAAAGAAGCGTGTCGCTCATCACGTAGAGATCGTGGTACTCCCCAAGGTTTTTGATGTTGAAAGCCTTCCACACCTTTTGAGCATGCTTGTAGTCGTTTTCGGTGATGTTTTCAAGGTTCAAGCTGCTGTAAAATTGTGCTCTTAGAGGAAGTGCTGTCTCTTCAAAACGCTCCCACGCATCCATGTATTCGTAGGGGTAAACACCCTTACGCAGCAAAAGTCTAAAGTGCTCGTCATTGCCCCTTGCATGCTTGAATGTGTTGGAAAATTTCTGCTTCATAGAATGCTCATTCAGTTCCACCGTCTTGTAGGAGCAGTAACAGTTTTGACACTTGAATTGCGCCTTGTACCCTGAGTCAATCTCGATGAGTTCCATGTTTGATTTGCAGTCGTTGCAGCTGACACTTTTACTGTTGGTTCCAGCTAAATTATCTACAAGGCTTGACATTGAGCTTTGCATGAACCTGCAGCTGTCGATAAACTTGATTTTGCAGGTTGTGCTGATTTCCACCTCTTTCATTTGGTTGGTTTTCTTGTTCTTCTTCATCTGCTTCAGCGGTTCGTCGTCTTTTCCTTGAAATGTGACGGGGTGCTTGATGGAGAAGCTGATGTATTTTTCGCTGTTTTCACCCAGACATTCAAACTCGTGGCTTTTGAATTCCCTGGCCAGTTGCTTGATGATAATGTGATCGTCATACCGTGAGCGATTGTGCATGACCACCGGAATCTCGTTGGGGATGCGATATTTTAGGTTGCACGAACTGTGTGCAGCTCCTCGATACTGACCAGTGTAGTGATAGTGATCTCGAACCTTGCGCATTGTCATGTCTTCGTTGTTATTCTTGAACACTCCTTCGCAAATGAAGCATCTTTTTGCAGACTTGTGGGCTTCTTTCTCTTCATGTGTCAACGGGATCATCTTCTTCTGTGGATGTCTGATAGCTCTATTGACTTGATCTCTCAGTCCCTTACAAAACCTTTCCATACAGTCTTTTCCACGATAGCAGTCGGATGATTCTTCAACTTCTCCATGTGCAAATTTAGTTATGAAGGCATATCCCGAAGCCACATGCTTGCTGACGTCTCTGGTGTGTGATTTTTCAGGGTCTCCATCACAACCTTGAACAGGTTCCAAGATACATTCTGTGTCTGCATAGATGACAAATGGCATTCTGAGCGACTTTTGCCCATCTTCGTGTTTGAGGACTGTTCCTTCTTCAGGCATGACAATCTCGCAAAAATCATGGTCCATGCACACCTTCATGTGATTGTCTCGTGTCTCTTGACTGCGGAATCCGTGCATGCAGTTTCGACAGTAATGATCACCTCGATGTCTAGATGATAAACCGCGCATGAGCGCAGAGTATCTTTTAATGGCAACGTAGTGCTTTTTCCCTCCTTCTTGAATGATTAGCACATCTGCCACCTTTTTACGTGTCGTGTTGTGTTTCGAAGCATATGCTTGTCTGACCTGAAAATCTTCTTCAGAAAAGTAGACATTCAACGCCACGTTGGGGTTTTGCCTTTCAAACTTTTTCCAGTGTGTGTTGGGAGTTGGGAACTCGATGCCACTCCAATTGTACTGTTCAACAAATGGTTTGAGCTTCGAGATGCGCTCAGGATGTGCTCCAATACCATCAAAATGGAGGGCTGCAATGACAGCCCATTTGAAGCACTGCTCGTCTTCATTTTAAGGATTGATGATGCAGTGCTTTTTCTGCAGCCATTCGGGTGTCTTGAACCATGATCTACCTCTCATAAGGTCAATCATGTGGCAGTGATGCGTCATTTCTGTGATTCGGTTGAAGATGTAGTCGCTTTTTTTGAGTTTCTCCGATGTCATTTCAAAGCATTTTAGCAGGCTTTTATACATCTCTTCGATCAATTCTTCGATATCGCTTCCTTCCATGATTGTGACAGCTTCACTCCATATTGGTTTTGTGAACTTGTCAGAAGGATTTTTCCTGTGCACAAACTCCACCACGAGATTCAGTTGAAACTTCCAATTCTGTCTAGTGTTTTGCAAGTCTGTGATGACTTTCTCCACATGTTGTTTCTGTTGATCCAGGTACTGTTCAATACTCACCACTTGACCTTCTGGTGTTCCTTCACTTCGGAAATGTCGATAATTACCATCAAATCCACCTTCCGTTTCAACAGCACTGTGATCCACTTCTTCCACTTGTTCTTCTTCCACAGCAGCGTCTTCAACGGTGGCTTTTAAGGCTTGACCGTAACCAAGCCTCTCCTTAGCCTTGTGGTATAATAAAGTAACAGTGTCTCGCAGGCTCTGCAGTCTCTCTGCAAGAGCATCACGTGTTGCTGCTACTGGCGCTGAGACAGCGCTATATAATTTACTAATTGCATTTCTAAAGAAACTCATTGCTTTATTATATGTTGGAAAATTTTCTGGGACGCTGGACATTTTATTTTATGTTGTGACCAGGGTGACAACATTGCGGTCGTACGAGAGTGCTGCAGGACAGCGGTAATTGCCCGCGGTATTGACCCTTTGCACAGAGGATCAATATAGCGAGGAAACAGTGCTGCGCTAGACTCTTGAAATTGGGGTTTTGAGTGAGAAACGGCGAGTGCGTCAGAGGATCAATATAGCGAGGAAACAGTGCTGTCCTAGACCCTTGAAATTGGGGTTTTGAGTAAAAAACGGTGATAAGTCGAAAGTGTCCTAGAGAGCTCCGTTTTCATTGTGTAATATTGTTGCATTCTGAAACTTTCCAAAGTTTAAAGAACGTACGAAAAAAAACTAGGCATGTATCCTTGTAAATGTATCTTAACCAAATTAGTTGCTAAATGTTGCTATATTCAATTAACAACCAGACAAATATTTATGCATGAAAATTGTTAATAAAAATATTACATACTGATTTTCAGGCACAACCACACGATCAAATTAAGCAAGAAATTGAAAAACAGGTCAGAAATGGAAAGTATTTACTTAGGAATCTGATAGGGCCGAAAGAGTATACAAAATTTACAATTGATGCTGATGGTACTCTCAACAAAACATGTTATACAGTATATGGCAGAAAAATTCCTCTAGCAGATTTAAGAATAAAATTGTACAACAAACACAGACAGCTTGGCCTATGAAGAGAGCCAGCAGGGATTTTTCTCAAAAGGAAGTTCTTGATATGAGCAGATCATGCTTCAGTTTTGAATTCAGGGCATCTACTGGTAACAGTTAAAGTTATCTCTGATAGTAAAATATTTTTGAGAAAAGAAGAGATGAAGGGTAAAAAAAGTCCAAGAATTGGTTGAGCAACCACATGTGTATATATTAAGGCCGAGATACATTTGAAATTTTTATATCGAAACTGTCTGAAATTTTTATTTCAAAAATATTTCGAAATATTTTGAAACATTTTGAAAGCTTTCGAAAGTATTTCGAATTGCTCTGAAATTAATTTTGAGATGATGATGAGGTGACAAAGCAGCTAGCTGTAATGATATTTCATGTCTAAAGACAGCTAGTTCTACTATAGCTAGAGGTTGCAACCCTGTAAAGATTTTTCAAAAAAGCAAAATCCCCCTTTTTGCAAGGATTTCCTAAAAACATTCAAAATTGCTTTATTTGCTTGTCACGCCTGATACCAAGTTTGTAAACGTAGGGACTTTACCTAACTGGGGTACGAAGTGGGGTCGTTACACCCAAAGACAAGCTAAAAGCAAACCCCTTTGCTAAGCTTCTTATAAGTTACGAGAGAATAGTAGCTGAAATCTTTATCCTCTGGGTACCATGGAAGTACAGGTTTAAAGCAACAGCAAACGTGTTTTAAAGAGAGAGAAAAACAAACAAACTAGGAACGGGTATAAAAGAAAACATATGAAGTAGTGCTGTTGAGTGTTGTTGGATCAACTTTGCTGATTGCTTTATCATTGCGTAGGTACCAAGAGTTTGTGGTCCGATCTAGTATATGGGCTCAATAGTGGCCTGCGTTTAATGTACCAGAGTGGTTTATCACAGCTACCAAATCATACTTGTGTATAAAAGATGTGTTGGAGCGATTAGATATCGGGATATTAAGATAAAATTCAGAAGATGAAAAACTTTCAACAAATTTATCGTCCTTAACATCTCTTGCAAACCTTTTCAGGTGCAAGATTAGAATTTCGCTGTTCCTTGTAATCCTTTTTATCCTTATTGCTCTCTCGGTGCAGGGAACATTGTGGGCAAAACTATTTACTTTCTTTCTCCAAATTGTCGGAATCTAAAAATCTGTTAACCGTCAACTGGATGCTGGAAGGTGGTGCGAGTTTTAGGATGTCCCGATCTTCAACAACCGAAGAACAGAGACATGTGTTACAGCTAACTGGTATCGATACTTCTGTCGAGATGTTCAGAGACGCAATCACGAAGAACCCTTTCAATTCATTCATGGCAAGAAGTAACATCTCTGCTACATCTTGCTGAAAATTGTATTAAAAGGTTGTATTTCCAGAAGGGTGTATATTACGGTCTAGAGCCTTCAGAAAGTTTGAAGGATCAACAGGGGTCATAGAATGGTTTAGCATGGTCGTGTTTAGAGCAATCGCCCTCACAATTGCTGACAAACGGAATGACTCTGAAGCACACTGGGACCACAGCGATGGCATAGTATACTTATTACTTGCAAAAAAACATTGCCATAGCACGTATTGCCTTTGTTGACATTCTTGAGACCAGTCTCTTGATTCCCGAGCAATCCATATACAGAAAGGAATTGCCTAGGTTTTTGCGGTGTAATATGCCACTTTGTTCGAAAAACACGACGACACGACGTGGCTGTTACTTCACGACGTGGCTGTTACTTTTAAACACTTAATCATTCCTAGTAGCAAACTATTGCGCTTGGCAAATTGCACTTTAAAACCAACTTCCTTAGAGAAAGAAAATAAATTACAAAGAGGTGTCTAGCCACCGCAATGATGAACTCAACCTGCTAGATCTTTAGAAATAAGCTAGAGGTTGTACTTCTCTAGAGAAAATGCCTCTAAAAGAACAATTCTCCCTTATTCAAGGATTTAATTAAAATTACTAAAAAACAAAAATAAAACGACGCAACACATATGAAAAGATGAACAGAACTTCACCCAAGGGCAGGTAGGTTTCGGCCTATATTTCTGAACCTAAGTACCCTGGATGTCTAGCTGGGTCACCTCGAAGAGATCCACGGACGGTCATCAGTAGAAACTAGACATGTCTATCTTCCTAAAGTAAACTTCAATCGTTTTCTGTTTAAGTGTGCTATTCTTTGTTTGTATCTCAGGTAATAAGTGGAGTCGTTACTCTCCAAAGACAAGATCATGTGTGATCAAACCCATCTGCTAATATTTTTTTGACTGGGGTAATAATTTGAGTCGTCACTTTCCAAAAACAAGACTGACTGTAGTCAAGCCCCCTTGCTGACTCATTTTGGTTAAAATATTCTTACCTCAACTCTTTTAATATATATGACTCGGGACTGTTAATAAGGCGGTCATCACAGAAAATTACTGCTCTATCGTTGCAATGTATCCACCTGTGAACCTTTAGAAAATGCATATCCGGAGTCTTTCTTTTTCCCTGAACGAATATCTACCCCATCAATTGTAAATTCGTTGTTTTTTTTTTTATATTTATTGTTTGTTCCATTTATCTAGGTATTTGTCCATCTATATATTAATACACCTTGTGTGTGTGTGCACGGTGAGACCATGGCAAAAAAATTCATGGGTCACTTTCTTCTTTCTTCCAATGCATGGCGTTACGTTTGCTAAGTTGAAAAAATTGTACAGGGTTGATATTGATAAAGTAATTTAATTTTACCCTCAGCTTACTATATGCGCGCCGTATCGCACGGAAAACTGGTTGTTTATCAACTGAAAAAAGAAAACCTGAAGGGAAGAAGGTTGTCTCTTTTTCAAATTAATCCTAAAAAAGTTACTTCAACAATTTTTACTCATCATTAGATTTAAGCATATTCCTTCTTCTATGTGTTCCATATTTGTGTTCTGGGACCCAGGTTGCATCCTTTTATAAAAAACTATTGAATTCGAACATGATAATTGAAATCTAAAATATAAAAACAAAATTGTTGTTGTCGAACGAAGATAGTGTTGATAATTAAAATTAGATAAATAAGATAAATTAAAATATTTTTTAAAAACAGAAAAACGTAACATAATATAACATCACAAAGAGAATTGAGTAAAAATGTATTAAACAATTGTATACGCTTCCAATTCGTTCTCTTTAAGTTGAAGCAAAGTGCAGTATTCGAAGTATAAAACTGATTAAACTTTTATTCAGAGAAAGCTACCTACTAAGAAAGCGAAAGAAAAACAGAGGTTTTGTTTACATTATTTATAGATAAATGAATTTTGGTGTATAACGATTTTTTATTTGTTTTAACTAACAGTGCTAAATTTTTTTATAAACATTAAAGTGTTTTGTTGTGTCTTGAACCAGAAAATATATTCAATAATTTGTAAGAATATACTCTGTGGGTCGGAAGTTAAGAATATCCTAGGCATTGCCAATAGCTAACTAATAGCAAGCTTTAATTTATTAAGGCGTTATATATTTTCAATATATTAAGAATAATGAGGATTGTGAAAAAAGTTAGGAACATTGA
This sequence comes from Hydractinia symbiolongicarpus, assembly GCF_029227915.1. Taxonomy (NCBI): domain Eukaryota; kingdom Metazoa; phylum Cnidaria; class Hydrozoa; order Anthoathecata; family Hydractiniidae; genus Hydractinia; species Hydractinia symbiolongicarpus. The sequence goes on along the minus strand of NC_079880.1, from coordinate 9,493,487 downwards.
GCAGGAACGAAAACACACTGTTCTTGTAAAATCAGCGTGTATATCCTAAAAATTATTGATGAGGCGACAAAACAGCTGTAATGATATTTCTTGTCTAATGACAGCTGGTTCTACTATAGCTAGAGGATGCGATCCTCTAAAGATATTCCAGAAAAGCAAAATCCCCCCTTTTGCAACGATTTCCTAAAAACGTTGAGCGTAAAATTGTAGAAAGTAGTTTTCCATTGTTACTATTTTTAACGCTACAAAATGGGTGATTCACTGTTGTTCTCGTTTTTCAAAACATAACTAAATGTAAGAAAACTTAAATCAATGTTTACATCTGTTACGTAACGATCGATTAAAATATGTTCCATTCCTAAATTCGAAAACTCTTCATTGTTATCATGACAGCACGTTTCAATATAATTGAATTTTATGTCACAAAATTTTCGCGAGATTTCATGATGCGCGAGTCGATCCGAACCGACTTACGGCCACGACTCAGCCTTCCTCGTCCTTATTTTGAAAAGTTTAAGGAAGGTAAGCAGCAGAAAATATTTGTTTTTCCAATATCGAAGTTAACCTGAACAATCGTGAGAGAATGTTGTTGTAAACGACTATGAGTTATCTGACGCTGCAGCTATATCTTCTGACAATGAAATTTCTGCCAATGACAGTAATGACGAAGCTCAAACTGCTCCTGAAGCAGGTGAGGCGAGAAAACGTCCCATTGAGGAGGGTGATCAAGAAGGAGGGGCCAGCAATTAAGAAGTTCTGCCTTCTTTCACTGCCAAATAACGAAAAATTAAAATAGTCTCTACCAAAGGAACTTGCGGACCTGTTCAATTCTGGTTGTAGTCAGCATGTCAAGGAGGGGGACTTGGAGGAATTTATTGCCATTCCTCCTCCGGATAATATAACGAAAGCAATAAAGTTTGACTCGTTTTTGAAACCGTTGCTTGAGAAGAAATGACACAATAAAGTGTTTTCAATGGATAATTATAACAGAACCAGCTTGTCGTAATTGAGGTTTATGCTACTAAGGTCGAAAAGTTAGCACAAAAAAAATTATAACGCCATTTGGCTCTTTTAAAAGGAACTCGGGTCAAGCAAGCTGCACTGCAGTATTATAAATCTTATAGCGTGTTTAAGTCCTGTCAGCGATCGTTGACCATAAATCTGATAAGAGCTAGATAAAGGACAAATCAAAAGCTCTCGGAGAAGAAAATGAATACTTGTTCGGTGAAGCTTTCTGTAAAAACCTCAAGGAAACTTTAAAAGCCCAGGAAAATGAGAAAAAATTATTTTGAAAAAAAATAAAAGACACCCTTTCAGAACTGCCCCTCCTCAATACAATCCTACCCCCGTGGAGGGGCACGACCTAATCGTGGTGAAGGCCTGTTTAGAGGAAAAAGAGGTACGAAACTGTCTCCCTCTAACAAATCGGGTTTTATCATCCAGCCTTAAGGGAACTTTTTCCAGAAATTCTGCTCTATGTAATCGAAAGCAATGCAGGAAAAATCCAGTAATACATAAACAACTGGCAGATCCTCACAGGGGATCCGAATAAACTGGAAAATCTGATAAGGGATCAATTTCGTTCAACAATTTTTGTTCGCCCCAAAAAGAATAGATCAAGTCTCGGCCTATTATAAATGTGAAAAACCTGAACAAATTTCTGGAATACCATTATTTCCCAATGGAGGGTATACAAAATGTGAAAGAGCTCCTTCGAAAAGGGGACTATTTAGTCAAAATAAATTTAAAAGAGGCATATTGGCAGTTCCGAATCAATCCAATATCAAGAAAATACGTAAGATTCAAATAAAACAAAAAATGTACGAAATACTAGTTTTAGCCTTCGAAGTGGGACCGTGCCCTCGCATTTTCGCGAAATTAATAAAAGTACCAATAGCACTTTTGCAAAAGTTGTTAATCTTAGTAATTATACCTTTAGTATACCTGGAGGACCTACTGCTGATAGGGAGGACATACCAGACAGCCCTGGAAGAAAGTGACTCAGTTATTTTTCTTCTTGGCTAATTGGGGTTTAAGATAAACTGGTAAAAATTCTTGTCGGGAACCAACACAACAGGTAGATTTTTTCGGAACTATAATCAACACCCAAAAGATGGAAAAATCAGTTCCTATTCAGAAAATCCAAAAACTGACAAAACTGTGTCAAGAGACATTACAAAACCACCAACCATCCCTGATACAACTATCAACAGTGGTAGCGAAACTGTATGCGACCCTGCCCGCAATCCAAGCAGCACCACTACAGTTGATATACCTACAACAAGACCTTATTCAAGCGCAAAGGAAAAAAGTCAATTGCAGCCACATAGTTACTTTGTCAGCAGACTCCCACAAGGAGCTGAAATGGTGGATTAACAACTTGATTCTGGCCAAGGGAAAACCAACACACCTAAGCAACCCGGAAATGGTAATTTTTTCAGATGCTTCCTCTCATTAGGGACCCATCCCTTGTAGCAATGGAGGAAGGCCCGTCAACCGGGGGAGCTTGGACCAAGGAAGAAAAGTCCAATGAAGATGACGAGGTAACAAAATGGCAACACCCAACATGGACTGTTTTGCAATCTGAACAATGAAAAAACTAAACAACTACATGAGGCTCAAGCAGGACCCATAGTGCAAGGGAGTGAATGCACTATACCACAATTGGAAGGGCCTTTTCTCAAAACTTGTTCTACCCCTCTGTATAATAGGGAAAATATTGCAAAAATTGGAGAATCGACCATACTAATTGCTCCTCTTTGGCCGGGTCAACCGTGGTACCCAAGTTTAACAATAAGACATCCACTTCTCCTATTGAACTCAGCACAGTTCCTCACAAATCAGCAAGGAGATCTTCACCCAATAATAGCAACATGAAATCTGAAACTTTCATGCTACACTCCAAAAGAGTTAGCACAACAGACACTTACACAACGTTTTGGAAAAAATGGTTGTGTAATGAAAAACAAATGGATCTCATTGATGCCCCTGCCAATGTAATACTGGATTTTTTAACATAATGTCTATAAAGATGGCCTAGAATATACAACTATAGAAGTATATCGCTCAGCTATATCTTAGCTATATCTGCATTGACGCCTCCTAAACCAAGGTGCTGTGTTGTTTGAGAAGTGGAAGAAGTTCTAATACAGCTTAGGAAAATGAGGGGTGTGCCAGATAAAAAACCGACATTAAAAACTGTTATGCTACTCGCTTTGACTTCTGTAAGCAGTGCATCAGAACTAAACCTTTTAGATACAAAATTTACGGCTGTGGGAAGTACCAAAATTGTTTTTTCAGCTTGCAGGAAAAGCAAAACAATTCAAGAAAAGGGCAAAAGGCCAGATCCAATCATTTCCTTTGCTTCTGGGAAGAATTATGGCCAGTAAAAACACTTAATATCTTGAACGGACTAAGCCTTGGTGAAAAGATGGCGAAACAAAATTATTTCTTGGTATCGTAGAGCCTCATTTACCTGTTACAACTAGTAGCATCAACAGATGGTTGAAGTCAGTGCTAGAACTTTCAGGGGTTGACACATCAGTGATTAAGGGCTACTCTACTAGGTCAGTTTCTTCTTCTAGTGTGCACAAAAGGGTGCAACAATTGAGGAAATTTATTAGTGATATGCGACTGGCACATCATAAACTCTCACTTAGATTTTATAACATAAAAATCCAACTTTATTTCATGCAACGTGGTGCGCCATGCTCATAAAATTTGGAAAATTTCTTGAATATAAGTTTTAGTCTGTAAGGAAAACTGTTCTTTTAATACTTTGGATTAAAATGTTACGATAGATAAATAATATACCAAAGAGATTCAAGTTTTTATATTTTTCTTTTATGTGTTGTTACTATTGATTTATGTGTTGTTATTATTGATTTCTTATATTTCAAGAAAGATTTTGGGAGGATTGCTATATGCACTAGACTGAATAACTGATTTTGTATGATGCATTACAAACTGTTTATACATTGTGAAATTATGTAATAACCTTTTTGTATGGCGAATATATTAAATTTTGATATATTTTCTTTCCCTCGTGTACTTCTGGCATGGCAATAATGCAAGTACATATATAGAGATTTTACTTTTTACGTAACGGTTGTTAGACGCCTTTATTTTTGTTTATTTTTTATTACACGTAGCACACTATTGTATAGCCCAACTTCTTCTTTGGAAATAAGCTACTCGTCCTTTGTGTTTATTTTAGGCTTTATTACCCGAGTTTAAAAGCCGTGAATTAGTAATAAAAGTTTAATTATGATTTATCCCTCATGGGAGTTTTAATCATTTAATACATTTTAACTTGTGTATAGTGTATGTTGGTAGATGTTGATATGTGATGTGAATACTTTTTATTTAGCGGTTTTACTGTTTATATACTTTTACTTATAGCCTGATGATGAAGTAATACTTCGAAATATATTGCTAAAATAAACATATTACATTGTTGTCTTGCATACTATGTTGAAAATAAAAACGACACAACACATTGAAAAGATGGACAGAACGTTACCCAAGGTAATCAATTTGTAATACTTAAGCTACGCAACTACCCTAATTTGATTGTCACACCCGTCCCCCTTAAGTAACATTGACTCAATAGCCCTTTGAGTTTCTTTTTCTTTGAATCTTCAGCTTCACTGAGCAATCTACAATCGTGTGCAAAAATGTTTTAAAAAACAGTATGTTGTTGACTGTATTGACATGTTGACTGTATTGACAACAGTGCCTTTACAAGACCTGACACTAGCGATCAAAACAACAAATTTAACACTGAATTTGGGGGAAGGGGGTCTGCTATGCTAAAAGAAGTCTAAAAACTTAAAAATCAGACAGTTTTCCAAATATTTTTGCGCACGATTGTCTGAATTTTAAAGAAACAAATGAAAAGGGTTACCTAGTTAGGGAAGCCGAGAAGGGACACTGAAAAAAAGAAATCTAAATCAAGAAAAGAAAATTCAAATCGAGAAAAGGAAATTCAAATCGAGAAAAAAAATTCAAATCGAAAAAAGAAAATCAAAATCGAGAAAAAAAATATTAAAATTGAGAAAAGAATAAATCAAAAGTGAAAAAAGAAAGAAAGTATACATATCGGAGAAAAAGAAAAAGGATTGAGAAGAAAATTAAAAAAAGAAAATGTTTTAATTATTTTCGGTTGACGTGTTATTTTGTACCAAAACATTGATTGCAGATAAAAAAAGCATACTGTGTAGCGTGTGGATCTGAAGTCAAAACAGAGCACACTTTTTGTGGGAAATGTGGCGCTAGAACATCAGAAAACGATACATCTTATACTCCATCGAATACGATGCCTTTGAATAGTTTTACCGAGAGCCGAGAAAAATACAGACAGACCTTCTTCAAGCCTGGTACAAAGAGAGACATAGTATATCATCAACAACAACATCTGTAGCAGCAAAACCATCTTCTGCTTCTATGATGGGAACAAATAATAAGCAGAAGAACAGTTCAAAAAATTTAAAAAATCGGTGATTATTAATGTGGGTATAGCTATGCGGGATGAGTACGGAATCATCTGGAACAGAAACTTTTACTTTCTGCTATCGAAAAACATGGCAACCACAATCAGGAATTTTGTGCCATAGAAGATTGGGTTTTGCTCTATCCAGACTTTCAAGAAGTCATATGTATAACTGGCAAAAGTGTTTCTTTTAAATTCAATGAGTACAAGGAAGACCTTTGTAAACCATATTCCCAAGTTTTACATTAATGTTGAAAATACGTCCACCAGAGTATAATGGTTACAATTTTCTGACAACAATTGACGATGTAGATGATCCATTCGGTTTACTTAATGAGAAAAAGAAAATGATTTACAAAGAGGTGGCAAGCCACCGCAATGATGAACTCAACCTGTTAGGTCTTTGGAAAATAAGCTAGAGGAAAACTTAAAAATATATTAGCTGCCACAGACAATGCTGCCTTCAAGACAGCTATACAGTTTTTCCTAGAGAGATACGACTTAGGAGTTACAAAAGTCAATATAAGTTTAGAAGATTATCTTATATATTAATTCCCTTGCGTGAGTAAAACTGTGAGTCCACGACACGGAAATCACGGGTCACTTTCTTATGACGTGGCCGTACGCTAAAATTTAACTAAAAAAATTAGGGATGTACTTCATAGAAATCGCACATAAGGTGTAAATATGTAACCCGCTGCTAATAACGATATAAATATATATATACCCTTATGCCAAAAAATCTATATGAGAATATATATATATATAGGTATCGCTACATATGAAACGGTATTAGATATTCACAAAGCATACGGACTGTTCCTAGCATAAAACGGAAATTTTGTGTTTTCGAAAAAGATGGCTGTTCTTTTTTACTATTCTCTATATACTCTGTCATTCAAAATAAATCTTTAAAAAAACATTTGAAGAAGAGCATGGTTTTATAAATTAATCATAGCAAGGTTCTGTAAAGTTTTTTCATGTTTTTTTTTCCAGTTTTGATGATATTATTGATGTCAGACATATTTTATAGCTAGTATCATAAAGCCAACCACCATCAGCCTAGCTACCTAGGAATTTATATATATGTACCCATGATTTTGATGCCTAGCTCCAGTTATATTTAAATAACCTGTGAGTTTTATATATGTTGCTGTGTGTTGTTGTGGATTGTTTGGACCTTTTAAGCTTATATTAGAAGATATTTAAGAATAGCTAAGGACTCTTTTTAAGATGTATTTTGTGTAACTAAACTTATACATCGGTTGCATGCAATATGACAAAAGGATTTTTATTTAACATGTAGTAATTTTGGTATGGGGCTATTTGAGAATTGGTCATCATTTAGGTCAAAAATATAAAGTCTACAAAAACACCCGTTAACATTTGATTTAGTTTTAATTAGGCTTATGCTATGGGAAAATAACATTTAATACCAAGGCAGGTCCTACTTTTTCGTACATTTTGCACCATTTGTACAACTCTCTTGAAAAATTTAGTGTCGGACGGAAATTTTCATTATAGCCTTTTACCGGCGTTTCTTTTTAAAAAAGAAGTTTTTGAACGTCTCAAATCTGTTTGAGTTGGAGGAGGGATTAAAAAACTGTCCAAAAAAGATAAATAATTAAAAAAATAGATTGAAATAAAGCTGTTTTAATTAAAGTGCGTCCAATAAAAATGAATACTTTCAAGAACTTTTAAAAACAGAAAACTTTGAATATTTTTCAAGATTTATAAGAAAGCTTATTAAAACCGAAATTGTTGCTAAGTATCAATTAAACCCTTTCGGAGAAAAAAAACACAGATAATACATCCATAACTTGTCAAGATTTTTCAATGTGAAGACTATTTTAAAGCGATTCCTTTTTTCCCGTCCGACACTAAAATAAATAATGTCACTCCATTGCTCTTTAAGCTATTTTAGAACTTTCGAACGTCGTTATGTATGGTTGATTGACTTTCTCTCCCGCGCAGATCTCACCTACACTAATCCTGGACGAAAGGACAATGTATACATAGGTAAAGTCGACGGCGAGAAAGTGTTCAAGCAGAAGCTTTACTTACTATGGAACATTAAAGACGTTCTTAATACCGCTAATGGATCCGGTAAAATCAGAGTCCCGGACACTTTCTTTCATAAATTTGAAAAAGAATTAACATTCTCACAGCTTTACGATTTTTTAAAAGCTCACAAAGAATACGCCTTTAATAAAAATATTCCACACGGCTCTTGCCTGTGTGAGATATGCGAGAATGCAACTCTCCTAGCTAAGGCATTGAATAAAGTTTTGGAAAACCCAATCCCTTCAAATCCCCACGATTTAGTCGAGAAGTTTGCATGTAACCTCTCTTTAAAGAAATGTGCGTCTAGTCAGTGTGAACAGTTTTCTACTTTTGATTTTGGTCCAAGAAAGTCCGATTCACACTCCGAATCCTCATCCTCGTCTTCATCTGAAAAGGACAGTGCCGATGACGACATTCAATATTTCTGTTGGACAACCATAGAGAAAAGGATAACAAAAGCGAAATTTTCTCTTGGTTTCGAGGATTCTGTCGCGTTAATGAAGGAAAAAATTAAAATCTTGAAGGAACATATTTCGGTCAAACGCATCCCGTTTTCTGCGTATGTTCAACAGAAACAAGATCTCACTGCTGATGATTTGCTTGTGCACGTAGATTTTGCAGAAAACTATAAGAACGATCAGCAAGACGAAATTCAGAGCGCTTATTTTGGTCACCAGAGCTTCTCCTTATTTACATCATGCTGTTATTTCCTGGACGAAGAGCAAAAGCTAGATCATAAAAGCATTGTCGTTATTACCGAAAGTTCAGATCACAATCGCATAACTTCGATGAGCTCCTTGAAACAAGTTGTGGAGATTGCTGAAGAATGGACTAAACGGAAATTTCATCGCCTAATCGTTTGGAGTGATGGAATGGGCTCCCAATTTCGTTCGCGTTTCGTGTTCAAGATTCTATCTGCTACCATCCTCGCTGATAAAAGTTTGAGTTGGTTCTACAATGAGAGTCACCACGGAAAAGGACCGATGGATGGGGTTGGAAGTACGCTAAAAAATGTCGTTTTTCGGAAGGTGAAGTCAAACAAGGCTGTGATTTACAACCCGAAAGAATTTGCCGAAGCTGCCTCGCAGTTTGTTCCATCTGTGATCACTGTCTACATGCCGAGTAAGTCGGAAATCACGGAGCCGGAAGGTATAGAAGCCGCTTCTCCCATCCCCGAAACCCTCAAGATTCACAAGTTTGAGAGGTCAATCCACCAACGTGGTGATTCCTCAATTGCATTTTACAAAACTGCTGCTGATGAGGAGCCGTATTACACTCATTGGTACAGCAAGGCTGGTGGCTTGATCTGTGATCATAACGTTTCAACTACAGTTGAAGAGAACCAATGTGCAAAGTGTTTTGCTTCCTATCATTCAGATAACACTCCGGATTGGTTAGAATGTCCATCCTGCAAAAATTGGTTTCACGAAGAATGTTTTTATGTCTAGTTATTCCCAGTTTTAAGGTGGACTTGGATGAATTGTTTTTCTCCGTTAAAACTAGATAAAAACTTGTCTTTTTATTTTAGTGTTGGACGGAAAAAGGTTAATATTTTTATCCTAACGAACGAAACTGCAGCCTTCAAAACTGTATTTTATGAAGTTATTTATGATGTTCCTTGGCATTTATTTACGATGATTTTGTTTTTCTTTAAAGATTGAACTAAAGTTCGAGCTAACATTCATTTTTAAAAAGCTCTATTTATTTTCTTACTTTAGTGTCGGACGGAAGATTTTTAAAAGTTCAATTTAAACTGGACAAATCTAACTCATCTTTAGATAATTTCTTGAATTAATTGCGTTTCCATATAAATCAACGTTCTGTCATGTTTTTTTGCGAGAATAGAGACATTTATTTTCTTCCGTCCGAAACTAAAATTCAGCTTCCGTCCGACACTTTATTCCATTGCTGAAGAAATTTGTTAATATACAAAGTTCAAAAATTGTAAAATTTTCCAAATACTGTTCAAAAGAAAGAGGAACGTTTCAGTACAAATATATATCTCTACTGCATCTTTCTTTCTCTTACTTTCGATAGAAACGTGTAGTGAATCGAAATTTTCAAAAGTTCTTTTTTATCGATTTCGTCCGACACTAAAATCAAACTCTAAATCCTTCCCCGTCAGTATCTAGTATGATCACATCCTTTTTACCCAAACTAAACCAGCCCTCAGGCAATAGAATAAACGCATAGGGAAACCGTAATTATTTGCAGATTGTTTTTTATAGCCTATTCAAGTATCGATTTTTCCGTCCGACACTTTTTTAATAAAAAAATAGCCCCGTATATAGTTTAAGTGTGGTGATTCGGAGGAAGGAGTTACATTTTTTTTACATTTAGAGTAAAAAACATACAGGGAAGGCTGGGGTGACTTTCCATTTATATATATATATATATATATATATATATATATATATATATATATATATATATATATATATATATATATATATATATATATATACACAATTTAATAAGGGAATAACCAACAAATCAGTAAGAATGACAAAAGTTATTAATACGTAATATTTCGTTGGTATATCAGCCAACTTTGTCAAACGAATACTTACAATTTGGTAAAAACTAAAATATATACTATTAAAAACGTTGCCTTGGTAACATAAAAAGGAAAGTAATTAAAAACAATAAAATATATTATCACCAACTAGATGGTTTCTACAGCGTTCACTTATTAAGAGGATGGTTTCTCTTTGTCCGTACGTTTTTTTTCGGTTCCAATCGTGGGTTCCGTTTAGACCGCAATGCTGCGTCACCAACGTTCCTATCCAAAACTTTTCCTTTTCCAACAACAACGAATCAAATATATTATAAAAATATTACGTATTAATAACTTTTGTCATTCTTACTGATTTGTTGTTGCTTATTATTCCCTTATTAAATTGTGTTTACGTATATGTTTCTGGAATAACTGGATAAAACCGTATTTGTGTTCGTTCATATATATATATATACTGTATGTAATCTATACAAACTGTTGTGTGTGTTTTTTTGAAGTTTTTTGTTAACTTTTGTGGCAAAAGGATTATGCAATATATATACTGGAAGAACTAATTTTTGTATAATTTGACTTTACATCTTGCAAGGCACTCGTGTTTTTATACATTTAAATGAGAAACTCTGTGCAATATACCGAAATGACTGATCCTTCGTGATTTAAATTTGATGCGTTCCAAATCGTAGTTTTTTGACATTTTGTGTAAGATTTAATGGTTAAGGACAACATGCAAAACGTCAAAAAAACTAATTTTTGTTGAATCAGAAGTACTCCCTGCATCCATTTTTAAACTTTGTGAAGCTTTTGTGGGAAAAGATTGTATGCAATACCATCAAAATAACTTATTTTCGTTGCAAACTGTTTTTCTTTTGCATTTTGGATTAAAATATTGTTTTATCCCCTATAATTACAATTTTGCAAATTTGGATTTTGTTGTCAACCTCTCATCCTTTACATTTTGATTAAATTTTTGTGGGAGACTGTGGATATGCAATTGACCAAAATAAGAGAATTTAATATATATATAGATTACTAGCTGTTTCCCGTGGAAGAATCCACTGTATTCCATTTAATTTATGTAGCAGATATATGTCCATCAAAAAACAAACAATACAGCAGTGCGCATCTTACATCTGCATTATTATATGAATGACCAAAAAAATTAAAGGTTTTCAACAACTGCAGTATTTATGTGACATTTAAAATCTAAATCTACTAAAATTACTTGCTCTGACCATCTGACAAATGCGAAAATTATTCAGAAAGAAGTTTCCAAAAGCATTTCAACATACATCTCACCCATAAAATTTAAATCACTCAAAACGCCACATATATACAAAAAAGCTGATCAATGTCAAACACAAATCTCTCTCATTGTATATGTTAAAATCAGTTAGTTTATTGCAAACCCTGCCAAAGGTTGACACACAATGTGAAAAATAAACAATAAATTGTGCCTCTGACAGAATTTTTTATCTACGGTGTAAAAAAAGGGATTTGCAAGGACAAATTATAATGCAATAAAACATTATTTGATATATTGCATACAGTCCTTCCTCACCAAACTTTAGACAAAATGCCAACAAAATAACGGTGTTTAAATCTAAAATTAATAAAGTCCTTTTAGCAATTTGCATGCTGTTTTACCATCAATAAAGTAAAAAAAATTTCAAATCTCACATAGTATTCTGTCACAAATTTTCATAAAATATATATATAAGTCATAATGAGTCATGTTAAACAACAGCAATCAATCTGTATATAAGTTCATTTTATGTCAATTTTTGCACCAATTTTGCAACACAAAATACAAATTCTAAATAATACTAAAATCTCTTATTTTGGTCCTTCGCATACCGACGGTCTCCCACAAAAGTTTAATCAAAATGTAAAAAATGAGAGGTAACGACAAAATGAAAGTTTGCAAAATTTAACTATTTCAGTACATATATCTACTGCATATGCCCTCTACAACAATATTTTAATCCAAAATGCCAAAGAAAAACAGTTTGCAACAAAAATCAGTTATTTCGATAATATTGCATACACTCTTTCCTCACAAAAGCTTCACAAACTGTAAAAAAAAGAATGGTTGTAGGGAGTGCTTCTGATTCAACAAAAAAAGTTTTTTTGACATATTGCATCTAGCCCCTACCCATTAAATCTTACACAAAATTTCCAAAACTATATACGATTTAGAACACATCAAATTTAAATCGAGAAGGATCAGTCATTTCGATATATTGCAAGGAGTCCTCCCCAGTAAGAATTTATACAAAATATAGAAAAACAAAGCTTGCAAGGTGTAAAATTGAATTCTTCTTCTGTGTATATATATATGGTCCTTCCTCACAAAATTAACATAAAATGTCAAAAAGGTTCAGATATAACATCTAACACAACAAAAATCAGTTCTATCAGTATATGTCATGCCATTGTCTTCCACCAAATGTTCCCCTTAAAGTTTCACAGACACAGCCTGTAAATTAAAAACAACTAAGATCAGGTATTTTGGTCTATTTCATACCATTCTGTTCCAAATAACTTATAAAATGTAAAAATTGAGTGGTAAAACAGAAATGTCAAAAAGAAGAAAAAAATAGCTTACAAAGAGTATAAAATTGAAATCAACAAAGTAGCTCTTTTGGTGTATTAAATATAAGCCATACGCACAAAAGTTTACACTAAATGTAAGAAAATGGTTGTGTTTAGTAATTTTAAATTAAGAAAAGTCAGTTCTTTTAGCATGCTGATTAAGGTTTTTGCCCACAATTTGAAACAAATTAAATTTACATTTTTAAAATAAGTAATTTCTGAACTTTATTTTCAGAATATTTGGAGGAAAAGAACTTCGCAAACCAAAAAAAACCCAGGAAAATGTTTAAAATTTTCAGGGTTAATAACGTTTGATGTGTTTTGTGGGAATATATATACTGGGAATCTTTAGTTTAAAGCTAGCATTAGCTAGCTACAGCAGCTAATAGCTAGTCACTTAAATATAAACTGGAGACTTAGCTAGGTATAAAGAACATGGCTACATATATATATATATTCCTAGCTAGCTAGCTAGTTGTTGGCGGTGGTTGGCTTTTTATGATGCTAGCTTTAAAACATGTCTGGCAACAATAATATAATCAAAACTGAAAATAAAACATGAAAAAACCTTACAGAACCTTGCTATGATTAATTTATAAAACCATGCTCTTCTTCAAATGTTTTTTTAAAGATTTATTTTGAATGAAAGAGTAGAGAATACTAAAAAAGAACAGCCATCTTTTTCGTAAACACAATTTCCGTTTTATGCTAGGAACTTCATTTAACAGTCCGTATGCTTTGTGAATATCTAATACCGTTTCATATGTAGCGATACCTATATATATATGCTAACATATAGTTTTTTGGCATAAGGGTATATATATTTATATCGTTATTAGCAGCGGGTTATATATTTACACCTTATGTGCGATTTCTATGAAGTACATCCCTATTCTTTTTAGTTAAATTTTAGCGTACAGCCACGTCATAAGAAAGTGACCCGTGATTTCCGTGTCGTGGACTCACAGTTTTACTCACGCAAGGGAATTAATATATAAGATTTAGAATTTGTATTTTGTGTTGCAAATTTGTTGCAAAAATTGACATAAAATGAACTGTTAGATTGATTGTTGACAGGGTTTGCAATAAACTAACTGGTTTTTACATATACATTGAGAGAGATTTGTGTGTAACTTTGATCAGCTTTTTTTGTATGTGACATTTAATATATATATAGATTATTTAGATGTATTTTGTTAATGCTTTGGTAAACTTCTTTCCAAATAATTTTCACATTTGTCAGAGGGTCAGAGAAGTAATTTTATTAGATTTAGATTTTAAATGTCACGCATATACTGCAGTTGTTGGGCACCTTTTATTTTTTTGGTCATTTATATAATAATGTAGGATTCACACTGCTGTATCATTTATTTTTTGATAGACGTATGAATATCTGTTACATGAATTAAATGAGAAATACAGTGGATTCTTATTGTAAAGTTCTCATGGAATATGACAATGTGAAACGTACTGAAAAATTTCCTATACATTAAATTATATATTATAAAGTGTGTTCATTTGACATTTTGTGTGAGATTTTAATGCTAAGAACATTATGTGTGCATGCAAAATGCCTAAATTTCGTCGATTGGGATTGACGGTTTTACTGCTGTCAGATCTTTTTAAGGAAAGTTTTTTGGAAAGGTCATAATTATTGAATTTTAAATAATTTCTATTTCATGTTTTTACTGTTTTTTTTAAAATTAAATTTTTGAAAGGATGACATTTAAGTATGAAATATTATCTGTGTTGCAAGCAATAGCTCTTGCAAATTTTGTGGACAGATCCAATATTTTTTGTATGACATTATAAGCAATGAAATATCTTGCATATTCCATAATGATGTTGTAAACCTTTAAATCCGTGGCACACTTTTGAGCATTGGTTTTTTAAGCGCCTGGTTATATTTTTTAACATTTTGTGTCAGCAGTTAGAAAATGGAATAATGCAGGGTGATACTTTGGTATCTTTATACGAGAAATTGGGGGAGAAATGGGTTTATTTAGTTCTTAAAATAACCCAATAGCAATGCTATAATAATGCCTTTTTACACCCGTAACACGTCGCATTATAGTTTTCGTCATCATTAAGCTGCGGTCGAGCAAGAAAATAAACAAAGCGTTCTATTGGCCAAGACGGCTTAAACAAAGAAGCTTATTGGTTTATATTGTAAAAGACCGTACCTGGGCAACGCAAATATAAACAAACAGATCCGTCAGGCTCAACGGGAACATGAAATAGAAATTTTTTAAAATTCAATAATTATGACCTTTCCAAAAAATTTTCCTTAAAAAGATCTGACAGCAGTAAAACCGTCAATCCCAATCGACAAAATTTAGGCATTTTGCATGCACACATAATGTTCTTAGCATTAAAATCTCACACAAAATGTCAAATAAACACACTTTATAATATATAATTTAATGTATAGGAAATTTTTCAGTACGTTTCACATTGTCATATGCCATGAGAACTTTACAATAAGAATCCACTGTATTTCTCATTTAATTCATGTAACAGATATTCATACGTCTATCAAAAAATAAATGATACAGCAGTGTGAATCCTACATTATTATATAAATGACCAAAAAAATACCTGAAGACCTGTTTTGCTTTCATTTTTGATCTGATTGGAGAAACAGTTTAGCCAGAGAAGTATATTTGTAAATTAATTTGGTTTGTTCCATTATTTGTTGATTTTATTTTACTTTGTTTTAGTTTAGCTATCTATAGCCTATCTCCTGGTGAAAGCTCACTGCCTGGAGCGCCAGATGCGACATCGTCAGCTATTTGTTTTTGTTTTTTTTTGTTTTTCTTTATTATTATTTAGATTATTAAGATTATTATGTTTTGCTTTATTATACGAGTTCAGAAAAATGTCATCTGGATTTACAAGTGTTGTTAATGCTTTTGGGAGATTTTTTATGCAGCAACCTAACACAACTGATCCCATTGAAAGGAACAGGCCATTGCAACAAAATGTTGTTGTTGCAGATGATGAACGCCCCCCAGCACCTGTTATTGCTAGACTAGCAGATGATATTGATGTAGCGGATGCTCAAAGAAGAGCATATGCTAGGCATGCTGTTGCAATTAGAGCTGAAGAGGACAACATTGTTCGCAATGCTAGGCAGCAACAACATGCTGCCTATATGCGAGAAGCCCGTGCCGCTCTCAGAGCAAATGGCAGAGGACAAGTTAATATTGCGCGGCAGTGTCACATTAGGCCTGTTCATGCATTTAATTTAGGAGCAATGGATAAGTTGTGTCCATACTGTCAGGCACTAAAATTTGTGGGGGAAAACCATTTTAAGTGTTGTCAATCTGGCAAAGTTCGACTAGAACCTCTTTCACCCCATCCTTTAGAACTTAGGGAATTGTTAACTGGGGGTACTCCTGCTGCAAAACATTTCCAAAAGGACATAAGAATTTACAATAATGCCTTTTCATTTGGTTCATTTGGTGCAGACTTAAGACCACCTCCGGGGAATGGTCCACCATGTTTTAGACTGTGTGGACAACTTTATCATCGGGCTGGCTGCTTGCATCCAGCAGCTAATGTACGTCCCTCTTACAGTCAGTTATATATAATAGAGGCGGGTGAAGCATTTAATGCGAGAATGGATAATCCAGCAAATGCTCAATGTCGTCAAGATGTAATGCATATTCTTCAGCAGGTGATGGACAG
This sequence comes from Hydractinia symbiolongicarpus, assembly GCF_029227915.1. Lineage (NCBI taxonomy): Eukaryota > Metazoa > Cnidaria > Hydrozoa > Anthoathecata > Hydractiniidae > Hydractinia > Hydractinia symbiolongicarpus. The sequence continues at coordinate 9,477,132 of NC_079880.1, read as the reverse complement.
AGAGTCACCTTTCATTGCTGCTACAAAAATATGGCACAGGTAGAACAAGAGGAAAACACAAGGGCTATACAAGAAAATAGGACACCATCTATTGTGAAAATGATGATGAAAGCTGGGCCAGATAGACGGCGGTACAATACTCCTTCTCATGAAGAAGTGGCTGCTATTTTCATTGGGGAAGATGGTGCTCCCCCTGCTCAAAGGGACATAGTAATCTATCCAAGGGATCATGCATTAGTCAATATATCTACCATGTCTGCTAACCTAGATCCTATGATTTACCCAATGTTTTTCCCTAGAGGAGATGCAGGTTGGCATAATTCTATTAATCATGTTCTGGAACGACAAACTGCCACCCGGCATTGCGTTACAAGGTTGCAGTTTTGTGTATATCGTATTGCAATAAGACAATATTTTAGTTCTCTACACTATGGCCGTAAACTTTTTCCGCAGTACATAGTGGACTGTTATTGTAGGGTTGAAGGAGAGCGACTTGATTATATTCGTCGAAACCAAACACGGTTAAGGGCAGCCTCTTATGTTGGTCTTATAGACCATTGACATGCAAAAGCTGAGCATCGCAACCTTCAGCCTGGTAGGATGATTATTTTACCATCAACCTTTTCTGGTTCCCCTAGGAATATGCATCAGAATTATTTAGATGCTATGGCCATTGTTTCTAAATTTGGAAAACCAGACCTCTTTTTGACTTTTACATGCAACCCCAAATGGCCTGAAATAACTGAAAACCTACTGCCTGGTCTTTATGCATGTGATCGCCCTGACTTGGTCTCTAGGGTTTTTAAATTAAAATTAAATCAGTTGGTTAAAGATATTTATAAGAATCATGTTTTAGGACGTACAGTGGCATATGTTCATGTAATAGAATTTCAAAAGCGAGGACTTCCTCACTGCCATATGCTTATTACTTTATGTAATGAGCATAAATTACGTACAGCTGATGATATTGACATTTCTATTTGTGCTGAAATACCAGATCCAGCTGATCAAAATCTTTATGAAATTGGTAAGTCTACTATGGTTCATGGTCCATGTGGGTATCTTAATCCTAACTCATCTTGTATGAAAGAGGGCAATTGTTCTAAAAACTTTCCAAAAGAATTTTCTAATTCCACAATTTTAAATGCTAATGGATATCCACTGTATCGAAGAAGGAATAATGGTAGAACATATCAAATTCGTAACATGGAACTTGATAATAGGTGGATTGTTCCATACAATCCTTACTTGACAGAAAAATATCACGCACATATTAACGTTGAGGCCTGTGTTTCTATAAAATCTGTTAAGTACCTCTATAACTTGATTGAATTGGTGTGTATGTTCAGACTTTTGGAACTAAAAACGAACACAACTCTTTAACGACGTTTCGGCCGTACGACGGCCATTTTCAAGTATAGCTATTTACAATTGACAAATTCAACACTATATACAAAATATCGTACGATATATCATCGTACGATCAAATATTGCGTAGGGGCAAGTCAATTATCTGAAAATAGAAATAATGGCATTGATGCAATATTTCTAGTTCTTATTATTTTGCCATATTTGGATAATATATCGTTGAAACTGCGAACTCACTTAGTTAAAACATTTGATAAGCATCTTCCGTGCTGTAAGCTTAGGGTTATTTTCAAATCGGGTTGTAGAATTGGCAATTTTTTCCGGTTTAAGGACCGTGTTTCAAAGGCTCTGCGTTCAAAAGTCGTATATAAATATCAGTGTGATGGCTGCAATGCCATCTATTATGGGAAAACTATGCGACATTTGAAAGTTAGAGCCTGCGAACACATGGCCGTTTCTGCCTTGACTGGAAAATCCGTCAAATCTATTAACCTTAGTGCGGTTTTGGAGCATGTTGTTTTCTGTAAAAATAGACCATCTTTAGATAATTTTTCTATTATCTCCTCCGCATCTAATAATTTTGATTTGGAATTGAAGGAAAGCTTGTTAATCCGTAGGGATAAGCCAATTCTTAATAGAAATATTGCATCAATGCCATTATTTCTATTTTCAGATAATTGACTTGCCCCTACGGAATATTTGATCGTACGATGATATATCGTACGATATTTTGTATATAATGTTGAATTTGTCAATTGTAAATAGCTATACTTGAAAATGGCCGTCGTACGGCCGAAACGTCGTTAAAGAGTTGTGTTCGTTTTTAGTTCCAAAAGTACCTCTATAAGTATATTTATAAAGGTCATGACTGTGCAAATATACAAATACAAGAGAAACTTGACCATAATGAAGTCAAAACATTTTTAGATGCTAGGTATGTTTCAGCTCCCGAAGCTGCCTGGCGTCTATTTTCTTTTGAGCTACATAAGCAGTCACATACTATTTTTCGATTATCAATGCACCTTCCTGAACAACAACAAGTGTATTTTAGAGCTGGTAATGAAGCAGCAGCACTTGAGAGGGCAGATGAACATGATACCCACCTAACAGCTTGGTTTAAATTAAATCAGCGCAATGTTGCTGCTCGGAAGCATCTACATGCCAATATACCATATGATTTTGTGTTTAAAGAACATGCTTGGTGTACAAGGCAACGAGGTGGTGAAAAAATTGTCAGTAGATTATATTCTGCCCAACCCAGTGAGGGTGAGAGATTTTATTTAAGAATATTACTTCTTCATGTTCCAGGAGCTACCTCCTTTGAGTCATTAAGAACATTTAATGGAGAGTTATTCCCAACCTTTCGTGAAGCATGTTTAGCAAGGGGACTTCTTCAAGATGATAATGAATGGAATGGCACTCTTTTACAAGTTGCCACCTTAGGTACACCTTGGCAGCTTCGACAGACATTCTCATTTATTTTAAGTCATTGTGAGGTCAATGATCCTTTGACGTTATGGCTTACCCATAGAAATAGTATGATAGAAGACTTTCTTCGTACTATGCAAGATTATCAGGCTGAACAGGCTGCACTAGGTTTTATAGCTGGTATTATAGGTCAGTCAGGGAAAAGACTTTCAGACTTTGGTCTTCCTGAAACAGAAGAAGCACCAGTAGAACCTCCAGCTGATTTAGTTTATCTTGGTCAAGAAGCTGATAATATCCGTTCCACATTAAATCCTGAACAATTAGAAGCAGCTGATACAATCATTAGGGTTGTTATGAATGTCCATAATAACTCTCCTCAAAATAACCGTTTATTTTTTATCGATGGTCCAGGTGGAACAGGCAAAACTTACACTTATAATTACATCATAAAAGAATTAAAGCGCAGAGGAATGAAAGTTGGTACATCTGCTTGGACCGGCATTGCGGCAACACTTTTAGATGGAGGGAGGACTGTTCACAGTCTTTTTAGATTGCCTGTGCCGATTGTGGAGACAAGTACTTGCAATGTTCCTCCTACCAGTAATCATGCCACATTCCTGATGCAACAAGACTTATACATTTTTGATGAAGCATCAATGATCCCTAAGCATGCCCTTCAAGCTATCGAGACCATGTTTAGGGATATTTCTAATGTTGGCAACTTATTTGGAGGAAAAGTCATTCTTTTAGGAGGGGACTTTCGACAAATTTTGCCAGTAGTAAAGAGAGCCAGACCTGCTGAAATTGTAGAAACATGTCTTAAAAGCTCCTATATTTGGCCAACTGTTCAGGTATTTAAGCTTACACACAATATGAGAGCTGGACAGAATCAGCAGATTTTTGCAAACTGGCTTTTACAACTTGGTGATGGTATTTTACCTACAAAAGCAACAGCGCCATTTACGAATAGCATTGAAATACCAGAAACTTGCATTATCCGTGAGCAGAATGATCAATCACATGTTGATGCAGTGTTTGGAGATGGTAACTTGGCAGATTTTGCCAGTAGGATTATTCTGACCCCTACAAATGATGTTGCCCTTGATATTAATAACAAGATATTAAATAAAATTCCAGGGGAAAGAGTAACATATAACAGTGCTGACTCTGTAGTTTCAGACGATCCTGAAGAAATTGCACTTTATCCAGTCGAGTTTCTTAATTCAATTACACCTTCTGGTATGCCACCTCACAACTTGCAACTAAAACTGGGTGCAGTAATAATGCTTCTTCGAAATCTAGATTTAAAACATGGATTATGTTATGGCACTAGATTAATAGTACAACAGTTAAGGCAACATGTAATTGATGCTGAAATCATTACTGGTGTTGCTACTGGTAAAAGAGTGCTAATACCTAGAATTCAATTAGCGCCTTCTGACACTGGTCTTCCTTTTCAGTTACGAAGACGTCAGTTTCCTATACGTTTGGCCTATGCTATGACAATTAATAAATCTCAGGGACAAACATTTAATAAAGTTGGAATTTATCTTCACAGGCCATGCTTTTCTCATGGACAATTATATGTTGCATTTTCACGTGCACGTTCCTTTGAAGATGTTAAGGTAAAGATTCATCAAACAGAAGCACAAGGGTATGTTCAGCATAAATGCTATACACCAAACATTGTTTACAGTCAAGTGCTGTAATAATTGTTTGCATATACATCCAGTTAGAATTATATGATATATTCATATCTTTGTGCCTTTTTGATACTTTATTTGAAAAAGAATTTAATAATTGAAAAAATAATTGAAAATTAATCAACCAATTCAATTCAGTTGGAGTGACAAATAAAAAACATTTACTTCATTTTATGTAAAATGTTATTATACCAATTCATAAAAAATACTGTGCACAGAATTTATTTTACATTGTTTCTTTTCTGAATAAAGTATCATGTTATTTCACAGTACAAGACAGGATGAGATGATTCCTGTGCAGGATGAGATGATTCTTGCAAGAAGAATTCTGTGAATGACATTTAATGAAAAGGGATTCCTGTATTGAAAATTATTTTTTTTGTATATAGGTTATATAGTTGAATTTTCTTCTTAATATACTTTGCTTCATGATTTATTTTGACAGAATTTATTTAAAACTCATTATTACATTTTAAAAACTTACTTACTTAAAAAGTTCCTAGATTTTAAATAACTTTTTTTCTCCACAACATAATAATTAATAATAACATAATTAATAACAACATAATTAATAACTTTTTTTAGTTGAAGATTATAAGAGTGGTTTCAAGGAGATACAACTTGAATTGGCTAAAATAAAAGAAGAGAAAAAGAGAGAAAGTAATTTTTTTTGTGTGTTATTATTTACCAATAAAAGACGCTAAGCAAATTTCTGACATTCTGCTATTAATTGGCTAAACTAATTAATTGTATTGTGAAACTTACATAACGTTACCGCAAAAATCCAACAGACAATCTCAATGCATATGAAATGTTGCATTTAATAAAACCAGGTGATTGCATGTTGCTGCTCCTTAATTTTTCCAGTTTTGTATTTGTGATTTATAATTGAGGGCAGGTGACTTTTTTCTGCATAGTTTAAAATGAAATGTATTATATGGACATTATATGTATCATCAATTTTATATACCATTTTTTTCAGAAAACCAAAGCAAAGATAAAAAACTTTGGGCTAGGTACAAAGAGTACCGTAAAAAACATCCCGGCCCACTCACAAACAAATCCTTCCACTTTTGGAAAAATAATGATTTTAAAGACACTGATAGATTTAAACAATATTGGGAAAAGAAGTTTGAAAAAAATATTCCAAAAAAAATTGAAAGGCAAGAACAAAGCAGCGGTCCCTGTACTGTCACTGTTTCAGAATGCCAAAGTAAAAATTTTACTTTCACTTTAGGAAAGTAAATTTTCTATTTGGCTGGAACAGTTTTGTATCGATTCTGTGCTGCTTTTTATATTCACTACTCTCTTCAATAAACTGGCATACCAATTGGTCTTTGTTCTTGCCTTTTACTATTGGAGGCACTAAAAAATGCTAAGTTATACAGTTTTGATTTAGTGTGCTCTTAAATATTCGTTTCAAAGCATTTTTCAATGCCTTCAACTGGTGTCCTGTTGACACAAAATTCCTATTGTTGAGAGAATAATTGAATAATGTGTATTGAAAAGTCTGTTTCTATTGCATGCAAACCATTATTTTTGCTGTTTATTGAATTCATAGTCTCTTAAAAGTTATAATATACTTACTATGCGTCATTTCCCTCTTTCTAATATATATAAAATTATATAATGATATTACGATTATGGAGGCATTAAAATACGTTAATACACCAGCTTACGTTTACCCCAAAAATATGTAAGTGATATTAAAAAGAACATTTTAAACGTTTTTTAATGCCTTCAGTTGTGTCCTGTTGACACAAGATAGAAGTTGTTTGAAAATGTTTCTTTTTTTATTGTTTGGTTTTTGAAAAAAAATACACATAATTGGTAAATCTTAACATATCCACTTATAACGCATATTATAATCCCAATCTCTTTGGATTCCAGTCTATCAGTCCATTTGCAAGTAAAAGGGAGCCTGTGCAGTAACCTGCCATTTTAATAATATTGTAATTACCGTGCTCAACCATTGTGTGCAAGAAGGTAACATATTACACAATTGTATGTATTGTCTTTTTTATCCCTTCAACCTAGAATTTTTACCACTGTCAAAAAAGTTCTTGGCAATATATATTGATAGTTTTCTCCTATACTTATCCTGCTGTGTACAAATGATTAAATGATTATAGATTTTTAGGTTACATCACGCTCTATTAATTATTCTTCCTTGCCAAAAGTGATGTCAATAAAGGTGAACTCATTGAATGTAAGTTTCAATTATTTTGCCGATATGCGTTGTCTCTAACAACAAGTAGCCTCTTAATAGATAAAAAAAATTAATAGAATATTACATCAACGTAAAAGATAGTTAAATAAATAAATAAATGAATCAATAAACAAATGAATTAATGGATCAATAAACGAGCGAGCGAGGGCCGAACGCATAAATCAATAATAAATAAGTAAATAAATAAATACACAAATAAATAAATAAATACACAAATAAATAAATAAATACAGAAATAAATACAAAAATAAATATAGAAATAAATGCAGAAATAAATACAGAAATAAATACAAAAATAAATACACAAATAAATACAGAAATAAATACAGAAATAAATACAAATATAAATATAGAAATAAATACAGAAATAAATATAGAAATAAATACAGAAATAAATATAGAAATAAATACACAAATAAATACACAAATAAACACAGAAATAAATACAAAAATAAATACAAAAATAAATACAGATATAAATAAATAATTGAATGAATTGCAAAATTTAAGAACTGAATAAACTGAAACTATAAAAATATCAGTTGTCACGTACTTTGGATAATAAATGTGGTAAAGATTTCAAACGCAAATATATCTCACACTACAGGTAATTATTCTCTTTGTCTCACTAAACGTTACTTTCATTCTTTATAATATTTACTGTCAAGCAGAAGATAATATTTGTTCTTTTCTAGGTTGAAGCGCAAAGCCCCATGACTTGCCTTCCCGTGGCGCGCTTCGTTACCTGCATTATTTCTTTGTATAGAAATAAGTCAGACACTAAAAGTCAGGGCATAACATGTTACTCTTGTAAACTGTTATAGGGGTGGAAGATTTTGTTGAACCTGCTGTAAATTTAAGTCAAAATTAAAGTGAGCGGTAAAATTTAAAGAAATTATTGTTTGTCCTGCTTCTTAACATTAACTTACCAAGAGTACCTATATATTACATATATTGCGACTAAGAAGTACGAAGTACCATACAGTAAAGGTAAGTTTTCGTAATAGTTTTAATATACATAAATCTCTTTTTGTAATTTTTGTAATGAAAGATACAGTGGATTCTTCCACGGGCAAATCAGCTAGTTTACCATTATTTATTATTATTATATATTGACAACATCATCAGAAAATAATTTACAAAGAGGTGGCAAGCCACCGCAATGATGAACTCAACCTGCTAGGTCTTTGGAAATAAGCTAGAGGTTGTACGCCTCTAGAGAACATGCCTCAAAAAGCACAATTCTCGCTTTTTACAAGGAATTAATTAAAAAATATAAAAAAATAAAAATGACACAACACATTTGAAAAGATGAACAGAACTTTAACTAAGGGCAGGTAGGTTTCGACCCATATTTCTGATCCTAAGTACCCTGGATGTCTAGCTGCGTCACCTCGAAGAGGTCCGCGGACGGTCATCAGCAGAAACTAAACATCCCTATCTTCCTAAAATTAACTTTGACCCCTTTCTGTTCAACTGTGCTATTCTTTGTTTTTAACTCAGGTAATAAGTGGAGTCGTTACTCTCCAAAGACAAGATCATGTGTGATCAACCCCCCCCCCCCCCCCTCCAAAATTTTTTTTTATTTATTTTTTATTTATTTTTTTTTTTATTTTTTTTTAACTGGGGTAATAAGTGGAGTCATCACTCTCCAAAGACAAGACCTAGTATGATCAAACCCCCTTGCTAATTTAATTTTTATTTGATTTTGTTTTATTTTTGACTGGGGTAATAAGTGGGGTCGTCACTCTCCAAAGACAAGACTAAGTGTAGTCAAGCCCCCTTGCTGACTCATTCCGGTTAAAATATTCTTATCTCAGCTCTTCTAAAAAGAAAACATATGACTCGTGACTGTTAATAAGGCGGTCATCACAGAAAATTACTGCTCTATCGTTGCAATGTATCCACCTGTGTACCATTTGGTCGAAGGCTATGGTTGTGTAGTGACCATTATTTAAGTTGCCGCAATGGTTGATAATAGCCCTTAATTTAAAATTTTTACGAAATTTCACTTCTCCATCTACGGTTAAAGGTATGGAAAGGGTACCAGGGTAAGCAGTAATACGAGAGGCGACAGTAGAATACACGAGTAATACAGAAGATAAATCACTACGTAAAACAGAAGAAGACATATGTTACAACTAGACAATTTTTTTAGAAATATTAGAGCACGAGGGATCGAAAAAAGTCAAGTGATGTTGTTCAACTTTGTACTGGTTCAGAGTTTGTTTTGTCATCAATGTATGGAATAGGGAAAACATCTTTTAATCATGTCAATGATGAGCAGTTTGGGAAATGTGTCAATGCAAACACATGCTTAATGATCCTGACATTGAGGAATGAGAATTTTGAATTTATAATTAAGGGGAGAAAATAACGTTTCTATGTGCTAGTTAATTCTCTTGAATACATGAACACCTAAATACATGAACTCATAATTTTTACTACTCTTTCTCCCTGATGCATACGAATAAGTCGATTATTTTTTGTTTATTCACTTTTTCAACACCATGTCATGTTAGTTGCATTTTGTGATATTCTATTGCTGCAATCTAAATTCCCAAGTGAAAAAAATCTTCACAAGAAACAGTATATTGTACTTTTTATGTTTGACATAAATTTTGTTAATGCTCATATACAGACTCCTCTTCTTACTAATTATGTTTGACTTCACGCCAATATCATTCTTACATGAAAAATAGGCTTGTTTAAACTGGCTTAAAATTCGTCAATATAAATATATTTTTGGCTACATCATATACTACTATGTTATATTTCTATAGGTGAAAATTATGTTATTAGTTTCAAATGTCTCCTTTCTATGCAAAAAGTTTTATCTGTTCAAACGTACCCTGACCATTGTGCCAATTTTTTGGTGGATATTCCATGTTCTCTAATTGAACTACATATTCAAAATATTCAAGAAGTTCAGTATCGACCTCTGTCATAGCGTTCTTTCCTTCTAAAATTACATCTCTTTGCGATATTAAGTTATGCATATGATCTTCTGACATCAAACGTTTTTGGTCATTAGCATTAACTGTACTTGGCAAGTAAAATAAGATATCTGGAATTCCACTCACACTGTCGTGGCGGGACTATCGTATAAAGTGGGTGTTCCATTGGTAGCGAGCCTGGTCTGGTTGAGATTGTGATAAATCAGAAAACACAAACCAAACACATTCCTCATGAATTTGATTCCAAGGCAATAACACTTTTTTCTCTACCATATTCTTAAAAACAATTGTTATCCAACTTGCGAAAGATCGTCGATAGAAGGACCACCAATTTTTGATCCTTTGATTGGGCAGCGATGACCCATATATGTGTGCGTTAGCGTCGTGTGTTAAGTAACACTGTATATCAGTCGTAACACCGTTTTCAGTACCTCGATCTGTATGAACTAAAAGTGGACAAAACCCCAACTATTTTACTTTTTCTAAGAATAAGTGAGCAGGTACTAGTGGGTTGTTATTGCTTCTGGAAACTTTCAACCATAAAACGTTTCGCAAGAAACCATCAATACAACCGTGAATGGGGAGACCATATGGTTTCAATTTATCCCACCCATCTACGTGCCAGTAATTGTTAGGACCTAGTGATGTGTATGCTCTACGGCGTAGACGGCGCGATCTCCTTTGTTCAGTACCATCCGGATCTAACTCTCTTAGCAGTTGCATCACGCTGTCACGTGTAGCCATTATGCCGTATAACATCGAAGTGAATGCCAAAGCCCTCGGTATTCTTTCACTGCAGCTGGACCTTGTAGTTCTTGTTCAATTATACTACGTAAAACTGCCTCGTTAACATTACTACGTCTCCTTTTCAACCCAAAACTTCGTAATCGTCGTTTCAGGGTTCTCGTTGACATTAATGTGCTATGATATATTTTTAAAAACAGAACGATTGCATTGTATGGGAAATGCTTCTCAAAGTAATAAACTATCAATTCTTGCTCATCTGCTGTAGCTGGAGGACTGTCTGAGTAGTACATAAGTCTTTTCGTGATCCACATTGAGTACAAAATAATTAATCGTCAGATAACTGCCTACCACACTGCGTACAAAATGACATACTTGTGTAAACAACGGAGAAGAAAGCGATCAGTGCCATGATCATGAAGTGACAAAAGAGCTGGCTGTTGTGATATAGCTTGTCTAATGACTGCTGGTTAGATATTATAGAGGTTGTAACTGTCCGAAGATTCTGCATAATAGCAAAACCATCCCTTTTAACAAGGATTCTCTCAGAAAAAATACATTGACCATTAAACAAGACGCGTAAAAAAGTGGCAAAGCACAAAACACTAATAAAAAAAAAACATAAAAAGACAACAAACAAAACAATTGGCAATTCAAACTGAATTATTAGGCACACGTAAGATAAATAAAACTTATTATGACGAAACTACCCTTAAACGGATAAATCTTAGAATAATTCCTAAGGGAACAAATGTAAACTAAAGCAGGCAACGATCTGTGCGCCAGGATTTGTGAACCTGGCTGTAGCTTTACACCTGTTCAGGGCGCCCAATACACAGATCATTGGCTCTTATCATTTAATTTTACTTATAAATATTTTTATTCCATTCTTTTGTACTTGTTTTTTCTTTTCCTGATTGGTGAATTTTTTTTTTTGATTTTGATTTTACTTTGTCGATCGGAATTGTTTTTGTTTACAAAGAAATTTAGTTTTCAATTCAAATTTTCTTTTTTGAATTCGAATTCTATTTTTGGGATTTGAATTTTCTTTTCTCGATCCAAATTTTTTTCTCCCTTTAGACTTTCTTTTCAGTGTACCTCTTCCGGATAACACCTACTCTATGAGTCTTAGACAATGTGGCTAGCTAAATTTCATGATTGCCATTTTGTTTTTAGCCAATATCTACTTCGCGTGTAGTTACACATCAAAAGAAAAAAGGGGGGGAAATTCAAACTTTGAGTTCAACAATCACAGACCATGTGCCCAGCTACATTCCATGACTAGCATAACGGATTTCAAGGCAACATTTAATTCGTGTCTGTTTACATGACATCAAAACAAAAAAGGCGGAAAAATTCAAGCTTTCGCCATTTAGAAAAAAGGGGACAACCATTCAAAGGTAGAGAACTATTTTTGCTAAACTGTCACATTTAAAATAGCCGTAGAATAATTCACATGCTACAAATGCACACGGCAGCTACATATATCCTTTTTACTAGCAAATTCATAAAAATAAACTCTGTCATACCGTTAAGTATGAAAAAAGCATAAACACGTAACTGGTGCCTTTAAAAATAATCTTCATCACACAGGCAACATGAATTTATCAGACAGCGAAGACTTTCAAACGTAAAAGGTATACCCAAATTGCAGACAATATTTTGTAACACACCACAAAGCTGATCTAGCTAAATTTCCTACACGAGGCAGTTTTTGCGATACACTGATATCCTCATTCAACAGAAAGGTAACTGCTTAATACTTGGCATGTTGTTGTGAAGAACAAGCAAACACTTCAGGGTATCACTATCATGCATGTGTAAAACTGTCCGGCTCAAAGAGTTGGGATCCTGTAAAAAAGCGACTCTTTCAAAACTATGGGATTCAAGTACACTTTTCTGAGTCCCACAAAAAGTACTACTCGCCTTACAAATACGTCTGCAAAGAGGATCGTGAAGTTTTGACGAGTCCTGCTCATCCTGACTTAAAGGAAGTTGGGTCTCCAGGTACTAAAAAATGTATGAGTTGTAAACGTAAACTACAACAAATCAAACAAAATTCTCAGATAGAACAAAATGACATAAACAAAAGTAACAATAAACAAGACACAGGTCGACCAAAAAAAATGTCCAACTTAGATGTCAAAGTTTATTGTTAAAAACGACATAAGGAGCGAAGAGGATTTGTTTATCATAGCCACCGAACAATAAGAAGCAGGGAAAAAAGACCTTTACAGCTTTCTAATTAACCGTCCCCAGAATAACGAGCAGACCTATTTGTTACAACCTGGAAAATGCGGGATGCCAAAACATCAGCAAGACGCTGCCACACACCACACATATAATCCATGAGGCCGCGGCTGCGGATTGTGTCGACTTTTGTGATGGCCGGTGGCTGCAATGTGCGCTAGAAGTGCTGAGGTTTATTCGCTTGTATCCAATAGTTTTCTCTGAAGCACTGGGTGATCTCCTAGTCAATGGCAGAGGAAAGCACAGAAACATATTCAACACAGGGCGTACTGACTGCGCCAAAACATTCTTGTTGGATCCCTTGCAATAGATCTTCGGCATCTTCTCAAACACTTCAGACAACAAATATTCTTGGCTCAATGTGGAAAAGGCTGAAGTCATCTTCTTAAATGACTTCCGTTGGAGAAAATAATTTAAGAGGTGGCAAGCCACCGCAATGATGAACTCAACCTGTTAGGTCTTTGGAAACAAGCTAGAGGTTGTACTCCTCTAGAGAACATGGCTCTAAAAGCACAATTCTCCCTTTTTACAAGGAATTAATTAAAAATAAAATAAAAAATAAAATAAAAAGGACACAACACATTTGAAAAGATGAACAGAACTTTAACCAAGGGCAGGTAGGTTTCGACCCATATTTCTGAACCTAAGTACCCTGGATGTCTAGCTGGGTCACCTCGAAGAGGTCCACGGACGGTCATCAGCAGAAACTAGACATCTCTATCTTCCTAAAATTAACTTTGACCACCTTCCGTTCAACTGTGCTATTCTTTGTTTTTAACTCAGGTAATAAGTGGAGTCGTTACTCTCCAAAGACAAGATCATGTGTGATCAAACCCCCCTGCTAATATTTTTTTTATTTTTTATTAATTTATTTATTTTTTTAACTTGGGTAATAAGTGGAGTCGTCACTCTCCAAAGACAAGACCTAGTATGATCAAACCCCCTTGCTAACTTAATTTTTATTTGATTTTATTTTATTTTTGACTGGTGTAAAAAGTGGAGTCGTCACTCTCCAAAGACAAGACCTAGTATGATCAAACCCCCTTGCTAACTTAATTTTTATTTGATTTTTTTTTATTTTTGACTGGGGTAATAAGTGGAGTCGTCACTCTCCAAAGACAAGACTGAGTGTAGTCAAGCTCCCTTGCTGACTCATTCCGGTTAAAATATCCTTATCTCAGCTCTTGTAAAAAGAAAACATATGACTCGTGACTGTTAATAAGGCGGTCATTACAGAAAATTACTGCTCTATCGTTGCAATGTATCCACCTGTGTACCATTTGGTCGAAGGCTATGGTTGTGTAGTGACCATTATTTAAGTTCTTGGCAATGGTTGATAATAGCCCTTAATTGAAAATTTTTACGAAATTTTACTTCTCCATCTACGGTTAAAGGTATGGAAAGGGTACCAGGGTAAGCAGTAATACGAGAGGCAATTTTTGACACAAGGCCGTTGGCACTGGCGAAACGTTTTAGCTGTAAAATGAGATGGGAACCGCACGACACCACTTCTCTTTCAGCATAAGAAAATAATTTACAAAGAGGTGCCAAGCCACCGCAATGATGAACTCAACCTGTTAGGTCTTTGGAAACAAGCTAGAGGTTGTACTCCTCTAGAGAATATGCCTCTAAAAGCACTACAACTCCTCGCTTTCGAAGAAATTATCTAAGGAAGATTGTAACGTAGGGTGCAGAGAAAGTTGGATGCATGGTGCTATAACTTCTGAGGAGCTGGTAATATGACATGAATTGCAAGTGGTTGATGTCTTGATGCCAATACTAAAAAGACTTCCAAGAAATGGAAAGTCTAATGACAGACCAGGTAGGAGATATTCGAGAACCTCGGGGACGTCGTGCTGAGCAAAGATATTAAATGCACTTCCCTTCGCAGCTGAGATATGATGTTTCATAGCACGCAATAAATGGTAGGGATCAACTGGACTTCTAGAAACAGCAAAACTTTGAAGAACACCTACAAATGCTTCGCCTAATTTTGAGGTTTTTTTGCTGACAGAAATAGCTTCTTTAACTTTTGGAAGGTTATAAAAACATTGTAAGATGGAGTTTGCATAACATGTGTTTCCCAAGTTTTTTAGACCGCTATTCCTAAAATCAGGGTTAGATGGCAATGCGACTGTTGTTTTGGAGGACCTTGTAGCAAGTTTTTCGGGTTTTTTGATTTTACAAGATTTTGTGTGATTTGCGGAAGATATCTCAGGGTTTTTTGATTTCTTACATTCCATATTTGCAACAGAAGAAACTTCAGGAATGATTGGGGCCGTTTCAGGCTCAACCCAAGTGGTAGAATTTCGAGACATCCAGATGTAAAAAGAAGCACTCATGGAGGTAAAAGTTAGGGATTTTAATAGGGAACGTAAAGGCTTGTTAGGGAAACCAAGGCGACGAAAACAGGTCCTTACTAATTCTGAACAGAAACCCCTTGCACCCACCTCAATGGCAAATAAATGCACGATCCATCCATTGTTTTTCATAGCATAACAAAGTGAAGAATATTTGTTAAGCTTTCGTTTGTGCCAATATTCCGTGTTCTCTTCACATGGACAAGTCAGTTCTAACATAATTACAGTTTTGGAAGAACTGGATATTAATAACACGTCTGGGCGTAGTTGTGTTATTGCAGTGTATGGTGGAACAACTAAAACGGAATTTAAATCTGACAGTATTTTCCAATCGGAAGCAAGGTGAAGAAGGCCTGGACACTTTGTATGCCTCTTCTTAGATGGTGATTGACCGGCCGAAATGAAATTAATTTTGTTGCACTTGGAAACCTTAAGAGGTTCAGATGATACCAAAAACTCTTTTAATGCCTTAACCAAAACTATCAAAACCGAATCATGACTACAGGCACCCAATATGTGAGAGACATTTGAGGATGGTTTCTTGCACAGAATGCAACTTTTGTCTTTCTCAATTCCCCATCTCACAAGATTGGTTGGAGAGGGAAGGGTGTCGTAGGTTGCCCCTATACAAAAGGAAGTTAGACATTGTGGCAGTGAAAGAATTGTTCTCCAAGATAAATCATTTTTCACATAAGAGCACCATTTCGTCCAATTGCCTTGCAAATGCAACTGTACAGCTCTGGCATGGTAAATATCTTCTTCATTTTCTTCAATGATATTGGAAACAAGCTTTCGGTAAGCATAAGTGCCTTTTGGTGGTATATTTTTGTGGTCTAAGATCCCTAAGGCAGCTCGACCAGTCTGATGCAAACCTAAAATCCTTTTGAAATTTAGCTGACTATCCGCCGAAAGAACTGCCTCACTAACTTTTCAATTTCCAGCTTTCAAATCTGGTACGCACTTAGACACACAAGGGTCGACAGAATCTCTTAGTAACAGATGTCCACTGATTTTGGCAGATTTGAGAACACATGCAAGACTTTTTAGGGGAAGAGGACAAGGCGATGTCCGGGAATATAAGGAAATGTTGGAAATTGAATGATGTGAGTCAATCGCTTGGAAAGAACTGCTGCTTCTTCTTGAAGGCCAAACCACACCAAAGAACAATTATGAACGCAGCCTGTGTATTGATGGAAACATACCTGTTTTTGCTATTGCAAAAACGGGTATGTTTACTATACTGTGAGAAGTTTACTATACTGTGAGAAATCAATGTCGTTTTCAGGGCTACTTACACTGAAAGGGGTGCTATGGATAGATCTTCCCTTGATGATCACAAAACTACGGGATTTTTCAGCGCAAAATGTCATATTGGCCCACCTTAGAGCTGTGGTGCACCTGTTAAGGAGTACTTGTGTTGCAGCAACAGACGAAGACATGATGTTTATGTCGTCCAAGAGAGATAAAAGCCCTTATTAAAGGTAAGAATACTCTGTTAGAGGTGATGTAGCATGACACAGATGTTGCCAGCGTATACTCCAAAATAACATATATGCCTAATAAAACAAGACGATAGATAGGGTGCAGCCAGCGAAGATGCCCCTTAAGTGCTGGAGCCAATTGCTAAGAGCAGATTTGGAGAATGATTTGCTGTACAGCCCAGAATAGTAATTCTTTACAATGGCAATCCAACTGTCTCACTTCACCATGTGCTCAGGGACATCCCCCTTGGCATTCCATGATGCATTGCAAGGTGGTATAAAAGAGCCATGTGCATAGCATCTTCCTTTTCAGTTCTTCAGCCTTTTCAGCAGTTGTACACAGCAATCACTTATCGTATGTTACAGTATCAAGCTTCTTACATTTTATATTATATATATCTCCATTAATTTATTTGCCTTTGGTCATGTTTCTCCAACAACATTGGCTATGGTTCCTTCTGGCTACCTTAGTTACTCCTACAGTTACCCCTCAGCACTCCGACACTGAACAGACACCAGATCTAGCTGCTGTGGTCGTTGATGAGGAAACCAGAAGGAGATCCCGTTGCCCAACCTGTCGTTAACCCCATGCAACCCATGATTTTGGTCACCCCTTTATCCACTGTTTGGGAAGACCAACTGAATTTCTGCAGTTGGGATCAAAGAAAAAGAAAAAGCCCACAGGTGACATAGTTTCTCAATCAGAGAACACTACTACCAGCCCCAATTCTGCTAACAAAGCAGGTAATAACACACAGGTTGCACAGCTTCGTCAGCAATTGGCCTCCTTGGAAAGGGAGGAGCAGACTATCAGAGAATTGATCGCTGCCGAAGAAGTTACTCTTCGACGTGAGATAGCAGCACGAGAAGCCCAACTTAGAAAACTTCGGGCATCGTCCACCGCACTGCCTCCATCAACAGCATCAGAACGGAGCAACACATCAGGCTCGGAACAGAGCAACGATAACATTGATCTCCATCGTCGGGAATCCCCAACTCATCATGCTACCGTCATGCAAAATATTTTGCAAGGAGGAGATCATGCGATGTCCACTTTGCTCCAGCCTAGGATTTCAAATTTCCCCGAAAAAGCGACTGTGCCTCAAACACAAACACAGCCACAACTTGGTCATCAATTTGCGTCTCAACAACGAAGTCTCGCTGAAGTCTTTCGGGAACAGGAACAGCGAAGTTTAGAGCTATTTCTTCGGCCGTCTCGCCCTTCCTCAACTGGTCAAGATAAGCCGCTACGAATCATTGACTATGTTTCTCGTTTGCGTCCTGTTGACGAAGAAAAAATTATCAGTTCGGACTCTGGTCAAAATACTAAACTTGTCCTCTCCATTGGAGAGAAAAAGCCTAGACCTGAAAGTATCTCTGTAGAACAATTTTCTATTGCAAATTTACGAATTTTTTATGAACTTTTAATGACGAGCAGGCTCCCCACCTCATCCGACCTCCGTGACTTCCTTTCACACTCCATTAAGGTTATGGAATTGGCTAGGAAATATACCTGGGAGTCTGTGCTGAAATACGATGATGAGTATCGCATTCTTCAGCACACTTATGGTTACCCATGGAGTTTCGATAACAGCCATTTACATGAGGTGATGCTAATCCCACGTTGGGCAGTACAACAAGCTCCTTTGCGGTCGAGTAATACAGGCAATGGCCTACCTTCATCCGGTAAAAGTGTAGTACCAACCTTTGCTACACATAATTCAGATGGAGTAGAAATATGTCGCCATTTTAATCGCCTGAAGGGATGTGTAAAACCTGGATGCCGTTTTTCCCATGTGTGTAACCGTACGATTGGTTCTCAGGCGTGTGGAAAGGCCCACGCTGGTCACACACATCCTGGAGGGCACGGGAACTGACTATCTCAGTTTTCTTTCTCCTCCCCCCTTTGTCATGGTATTTGGACTTCGGAATTGGTTGGTGATCCTGATCAGGAATTTCTCCTGGATGGGGTTACCAATGGATTCCAGCTTCTTCCTAAGGACAGCAGGCCTGAAATGCATAATTATTTCTCCTCTGTTAATCCCACTGCATCTTCTCAAGTGGAAAAAGTTCTACGAGAGGAAATTGCAGCTGAAAACTATGTTATATCTGCTACCAAGCCGCTGATTGTTAGTGCTCTTAGTGCCCTAAGCCTGACACTTCTGAAATACGCCTCATCCACGATTGTTCAATGCCGCCTGGTAATGGTGTTAACTCATACATCGATATTGAGCGACAAAAATTTCAAACTTTGGACGAGGCTGCCCGCTTATTGAAGCCTGGTTACTTTATGGCCAAGGTTGACTTACGGCATGCTTATCGTTCTGTCCCGGTTCACCCTTCCAATTGGCCAGCACTTGGTTTAAAATGGAAGTTTCGCATTCAGATATGATTTTTCCTGATTCTTGCTCTTAGTTCATTTATCCCTAATGAGGACTTTTTTAGCTCATAGTCATAAGCACCATTATAGAGCCTGTATATATTTATAGTACCTTTATATTACGTATAGATTTTTATTATGCTTGCTTTAAGACTTATTGCTACACTTGTATGTATATAGCTAGTAAGGGTTTTGTATGTTTTTAATTGTGTTTTGTACATTTTACATATTTCTGAAGAATTAGTACTTTCTGCATTCCGGTGTTTTCGATAGGTGAGTTTAACAGTCTTAAAACAACAAGATTTTTTCGAAATTAAATTTCTGTGAAAAATATTGAAATGGTTTGAATCTGACAAATTACTCTTGGTAAAGAAGTGGTATATTTATTCACATTTTTTTTTCACAATGCAATGCGTTGAAATGATGATGCGTTCAAATGAAGATGATGCCAATTCGGAAGTACTAACCAACTCTTCATCAGGAGAACACACAAATTTGACTCAATCGACAGCTTTTAATAACATAAGTAATTCAATGTTAAAAATGACAAATTGTCTTGGTCGCACTATGGAGACGTTAGCAACCGCTTTAACAGCACTACCTGCTGTCACTTAACCACAACAACACCAGCAAGTGCATTTTCGGCCTGATGGTGGACAAGTTGTGCTATTACAAAGTCTTCTGAATAATCAGCAATAAACTATGACACTTTGGAAACCTTATTTTATATTCAGTTTCGCAATTTGGCATGACTTTAGTTTTTTGTGAATATGTGCGGGAAAAAACCCTTTATATCTTTTGTTTTGGTTAGGGTCAACTTTTGTCCTTGCAAGAAAGATAGTAGAGATAAGAAAATAATCTACAAAGAGGTGGCAAGCTCCGCAATGATGAACTCAACCTGTTAGGTCTTTGGAAAAAAGCTAGAGGTTGTACTCTTCTAGAGAACATGCCTTTAAAATAAACAAGCACCACTTAGTCCAGTTATCCTGGACATGAAGCTAAACGGCTTGAGCATAATAAAAGTCTTCCTCATTGTCCTCCACAAAATCTAATATAAGTTTCCGGTCAGAATGCTTACCTATTTGTGGAGCCGTAGATTAGTGGTTATAGCTTTCGTACTCTGTGCGGGAGACCGGGGTTCGATTCCTCTTGACGGCGATTCAACATGGGCGAGTAAATGTTACCATAGCCCCGGGTTAACCCAAGCCATGTGAGGGAAATTGGGGAGATGGCACACTGTGTGGGCCGTTGGATGTTGCCGGGAGTTGTCTAGTAGTGGGCCCTACTAATTGGGTCTGCGTAGATCAAAATGAGCATTAAATACTCTAGGACTCTCCATCTAAGCCATGGCCCCTCCTGGAAATAATAGACAGGGTATATCCCTCGATATTTGTGAGGCTAGCCATGTAAAATATGCACATCTATCTATCTATCTATTGATGGGACACGTTTATGGCTTTATTACAAATAAAAAAATTATTCATTCAGGTGTGTTTCACTGGGTTAAAGGGGAACTCCAGTAAAAATCACTTTTTTCTTTTTTGTTTTATACGTACTCAGAAAAGCATAAGAAATCAAAAAAAACTTACTTCACTTGTTTTCCTTATTTAAAATCGTTGTACTAGCCTTCGCATATTCAATTTTTTTCTTATAAAAAAACAGACAGGCGCGATTTCATTTAGGACTGGACCCGATTATAAACAATGACATCACATCGTGCAGAAAGTTTAAGCGAGCGCAGAGAACGTTCATGTTAAGACCTCTGGCTTACATTTAAATCGCTTTTTGTATGTAAATTACGTTTAAATCTTAAAAAAATGGTTAGTTGCTCTGCGTTTGGATGTACCAATCGATCAGAAAAGTGTAAAGAAGTCAGTTTTCACAGAATCCCGTCTGTGAAAAAGAAAGAACTCAGACAAAAATGGCTAAACAAAATACGTCGTACAGGTGATCTACCAAGCGATCGAAGTTTTTATATTTGTTCGTCGCACTTCACAGATAGTTCTTTTAAAAGGGATCTCCAGGTAATAATCTTCCATATTAAAATATTGCCACTTCGTAAAAATGCCATTTTAGCTAGTCAACGCGATCAAAGTTTCTCATTTCTTCTTCATTTCATTATTTGTACTTATATCCACAACACAACCAAATAACGTTTTCTACATATTTATATTATAAAAGAACATTATACCAATTTCCAATACAAAGTTATCTAGTTAGACATGTATCTTTCGTAGCGCTCGTAAGTTTCTATTCTTTGTTTTTCAAAAAAGAAGCTTTTTGATGGAAGGACCTGCCGAATATTTTCAGGGGGTAAATGTGCCCATTTTATTAGCATCATTTCATCGGCGCTACTTCTAATCTTTGTTTATTTAGGCTGAACTTACTGGTATCAAAAGAAAGAGACAGCTGACCGAGGATGCTGTTCCAACAATTTTTTCTTTTAGTAAGCCTGAAAATTCAAGAGAATCGACATCAAAAAGATTGGAAACTTTCGCTAAAAAACAAGTGTGTTTTTAAAATTTATGCTATTGCCAAAATGTGAGTTGTGCCTGTCTTTTTTCTTGGAAGTTATTCTGATCATTTTTTTTCTAGTGTGTTGCAAAGGCTTTAAGTGTGGAGGATGATGTTGACCTTGAAGTATACGCTGAACAAGAAATAATTTCATTGGTTAAGGAACAAGGCGTTAGTGCAATTGTGGAAACGGTAGAGAAATCGGTTGGTGCCAATACTTTTACCAGGTCCGTTAGAACACAATGTGATCCCTTAGAGGCAATTCATCCTGAGATACAACCAACGAAGGATGTTTTAAAAGTGAAATTTACTCTTCCGCACGGACGATGTAAGTCTACTAACACCGACCTATCCTTTCCTCCGCAAGCTGACGTGACATTCTTGCTGAATGCAAATATGGAAAGTGATCATGATATCGTCTCTGGTGATGAGTGCCCTTCTGATGATTCTTTATACTCACCGCAATTACAAATTCACATCGACGACAGTTATGATGAAAATATCAGCGAAGAAGAGTCTTTTGACACTGCTGAATGTAACCCAGGGCTCAAAAGCGACGCACAATTTCTTGTTTTCTGGTCTTGTCTGTTGACATTATTTCAAGTTTGTTTCACGTGTTTACAAAAAACGTGCATTACTCGTGTGGTAAAACGTGGAACTCTTATCATTGTTACTAGTATTTGTCCAAATAAACATGTTTTCAGCTGGCAGTCTCAACCTATCGTAAATGGAAGAGCAGCAGGGAACTTATTACTTTCTGCAGCCATATTGTATTCCGGAAACACATACGCCCGCATTGCCGAAATGATGAGTATTTTGAGGCTTCAGTTTATCTCTAAGTCCACCTTCTATGATATTCAAAGGTCCGTTCTTTTTCCAAAATTAAACACTTTTTATAAAAAATATCGAAATAACATTTATTCTGAGTGCGCTGCGAAAGAAGGGAATTTGATTGGTGATGGGCGAAGTGACTCTCCAGGTTACAGTGCAAAGTATGGTACGTACACTCTAATGAGCGTAGACATCAATAAAATCATCGACTTTCAAGTTGTTCATGTTAGAACTGCAGGGAATTCTAGTCGAATGGAGAAGTGGGGATTAGTAACGCTACTAAATAAGCTGCGTGACCACAAAGTGACAGTTTCAGCATTAACAACAGATCGCCATGTTCAAATCCGCGCATTCATGAAGAAAGAACATCCTGAGATAAACCACCAGTTCGACGTTTGGCACTTTGGAAAAAGCTTGAAAAAAAGCTTGACTGCTGCTGCGAAGCGCAAAGAATGTCTTGAGCTGATACCTTGGATCAAATCCATTATAAATCATTTATGGTGGTGCTGCGCTTCATGCGACAAAAATGAAAACGTTTTACGTGAAAGGTGGCTTAGCATTCTTTATCATATTCGTGGAATCCACTCTTGGCAAGGCAATGAATATTTCCATGAATGTGCGCACCCCACATTAGACCAGCAACGCAAATGGTTAAAGTTGAATTCACCTGCATATGAAGCAATGGAGACTATTGTGCAAAATAAAAAAACTCTTGCCGACATGAACTATTTGGCGCACTTTTGCCATACGGGAAGCCTAGAGGTATTCCATTCTTTGCTTACCAAATATTGCCCGAAACGTATTCATTTCAGCATGGAAGGTATGATCGCGCGCACGCAGCTGGCTGTCCTTGATTTTAACTCGGGGACTAATTGTGAACAGGCTGTTACCAAAAAAGGAGTACTCCGCTATAAACAAGTCTTTTCACGAGTAACACAATCCTGGGTCGTAAAAAAAATTACCGAGAAGAAAGAAAAGGCGTATTTAGCAGAATTAATGACGGCTACTTTGGAACCAATCGACAACGAAAAAGATAAGTTACCACAAACAGGAGAAATTGCTGAAAGAATAACAGAGGTTGAAAAACCCGACAAAAGCGATGCCATTAAAGCCATCAGGACAAGATTTAAAACGTGACTTTTTTATTTTTTTATTTTTATTCAACTTTCTTTGAATAAAACATATTTTTCATCTTCTGCCGGATATTTTCTTCGAATTGCCCATACTACACAAGAAGGAATCACTCTTCTCACCCCTTTTCCCAATCGACTGTGTATCCACCAAGTGAACTGTTTATAACCAGCGTAACGATAAGATCTATATAGAAAAATAAGGGAGGCATTATTGTCAGTTTTTTACCTTCTTTTTCTCGGACAAAAGAAGGGCTTGGAAACGAGGTTGAGCTACTTACTCATTTTTTAATTCTAAAGTGTCTCCTCTCAAATCATGCAATGCAGATAACGCAGTTTCTAAAACAGCTTTTGTCAAAACAACCACTTGAAAATCAGCAGCTTCTGTAACGCATTTATGACCTATGATAAGAGTGATTTTCAATTATACAATATTTATACCCCCGTTTTACTAACTTATCATTTCCACACGAACCTTATTCGATCTTTCGATCACGCATTTCAATGTTCTCCATCACGGAGAAAATGTAACATTACATAAGATTTCTTTGCATTTGTGTGCAAAAAAAAGCGCATGCGGAGGAATTAGATTGTTGAACCGTGAAATAAAAATAAATTGGCTTGTGAAGTAAAAAAAAAGTGATGAAAGATTATTTTATTGAAGCAAAAGATAAAGTTTTTGACGAAAAGAATGTAAAAGAAAAGCGATGAAATATATTTTTTATTTGTTTAAAAAGGAAAATTTCGCTTAGAAAAAAATTATATTTGCAGTATATATCCTACCTACCTTGGAAAAACTCATCAGGAATTTCGTTTGACTCGACACAGCACACGCTTTCAGTATCGGTTTCCATTGCTCAACAATTTCCACATTCACACCAATTTGCATTACCCGTACGTGGCTCTGCATCAGTAAAAGAAACCTCGTCATTTTCTACACCGTTACTAACTTCTTCCTCGTCAGACACAAGAGGTTCAAATTCGTATGGCTGTAGCTTTGTAAAGTCTTTTTCATGAAGAGAATTATCCGATTCTGAGCTTTCTAAGTTATATTCTTCGTCATTATTACAAGACATCTTATCAACGAACAATGTAAACAGTAAGTAAACAAAACTTTTAGAAGGCGTGCTGCTGAGCTCACGGACTTTTTGCACGATGTGACGTATGCTAATTTATTCGGACCTAGTCCTCTCGACTTTACGCGACCTTGCAAATTTATTTGAAATTGAAGATGTTTACGGACGCGATTAAGGTATAAATAAAGATTTTTAACGATTGTAAAAGGTTTATTTTGACATATTTATGTATTGTCTTATAAAAATAACATTTTTTTCAAATATTTTTTTTTCACTGGAGTGCCCCTTTAAGTAAAACGCGGGCGATAACAGGACGACAATGATGCAGATCAGTAATACACAAAATCGTGTAGCAGAACAGGCACGGGAAATACGGACTTTTTGCAGTCAAACTCTCACAGAAGAGGCTTTGATTTGGTTGCCTGAGGCTACCGCACCCAAATTACATTTAATAGTCCACAATCTAAGTAATCCTCTACACAATTGCTACCCAAGTATTATCATTACACACACTTCGTCTAAGACTGGACTTTCTTTTGACGAGTGTAGATTATGGGCTCATTCTTGGATCCGGGTTAATCACTGACGGTAATTTTCTGTGCATGCGCGATTTACTGTAGTGAAAACAAACTCTCCCGCAGCAGTCATTTTAACCTAGACAGATGTGGCTATAAAAATAGCCGGTTTGACGTTTATAGTCATGTCACTGACTGTGTTGAGATACCTTTTGTTTTCTGGCCTTTCGACACGAGGGACAATACCATAGATAGATAGATAGATGTGCATATTTCACATGGCTAGCCTCACAAATATCGAGGGATATACCCTGTCTGTTATTTCCAGGAGGGGCCATGGCTTAGATGGAGAGTCCTAGAGTATTTAATGCTCATTTTGAACGACGCAGACCCAATTAGGGCCCGCGCTCTACTAGACAACTCCCGGCAACATCCAACGGCCCACACAGTGATAATGAGGTGACAAAACAGCTAGCTGTAATGATAATTCTTGTCTAATGACAGCTGCTTCTACTATAGTTAGAGGTTGCAACCCTCTAGAGATTTTTCGAAAAAGCAAAATCCCCCTTTTTGCAAGGATTTCCTAAAAACATTGACCGTAAAAGGCAGAAAAATACAACAGCGACAGAACACAACACTAAACAATAAATATTAAAGCAATTCAAAATGAATTGAATAGGTACAAATGAGATAAAAAAAACTTATCATAACGTGAATATCCTTAAACGGATAAATTTAAAACTATTCTTTAGAGAATGTGTTTAAGAAGCAAACAACTATCTGCGCGCCAGGACTTGTGACCCTGGCTGTAGCTTTCCACATGTGTTATGGAGCTCCAACACTCAGCCTTACACAGATAATTGTTGCTGTGGACCTGCCTAATGACAGTACCAGCCTGTCATAACTGGGGTAATATGCGTGGGCGTAACACCACGAAGACCAGATAAGAAAATCTAACCCCCTTGCAAAGCTTCTTCTAAAATGACTAAGGGCAGCAGGATTGTCAATCCTGAAAGCAAAGTGAGCAAACTCTGCCTCCCTACTGGACTGGGGTAATAAGTGGGATCGTTAAGCCCAAAGACAAGATATGATATCAAGCCCCCTTGCTGTGCTTCTTACAGTGTCTCTATACAAAGAGAGGAGCGAGCAAACTCCGGTTTCACGGTGCACTGACCAACATAAATCAAATGGGGTAAATAAAACCGCTAGGGTCATGGATTCCCTCCCCCATTTGTTGTGTGACATACAAATAAGCTAATTTCTGGAAAAGAAAAGTATGTATGACGAAGAATTATTCAAGTGGAATGTGTCTACTTGAGAAATACAGCGATCATTGCATTTGAACCAGGTGTTTTGTTGGTCCTTAATGAAGGCCCAGTAATGACCTGCTTTTAATGTACCTGAGTGGTTAATGGTAGCAACCAAGTTATACTTGTTGTTGAAAGACACATCGTCAGTTGGGTGAGATGCTACCTTTAAGACATGATGTCTTTTAGGTAAGCAATTGACTAACTTGTTGTCTTTAAAAGAAGACCCATTTACTGATGTGTATCTTAACAATTGTACAACAAGGAAGTCGCCGCAATTAAAAATCTGAGTTTCAATTGTGGCCTCTTGCGATGAACACTGGGGGCAGAACCACTTGTTGTCACCTAGAAGTTCTTGAGGTTGTAAAAATTTGTTAAAAAAGTCTGCTATTGACTTACACGTTGGTAAAATTAGAATTGAATCCTTTTGTTCCCTGGAAGTGGAGAAACAACAGGAGTTGCATGACGTTGTTGTGGTCACAGTTACAGACAGTAGATTGTCAACCAAAGGGGAAGATCCAATAATTTCGTCAAAAACAACTTGAAGGATCTCGGGCACATCTTGTTGGTGATTGTGATAAAACGCGTTATTGTTTAGAGCATGCATTCTGTTTTGCAGTGCTCCTAAGAAATTGGAAGGATCAATTGGTGAACGAGAACGATTCAGTAGTGACATATTTAGGACTATAGACTTTACTAGAGGAGATGACAAAGAGGACTCTGATGGTAATTGAGACCAAAGTCTTGGAAGAACCGTTAATGCTTGCAAAATGGTGTTTGCGTAGCATGTGTTCCCCTTGTTTATCAAACCAGCGTGAACGATGCTCACCTTTTGTTTAAGTTCCTGGCTAAGGTTATGGTGTTCCGTGGGTTTTGGCATGTCAGAGATGGCTGAAGATGGACTTTTAATGGATTTGGTAACAGACGAGGATTTTTCATGAGGTATACTATCCTTTGGTCGTGGCAATGTTGGCGGACTTCAGTGCGTAAGATCTTGTGACCAATGTGGTGAGTCTCGTGCAATCCAAATGCAAAAGGATGCTTTCATGCTTATATTGCCAAGCTTGCGGGCGGTTAAAAACGCAGATTTGCTAGCGAAACCGAGGCTTTTTAGACAGCAAGTTAGAGACCTTAAAGAGTAGCCCCTAGCACCCACTTCTACTGCAAAAAGATGCGGAAACCACCCGTTGCTACGTATTACCTCGACCAAAGGGAAGTATTTGAAAAGCTTGGTGGAATGCCAGGATCCCATGTTTTCCTCTCAAGGACAAGTAAGTTCAATAATGATGATGCGCTTAGAACAATTTGAGTATATTACAATGTCTGGCCTGAGGGATGTGATTGCAATATGGCCAGGAAACACAAATCCTTCATTCAGATCTGCTAACATCACCCAGTCACTAGCATGGTGAATAGACCAGTTGGTTTTGATCTTTTAGCGGATGAATAGCTACCTGCTTTTACAAATGACACTTTAAGGTGCTTTTTCGTTTCCGGGACAACTTCAGATGAAAAACGCTCTAGACTTAACAGGAGCCCACGAAGCACAGCATCGTGTCGGAAAGTGAACCTTCCTTGTGATAGAGCAACCTTGCAAGCGCCTAAAATATGCGCTGTTGTACATACTTGATTGGAACGTAAGGCACAAGCAGATTCAGTACAAACGTTCCAGCGCTTTAAATTGCTAGGTGAGGGAAGAACATCGTAAGTAGAAGCAAGACAGAAGGAAAGCAAGTGTGGGGACATGGCAAAAATGGAATTCCAAGATAGATCGTTTTTTGAGATTTTCCCATCTCGTCCACTGACCCTGCACTTGCAACTGCAATGCTCTACCCATGTTGCCTTCCTCATCGATATCTTAAGCTGTGTTCGATATTAATTTACGATACGCATAGCACTGTTTTGAAATCGGAATTTTAAAAGATTTGTTAATCCCTAGGCCTGCTTTGCCATACTGGGGAGTTCCCACGACTGACTTTATTTTCACCTCTGCCTCTGCTGTTCTTACTGCGTTGTCCACTTTCCACATGCCAACTTTCAAAGTAGGTGCACTGTTAGACACAAGAGGATCTTTGGAATCGCGTAAAAGTAAATGACCACTTATTTTAGAGCATGTAAGCAATGACGTCAAGCTCTTAATTGGCATTGGACAAGGTGAGGAGGAGCTATATAGGCAAATATTTGACGTGGAATTGTGCAGAGATAGCCATTTTCTAATGACAGTTGAGATCTTCTACTCCAGCCTTGTAACCCGAGATATTGGAACTTCATAAATAAGAATTAGCCATTGGATTCGAGGAATTAGAAGGTTTTGCAAAATCCATAGTTTTTGGGTCCCTACGAAACACGAACCGTATATGATTGTAAGACCGGTTATTAGCTTATTATCTAGCTCGTTGATTGCTTTAGCATCTGAAGTCGTACCATCAATAATGCGACCGAGGAAACAAACTGGCGATGAATGGATTGACGGGATGAATGAAGAGAAGTCGGTTTGTGACGAGATGTGAGACACAGAAAAAGGTGTGGAGTTTACAGATCTACCTTTTATAAGGATTATGCTCCTTGACTTACGAGGGCAAAAACTCATGCCAGCCCATTTTAAAGCAGTGACGCACCTGGAAAGGAGGCTTTGCGCTCCACAGACAGAGGATGACATTAGGTTGATATCATCCATATCAAGGAAGGGGCACGTTTTTAGAAGTAATATAATTTGGGGCCGGTGCCGCAATAGTGTATTCAAGAATATTGTTTATACCAGCAAGAAACAAAATGATGGAAAGAGTGCAACCTGCAAAAATACCTCGCATATGCTTGTGCCAGTTGCTTGGTGCAGACAAAGAAAACGATTTGCTATATAAACCAACATAGTATGACTTAATGAATGATATCCAACTCTGAGGGACTCCATACCTTTCCAGTGCAAAAAATATAAGCTTGTGTGGAATTGAAGGATACGCATTTGCAATATCCAGCCATATATTTGCAAGGTGTGATTTTTTGGCCCGGGCCTCTTTAAGTGCAGACCAAACCATTGACATGTGTTCCCAGCATCCTGGGACTTTCTCCATACAACCCTTCTAAACCGACGTGTTAATGAATATGTTATTATGTATAATGTGAGCTTCTAATCGCCTTGATACAAGGCTAAATAAAAGCTTGCCTTCGACATTTAATAATGCGATAGATCGAAAGTGTTTAATATTAGACTCCATAGGAGTTTTTGATTTGGGAATATAAACTTCACGAGCACAACGCCATTGAATAGGGACAACACAATTTTTGAAACAAGACTTAAAAACATTAAACAAAACAGTATTTACTTTATTACATTTTTTATAAACTTTATAAGTTATCCCATTGATGTCTGGGGAAGAACCATTTCGCCGAGTGACAAGAACTTTCATAAAATCTTCATATTTAAAGACAGAAACTGGAAACGATTTCAAAAGAGGTGGAGTGGATGATAACCCATCTAGATTACCTAAAGGTACATCATACAATTTGTCCTTAACTGATTCAAGTTTAAAGTTATCCAGCGT
Organism: Hydractinia symbiolongicarpus; assembly: GCF_029227915.1. Classification (NCBI taxonomy): domain Eukaryota; kingdom Metazoa; phylum Cnidaria; class Hydrozoa; order Anthoathecata; family Hydractiniidae; genus Hydractinia; species Hydractinia symbiolongicarpus. The sequence continues at coordinate 9,447,316 of NC_079880.1, read as the reverse complement.
TTCTTGTTCGACCCTTAAAACTGATTTGCACTTCGGGTCAAGAAGATCTTTTCCTGCCTTGTATGGATTGTTCTTAAAGGCGGTCTGGGCTTTTTTGAATTAATGGCGTTTTTTTCTAGACCTTTCAGCTCGGCGCAATAAAGTTATTCGACCTTTTACATCCGTAAGAAGTTGGTATTTCCCTCACATATCTTGGGTTAACCCAGGGCTATGGTAACATTTAGTCGCCCATGTTGAATCGCCGTCAAGAGGAATCGAACCCCGGTCTCCCGCACAGAGTACGAGAGCTATAACCACTAATCTACGGTGCCACCATGAACCTTTTGGGACTCTTTTCAATTTAACACAGCTCAAATCATGCAATGCAGATAACGCAGTTTCTAAAACAGCTTTTGTCAAAACAACCACTTGAAAATCAGCAGCTTCTGTAACGCATTTATGACCTATGATAAGAGTGATTTTCAATTATACAATATTTATACCCCCGTTTTACTAACTTATCATTTCCACACGAACCTTATTCGATCTTTCGATCACGCATTTCAATGTTCTCCATCACGGAGAAAATGTAACATTACATAAGATTTCTTTGCATTTGTGTGCAAAAAAAAGCGCATGCGGAGGAATTAGATTGTTGAACCGTGAAATAAAAATAAATTGGCTTGTGAAGTAAAAAAAAAGTGATGAAAGATTATTTTATTGAAGCAAAAGATAAAGTTTTTGACGAAAAGAATGTAAAAGAAAAGCGATGAAATATATTTTTTATTTGTTTAAAAAGGAAAATTTCGCTTAGAAAAAAATTATATTTGCAGTATATATCCTACCTACCTTGGAAAAACTCATCAGGAATTTCGTTTGACTCGACACAGCACACGCTTTCAGTATCGGTTTCCATTGCTCAACAATTTCCACATTCACACCAATTTGCATTACCCGTACGTGGCTCTGCATCAGTAAAAGAAACCTCGTCATTTTCTACACCGTTACTAACTTCTTCCTCGTCAGACACAAGAGGTTCAAATTCGTATGGCTGTAGCTTTGTAAAGTCTTTTTCATGAAGAGAATTATCCGATTCTGAGCTTTCTAAGTTATATTCTTCGTCATTATTACAAGACATCTTATCAACGAACAATGTAAACAGTAAGTAAACAAAACTTTTAGAAGGCGTGCTGCTGAGCTCACGGACTTTTTGCACGATGTGACGTATGCTAATTTATTCGGACCTAGTCCTCTCGACTTTACGCGACCTTGCAAATTTATTTGAAATTGAAGATGTTTACGGACGCGATTAAGGTATAAATAAAGATTTTTAACGATTGTAAAAGGTTTATTTTGACATATTTATGTATTGTCTTATAAAAATAACATTTTTTTCAAATATTTTTTTTTCACTGGAGTGCCCCTTTAAGTAAAACGCGGGCGATAACAGGACGACAATGATGCAGATCAGTAATACACAAAATCGTGTAGCAGAACAGGCACGGGAAATACGGACTTTTTGCAGTCAAACTCTCACAGAAGAGGCTTTGATTTGGTTGCCTGAGGCTACCGCACCCAAATTACATTTAATAGTCCACAATCTAAGTAATCCTCTACACAATTGCTACCCAAGTATTATCATTACACACACTTCGTCTAAGACTGGACTTTCTTTTGACGAGTGTAGATTATGGGCTCATTCTTGGATCCGGGTTAATCACTGACGGTAATTTTCTGTGCATGCGCGATTTACTGTAGTGAAAACAAACTCTCCCGCAGCAGTCATTTTAACCTAGACAGATGTGGCTATAAAAATAGCCGGTTTGACGTTTATAGTCATGTCACTGACTGTGTTGAGATACCTTTTGTTTTCTGGCCTTTCGACACGAGGGACAATACCATAGATAGATAGATAGATGTGCATATTTCACATGGCTAGCCTCACAAATATCGAGGGATATACCCTGTCTGTTATTTCCAGGAGGGGCCATGGCTTAGATGGAGAGTCCTAGAGTATTTAATGCTCATTTTGAACGACGCAGACCCAATTAGGGCCCGCGCTCTACTAGACAACTCCCGGCAACATCCAACGGCCCACACAGTGATAATGAGGTGACAAAACAGCTAGCTGTAATGATAATTCTTGTCTAATGACAGCTGCTTCTACTATAGTTAGAGGTTGCAACCCTCTAGAGATTTTTCGAAAAAGCAAAATCCCCCTTTTTGCAAGGATTTCCTAAAAACATTGACCGTAAAAGGCAGAAAAATACAACAGCGACAGAACACAACACTAAACAATAAATATTAAAGCAATTCAAAATGAATTGAATAGGTACAAATGAGATAAAAAAAACTTATCATAACGTGAATATCCTTAAACGGATAAATTTAAAACTATTCTTTAGAGAATGTGTTTAAGAAGCAAACAACTATCTGCGCGCCAGGACTTGTGACCCTGGCTGTAGCTTTCCACATGTGTTATGGAGCTCCAACACTCAGCCTTACACAGATAATTGTTGCTGTGGACCTGCCTAATGACAGTACCAGCCTGTCATAACTGGGGTAATATGCGTGGGCGTAACACCACGAAGACCAGATAAGAAAATCTAACCCCCTTGCAAAGCTTCTTCTAAAATGACTAGATGCTACCTTTAAGACATGATGTCTTTTAGGTAAGCAATTGACTAACTTGTTGTCTTTAAAAGAAGACCCATTTACTGATGTGTATCTTAACAATTGTACAACAAGGAAGTCGCCGCAATTAAAAATCTGAGTTTCAATTGTGGCCTCTTGCGATGAACACTGGGGGCAGAACCACTTGTTGTCACCTAGAAGTTCTTGAGGTTGTAAAAATTTGTTAAAAAAGTCTGCTATTGACTTACACGTTGGTAAAATTAGAATTGAATCCTTTTGTTCCCTGGAAGTGGAGAAACAACAGGAGTTGCATGACGTTGTTGTGGTCACAGTTACAGACAGTAGATTGTCAACCAAAGGGGAAGATCCAATAATTTCGTCAAAAACAACTTGAAGGATCTCGGGCACATCTTGTTGGTGATTGTGATAAAACGCGTTATTGTTTAGAGCATGCATTCTGTTTTGCAGTGCTCCTAAGAAATTGGAAGGATCAATTGGTGAACGAGAACGATTCAGTAGTGACATATTTAGGACTATAGACTTTACTAGAGGAGATGACAAAGAGGACTCTGATGGTAATTGAGACCAAAGTCTTGGAAGAACCGTTAATGCTTGCAAAATGGTGTTTGCGTAGCATGTGTTCCCCTTGTTTATCAAACCAGCGTGAACGATGCTCACCTTTTGTTTAAGTTCCTGGCTAAGGTTATGGTGTTCCGTGGGTTTTGGCATGTCAGAGATGGCTGAAGATGGACTTTTAATGGATTTGGTAACAGACGAGGATTTTTCATGAGGTATACTATCCTTTGGTCGTGGCAATGTTGGCGGACTTCAGTGCGTAAGATCTTGTGACCAATGTGGTGAGTCTCGTGCAATCCAAATGCAAAAGGATGCTTTCATGCTTATATTGCCAAGCTTGCGGGCGGTTAAAAACGCAGATTTGCTAGCGAAACCGAGGCTTTTTAGACAGCAAGTTAGAGACCTTAAAGAGTAGCCCCTAGCACCCACTTCTACTGCAAAAAGATGCGGAAACCACCCGTTGCTACGTATTACCTCGACCAAAGGGAAGTATTTGAAAAGCTTGGTGGAATGCCAGGATCCCATGTTTTCCTCTCAAGGACAAGTAAGTTCAATAATGATGATGCGCTTAGAACAATTTGAGTATATTACAATGTCTGGCCTGAGGGATGTGATTGCAATATGGCCAGGAAACACAAATCCTTCATTCAGATCTGCTAACATCACCCAGTCACTAGCATGGTGAATAGACCAGTTGGTTTTGATCTTTTAGCGGATGAATAGCTACCTGCTTTTACAAATGACACTTTAAGGTGCTTTTTCGTTTCCGGGACAACTTCAGATGAAAAACGCTCTAGACTTAACAGGAGCCCACGAAGCACAGCATCGTGTCGGAAAGTGAACCTTCCTTGTGATAGAGCAACCTTGCAAGCGCCTAAAATATGCGCTGTTGTACATACTTGATTGGAACGTAAGGCACAAGCAGATTCAGTACAAACGTTCCAGCGCTTTAAATTGCTAGGTGAGGGAAGAACATCGTAAGTAGAAGCAAGACAGAAGGAAAGCAAGTGTGGGGACATGGCAAAAATGGAATTCCAAGATAGATCGTTTTTTGAGATTTTCCCATCTCGTCCACTGACCCTGCACTTGCAACTGCAATGCTCTACCCATGTTGCCTTCCTCATCGATATCTTAAGCTGTGTTCGATATTAATTTACGATACGCATAGCACTGTTTTGAAATCGGAATTTTAAAAGATTTGTTAATCCCTAGGCCTGCTTTGCCATACTGGGGAGTTCCCACGACTGACTTTATTTTCACCTCTGCCTCTGCTGTTCTTACTGCGTTGTCCACTTTCCACATGCCAACTTTCAAAGTAGGTGCACTGTTAGACACAAGAGGATCTTTGGAATCGCGTAAAAGTAAATGACCACTTATTTTAGAGCATGTAAGCAATGACGTCAAGCTCTTAATTGGCATTGGACAAGGTGAGGAGGAGCTATATAGGCAAATATTTGACGTGGAATTGTGCAGAGATAGCCATTTTCTAATGACAGTTGAGATCTTCTACTCCAGCCTTGTAACCCGAGATATTGGAACTTCATAAATAAGAATTAGCCATTGGATTCGAGGAATTAGAAGGTTTTGCAAAATCCATAGTTTTTGGGTCCCTACGAAACACGAACCGTATATGATTGTAAGACCGGTTATTAGCTTATTATCTAGCTCGTTGATTGCTTTAGCATCTGAAGTCGTACCATCAATAATGCGACCGAGGAAACAAACTGGCGATGAATGGATTGACGGGATGAATGAAGAGAAGTCGGTTTGTGACGAGATGTGAGACACAGAAAAAGGTGTGGAGTTTACAGATCTACCTTTTATAAGGATTATGCTCCTTGACTTACGAGGGCAAAAACTCATGCCAGCCCATTTTAAAGCAGTGACGCACCTGGAAAGGAGGCTTTGCGCTCCACAGACAGAGGATGACATTAGGTTGATATCATCCATATCAAGGAAGGGGCACGTTTTTAGAAGTAATATAATTTGGGGCCGGTGCCGCAATAGTGTATTCAAGAATATTGTTTATACCAGCAAGAAACAAAATGATGGAAAGAGTGCAACCTGCAAAAATACCTCGCATATGCTTGTGCCAGTTGCTTGGTGCAGACAAAGAAAACGATTTGCTATATAAACCAACATAGTATGACTTAATGAATGATATCCAACTCTGAGGGACTCCATACCTTTCCAGTGCAAAAAATATAAGCTTGTGTGGAATTGAAGGATACGCATTTGCAATATCCAGCCATATATTTGCAAGGTGTGATTTTTTGGCCCGGGCCTCTTTAAGTGCAGACCAAACCATTGACATGTGTTCCCAGCATCCTGGGACTTTCTCCATACAACCCTTCTAAACCGACGTGTTAATGAATATGTTATTATGTATAATGTGAGCTTCTAATCGCCTTGATACAAGGCTAAATAAAAGCTTGCCTTCGACATTTAATAATGCGATAGATCGAAAGTGTTTAATATTAGACTCCATAGGAGTTTTTGATTTGGGAATATAAACTTCACGAGCACAACGCCATTGAATAGGGACAACACAATTTTTGAAACAAGACTTAAAAACATTAAACAAAACAGTATTTACTTTATTACATTTTTTATAAACTTTATAAGGTATCCCATTGATGTCTGGGGAAGAACCATTTCGCCGAGTGACAAGAACTTTCATAAAATCTTCATATTTAAAGACAGAAACTGGAAACGATTTCAAAAGAGGTGGAGTGGATGATAACCCATCTAGATTACCTAAAGGTACATCATACAATTTGTCCTTAACTGATTCAAGTTTAAAGTTATCCAGCGTTTCTTGTTCGACCCTTAAAACTGATTTGCACTTCGGGTCAAGAAGATCTTTTCCTGCCTTGTATGGATTGTTCTTAAAGGCGGTCTGGGCTTTTTTGAATTAATGGCGTTTTTTTCTAGACCTTTCAGCTCGGCGCAATAAAGTTATTCGACCTTTTACATCCGTAAGAAGTTGGTATTTCCCTCACATATCTTGGGTTAACCCAGGGCTATGGTAACATTTAGTCGCCCATGTTGAATCGCCGTCAAGAGGAATCGAACCCCGGTCTCCCGCACAGAGTACGAGAGCTATAACCACTAATCTACGGTGCCACCATGAACCTTTTGGGACTCTTTTCAATTTAACACAGCTCAAATGAAACCATTCATACTTGCAAAATGTGGAGTCACAACCAATAAATGTTTCGTCATTAGGATTGTATTCAGACTGACAGAGACAATACAATTTTTCTTGAGAAGGAGAAGGTGGAGCTTTAACAACTTTACCCTTTAGTCTTCTTGTCAATAACTCTGGTATAATGTTTTGGAGATAAAACTGTTCCATTTTGTCCATGTTCGAATTGATGAAGTTCACATCAAACAAAACCTCAACAGCATGTAACCAATGTGAAGTCCACACAATTAAAAAACAGCTTTTGCAATTAAAAACAAACATTTGAAACTGTACTTGATAGTAATACTTGTGGTCTTTTTTCAACTTTCCTTCAGAATTCATAAAAAAATTGTTGTCAGATACAGCAGCAAAGAAAACAATGTGGCGATAACTCTACGGACATCAACCACTTGCAATTCATGTCATATTACCAGCTCCTTAGAAGTTATAGCACCATGCATCCAACTTTCTCTGCACCCTACGTTACAATCTTCCTTAGATAATTTCTTTGAAAGCGAGGAGTTGTCAGACACCAATGCCTACTTCTGCCATGTTTGCAACGCTCATCAAACTGCTCTAGTTGAAAAAGAGGTAGTGTCGTGCGGTTCCCATCTCATTTTACAGCTAAAACGTTTTGCCAGTGCCAACGGCCTTGTGTCAAAAATTGCCTCTCGTATTACTACCCTTTCCATACCTTTTAGCGTAGATGGAGAAGTGAAATTTTGTAAAAATTTTCAATTAAGGGCTATTATCAACCATTGCGGCAACTTAAATAATGGTCACTACACAACCATAGCCTTCGACCAAATGGTTCACAGGTGGATACATTGCAACAATAGAGCAGTAATTTTCTGTGATGACCGCCTTATTGTGACGTCATCAGAAGCTTGAAAATTGTTAAAAATGCCACTATCTGCTTCAAAATATAATTACTTTTGTTCTAGAGGGAATTTTTACATTCTGTTTAAAGTTTCTGAAAGCTAAATAAAATTTTTTTAACATATCTTCCGGTTTTTACATGGATCGAATAAAAATTTGCCAAAAATTGCCCGAAAATCCGTTTTTTTCCGATTTTCGGGTAAAATCCGACAAAATCGGGAATTTGGATTAATCACGTGTCAAAATCATTCAAATTGATTCTTCTTGATGAAACAAAGTTGTGTTGCAAGTTTCAAGTTCTAAGGATAATCCTAACAGGATTTTTTATAATTTCCCCATTATAAGGATTTCATAGAGATTTTAGGGGTAGTTTCGAGTAATGGCCAATATCAAAGCCTCTGAAAGGTATGGGACCTAAAAATTTAGCATGCAGGTGGCTAATAGATAAATGTTGAAACTCAGTAAGTATCATAGCCATATAAGAAAGCAATCAGGAGTTATTAAAAAAAAACCGTCAGGGGGGGGGGGGGGGCGGGATCCGCACGGTTAACCAGAAGGAGTCAGCAAGGGGGCTTGACTGCACTCAGTCTTGTCTTTGGAGAGTGGCGACTCCACTTATTACCCCAGTCAAAAATAAAACAAAATCAAATAAAAGTTAAGTTAGCAAAGGGGTTTGATCATACTAGGTCTTGTCTTTGGAGAGGAACGACTCCACTTATTACCCCAGTTAAAAAAAAATATTAGCAGGGGGGTTTGATCACACATGATCTTGTCTTTAGAGAGTAACGACTCCACTTATTACCTGAGTTAAAAACAAAGAATAGCACAGTTGAACAGAAAGTGGTCAAAGTTTACTTTAGGAAGATAGAGATGTCTAGTTTCTGCTGATGACCGTCCGCGGAACTCTTCAAGGTGACCTAGCTAGACATCCAGGGTACTTAGGTTCAGAAATATGGGTTGAAACCTACCTGCCCTTGGTTAAAGTTCTATTCATCTTTTCAAATGTGTTGTGTCCTTTTTATTTTTTTTATATTTTTTAATTAATTGATTGTAAAAAGGCAGAATTGTGCTTTTAGAGGCATTTCTCTAGATGAGTACAACCTCTTTTTAATCACTATATTTCGGTTTTTTGATAATTTCAATAGACTTTTCCTTTCGCTACGAGTAAGATTAACTCTGGCATCTCAACAAGGGAAATTTAGTGGTAAAATCGCATAAATCTCTTTTTACCAGGGCAAAAAAGTTTTGTAGGTTTTTATGTTGTGGTTCAGGTGCAAGCCAGTTAGATTTTCTATGGAGCTCATTGCGGGGGTGTGGTTTGTTAATAAAAAAATACCTTGTTGCCATACGATTGCGCAAGTTCGCAAAAGCATTTTTCACAGGCTGACATGTGTTGACAGCTGAGGGTGTTGGGACGTACTTAAGTCCTTTATTGAGAACAGATATATCCGCATTGGATAAATTGAGGTGAGATAAATTTTCAACTAGTGAGTTTAAAGTTTTCATTTTTATTTTTCTATAAAAACTTTTTTTAACAACGTTTTTCCTTTGGTTAAAATTAATGTTCATGTTATAGTTTGTTGAGCATGTTTTAATGTTTCCCAATTGGTATCTTGTCATGGGTTGTGGTTTCGCTGATGAGGCGGTTGGTTTTTTAGGTTCTTTGAGCTGGTTTGATTAGGTTGACCTTTGCTTTGTTGTACAAAGGGTCTTGTTCGCGGTGTGTCATGGAAATCAGTCTGGTTACTGTTTTTCCTTTTCAGTTTATTGTTTCTCAATGTAAGCGATTCGTTGTGTTGTTGTGTGCATAATTTGTTTAAATTGTTGAGTTCGTCTGAAGAGAATTCCTTTTTCAAAAACTCTCTCTCCTCTTTGCACTTTTTTACATTGTTTCTATGGTGCTTTATTAGAATTTGCAGCAAGGTATTGCTACATGAATGCACGGTGGCATTCCATTCATTTTTTAATTCAGCAGGTAAACTCATAGTGGAGCGAACCTGGATTTTTAGCCCAAAGGGAACCGTCCCAGCAGCGAGATGCATTTCGAGAATCTGCAATTGCCGATTATAATCTAAGAGCTTTTTTGTCTCATCAATATAGTCGGTCTTTTTGTTTTCTTTGTTCGTACTCGTATCTAGGTGGCGCTTCGTGTTTAAAATGTATTGTTCTATTTCGTCAACGTCTCTTTTAGTGTTAAGTGTTGGTTTGCTGTTTGATTTTGTGGAGGTCGTGATTAGCGAAACAGTTGGCTGTGTGGCGAATTCACTAATATTAAACTCCTCCATTTCGATGTCCTCAAGTAGATTCGTTAGTTTTGGTGTTGGTAGAGGTTTGCGGTGTGTAGTTTTGTTCCTCAAGAATACTTTCTTTGTTATACCAAGAACACTCGGTGAGGTTGTTTTTGTCTCTACAAGGAAGTTAAAATATTGTGTTAGAAGATGGTGTAGTTTTTTTGCAACATCAGTTTTTATGTATTGTTTGTGAGATATGTACATCGAAATAAACAAGAGCGTTTATTTAAAAAAAATGAATTAATACCACTATCGGATATACCAATGGTAAAATGTTTGAACAACATGCGTTATACACATTTTTGTATGACAATAGCGAGGTTTTGCTGGTGCCCTTCCAATTGGAAAGACATTTCGGTATAATCACAGCGTGGTTTTGCTGATCTTTTTGGTGTTATTGAGTATAAAGTCATAAATACGTGTTAAACTAACATGTGGCTTATGATCGAAGCACATTTTGGTATGATCAATTTTTCAAAAAATAGATTTTTTGAAAAAAAATTCTGAAGATGTTGGTGAGAATACGAACTTTTTAGCGTTAGCAAATAATAATAATAATAATAAAATGTGTATGTAATGTAAAAAAATTAGCAAAGGCGCTATTCTCGTGGTAATCCCTTACATGTTTCCGTTTTTTGAACATGTGACTTTGTGGTTATCATATGTTCGGTTTTTTGTTAATAATCCAATAGCATTGGTGATATTGGTGTTACGTTGTAGATGCTAGCTAAATTTCGAGATCGTCAGTTGATTACTACCGTCATCAGAATTTTCAGCCCCGTCCGGGTATGGACTAATCAATAATTCCTCGTGGTAGCGGGCCATGCTTTAGCAAGCATTCTCTATTAGCTAGGAGTATCAAATGTTGTAAAGTAGGTAAATGTTACTCACCATTTCCGTTGCTAGCGTCAAATTCGCTTGAACTGAAGAGATCGTTAGTCTGCATGATGAAATATTTATTTGATTCAATAAAAAAAGCGTTAATTTGAATAGTGTTGCTACGTTCTTGTTTCTGTTGTAAGAGGTCGTTTTATGGCCATTCTCAGTCTTATATATTGCTTCGGTAGGGCCGTTTGAGGGTGGTTTTATTTATTTATTTTTTATTGTTCAGTCTTGTAGTTGTCATAGAAACCGATGTTTAAACTGAATGTGCGCACAGATTTAGAAACGCAATTTTATCTTCAAAGCATTTCAAGGCAAAATAGTGCCCAGGTTTCTATCATTCGTGTATGCTTTCTTGAATCCAGATGATATGCCTATCACTTATTACACAGGATTTCTGTGTTGTTAAGATAATATAAGTCGTTATTATCAGTATTTCATCATTACATCCAACCTCGTTGCAGTGCTACGAATATTTATTTGTAATCTATATCAGCCTTATATGAAAAGTTAAATTCTAGCCATATGGTTCAGTGCATAAGTTGTATTTTCAGGAACCCTTTTATAGGTCGTAATTGTTTAATTTATTGATGGATTTATTTAAAGTGGATGAGTGTAGTTGTCATAGAAATGAGAGTTTTTTAGTCAAACCGAATGTGAGTGCAGATGGAAGATTTTGTCATGTTGTTATGGAAACGAAATTTTTTCTTCGTATCGTTTCACAGTAAGGTAGTACCAAGGTTGTAACAGTTAACTTCTGCACCCAGTTATCTCTGCTTACACAGTTATCAAATATTATTTATACACATGCACGTATTATGTTCATTTTCACGCGTATGTGAGTTTGTTATTAAGTTTTTGGTCATATAGTTACTTGGTTTTGTGTGTATTAATTAGTTTGTAAATTAATTTTACAACCCATTCCACAGGCTATGATATATATTTGGATATCAGACTAACAAATAAAACGGCAAAACGTTAGCATGCAGTATTTTGCTAAAATATCAAAAAACTGTTTTGGGTGTAACAATTTTATTATGATATTAATAAACTGAATGTTATACAAATCGAATAAACGTAAAAATTATAAAAATTATAATGAAAGGCAGTGGTCAGCAGATCTCATCTTTGCTCTGATTAAATATTCCTGTAAATTTTTATGCTTGGTGAAAGTCAAGAATGGTTTGGTTGGAAAAACGAGTCGCAGAGCAGGGTCGCTCTCAATTATAAACCAATACTTGTGTAGTATTCGTTTAAGCGTTGTAAATTTTTCGTGGTAAGGTAAAATAAAAGGTAGAATGTGTTTATCTTTGTTTTGCTCTCTGTCAGCATCACCACTATTGTCAGCGGTTCTGAAATGTATTCGTTTTTTATTAAACTTGTGCGTGGAGTTAGAAAGTACGTCTGATTGCTTTAATTTGGCGATTTTCTCGAATATTTCATCAACAAGCCGACCTTTGTATCCTCTGGTCAGCAAAATACTTTTAAGTTCATCGAGCTCACATTTTAAAATGCTATCTTGACTTGTTATCATGCGATAGCGGAGTGCTTGCGAATAAATTATACCCCTTTTGGTATGGTGAGGGTGATACGACGTAAAATGTAATAGTGCTCTGCTGTCAGTTGGTTTTATAAATAATTTGGTTTTGAGTTTTCTCGAGCGTTTATCTAAATAGATAGTCGTATCCAAAAAACTAATTTCCTCTGTTGAATATTCATAGGTGAATTTTATTGTAGGGTGTATTGAATTTAGATATATGAAAAATTTGTGTAGTTCTTCTTCACTGTTGTTCCCATATGAAGAATATGTCGTCTAGGAAACGAAGAAATATAGTGATTAAATTTGGAAACTTATCGAAAATAAACACCTGCTCAAAAAGACCCAGGAATAATGATGCGTATGGTGGTGCCACCTTCGTACCCATGGCTGTGCCAAGTAACTGCAGATATATTTCATTTAGGAACATGAAATAGTTATTTTCCAGTATAAACGAAAACAACGTTCGTATTACATGTTCATTGGGTGTAAATGAAGGCAGTGTGTTTCTGTATTTTCTAATGAAATGAATACACGCATCAACTCCTTCTTGTTGAGGGATATTGGTGTAAAGTGAGGATACGTCTGCTGATACAAGTAAAACGTGTTTATTTTGTGCTGGTATGGTTTGTAACCTTTGTATTAGATGTTTTGTTTCCTTTACATAGGATTGTAATTTTGATAGGAGAGGTTGCAGACAAAGATTTAAAAATTCTGAAATATTTTCAGTTATAGAGTTAACGGCTGAAACTATTGGTCGTCCTGGAATGCCATCCTTATGAATTTTTGGCAGTATGTAAAATAGGGGCATTCCAGTGTTTTCAGGTGGTGTTATAAATTTGGCCGTGTTTTTGTTTACGTTGTGGCGACATTTTTATGAAACTTCTATGATTTAAATTAAACTGAAATTTTATGAAACTTTTATGAAATTTCTATGAAACTGTTGATATTAGTTTTAAGGTCTTTGCTAGGGTCAGTTTTCATTTTTGCGTAATATTTGTTGTTGGAGAGGTGGTCATAAACTTTTCTAATGTAGTCATCTTTACTCATGATGACTACACGACCACCCTTATCAGCTTTTTTAATCACTATATTTCGGTTTTTTGATAATTTTAATAGACTTTTCCTTTTGCTACGAGTAAGATTAACTCTGGCATCTCAACAGGGGAAATTTAGTGGTAAAATCGCATAAATCTCTTTTTACCAGGGCAAAAAAGTTTTGTAGGTTTTTATGTTGTGGTTCAGGTGCAAGCCAGTTAGATTTTCTATGGAGCTCATTGCGGGGGTGTGGTTTGTTAATAAAAAAATACCTTGTTGCCATACGATTGCGCAAGTTCGCAAAAGCATTTTTCACAGGCTGACATGTGTTGACAGCTGAGGGTGTTGGGACGTACTTAAGTCCTTTATTGAGAACAGATATATCCGCATTGGATAAATTGAGGTGAGATAAATTTACAACTAGTGAGTTTAAAGTTTTCATTTTTATTTTTCTATAAAAACTTTTTTTAACAACGTTTTTCCTTTGGTTAAAATTAATGTTCATATTATAGTTTGTTGAGCATGTTTTAATGTTTCCCAATTGGTATCTTGTCATGGGTTGTGGTTTCGCTGATGAGGCGGTTGGTTTTTTAGGTTCTTTGAGCTGGTTTGATTAGGTTGACGTTTGCTTTGTTGTACAAAGGGTCTTGTTCGCGGTGTGTCATGGAAATCAGTCTGGTTACTGTTTTTCCTTTTCAGTTTATTGTTTCTCAATGTAAGCGATTCGTTGTGTTGTTGTGTGCATAATTTGTTTAAATTGTTGAGTTCGTCTGAAGAGAATTCCTTTTTCAAAGACTCTCTCTCCTCTTTGCACTTTTTTACATTGTTTCTATGGTGCTTTATTAGAATTTGCAGCAAGGTATTGCTACATGAATGCACGGTGGCATTCCATTCATTTTTTAATTCAGCAGGTAAACTCATAGTGGAGCGAACCTGGATTTTTAGCCCAAAGGGAACCGTCCCAGCAGCGAGATGCATTTCGAGAATCTGCAATTGCCGATTATAATCTAAGAGCTTTTTTGTCTCATCAATATAGTCGGTCTTTTTGTTTTCTTTGTTCGTACTCGTATCTAGGTGGCGCTTTGTGTTTAAAATGTATTGTTCTATTTCGTCAACGTCTCTTTTAGTGTTAAGTGTTGGTTTGCTGTTTGATTTTGTGGAGGTCGTGATTAGCGAAACAGTTGGCTGTGTGGCGAATTCACTAATATTAAACTCCTCCATTTTGATGTCCTCAAGTAGATTCGTTAGTTTTGGTGTTGGTAGAGGTTTGCGGTGTGTAGTTTTGTTCCTCAAGAATACTTTCTTTGTTATACCAAGAACACTCGGTGAGGTTGTTTTTGTCTCTACAAGGAAGTTAAAATATTGTGTTAGAAGATGGTGTAATTTTTTTGCAACATCAGTTTTTATGTATGTGATTTGATACATCATGTAGGGGCTCATTGTTCAACACTTCATATTTCTAAGTTAAGTTCTGACAACGAGCAATTGTGTTTGCCAAACACCAATGCCGGAAGTCGTTGAATGCCATGCATTTCTGCTTGCAACAAATGGCTTAATTCTTTTGCAGGAAGATCACAAGAAAATTTTGATACGATCTGATACGATCTTGTAGAGAAAGATGCTTTAAATTGAAGGTATGTACGAGACTAGCAACACAATCTGCATCCACCGGACACGAGAAGCAAAAGTAATTTCCACCTTTCTGCTGACCTGATTAAAATGAAGCTGCAGGACTATCACCCTTAAAGAAACGCATAACATCGATAATGTCATATCCTATGCTTTCTTCCATGGCCATGATGTCCTTAATACGTTCATTCGAATATAGAAGTTGTTGATCTGTGGAAGGGCATCTTGCCAAGAGGTAAAGCTCCGGTTTTTCCACAATGGCTTGTACATTTATTCTTATATTGGTATTTAAATAATATTCTTCGTCGGTTAGGAACAAAGCAGGATCGTACATGCATGACACAAGCATTAAAAGGTGACTATGACTAGCAATCGAGGATCCATCATGCCAAAATATTAAGTGACGTCGTCTTTCAAAACATTTCAAAGAATGTTTTAATTTCTTAAAACAGCTTTCAGAATTGTATTCTCCAATTCTTTTTAAATGTTTTATAACGTCATCTTTCGACATGTTGTCGTAATCAGCATCTGACCTAATAACAAAAAAATGTTTATTAAGATCTTTGAAATTTTTTAGACTTATCAATAGGTTAACCTTAACATTCATTATTTCTCCTGAAAGATAAAAGAAATTGTGCAAGCTAGCCACTAGCCCAAAATTATTGAAAATAAAGGACTGCTAAAAGGATCAAACAGTGAGATAATAACCTAAATCTCATGAAGGGTAGATGTTTTTATAGCATGTCTTCCCGTATTTTCTTTAGTGACATTTTTCGTCCACTCACTTGCACTGTTTCCTCCATAATTTTGTTTTCTTTTAGAACCACCCTGGTGAAATTTTGTGGAATTAGAAGTTCACCAAGTGAGTATTCTCCATTCAAAATTTTCCCTTTTAATGTCTCAAATACTTTGTCATTCGTTGCATCCACTGGTAGGGAAATATCCTTAAAGTTGTTGATGTTGAGTCTAAATATGTAAAGTCTTTAAAAAAATTGTACAATTAATATGTCTCTCACGAAACTACTTTAAACATCAAGATAAATGAAGTTTGTTTCATATATACCTGCGTTTTTTTCGCCTTCACCCGCTAAACGATAGGAGTTTTTTCATGACCTGTCCATGATTTCTTGGCAGTGACCCTAAATAGCATATAAATAAATATTAAAGTCGTTGATAATAAATAAATTATTACATGCCTTAATAATTTTGAATTTCTTATGTCAAAAAGACATAATTTTTGCTTGCGCTGGAAATAAATTGTTAAAAACATTTTGCCAAGTATACTGACCGTTCATATTTCTTAGTTTATGTCGCCTTGCTAGATCGGCAAAGTTAATTTTGTGTCCGTCTGCATAGCCCTGGACTTCCTCCATACACTCTTTTTTGTTCCACTGGAAGTTTTCCAGTGGTCCAGTATGATCGTATGGTCGTTTTAAGCCCTACAAAAAGCGTACATTACCCATATATAAAGTGCCATTTTATGATTGTATACAATTAGTTTAGAACATTATTTACCTGAGTTTTTTTTGCGACATTTTCATTTGTGCGATTTATAGCATCAACCTTATTTTCAAAGCTTGAATGTAAACGCAGTTTGTTTCTGTGTCTTAGGGAGACAGGGACTCCATAGGCGCTATAAAAAATATTGCAATTAAATTAACGCACATTCGACAGTTTTTATGATATCAACATTCTTATTAGAATTACTGCAAAGTACTGAAATGTTAAAAATTTAAACAGCAAATTATAAGTTAAGGTCGTTAATTCTTGTGTGTTTACTGTTTTAGATGTCGAAATTGGTTACTAATGTAATCTGGTTACCGTTCAACTGCTGTTTCTGACCATTGATTCTCAATATCTTTTTTAACGGTGCGCAAAAGATCACGTTTTTCGTTTTCTTCTTTCTCCAGTACCAACGTTTGAAACTGGGATGTAAATGACGTATTGTACTTAGATGCAAACTCGTCATCAAGTACGCATACAGCATTAGATTAGATTAGATTAAATTAGATTGCTTTATTTATAGTCGATAATGTACAAAAGATTTAAAATATACTAATAAAATATACTAATAAAAAAAAAACTAATAATATATAATAATAAAATACCATTTCTCTAGTAGAATCAATCCGGAAGCTTTTTGGCTGAAAAACATGAAAGACTCTACTGGTGAAGATGGTTAGTCTATTAAGACTAATTAAAATCGACTGTTTAAACGAAAAATTAAATAATTCCTAAATTAATTATGTATTCTGCACAGATCCGACATTTGCATTGGAAAGAAGAAAATTCGCCCATAACTCTACAGAATTTAACCAAAGACTCTGCTTTGACTGACTCTGCCTCCAAAGACTTTGATTTCATCAGTAAGAGAATTCCATAATTGGGAGGCTATATATCCAAATGTTTGCAGCCCATATTTTGAAGATTTTATTCTAGGTCTAACTAAAGCACTTGATGACCTTAAATTATATCCAGTATCATTTCTAAACTGAAACACACCTTCCATGTAGGAAGGATTCAATTTCCATTTCGTCTTGTAGACCTCTTTTAGTAATTGTCTACAATGTTGCATATGAATTCTTTTCGTAGAAGAAATGGATTCCACTTTAGACTGAGACCTTGCCCTTTTTCCTGCTATTAAATCCCCAGACTAAAGGACAATAATTGAACTCAGATGCTATGAATGTTGCATATAATAAACTTTTCTGTTTATTATCAACAACCCAGGAAATTCTCTTCAGGGCATTAGATTTACAGCTAGCTCTTTTGCACAGTGTGTTTATATGATCTGCAAAAGTAAGTTGACTGTCAAATTTAATACCAAGAAGCTTTACACATTTGGATGCAGATAAAATTGCTCCATTTAAATTTAAATGCAGGATTTGTGGACTTTCTGGCTTTCCGAATAATATAAAATCGCATTTGCTTGCGTTTAGTTGCAAGCCATTATCGGAAAACCATAAAGCTGCTGACCTAAAAAGTTGTTCTAACATATATTTTACTTCGTGAAAGGTTTCAGCTGATGCACAAAACGTATTATCGTCAGCATAGTTACACACTGGAATATCAGAGCAGGGCGGCATATTCACGTCATATTGAAAAAGAAAATCATTTAAAAATATGTTAAACAGTAACGGCCCCAAAATTGACCCCTGTGGTATACCAGAAAAAATTTCCTTCCAACAACCAAAAACCCCATCAATACCTACTCTCTGAAAGCGCTGCTTTAAATAGCTCCAAATAAAAGATAATGCACTAGAAGAAAATCCATAGGCATGAAGCTTAGCAATAAGTAGCTTGTGGTTAATACAGTCAAAAGCCTTGCTTAGATCCATGAGCAAGGCAGCAACACACTTTTTAGAGTCTAACTTTTTTTGAAGAAAGCACATTAGATATAAAAGAGCATGTTGGCTACTGTATCCTTTCCTGAATCCAGACAAGATAGGGGACATTTTCCCCTCCATGAACTCACTTATCTGTTCAAATAAGATTTTTTCAAACACCTTAGCCATGTTTGGCAGTTTACTAACTGGTCGATAATTTTCTTTGCAGACCCTAGACTTTGCTTTGTAGAGTGGAGACACATCCGCAAATTTCAAAGACTCAGGAAAGATGCACCTATCTACTGAGTCATTAAAACAGTGACTCAACTGCTTAACAAAAACATTTGCGTGAGCTTTGAGAAGATCTGCAGGTATGTCTCCCTCTGGACAAGCCTTGCCACTTTTTAAAGAACCAATATAAAGTTTTAATTTTTCAACAGAAACATGACAGAATTTCATTTCGTCCATGTCAGCACTTTTGGAGAATTTTGATTTGATATTTTTTATGCTCGGATGTTCTTTGAAACTTGAAATAATTGCAACAACCTCGGTACGAGAGCAATCATCAGCTGTTCCTGGATTGTTTTCAGGGAAGTTGTTTACATTCAGTGATCTTGTGATATTTACGAAATAATCATTCATGACGTTTGCAATTTCAACTTTATTTCGTAAAACAGCATCATCTTCGACTAACGAAGTTATATTTTCCTTGATTGCTTTCTCGGAGAAATTTGGTTTCACGATTTTCCAAAATGCTTTGTTGTCTCGAACTTTCGACACGTCAAGTTTTCTGTAATAATTCTTTCTTGCATCTCTGACAATCTTTGCACACTTATTCCTTTGAATTCGAAAAGAGTTCCAATTTTCAGCAGTTGGATTCGAATTATATACGTTTCTTTTTCTACTTCTCATCATAATTTCTTTGCGTACTCTCTTCGTAATAAATGGTGCATGATTGTTTCTAACCATCTTTTGCTTCACTGGCATATGTTTTTCAATTACGTTCTTAAAAGCTGTATCGAAGTTTGCGAAATTCACTTCCTGTAACTCCATTGACTTAGTAAGGTCTTTTTGGAATTCGGATTTATTGAAGTTTTTTATAGACCTGTACTTTATAATGCAGGGTTTCTTTTTTGGCATCTCCGCTTTTATAACAGTCAAGTCGATTCTATATATACGTTAAAAAATAGTTTTTATATGTATGTAGCCTATTTATTTTATTGTATTATTTAAATTTAATGATAAAACAACAAACCTTAATTTCTTTTTTCTGGAACAAACCACTTTTTTCGGCTTTAATTTTTAACGACGCCTTTTTAACGGGAAATAACGTCAGCTGTTGTAGGTGCTGTTCTTGACAACCAAGGCAGTTTTGGAAAGTGTGTTTTTTTTTTTTCTCTGGTGTTAAATTGAACCAAGCTTGCAGAGAAAAACATTCTAATAACTGGTCTCTCAAGGTCGGGTTACGTTTTGCTAATCCGCGGACATTTTCGACTAATTTTGGAAAATTGCGTATAAAGGTCTTGTAGTCGACAGAGTTAACAATGTCACCATATTTCTGCTTTATTTCCCTGTACCTGTAGTTATAAACACGACCATTAAATCCTTTTTTATTTTCGCTCTGAATTTGTTGTAGTGGTGTATCTGTTGTCAAAATGACGTACGATCCTATTTTCACAAAACTACAACTAAGCGGATCAATAATCGACATTTTCGCTACATTTACGATACCGCCACTAAAATTTCTGCTATTCCTTCCCGCCTTGACAAAAAATATCGTATTTTGCCGCCCTAGCAATACGCAAACGTGATTGGACAAAATAGCAATTTCGTTCCCAAAGCATCAGAGTTATAGAGACAGGACACTGGAAACGAGGGTGTTACATAGCAGAATGCATTTCGTTGCGCGTCTACTTTATTCTGTTCGTTACAACGAGCCAATCATGGACGAGTATTCCAGTGTACCAGTTACTTTGTCGCTGTATAGTTCAGACCCGGGGGAAAAACAACAAACGAAAAAAATAAAATAAGCAACAGAAATTTAATAATATTAATATGCCAAATGTGCCAAATAATAATATACCTGATAGCTTCTTTTTTTTTTTAAATTAGTGTTTTTGTGCTATTAGATCTTTTCATAATTCTTAGATGAGCCATAAGAAGAAAAAAAGTAACAAAATAAAAAAAAGCTGGCTAGCTATACAAGAAAATAAATTTGACATTGATGTATTTCCTAGTAGAATATGATAAATATCAGTACTGAATGTACTGATATCATATTCTACTAGCTATAGCTATACAAAAGTATGGTTTTTAAAAATAACCATAACCAATAAAATAATTGAAATTAAAAAGAAAATTTAACAATAAATATGCTTTGCTCTACCATTGAGCTACCCTTTTTGTAAAGGAACTGGATTTGAACCAGTATCAAGCATGTGAATTACATTTACAAAACAAAGTAAAGAATATTAAAACATAATCTATACATAGATTTTCTTTAAGAAACATTTCAAGCTGAAAACACATTTTTTCAATGAGAACGATTAAAATCAGGCTAGCTGTTCATATTTTTTGATACTTCTTCCAGCCTAACTTATTCTTATCTGTTTTACAACTTAAAAATTCCTTATTTTATTCCAATTTATGCAATAATTTTAGGTCTTTTGTTGCTGAGGGAACTCTATAATTGTGCTCATGAACAAGCAAGCCATAAGTTTGTGATGGGTTTATTATAGGGCAAAATTCAGACCCAGGTTGTTCCTAGTGAAAAAATAATTTGAGCTTGAGGCTGTTCTTATTTTTTTGTGTTCTTATAAAATGATGACATATTTGTTGGCAAATGAGCTGTGAAATAACTTTTTGATTCTTAAAAGTGACAGAAAACAAGTTTTAAATTTAACTTTAAATGTAAGACCCTTTCGGGTATTAAATACAAGGCAGTTATTTTGAACTGGAGATTGCGTTCTGATTGGATAAGAGTTAACATTGAAATAACACCGCTGAAAAGTAGAAACTGTTTCTAATTTACAGGAAAGTGAATTTTTAAAAGCAAAATCAAAACAAGCAAATCTACACAACTCAGATCAATCAAGCTGAATCAATATTACAAACAAGAATTTGGTCTGGAAATGTTTAAGTTTGTAAAAGAGAAAGTGTTTCACACTTTCAGTAAGAAGTGTTTTAAACGGAAAGAAGTCGCAAAGAAAAAAGTGGGCATCATATAGAGGTGTCATACAGTCAGGGAAATCCTCTTAATTAAGCTGTATAGCTTAATTTGGAGATCTCCTAAATAAGCTGTATCATACAGCTTAATTAGGTGACATACATCTAAATTAGGAGGTAAAAAAGTTTTTCCCTGATTTCTCGAAAAATGTAAATTTTAGCAGAATCACCGCTGCATCTCTTTCATCGTCAGTTTCACCACTATATTATAAAAGAAGAACGGTATTTCCAGCACCCCGGGTTCAAAAGATATGAACTATAAACAATGGTTCATTGTTAGTGATAGTCTATTTAAGCTGTACTGCATCCTAGTTAGAATGTCACGTCACGTGATGCATCCTATTTAAGCGGATATTTTGAAAACTTCAAATTTAGCGGATCTCCGGGGTGCTACGAAAAAACTAATGTACTGGAGATGTTTATATGCCGGAAATATTGGATTTATTCAGTTAGATAGATGCTAAAATTCAGTTAAGTGTGTGTTTTAGACGATCAAAGTTTTGTACATCTTAACTAAGCTGTAAAACGCCTAATTAGACTGTATCATACATCCTAATTAAGCCGACATCTAAATTAAGCTGTACAGATTAATTAAGAGGATTTCCCTGACTGTCATAGGGTTTAAAATTCAACTTGCCCAGTACAATAAAAGAAAATTATGCTAGCTAGCTAAGTCTGAAATTGCTTGTTCATATGCTTCCCTCACAAAATATAAATCATTTCTCCTAGCTTGTTAGCTAGACAGAACTTAGATTAATTAGATTCTGGACTAAGATTAGCTAATACTGACTCTTTTTTATTGTTTTATCAGATGTATAAACAAACAAACTAGCTACAAACCGTTTTTTTTTTTAATCTGTTGCCTGGGTAAGGTTTGTTAAATATGGCGGCAGGGACCTTCGCGGCATATAAAGTCTTCTCCAGAAAAATGCAGACCAGGTAATGGCGGCTACTGGAAAGTTTTGAAAGACACCAGAGAAAAAATATGGTTGGGGCTAGCTGAATTTTGCTTAATAAAACAAACAAATAACTAAAATACTTAGTAAAAACAATACTTTTAACATTTCTCACATGGTATAAGTCACAGGTTAACCAGAAAACCTAATATCATCCCAAAAAGCAGCTACAACGTCAAAATAATCAAATTTAAGGGGGGAAATCCTAAAATATTAATACTTTCCTCTTTAATCTGGATATATACCATGTAAGATATGGGCAAAGCATGTGTTTGGGTATTATAAAAATAAAGTTTGAACACCTGATTGTAAAAATTCAGCCAGCCCTAAGCGAAAATATACTATTTTCCATACCTCTTAAACCTTCTCACATTTCCCATGAAAGAGCCAACATTATCCAAGGGACGATATGTTTTATGAAAGTCGAAGGGTTTCTACTGACGAAATATAATTCGAGTTTGGTACAGCGGTTAACAAAATCATTATAACAAAGCAACAAAGTCAGCAAAAATTCAAAAAGTAAAAAGCGTGTATTTTGCAGACCGTACCTTAACGTCGTCGAGTTAGAAAAATTTCGAAAAAATGTTGGAAATCAATGTAATTTACAAACTAGACCTTGTGTGATGTGATTCTAATGATTTTGATAGGAATTTAATGAACTATTTGTTGCCAGATGGCAACATTGTCCCAATTTGTTAATTTAGTTGTGCAGAAAAAAAACTTTTTGTTACATGTTCGAAACATTTTGTCCATACTAAAATTATGGTGAGCCTGTTCTTGAAAATCAGGGCATGTAACAAAAAGATAAACAAGCAATTTTTGAGATGAAATAGTGAATATTGAAAAGACATGGAACAAAAATAACGTACATATACTAGTGAACAAATAATATAGAAGGCAAAAAATTCTAGAAAAGGTTATATATGAGATATTAGTTTTTTTGAACTAATAAAAAAAGAACAAAACACAACAATCACAAACGGATTTTTGCATTAGCTGATTCAATTTATATACCTAACTTAGAATTCTCGTTGGCATTGGTTGAAATCAAAAACTCTAAAATGTATCTATAGCTATGTGAAACAAAATAAATATATTACCAAAATTTTACTCTTTAATTTGAAATACGAAAAAGAAAGATGTCCATATTTCAAGTGTTCAATCATATGTCTAATGGTGATGAAAGTCATAGAAGCAATTTCTTTCGGATGTGAAACAAAGGTGGACTTCACATTTCATGCAAGCAGTTAAAATAATACCCTTTTTGCAAAATCTACATCGACCCTTTGTATCACGATAACATGGCCAGTGCGCTGTGGCATCAGTTCTAACACAATTTACTGGTGTTGGTGTCAAAACACGTCGTCCTGGTCCTGCAACAGCATCTTCTATAGACTTATGCTTCCTGGGTCGACCAACAGATCGCTCCAAAGGTTTTGATGCAACAGTAAGGCCAGTAGATACTTTGCTCGAGAAAGCTAGAAGAGGGAATTGATTTTTCTTTAGGATACGAAGTTGGTCAGCATATCTGCGATAAAGAATCCAGGCATTGACTTTGCACATATCAAGAGCATGAATGATAACTTTCAGGTACCATCTCTTTGTTCTCATTGGAGAGCGATATAATGCAATCAACATATCAGCCAAGTCAACCCACCCATTGCAGAGTTATACTCCCTAACAATTTCAGGACAGGGGACCTGGATATGACTTTTTGATTTAGCATCCCATCTTCTCACAGTGCCACTCTGTTTAAAGGAGCAGTAGGTTGACGCCAGTTGGACACTTTTATTGTCGAACCAGCGCATTAGCATAATGCCTGAATTTTTGTCAACCTTGTGAGATTTGCTTCCTCTCCCCGATTTTTGTAATTCCTTTTCTGAGGAAAGAGGATTTGCCAAACGATTTGCTCTCATCGTTGCGCAGGTCAAAATCCCATACTCTTTCAACTGTAGGAGTAAGGACAATGTTGAAAACCAGTTCTCAAAACAAATTTTGAAATTTTTCTGGTGTGGGAGATTTTCAATCAATCTCAGAACAACATTTTCACAGGATGAATTTTCATCTTTTCCATTTTTTCCAGCATAAAGGAAGAATTTATACATTGTCCTGCACGAACAAACATTTTAAAACCCCATTTTTTTCGTTTTTTTGGATTATATTGCCGTATCCCACTTCGCTTGTTTTAGCAGGTATAATTTGCTCATCAATGGATTGCACGGGTTCTGGTTCAATTTTGAAACAATTTTCCTGAATGGCCTCAAGGACTGGCCTGATTTTGAAGAGTTTGTCGTTTTTATTTTCAGGTTGTTCTTTTGTTGTGTTGTCGACAACATGTAAATACCTGCGAAGATCAATGTAACGTTTTGCCGACATTACATCTGCTACTTTCTCATATCTGGTCTCCGTCTTCCAATACATGATAGGTTGGAAGCTTGACAATCCCCATCAAAATATGGATCCCTAAGAATCGTTCAATCTCCTCCTGGGTGGCTTTTATTGAACTTCCTTGGTTTTGCACGCTGTAGAGGTTTGTCTGTTCTACTGTCCAAAACATTCTGAAAAAGTCTATTGGATTCATTTCGTCAAAGTTTTCAGGTGGTCTGCTGAAAGCATCACCTTTGAAAGTAGTATCAATTTCGGGTGGTGCACCGGCTCTCCATCGCCATGTGTGGTTTTCTTTATTAGAATTTGATTTTGTCTTTTTGGTTGATGGATTGCTTAATTCTGATTCTGAAGTATCCGAGTCACTTTGTAATGACACTGATCCTGGTTCATTTTCTGCTGTTTCGGAATCGAATGAAATACTTGCTGTGTCAATATAGTTTGGTTGTACGGTTGTTTTTTGGCGCTTACTGCGACGTAATTGATGTGGATCACCAACATTTTCCTCATCACTAAGAATATCTTCAACTGGTTTTGATACTTTGGAATTTAATTTCTTCTTCGATCCTCTAGATGTAGATTGAGATGATTCTTGAGTATTCTGGGGTGCTACTGAATCTTTCGATTGGTCACTTTGATACTCTTCTTCGTCTTCAGATAGGTCAGTTGATTCTTGAACTCTAGGTGTTAGGACTAGGTTTTCATCAGTCTCAGTGTCATCTTCATCCTCAAGCTCTGAAAGCTCAGAATCAGAGCCAGGAGCAAGAATAAATTGTACTGCTTCCTCTGTATTGTAACGAATATTCTTGACGGCTTGCTTCTCAAATTTTTTACTCATTTTTCATTTAGCTAAAAAAAAAGAATTGTATAATTGACATAAAATACCAACAATTTAAGACCTATAATAAGTACTATTATGAAAGAAGACCATTTATTTTGTGTAAATGCCTTCGTCTTGCGGTAAAGTCAGTCAAATGTGATGTCGAAACGTCTGACCTGAAAAGGTAAGGATAGGCAAGGCCACGAAAAAAGAGCACATTGACGTTTTCAAAAAACTGTGATTTTGCCCAAAGTAGGGGTAGGCAAGCAGATTCAAAGTTGTCATTATATGTCATATTTAAAGCCAAAAGTATCAAAATGATGTATTTTCTACAGTAAACAAGTATTCAAGATACAGGAGTACAATTCATTTGATCAAAAATATCAAAAATTATGACTTGATTTTGGCAAAGTTGCCATAGGGCAACAAATAGTTTTGAAAATTCATACAGTACTCAAATGTTTCGTTCTGAACTTCAAACTTTTAAAACAGTTCTATCAACTTAAGAAGAACGTAAATCAATTAAAAAAGCTTAGGTAAACCCCCTTTTCACCTGCCATATAATAAAAACAAAACTAGTGGTAAAACGTGGCTTGCCGGCTGTCTTACTACAACATCCGCCATCTTTATTTTGATTTTTCAAAATTGAAATTTTCGGACCTTACGGACGCAGTTACCAACAAAGATTACGGAAAAAAAGAACAAATCTGGTAAAAAGTCCCGGAACTGTCTAGAACCGAAGAGGGAATATCTTGTTTCCAGAAGGCAACCCAACCACGTAAAGGGTTAAACTAACATGTGGCTTACGATCGAAGCACATTTTGGTATGATCAATTTTTCAAAAATAGATTTTTGAAAAAAAATTCTGAAGATGTTGGTGAGAATACGAACTTTTTAGCGTTAGCAAATAATAATAATAATAAAATAAACGTTTAGAACCGATAAGTATTTACATGAAACCACGTCCAGTCCTCATGTATTTCAGATTATAAATTATAATATTGAGAAAATACAACAAAAAGTCAGAAAAACAAAAACATGTGAAAGTTTCCCACGCAGAGTTCAACATAAATGTGTATGTAATGTAAAAAATTTAGCAAAGGCGCTATTCTCGTGGTAATCCCCTACATGTTTCCGTTTTTTTAACATGTGACTTTGTGGTTATCATATGTTCGGTTTTTTGTTAATAATCCAATAACATTGGTGATATTGGTTGTTAAGTTGTAGATACTAGCTAAATTGCGAGATCGTCAGTTGATCACTACCGTCATCAGAATTTTCAGCCCCGTCCGGGTATGGACTAATCAATAATTCCTCGTGGTAGCGGGCCATGCTTTAGCAAGCATTCTCTATTAGCTAGGGGTATCAAATGTTGTAAAGTAGGTAAATGTTACTCACCATTTCCGTTGCTAGCGTCAAATTCGCTTGAACTGAAGAGATCGTTAGTCTGCACGATGAAATATTTATTTGATTCAATAAAAAAAGCGTTATTTTGAATAGTTTTTTTTTTGTTTGTTTTTCCCCCGAAGGGGCAGGTGGAAGCGATGTTGCTCCGCACCTGTTGTATTTAGTTATATGAGTACAGTTTCGTTAGTTAAAAATTATAAATACATGTATTAGGTTACGGTTAGTATAATACGACCATTGATATATTGGAAAAAAGTTCCTTCTTGAAAGTTGGTTTTAAAACTGTCAAGGCTTCCTTGCTTCATTGCAATTATCTGCTGGGATAGGACGGCCGAAGCAAGGCACTTGTGAAAGTAAGCCTTGGTATCGACCGTCGCGTTATCGTATAGCGATTTGTTCCTGCCAAACCATTTGGCTTGGTATGCGCAGGTTCGCAGTGTTTCCAGTGGGTTGCGGACTTTGTCGCTTTGGTCGTGGAATCCTGTAATCACGTATTGTTGGGTTTTAGTATGGTCTAATTTGGTGAAGAAGGAGGAGAGTCCTTTTGCATCCGAGCGCCTGTAAAAGCGCGCGAAGATAGGAGTTGTCCTTTTGCGTCCGCATATCTGGAAAGTGTGTTTTCTATACACTTGATAACGATAGCCTCTCAATAGAGAGACGATATAAAAAAGTAATATAGCGCAGTTTGCATTAAGGGTAACCTTAGGAATGCCTTTAGATAGCAAAAAAAGTTTGTTAAGACCGATTGTGCCTGTAAGAGGCCGAAAATCTGACGTTTGGTTGTAAAAAAGTAGCAAAAATGTGCATGAGTGACCTATAAATATCGTTTGGCTATTGCTCAGGAAATAAAACCTGGCAGTTAAGCAGAACCTCGTTGGTACTAGCCACACACCAAAGGACGGCTCTTTACGCCAAAAATTAAGGGCACAATTAAGCGTGGAAGTTGGTGAAGAAACACAGATTTGAGAGGTGCGGAGAATGTTACTAATTCTTCCGCAAGAAAGGCGAGTATTGTTGGAGAGTTTAGGTGGTCGTTCAGGGCTATCTTCCGGTGTGTGCAGTACGAGTAAAATAATAATTATTATAAATAACGTTAAGAAGTTCATAAATTGGTGTTGTACTAGCGCGCTAAAACAAGAGTTGTCCTTCTGCGTCCGCAGAAAGTATAGAGTTGGTATGACTGAAAGCGTGTTTTCTACACGCTGTAAAAGGTAGATTTTTAGATAAAGGAGCGACATAATAAAGCAACATGGTGCAGTTTGCATCGCAGCTAGTCGTAATAATGTAGCTAGATGTCAAAATAAATGTTGCAAGACAAGTTATTGCTGGGGGAGGCCCAAAACCTGAGATTTTTTTGCAAAAACACAGCAAAAATGTGAGAAAAAGGCGCATAATTAGCGATTGACTTGCGTTCAGAAAATAAAAACTGGCAGTGGTGCAGAACCTTATTGGTACTAGCCACACACCAAAAGACACCCCTTCACGCCTATTAGTAAGATCACAAGTGATCGTCAAAGTTTGTGAGAAAGCACAGATTAAGAAAGTGTGGAAAGTAGGTTTGTTACTACTGCGTCCGCAGGAAAGACGTGTGCTGTTAAATTTGAGTGGGCGTTCAGGGCTACCTTCCGGTGTGTGCAGTACGAGTAAAATAAATATTAAAGTTAACATTTAAAGGCTCTTACATCACTGCGTTGCGTTTCTTCCTTCGCTCCGTTCTCGTTAGTATTTTTTCGGCTGGTTTTGCGGGTGTTTTGGGGGGTGTTGTCGCTTCCTCAATATCGTTGTCTTCCTTCTCAGAGGATGGTGTGGCATTTGTTGATTTTTCTTTTTCGGAGGGTGGTGGAGAGGCCTCAGTAGGTGTTTCATTATGAGGAGCCTCGAGTTGCACGTTTGTTCCCTCCACAGCCTCGAGTGGCACGTTTGCTTCCTCCACAGCGGTGTTTGCCGGCTCGGTGTTGATCGGTGGGTCGCTTGGTGGGTTTTGTGTGTCCTCGGCGGGGTGAGGTGAAGGCTGCTGTTGTGGTGACTTCACTGGAGATGCCTTTGGTGTGGTGCACGAGCCTGGGTGTGTCCTGTCGTTGCACTTATTGCATCTGATCGGTCGTCCGTTATACAACAGAGCACACCACTGTCCGGCAAGTTTTACGAAGTTAGGTATGGTTTCGTTTGCGTGAGTTTTTATGAATGAGACCACGCCGCCTATCCTTATGCCGTTCTTGTCAACTCTGTAGGAAGTGTTTTGGGATTCACCGTAGAAACACAGCACCTCTCGATCTGTGCACGACTCACCCAAATCGGAGCGTTTGGGATGTAGACTCTGGTAAATTCACTCATCCTTCCCCTGATGGTGGATTGACCGATTTGGCAGCCGTGTTTCACTAGAGTAACTTTGATCTCTGGC
Organism: Hydractinia symbiolongicarpus; assembly: GCF_029227915.1. NCBI lineage: Eukaryota > Metazoa > Cnidaria > Hydrozoa > Anthoathecata > Hydractiniidae > Hydractinia > Hydractinia symbiolongicarpus. The sequence goes on along the minus strand of NC_079880.1, from coordinate 9,418,164 downwards.
TTCTGAAACACAACATCAAATCTGCCTTTGAATCGTGTGTCGGGAACCACTGCGTAAAATACGTCTTTGAGGATGAGCTTTGGGTGGTATTTGATGACCGTATTGAAAATGCCATCCATGACCATCTGTGGAGTGGTGCCAGGATGGATTCGATAGATTCGGAAGTGAGTTGTCCTGAAAAGTTCAGGGGCGTCTCCCTCGTTCACGGTACTTGCGAGCTCCAGAGGTGTGTGTGCGATGCGTTGTAATGGATATGTACAGCTTTCATCAGATGATGAGTCGTTAACGTCCATTGTGTAGATTTGTAGAATTACCAGCTTTTCTTTTCTTCAATCTTCTATACTTACGACGTTGATCAGTCGTTACCTCATTGATCAGTCTTTACTTCCCTGTCTGCTACGTTCTTGTTTCTGTTGTAAGAGGTCGTTTTATGGCCATTCTCAGTCTTATATAATGCTTCGGTAGGGCCGTTTGAGGGTGGTTTTATTTATTTATTTTTTATTTTTTATTGTTCAGTCTTGTAGTTGTCATAGAAACCGATGTTTAAACTGAATGTGCGCACAGATTTAGAAACGCAATTTTATCTTCAAGTCGTTTCAAGGCAAGATAGTGCCCAGGTTTCTATCATTCGTGTATGCTTTCTCGAATCCAGATGATATGTCTATCACTTATTACACAGGATTTCTGTGTTGTTAAGACAGTATAAGTCGTTATTATCAGTATTTTATCATTACATCCAACCTCGTTTCCAGTGCTACGAATATTTATTTGTAATCTATATCAGCTTTGTATGAAAAGTTAAATTCTAGCCATATGGTTCAGTGCATAAGTTGTATTTTCAGGAACCCTTTATATGGGTCGCAATTGTGTAATTTATTGATTGATTTATTTAAAGTTGATGAGTGTAGTTGTCATTGAAAATTTTAGTCAAACCGAATATGAGTGCAGATGAAAGATTTTGTCATGTTGTTATGGAAACGACATTTTTTCTTCGTACCGTTTCACAGTAAGGTAGTACTAAGGTTGTAACAGTTATCTTCCGCACACAGTTATCATATATTATATATACACATGCATGCATTATTTTCATTTTCACCGATATGTGAGTTTGTTATTGAGTTTTTGGTTCATATAGTTACTTGGTTTTGTGTGTATTAATTAGTTTGTAAATTAATTTTGCAACCCATTCCACAGGCTATGATATATAAATGGATATCAGATTAACAAATAATACGGCAATACGTTAGCATGCAGTATTGTGCTAAAATATCAAAAAACTGTTTTGGGTGTAACAATTTAAGTATCATACTAGTCGATTAGGCCCGTGGAAAAATCCACTTAGGCAGAAAAACAATAAAGAACTTAGGCGAGAGAACAATGAAAAAGATACTTGTTGCTGTTATTGTATGAAAACTGAAGTGCTATTTAAAGTAACGTATAACATCGTGTACTTTGGACAAAAATTATTGACGTCACCAATGCATGTTTAAAGTTTTTTTCAGATAATAAAATACTTTACTTTTTTGTTCTTTGTGCAGTAATGTGACATAATGGCATTGTACCTCTGCTGTTCTTTTGAGTTTGACCAGTATCAATAAATCTTTGATGGATTTGTGTAACATGCTATGCCCTGACTTTTAGTTCATGAATTATCTCGATTAAAAGGAAATAATCCACTTAACAAAGCGCGCCACAGGAAGGCCAGTCATGGGGCTTTGCGCTTCAACCTAGAAAGAAGTAAAAAGCATGTAAGACATGTATCAAATGTATTAACAAAATAATCCATGCGATTTAAAAAAAAAGTATATAGCTCAAACACAAAAAGGGTGTTTGTTATAAAATGGTATATTAAAAGGACAGTTGTTAAAGTAAAGTTTTAGGCAACATGATAAATTCTAGTAGCTGGCGGGTCCTCAATACTGGTAAAAGGGAAAATAACTGAACTGAATGTATTTTGATGTATTTTATTGTAACATCATAACAAAAAAATAACTTAAAAAGAAACTACTCTGAGGTATCGACGATCAACAACACTGAAATAATAACACAGGGATGGAATTGATAAGTGTGCAGTGTTATAAACATGTTTTGCAAATCCACTGTTTGTGAACATTTAAACATTAAATAGACAAAAAAAAGCTTGCTTGATAAAATAAGTAATTGCGTAAATGTGTAGAAATATTGGATACCCCAGAGTAATAACTAACATCAAAATATACTTGGTCAAAAACTGTAAGAAATATAATCTTAATTAATAATTTAAATAAATAAATAGAAAGATTTTTTTTGGTTTATTAGAATTATTGGTTTATTTATTAAATTTACAATTGTTATATTGGTTATGAATAGTATGTGTGCGTCGATGTTTATGCTTTTGTCGACGTTTCTTTGACTGGCTCCAATTAAAATTGGCTAAATCCTGACCCCCATACGCTTTCCACCATTTGAATGATTTTGTGGACAGGGGGCCAACACAATTTTACCATGACCGCGTTGTCTTGGTTTCCAAACTTTGTTCTTATTAAAAACAAAATGAAGAGGAATGTCTGGATACATATATTGGCGAGCATCATGATTCTCTGCATTTAAACAAACCAACCTGTTAATTTTGTAGCCTGATTTGCGGCTCTGTCCAGAGCCTCTTCAGCCTGTCCTTGCTGAAAATAAACAATATGGTTATTTGGCAAGTGCACTGGCAATCTATGGACAACATGACATTGTTGGTGCATGGTAAATTCAAAAAGACGCCATATGGCTTCCGGTGCACTGACATACCGTGCATCTATAAATGTCTGCACCTCATCATGATCAATACGTATCACGACGTCTATATAATGAATATCCGTTGACTTCAGCTACCGTAGATGCTAAAAATTTCTTTGGAAAAGTTTTTGTGCAAACACCATCTTCCATACATCTGGAATTAGGATTCAGATGTCCACATGGTCCAAGAATCATACACGATCGTACAATTTCAAACAGCTCAGGGTGTTCCTGTTGATTAGGAATTTCTGCTGAAATAACACTGTCTATGACATCTGCATCCCTAAGTTTGTCATTGGGATCTAAATGAATTAAGAAATGACAATGAGGCAAACCCCTCTTTTGAAATTCTATAACATACACATGTGCTATAGTCTTACCTAGAACTCCCATTTCAGTAACATCTTTAAGGAGTTCATTTAGTTTCAATTTAAAAACTCGAGAAACTAAATCAGGCCGATCGTGTGCACGTTGGCCTGCAAACAAATTTTCTGTAATTTCACGCCATTTTGGATTGCACGTAAAAGTCAGAAAAAAATCAGGTTTTCCAAACTTACCAATAACTGCCATAGCATCTTGATAGTTTTGAGCCATGGCACGTGGACTTCCTTGAAAACTCGAAGGAAGAACAACAATACGACCTGGTTGAAGGCCTCGCTCTTCAGCTCGTGCATTCAAATGGTCAGCTAAACCTTCATAACTATCAACACGAAGGTTGGTTTGATTTGCTCGAATGTAATTTAAATTATTACCTTTAACTTTAACATAAGAATCAACACAATACTGCTGAAACAATTTCTTACCATAATGAATCGGGCTGAAATATTCCCGAGCAGCTAAACGGTAAGTATAATACTGCAACATTGTAGTAGTGTTGCGAGTACGGGTTGCACGTACAGCAACATGAGGTATCCTATTATGCCAACCTGGTTCACCCCTTGGAAAAAAAAGAGGATACACCATTGGCACCAAGTTTGCAGACATTGTGGAAATATTCTGTAAATCACCTCCACGCGGATAGATAACAACATCCGTTTTCAGGAGGTGCTCCATCTTGGCCAACAAATACTGCCGCAACTTCATCATGATGTGGCAAGTTGTAGCACTTTCGGTCATTGCCAATTCTCATGTACATACGCACTTCAGATGGAGCACGGTTTTGTGCTGCTGCCTGATTTAATTCTTCAGCTTCAACTTCAGCCATGTACCTATAGGCAGCAGCAAACGGGCTTACTCTGTCCATAACATCTTGAACAGTTTGCATCACGTCTTCACGACAGCCATTATTTTCTTGGCGTGCCATTCTTTCGTTGAAACTAAAATTTCATTACTAAACTAAACATAGCTAGCTAGTTATTTATTTATTAGCTAATACAGTAGTGCAAATTGGGAAAATTTTACTCTGGAATAAACTTTGGTAAATTAAGGCAAAATAGAAAGAAAGATATAGTTAACTCTGCAAGCAACCAAACCAAACCAAATATTAGGCAAGAATATTTTATTTTGTTTATCAGGGTTTTGCCTTGCTTATTAAATAAATGCAAGTCAAAATTGGTCTCCTTTTTCTTTTTCTCAGATCTTAATATGGCTACATGCTTTTCCTATATAAGAACCATTTTAAGGTATAAAATTGGGCCTAGGGTCAACATAATTTTGCAATAATTTCTATAAAATTTATGAGAAACATGAAGGATTGAATGCAAGAAGTTTGTTATAAAAACGTTTGACAGGCCACCTGCTGAAGAATGTAAAAAACACTGCAACCTAAGCCAAGGGATGTAGCTAACGTAAACGGGAAAAATAGTTTTGTTTAGTGAAAAGAACGGTTTTTAGTGCACAAAGTATGATATATAATCCTTAGATTTTACAAAGATAAATTTGAAATTTCTTACTTTCTAGTACTGTCCTATTTAAGTAGCTCTAGGTAAATAAAAGTTAAAGATAACTTGCTAAGCTAACTGTAAACCTAGGTAAATAGGTTACTTACTATCAACTGATTTTTTAAAACTTCTTTTTCTAGCTAATAATAGTGCAGTCTACCACCACGATCTCAGGAAATCCACCTCAATTGCGCTTTTCCAACTTCTAAGATTTCCTTTTCTTTCTTCTCTACCTAAAGTTACTTAAACAAAAGTAAAGGACATGTTACAAGACACAAAATAAATGATTTTCCCAATATTTGTATATAGCAAGCAACCTACTTCGTTCGGTCGTCTCCTGAACTTGAAAAAACTTTGTACGTTTGTTTTGATCGTCAGGGGATACTTGGAATTTTGAACAAATAAAATTGCTTTATTTTGATCACGTGATTTTGTTCAGCCAATGAATTTTTTTTTTTGATCACGTGATTTTAAAACGTAAACAAACAAAACTCGCGGCTTTTCTCGACAAAGAAGACATATTTTTTTCGGTAACATCAAAGATTTTTTTCGGCGACATCAAAAGAAAATAACGATATCAACTTTGCCTGTCACAGACACACGGAACTGGCGTATTATTATATAGATTAATAAACTGAATGTTATACAAATCGAATAAACGAAAAAATTATAATGAAAGGCAATGGTCAGCAGATCTTATCTTTGCTCTGATTAAATATTCCTGTATATTTTTATGCTTGGCTTTTATGCTCAAGAATGGTTTGTCATATTGAAGAACTACTTTGTTCAACACTAACATACTGCCAAGCAGTGAGCGGGATTCGATCCGACGAACCCACTACACTACGTGCGGCAATATGTTAGTGATGAACTCAGATAGTTTATCCGGATGGTGTGTATACATATAGGTGAATATTTATCATAGTACATCCGTATTTAATTTTCTGTTGAGAATGAAATACGGATGTGCTATGATAAATATTCACCTATATGTAAGAATGGTTTGGTTGGAAAAACGAGTCGTAGAGCAGGCTTGCTCTTAATTATAAACTAATACTTGTGTAGTATTCCTTTAAGCATTGTAAATTTTTCGTGGTAAAATAAAATAAAAGGTAGAATGTGTTTATCTTTGTTTTGCTCTCTGTCAGCATCACCACTATTGTCAGCGGTTCTGAAATGTATTCGTTTTTTATTAAACTTGTGCGTGGAGTTAGAATGTACGTCTGATTGCTTTAATTTTTCGATTTTCTCGAATATTGAGTGCTTGCGAATAAATTATACCCCTTTTGGTATGGTGAGGGTGATACGACGTAAAATGTAATAGTGCTCTGCTGTCAGTTGGTTTTATAAATAATGTGGTTTTAAGTTTTCTCGAGCGTTTATTTAAATAGATGGTCGTATCTAAAAAACTAATTTCCTCTGTTGAATATTCATAGGTGAATTTTATTGTCGAGTGTATTGAATTCAGATATATGAAAAATTTGTGTAGTTCTTCTTGTTCCCATATGAAGAATATGTCGTCCAGGAAACGGAGAAATATAAAGATTAAATCTTGAAACTTATCGAAAATAAACATCTGCTCAAAAAGGCCCAGGAATAATGATGCGTATTGTGGTGCCACCTTCGTACCCATGGCTGTGCCAAGTAACTGCAGATATATTTCATTTAGGAACATGAAATAGTTATTTTCCAGTATAAAAGAAAACAACGTTTGTATTACATGTTCATTGGGTGTGAATGAAGGCAGTGTGTTTCTGTATTTTCTAATGAAATGCACGCATCAACTCCTTCTTGATGAGGCATATTGGTGTAAAGTGAGGATACGTCTGCTGATACAAGTAAAACGTGTTCATTTTCTGCCAGTATGGTTTGTAACCTTTGTATTAGATGTTTTTTTTCCTTTACATAGGATTGTAATTTTGATAGGAGAGGTTGCAGACAAAGATTTAAAAATTCTGAAATATTTTCAGTTATAGAGCTAACGGCTGAAACTATTGGTCGTCCTGGATTGCCATCCTTGAATGAATTTTTGGCAGTATGTAAAATCGGGGCATTCTAGTGTTTTCAGGTGGTGTTATAAATTTAGCCGTGTTTTTGTTTATGTTGTGGCGACAGAGAAATTTCTATGAAACTGTTGATATTAGTTTTAAGGTCTTTGCTAGGGTCAGTTTCCATTTTTGCGTAATATCTGTTGTTGGAGAGGTGGTCATAAACTTTTCTAATGTAGTCATCTTTATTCATGATGACTACACGACCACCCTTATCAGCTTTTTTAATCACTATATCTCCGTTTTTGATAATTTCAATAGACTTTTACTTTCGCTGCTAGTAAGATTACTCTGGCATCTAAACAGGGGGATATTTAGTGGTAAAATCGCATAAATCTCTTTTTACCAGGGCAAAAAAGTTTTGCAGGTTTTTATGTTGTGGTTCAGCTGCAAGCCAGTTAAATTTTCTATGGATCTCATTGCGAGGGTGTGGTTTGTTAATAAAAAAATACCTTGTTGCCATACGATTGCGCAAGTCCTTTATTGAGAACAGATAACAGGTTGAGTTCATCATTGCGGTGGCTTGCCACCTCTTTGTAAATTATTTTCTTATCCGCATTGGATAAATTGAGGTGAGATAAATTTACAACTAGTGAGTTTAAACTTTTCATTTTTATTTTTCTATAAATACTTTTTTTAACAACGTTTTTCTTTTGGTTGAAATTAATGTTCATGTTATAGATTGTTGAGCATGTTTTTATGTGTTCTAATTGGTATCTTGTCATGGGTTGTGTTTTCGCTGATGAGGCGGTTGGTTTTTTGGGTTCTTTGAGTTGGTTTGATTAGGTTGACCTTTGCTTTGTTGTACAACGGGTCTTGTTCGCGGTGTGTCATGGAAGTCAGTCTGGTTACTGTTTTTCCTTTTCAGTTTATTGTTTCTCAATGTAAGCGGTTCGTTGTCTTTGTGCTCAGTTCGTCTGAGGAGAATGCCTTTTTCAAAGACTCTCTCTTCTCTTTGCACTTTTTTACATTGTTTTTATGGTGCTTTATTAGAATTTGCAGCAAGGTATTGCTACATGAATGCACGGTCGCATTCCATTCATTTTTTAATTCATGTAAACTCAAAGTGGAGCGAACCTGGATTTTTAGCCCGAAGGGAATCGTCTCAGCAGCGAGATGCATTTCGAACATCTGCAATTGCCGATTATAATCTAAGATTTTTTTGTCTCATCAATATAGTCGGTCTTTTTGTTTTCTTTGTTCGTACTCGTATCTAGGTGGCACTTCGTGTTTAAAATGTATTGCTCTATTTCGTCAACGTCTCTTTTAGTGTTAAGTGTTGGTTTGCTGTTTGATTTTGTGGAGGTCGTGATTAACGAAACAGTTGGCTGTGTTGCGAATTCACTAATATTAAACTCCTCCATTTCAATGTTGTCAAGTAGATTCGTTAGTTTTGGTGTTGGTAGAGGTTTGCAGTGTGTAGTGTTGTTACTCAAGAATACCTTCTACGTTATACCAAGAACACTCGGTGAGGTTGTTTTTGTATCTACAAGGAAGTTAAAATATTGTGTTAGAAGATGGTGTAGTTTTTTTTTGCAAAATCAGTTTTTATGTATTGTTTGTGAGATATGTACATCGAAATAAACAAGAAAATTCAAATTAAAGTTTGGTCACCACTATCGGATTTACCAATGGTAATATGTTTTACAACATGCGTTTAAAAGTAGCAAAATTTTCCTAGAAGAAGGCAAATTTGTTATCAATAAATTGGGTATTCACTTAACGGTTGTTGACATGATAATACCCTTCTCTCTCCTTAATACACAAAAATATTCGTACAGGGTCATATACAGACTACAAATGTACAAACAGCAAAGTGCAAATTTTATCAAATTTTTGTTTTTTGTAATAAAGACCCTGTCAAATAAACGCCCCTGTTGATTAAACGCCTCTTTCTAAAAAGTTAATTTTATTCGATCATTTACGATAAGTTCTAAATGAAAATCTTAAACATGTTGCCATATTCATCATCTTCGCCACTCTCGTCGATCGTTTCAATTGCAAGAATAACGTCCAACGCCAAAGAATAGAATAGAACGTATAGAACGTATTATTTACCGACTTTCACGCAGCGGAGTCTGGGCACCAGTAAAGCGCTTGTCTCCCTGCTTTACTAAAATCAAAGAAGAGTATTCTGTAATGGTTTATGGACTGTATTACATCCAAAAGACACAATGCAAGGTTATTAATGACTAAAGACTGTTGCTGATTCCGTCTTAAGGTTAGCCTAGCTAAAAGTCAAGTGTCCAACGTGTTAATCCAGAAAGAAATGTTATTGTTGGCACTACATTGCTAATTTTTATTGTTATCTTTAAAAAGTATTGTCCCCAATAGTTACTACCACTATATTTCAAAACAAAGTAAGTGCAGTAGCTAGCTAGCTAGCTAGCTAAATAGCTGTTAGTTGATTGTAGTTAATCCAACATCCACAAGTTTCTACCACAAAGTTTTTCATTTTTTATCCACAATAAAGTTTTCGTTATTTGACAATACTGATGTTTCTTTCACTAAAATTACTAAATCTTCAGCATCACCGTTAACATTTGACATATATAATCTTTTAATTAATAATAAATACCTGATATAAAAAATTAATTCTCGCAAGAAAGAAAAATTGCCAGATATAGCCAAAATTTTTTATTGTCTATATATAAATTGGTTAGGAATCTAGTATTAAAAGCGGGGTGGTAGGTCAAACTTTTCTAACAGGGATAGGGTAAGGTTGGAAAGAAATCATAGCAAAATTATATGAATGTAAGAAAATGTGGTCTTTATATTTATTCACAAGAATTTATTTCAGCGAATAATTTGTATACACATGGAAACACATGACTGACTCTCAAAAGTTGTTGTAAACTTGTGAACTAAAGAAAAAAACCTAAAGAAATCAGAAAACTTTTTTCTGTAAAAGTCTGTCTCCTAAAGATTACCTTCACTCTCTATATTTTTTCCTCAAAAAAAAAGAAGACAGTAGCCAGAAAAAGTTGAATTAAAAGTTTAGAAAACTCCTAAAATTCAATTTTAAACCCAACAGGATTAACAATGAATCTGTTACACGAATTTAGCATTAGCATTTATCAATATATCTATATTCCAATGTATATCGGTTCCTGATACATTGTCTGGAAATATGTCTTCCACGTCTTTGGCGGCATCCACGACTTTGTCTGCATTAAAACAACAAAATTATAGTAGCTAGCTATGTGGATGTTTGAATGTTTTTACTATCGCTTTTCATCTGATGACTTCCGATTCAATCACAATTTTTTGAAGTTGTTTTTAGAGATGCCAAACCATAAAGTTAAATATTTGCTTTTAAATAATCACGTAATAAGGACAATGTAAGCTACATATGCAGTTATAGCACTTTTAATAACCTTTCGTTCAAATTTGAAAATGCTCTTTGATAATTATCCATATCTTGATTCCTTCAGCTTGATATTCGATTATTTATTTCTTCTACTTTTGCAACAGTTAGCTAGCTAGCCCTAATTCTTTTTTGGTTGTCCTTGTTGTAGCCACAGCCAAACATACATTACATTGTACATATGGTGGTTTTCAGCCACTTAGCTATATTTAATTCATACTAAGAAGGTTGATTATAAGGAAAAGATGTGTAATGTCTAGCAGTGTGTCATGTATTTTCTTATAGATACTTCAGTTCATGCTTTTGCCTCTCTGCTCTGCAGTCACAGGGCTAAAAATACTTTTTACTATCCTTCAACTTTGAACTTTGTAAAATTTAATAACTATAAGTTGTTCTTGTTTTAATAAAGTTAATATACCACAAAGAGGTCTAGCAGCACCATTTCAACACATTATTTAAAAGTTAAACGTTAGTATAAAAAGCAAAGGAGGAAAACAACAACAAATGGTTTCACATTTGTCGACCTTTCTCCGTATGACACAAATAATTCTTTGAGAGAATGTGACCATGAAACTTGACTCGGCTATCGAGTGAAACAAAAACAAGCTAAAAATTTGTCCCTACAAGCGCTTTATTCGTGCCCAGACTGCACTGTATGAAAGTCACTAATTCGTGTTAACTCATGTCGCCATGAATTTAAAATTTTGGCAAGAAACAGATTTTGGAACAGACAGAGCTAGCTAAAACCTTATTTATTTATTCTTTTAAATTTTTTATTCAGCGTGGAATATTATTCATTTGTATTTGAGGTTGTGGCTATCTACAATCCTGGACATAATATTATTGGAAAAGGCAGAGATAGGAAAATGTTCGTTCTGGGACAGTCGACGGACGACGGAGACTAATTCCCGAAATCCTGAATCCGATATAATCCGACAATTCCGGAAATACCGATAAAATCCTACGCATGCGCAATAGCGACTAGTGGGAATAATGCTGACATCAACAAAAATAAAGATTGCGCAATCAAAACGTCACTGTCCCAGAATATTTAGTTGAAATCTATATACAATAAAAATGAATACATTCACCGTGAAAGAATTACACGCTATTGCGAGACCCGTGGACCTACGCGCTATTCCAAGCAACGCAAAGCCGATCTTGTTGCACTCCTAGAGGCATCTCCACAACCCGCTCCTGCTCCAGGAGCATTTACACCAGATGCCTTGGATATATATTGGAGCGTCAAGAGATGACAAAAACCCGTGCTATTAAGAGCAAAATTGAACCTCGACTCCCCACACCCAAAGCCATAAATGTCTTTGAATGCCAAGAAATGGCGAGGACACGTCCAGTAGTCAAGAGTGGTCTGACTGGCTTGTGAACTATGTACCAGAGGGTATTAGAAAGCCCGTGCAAAGTATATATGCATCAGTAAAAAATCGCATCCTTGCTCTTTATGATGGGGCAAGAAAGACCCTGATGGGTGAAGTCGAAGAAGAGGCAAGGGAGGATCATGCCGAAGACGAGCAGCAGCCAAACAAAGACTTCACCCCTCAGGAACATAGGCATGCTCACCATAGGACCTTCCGAAGTTTCCGCATTCCTCGCATAGACGGTACGAATGTCGATGGGTACTTGGGGATGGTGCGATCACAAGCGCAAACCCTGGTCAAGAAGCAGGTTAAAGATATGGGGTCTGCCAAGGTGCAGTGCTCCCTCTGGATTTTATGGAAGAAGCCAGTGGAGGGTACAACCGAGTTTATCGAAGTCAATAAGGTCTTCCATAGCAACATGACACCGGTCTCTCAGGGTACCGTCGTGGTCGACGTGCTAGACACAATGTTTGCCCAAATCAGGACGCATGTGGAGAACTCAGCGCTGCCCAAAAGTGGCTTCACGATCGGTCGAATCATACATCTCGACGTAGAAGACTTTCAACATCCTGCGTCGATCTACACACAACGGACGCGAGAAACAGGTTAATCTGCTACTCCTCACGGACGATAAAAAGAGTCATTATCTAGCCATCAAAAATCTCTCACGGCTCCTGGGTAGTGAGACATCAAAGAATCATGCAAAGATGCACCCCTGTGAACTGTGTGCAAGCCTTTCCAACGGTTGAGTCGAGAGACAAGCACTATGCCTACTGCAAGGATAACGAAGCGGTCAAGATCACGATGCCGAACGAAAAGGAAAAGTGGCTCTACTACAAGGATGGTCAGCAGCAGTTCAAAGTACCCTTCGCCATCTATGCAGATTTCAAGAGCCTGCTCGTTCCCATTAAAGAAAATAAGAGGGAGACTAAGACGAAAAAGCTAAACAAGCACACACCATGCGGCTGATTTGACAACGACGAGTATAGTCGTAAAGTTCGAGAGCACTGTCACTACACGGGGTTGTATAGAGGTGCTGCACACGCGATTTACAACCAGATACAAGATACCTAGCCATGTGCCCGTGATCTTCCACAATCTTTCAGGGTACGATGCACACTTGTTCATCAGAGAACTTGGAGAGAAGTATGACACTCAGGATATTGGCTGCATCACTGAAAACACGGACAAATACATCTCCTTCAACGTTAAAATCAGGGTGCCCATTGCAGGCATTGGGAACGGTGATGGTGATACTTACAAGAGCATAGAGAACAGGTTCATCGACAGCTGTCGCTTTATGGCATCAAGTCTATAGAAATTTGCAAGCAACCTCATCGTTACAAACGCTGCGGGTATGAAATGTCAGCAGTGCGCAGATACATGTCTGGAATTTCAGAGCATCGATACCAAGTATGTAGCAAGCTTTTGGTGTAAAAATTGCGAGTCAAATAGCACGAAGCAGCTTGACAATGAGCAGGTAAAGACAAACGTACCATCCATGGCCAAATTCATTGATAAGGATGATATCTTCAGGCTGATGCTTCGAAAGGGTGTCTACCCTATGAATACATGGATAGCTGGCGACGATTTGATGATAAGGAGGCTTTCTATAGCAAACTTAACATAAAGGGGATTAGCGACAACGACTACAAGCATGTTCAAAAAGTATGGAAACGTATCACTCCAGAGGGCTCGGAGTTCAACATAGGAGACTACCACAACCTGTATCTCGTCACAGACGTCCTGCTACTAGCCGACGTATTCGAGAGCTTTCGAGGAGTGTGGTTGGAGAACTACAAGCTCGACCCCACCCATTTCTACAGCGCACCAGGCCTGGCATGGAAAGCAGCGCTGAAGTACAAATAAATCAAGCTGGAGCTCCTTACGGATGCCGACATGCTCCTGATGTTCGAAAGAGGTATTCGAGGTGGTACAACTCAAGCCGTGCACACGTATGCCGAGGCCAACAACAAGTAAATGGGGGATCAATACGATCCGGAGGCTGAGTCATCATACTTGCAGTATCTCGATGCCAACAATTTGTATGGCTTGGCCATGCGTCAAGATCTGCCCACGCATGGATTCAAATAGTTATCGAATAATAATAATAATAATAATATATTTTTACCAACAAACTACAGTGACAAGTATCCAGAAGTCAATAGCATATGTTGAGCAAATAGGATCAGGAAGTGTTTTATGATACATTTGATGTAGGATGAGAACATTATTCATATGTACAGTATCAGAAAATTTAAGTATACCAAGATTTGCATAGAGAATGGTAGCAGATGTGTATCTATTGACGAAAGACATTAGACGAATAGCCCAGTTTTGGAGTGTATAAGTCCTTTTAACAGAAGCACTTGGTTGACCCCACATTTGAGAACAATATAGCAGATGAGAATGAAAAATAGCATGATAGACTAAGACAAGGACATCACGTGGTACAAAGTGTCTAATTTTGGCTATTGCTCCATTGGCACATTAAGCTTGACTGCAACTTTATTAATTTGAGAGTTCCAGCTAAGATTGGAGTCTAACAATACACCGAGATACTTAATGTGTTCACTGTGAAAAATTCTTTTCCCACCAATTTTAAGTTTTACAGGATGATTTAGAGGCTTGTTAGCGTTGAAGATGATGTATTTAGTTTTATTAGCATTGAGAGATCATATTGGCATTAAGCCATTGCCAAAGAAATTTTACGTCTAAATTTACCTTTTTTGTTAGACTTCTAGCAGAACTCTTTATGTGAAGAAGATTTGTATCATCTGCAAAATGATGCTCTTCTGAGAACTTAATTGAAGAGTGAAGGTCATTAATATATATCAAAAAGAGAAGGGGACCTAGTACTGAGCCCTGAGGCACTCCATGATTCACAGGTATTTTTTCTGATGTGGTGTTGTTAACAAAAACAAATTGTTGACGCACAGAAAGCTTTGCCACGAATACCATAATGAGATAGCTTTTTGAGTAAAATATTGTGGTCAACAGTATCAAAGGCCTTCTGCAGGTCAATAAAGATACCACAAGCATAGTGTCCTTTATCAAGTGCATCAAGAATTCTTTGGGAGATGTTCGTAAGGGTGTGAGAAGTAGAATAATTTTTTCGAAAACCAAATTGATGACTATACAAAACCTTAAACTTTTCAAGAAAACTATAAACAGGTTTATACAAAAGCTTCTCAAATATTTTGTCAATATTAGAGAGAAGACTGATAGGACGATAATTGGTGCAATCCATTTTTGAGCCTTTATTTTTAAAAACAGGTATGACCTTGGCGCTTTTAAGATTAAGGGGGTATTCACCGGTTGAGAAACATAAATTTATAAGCTCTGATAGTGGGGAAGATATAACATTATTTATAGAAGGTAAAATTCTGGGAGGAATGCTATATGGACCAGTGCTTTTTTTTTTGAGTCAAGAGAATTATTACAATCAACAACTTCTTGTGGGGAAACATGATTAAGCAAAATTGAACTGCGAATGGGGTTGCCAAGAAAGCTAAAAAAAATGTTTGCTGGCAAAGGGTATTTTAGAACGGATTTTATCAGCAATAGAAGAGAAAAAATTATTGAATTCATTTGAAATTTGACCAGGATTACAAGAAACAGAACCACTGATGTTCAGGGAGGTGGGAACAAAGTTATTATTTTGTTTTAGTGAGGTAATGGACGTTACACTTTTCCATACATTGGATATATTATTGAGATTATCATTAAAGTATTTCCTATAAAAATTACGCTTACTTTGCGGGAAAGAGATTTTATAGTTTTCTTTATGTATAGCTTTCTGAATAGGATTTCTACAATGCAAAGAAGATCTATATAGACGATTTCTAACCTTGATTGAGCGGATGATACCACAGGTCATCCGTGAGAATTGGACTTTTCGCTGTACTTTTAACTTGGGGATTGTTTAAATGGCGCATAAAGATCTAGTAGTTCTTCAATTGCTTTGAAAAAATTATCAAATGTGGCATTAACATTTTGACTAGGTAATTTCAACACATTAGGTTTCGTGAACAATTTACTTCTCGATTTGCGCGGGAATGCACTTTTTATTGCGTCCCAAAATTTTCTGGCATTGCCTTTGCTCTCGTTAATTAGGTTGGGATGATTAAGAGTCGAAGTAAAAATATTAATTACAGTGTTCACATCAGCACAATTATACAATAAATCCCAGTTAATATCTTTAACATCTGTTGCGAGTTTAACGTGATCGTAATTCTTGTAATCACGGGAATTGACCGATCAAGAGAAATACTTTTTATTGTTCAACTTTCTAACACAACCAATGAGGTCATGGTCCACAATCGATAATGGTTCAACCAAAACAGTGCTAATGTTGGAAACGTTATTTGTGATATTGATGTCTATTAGCGTTTCTAAAGACTCCCTAATTCGGGTCGGTTTAGAAGTAATTTGTTTGAAAGAATTCAAGGTGATAATAGAATTTAAATCTTTGTTATCGATTGAATTAAGGTAGTTAGCGTTGAAACCTCCCATGATGATTATCTCTAAGCTGCAATTAGCGACTCATTGAATAAATCATTGAAAAGTTTTAATTAAATGTTTTGAACTGTTTGGCGGTCTGTAATAGCAAGCAATAAGAATTGATTTCGAATTTTTTTATAAAAAATTCTAACCATAAACATTCCTTGGTTTCGTTTTCTAAGTCCGATCTTCTTTTCCAATTCAAGCCATTTTTAACAAAAAATCCGACTCCTCCTCTTTGCCTTTTACGCCTATGCCTGTATACGAACTGATAATTTGGGATTTCAAGCAAACATTTTTCTGATTCACCTTAATATGAGTTTCTGATAAACCAAAAATATCAATTTTTGGGTGATCGTAAACAAAATTTTCAACTAACTCCAGATTCGATAACAAACCACGAACATTTTGATGTAATAACTTTAAACCTTTTTTCTTGAAAAATTCATCTGATCTTGTACATTTAAATTCTGAAAAAAAACCCACAACAGCAAAGCGATGACAACCGCTCGCCACGACGCCATTATGTATCTTTTTGTTTTCGTTTCGTTTTACAACATCGACAAAATACCTTTTGTGACATTTTTGCCTATTTTTACCAAGTTTTGCATTTTTTTTTTTTTGGGGGGGGGGGTGGGGCATTGCCAAGTTAGGCGTAAAGATGTTTTTTGCCGAAGTTATTTTTTTATTTACAAAAAGAACATAATTTATATAGTTGATAAAATTCCCAAACTTTGAAGATTTTGCCCACCTTGATTTTTGTGGCTTTGAAGGATGTCATAGATTTTCCATTTTTTCTGCTGGCCTGACTAATTTCTTGTATTTTGAAGTTTATTAATTAAGTAAAGAATAACAAAGTTGAACAAAAAATGGTTAAAGTTTACTTTAGGAAGATAGGGATGCCAGTTTCTGCTGATGGCGTTCGCGGACCTCTTTAGGTGACCCAGCTAGACATCCAGGGTACTTATGTTTAGAAATATGGGTTGAAATCCTACCCGTCCTTGGTTAAAGTTCTGTTCATCTTTTCAAATGTGTTGTGTCGTTTTTATTTTTTTTATTTATTTTCAATAAATTCCTTAAAAAAGGGAGAATTGGCTTTTCGAGGCATTTTCTCTAGAGCAATACAACCTCTTCCAAAGACCTACCAGGTTGAGTTCATCATTGCAGTGGCTAGCCTCCTCTTTGTAGATTATTTTAGTAAATTATTATAAGGTCAAAATTTGTTGCTCGTAGACCTAACTGAAATAGCAATATCTCCCGTATGAAATACGATAATTAGCTAACATTTTCAGGGTTATCTTATGTTACCGTTTACATCTCATTTTCAGAATTTGAGCATAATTGGAGTGAATTGTCATTTTACGAAAAAGCTCTTGCAGTGCTCATTAATGCTAAAATACTTAAATTAGTGGACTCGTAAAATAAGAGTTACTGATCAGGAAATTTGAAAGAGGAGCAAGTTTGAACAAATTTTAGAGTAGATATTGAGTAAAGTAGTCTTCGTAATAAAATTCATTTTTTACTTAACAATTAATCCAACACATACAATTTATTAACATTTTAAATAGTGTGAACTGTAATATAACACTTAATATGAGAAAATAGACTAAAATAAGAGCAATTTTGGAGCAAATAGTCATTAATGATAATACGCTTTATGCTTTTGCACAAATTAACATACACATTGATCATCGTCATAGTCATCATTTCCGTATTCTTTCGACGATGAACCTTTTGTACAAGCTTCGTACTCCAAGTTGAGGCATTTATCACAATGCCACAAGTATTCTTTCATTAGTATTTTGGCTGAGTTTGGCTTGTATACAAATAAGTGACCCATCATGCAACCTTTCATTCGGATGCCTGTTTTCTCAACTCTCCTCTTATCAACTGCTTCCGGCTCAATATGAGCGTAAACCATTCTCCCATCATTTCTGAAGTCTAGGTAGTCACACATTTCCTTGCTGTTTTCAAACCATTGATCCAACCCAATGATATGACGTCGAAGAATTGATTTAACTCCGAAGCTTGACATAGCGTTAATTAGACCTTTTCCTTGACCCGCAGCGCCATAGATTCGAATAATTTTTACGTTGTATTTGTTGGCAAGATTTTGTAGGGAAGAGAAAGCATACTTTTGTATTGCGTTGGAGCATTGTCACTTTTTATAATGATCGTTTCATCTTTTATGTCTAACCGTTCAAATAAATCAACTAAAACTTCGTAAACAAACTGTGGATCGTGCCCCGTATCGTCACTCAAATGATAAAAATACTTTTGTTCCCCTGGTTCTACAATTGGACAATGTAATGTGTACTGCTTTCCAGAAAAATGTGCATCTTGAACCTCGAATTTTGGCTTCAGTACAATATTTTCTGAGAAGTCCATCTCTATGTATCTTCCTTCAAAAGACTCACGTACGTAGACTTATTTGATGTTCGTGACATGGGAACGGTGACGTAAATAAGTAGGTCTTTGATGAAGTAACTCCTTGACGACGTTGCATACTTCTAGTTTTCTGTCTAAACGTGCGATTCTTTCATACGATTTTTCTTCGCCATTTTTGAAATACGTTTCCACCTTTTTCCCAAAAACATAAAAAGTGACTTCTTGAGTGCATTCAGGAAAATTAGTTTTGTCACCAGATTGTAATTTATTAAATTCGGTCACAGATTGGTGAAGTGCCAATTGTTTTGTTTTACGAAAGTTATTAATGCCATCGAGGAGTAAATGGGCATTTAAAAATTTCTTCCACAAACAGGATTCTTTTTCTCTTTCCGTCGGCTCGGTGATAAAGAAAGGCTTGTACTTGATAAACGTACTGATAGAACAAGAATATCCTGCATCAAGAAAAGCTGGATGTCACAGAAGTTAGAAAAAACGCGATTGCTTGTGCAGGGAAACTTTCTTGAAACTTTGCTCCAGGTATGCTCATTCTTTTACGTTAGATTAATGATAGCTCAACTGTTGCTCTTTTTCACACATCCGAGTTAAAAAAAACTTTAGAATTATTATTATTGCATAATAATAACAACATTCTTAATTAATGGATTAAAGGTATACTACGAATGGAGAAATAGCAGTGACTGTATTGTGACTGTTTTGCTCTTTTGGTGCTCATTTTAAAAAAAATGATAACCTTTGGAACATACTAACTCTAAGTGAAAAGAATCTCACTTTTCTCCGCTTTGCAAGTCCATTTTAAACAAAAAGAATTTGAAAATATTCAAAATTATCCAATCTAGTGACTATATTGCTCCATATTTGCTCATTTTTTATATGCTTTGCTTACAATCTGGAACATTAAGTAATATGAAACAACTTTGAACAGCGCTTTCTGCCATATTTTTTTAATAACAATTGTTTAATAATTTATTATGTGTTGTGCTAGGTTATTAACGCCAAGCCAAGCCAAAGTGGCAGTTTAAAATGACTATTTTGCTCCAAATGTGCTCGTTTTTTTATAAAACAAGGTAATTATTTTTTAAATCAAGCTATATGTAACCGCAGAAATCATTTTTGTATCTGTAAAAACGAATTTTTGTAAGATACCGTTCTATTACAGTTAGTCGCTAAATTTATTGCTAGGGACTATTAGCTCCAAACTTGCTCTTTTTCTTCATATTTTTGTGTAATCGAAAGCAGTAATACCTAATACACCTATACCAATAAAAAATATTTAGAAAAATTGGGATTGAAATGAAAAAAAATCTTATGAAAGACTTTTTTGCTCAAGTCTTTCTCCGGAAAAGAATGACTTAATACTCCGAAACAAAACATTGTTTTAAAAAGGGAAAAAACAGGACATAATTTCAATCTTTTTTCTAATTATGTCCATATTTTGAAAAAATTGTACGCTACAAGTTATATTTCTCGATCCACGTTAAACTTAGTTATCCAAAATCTTGTTTTTTTGCCACGCAAAAAAACGTGTCCATATAACGATTTAAAGCAACTCAAATTTTGTAAACAGTACATCAAAAGTTTCCTGTTTTTTTTAGCTGTTTGTTTACATATCCAAATATACCAAAGGTACATTTTAAGTAACTCGGCCACTCTTTCCATGGAAAAAAATAATTTTTAGATGTAGTTTTGGAGCTCAAAGATATTGGATGGTTGCGTGACCCCAGCTAGTGTTATTATGCGAAAAAATAAGATGACGTAATCTGAAATGCCGCACAAGCGCAATTTTCACTCCCGTGGTAACATCAAACGAACGTGAGAGATTTAATGTTATTTTATGTTATGTAAACTGTATGACCTTAACTAGTGGTTGTTTGTTTGCCCTCTAACATCCATTATGATTTTTTATCCAGCCTAATTCTATGTGCGTTTCGATTGTTTTAGAGAATATACGATAATATTGCCAGTAATATGTAAGAAGCATCTGTTACGAAAATCCGGTACTTTGCTATGGGTGGTCTATTGTTGCAATTATATGTGTGTTTGTAACATTTATAATTGCAAAAAAGGTTAAAATTAGTACAAAAAATTATTTCTCAATCGGCATCGCAATTACTTTATTTCTTCTTTGTTAATAATTAGACGTTGGTAAAAGCATGCTGTTAATAAACAGCGTACTCATTTTTGAATTCTTTGTTCCGGGTGTTTAAATTAGAGTTTTTTTTTCTTTAAAAAATAGGTTAAGTGGGTTTAAAGGCAAGACAATTGTGGAAGTAATTGATAAATTGATTAAAACCGTTTTATATATTATTAATCAAATGTGAAAAGGCTAAACTGTTGAGAATTTGTTCAGCTAATATATGATACCTTCTGGTGTCTTTATCTGTATGTCTCCCATCAAAATTAAAAAACGCTCTGCTGTACTGCCCAATTCTTTATCATGTTTAATTATAGTCCTGTTCATAATTTACATGAATTTTTCTTTAACATTACCTTATACTGACCTCTTCACTTCATTTATTTTATTCGTGGTTCTTTTCCCCAAACATAAGAAAATAAAAATATTAAAAAAGTTTATATATATTTCATATTTACTAACTTCATCTCCCCTAAAAATTTAAAGTTGTATTTCTACAGCACTTTTAGTTATTTCAAAATCCCTTAACCATTGTATGCCTTTGACCTCCCTTTACCTATTTTAACCATGATCCCTATTCCCTACAATTAAGCACGATAGGAATGACAGATTATGACGAAACTTTGGGTTTCTAATAAATCGTCGATTTGAATATTAATTGCGCTAACGGTATTTACTGATTGTAACGAAACTTTGGATTTGTAATAAGTCGTCGATATGAACAACAATTGTCTTGAAATAACTCTTAGTAGATATGTTCACCACTCTGTGACGCGATCGTTCATTTTCCTTTATGAGTATCTTTACTGCTACCAACATTTCTTACTGATAAATCGATTTAAAATATTTTTACATTCAAGTGATGCTGAATATTTAAGAGAATTTTACAAGCTGACGTTAGCGATAACGGTGGCAACCTATGTTGATCTCGTTATATTTGAAAAAACCTTGATTAAGGCGATATCAGTTTGATTTAATAGCGCTAATTAGTGGTGTCACGATCATCAATAATGTAGTGACATCAGTTATAATCACTTTTAGTTGTTCTCGAAGTTGTAGAGAGTAAATATGTTTGCAAGGTTAATCATGTTACTTGCTGCTTTACAGGTGAGAAATATATATGCTTCCTTCATCCGCATAGCACTTTGTGCAGCAAAACAAAACTATTTATAGGTTACCTCAATTGTTGTAATTTATCTCGCGTCGTTTGCTCAGGGAGAAAGAATCTCTGGCTTGGTGCCATTTGATACTACCAATGCAAAAACCATCAAAGATTTCTTCCAAGTAACTTTCACGGCTGATAATGGTTATATAACCTCACTTTTTGATTTTAAGAAGATCCTTATTGCAATAACCGAATGCACTTTAAAGGAGGGATCCATTTGCCACATAGATAATATTATTGATTGGAATTTTAAATGCATAATCACCGTATCCATTGAACATAGTAACAATGAAATAAAAATTGTTGGAATTGGGTTTTCTCAAAAGGCAATAAAAAAGCCAAGTAGAAGAAGACGACATATCGAAGATAAATTGGTGGACGTTAAAATCCGAATACGAAGATCAGGCAAAGAAAAGAAAAGTTTAACAGTTCACAACAATTTAAGTGGTAGGTGACAAAGAATTTTACTAAACACAATAAACATGTCTTTTTGTTTAAAATACATGCTTCTTGTTACTTTTTCATAACTTAGGCAATATGATCGCCTCCGCGAATAGATTTATCAGAAAGTGTTGGGTAGGTGGTCAGTTTGTTACATGCTTTGGACTATGGACACCAAGACCAACTACAACCTGTTCGAAAGGATTTATATGCATTGGTCATTTTACTGCTGCTAAAAAACTTTTTCTATTAAAACGATCATTCAAAAGGCAAGATAAAACAAAAAACAGGAACATTATACGTAAAAGGAGAAGTTTCCCGTACGCTTCTTCTACTACAACAGCATTTAACGTTGTGTTTGATACGATATTATTTAATGTTAATAATTTATTAACCCAACAAAGTGATGTATGATAATATATGTGCAGCGTATGGTAATTAAAAGGCACCATTGTGTCCGAAATACGGTTCGCAATTACATTACGTGTTAATTAATAGACTTTTTTTATGTAAGATCTGTTTATAAGCAACTTATTACTCGAAGAAATAAAAGTTTGTTTATAACAAAAAAACATAATATTTGTAATCCACAATTTTTTTTTTAATTATCCCCTATGGTAACATATCTTAACTAAGCTTAGGACGTAAGAGAAATTTTAGAATTAAAGAACCTCGCATTATTATTGATAAAAGCAAGTAGGTAGATAGATAGATAAAACGCACTAAATTAAAAAAAATTTAAGTGGCTTTGTTGTCTTTCTCTTTCCTAAAGACCAAAGCATGCAGAAAGGAAATGCTTAAAATTATAAAATGGATTTTAAAATATATCTTCATGGTAACGGTGCTTTAAGTAATTATTTAATAAAGAATAATATCATGAAATGGCAGCTAATGCAGCAGTTATGCGTTGTTGTTGATGGTAATTCAAAACAAGCCGCTGCACCTAACAACCAAAATGAACGGATGTACTAATCATGCTTTTAATCCCATCAAATCTTCTTAAAGCGAACACAATTAATACATGATAGCTACTAGGTAAAGAAATATGTACAAATTTGGAGAACATGTTGTAGAATAGCACTTTCGTTTTACTTCGTGTAACAGTTCTTAAATTTTTAAAACCAGTGTCAACGATTAGACATCAGTGTTTAATAAATACATGGAAAAGCAACTTTTTAGAGATCTATGGGATTTAGTCACGAAATGGACAAAAAATTCGATAAAAAGGTATTTTTTTGAATGCTAAATGTTCTGTCCTTAAATTTACTTACCCGGAATATTGAACAAGGTTTCTTTATTATTATGAAAACACTTGCTAAACTTAATGAAAATTCTCTTGGTTGGAGTTCTTTTTCTAAAGCACACGTATTTCTTGACTCTGGTAGGCCATTCGTTTCGTCAATTCCCTTAACGTTTTTGTGCGCCATCAATGTCCACGCCCTCTTCGGTAATTTAAAAAACTTAAAGCTTACAACGGATCAAGTTTAATTTCTATATTAATTTTCATCATATATTTACGGTTATCAAATGAGGTTCTTAAGTAATGTTATCATAGCTCTAAACGATTCAACCACGATCGATTCGCGCACATCTATAAATTTTTTTGTGGCACTTTTTTTCTATTTAGTTAACAATGTGATTCGAGTACCAAGTAGATTGTACTTGTCGGTGCAGAAAATTATTGCAACTTGACTCTTGAAATTAATAGGTCTGGTCACTGCTTCTTAATTATCTTTTTAAAAGAAAAGTATAAGTTCCCGTGGTTTTATTGATACATACAGTACAGTTGCGCAAACGTAGATGGATGAATATCGAGGGAAAACAGAGTAATGAAAGCCTTGTTGCTACTTAAATAGTTAATGATGAGATTTACTCTTGTTCGCATGACTTTTAAGATTTTTTTCTAACAGGAAAGAAGAGAAGTATTTTTTTTTCAATTTCGTGTTCTTATTTTCTGCGCGATCCATTAATTTTGTGCTACATTTAACGAAAATAGGCTACTAATAAATTAATCGATTGCTAGAAAAAAAATTTTTAAATAAATAAAGAACTGAAAAAAAAATAGTGTTTTGTAGTATTTTTAGAATTGCCCTAAGTTACTTTAGAAAACCCTAGTTGCTTTTTGGTGAATAGTGGGCTTAAAAGTTTGATTACTATAGGTTGAAGATGTGTTTTTAGCTGTTTACAAGTCATAGGAAAAAAGTCCCTAACAATGGGGAATACCTCCCGTGCTTATAGTGAATAATTACTGTGGTTGTTAAGCCTAGTTCCCGCCAAATGCGTGTATTAAACATATGTTTATTACCAAACTCATGGATGGTTTTTTTATTCATCTAATTCATTATGCTGTAAGATTATGCGTTCACACTGAACCTAACTTTCGAACGAAAGTAAAGATTTGTGACTTGCAAGTATCATGTGAAAAGCAAAGAAGTTTTAGAATTAGGTTATCTTTATTTAAGTATGTTAAAAAGGCGAAAAAAACGAATATCCCAAACACGACGGCTTTGGGTTAAACGAGTATAAGCTAATCGAGAAAGTAAAGGTACATACAATACACTCTAAAAGAACTGCGATTAACTGACAGGGAAGGTTACTTCAGATGGACATTTTCTTAGTATATAGTTAGCTTATGAAATACACGAAACAGAAGCTATAGCACTTGTCTTCTTATTTTATTATACAGTCCTCAATATTACACAAACAATGATATTAATGTAATACAAGGGTTATATATATATAGGGTTTCACAAACTAATTTTTTCAAAAAAATTAACACCAAACCTTGTTTTACCCTAGTTTTCCATCAATCTCTCACCACGCTTTTTCTTTTCTGTCTTTTTTTCTTGTATCAACTATCTGATATATCATGGAGACACGGGTAGAGTCTCGCCAGATCAGATTGTGCTTTCTCTGCCGCTATCCCTATTTTCGATTTCGTAAAAAATTATTTTTTGTTTTTGTCACTGTTCTTCTTTCACTTACTCGTGAAGTGCTCTCATAAAAGCCACTCTCACCTTGAGCATTGGCGGTAAAAGAAAAAAATTCTCTGATGTTGAATAAACTCATGTTTAACGCACGACCAGCTGCATGCGTTAATGCACACGTTTAATATCAAAACTTTTTGATAAGCATCCTTTTGCATTTGGATTGCACGAGACTCACCACAGTGGTCACAAGATCTTACCCACTGCAGTCCGCCAACATTTCTAAGGCCAAAGAATAGTGTACCTCATGAAAATTCGTCGTCTGTTACCAAATCCATTAATAGTCCATCCTCACCCATCTCTGACATCCAAACCCACGGAACACCATACCTTTAGCCAGGAACTTAAACAAAAAGTGAGCATCGTCCACGCTGGTTTGATAAACAAGGGAAACACATGCTACGCAAACTTCATTTTGCAAGCATTAACGGTTATTCCAAGACTTTGGTCTCGATTACCATCAGAGTCCTCCCTGTTATCTTCTCTAGTAAAGTTTATAGTCCTTAATAAGTCGCTACTGAATCGCTCTCGTTCAACGATTGATCCTTTCAATTTCTTACGAGCTCTGCAAAACAGAATGCATCCTCTTAACAATAACGCGTTTTATCACAATCACCAACAATATGTGCCCGAGATCCTTCAGGTTGTTTTTGTCGAACTTATTGGATCTTCCCCTTTGGTTGACAATCTACTTTCAGTAACTGCGACTACAACAACTTCATGCAAATTCTGTTGTTTCTCCACTTCCAGGGAACAAAAGGATTTAATTTTAATTTTACCAACGTGCAAGCCAATAATTTAACAAATAATTTAACAAATTTCTACAACAAGTGGTTCTGCCCCCAGTGTTCATTGCATCAAGAGGCCACAATTGAAACTCAGATCTCTAATTGGGGTGACTTCCTTGTTGTACAATTGTTAAGATATACATCAGTAAAAAGGTCTTCTTTGGGGGGCTGACTCGACCTGTTTAGTTTCAACTATATGTATTATATCAAGTACCCATTACACCATAAATACATACGCATAATATAAAGCGCCAAGTATAACATAACATCTCCTTTTTAAAATTTATAAAACATAAGTTACTATCTTCACTGTCATCATACGGAATGGTAGCATCGCTGTGTATCTCCTTGCATTCGTTATACGGAATAGTGTCTTCGCTGTCGTTTGCATTAACGAGGAGTGTTTGACAAGGAGCGGTTTGGACTAATAAATCCCAGCTTCATTCAATATTTTCCCTCTGATTGTCCATTCTCGAGTGTCCTGATGTTGAATGGTACTAGAACACTTTTGGTCATGGTAGGTTTTCATTTGTTTTTTCTCTCTATCCAAGTTTATGAAGAAGTTTGTGTGTGACGAATAACAGACGGTAAGGTGTCGGAAAGATTGAACCCAAGTAGTAATTGGGCAGGCGACTTTCCGCAACTTAACGGTGCGTTACGGATGGCTAACAATCCAAAGTAAAAATCGCCATTTGATCTTTGTGTTTTCTTTATACGACATTTTACAATTTTCACCATTAATTCAGCCAGCCCGTTGTTTGTGGAGTATCTAGGACTGCTAGTAATGTGGTTAAATCCCCATTTGTTTGCAAACTTCTTGAATTGATAAGATGCATACTGGCTCCCATTATCAGAGACTAATGTTTCTGGAATGCAATGTTAAGAAAAAATTAATTTGGTAGCTTCAATGACACAAGCAACAGGTCGGTGCCAACTTATTGCCACGCAATATCTGGTGTTAAGTAAGGCAACAATGAAGCATTGGTTTTTGATGGTAGCATTTCTTGTTATGAAGTTTTCAATGTCTCGATTCATTTTAGATCCATTTCCACATCCATCGGTGCATAATTCTTTTCCGTTGCTGTTAAGAAACGTGAAGCACAATCAACCGGTCGCCATTCATTATGGTATTGATAAAGTATAACAGGGATACCATTCGTAAAACTTCCATCTGTTCTAATTTTTGTTTTCTTTTTAATATTATAATGTCCAAGAATCGGTTGCATTGACAATAATTCTTTACAATTGTTGAAAGCGTTTGTATGAACAACTGTCCATATCCATTCATTCTTGGAACTTAAAAGGTCTCTTAGTGGCTCGACAGTTTTAGCAAGATCTGCACTGAAACGTGACATTTGTTAAGCCATTCCCAGAAATCGTCTGAGTTCGGTAATGTTTGTGGGTACTGGAAATTTCTTAATAGCTTCCACTTTAGTTGCTAATGGCTGAATTCCCTCTTTTAAAATTTTATGTCCTAAAAACTCGACTTCGGTTTTCCTGAATTGGCATTTCTCTAAATTCAATTTTACTTTGTTTTAAGATAAGTCTGATAGAAATATTTTCAAACGTTCGTCATGATGTTGATTATCTTTTCCAAAAACTAAAAAATCATCCATACTCTTAACAATACCACTTTTCCCCACAATCATGTCATGTATACGCTCGTTAAATGTTTCGGGCATGGTGGTAAGGCCAAACGGAGCACGAGTTGGAAGAATTATTCTACCCATGCAGCCAAGAAAAAAAGAGTTATTTTAAAAGGATTGGAATGAGCAGTAAGAATCCGAAGCTCGATTTCTAGTACTAAGTTACTTTGGCATATCGTACAATAAGAAATAAGAAAGAGGTTTTAATCAAATTGAAAGTCCACTTTAAGCCTTTTTAAAAAATTTTAACCATAGCTAAATTAGTGTGGTAAGGGCGAATATCTAAATTCTAAAATTTATTTTCTCAAGTAGTTATGACAGGACACATCGCCAGAAATTTGTTTTAATATTTGGTCTCAAAAAAGTCAGCATATTTTGTAGCATATTTTACTCTGTTTGATGAAAACAAAAAAAAATCCATCGATTAAGTTTCTATTGCTCAGCGAGGCACATCGATTAAGTCTTCTCAGCGAAGCCAGGTTTGATAAAATCGTGGTATTTTAGTTTAAATTACTTTGCATGCAGCTGGATTTCAGTTTATTTTTGTTGTTTTGTATAACAGATTGTCAGGGCAACGATGAATTACTGCACTAAAGTTAATAGTTATTCCATTAAATCCTTTTGAATTTCCCTGTTATTAAAACTATGATTAAATATTATCGATCATAAGCGGTTATTATAACTATAAATCGCTTTTTTATGAATGCTCATGTCTAGTTTTTCTAAAATATCAATTGAACGAAGTTCTTATATAGCTCTAACATCTTAAGAATAATTGTTATCACATCACAAAGAAAGAAAGTTAAGCCATTAAAACCTTTCGCTGGCCACAGAAAACGAAATAAATTTCAAGACATTTTATGACATTTTTCGTATTTTCCAAAGAGATACGGCTAAATATACCTTGATTAAACAGACAATTTGCTTCTTATTATTATGTTTATTGCTTGGAGATTGACACTACCCCTTTACACTTTACCTAGAAGGTGATTTAAAGCGCCTAAGAAAAAAAGGGAACTTTGCACACACTGCATGGGGTGAAGTGAATTGTTTTAAGATGAGAAACTTGAATAATTGGATCAGAAGTAAACCTTTACATTGTAAACATCATTATAGACCAATGTTGAACCAGAAGAATAAGAAAGTTGTTAATCACGTATTTTTTTAATTTCATAGATATTTCATTTTTATTCTCGAGATTCAAATTGTACAATCTCTTTAATAATAGCCGTATTCCGTCTGTCTGTGTGTCCGCGAAAGCCGCGTCCCGTAACGGAAACACGAAATTTTGTAAATTACCAAATGCGATATATTTTTACCGACTTTGTTTTGACCGCTCGCGCGTGGAATACCATTCACAACGCCTGATTCTTTAAAAAAAACCAAGATTTTCGCGACCAGAAAGAATCCAAGATCTTCGCGGAACGAAGGCCATTTTGATAATGGTCGTGTTTGTGGTCAGTGTGTGAGGTTTGTAGGCCTGTTTGACTTTTTTATCTTCTAAAAGCCTTATATATTTGTAATATTTGTTTTCTGTTTGTTTTCAATGTTAGGATAAATATATTGTCACGTTTTTTAGCCACGTACAGATCTTAAACGCACCAGTTTTAGGATGTTTGGCTAGGAACGAAGATTAGCTAGCTGTAGCTACTAGCTAGCTAGAGCCTCACTTATTGCTATTCTGTTTGGTATAAGAGCTTTTTATCCTAGCCAACATTTATTTTTATGTTGAGGCTGTGGCTATTTAGCTAGCTCCTTAAAAAGTGAAAGTATAAAAATGCAGTTTGGCTACAACAATATTCTTAAGCAATATATAATTTTTATGCTAAATGCAGTTAGCTAGCTAGGTATAGCTACATATTTTATTATTTTTCTGCAAACTTTTTCTGCAAATGAAATGGCTGAGTGATTGTTTTGGCTGGACGAGTAACGACAGGCTGTTCCCTGTGTTTTTATTTAAACCGAAGTTGCAATGAACATTTTTGGAAAAGGGTAATACGCCTTATGCGCCTGTTCAACTGTGTTTAACTGTACTAAGCGGTTAGGCCAGTGTTAAAAACAGACTGTTTTTTGTAAAAGGCTGTTACGCCTATGGGCATGTGCAACACCGTTTACTTGCATATACTAAGGTCAGCCCACCACTGTGACAATTAATTTTTAAACTTTCTTGGGAATCACGCCTGGACTAACCGCTCAGCCCTGTCTCTGCGAGAAAGTTTTTTTCAAAAGGGTATTATTCCTATACGCTGTACAACACGGTTTAACTGTACTAAGCGCTCAGCCCAGTGTCACGATTAATTTTTTAACTTTTAAAAAGACTTTTCCACAAAATAAAATAATATTGACCGATTGTTTTTGCTATGACAGGGTAACAACGGTTTGTAAACTCTGTTTTCATATCAGCTATTGTTGCGGGAAAGTAATTTAAAAAAAATATGTTACAGTCGCACACTATAATGGTGTATGCGCTTAACTTGATTTACGCCTGTGCAACACGGTTTAACTGTACTAAGCGTTCAGCTCAGTGTCACGATTAATTTTTTAACTTGCGCAAAAAGTTATTCCGCAAAATGAAATAAAATTGACGATTGTTTTTGCTTTGATGGAGTAACAACACTTTGTAAACTCTGTTTTTATATCAGTTATCGTTGCTGGAAATTTATTTTTTGAAAAATATGTTACAGTCGCACACTATAATGGTGTATGCGCTTCAAATGATTAACAACATACTGTATACCTGTACTAAAGCGCTCCACCTGATCGTGTGGGACAGTTTACGGCTCTTATTAAGCGCTCCACAGAGTGTTCAATGCCGGATCACACCTTTACTTGTGGCTTAACCCGGCGTTTCGACGCCGGGTTTCCCGGCTAGTCTCTATAATAATAGCCGTCGTCTGTCTGTCTCTGCGCAACATGGCGGAGCAAGTAGCGAGACCCGCCGAAAATCCCCGCGGCCCTGCAGCTTTATTTCAAATCCCCGGCAGACCCCGTTTTTTACTGGCCTTGCTTTGCCGCTCATTGTAATAAACCAATCACGAGGCTCCATTTTCACTAATGACCAATCCAAGTGCTTCGCGGCCTCAACATGCCGACGGGAGGAAACATGCTACCCCTACGAAGGCCATTTTTGTTTGGAAGTGATGGTGTGAAGTTTGTAGGTTTCCTTTCAATCCTCCTTATTTCTTCTGAGTACTTTTTATCCTATAGGATTATTTAGTTTGTTTTCACATGTTAAGGTGAATATTTCATCACGTTTTCTAGCTACGTATAAATCTTAAACAAACCAATTTTAAGTTTTTGGCTAGCTACAAAACGTACATTTTGAGGCAGCTAGCTATAGCTATCTTTATCTATTCCTATTCTTTTAAAGTTTTTATTCAGTTTGGTATATTGTTCTTTATTTTTATGTTGAAGTTGGGTCTACCTATCTAGCTCCTTTTAGCTCTACCTCTGGCTAAAAAGTGAAAGTAGCTAAATGCAGTTATAGGCAGCTACCAATTTTATTACTGCTATGAAAGCTTATGCTGAAAAATAAAATTGCTGAGTATATATTTTTTTAACTGAACTTGATAACGACAGGCGGTTTCCTGATTTTTTTTAAACTGAAGTCGCGATAAAGTTTTTTTAAAAATGGTGTTATAAGCGCTTAGTCCGGTGGTAACAACGGGCTGTTTCCTGTGTTTCTGTTTAACCGAAGTTGTGATAACGTTTTTTACAGAAAAAAAGTACACACTGTTTACCTATACTAAGCGCTTTACCTGAATGTGTGGCACAGTTGACGGTTCTTATTAATCACTCAATCTGGTGTTTAACGCTGGGTAACACAGCTACTTGTGGCTTAACCCGGCGTTTCAACAGAGTGTATTCTGTGTTTTGTAAACCAAAGCTTCAATAGCTTTTTTGAATAGGGTCTTAAGCCTAAACGCATGTGTCGCACGATTTACCTGTACTAAGTGCTCAGTCCAGTGTCACAAT
This sequence comes from Hydractinia symbiolongicarpus, assembly GCF_029227915.1. Lineage (NCBI taxonomy): Eukaryota > Metazoa > Cnidaria > Hydrozoa > Anthoathecata > Hydractiniidae > Hydractinia > Hydractinia symbiolongicarpus. The sequence goes on along the minus strand of NC_079880.1, from coordinate 9,386,685 downwards.
TAATTTGTTAACCTTTACTGAAACTTATTTCGTAAAATAAAATAAAATTGACCAATTGTTTTTCCTATGACGGGGTAACAAATGGTTGTAAATTGTGTTTTTATTTTGGCTAAAGTTACAGTAGAGTTATATTTTCAAAAATACACTACAGCCAAAACACTATAGTGTTGTGTGCGCTTTACTCGATTAACGACATGCTGCGTACCTGTACTAAAGCGCTCCACCTGACCGTGTAGTACAGTTTACGGCTTTTATTAAGCGCTCCACATAGTGTTCAATGGCGGGTCACACCTTGACTTGTGGCTTACCCCGGCGTTTCGACGCCGGGTTTCCCGGCTAGTTTTAAGATAAATTACTATCCAGACAGAGTGGCACCTGACATGTGATAACAAGAATCATCTTAACTTTTTTCTGTAAGTTTAAATATATCATTGTTTTCCAGAACATCATGATTCTTCAACACACATTTATTTTTTAGGAATTTTTATGAATTTTTTAAGGCCTGGCTGTCATAGAGAGGTCAGTTCTTGGAGTTAATGTAAATTGGAACCTTAAAATAACGTCCGCCATAAAATGAGGTATTTTTTTGAGAGTTTAATCCAGATTTCACCAGTTTCTAAGAAAGTTGTTAGTTGTGAGAAAGAAAAATAATATATACACGAATATATGAGATATGAGATTGTCACATGCGTAAAGTTAAAATTACATTTGAGCGCTGTTGGCGGCCATTTTTTACATAGCTATGTCATTAAGAAGCATCACGCTTAATGTTCACTTTCGTGTTTCTTGCAAAGAGAACATTCACCAGGTCGTTCTTATTCATCTCTTTTTTATGCAATATCCAACCTAATTACACGGCGCCCTGTTGTTCTGATACATTACAGGCTGTTCATAGAGTATTATATATTGACCAAATTAGATTGTTTAAAATATTTATTTATTAGCCGGCGGCGTCGCACGCCGGGTTAAGCCACAAGAAAAAGTGTAACGAAGCATTTAAAAACTCTGTGGCGCAATTAATAAGAACCGTAAACTGTGCCATACATTCAGGTGCAGCATTGTAGTACAGGTATACATGTCATTGAAAGTTTATAAAATTAATGTTACTCCGGGCAACGCGCCTAGTACAGGTAAACAATGTCGCCCATTCATGTAGGCACAATACGTTTTTCCAAAAAAAAGCTTTATCGAAACTGGTTTAACAAAAGCGCAGAAAACAGCCCGTTGTTAACACTGAACTGGAATTAATGTTACTCCGGGCAACGCGCCTAGCACAGGTAAGCGTGTTGCACATGCATTTATGCTTAATACCCTTTTAGCACAGTTTACAACCCATTGTTACCCTATCGTAACAAAAACTTGTCAATATTATTTTATTTTCCAAAATAAGTTGCAGTACACGTTAACAAATTAATCATGAAACAGGATACACTCTGTTAAAACAACGGGTTAAGCCACAAGTAACTGTGTTACCCGCCGTTGAACACCCGAATGAGTGATTAATAAGAACTGTCAACTGTGTCACACATTCAGGTAAAGCGCTTCGAACAAGTAATAGTATGTAGTAAATCAAGTAAAGTGTACAATTCACGGTGTTTTCGATGTAATAATTTTTTCAAAAATTCCACAATATGAGCTGAAACAAGAAGCCCTGCGGCTCTAAGAATTTCCTAGAGATGGGGGTGCATAGTCGAAGCGTGAAGAGTGCATATACAGGCAGGTCAGATATCGCCGTTTCGTTTGATTCTTGTCCAAACGTAATGCCAGTGTGAACTCATCAAACTAATTCAAACAATTGAGACAAATTTGGTTTTAGAGATTTATATGATTGACTGCGTGCAAATACGCCGGTGTTTTTGTAGAAGAGTTCATAGCAAGTGTGTATTTTGAAGTACGAATTTAAAGATTCAAAAAAGTGTCACATTCGTTTATTGAAAAAAGTCGAACACGTTAATAGTTCATATTTATTTCAAAACACGTGAAACACATTTTGTATAATCCTGCACCGTACGTGAAATAGATTGGTCGTCAAAAGACCGCATAAAGGCTTCTGTATGAATTAGAAAAGGCTACATACCGTAAATGCTCGATTTACCGGCCCAGGGGCTTATTTAAGAGAGGTTTGTCATCCCGGCGAGGTTAATAAAATGAGTTTTTCTCAAACAAAAGCTTAGACGCAAACGAATGACTTAGCGGATACCCTGAGTTTAAATGTGACTAATCGCTTCGGAGGCCATTTTAATTTATCTTTGAGTTGCTTACCAAGCCTGGTCACATCTTACTCTGGTAAAAACTTGGTTTGATGTTTCTTAGGGTGAGTGAAACCACGCACTGGAATGTTCGGGATAGAATTAGCCAATCATAAAGCGCGGGATAAATCGTTTGAGACCCAGTGTAATTTTTTCCACCTTAGCTACTCCTATTTCCCGCCAGTAAGAAAAATTGAGCTGGGTCTCCTGGCTAGGCAAAGTACAGTGCTATGATAACACAAAGAATTGACATGTATTCTCAATGACGAACTGTCGAAACGAAACATGGGATCTGCATATACAAAACTAACAGAACTTGCTTAGAAAAAGAGCTTTAAAAGTATATACAATGACTTTGCACAAAGTACACATTTCATAAACTATACAGAATACGGAAGTGTGTGATTAGATGTGGAAATTCCTTGTGAAGAATTATTTCTAAAAAATAACAGATATGCAAACCAGTTGCAAAATTAACAAAATTTGTCTGAAAATATGTGTTCAGTTCAGTCAACAATAGCAACTTTACTTGCTCGGTGTTCATTGACATGATATCTTTCATTAGGGGACACGATATTAACTTGTCAATACTACATTGGAACTTGTGACGTACACCATCAGGCGTTGCAACAGTTTAAGAGCGAGATGTTTTCTTTTGACTTTTGATGATAGCATAACATTCTTACAGCCTGAGCATGTGAAAAGAGCTGTGCCAGTTACCTCGATGAACTTGTTACACATTGGACATACATGATTTACATTACTGTCCAGAGCAATGATCGAACAATTGTTTGAACATGATCTTCGAGTTGAGTTTTACTTAACTGATACGCGGTTAAATGGGTCGTCTGAAGCCTATCTGTATTTACATATCTTACTTTTGGTAAGCGAAGAAAATCAAATGTTACACCAGACTCCAAGTTAGTATACTCTCGCCATAGAGTTATCTTGATCGAAGCGCTATCATCTGCCATAACCTTCTCTAATCATTACTATTTCATTGTTAACCTCAATGTGTCTGATATCATTCAACAAAAGTACTCCGCGTACATTCACTTTTTGATCAAATGGAGTCTCGTTGATTACATCTGAGATGGTTGTAAAGTCATACATACGCTTACGTGGGAACCCAAGTTTCTTGCTTTTGACTAAAACTGTAGTCTGTCACAAATATTGTGCTGTCTTTTTCAGAACTTCTGTAATGATTTATTTCACAACCACCAGAATGTTCAGCTATTTCTGAAAAAAAGTATTTTCTTGGAAGGAGAGAAATATACGACATTTTTCACTTCGTTCTGTGTCTCAACATTAACCCTATTCGGTCCGCGGGGGGGCGCCGCCCCCCCCCCTGACGGTTTTTTTTTAATAACTCCTTATTGCTTTGTTATATGGCTATGATACTTACTGAGCTTCAATATTTATCTATTAGACACCTGCATGCGAAATTTTTAGGTCTCATACTTTTCAGAGGCTTTAATATTGGCCATTACTCGAAACTACCTCTAAAAATCTCTATGAAATCTTTATAATGGGGAAAATAAAATAACTCCTGTTACGATCATCCTTAGATCTTGAAACTTGCAACACAACTTTGTTTTATCGAAAAAAATCATTTTGAATAATTTGAACACGTGACTAATCCGATTTCCCGATTCTGTCGGATTTTATCCGAAAATCGGAGAAAAACGGATTTTCGGGCAATTTTTGCCAATTTTTTATGCGATCCATGTAAAAAACGGAGGATATGTTAAACAACTTTTATTTAGCTATCAGAAATTTCAAACAGAATGTGAAAATTCGCTCTAGAACAAAAGTAGTTCAATTTTAAGCAGATAGTGGCATTTTTAACAATTTTCAAGCTTCTGATGACGTCACAAAAAATGTGCTGACGCAAGCAAAAATTTATTGCCGCCATTTTGTTCCTTTTATGACGTACTATGAGTGTGCCAAGCTTGATCTAATTTCAACAATCCTACAAAAAGTTATTGAGGGGGCGGAATCCGCCCCCCGGTCATAGTATGTTTGGAAAACCCTGGACCGAATAGGATTAAGATTGAGGTATTGTTTCGATGCTTTACTAGTTTTCATCCCTTAATGGAACTGTCTTCGATCTGTGAAATAAAAAAAGGGATGTTCATTTATCCACTGTGCAGTCCTGAGGTTATCAACAGAGGCCTTATCAAAACTTGGGCTTTGTGAAAATTCTGTCTGTAATGTAATGTATATTTTTCATTAAATGTTATAGATGAAACAGAAGCAAAAAATCTGCATATTGCCTTCCACTTCCCTGTTTTCGCATTGTTGTATACTTCATCGCAAAATACCTACAAAAACATAATCATAATATAATCAAAAAAAATTAGAAGATTTCAGATAAATTGGGCAATACAGCTTTTTCTTATAAGAATATACTCTATAAGAATATCGAGGCTTAGGAATGGGTTAAAAATTAAAAATAACTAAAGAGGCTCAACCTTTCGTTTTAAATAGGAAAATTTGTGTTTCTTTAATTGCCACTAGTCGATAAGGCCCGTGGAGAAGTCCAGTTAGGCAGAAATATGGGTTGTTTTAGATTCCTGCTGATGTCAGTAAGTTCCGTTTACTGTAATGTATAGAGATTGAAACGCTGATGAGAAATATGTATAGTATCATGTGGTAGTAAAGAACGGTTAAGATGGTATAAAGGTTTAATAATTTTGCTGACGACAACAAAGTCCCTAATAAAAGTCCAGCAATTTTGTTTTAGAAATTTATATACCTGTTGCCTTAATCGTTTAGATCTTCAAACTCTGATCAAGAAAATGTATAGCATCATGTAATTTTGATAAGCGGTTGCAGAGATAATGGGGTTTGAAGGTTTTTTGATGACGTCATCAACCCGCCCATTCCGAAACGGATTTGGGGACCAAAGTTTTGGAAAATTACTCAAATTGGTTCTAGGTGTCCGTAGTTACCCACGCAGTGAAAAATAATTGACGTCAGCACCTCGTTTCCAAGTTATTTGACCCCAAAGTTTTAGGTGCACTGTAATGGGTGATTAATTTAATATAGGATGTGGACGTTAAAGTAGTGTTATTGACGTCGCGCCGTAACGTTATAAAATTTAACATTTGAAACATACTTTTTTTCGGTAACTTCAACAGAAAATTTCGGCTACTTCAAAAGAAAACGAACACATCCAATATGACCGTCACATACACTTCGTATTATTATATAAGACTAGTCGATAAGGCCCGTGGAAAAATCCACTTAGGAAAAAGGCCAATGAAAAAATAGGTTGCTTTAGATGTTTTGCTGCCACCAGCAGTGCATATACAAAAAAAATGTTCTTAAAATTTTACACCAAATATTAAATGTCAAATCGCATTCAATCCTCCACACAAATCTTACACAAAATAAAAAAGAACAGCAATACTCACAAAACTGACAGTAAGAACACCGACAGTTACAACACTGACAGTCACAACACGGATAATAACAATGTTAGAAATAACGCGATAATCCGTATTGCCCTTTACCAACAATTTTGAACCTAAAGGTCAAAAAATCAATAAGCAAAGAATAAACTTGAATAAAAAAGGCTCATTATTTTTGAAACATTGTATGCGGTTCGTAAACAAAAGTTTACACAAAATGTAAAACAGATTGGTTTTTGAGAAACACATCTAAATCAACAAAAATAATTTCATTCCGCATATCGCATATTGCCAATACCCATTATTCTTCCATAAAAAGGTTTCAAAACACATCAAAATTTAGAAAAATCAGTAATTTCTGTGTATACAGTCCTCGCCCGTTAGATTAGAAAATATAAAGAACAAAAACAGTTTCAGTCAGAACATTAAGTAATTTTTTTATCATCAGCAAACATTTATATATCCCTACAAAATTTTGTAAAATTCTCAAGAAATACAAAACCGTGAAACCTGGAATTTTCATCCACCAAATATTACATCACATACAGTTAGTTCTCCCCAACAATAGTTTATATTACGAAATATAAAGACATCAGCTTATACAACAGCTTACAGTGAAGTCCGATTCTACAAAAATTTGTTCATTCAGTATATATTGCATGTGGTTTATTTCCACAAAAATTTACACAAAATTTTAAAAAACAGCATTTTGCAACACAAACAATATAAACTGACTTAATCATACCATCCTCTTATAATTTTTTAAAAAAAAGTCATAAACCAACGTAAATTTCCAATCGAATGTAAAAAAACCCTGTAAAAAAACCTGGCATATTTAACGGGATGTCAGAAACAAAACAATAAAAATAACTTAACACACACACAATTCTATAAGATTCGTTCCACTTTTCATATTGTGGTCCCCTTTGTAAAGTTCACAGGTAATGTGAAAAAAATTATACTCTATGAGCATAACAATGAGTCACACCATCCTAAAAGTTCAAGAAAGATTCTGTAGCTAACTTGTTACATCATAATTCGTCTTCAAAAAATAAGAGATAGGTTAGAGCTAGCTAAGAAGCTTGGGATGGGAGCCTTAAAGCTAACATTAGCTTTCAGATAACAGTAGCTAAGACACCCAGTTAAATACACTTAAACTGGGGAGACTTAACTGGGTCTATAGCTGGCTATTCATGCTTAGTAAAAGACATTATAAAGAGAAACAATAGTAATGTAAAACAAACTAAAGTTTTCTGTTTGTCCAGCAAATTAGTTTGTTAGTCAGCTAACATCTTTATCTAGCATTTTGAATTTTAGTACAAATACATTAGTTACGCACCAGGGGACACATTAATTATGCAAAAAAATTGAAAAAAAAACGCGGTAAAAACTTTAAGAATTTGGAGCTTTAATGGATTTTTTTGAGAATGCGATTCTGCTTGACAATTTTAAGTGTACTACATAAAAAAAGTAACACGCAGCTTCAGCGACATAAAAACAGAACGTCTAAATATATTAAAGTTCTTACTTTTTCTGAATTCCAATCCACTTGAAACTCTAGCATGCATTTTCTACTTCTAACTTTACCTTACTACTTCCTAGCTCCACTTTTCACTTCCGAAGTAACTTCTTGTGGCTTTCAACTTTATTTTTCTACTTCTACTTCTTAACTTAGAGTTTTCTTTCTCTGAATCACTCTTTGGACTTTTTTCAAGACGAAGTGACCTTTCTTTTGTGTTTTTTTCGGTGTCGAGAGACACCATTTTTGGAAAGTTAGCCGTTAACTTTTTTTCAGCAAATCAAATTGAGTCGTTTTCATCACGTGACGTAAACAAAGTAAATCCGCTAACAAAATAGACATTTTTTTTCGGCGACATCAAAGGAAAATGACGATATCACAGACACACGGAACTGGCGTATTATTATATAGATTTATTTTCTTTTGGTGTTTTAAATTAGTAGTGCGTTCGCCAATTAGCAAAATGTCCTCGAGAGTATCATCTTTAGGCCTATGAAGGGTAATGCTTTATGGCTTTAGCCATGTTAAAAATATTTTTAAGAATATTTGAGGCTTAGATTTAAAAAGCGTGTAGGACATGCATCGTTTTTTATACTGGAACTCGAGGCACCGCCGTTTCTGTCTGCCATCTTCGATTTTGACTGTTCGTCCGAAAGCTTCTATAGTCTGCTATGGAAAGGCAGTTGCCTCGTGGTGAAATCGCTTCATTCCTTATTGTTCCCCAGTTAACTTCCATATTTGGTAATGAAATCGAATTTTTTTGAGTATATTCTTATAAGAAAAATCTGTATTGCCCAATTTATCTAAAATCTCCTAATTTTTTTGATTATATTATGTTTTTGTAGGTATTTTGCGATGAAGTATACAACAATGCGAAAACAGGGAAGTGGAAGGCAATATGCAGATTTTTTGCTTCTGTTTCATCTATAACATTTAATGAAAAATAAATATTACATTACAGACAGAATTTTCACAAAGCCCAAGTTTTGATAAGGCCTCTGTTGATAACCTCAGGACTGCACAGTGGATAAATGAACATCCCTTTTTTTATTTCACAGATCGAAGACAGTTCCATTATGGGATGAAAACTAGTAAAGCATCGAAACAATACCTCAATCTTAATCCTATTCGGTCCAGGGTTTTCCAAACATGCTATGACCGATCAAGAAATTCTGTAAAGCATAATTGGTCCACCAAACGGTGACCTCATTTTTTTGCTTCGTCTATATACCTTTCTAGCATACTTTTCTTATAGATGTCTATGCTTTCTTCTAGTAGTTGGTTTATTTCCTCCTCGCTCTTACATAGTTTGCACATACCTTCTGGTAAATTGGTATTAGCAAATACAACTCGCGGGAAACATTTGCGCATCCAGAACTCCGGCATTATATGATATACTGCTTTTTAAATCGAGCATTCGCGTTTAGTGGCTTATGCTCTTGCTACAGCCTTGATTTGCCCATATTTGGGTAAATTATTTTTGTGACGCTTCTGCTGTGGCTTGCTTCATAGATTCTGGGGTATGACTTTCTGTTTTAGAAAAGTATGCTCACATGTAGGCTACTGCCTTGTAATGGTTGAAAAGTGGTTGTATGTCCATGTTTTCCTTCCATGTCATGAGTCCTTCGGTAAAATAATTATTTATGAAACAAGAATTAGGGGGAAGTTTGAAATGTATTTAGCAATCGTTATCGCTGGAAATAGAAAGTGAATCATAATATTCCTTCTCAGTAATTTTCAAAGTATCAAGTATTTGTGGTATTTCCCTTAGTACGCATAAGTCGTCACAAGAGGAGTTAGGAAAATTTAGGTCGAGATTTTTATCAATGTATTTTTTTATTTTGTCTAATATGGTGCACTGTTTCGTCAAAATCTTTGTTTTCCTGTTTTTGCATATATCAGCCGCTAGGGGTTCTGCAATAATAGTCCTATCAGTAAAAAATCTCCCATAATTGTATATACATTCAGACTGTTTATACTTTCTGCAAGACATGGAATGTGAATGCGTTTGATAGATCTTTACTAAAAGGATTAATTCGGCTCCTGTCGTTTTATCAGGTAAATAACATTTGATTACTTGATCCACAAAGGCGATGTATTGATCTTTACTCGTCTTTGTTAGGGCTGGGGCATTAACAATCCATACAAAAGAATGTATCTGAGCACTTCCACGAAACTGAAATTTAACTCTAATTGGATAACTTTTCATTTTACCCAGAGGACCATCAACAATTATTTCTTTAAAAAACGCTTCAACGCGCTATTAAAAGTGTCTCGCAACGAAAACAGGATCGCTATTCAATATTTTACAACGTTCCATGTATGTCATTGAATTTATAACATCCTCTGTTAATGTGATACCTTTCTAACTTCTTTTTAATTGAAATTAAGTCGTTCTAAGATCTGCACATGAAAGTGTTATAAAGAATGTGGGAGCCCAATCTGTTTTGCCATAGCTAAAACTTCTTGCTGGAATTTCTTCCAGTATGCCGTCGTTCTTTTCATAGTACTCACGAAGGAATACCTTGTGTCATTTGAAATAAATTCTTTACCTTTCTCTTTGAAATTTTGGCTTAACATGCCTGCTTTAAGTTGACTACCATTTGGCAACCTTTTAAATTGCAATATTTATTCTGCTTTTCAAGTTCATTTGTTGTAAAAGAGAATGTGCGAAAAATATGTAGTCCGAATCGGCCGAAAAATTGTTTTTGTAATTCAAGAAACGTTGATTGAAATATTTAATATTTACTGGTGGGTAATAAATATGGATATGCCAATTCTTCACAATTTTTATCATTCGTTAATGAGAGAGGTGTTTTTCCTTCTCCTGGCGCAATGATAACAAAAACACAAAAAGGTATCGTTTCGATGCGATAGATTTCTCTAATTTGCGTAGATCAGTAAATTCTGCTGGAATTGTGGCCACATCTAATTTGTTCCACACTGCTTGACATTCCTATGCATCCTTTCAGCAGCTTTTTATGAAAGGTTAAACATATATATTGTATTCCATCGAAGCTCGTCAATAAAGCGAAAACTCTTTCTTGTTCAATATTATACTTTTTTTACCTCAAATCGAACTACGAAATTAACATAGAGATTTCTATTACAACACACTCATATGTAACACAGACCCTGCTCAATTGCTTTTTTGAACATTTCAATCTTTACCTCAGACGAATGTCTGTTCTTCTTGGTCAGGGTTCTTTCGCAGACCACTTCCTCTTTCTTGGAGTTATTAGTGTCGCGTGAATGAACTTTCGTTTCAAATTTTGCCTCGCATTTCTGCACAATTTATTATAACTAGTTAATACATTGGTGGTATCATCTTGACCGTGTCCTATTTTATAATACTTAAATTCGTATTGAAAAATGCCCGGAAATGTGATGAAATTTTCCCGGAAGTATAGCTGCAAGTCGTATGTTGAGTCAAAACGAATTAAAGCCAGTGCTCCATCTAAGTTATTGCTATGAGAATCAAATAAAAAGTACAACTTTTCAGACTAAATTATTGCGCATGTAAAACTATTGACCATGAACAATGCCCCGTTAACAATATCTTTACAATCGTGCATTGACATTCTAATAAAATCTGTAGGGCATGCGGCACTTAATTGACCACAATCGTTTTTCAATAGAAAAACTACAAGGTTATTTGCGTAAAAATCGAATTCGCCAGGTAGATCACACACTGTAAACTGCAAATCGTCACCCAACACAAGGATGTTATCTAGGTCCCAACTCGTCGACAGTGATACGCGTTTTACGGTAGCTAAACATATGGCAAGCAGTGATTGCAAGCACACTTGGTTCCGGCAGTTTCACCGAACATTATATCGCCTTGATTAAAAGAACCTAATACAACCTTGCTAGACATAGATGAAGGTCCTAGATTTAATTCTATATCGCTAGCTTGAATTAACAATCATTTAGACATAGCTGTCAATTCAGATTTTGTTATGAATGTATTTGTTATGCGGATATAAAAAACATTGAATCTACTATCTGAATACAATAATTTCAATAAATATATTTTTTTCGGCATTAACAATTCAGTATTTCAGTTATCTAACGTTCTATTGTTCTGAAGGTCTATCTCTCCTGCCAACACAGAGAGAACGACTTTTGATGTCATTACACAGGAACAGTTTTGCGTCACCTAAACATGAAAATTAAATAACATTACAACCAGTCATAAAAAATGCTCTGCTAGAATGAATTTTGATCACGTTTATTATTTTTTTTTTATAAAAAAACCGTTTTTTGTCCTGAGCCTCAATTTTCTAAGCAAAATGCCATGATTTAGGTTAAAACTTTCTTTAACATTTTTTTAATTATTCTCCCTCTATTTTCTTTGTTTTGAGACAACTTCTACTTTTAATAAAAACGATTCCTTTGTTATTTTGTTAGGATGTATATTTGACTGAGAAAATGACTTGATTGTGTTGTGTTTTGAAATTACGGTGATTTTAATAACTGTAAGTGTGAATACAAAGGGCTCCAAAATTGGATCCTGGGGAGGCTGGGGATTTTCTTAAAATTTTCCTAAGATTTTGGGCTCATTTTCTCATAAACAATTTCCTTATAAAAAACAGTGTAATCAAATATACCTGAAATACTTCGGTTTATAGGTAAATATTCTATTCACCGCAGCACCAACAATTATAGTCTTTTGCTGTTTGTGTATGTGCCAAGTCTACAAATGCAAGATGTTTCACTTCATTACCACATATCTTGAAAAAAGTTTTTTTTGCGGAAATATTTTTTTTGAGCTTTGCTAATTTTAGGCAAATTTGCAAAATTAAAATGTTGATTGAGAATGAATTCTAGCGAAAAAATATATGGAGCGCCATAAAATTGCATTTGACAACACTTAATGATTTTGATTTTATTGACCCCATGCTGAGGGTTTAATTTGAGATGTGATGAGAATTCAATCAGATACCGTGGAATGAGACTGATACATTTTCGAAAAATTATTTAGAAAACAACTACCCACTCATACTCTCAATTCCTACACTGCCAGTATTAAGATTAACAGCATATAAAAAGGAAGCAACGGAAATTTGTTGTATTATTTTTTACAATAAACGTGGGATTGATCATCACCTTTCCCTTGATTTGGTTAGGCTGTAAGCATCTTTACAAAAATTCATTCATTGGCAGTTTGTTCATAAGGTGTTAACATTTTATCAGACCTCGAAGGTTCTGTGAAGCTGCAGAAGTTCACAAAATGGCAGGAGTACCAGGAGCAATAGCAGCGGTCTGTTAGCATTGCTGGATCTTTTCGTTTGTGCCTTATTGTAGAATTGGTGTTTTCTCGATAATTCACGAGGGGGCCGACTCGCTAAAAGTACCATGTATGTGAAGCCAACCACGGGCGTTTTTTTTAAATCGCCCGAAATGTACCTCAGGCGAGGTCATTGCTCTCATTTAAATTTTGTCGAAAAAAAAAAGGTGGTAATATTTTGTCGTTGTACTCTCAGTTTATTATTTGTGGGATTTTATTACAATTTTTTATGAAATAAATGATATAAAAACAGTTTTTTTCAGAGCTCTTCCACTACTACCGCTCGAAATTGTAAGAATGAATTATACTTACTAATATGGTAAAAAAAAATTGTTGATTTCTTAAAACGCTGGAAGTCGTCCGACAGATTTGACAGCGTTTAAGGCAAGTCGCCACCCCCGTGATAATTCGACCACCATTTTACTGAGCCTAGCCAAACAACACTTTCTTGCTATTTTGAATCAACACACAATGAGCTTTACACAAAAAATTAATTTGATTTGACCTTTTCGATGATGATATCCGTATTTATAGTGTTATTTGGCTGTGGCCACAACTGTGTACTAAGTTAGTTGCAATTGTGACTGGGGGAGGGTACACCACTGGACTGTTTATTTGCTAGTTGTGGCTGCATGGTGTTGTAAAGAGGGCGGGGGTAGAGTTTTCCAGAAAGAAGTGGTAGATACTCACATTCAATTCATGTCTTGTTAATAATCCAGTAACATTCAATCCCATGTATCTCCTCAAATTTTTCAGTATCAGTAGCCAGTAACACCTGCACTTGAATGCAACAACTGGACCGCAAACAGAGCGAACGTTAAGGGAAATGGCTACATTTTGATGTTTACCGAAAACATTGGAACCTTGTGATAAGTTTCCATGATCGATAATTTCTCAAAAATTGACTCAACGACGGATTTAAAGACTTTCCTTACCTTCGGGTGCGGGAATTCAATAAAAATACAGATTGCAATTCGTGGAGAATGCTTCTGGTAAAAGTTACCAGAAATGTTACTCCAGGCTGACTTCTTAGAACAGGTAAATGAAGTGACACATCCATATAGGTGGAATAGCCTTTTCTGAAAAAAACGTCATTCCAACTTCGGTTAAACAGAAGCACAGGAAACAGCTGTCATTAATACTAGACTGAGCGCTTAGTACAGGTAATCCGTGTCGCACATGAGCATAGGCGTAACACCCTTTTTAACTGCATTTAGCAAAGAAAAATGTTGCAGCCAGACAGCTAAGGAGCTAACTAGATACACACAACTTTAACATAAAAATAAATAATATTGGCTAGGATAAAAAACTGTTTTGACAAACTAAGTAGTAGTAACTAAGGGCATCTAGCTAGCTGCAGAATGATCTTTAAAAATCTTCGTTCCTAGCCAAAAATACTAAAAATGGTGCGTTTAAGATTTGTACACGGCTAAAAACCGTGACAATATATTCATCTTAACATGTAAAAACATATAAAAAAAACAAATATTACAAAATAAAAAGATTTTAGAACACTAAAAAGGTTAAACATACTTATAAACCAACACTGACCAAGACCACTTTCACAACCAAAATGGCCTTCGTCATCATGTTCCTTCGTTGGCCTCTCCAGGCCGCCTAAATCTAAGATTTGGCGGCCTGGTTTTTGAGGGAATTGGGCCTTTTTATTGGTATCTTACGTGCGTACGATCAAAACAAAGCAGGTAAAACTGTCAATAAAACCATCGTATTCGTTTTCTGTGGCTCTTGAATGGAATCAGCGATTGAGATCACGGGGTAATTATTAGTAAAAATGGCGTGTTTAAATAATACATTCATTTAAATCACATAATTTATATTATTAAGTAAGGTTAGTAAATTAAAGTTATTAAATTATTTATGAAAATAAATTAATTTATTAAATATATTTTAATCAATAATAAGATTTTCGATTAAACAACTGCCTGGTTTTTAAAAATCGTGGAAAGATCAAAGGGACATCGGTAGCCATTTTGCGTGAAAGACAGACAGACGCACACTGGTATTATAATATAGATCATCTAACGATAAGTAGTTCAAATTTTAAGCCTACAGTTAATGCGTTAGGTTTGTTTCATTGTCAGTGTAGGTAACGTGGGTCGAAAGCTTCCCCATTTACGCATGATTTTCTGATTTTTGTGTGAATCATTTCTTCGTGGACTCTTTGTCGATTTCTTGGAAAAAACGAGCTTCTTTTTCCCAGCGGTGATAGAACCGATGCACAAAAATCCAGGCGGACAAGTAGTGGTTGGTCTGGGTGTCCATGTTCCTAGACATAATACCCACTTACCATTTACCAAACACTGTTTGTAGTAGCGATTTCCACCTAAATGAAGAAAAACTTTTAAACCTGTGCTATAGTCGATAAAGGGTGATTGAATTTTTTAGACGTTGACTGACTTTTTTAATGCTCATGGTGAAATATGGCGTTACTTATGCCTAAAAATGCCTTTTTCTTTTACCAACTTAACTGACCGTTAGGTCTGCTTATTTTTAATTCAAAAAAAGAAAGAAATGATAAGGAAGGCAAGGTAAAGGTAAAGTTGATGAAGGTTATGTGTTATTTTTAAATAAGTGAAGGATTTTATATATTAGAACCCTTTGAACAAGGCCGGCAATTATATTGTGATTTTTCGGTACTTTTAAATTACCAAGCTTGACAGGCCGGCAATTATATTGTGATTTTTCGGTACTTTTAAATTACCAAGCTTGACAGGGATGTAAAATGCAAATAAAAGATTCGACAATGGTGGCTATTTCATGGTGTTTTTTAATCAAGCTGATTGCGATAGAAAATAATAATAAACTGTTTGAAAGTTCATAAAACTTTGAAATAAACCTTATGTTATCGGAAAAAATAAGTCGAAATAAAATGTCAGTAAAAATACTAATCACATGGGCAACATCTGGTAACTTTTAAGTGATAAAACTTTACTAACTTTTCGAAAAATTGTTGTTGTTGTTTTGGTTTTTTATGTTGTTTTTTTTAAGGAAAGGCTATTTAAAATTTTTGTTTTGAATGTATATGCTTGTGAATTTATGAAATGTACAATACTTGGGATAAAGTTTAACATATTCTTCTATTTATATATAATATTTACCTATTTTTGAAGTACTTTCATTATTAACGCACCAAAAAGATAGGGAAAAAACTCAACTAACGAATACCGTTGATCAATTAAGGCGTGAGTATACAAAGAAGGTGTGATCTTTTAAAATGCTGTTAATTTATTAAGAGTTTATTTTAATTCATCAATGTATATATTTTTAGAAAGCTTGGATAATCTCTAATATAATAGCCGTATTCCGTCTGTCTATCTCTGCACAGACCCCCCCCCCCCCCCCCCCGAATTATAAAATGATGTTACGGAAACACGAATATCAAATGCGATATATTTTTGTCCACTTTGTTGCGACGGGTAAATTTAAAGGACAGGCGACCCCGTGGATTTTTCCACGGGCTAACGACTAGTTTCTTATATAATAGTATAAAAATTATTAAGAAAAATAAAGTTTGAAGGTTTAATAGACATGAATAAAAAGCGACCCTTTCCTACAAATGAGATCCCATTTACAGCACAGCTAGGTTTTCATATTTGCTGTTTACTTTTTTGCGATTACAGAAAATCTATCTAAAAACGATTTTTTAATTTTTTCTTGATTTTTTTTTACTTTTGGAGAAACTTATCATAACTCGCCTTCTACTCAAACTTCAAAATAAAATAAAAATCGTGTTTAGATCAAACACTACGCTAGAGGAGCTCTCCGCCCCAGAGTCTTTATAGTTTTGTAAATGAGGTTTGAAACTCACGAATTATGCTCTTCAAAAACGAACGCTGTGAAAAAGATGTTTAAAATTTTTTACAAAATTTCTACACTTCTACATAAATAATTGGTCACTATGGTAACGACTATTAGCTAACAGGTTTTTTTAAGATCCTTTTGTGCCGCACGTGTTTGCTCACATTCTCAACAGTCGCGTATGGGTAAAACAAAAACAAATTGTAGAAACAAAAATCACAAAAAACCTGATGACTTTGAAAAGCATATTCTTATGGGAATTGTTATAGAAAAACTTCAAAAGTGTCTTTCCACTACAAAAATCGTTTTCCTCTTGGAGGCCGCTATCATATAACTTTGAGGAGTCAAAATTAATACCCTAGATGATTATGTGTGAACAAATATTTGATCTTATTACATAGTAAAAAAATGATTCATGACAATTTTTTTCATATTTGGAAAATGCCCTAACTTAAATACATTTTTTTAAAAAATATTTATGCACCATTAAAAAGATCTTTTTTTTTCCTATTCGATCACTGTAATTCCTATTCTCGCGCCTTAAAAAGATGAAGAATTTTGTTCAGCAAGATATATAAGTGCAGATTAGATAAAAAAATATCTTCTTCAAAAGACGATGAAATTTTGTACAAATAACTTCTATCGTTTGAAACATATTTGTAAGTATTGTACTGGTTATTCTGTGTAAATATTACTTAATAAACTAAACTAATAATCAAACGAAAGGATTCAGAGCTTTGAAGATCAAAAAATGTTTAGACAGTTAACTTTAAAAAGCCATTATTCTACTCACCAGTTGAATTGTTGTTATTAAGCGACGTAGAATTTTCAATCTTGTAGCCATTTCCACTATGTTTAAACAACACCTTGCCTGGCCTTCGGATTCGGATTTTTTCTGCCTGAACAACCTATAAAGTGATAACTTGTACACATTAATTCCTTTAATAATGCTAGTACAGATAAAGTGCCGTGTTACGGAAACACAAAATGCGATATAAAAAGGACGTGCTAACCCTTGTGATCATCCACGGGCTACCGACTTGTTTATATTAAAGTTCTTGCTGTCTGTCTGTAAAGCAGGTTAAAAACCGAGCGCCCTGTAGTCAAAAATACTATCATATTGGAACCTATGATCATAGTAATAAACCTCGTTCAAGTGCACGAATTAAAGACGGCGTGGGAAATATGTACGACAGGCGATTCCCCATGGATAAAGCCCGTGGCTAAAAACGTAGAACTTTCCAACAACGTGTAATACTTATTAAGGTCATAAATTGCGCATTTTTATAAATACTCTGATAATTAACTGTATGTGTTGTATACAATCACAAATAAACCCACCCATGTCGGTTTTGTTATTTATTGCGAGTTTAATTCTTTTGTAATTTCTTCTCATAACAAAATGATTACTGTTTTATCACGCAACACTTTTTAAATCAATACACAAGTCTAAGAAAGACATTGCATTGCAACTTAAAGAACATGCGTCTGAGTATTTTTTAAGAAGTTTAAAAGTTGATATAGTTTTTACCTGGTCTGGAACTATAAGAAAATTGAAATAGTTATGACTAATAATTACGAGCATTTCATTAGTTGACATTAATTTCTTCTAACCTGTGAAAGAGCCAGTAGAAGGATTACCCATGCCAACATATTTACGTGGTGATTCTCTGAAAACTGCTACAACAATTAAAAGTGTTTTCAACGGATGCTAATATAATATCGGAGAGAGTGATGTCACCAATTAGTGGTACTAAACTAAAATAAAATAAAATTATTCGGAGATAATACCCAGTTTAATGATAGAAAACGTAAATGTCTGACATCTGACGTGGCTTTTATTGCTGATGGAAGTTTGCCAAATCCATTTAAATTCTCCACGTGCCTACAAACCCGCAACGTTGCGAATTAAATTTTACTCAAAATAGGAGCTAATTAACCGCGTATCCAAATCATAACCTGTGTGATTTTCATCTCAAGAAAACAAAAAAATAATGTAAGTTAAAAAAGCGGGAAGTTGAAAATGAATATAGCATCTCGTGAGCAGTTGTTACACAAGAACATGTATTTTGTGCATTGCTTACATGAATGAGATATTTAGCTCCGTATTGGATCACAAACAGAAGTTACTATAGGTAAGCAATTTCAATTGATAAACGTAATTTTTTCAACAACCACAAATAAGAAAAAATTTATTTTTTAATTAAGCTTTCTCCTAATGGTGATAGCTACATAAATGGTTTTGAAAGATAAGAATAATAATGCAATTAAGGAAACTAATTCTTCAAAACCTTGTGACTGCATATTTAAAATGTCATTTTAAAGCATTTTGATGTTTGTTATAACATTTTGACAAATTAGCGCGCAAGGGGGAGGCTAAACACTAATGTGACCACATCAGTACAAGTCATTTATTCCCCTACAAGTAAATTAAATCGTAATTTTATAAATAATGGCCGTGATCAAAAGTGAAAAAGCAGATCAGGTGTTGTTCCAACAAAATGTAAACTCACTTCAAAACACAAGGTGTGCTAAAAAATTATAAAATACTCTAACAACATGAAACACAAAAAACAGTTGAATTCACTTGTCCGCCATACTTCCATCGCCATTATTTCATGTTCAAGTTACTCCGCCGTCGTTTAGAAAATACCTTCGGCTAAACCATTTCAACAGGCGCACTGGCAATGGGTATCCAAATATCTATTTGAATTAATTAAAAAAGAACTTTCCCGCAAAAGCAACTTAAAAAACAGCCTATCGTTACTCCACCCCATCAGTAGCAATCACTCGATATTTTACGTTCTGCAGAATAAGTTATCTTTGCTTTGAATAACAACACAGGTTTCAATCGGCCGTTACCTTTGTACACCACCGAGAGAGTCAGCGTTTGTTTTTCCTCTTGATTTTCCTATCTATGAATTTGTTCTCAGGACCGTAATACAAAATAGTGCCACTTAAACCTCTTCTTTTGTATGGTTATGGCATGGTAATGACCTTTCTGGGCAAGGAAGAGCTCTGGAGATATATTTGTACGTCACTGAAAACTGCTTGGCAAAAACGATACCAAGAGATGACATCTGATAGGGCAGTCATAAGATGTCTTCTGGTTGGTTAAAAATAACTGTTGTGTGTCTGTTTGCTTAAAATTCTTAATGATAAAAACGAGGATTGTTTTAACTGAACAAACAGCAATGCCTAATATTTATGGCATTAATACATTCATACTTCTCTGCCTCATATTGCAAATTAATTATAACTACTTTTGTTCATATGTCATTTGGGCATTATTTGACTCCATTTTTCAGTTTATTTATGCGGCATTTGGATATGATAAAGTTGGTTGACTGAAACTACTCATAAAGGAGAGATATAATCGGATTACCACGGTCAACGTTATTGAGCTGGGCAGGTAGCTTAGGATGATAAGGTCGACGTTTTGCCTGGTACCATAAGTATAACGAACAATTACATGGTAGAGAGTGTTTTTCTCATCTGGTAGTCATGGTAAGGTTTTGGACATTCTCAAAACGGATTTTGACGAAGGAGCAATGTCACTGTTGTGCATCGTCTGGTTATAAAGTAAGTAAATAAGTAAGTAAAGGTAAGTCTTAACGTCTATGGGGATTCTGTCGTAACAAGTGGCTCTACCGCTAGAGATACGTATAGCATTGCTCTAACTTGCTTGTCCGCCACAAAAGCAAATTAGTGGTCAGTTGATGGAACCAAATGAGCAACACTACATTTGAATTGCGCCAGAGTGGGACTCGAACCTGAAACCTTATGATTACATGCCGAAAGCGCTACCACTACACCATCCCTGCTAAAGAGTTAATCTTAACAACTACGCAAAACATTTAAAAACGTTTTGTGTGTTAAAAGCAAATAATCCTTTTGAAATTTAATTTATACATGCCATTCCTTAAAATATTGTAGGGAATTTGAAATTTGATAATACTTAAGAAGTACACTGAAATCGAGACAAAATCGTGCTGGTTAAATAACAGACAAGAAGATTAAAGACAGTAGCAACTACATTGAAAAAAATTACTTGAGTAGGAAAGAAAATTGAGACTTGTTGGGACAGATTGTGTCAGGTATCTTATTGAAACAATTATTCTGTGTGTGTATGTTGTGCAAGTCAAATTAGAATTTGTAAAGTTTGTTTTCTTCTCATTAGCTTTAGAGTGTTTTTACACATTGTGATACAAGACCAGTAACAAAAAAATGCGTACCAATTTTTAAATTTTTACAACGTACCGAATATACAATTTAGCTTATTATTTCATAAGCAATTTTCTCCAGCTTTTTGATATTCCTTCCATTGTTAATTATATATACCACCATTTTATAAACATATTTTGATTTTTTTCATATCACCCTTTCTATACTATGATTTTGAGGTTTCTTTTAACTTTAAGGTTGATTTGTGTCTGAAAATCATAGCATAAATACTAGATTTGGCAATTTATTGCTATGGCACAGCTAAAATAACAATCCTTATTTTGGACATTCAAAAAGTTTTCAGAATTAAATATATGAACTGTAAATGAAATAATAATAAAAGCAGTGCAAGGTCTTTGTATTCATTTTTAACAAACCTTTGTTATACAGAACGTACCCATTCAGTATTGCAAAAAAGTGCATTCACTCAAAATAGATGGAATGGAAAAAGTCAAGAAGGTTTATTTATTTCCTTTACAGCGCGTTCTAAATTAAATTCTTTAAAGAAAGAATTTAATGAGAGTAATGCTTTTTTTGTCAAAATAATGAAAATATCACCATAAAATTTGACGAATATTTTTTTCATCTGAAGCGTTTTTATATATTTCTTGTTTTCCATGCATTATACAGTATTAATTTCGCAAAATAGATAAGTTTATAAAAGTTCACAAAAGAGTTCATTCTTCAATAATTTTGGCATTCCCGTACAGATAAAAAGTGCTAAAACCTGCAAATGAAACAATTTTGATCATGCACAAAAAAAAGAAATTAACTGAGTCGGCAGGGCTGGTGTATTTATATCGACAAACTCCATTCCAGCCTGCCTGGATCTCGTTAAAAACAACTGAGATCTCGACGAGGCGGGATTGGTTGCTTCTCATATGAACACATTATTTATAAAGTTTTGGGAAACATAGTGAGATCTCGCCAAAGTGAGGCGGCCTGGTCAACTTTTGGCACAAAGTAGGCCCAATTATATACGAAACCTCTGTTACCAATATGGTAATGTAATATTGTACACAGTTTTGAACGGTAACAATAAAAATTCCCTGTTTAAAAAACAATAACACATTAGTACTTAAAAAAATTGCTCATAAGTACTTACATTAATACTTGTAACTTCGTATGTGAACATGCATGAAAATAAACTGATAAGCCAATTTTTATACACTGCCTAATAAGCGAGTATAATGAGAAAAGCTTTTGTTTATGAAGTGTTTACGACATTGTTCACTGATGTTAATTGCTAACATCATTACAAAAAATTTAACACATGCTAAAAAAGCATCAATCAAACAGTGGTGTACAATTATGAATAATTAATGAGTCATGAGATCAGTGGCCATTTAAACAAGTAAGACACATTTTGGGTATGCTTGGCCTCAAAGTGATCAAACGGTCGAATTTTAGTCTCACTTGCTTTTAAAGTCCATCTACAGATTACAGTCGTGTAATTTTTAACCGTAAGACAGGGGTAAATGCAGTTCACAATGTATTACTAACCGTTTTGCTGTTCTTAAGTTAACTTAAATTCTTCTGTTTTGATTAGCTACAACAAAAATACAAAGACCCACAGAAAAATATTTATGCTAAAGACTTAGTTTGATTTAAATTTTATAGAATTGCAAACGATATATTGTGGTGAAATCTGAAATACGTAACAGCTTTTTGCAGTAAAGTATCTGTAAATGTATCTTTAGAATATTACCTTCTGTTCTGTTTGTTTCAATTTTACTATTATCATATGTTTCTGCTCTCCTTAAAATATCCATACTTTCAACCCCTATCCCATAATGGCGGTCTTATTGTCTGTTCTGTACTCTACAGCAAGCAGAGAGTATATTGAGGCTTTTAAGTGCGCAATATCATCAGTTAATGGCAAATCAATTTATTACGAAATTGACAATAATGCTATTCAATAAAATTTTACACAAATAAATAATTATATATTTTTTCTTACCCAGGGCATACTAACTTTGTAACTTAAGTCATTAGCTACTTCCTGTTAATTCTCAACTAGAGCATTGTAAGGGGAAAATGATGTATTTTAAGAACGCTTGATTGGAGCTGTGAATTGACATTTAATTGTCTTTGTGAGCGCACTTTTGTCAAGTGTGCAACATATGTTTTGCTGATTTGCATAGTCGATAATATTCTTTGATGGATGTAAATTTTTTTGCTGGAGACTCCTAATTTTTAGCAATCCACGAGTACAATCGTGTTCAGCAAATTAGTATTATGATACTTGGCTGGGTGAAAACATATCTCACATTCTCAAATAAGGTTAATTATGTTTACAATCTATGCTTGTTCTTTGGTGTGTGAGTGTCACGCATTGAACAAACAGGTTCTGATGCTCTAAGATCATAATAGCACAGACGCAACTGCTCACATTGAGCAGAGATACAAACAACTTTTAGCACAAATAGACGAGCATTATTCTCTTTATTCGGAACTTTTGGATTGCATGCTTTGAAAACACAACGAAACACTTAAATATTCTAGGCCAATTCGTTCTTATATTTTTATTTATTTCTTTGAAACATCTGAATTTAAGCAGAGGAGAAGAAACTAAAGACAGTGAAGTCCATAAGTATCATGATAACGAAAAGTTATTGAATGAACAACCTACAAGTAAGAGTTTCTCATTTTTTTGTAGATACAACCGTCTATGAAATAATGCAAGACCGTACGATTCATGATATTCCATGGCTATTATTATTAGTAAGTAGCTGTAATGCCCGTCAGAGAATCAATTATAAAGTGTAAAATAATTGACCATTAAAATATCAAATAAATTCTCGATAAGCTTAAAATTTCGTAACACAAAAAAGTTCTTATTATCAGAATACCTAACTGCAGCCGAATCTGGTCTGCATTATATAACTTGGCGAAATAAATCTTTTAAAACTTTAAAAAGTCGAAAATATGTTATACATATATTAGACAGCTAGTCAGTCAGTCTGCTGGATTGTTTCGCTGGATTTTTCTATCCGCGAAAGTAAATTTGTTCTTAGGACCATAAAACAACATAGCACCACTTAAACCTCTTCTTTTGGATTTTTGAAGCATGTGAATGACCGTCCTTGGCAGGGAAGATCTCTGGAGGTATGTTTGGACATCACTGAAAACTGCTTGGCGAAAACGATGCCAAAAGGAGAAATTTGATAGGCTAGTCATCAGATCTTTTCTGGTTGGTTCAAAATACCTGATGTATGTTTGTTTCTTTAAAGTTTTTAATGATAAAAAACGAGAAGGGTTATTTTAACTAAATCAACTGCAATCCCTAGCGTTCATAGCATTGATACATTATTACTTCTGTGCCTCATAACTATACTTTTGTTCATGTGTCATTTGGGCATTATTTGACTCCAGTTTCCAGTTTTCTTGTGCGGGATTTGGATAAGATAAAGTTGGTTCACCGAAACTAGTCATAAAGGAAGGATATAATTGGATTGCCACGGTTAGTTTTAGTGAGCTGGGTAGGTAATTTGAGACGATAAGGGCGACGTCTCGCCTGGCAACATGAGTGTGCGTGCAAGGTAGAGAGTGTTATGCTCATCTATTTAGGATAACGCTTATTCTGTTAGAAAAATTGTTACTTTCTCTCCAAATGAAACGTCTTTTCTAGACGAGTATTGGTTATTGGTTTACAATTTTAGATAGCTATGAAGCTAGTGACTATATGGCATGTGTAATCACTAAACTTTAATTTCTGCACAAAAAATGAGAGTTAAAGGTTAAGGAGATAAACTACAGTGGTGTTGTGTCGCATTAAGCATTAAGAAATTAAATACCAACAGACATCTTTCTGCGTTTTGTTTAACTTTGTTAAATTTTAACCAAGCACGTGGCATGACAATTACTAGACGACGCAATACCTTAAAACAGTAAATTAAGTAAATTAAGATTTGATTGGAATTCAGGAATTCAATATAAATAAACGTTAAAAGATGGTATCCTGGAATTCTGCGCAATTTACACATTGTCACAAAATGAAGTAAAAATCATATTTAACTTTCCAACTGTATCCTTAGCTATAACAACTCTTCAATGACAGGCTACATACACGTTAGATCCAAGTATATAAAATATATGATATAAAATGTTTTAGAATAATGTAAACAAACCACAACTGTTCTTAACGAAACAGTCAAATATATTTGTGACGAGGTTCCGGCCGTATGCTGGTAATAAAAGGGAAAATTTCAAATATTTACTTTGATAGACAGCGTACCCCAGCAAAACTTGTGCAAGTAGTAAAATCGGCACTGACAGGGTAAAATAGAGGGGAATAAATTTTGGGGTTTTTGATTAAAAGTGGCCAAACCCGGACACTAAGAGGCAAGGAATCCATAAACCAGTTTTATAAACCGTGATTTATCGTACACTTTAACTTTTAAACCGAATATTTGCTTGCGTCTTCGCACCAGTACACCATGGTAACAGTTGCTTCCGTATATGTTATTTTTGCGGAGAATAGCGTAGTGGAGCCCATTTGCTCAGTACGGTGGAGAGTATACAGGGTTTCTATACCATTTTGTCCCTTTACGTCCAGAATAATAAAATTTTAAGCAAAAATCAAAGTAATCCAGCAATTTATTATTGTCATTCTTCAGCACATTTTTAGTAAGCAAGACGTGTTTATTGAGGAGCAAAGCGATAGAATGTTTGTTGTTTTTAAAAGATGATGCCAAGCGGAAGACAGACGAAAGGACATTTTCAGGAAAATGACGAAAAAGTATACATAGCTAGCTAGTATATCACTATATTATATATGTATTGAACCTCCACTCAGCCTCACTCAGATCTAAAGCTATCCAGCAACTATGAACATATGTGGCATAAAACTTCAACTGAGCTGGTATAACACTACCGAATCGGCTAGCTAGCTACGCCTGGAAATTGCCAAATAAAATTAGCTGCTATTAGCAGCATAAACTAGGTACTTAAATAGTATAAAACTATTTTTCTGAAGATTGCATACTGTGCTACGCATATTACTTTACGTTTGCGAATATAGATCTTCTCTTCAGTGAAATTTACTTCTTTATTATTGATATATACCGTATTAGTCGAAAAAGCGCCTCCCCTAGTAGTAGCGGTCCCTTTCGTCATGATATATTTGAAAAATCGCCTGTCTCGAATGAGCACCCCTCTATATATTCAAAAGACATGAGACGTATTCAAGGTCTAATGGCTATGACACTCATGAAAATGAGAGATCCGGGTTCGAATCCTGGACGGGGATGGGAAGAACAACTATGCATCTAAACACAGCCGGGTAATCCGTGGTTCCACATTATCGAGAAAAAAACCCGACTAAGTTTTGGGTTTCGTGACTTTTTTACGGCTAAAATTTACCCTGTTTTTTCCCCTATAAGGTATAGTTTCTGGGAGCCATGGGGTCAAAATTGGACATTCGTTAAGTTGCTTGTTTGTTTTTGCTTCTATGTTCTAAATACCCTAATTTAACAAATTTAAATGTTTGCCATCGAAATTTTACTATATCATCCTGGAGTAACATGGTACATAACTTAGATATATTGAGAATACCTAATATTTGAGTTGTAGAGGGGACAGTTTCTATTAGATCCCTGCCTGCCTTTGCCTACCCTTTCCATGCTTTTTGTGGTGCCTGCCATGTACTTGCTTGCCATGTCTCTCCCTGCCTTGCTGCCTGCCTTGCTGATTTCTCTTCCTGTTTCCTTGCCTCCCTATGCCATGCCTTTTCTTTGCCGTTCTTAATGCCTTTGCCCTGGCAACTTCTCTGCAACCCTTTCTACATTGATTATGTTATTACATATTTAATTTTGTAGGAAATGTAGTGGAAAATATCACAGCTATGAAACACTAGCAACAACTGAACAATCTACAAAGTGTTGCAAACAAGTTGGTAAAAGAGCTAAGGACAGCCGGCTAAAAAAAAGCAAAGAAATACGCAAAACTGAATGCCGAAAAGTAGACTTGGACGTAGCTCTTAAATCTTTGGGATGGAATCCTAACCTCAATCCCAAAACATTCCCGCGGAATTATTGCGTTGGAGAATGTACGTATTCGGATTTGTACTCTTCTGTCAAATTCTCAAACCATGCTATGAATCAATCTATAATGCCTAAAAAACCCACATCGCATTCCAAAACCATGCTGTGTGCCAAACAAGTTTGCTGGTCGAACTTTATTATCGCTGGTAGGCAACCCTACTAAAGTTTATGTTAGAAAGGATTATATATAATTATTTTATAATAACTGTTAATGCAGTAAAATTGATTCTCACTTTCACAAATTCTGCTGATAGATTTAATGTTAAATGAAACAGTTTAAGGCGTCTATTAATTTATTCCCATAGCACAGTAACGTTTAAATATTCAGTGTAAACTTAAAAAAAAAATAGTTACGAAGCTATTTGACAGTTGTAAGCAAATTTTAAGCTAGCCAATATATGTCCCTAGCCCCTGTTGACATATTGGCCAGGCGCTATTATCTAACAGTAGCAGATACGGCAATGAGTCAATTAGTTCTCGTAGCGCTGCAACGTTTAAATACTCACTGGAAATTAAAAAAAGGCTACGAAGCATTTCGCAAGCTGAAACCAAAATTTAAAGTAGCCAAGACTCGTCTCTTTTGAGAGACATTGACCAGCCGACAATATTTCACCGCAGCTGATCTGGGCATGCGTCAAAACTTATTATAACAGAGATAGAAGAGCCCTAAATTCGCGATTTTTAAAAAAATGCGAAAAAATTATCAGCAATAGAGAAAATCAACTTAATAAAATCAAGTTAAGTAGAAACGAATAAAACTTACTCCTGAAGAAAGAACTTGAGAGCTACGAAAAACAATTCCAGTTGCTTTTGGGTCCTTTTTTTCTTGAAATCTGTAAGACCAATAGCCATTTTGCCTTAGGTGGTACTTTTTTTATTCTCAAGGGGTATACATAATTTTCTGACCTTTCTTAACTTTTTTGACCTTTCTTAATTTATTTCCTTAATAATAATACTGATTAGATTTTTATGCATTGAAAATAATCTCGGCCGTCCACATATATAGAGATTAATTATCACTAAGACATTATTATTTTAATGGTCAAAAAAGAGGAACATACCAAGAACCAAACGAAATCAAACGTTGCCAGTATTGTTGGGAAGCTTAATATTATTAAATAACTGCTTACGTAACGTTGCTACTGTGGAAAGAGCTGTACCTTAACAATTCACTGGCACCACAACTAGTCGTAAACACTATGCCATTAGCATAAATCGAGAAAATGCACGTAGAAAAAAGGAAGGAGTTGTCACATCATAGTCGGCTATTTTTTAGATCAAAAGACCCTATTCGTTTAGGTAATTTCTAAGGATAAATACAAACATGCACGAGGTGTTTATTTTTTTTACGCCAGAGGACACGAGTGTCTGTGTTCACAAAATTGTTCGCCAAATTAAACCCTTTAAAAGTATCAAAGATTTATTGAGACTACAGTTGCCGCTCGATAAGCAGAACTTTCAAGGGAACAACAGAAGTTGTTCCATTTAGTGAATTTCCACTTATCTTAAGTTTTTTCAAGAAATGCACAGGTCACTCTTGGCATAGCAGATATGGTAGACACACATATTGTTTTAAGACAAGTATTATATCACTTCATTATCATCATCCGTTTATATCACAGAAACGTTTTGAAATTATTTGTGAGCCAAAAATTGTTGTACACTTAAGCATTAAACAGGTAATCAACAATCAAAGGTGATAGTGTGAAAAAACGTAATATTTAACTCTTTATGCGCCCTAACATGTTAAAAATAAAATAATACATAACATATTTCTTTTAACAGCTACTAAACCACGATTAACTAGGCATGAAAAATATTGTAGGAGTTTGTATATAGACACAATCACATATTTATTAGTCTTTAGCTAAGGATAAAACACAAAGAAAGAATGTAGTTGGTAAGGACAAAGTGCATTTATACCAGCCGAAACCGAACACTCTAGCAAGCTAGGTACAACTCCAACTAGGTAGCTAAGTATTTGTTTAAAAATTTTCCATTTCTAGGAAACGTATTCAGAAGAGAAAATCCTAGCACAAATTCCAAAATGGCCTTCGTCATCTAGGAGCTCTGTTCGTTGCATCCTCCTTCGTTAGCATGCCTAGACCACAAAGAAATTGGATTGATAATTTCTAAAAGATAATTCCTTTGCTACGCGCGAGTGGTCAAACTGAAGTCGGCAAAATATTTCGCATTTTATGCGTGTTTAACACCAACTGCTTTCAGCCGACAAGCAGCGTTATATAGAGAAGATACTTTAAAGATTATTTTACAGGCAAGTACAGGCGCATATTTGTAAAGGAGATCCGTTTGTACATTTAGTCTTGTTCCCCTTTTTTGCACAGGTTTTTGTTTGAACGTATGTATAAGAGGAGGAATTTTCAGTGTTGGATAGTTAGTGTTCATATTGTTGATTGCAGGTGTGACGTGTGGTTTATAAAAAGTAATTTACTAAGTTTGTGTGCTTTGTTTTTTCTGAGTTCTTAATTCTATGTGTTTTTATTGCGTATGTATGTTCCTTTATTAATTTGCGTTTTTTTTACAGTGCTTATAAAGCTTTCCTATATGTTTATTTGTGCTACGTTTATATAATTGTCTACTTTTTTATCAGTTGTTTTATCATAATAGCCTCTATCCAAGAAAACTTTATTATTTTATGTAAATTTTTGCAATTTTTCACGGGCTAGCTAGTCTTTGATAGACAAGTTCAAAGTAAAACAAGCTTCTTATTTAGCATTAATATTCTCATTTTACAAACTTTAATGAGCATATAAAAAGTTGAAAGCGAGCTATTTAATAATATACTAGAGATTTAAAGGTAAAAAGATTGTGAAACTAGACTTACTTTTTTTTTAAAGGATTCAGTGCATAAAGTTTAGCGAATCAACGATGAAAAATGTGCTGATTAAATAAGCGCCAATGATCGTTTTTGTTTCACGTAGTTTATTTTAGCAAAAGCTGATGACTACGCATATTGATATTGATCTTGTTTTTAAAAAAAAATTTAAATTTTAAGAAACACTAGTTATCCAATCATTGTAAGTTCACATACTTTTGACCTTTCCGTTGGTCTAGTTATTAGCAAAAAGTCTTTGGAAATCACGTTGATGGAAAACAACACTCTTGATGTAGAGCGTTCGCTTTGTGCGGGAGGTCTTGGGTTCAAACCCCAACTGAATCATGCTAAGGACCATAATAATGTGAATTTTTCCTTTCTGCTTAGCGCTCAGCATCAAATAAGGGTTGATATCTTAGGCGGTTGTCTAGTTGAGCGATTGTTGTGCTTTAACGACTTTCGTAGCTCAAATGGGAGCTTTAATTGCACTAGGCTCCATCGCAGGACCCTCGTTTTTAGCAGTATCAAAAGGAACTGAAGAGGTCAGCCTGGGTAAATAATTTCATAATTAAGAATGATAATAATAATAATCGATATTTTTTAACACTCTGAAAACTTGGCAAATATAGCTAATATATTAAATTTTTGCTAATATCACTAAGAAAGTTATCATCTTTTACATTTCGCCCTAGATGTATTTAAAAATGTACATAAAATGTGCTGAAATCTTTTGAAATAGCGGTGGTTTAAAATTTTTGTGTAACATGTACTAAGGAAATTTATTTTGCAAAGCAATATATTTAAGTCATAAAACCTAGTGCCTTTGTGTACCTTTACTTATGGAAACATTGGCATGGGTAGGTTATGGTTGATGTGCAAACATAAAAGTCGCCGGTTTCGTCGTTCAACTGTCGGGTTAAGTGTTAAAACCAATTAAGTTTTCTTGTTTATTTTCAAAAACATGATCTAACTGTTTAATGGAGCGTGGGTGATTCTTCAGAAGTGAGCTTTTAATAAATCATTTACGATGTGCTAAATCCCTCATGATAAATGCATGCCATAAATCATTCGTTATATAAACTAAACAAAAAGTGTCAAGTTGGAAGCATGAAAAGTTTTATTAAGATTTCGGACGTATATCAGAAATCTTATTAAAACGAGCGGTCTTTTCTTTTTTTTCTTCTTCTCCGCCCGACTTTTCAACGAATTGCCGTTACGTCACGACTTTTAAAGTCCGACCTGACCCCGCGACCCAGTCCTACACAAGTTGTGTGCGTATCTTGATATTCGTTAGGAAGTTAGGAAAAGAATGAAGACTGCATTGCGAATTCAATTACAAAAGTTGTTAAAGACTGTTATTTTAAAATTATTTGATGAACTATGCTAGATACTTCTTTAAATTTTCGTTTCCAGTTATGTTTTTAAGTCGGCGGATTTTTTTCAACTAAACCGAGCTCTACGGGTTAAGGTACGAGTTGTTTCTTTCGAGAGACCGAGTTCAAGCACGCCATATTTGTTATACTCTGGCTTCTTCACCAAGCTTCGAATCAACATCGTTTTGAAGAAAGAGGAATATTTGAATGATTTAGTATAATTATTTAACTGCCTTAATTTCAGTTCTACCAACGTTTAAGATATTCTTTTCATTGTGTCTATGTTTTACATATTAATCATCACGTTTTCTAGCCATGTGTAAATCTGAGACAAACCAATTTCAAGATTGTACCTAGCTGACGTAGATTTCAAGGCAGCATCCTCCTGAAGTCAGCTAGCTGTAGCTACCCTTATCTATTCTTATTGTTTTAAGGTTTAGTACATCATTATTTATTTTTATGTTGGGGTTGTGGCTTTCTTTTTAGCTAGCTATTTAGCTACATCTAGCTGAAGAGTAAAAGTAGCCAAATGCAGTTTGGCTAGCTACAACAAAATTCTTCCTCATTGTTTCTTATGCTAAATGCAGTTAGTTGGTAGCGACACCTTTTATTACTGTCATGAAAAATTACTCTGCAAATTAGAATTGCTGAGTGATATTTTAGCTGGACAGGGTAGATAACGAAAGGCTGTTTTTCCTATGTTCTTATTTAAACCGAAGTTGCAATAAAGTTTTTTTTGAAAGGGGTATTATGCCTACATATATGGATATGTGTCATTGTTTGCCTATATTAATTCCTCTGGCAGGAGTAATATTTATTTTTGAACAATTAGCGGGAACGTTCTCTGAAAAATAAAGGTTGTCCAACTATTTTTGCTATTTAACAGGATAGCAACAAGTTGTAAACTGTGTTTTTATTTCAGGTATAATGAAACATTTTCAAAATATCGCTACACCACAAGCAATAATATTTAATAAATTGATATGCTTAAATGTCTTCGTTTCTTTCTTAGAATGTTACTGCAGTTTTATTAAAGTATTAATTTTCAAAAATCACTTTTTGTATATTTGTACTGCATAAACATTTTGCAAGTTCAATATAATACCACGGGATAATACCTACTCATTAGAAATAATGGAACAACAGCAGAAGTTCTGTATAAAACAGGCTACTTATGAACTCGATAGGAAAATTACACACAAACAAGAATCGGAAATCTTTTTGCCTGAAAGGGATTCTCATTTTTAAATAAAACGTAGGTTAATCGATCTCCTAGTTTCGAAGCCTTGTGCCGTGACAGGATTTGATGTCGTTCGACGAACCATATGAGGACGATTAAAACAAAGTTGATGATGATATATCGCATTTGATATTTCATGCAGATATAAAAATAGACCTGACATGACGTGTTTCTTACGGACAACCAGACAGACAGAATACAGTAATTATTATAGAGACACAAAGCTGTTCATAAAAGTCCACTCCCCTCCCCTTCTAAAAACACCTATCCTCCTGCTCTGCGTAGAACTAGCCCGAGATAGCTATATATCTCAGGTGAAACTCGTAAAATTTATGCAAGCTCTTCTTAAACTGCTTGTTTATCAGTATATATTTTCAAAAACATATACTGATAACCTCACAAAAACTATGGAAACAAACTCAACAAATTAGGAGACAGAAAAAAAAGGGGGTAAAGATATGCAAGCCAGTACTTGCTCGCCAAATAAATAAGGCGAAGAAAAACTAAAGCTCGCTCCACATTAGTTACGCTTCCTAGAAGCCCTGTCATCTTAATGCCCCTAACAGAGGTCTTTATGTCCCGAGTGATTATGATGGTCAAATTCATAAGTGATTTCACATAAACTAACATCCTTTTTGTTTTTGTACACCCTCGGCAATATTCAAAATATCCGCACAGATTTCTTTAGTCATTATTTCGGACTATTTCATTTGAACTTAAAGACGCTATCGCGCTGTGTGTAGTTGTTATGAAAGCTTAATTTCTCCCTACCTCCTTATAAGAACAAAAAATAGAGCCATTTGGCAGACTGCTTACGGTTGATTTTCTTGGAGGGACATTTGACACCTATAAAGACTTGGAGTGAGTCATTTAAAATCATTCAAGTAAAGAATCTAATAAGACTTCCTTAAAGGCGTCAAATAACTCCACTGTTGGATATACGAAGCACTCATTTCTATTATGACTTCCATAAAGGCTTCCTAAGGTTTCGATTGTTTCCCTTTTGACTTGTTTAAGGTACTAAGTTTCACATTGATTCCTCTAAAATTTTAAGTGCGTGTGAATTTTATTCATCTAATACTTCTTATTCTTCGCCATCAAATACCAAAAAACTTTTCGTGTAAAATTCGAATAATACAAATTTTTTGCATAGGTTGGTAGTCGTATTAATATTAGTCGTTGATATTCTGACAAAAACAAAATCCATGTTTTTGTTATGCTGTATATAAAGTTCTTTTGTTGAGTATTGGTTTTTTCATCAACTGTGTGATTCTGTTTTATTGCAATCGTATTTTGTAACAGTTTTAAATAAAACACTTCAGAACGCCGAAGTTTTAAAGCTTGAACCGTGTGTATATCGGAATATAATTTACCTTTTGTTTTTGGAAAGTTAGATAGGAATTACATTTGTTTCGCGCATTTTTTACAATTCACAAAAAGTCACTTAAACATTATTATAATCTTTCACAGTAAAGCGCATGTACGAATGCTATAAGTTAAAATTTAATTTGTTCTCAACTCAGCCGCTTTGTTTCCATAGTCGCGAACGGTAACATTACAGAGAAAACTGCTTATTAAAAAATACCCTGTCCCTTCTGTCCATCTTTATTAAATCATTTTAACTCCGAGTTAATTCGATTAACCTGTGCTCGGATGCACGCTTGTGTACGAACTATTGAAAAAAGCAGAGAAAGGTCACGCTCAACGTTACCTTAGCAGTTTTTGACTTTCTTTTATTTACAAGATATGGTTATTTTTAGATTTTTTTGCCGCTTTGCCTTTGTCTTACAAGCATAAATTCGCGTGAACGGGTGTTTTACAATATTTTGACGCAACGAATCTTCTATGATCTCGATAACCTTTTTATCCGAAACTAATTACTTCTCTGCTTTTGTTGATTATTGGTCATGTTGGGTTTGGTAGTTTGCCTGGTAATCGTACTATAATTATAGATTATAGTCGATAAGGCACGCGGGAAAATCCTCCTGGGCAGTAGAACAATAGCAAAGATCTGTCATTGAAATCTTAATAACATCAGCAAATATTGCAGCATATTGAATATTGAATTACTTTTTACCAAAAAAATGAAGTAAAATTGGAAAAAAAGACTGTTTTAAAAAAAGTTCTTAAAATTTTACACGAATTGTCAAATGTCAAATTGCATGAAATATTTCTAAAAAAACCTTACAAAAAATATAGAAAATAACTATAATCTAGCTGTGGTACTCAACTGGCATGAAGCACGTATTCTGAGATAAGATTTGCTCTTTTATCTGCTCTGGATGGCGTAGCATGCGAAGATGGCTCAGATGTCGTAACACTACTTTTATTACTATTTAGATGAATTATACAAAAAAGAAAAATATATGCACTTATGGAGTTATACTTTAGCTGACAAGTCTACAACCTTGAAAAAAAAGTTTAGGAAAATGGGATTAAAAAAGGACAAAATCAGCATCTTTCGTTATTTTTGGTGTCATATTCTCTCTTTATTATCTCTCCTTTCCCCAGTATTCCATATTGAATAATTATTGTGGTTGTTAATAATTAGAAAGCAACTGATCTAAATAATACTATAATACCACGTTTTCAGTTTCAGTGATTAGGACACGTCATTCATTAAAGTAAAAACATCGTGTTAAAACTACCAACAGACGTTGTGTGAGGATTACTGTTAAAACAGCAGAAATCTTACATTCCACCACAATTAAAGCCTTCGTTTTTCAGGCATTTTGTTGTTGCAGGTGCGATGTGTTTTCCTCTCAAAATTACAATTTCTACGAAAATTCGAATTAAAAAGAATGTTGAAATGCGAATTAAACTCTACCAAGTGTTCCGTATCGAACAGGTAATCCCTCCCTCAATTTGTATTCTCTGTCTCGATTTATCAACCGTCTTTGTACTTTTTATCCTTTGAATACATTTCTACCCTAAATGGATATTGTTCACTTGTTATTACTTCACTGCAACGCAGCATTATTTCTTTTCTTTTCTGTTTGTTTGTTTTTTGTATATTTATTAGAAATATAATCTTGTATCCAAAACGTACAATAAAACTCGATAAAGTAAGAAAAAGTTTCATTTTAAAATGAAATTCCAATATTTATGGAATTTATCAAAAGATTAAGTTTAAAGGAGAACTAACGATTGATAACAAGTTGTACTTAAAATGTTCATTATAATCTAAGTATAAACCGTGTTAATTTTGTTATATCCGTGAGCTTTGGTTCTAGAGACTCAAAGTAGTCCTACGGCTCCCGCAATAACAATAAGGGCTTTCTGTCCTAGAAAATACTATATTGTGTGACGTAAATCTGCGTGGATGTAAACAAACGCATTCTAAATAAACGAAGCGAGGGAATGCTAAAGATATTTCGAAATAAATATCGTTACCAGAATAAAATAATGATTCAGCGTTATAAGTATAGTTTAGAGTTTTAGACAACAGTTATCACTTCGTTGCTCAAACCTCGCGATAGTTTTTAATCTATCTTCAAAGACAAAGAAGTGAGTGCATTCTCACAAGTGCTGGCTGAGCTATGTACGCCGTGTGACGTCACAAATCAACAAAATATGTACGAACCCAGTTTGCTTTTGTTTGATAATGGCGGCGAACCGTTAAATGTACTTATTGCTTTTTGAGAATGAAATTTAGACATAATTAAGTGCGAAAAATTTTATGCCATGTTGTTTTCATATAAGAATGTTTTTTTTTCATAGAAGATATATGTAGTTTTTTTTTTGTTAGTCCTCCTTAAAATAACCTAACAAAGCATCAGGCGTCTTATTATTAGCCTGCAAAGACAATTTTAATACGTTTAAGCAAAACTTAATTACCGTTAGATTATTTACCAAGCGTTAAGTCATTGCAAAAACTGCTGACAAATCATAATTGATGCAGAGATTACAAATTGAGGAAAAAGGAGATTACAATTTGAGGCAGAGATTACAAATCGTGGCATAAAAAGATTACTAATTAATGCACAGGAGTATGGCATGCAGGTTCTGTATAGTTGAATAATAAAACTCAGGAAGTATCATAAACAAACCAAGCCAAGCAGACAAAAAAATTTGTTTCAAAAAACGAAAGGTGAGGGTGGAATATTCCGCCTCTTTCACCCCACCACCCGCACCGAATAGGGTTAACTTACCTTCTATTCAAATAATCTCCCACATTGTGAACAAGTCTTCTGTATTTTAAATTTAAACGATAACTAAATTACTGTGGGAAGGGCCAATATTTTGATCCCGAAATTTCTTCTTTTAAGTAATTATGACAGGACAGGACATCGCTAGAAATTTGTTTTTACACTTGGTCTTAAAAAATTCAACAAAATTCGCGAAACTTGTTTATTTAGTGGCATATTTTATAAAAAATAAAACATTTTTCCATCGATTAAATCTCCATTGTTCAGCGAAATAAGGTATGATAAAATCGTCTATTTCAGTTTTAGTTACTCTGCATGTAGCTGAATGTCAGCTTATTTTTGTTGTTATGTCTGACAGCTAATCGTGTTTTGATTCACTAATTCTACTGCAACGTTGATTTACTGCACTTAAGTTAGTAGAAATTCCATTACATGCTTTTGAATTTACCTGTTACAAGAACTATGATAAAAAGATATCGTCCATGAGCCGTTTTTATCACTATAAACTGCCTTTTTTATACATTTTAAGATTTTAAGATAAATTTCTATTCAGACAGAGTGGCACCTAAGATTTGATAAAAGGATCATTTTAACTTTTTTTCTGTCAGCTTTGCAGGAGGATTTAAATATATCGTTGTTTGCTGGAATTTCAGGATTCTTTAAGACACATTTGTTGTTTTAGGAATTTACATGACTCATTTCCGGCTTGACTGTCATAGAGAGGTCAGTTCTCGGAGGTAATGTAAATTGGAACTTCAAAATAATGTTTCAAAAAATGCCCCTAACATGAAGCTATTCTTAGTTTAACCCAGATTTCACCTGTTCAGAGAAATTTGTTTGTTGTGAGAAGACTACAAAGAGTTTCTTCTATAATGTGTTTTCGCTATTTATATAAACAATATATACACGAATACACTAACATGATAGTGTCACATTGTTAAATAAAAAATTAAATTTGAGCCTTGATGGGGCCATGTTTACATAGCTATGTCATTAAGAAACATTACGCTTGATGTTCAATCTCGTGCTTCTCACAAAGAGAAATTTCACCAGATTGTACTTATTAATTTCTTTAATTTATACAATGTGGAACCTACTTACACGACACCCTGTGGTTCAGATTAATTTTAGTATTACAGACTGCACACATAGTATTAAACATCAACCAAATTGGATCATTTAAAATATTTACACATTATCTAACGATAGTATAGATTTCAAACCTACAGTTAAATGCGTTAAGGTTTGTTTCACTGTCAGTGCAGGTAACGCGGGTCGGAAGCTTCTCCGTTTACGCATGATTTTCTGATTTTTGTGTGAATCATTTTTTCCTGGTTGGTTTGACGATTTTTTTGATAAAACGACCTTCTTTTTAACACCAGTGACCCGACCATAACATGTAAATCCAGTCGGACAGGTAGTGGTTGGTCTGGGTGTCCATGTTCCGAGACATAATACCCACACACCATTTACCAAACATCGTTTGTAGTAGCCATTTCCAGAAGTATTTCTTCCACCTAAATGAAGAAAAACATTGAAAGCTGTGCTATGGTCGATAAAGAGTGACTGACTTTCTTAGATGTTGACTGGATTTTTCCATGATCATAGTTAATATGGCTTTACTTCACTTCATTTTTGCTGAACGATACTTTTATATGAGTTTTTTACAAGAAAATAATAAGAAAAGCAAGTGTTATTGTTAAATAAGTGACTGATTTTATATACTAGAACGCTTTAAGTAAAACAATATTGTAATTTTGTGGATGTAAAATGTAAATCATTCAATGGGGTGGTTATTTCATGGTGTGTTTTTTTCAACCAAGCTGATCGCGATAGAAAAAAATAAACAGTTTAAAAGTTTATAAAGCTTTGAAAAAAACCTTATGTTATCGGTAAAGAAAAAGCCGAAATAAAAATTCAAAAAAATTGCAATACCTGGGCACTTTTTATTGCCAGAGTTTTATCAACTTATAAAGAAATTAGCCGGAAAAAATTTTTTTTCTAGATCAAAAACTACTTAAAAAAACATGGATAGAAAGATCCATTGTTTTGAATGTATATGCTTGGTGAATTGATGAAATGTATATTACATGCAAGGAAGTTTAAAAAATTTTTCCATTAATATATAATATCTATCTGTTTTTGAGGTATTTTGATTGTCAACGCAGCAAAAAGATAAAAAATAAATAACGCCGAAAACTTAACTGCAGAAAACCGTTGATCGGTTAAAAAAGATGAAGACTTTTGTTCAGCAAGAAATATAAGTGCAGGTTAGAGAAAAAAAAATATAGTCCTCAAAAGATGATGAAATTTTGTACAAATGACTTATAATGTTTTAAAATATTTGTAACTATTGTACTGGTTATTCTGTGTAAATATTACTTAATAAAATAATAATAATAATCAAACGAAAGGATTCAGAGCTTTGAAGATCAAAAAATATTCAGACAGTTAACTTTAAATAGCCATTATTCTACTCACCAGTTGAATTGTTGTTA
The DNA here is from genome assembly GCF_029227915.1 of Hydractinia symbiolongicarpus. Lineage (NCBI taxonomy): Eukaryota > Metazoa > Cnidaria > Hydrozoa > Anthoathecata > Hydractiniidae > Hydractinia > Hydractinia symbiolongicarpus. The sequence continues at coordinate 9,348,029 of NC_079880.1, read as the reverse complement.
TTAAGCGAAGTAAAAGTTTTATTCCTGTAGCTACCTCCACCATTTTTAAACAATACCTCGCCAGACCTTCGTATTCGGATTTTAACGTGTACTAATCTGTCTTTGGTACTTCGTCTTCTTCTCCTTCTTTGTTTCTTGGGAGCTTTTTGGGAAAACCCAATTCCAGCAACTTTCATGTTATGTTTATTCTGGTCAATGATTATGGTGATTTTGTTTTTTAATTTCCAATTAATAACTTTATTTGTGTGGCAAATGGATCCCTCCTGTAGATTGCAATCGCTCATTGCAAATAAAATGCTTTTAAAATCAGTCGAAGAGAATTCATAGCCGTCGTTGTCCGATTGTAGAACTACTTGGAAGAAATCTTTGTTAGTTGCGGCATTGGCAGTGTTGAATGGCACCAAACTGTATATCTTTTCTCCCTGAACAACCTATAAAGTGAAAATTTGTACACATTAATCACTTTAATAATACTATTATTCCGTCTGCCTGTTTGAAGATGGAGGAAATGTCGTGTTAGGAAACACGAAATCCAATATAAAGAGGACGTACTAACCCTTGGAATCATATGCGGGCTACCGACTTGTTTATATCATAATACTTGCTGTCTATCTGTAAAGCAGATTATAAACCGAGAATCTTTTAGTCAAAAATGCTATTATTTTGACACGTATGGTCATAGTAATAAATCTCGTTCAAGTGTATGAAATAAAGACGACGTGGGAAACATGTACGACAGGCGATTTCCCGTGAAACTCTCCACGGTCTAACAACGCGTAATACTTATTAAGGTAATAAATTGCGCAATTTTTATGAATAGTCTGATAAGTAACAGTATAGCAACGGATACAATCAGCAATAAATTGTAAATGTGCTAAATAACTAAACGCACACATGTCGGTATTGTTATTTATTGCAAGTTTAATTCTTTTGTAATTTCTTCTCATAACAAAATGATTACTGTTTTATCACGCAACACTTACTTTTACATTTTATAAAATTGTTGTAAATCATTACAAAAGTCTAAGAAAGACATTGCATCGCAACTTAAAGAACATGCGTCTGAGTATTTTTTAAGACGTTTAAATATTGATGTGGCCAATAGTTATTACCTAGTGTGGAACTGAAAAAGTCAGTGAGAATTTAACAATGCAGATATTATTTCTGAATTGCATAGCTATCACCAATAATTACTAGCACTTCATATGTAAATTCACATTAATTTCGTTTAAGAATTTCTCACCTGTGAAACAGCCATTAAAAGGATTACCCTTGTGAACATATTTACGTGGTGATACTCTGAAAAGTTTGACAACAACTGAAGGTGTTTTCAACGAGATGGTAATACATAATCGGAGAGCGTGATGTCACCAATTAGTGGTATTAAACGAAAATAACATGAAATTAATCAGAAATAATACCCACTTTAATGGTATTAACGTAAATGTCTGACGTGGCATTTGTTGCTCATGGAAGTTTGCCAAATCCATTCAAATTCTCTGCATGCCTACAAACCAGCAATTTTGTAAATTACATTTTCACTCAAGATAGGAGTAAAGACACATGGTTTATTTTAAATGTGTTGATATTTAAATAAAAGAAGGAGATTATGTTTACGTGTAGAGAGATTCATTAATTAACCGAGTATCAATATCATAACCTGGGTAATTTTCATCTCAAGCAAACTAAGAAATTATGTTTTAAATTAGAAAAGCAGAAAATCGAAGACAAAAATATCATTTTATAAGCAGTTGTTACATAAAAATATATATTTCGTGCATTACTTACATGAGTGAGATATTTGGCGCCATATTGGATCGAAAAAGAGAAGTTACTATAGAGATTTCAGATAAGCAAATCAACCAATCAACGTATTTTTTGCAAGAACCACAAATAAGATCAATTTTATATTTTAATTAAGCTTTTTCTTAATTGTGATAGCTACATAAATGGTTTTGAAAGATAAGAAATAATGCAATTAAGAAAATTAATTGTTCAAATCCTTGTCACTGCTTATTTAAAATGTCATTTCAAAAGCATTTTGATGTTGTTATAACTTTTGACAATAAAGACACACCCTTTTGACACAAATAATATAAAAAATGTTTTTAGGGGAGACAAATTCGCGCGCGAGGGAGAGGCTAAACACTAATGGGACCACATTAGTATAAGTCATCAAATCCCCCACAAGTAGACTAAACTGTAATTTTAAAAATCACGGTAAATAATTGTTTTATGAATTCCAAAAATCAAAAAGTGTATTAATAACTTGCCTGTGATTAGAAGGGAAAAAGTAGATAAAGTGTTGTTTCAACAAAATGTTAACTTACTTCAAAAAACAATCTGGGATGAAAAACTATAAAATACTTCAACAACATGAATCACAGAACACACTAGAATTCCCTTGTCCTACATACTTCCTATTTACTCTACCGTCGTTCAAAAAATAACTTCTGCGAAATCATTTCATCCGTCAGACAGACAACGCGTATTTCAATGATTTATTTCAATATTATTAATTAAAAAAGACATTTCCTGCAACAGCAGGTTAAAACACAACCTTTCGTAAATCCGTCCAAGAATTTAGTGTTTACAAAACCTTTAGCAAAAACAAATTCTTTTAAAAGCATCAAAGACTTATCCAGACCACAGTTGGCACTCGATAAGTAGAACTTTTAAGGAGACAAAAAAAGTTATTCCATTTAGGGAAAGTTCCAACTATCCTAAGTTTTTTCAAGAAACGCACAGGTCACACTTGTCATAGCAAATATGATAGACACATATACTGCTTTAAAACAAGTACTATATCCCTTCCATATCATCACCATTTTATATCACAAAAAAGTTCTGAAATTAATTGTGAGCCATATAATGTTGTATCACCTAGCTACACTTAAGCATTAAACAGGTCATCAAGGATCAAAGGTTTTACTGTAAGCGAAAAGTAATAACATGCGAAAAATAAAATATCTCTTTTAGCAACTACTAAACCACAGTTAACTAGGCATAAAAAATCTGGTAGGAGTTTTTTTATAAACACAATCACATATTTAATATTTTTTAGCTAAGGATGAAACACAAAGAAAGAATGCTTCTTTGTTGCATGCTCCTTCGTTATCATGCCGAGGCTACAAAGAACCTTTATTGATAATTCCTAAACACCAATTTGTTTTCTACGCACGAGCGGTCATAATGACCGTAGTAAAGTATTTCGCATTTTATGCGTGTTTAGCACCACCCGTTTTTAGCTGAAAAACAACGTTAATATAGAGAAGATACTTTAAAGATTTATTTACAGGCAAGTACAAGCGGATATTTATAAAGGAGATTTGTACTGAGGTTAGTCTTTTTCCCCTTTTTTGCACAGATTTTTGTTTTAACGTATATATAAGAGGATCTATTTTCAGTGTTGGATAGTTAGTGTTCATATTGTTAATGGCAAATGTGACATGTGATTTATAAAAATGAATTTATTAGGTTTGCGTGTTTTGTTTTTTCTGAGTTCTCAATTCTTTGTGTTTTCATTGCGTATGTACGTTTCTTTGTTAATTTGTGTTTTTTACAGTGTTTATTAGGCTTTCTTATATGCTTATTTGTGCTATGTTTATATATTTGCGTACTTTTTTATCACTCTTACTTATTATAACAGCACCTATCCAAGAAAATTTCATTACTTTATGCAAAATTCGTGCACTTTTCGACAGGCTAACAACTAGTCTTTGATACACAAGTTCAAAGTAAAACAAGCTTCTTACTTAGCTTTGGTATGTAGATTTTATAAATATTTAATGAGCATATAAAAAATTATAAGCGGGTTAATAAAATGCAAGTATATTGAAAATACAAAGGTAAAAAGATTTTAAAGCTAGGCTTACTTCTTTTAAAAGATTTAGTGCATAAAGTTTTGCGAATCTACGATTAAAAATGTTTGTGCTGACGAAGTAATTGCCAATGATCGTTTTTCTTTCGCGAGGTAAATTTTTGATAAAAGTCAAAATTTGCGGATTTTTTTCGATTCTTAATTCTTTATTCACCTTGTAAACATTACAGTTCTAACAAAAACAACACGTAGTTTATTTTAGCAAAAGCTGATGACTACGCACATTAATCTTGTTTTTAAGAAATTGTTTAAGTTTTAATAAACACTAGTTATCCAAGAATTGTAAGTTCCTATACTTTTGACCTTTCGGTTGGTCTAGTTATTAGTAAAAAAGTCTTCGGAAATCACGTTGATGGAAAACAACAGGAAACAGTCTTTTAAGTGTTTTTTGGCAGCCTCAAATACGAGCAAAAAATATATTATCCTTCAACAAGAATTGTTGGAAACAACAAAAGTGACAACAATGTGTTTGTTTCGTACTTTTTTCCTTTTTTGCTTATACGTGACTTTCAAAGTCTCGTGGGGTTTGTGATAGTTAATTCATTTTAGCATAACAGGACAGTTGGCTGTAATGATACAAATGATAAATTTTCACGAAATATAAGAAAGTACTGTTTACGTTTAGGTAGTTTTTGTTGTGGTCAGACAAAGATGTCATTGGCTTTATTCAGTGGGTGGAAAACACAAGCAATTGCACACTACCTTCAAACCAAGATAATTTCAAATTTATCACATAAACTAATATACTCAAAATGGACAATTTCCTTTGGGTAACAGGAATTCTCTACTGCATTGCGTTAATAAACGCGCATGTGCATATGAAAAGCCATTAAAAAAATATAATTTGCTTGTTCTCTGTGGCAACAAAAGCTGTAGAGCCATGCTCTAAAAAGTGCGACATTTGACGGTAGTCAAGATGGAAATATGAAGTTTTAGAATTCAATATTTTTGAACAGTTGGAAAACTTGAAAAGTATAGCTAATATGTTAAATTTTTTTGTTAATATCACGCAGAAAGAAAACATTTTTATATTCACATTTCGCCCGAGATGTACATATAATGTGCTGAAATCTTTGTAAATAGCAGGTTTTTAGAATTTGTTACACACATGTGCTAAGGAAATTTATTTTACAAAGTTTCGTTGTTCAACTGCCGGGTTTAGTGCTAAAACCAAATGACTTGTATTGTTTCTTTTGAAAAACATGATTTGACTGTTTAATTGAGCGGGGGTGAATATACATAAGTGAATATAAATAAGTCAATTACGAATGGCTAAATTCTCTCATGACAAGTCCATGCCATAACTTAGCCATTCGTAACTAAAGTTAAACAACAAATAACGACAATTTACAAGCACTTTGATAGTCTCACTGAGGTGATAAACTGCGTGCGATATGTTTTTTTAAAATAACTATTCAATTCTTTTATGGAAATACTTTTAGGCTAAGTGCTATTTAGAAACCTTTTTAACAGCACCCTTTAATAAAAGCCAAAACAGACCAAACTAGCCAACAACGAAAAATGATTTCATGCGTGTAAGGAGAAACCTTTGCCATGTTGAATGGGACTGGTAAGTGGCAAGTTGGAAGCATGAAAATTTTTAAATAAAATGTAGGTTAATCGTTCTCCTAGTTTCGAAGCCTTGTAACATGACAGGTTGTTAAAGAGATTTGTTAATGAGAGCGTATCCCCCCCTAAAATCTTTAAGTTTACGCTAGCCCTTCTTAAACTGCTTGTTAAAAACATATACTGATAGCCTCACAAAAATTATGGAAACAAACTCAACAAATCAGAAGACAGCAAAGAGAATAAAAGGGCAAAGATATGCAAGCCAGTACTTGCTACCAAAACAAACAAGGCGAAAAAAAACTGAAGCAGAGCTTGCTCCACATTAGTAACGCTTCCTGTTACTGCGCGTTGTTGTTCGGTTCACATAAAAAGACAGAATTTTGTAAAATTCAACAGTTTCTTTCCAATAATAAAGTACAAATCCTCAAAATCCGTAGTAAACTGTTCTCGCTGTTCACAACGCTAAGCAACTGTTTTACACAACTCTTTTTATACACAAAAGTGACACAAAAACATAACAATTACTGCACAGCTACGATACGCACGACTAACACACACAATGACATTAGCGCACCACAAGGGACAACTCAAACACACAAACTATAATTGTCTCTAAACGAAATCCCATAGGGGCCATTTCATCTGGCTCCCCTCAAGTTCATCTTGAAAATTGTGGCTCCTCGTCGGGGATTCGATATTCTAACAATTGTATCAATTTCGTGATTGGTCGATCCAATATTGTACCAGCGCGGCTACCAAGCTTCACGCTACAACTCCGAACCTTTCCATATGCACCCGTTTTTACAGCCACCACTCTTGCCAGTGGCCACCGTCCTCTTTCACAATCCTCATTTTGCACCATCACTATATCACCGGCAGCAAAATTTCGTTCGTTTTTATTCCACTTTGTTTGTGTCTGTAGTGAACACAGATATTCGCATTTCCATCGTCTCCAGAACATATCCAACACATACTGAGCTCTTTTCCACTGTTTCCTGCAATATAACGACGCTTCTTCAAAATTACCAGGAGGCGGTAAAACTACCTTTGATTTCATCGTTAGAAGAGCAAGTGGTGAAATTGGTGTTGCACTGTTTGCATCGCTGATTGCTTCGACGCATAAAGGTCTAGAGTTAACGATACTTTCTGCTTCTGTTAAAATAGTGTGCAGCGATTCTTCACTCAAACGCGAGCCATTATGATTGAAAAGATCTTTTAATATTGCGCGCACAGATCGAATCTGGCGCTCCCATACTCCACCCATGTGCGAAGCAGCAGGTGTATTCCTCTTCCAGAGAATCCTATCACAACCAACACTTTGAAGGAATTGTTTAACTTTCGCATTGTCCATTTGTTTTAATGCTTTTATGAACTCGGTCTTGGTGCCGACAAAGTTAGTGCCGTTGTCGCTTCTCATCGTTCGAATGTTTCCTCTTCTAGCAACAAACCGTCGCAAAGCTAGAATGAAGGAGTCAGTTTCCAAGGTGTTGACAACTTCAATATGGACGGCTCTGCTCGCCAAACAGGTAAAGAGGCAGCCATATCTTATTACAAACTTTCGATATGGTTTTATGACCAATGGCCCAAAGAGATCCACTGTGCAGTATGTGAAAGGTGGGCATGCGTCTACTCGATCTTTGGGTAAATCTGTCATGACTTGCTGGCCAGCTCTTCCCCTCAATATTCTACATCGTACACAATGATGAATCAACTGTCGTACTGCTGAGTTGAATGTATATGATCCAATATCCACGTTGCCGAATTTCTTGCAATGTTATTCCTCTCCCCGAATGGTGAGTGTTTTCGTGGCACCATCGGAGCACAAGTTCGGAAAACCAACTTTCTTTGGGAAGAATAGCAGGATATTTGAATTGATACGCTTCATCCATGTTGCACAATCTTCCACCAACTCTGAGAATTCCATCATCGTCAATGAAAGAACTCAATTTGTATAATTTGCTGCATTCTTTCAAAGCAGACTTCTTAATTTTGTCGTTTCGTCGATCTTGTCTCCATTCCTTTGAAGCAAGAGCTTTAATTTCAGAGGCAAAGTGTTGTTGTTGTACTAATTTTATTAAACATTTTTCGGCTCGTTGAAGATCTTCAACGCACAGCACTCAGAATGTCGATAAATCGACCGATAAAGGCCATGACTCGTATCTGTAGCCTGGAAATTCTTCTCTCGAATGTACATAAGATTCCAGAATCAGTTGCTGAAACAAATACTGAAACGCTACGTTTAAATTCGGGATCATCAGTGACACTGTTTTTCGCTGGATCGTAGGCAGCTGGCCATGCTTTCCTTTCTTCCCAGAGAAACTGAGGTCCCTTGAACCATCTACTACTCTTCTCTACATGTTTCAAACTTATGCCTCTCGAGGCATCATCGGCTGGGTTTTCATGGGAAGGAACGCGATTCCATTGATCCAACGAAGTATTTTCTTGAATTTGTTGAATTCTATTTGCCACAAAAATATGAAAACGTCTTGATTCGTTATTAATATAACCCAGTACTACGTTGCTGTCTGTCCAATAACATTCGTAGTCTACGACAGGCATTTCTTGCTTCAACATTACTCCGACTTTTACGGCCACAGTTGCTGCTGTCAACTTCAACCTTGGTATTGAAACCATCTTTATTGGAGCTACTCTCGATTTTCCAAGGAGTAAGCAGCAGTTGACGTTTCCTTCTACATCTCTGATGCGAAGATACGTAGCAGTTCCGTAACCTTCATTGGATGCGTCTGAAAAATGATGGAGGGACGTTGACTCGATCTCTTTGAAATGAAGTGGCTTGACGCATCGGTTAACTTCCAGTTTTTCAAGAAGGACGATATCTAATCGCCATCTTTCCCAAGCGCTTCGAAGAGGTTCAGAGATCTCTTCGTCCCATGATGTTTTTTCTTTGCAAAGATTTTGCATAATTTTTCTACCCTTCAACAAGAACGGCGCTGCTAATCCAAGCGGGTCATAAATTGAGCTTATGGTAGCCAACACCCCTCTCTTCGACAGAGGTTTGTCTTGCATGGTTATGCGAAAACCTAGTTTGTCGTCCTCTATCGACCAATGAACACCGAGGGCCCTTTCGATCGGCAGCGATTCGTTTTTAAATCCCAGGGACTTTTTGTTCTTTGCGCGTTCTTCAGTAGGAATGGAATTGATAACCTCTCTGCTATTTGATATGAACTTTGTGAGGCGGAAGCCACCTTTGCTGCAAATTTGTATCGTTGATTTGATGATTTTGATGGCTTCTTCGATACTTTTCACGGATTTCAAAAGATCGTCGACATAAAAATCCGTCATAATAACTTTCACAGCCTCCTCACCAAATTCACTTTCGTTGTCTGTTCCACTTCTTTTCAGGGCATAGTTGGAACAACTTGGGGAGGAATTTCCACCGAATATATGGACAGTCATGCGATGATCTACCAAATCTTTAGAGGTATCCCCATCAGGCCACCAAAGGTATCGCAAATAATCCCGTTGATTCGGCGGCACCTTAACCTGATAGAACATGGACTCGATATCCGCTATAAACGCTACTGGTTCCAACCGGAATCTACACAGATTTCCAACTAGCAGATTTGTCATATCTGGGCCTTGCATGAGTCGTCCGTTCAGGGAGACGCCTTTGTATGTAGCAGTACAATCAAATACTACTCTGATCTTCCCAGGCTTACGCGGATGATAAACTCCATGGTGGGGAATATACCACACATGACCAGGTTCCCCTTCAACTTCCTGCTCTGGAACCATCTCCGCGAAACCTTGGGTCGTCAGGTTGTTCATGAACGTGAGGTAATCCTCTCTGAAGATCGAATTACTTTCAA